>NW_027361825.1:15267500-16493750 GCF_039654945.1 Dendrobates tinctorius | reverse complement strand
GTACATGCTATATTAGTTAGGGAAAGCAGAGAAAAGTGGGCTGGCCAGCAACAGAAAAGCAGCAGGAAGCTAGCCAGGTCAGTCGACCCTGGGCAGGTGTGTAGCAGCAGCCGGGGCATTGCCAGACCCCAGGAGGGGAGGAAATCTGCTGCCCCGGACTAAAGACGTAAGGACCATAACACGAGCCCCAGGACTTCGGAAGGGCCCCTGCTGAAGGGACTGTGAGCGTCCAGATTCCTGTGTGTGGACTGCTTGCTTGATCTCGGCTACCGGAGCCGTTGTGGGTACTGCCGTGGACAGTGTCAGGGAAAGAGCAGGAAGCCTGTGTTGTACCTTCTTTTCTTATCTCGGTTCGTATTAAAATTCATTTTCCCTGTTGGACCACAGTTGTAATCCTGGACTTAATTATCTGGACTACCGTGGCTGGAGGGAGAAAAGGCAACCTGTGGAGGCAGCTGTGTCTGTCCTGTGTTTCATGTGCAAAGAGGCCAGTGTGTCTATGGACTGTGTTTTGTGGGTGAAGTTGGTCAGGACTGCCACCCCTGTCTCCCCGTGTTACAGGGGCGCATCATTCCATGCGGCCAATGCCGCGACCATGACGTGATTGTGGGTTGCTTTGACAGCCGGGGATCAATTGAAGATCTTTGACCCGTCATTATGGAGCTTCCTTGAAACTCAGCCTGTGGTCAGGCTTCAAAGGAGGCTGTGAGTTCTGCTATATGCAGCGATTCTGTGGCATCCTTGTATATTCCACAAATGATCAGACAATTGCAGCTTAAAGTCCCCTAAGGGAAGTAACAAGAACAGTGAAAAGTAAAAAAAAAGTATAAAAAAAAAAAAAATAAAAAAATAAACGTTTAAATCATGACCCCAATAAAAATAAACATCTAAAAAACACATATTATCGAGTTCAGAAAAGTCCAATTCATCAAAATAAAAAAATAATTATCTTGATTAGTAAACTAAAAAAAATCAAGAATGACAAAATTACGTTTTTTTTGGTCGCTGCAATTCCACAGATAAGGCTGTAACAAATGATCATAAAGTCACATCTATCCCAAACTGGCACTACTAAAAATTTAGTCTCGCCCCCTCCCAAAAAAAAGAAGCCATCACACAGCTCCATCCGCCAAAAAATAAAAACTTTATGGACCTTTGAAAATGGCGACACAACCCCTCAATTTTATTTTCAAACTTCTCTGATTTTTTTTCACCACTAAAATAATAAAAAAACTGGACAAGCTGGGTATCGCCGAAATCGTACTGATGAGGAGAGTCGTACTGCGAGGTCATTTTAACCACAAACTGTACGCCGTAAAAAAATCCCCCCCAAAATTGTAAAAAAAATCTTTTTTTTTTTTTTAATAATTTCTACACACTTGGAATTTTGTTCCTGCACACCACACTCTGCGCTACATTCAAAACTACAACTCGTCCTGCAAAAAACAAGCCCTCACACGTCTATGTGGCCAGAAGGCCCTGGGAAGGAGGGGAGGAAAGAATGAAAACGGAAATGAGCCATGTTGTGAAGGGTTAGGTGAGATGGCAGAAGCGGAGGGTGTGAAGCCCGGCAGCTCTCATCTCTCCTCTTTCTCCCCGCAGTATCAATGCAGCAACGCCTAGAACAAACATCACACAAAACTGTCTCAGTGTCTCCAGTCCGCGGCCATGTTGTTGAAGACTATTATGAGTGCCCAGTATAGGACATTTGTCTCCACAATGATGGCAGCAGCCACACCGTGTGCGAAGGGCTTGGAGGCGTGGTCACACTTGTGGGCGTATCCTCCGCTGTCAGAAGCGTCAGTGAGTCTTGCAGCCGCGCCCTGTCTGGAACCGAGGAGGAGAGAGGAGCCCGGAACCAGCGGACGGACGGGAGGTGAGGGCACCTAGCACCGGAGCCGGGCCACTGCGTATAGAGAGTGGAGGGACGCAGGGCATACATATATACGCCTCCATGTAACAAGTACAGGCATATATAGCCATATTCAAAGCATATATATTTGTAGACACGAGGGAATAGAGCACAGTGTGATGGAGGGACACATGTCAGCTATAGATATGTGTGTGTGTAATATATATATATATATATATATATATATAATATACTCTGCCACATATGTCTTGCCTCCATATAACAAGTACATACATATATCCTGTATATGGTGATATATATACTACACACACACTCTTCAGAACACATATACCATATATATAATACAGAGGGCACAGTACACACACTCACTCTTCAAACCATATATATAATATATAGAGCACAGTACACACCACACTCTTCAGAACATATATATATATATATATATATATATATATATCTAGCTGAAGACCCCGGCGCTGCCCGGGCATAGTAACTAACTGTACTATGGTTAGTTATAGCAAATTATAATTATCCTCCATCCCATGGTCCCGTGCCCATATACCCATAATATATATCCTCCATCCCATAGTCCCGTGCCCATATACCCATCATACATATCCTCCATCCCATAGTCCCGTGCCCATATACCCATCATACATATCCTTCATCCCATAGTCCCGTGCCCATATACCCATCATACATATCCTCCATCCCATAGTCCCGTGCCCATATACCCATCATACATATCCTCCATCCCATAGTCCCGTGCCCATACACCCATCATACATATCCTCCATCCCATAGTCCCGTGCCCATATACCCATCATACATATCCTCCATCCCATAGTCCCGTGCCCATATACCCATCATACATATCCTCCATCCCATAGTCCCGTGCCCATATACCCATCATACATATCCTCCATCCCATAGTCCCGTGCCCATATACCCATCATACATATCCTCCATCCCATAGTCCCGTGCCCATATACCCATCATACATATCCTCCATCCCATAGTCCCGTGCCCATATACCCATCACACATCCTCCATCCCATAGTCCAGTGCCCATATACCCATCACACATCCTCCATCCCATAGTCCCATGCCCATATACCCATCATACAAATCCTCCATCCCATAGTCCCATGCCCATATACCCATCATACAAATCCTCCATCCCATAGTCCAGTGCCCATATACCCATCATACATATCCTCCATCCCATAGTCCCATGCCCATATACCCATCATACATATTCGCCATCCCATAGTCCCGTGCCTATATACCCATCATACATATCCTCCATCCCATGGTCCCGTGCCCATATACCCATCACACATCCTCCATCCCATAGTCAACCATTGTGACATCATAATGAGGGCCGGGGCTTGATACGCACGCACTGTTTCCCCAGTATGTAGATAGGGGCAAAATTGTTTGGTGAATTGGAACACGCGGGGTTAAACTTTCGCCTCACAACATAGCTTAGGATGCTCTCGGGGTCCAGACGTGTGACTGTGCCAAATTTTGTGGCTGTAGCTGCGACGGTGCGGATGCCAATCCCGGACATACATACATACACACCCACATTGAGCTTTATATATTAGATATATAGGGCACAGTACACACCACACTCTTCAGAACATATATATAATATATAGGGCACAGCTAGACATATATACACACAACATGCAACTTTCCATGTGTAACGTAAAGGGGGTTTTCCAGTCTCTGAAACCCCTGCCCCCCCTATATATTTTACAAAGCAAACTATCCATTACTCCCCCTCCCCAGGTCCTTTGCCAAGTCTCCACCGCTGCTCCCGGTGCCTGATATTGTCTGCAGCCGATCTGCGAGCTCAGCCTGAGCTGCCTGAATGGGGTGGGATGGGGGTTTCTAAAACTAAACCCCCTTTAATCACAGCTGCTTGTACATGGTTCCTGTGATGAATGATATATGTGTGTATAGTGTATGTGCAGCGCTGTGTGACGGACACCAGCATTACCCCATTATATAGTAGTGCAATGAATTTTTGTTATGTCACCCGTGTTTTAGAAGGAGCGGAGTGCGGCTTTGTGCGCTGTCATTGATGTGTGTGCAGCACTTATTATTAGGCCGGGTGCTCACGATCAGGAAGCTGCCGCGCTTTCTCCACAAGAGGAATTGACATGCTGTGGTCTTGATAGATATGCCGCATGTCGGCGTCCGCTGGTGATCTGCAGGCGACTATACACGCCTAGTGGAAATGGGATATGTAGAAATCCCCTCCACTATGCTGTCACATCTGGCCGCTGCAGGTTTGACCCTGCATAAATACATAGCCTCAAACCCACAGCGATTCCTCATAGTGGGCACATACCCTTACAGTATGCAGGAGTGTGGTAGGTGCCGTGTTCCCCCTGCTGGGGTACGTGGCCCCTTTTCTTTTGCCCCTGGTGCATTCCACGATCATTTTTCTACACCTGTTTTTCGGGTAGAATCATACACGTGAATGTGCCGGGTACTGCGCTACTATTTATTTTACTCGTATAACACCATTAATTCTGCAGCGTTATACAGACTTTATCACCACTGTCCCTGATGGGGCTCACAATCTAAGTTCCCTATCAGTATGTCTTTGGAATGTGGGAGGAAACCGGAGTACCCGGAGGAAACCCACACAAACAAGGGGAGAACATACAAACTCCTTCCAGATGTTGTCCTTGGTGGGATTGGAACCCAGGACCCCAGCGCTATCCACTGAGCCACCCCACTGTGCGCAATGACATCAGTGATTTTACCTTCCAACCAGTGTGGGGCGTATTATTAAATAATCTCCCCCCTCAGCTACTTCTCATCCAACTTCATGGAGATGTTTTGGATTTTTACCCCCTATGATGCACATAAGACTAAAGGCCCCGTCTCACTAAGCGATCTCGGTAGCGAGATCGCTGCTGAGTCACAACTTTTGTGACATAACAGCGATCTCACCAGCGAGATCGCTATGTGTGACAGCAATCAGCGAGCGGCCCCCCCTGCCGGTATCGCTGATCGCTGGAAGAAACCTCTGGACATTTCTTTGGTCGCTGGTCTCCCGCTGGCCAGCACGCATCACTGTGTGTGACAGGCGGGAGACCAGCGATCAGGTGTAAAAAATAATAAAAAAAATAAAAAATATAGTTATTCTCACCTTCCGATGTCCCGTTCAGCCATCCTGCCTCTCTCCACGCTCCGGTCCCAGTGAGCCTTTGCACGAATGACCGCGAGACTTTGTTATCCCTCGAGACCGTGACATCTCGCGGTCATTCGTGCAAAGGATCACTGGGACCGGAGCGTGGAGAGAGGCAGGATGGCTGAACGGGACGTCGGAAGGTGAGAATAACTATATTTTTTATTTTGATTCTATTTTTTACAGCGATGGCCAGCGATGGCCAGCGATGCCGGGCGCTCGGCATCGCTGTGCTGATCGCTGGTGAAGCTGTCTGTGTGACAGCTCACCAGCGATCACATAGCGACTTACCAGCGATCCTGACACCTTGATATCGGTGTCGGGATCGCTGGTAAGTCGCTTAGTGTGACAGGGCCTTTATACCGGTTGAGGGGGGACTAACTCCCACCATAGTCATGAGATGGGCATGGGGCGGACCCCACCCTGAGCCAGTGTAAGCATTAAATTAATGTCCCCCGGTGGATTTCACTGTGTGATCTGCCTACACTTGGAGATGAGCATCACCACAGCCCCCCCCTGGCCGTCCCTGATCTCCGCTGGCTGTTAGCATGCACAGTGCAGCATGTAGAATTGCAGTGTGGTCCCCTCTGCTCGCCCGGCCTGCAGTCACCGCGCCCCGCAGATCGCTGGCATCCTGTGCAGATTGCAGCTGTCACTTCCCCCATTCCTAGAAATGACTCTGGACTAGTGAGATCCTGCCAGTCAGCCGCAATGTACTACCACCCCTACTCTCCGCACTGGCTCATTCATGTTTGATCAGGTGCAGCTTCCAGTTCTATACATTGCAATGTATGGGAGTGCTATACCCCCCCGGGGGAGAGTGGGGCTGATTTGTGACAAGGGGGTGGAGGTCTGTCATTCATCAGGGTGTGGTTACATCTGCACATTCCTTACAAACCAGCTGGGCCGGTGTTGTATGTCTCATATTATAGCTTCCGTATAACTGCAGGGTGGGGATCAGTGGCGCCTACACTGCCCCGGGATCAGCGGCAGACTGCACATCACCGCCGGGCATATTTTACTGCTCTTCAACATCAGCCCCTGAATCGTAGACCTGTCCGACCGGTTCCTCCAGAGTGTACTATATTTACTGTACTGGTGTACAGAAGTGATGGCGAGGGAGGGGTCCATGTCAACACAGCGATGGCTGAAGGATCCGGGCCCATATTGTCTCCATAAATCAATGGATTGCAGTCACTGACAATCAGCTTGATGTTTAAACATAATTTGTCAGATTTGCATACGGCCACTTTTGATTGTACCTGTTAGATATCTCTGCTAGTAAGGTGACCATACCTGAGACTCCTCCCTACCATGCGCATGTACACTTGGCTCTGCTGAGCGTGCGTGTGCTCTCAAAATGGAGAGGGGGTCAGTCAGCCAACATCAGAGAGCACTGACAGGGGATCATCTCCCTGGGGAACTAAGGATCGGGCATGTTAGGCTGTGTGCACACGCTGCGGATTCTGCTGCGGATCCGCAGCGAATTTGACCGCTGCGGGTCCGCAGCAGTTTTTGCTGCGGTGTGCAGTACCATTATTCCCTATGGAAAAAAAAAAAACGCAGTGCAGACGGTGCAGAATTTTCCGCACGGATTTGCTGCGGTTTCAAAACCGCAGAAAGAATTGACATGTTAATTCTTTCTGCGGATTCCGCTGCGGTTTGCCATCTCCTCCATTGTGGAGATGGCAAACCGCAGGCTAATCCGCAGGTAAAACCGCAGGTCTTTTGACCTGCAGATTTTACAAAATCCGCCCGGCCAAATCCGCAGAGCATTCCGCAGCGTGTGCACGTAGCCTTAAAATCCCCGCTACCATCTTGGATAGCCATGCACCCCACGAACGTTAGGTGGTTGTCACGTTTGACACAATCATTAAAGCAGGCCAAGATTTAAAGAGTGCGTCCACTACTTTTGTGACATTTTATTAAGGCTATGTGCACAGACTGCGGATTGGTCTGCGGAACCGCGGGTAAAATGACCTGCGGTTTTACCTGTGGATTGGCCTGCGGTTTTCCCTGCGGTTTATCCCCTCTACAATGGAGGAGATGGTAAACTGCAGCAGAATCCGCAGAAAAGAAGTGACATGTCAATTCTTTCTGTGGATTCAAAACCGCAGCTTTTCCGCAGTTAAAAATCCGCAGCATGTGCACAGCAGAATGTAAATCACATAGACTCACATTGTACTGTACACTGTCTGCAGAACTGCTGCAGATCCGCAGCGGCCAAAACTGCAGCGTGTGCACATAGCCTTACAGAGACTCTTAGCAGAGAATAACTGTTCAAACTAAGCATAGGCGCTTGGAGTACTCTTGGTGTGGCCAAACACTTAAGTGCACCTTCCCATCTACTTGTTTTCCATCCATCTTCTCTCACCCAAGCCCCCTCTGCTTTGACAGCTTTGGATTTATAGAGCCTGAGGAAAGCGGAGAAAGATGGAAGACAAGTAGGTGGAAGATGCACCGAGCACCTCTGCTTGGTTTGAACAATCATTCAATGCTGACAGTCACTTTAAGATCATTGAGGGTTGCCAGCATCTTTCAGCCCTGTGTTACAGTACTCTAGTATACTGCATGTCTGCCTGAAAGGTGCTGGCCGTACATTCTATGGGGAAATTCTGGTGACAGGCTCCCTTTAACCCCTTCGCGCCAGAGTCCACTTTCATTTTTGCGTTTGTTTTTCGCTCCCCTTGTTCCCAGAGTCAAAACTTTTTCTGTCAATATGGCCGTTTGAGGACTTGTTTTTTGCGGGATGAGTTGTACTTTTGAATGACACCGTTGGTTTTAGCATATCATGTACTCAAAAAGGGAAAAAAATTCTAAGTGCGGTGAAATTGCAAAAAAAGTGCAATTCCACACCTTTTTTTTTCACCATGTTCATTAAATGCTAAAACTGACCTGCAATTATGATTCTCCAGGTCATTACGAGTTCATAGACAACAAACATGTCTAGGTTCTTTTTTAAGTGGTGAAAAAAATTCCCAAATTTGTTAACCCCTTTCTGCCATCTGACGTACTATCCTGTCCATGTGACCTGGGACGTAATTCCCATGGACGGGATAGTATGTAATATGTCATAGCAATCAGCGGCGCTCCCGGGGGGGGGGGCGCTGATCGTGATTATCACAGCTGACACCCGGCACTATGTGTCAGGGGCGGTTACGGACCGCCCCCGGCACATTAACGCCTGGCTCACTGCAATCAAACATGTTTGCAGTGTAGCGGGGGCATAGGGAAGAATTGCGCAGGGAGGGGGCTCCCTGCGTGCGTCCCTGGACCCTCGGAACAGCACGATATGATCGTGATGTTCCAAGGGCCTCCCTCCCTGCAGGCCCCTGGATCCAACATGGCCACGGGGGCCTTCGGGGTCCTGCAAGCACCGAGAGAGCCTCCAGCAGTGGCTGTCAGATCACTGATCTGACACACTGCTGTGCAAGGTCTCAGATCAGCGATCTGACACTTTATTATATTGTCCCACACTGGGACAATATAATAAAGTAAAAAAAAAAAAAAATAAACATACACATAATTAGTATCACCGCCTATGGGGCGGCCCGCACTCTGAGCCGCCTATAAAACTGTCCCACTAGTTAACCCCTTTAGTGAATCCCTTCAAAAAAAAAAAAAAACCAAGGCAAAAAACAATGCTTTATCATACCGCCGAACAAAAAGTGGAATAACATGCGATCAATATAAATGAATAACTTTGGTACCGCTGAAAACGTCATCTTGTCCTGCAAAAAACGAGCCGCCATACAGCGTCATCAGCGAAAAAATAAGTTTGCAGAATAAATCGATGCAAAAATAATTATTTTTTATATAAAATTGTTTTTTTTGTATAAAAGCGCCAAAATATAAAAAGACATAAATGAGGTATTGCTTTAATCGTACTGACCTGAAGAATAAGACCCCCTTTATCAATTTTACCACAGGCAGAACAGTGTAAACCCCCCCCAAAAAAAATTCAAGAAACGCTGGTTTTTGTTCATTCTGAGTCCCAAAAATCGGAATAAAAAGCGATCAAGAATTGTCACATGCCCGAAAATGGTACCAATAGAAACGTCAACGTGTCCCGCAAAAAATAAGTCCTCACATGACTCTGCGGGTCAAAATTCGGGAAAAATTATAGCTCTCAAAATGTGGTGATGCAAAAATAATTTTTACAATAAAAAGCGTCTTTTAGCTGCCAAACATAAAAACCCACCATATATAGTAATTCAAACCCCCCCTTTATCACCCCCTTAGTTAGGGAAAAATAATAAAATTTAAAAAAATGGATTTATTTCCATTTTCCCATTAGGGCTGAGATTAGGGTTAGGGGTGTGTTGGGGTTAGGGTTGGAGTTAGAATTGGGGGGCCTCCACTTTTTAGGCCCATCAGGGGCTCTCCAAACGCAACATGGCGTCTGATCTCAATGCCAGCCAATTCTGTGTTGAAAAAGTCAAACAGTGCTCCTTCCCTTCCAAGCTCTGCCATGTGCCCAATCAGTGGTTTACCCCCACATATGGGGTATCAGCCTACTCAGGACAAATTGCACAACTTTTGGGGTCCAATTTCTCCTGTTACCCTTGTGAAAATAAAAAATTGAAGGCAAAAATATTATTTTTGTGGAAAAAAAGATTTTATTTTTATGGCTCTACGTTACTTCTGTGAAGCACTTGGGGGTTCAAAGTGCTCACCACACATCTAGATAAGTTCCTTGGGGGGGGGTCTAGTTTCCAAAATGGGGTCATTTGTGGGGGGTTTCAACAGTTTAGGCACATCAGGGGCTCTCCAAAGGCAACATTACACCCGCAGACCATTCCATCAAAGTCTGCATTCCAAAATGTCACTACTTCACTTCCAAGCCCCGACGTGTGCCCATACAGTAGTTTTTTTCCCACATATGGGATATCAGCGTACTCAGGACAAATTGGACAACATCTTTTGGGGTCCAATTTCTCCTGTTAACCTTGGGAAAATAAAAAAAATTGGGGACTAAAAGATCATGTTTGTGGAAAAAATGAGATTTCTCGTTCGCCTTATTGGGGGACATAGAGACCATGGGTGTATGCTGCTGCCACTAGGAGGCTGACACTATGCACAAAAAAAGGTTAGCTCCTCCTCCGCAGTGTACACCCCACCGACCGGCAGGGAATTCCTCAGTTTAGCTTAGTGTCAGTAGGAGGTGGACACGGGTCTTTCATTAGACCCATATGTACCTCGATGTGCGTCGTTCCTTTTCAGGTTCCGGAGGGATACAGTGTGAAGAGTCACAGCTGTACTCCCACAAAGAGACGGAGTACGGCGTGTACTGCCACCTCGTATCCTCATAGGTCTCTACGGCGGGACCAAGAGCTCAGCACGGATGCGTGCCAGCGATCCAGATGGTCCTCGCTCCCCGTCTCCCACCCACTCGCTCAACAGAGCCTGTCGGTCTGGATGAGACGCGGACACTACAGAAAACAGACAGCGTGGGATATTGAGGTACCTTTATTGATTGCCAGACGGAGGTAAGTATGGGGGCCGAGTCACGTCCTCCTCATCCCTAGATGGGCATCTCGGCGGCTCCAATCTTATTCAAAGCAGCCACTGCGGCCGCCGCAATTACTCCTGGCCCTGGCGTCAGAAGGGGCCTTTCCCGGCGTTTTCCACCCCGCCTTCAGTCCTGGGCCCAGCAGATGGCAACGGCGCTCCGCAGAGCGGTTGCCGCGGCAGCGCTGCGGGACCTCCGCTCCGCCCCGCACTGACAGGCGGCCGCCGCTATTAATTTAGGCCCCGGCTTCATTTCGGGCCTTCTTCTGCGTCGCGGCCACGCCCCCCGCCCCTTTCTTCTAAGCGGGCTTCTCTCCCGCCCGTCCCATGCCCTCCCACCGCCTCCTTCTTGCACCCCAGCCTATTCTTGGCCAGCGGGCGGTGCCTCCTTCAGCCAGGCAGTTAACGCCGCCCTTCTTCCCCTGGAAGCGCGCGTTCTCCCATTCCTCTCAGGCGGTCGCCATCTTCCCAGCCTGTCAGCCGGATGCAGTTCTGTCAGCCGGATATTGCTCTCTGGGCCCGTCAGCCGGATTTCGCTCTGACCTGCAGACAAGCCGGATAGCATTGTCTCTGGGGACACCGGACTGTGAGTAGCGCTGCATCTGCAGACTGACACCCTCCTCTGCCTTCTGTCCCCCAACCTTCCGGCACTACCTCAGTTATCACTATGTCTAACTCTAAATCTGATCGTGCCCGCTCTACGGCTCCCCCCTGCACTCTAGTCAAGTACTTTGCGTGCTCTTCTTGCAATCGCAAACTTCCCTCAGGTCAGTCCACTCCCCTCTGCCTGGACTGTAGCAATCCAATTCAGCCTGACGCTGCGCAGGAGCCATCTATGGCCCCATGTGAGAGTGAACCCCCATTCCTGGCTGGGCTTCATCTCTTTCTCAATCAGTGGCAGACCTCACCAGGGTGTCTCAGTCCCTGGTAGCCGCTCTGGATAAGTTGCCCCTGGACACTTCTGCAGGGTCCAGCAGGTCTCAAGAGATTCCATCTGAGTCAGCCAGCATTAGTCGCAAAAGACCCAGGCAGGATCTCCAGCCGGAATCCTCCCCTCGTCCCATCTCACCGCATAGTCCGTCTCAGCAGCCTCCTTCCCGGGCCTCCTCTCCCGAGTCAGGTGAAGCGTTCTCGGACAGGTCTTCTGAGGGGATTTTAGAGCTGGATTCGGACCAGGATGCGAACATGAAGGTTACGGTGCAGAACCTCATTGCAGCGATTCACCAGACCTTCGAGATTGCTGACCCCCCTGCGAAATCCTCAGATCAGGAGGTTTCGTTCAGACGGGCGGAAACACCCTCCAGGGTATTTCCTTTCCATTCCGAGTTTGGAAAGATTTTTACCAGGGAAAGACAAGATCCGACCAGACGCTTTCAAAGAGGAAAGCGTCTCGGCGTACTGTACCTGTTTGCTAAAGAGCTCACGGACAACTGGGCTGCTTCTCCCTCGGTGGACCCACCCGTGTCCAGACTTTCTAATAACACGGTTCTCCCGCTTTCAGGCGTGGCGGCTCTAAAGGATTCTAATGATAGGATTATAGAATCCCTAGCTAAGTCCGCCTTCGAAGCGGCGTCAGCGGCAGTATGTCCAAGCTTTGCTTCGTCTTGGGCAGCAAAAGCCATAGCGACTTGGGCAGAGGATCTTCGTCAGGGCATCCTAGATAAAGCACAACCAGAGCGATTGGCCGATCTCGCCAATCAGATTTCCCATGCGGGGGATTATCTGCTTTCTGCTTCTTTGGATGCCGCATCCTGCGCCGTTCAGGCGGCAAGCAACGTTGTGGCAATCCGACGTACAATTTGGCTCAAGGCCTGGCAGGCGGACTTGTCTTCTAAGAAGTCTCTTACTAATCTGCCTTTTCAGGGAGTACGCCGCTTTGGATCCCAATTGGACCAGATTATTAAGGACGCCACCGGAGGCACGAGTTCCCTTCTCCCTCAGTCTAAGCCTCGCAGACCTCCACTAAGGCGTCAGGTTCGACCCTTTCGGGCTTTCCGCCGTTTCAATACGGCGGAGAACCCATCCAACCAACAAAGACCACAGGCGCGCCAAGATAGAAAGAAAGTTTCCTTCAGACCCACTCCTTCCTGGCGATCCCACTCTTTCCAGGGCAGACCATCCAGATCCAGGTCTACATCTGCATGACTATCGTCAGACTCCCGAGGGTCCCTTCCGATTGGGAGGTCGACTTCTCTTCTTCAGGGACGTTTGGCTGGCCTCAGTAGAGGACGCTTGGGTCAGGGTGGTTGTATCGTCAGGATACAAGATAGAGTTTGTTTCTCTTCCACCGAATCGTTTCTTCGAATCCCGTCCTCCAAAGGATCCAGCCTTGATTCCGGGGTTCTTTACGGCCATCACCTCTCTCCTCAGTTCCGGGGTGATTGTGCCCGTTCCCGCCTCGGGGCGGTTCACAGGATTTTATTCAAACCTTTTTGTGGTGCCGAAAAAAGGCGGGGCGGTCCGACCCATCTTGGATCTCAAGCTTCTCAACAAGAGAGTACGCCTTCGCCACTTCCGGATGGAGTCGGTTCGTTCGGTAATCGCTTCCATGGAGGAGCAGGAATTCATGTGTTCAATAGACATCCAAGATGCCTATCTACATGTTCCCATATTCTCCGGACATCAGAAGTTCCTGCGGTTTGCGATTCGCCAGGAACATTATCAGTTCGTCGCGCTGCCCTTCGGTCTCGCCACCGCACCCAGAGTCTTCACGAGGATCATGGCTGCGCTGATGGCCTTGTTGAGGATCAGAGGTCTCGTTCTTTTTCCGTACCTCGACGATATTCTGATCAAAGCTTCCTCTTTTCACCAGGCTCGCCTAAGTTTGACGATCGTCCTAGACACCCTTTCCAATTTCGGGTAGATCGTCAACAGGAAAAAGTCTTGTCTGATTCCTTCTCAACGGTGTTTCTGGGCCTACTGTTCGACACGCGTCGGTCAAGGGTCTTTCTTCCACGAGAGAAGATTCTTTCCCTGCAGCAGGATGTACGATCGCTGCAGACCACACGATTTCCGTCCCTCCGAACAGCTATGAGGGTCCTGGGAAAGATGGTGGCGGCGATAGAGGCAGTTCCCTTTGCCCAATTTCACGCCAGACCTCTCCAGCACGCCATTCTGTCGAGGTGGAACAGGTCGGCTCTGTCGCTGGATCGCCCTGTACGTCTTTCATGCCGGGTCAAGCGGTCACTCAACTGGTGGTTGACGTCACCTCTTATCCACTTGGGTCGGTCTTTTCTTCCCATTCACTGGCAGATTGTAACAACGGATGCCAGCCTCCTCGGCTGGGGTGCAGTGTTCCGCCATCACACTGTTCAGGGTCGTTGGTCGACTCAGGAATCAGCCCTGCCGATCAACGTCCTAGAGATACGAGCGATCCATCTGGCTCTCTTCCACTGGGAGAGGCTCCTCAGGGGCCTGCCAGTCCGGATTCAGACAGACAATGCCACAGCGGTGGCATATGTCAACCGCCAAGGAGGGACACGGAGTGTCTCAGCCCTGGCAGAAGTGTCCAAGATCCTTCAGTGGGCAGAGATTTCGGTACCGACAATCTCCGCGGTACACATTCCCGGCGTAGACAACTGGGCCGCCGACTTTCTCAGCCGCGAGGGTCTCGCGGCAGGAGAGTGGTCCCTACATCCGGAGGTCTTTCTTCAGCTCTGCAGTCATGGGGGAACCCCGGACGTAGATCTGCTAGCTTCTCGCCTCAACAGGAAGGTCCCACAGTTTGTATCCAGAGCTTGAGATCCTCTCGCAGTGGGCGCCGACGCTCTGGCCATTCCTTGGTCACAGTTCGAGCTCCCCTACCTGTTTCCTCCCCTGCCTCTTCTTCCCAAGCTGTTGAAGATCAAAGCAGAAGGAATTCCAGTCATTCTCATCGCCCCGAATTGGCCCAGAAGGTCTTGGTTCGCGGACATTGTCAACCTTCTCGCGGACGCCCCCTGGAAGCTTCCAGACAGGGCAGATCTGCTGTCTCAAGGTCCGATTTGCCACCCCAATTCTCGGCCGCTCAATTTAACGGCGTGGCTGTTGAGACCGAGGTTTTGAAACGAGCAGGATTCTCCGGTCTTGTAATTCATACCATGATCCGAGCCAGGAAGACATCATCTTCCAAAATTTACTACCATACTTGGAAGGCCTATTTCACTTGGTGTGAGGCCAATAACATCGCGCCTATGTGCTTTTCGCTCCCTTCCGTTCTGGCGTTTCTTCAGGCAGGGCTGGATGCGGGGCTTGCTTTCAGTTCCTTGAAGGGTCAAGTTTCGGCGCTGTCCATTTTATTTCAGAAGACTTTGGCCTCCCGCCCTCAGGTCAAAATCTTTCTTCAGGGCGTGGCTCACACGGCTCCTCCGTATCGAGCGCCCGTGGATCCATGGGATCTTAATCTGGTTCTTGAGGTTCTGCAAGGTTCTCCCTTTGAACCGCTCAGAGAAGTCTCCCTTTCCCTTCTCTCCTGGAAGGTAGCCTTTCTGGTGGCCATCACCTCCATCCGGCGCGTGTCGGAATTGGCGGCTCTTTCTTGCCACTCTCCTTTTCTGGTACTTCACCAGGACAAGGTAGTGCTGCGGCCTCCGCCTTCTTTTCTTCCGAAGGTGGTGTCCTCCTTTCACCTCAATGAGGATATTGTTCTGCCGTCCTTCTGTCCGAGTCCAACTCATCCTCGGGAGCGGTCCCTGAACAAGCTGGATCTGGTCAGGGCGATGAGAATCTATCTGTCTAGGACGTCTTCCTTGCGAAAGACAGACTCTCTTTTCATCATTCCAGATGGGGCGCGGAAAGGTCACCCGGCTTCCAAAGCTACTATTGCTCGCTGGATCAGATCGGCAATTTTGGAGGCCTACCTGGTTAAGCATCGAGTGGCCCCTCCGGGGATCAGAGCGCACTCTACCCGGGCAGTGGGTGCTTCCTGGGCGGTACGTCACAGAGCCTCCGCGCTGCAGCTTTGCAAAGCGGCAACCTGGTCTTCGGTTCACACGTTTGTGAAATTCTACAGGGTCCACACCTACGCTTCGGCGGACGCCAGCCTAGGTAGAAGGATTCTGCAGGCAGCGGTGGTGAGTCCACTGGCCTGATGGAAGTTTGTTTCCCACCCCAGGGACTGCTTTGGGACGTCCCATGGTCTCTGTGTCCCCCAATAAGGCGAACGAGAAAACAGGATTTTTGGGTTGCTTACCGTAAAATCTGTTTCTCGGAGCCTTCATTGGGGGACACAGCACCCTCCCATGTTCTACAACTCCTGTTCTTACTTTGGTTGATTTTGGTTACAGTTGAGTTGTTTGTTCTGTTTTCAATCTATTCTGTTACTTCTCCTACTGCTTTCTCACTAACTGAGGAATTCCCTGCCGGTCGGTGGGGTGTACACTGCGGAGGAGGAGCTAACCTTTTTTTGTGCATAGTGTCAGCCTCCTAGTGGCAGCAGCATACACCCATGGTCTCTGTGTCCCCCAATGAAGGCTCCGAGAAACAGATTTTACGGTAAGCAACCCAAAAATCCTGTTTTTTATTTTCACGCCCGGGTGTTATAAACTTCTGTGAAGCCCTGGGGGGTTCAAAGTTCTCACCACATATCTAGATAAGTTCCTTGGGGGGTCTAGTTTTCAAACTGGTGTCACTTTTGGGGGGTTTCCACTGTTTAGGTGCATCAGGGGCTTTCCAAACGCGACATGGCATCCGATCTCAATTCCAGCCAATTTTGCATTGAAAAAGTCAAACAGTGCTCCTTCCCTTCCGAGCTCTGCCATGCGCCCAAATAGTCGTTTAACCCCACATATGGGGTATCAACATACCCAGGACAAATTGCACAATAACTTTTGGGGTCCTGTTACCCTTGGGAAAATAAAAATTGGGGGTGAAAAGATAATTTTTGTGGAAAAAATATGGTTTTTCAATTGTACAACTGTACGTTATAAACTTCTGTGAAGCCCTTGGGAGTTCAAAGTTCTCACCACATATCTAGATAAGTTCCTTGGGTGGTCTAGTTTCCAAAATGGGGTCCCTTGTGGGGGGTTTCCACTGTTTAGGCACATCAGGGGCTCTCCAAACGTGACATGGCGTCCGATCTGAATTCCAGCCAAATTTGCATTGAAAAAGTCAAACGGTGCTCCTTCCCTTCTGAGCTGTGCCATGTGCCGAAACAGTGATTCTCCCCCACATATCAGATATCAGTGTACTCAGGACATATTGCACAATAAGTTTTGCATTCCAATTTCTCCTGTTACCCCTTGGTAAAATAAAAAAAAAATTGGACCTGAAGTAATTTTTTTGTGAAAAAAGTTAAATCTTCATTTTTTTTTTTTTAAACATTCAAAAATTTCCTGTGAAGCACCTGAAGGGTTAATAAACTTCTTGAATGTGGTTTTGAGTACCTTGAGGGGTGCAGTTTTTAGAATGGTGTCACTTTTGGGTATTTTCTATCATGTAGACCCCTCAAAGTGACTTCAAATGTGATGTGGTCCCTAATAAAAAATGGTGTTGTAAAAATGAGAAATCGCTGGTCAACTTTTAACCCTTATAACTTCCTAAAGAAAATTAATTTTGGTTCCAAAATTGTGCTGATGTAAAGTAAACATGTGGGAAATGTTACATATTAAGTTTTTTGTGTGCCATATCTCTGTGATTTAAGGGCATAAAAATTCAAAGGTGGAAAATTGTGAAATTTTCAAAATTTTCACCAAATTTCCGTTTTTTTCACAAATACAAGTTATATGAATGAAATTTTACTACTAACATGAAGTACAATATGTCACGAGAAAACAGTGTCAAAATCACCGGGATCCATGGAAGCGTTTCAGAGTTATTACCTCATAAAGGGACAGTGGTCAGAATTGTAAAAATTGGTCTTGTCATTAACGTGTAACCACCCTTGGGATTAAAGGGGTTAAAAAAAAAAGGATTGCACCATATTTTGATACCTGTAGAGTCTCCATTTTTTTTTGTAATCTCTGGTCGGGTGAGGGCTTATTTTTTGCGTTCTGAGCAGTCTTTTTTAATGATTACATTTTGGTGCAGATACGATCTTTTGATTGCCCGTTATTGCATTTTAATGCAATGTCGCTGCCACCAAAAAAATGTAATTCTGACTTTTTTTTTCTCGGTACGCTGTTTAGCCAGCAGGTTAACTTTTTATTTTTTTATCGATAGATCGGGCAATTCTGAATGCGGCCATACCAAATGCGTATGTTTGATTTTTTTTTTTTTTTGAATGGGGCAAAATGGTTTTGTAAATGGTGTTGTAAAATGAGAAATCGCTGGTCAACTGTTAACCCTTATAACGCCCTAATAATATTGTTTCCAAAATCGTGCTGATGTAAAGTAGACATGTGGGAAATATTATTTATTAACTATGTTGTGCAATGTGACTCTCTGATTTAAGGGCTCAAAAATTAAAAGTTAATCGCAAAATTTTCTAAATTTTTGCCAAATCTCCGTTTTTTTGTTCCATAAATAAACGCAAGTTAGATAAAAGAAATGTTACCACTAACATGAAGTACAATATGTCACGAAAAAACAATGTCAGAAACAGCAGGATCCGTTGAAGTGTTCCAGAGTTATAACTTCCTAAGGCTAGTTTCACACTAGCGTTTTTGAGCGCAGCGACGGCCTGCGCACGGCCGCCGCTAAGCCGCACCTCTGCCAGTAGCTCCGCCTACCGGCGCATGACGCTGCATGCGCCCTGCGTCCCCTATCTTTATCACTGGGGGCGCAGGCCGTGCGCAGTATGCGTTTGGCGGCGCATGCGTCCTTTTGACGGTGCGCCGACCTGCGCCAAACGCAACCTGCTGCAGTTTGGTTGTGCCGGCGCACCGTCAAAAAGGCGCATGCGCCGCCAAACGCATACTGCGCACGGCCTGCTCCCCCAGTGATAAAGATAGGGGACGCAGGGCGCATGCAGCGTCATGCGCCGGTAGGCGGAAGTGCGGCAGAGGGCGCGGCTTAGCGGCGGCCGTGCGCAGGCCGTCGCTGCGCTCAAAAACGCTAGTGTGAAACTAGCCTTAAGTGACACTGGTCAGAATTGTAAAAATTGGCCCGGTCATTAAAGGGAACCTGTCACCACCCCCCCCCCAGGCGTTTTTCAGTAAAAGAGCCACCTTGTGCAGCACTAATGCTGCATTCTGTCAAGGTGGCTCTGTTACTTAGCTTCCGTTACACCGCAGAAATAATCGTTTATAAAATTGTTAAAAAATACCTGAAATTTGACAGGGGGGCAGGTCTTTCCCCCTCTGACAGACGCTGGGAATCTTGGGCATGCGCAGTAGTTCTCTGTGGCTCTCATGCCCAAGATTCCCAGCCCCGCAGTGTGAATAAATCATAAGCGACTGCCGGGCCGGATCTGTGGCTGTGCGATATGAAGGTCGGGATGTGATCTGAGAGAACGGGCATGTCGAGCAGCGCTAACTGCGCATGCCCACGAAACTATAGTACAGCGAAGGCGCCAGCATTTCAAAAGAACGCTGAGGAGGCGGCGCCAAATACGAAATGACTGATGGATGCGAGGCGTCTGTCAGAGGGGGAAAGACCTGCCCCCCTGTCAAAATTCAGGTATTTTTGAACAATTTTATAAACTATTATTTCTGCGGTGGAAGGGACGCTAAATAACAGAGCCACCTTGACAGAATGCAGCATTAGTGCTGCACGAGGTGGCTCTTTTACTAAAAAACGCCTGGGGGGGTGACAGGTTCCCTTTAAGCTGCAAATTGGCTCTGTCACTAAGGGGTTAATGTAATGTTTTGTAAGCCCCCTTTTAAAGAGGTACTGCAATCTAAACATGTTCCTCTGGATAGGTCCTGTTAGACCAGAGTGACTGTTGCTTCATTCACGTCTGATGCTGAGGACACACAAGGTCGATAAAGAATCATCTTTGTTAGATAAATTTCTCAAACCGTTTTGGGTACACAGCTCTTAGTCAGACCATTGATGTCAGATTTTTCTTCCACTTTTAGGTAGACTGCAGCAATGTTCCTAATCAATCAGTACATGGGAGGCGGTGGCGGAAGAGGTGGCGGTGGAGGCTACTTTGGAGCTGGAGGTGGCGGGGGACTCTTCGGAGGGATTCTCAATGTTCTCAGGTATGCGGCAGTGCAGGTGAACCTTCATTGTGATTGACCATGGTGTAAATTTCACTATGTCTTCTGAGACCTAAGGATGGATCCGGGGACGGTACCCAGCTCCGATCACTGCTTTTAATCGTTTAGATGCCCCTCTGAATCCCTGATGGCAGCATTTAAATGGTTCTATTGCTAATAGTTGCATTCCGAAACTCATCTGCTCCCCCACAGTGTGAGCATGAGGTTCTGATGCGGGGGGGTCTATTGAATACCCGATCACGGCCATCTTTGTACTCCCATGAAATCCAGCCGGTGGAAGTGATTTGTACGAGATGAGTGCTACTTGTGCCCTATTACCCTGCGTTTACATAGATATAGTAATGGGGCTTCTATTTTTTTTTTTTTTTACAGTGACGCAGCTGCAAACTACAACCCAACACCACCGGTGAGTGATCATTTACATTCCCAGATTTAAACAAAGGTGGTCTCTTATACAAAGGCCCACTGATAACTAGCAATCATAGATGTTTGGGACCTGGCGTAACTCTGTCCACACGCCACGTATATTGTGGACCAGTGGATGTTTAGTGGCCGTTTAATGAAAAATTATATAATGATGATCGCCCCAATGAACTGCAATCACCGATTGGAACTCGGCTGTGATTGACAGCTAAGCTCCTGCTGTAGGGTGATAAGCTGGGGTCCCACCACAATGTCTTCCATGATATTTGCCTCTGGAACGCACCATGTGAATACAACGATAGTCACACATGCACTTAATCATTAGGTTCATGGCCTTTGGACAATGGTGGTGTGCATGTGCGAGCATTGCTCCTTTTTAAATGTTGGGACCCCCAACAGCCAGCCTATCTTGCTTTCATGGAGAACACGGTGGTGTATGTTGTGGAACAGGGACTTCTGAATGGAAGAACCTGATAACAGAAAGCTAGAGAGATCATGTTCTTCTACACAGCTGGATAGAAGGTGGACTAGAACAGGTCCATGACTGTCTAATTTTTCTTCCCTCTCCGCAGCCACCGCGGACCCACGTTTCCGTCGTTCAGGCCAATGAGAGCGAGGAAGAGCGTCAGTTCCGTCGGCTCTTCAGCCAGCTGGCTGGAGATGTAAGTTGAGGGCGCGCGTCAGAGCTGTGGTCCACCCTCACCAGCCATACAGTAAATGAGATGTATGCAATGATATATACAGAAAATTGCTGCCACAATCAATAAGTTGTAGCAGTAATCCACTATAGTGGAGCAAACAGAACCTAGCCATATACTGTATAATTATAAGTAGCAGACAGTATTCTGCTAGCATCATGCACACAAATGGAAGAAAACAAATATTAATGAAGAAAATAAAAACAATGAATGGAAAAAGCCAATAAGAAATGATTGTGAGACCATACTCGGTGCTAGAGGGACTTCTTAGCCCATGGTTGTAAATCCAATCAAAGTAAGGACCTGTGCATATCAAAAGGCAAGACCCCATGCGTAGCACCACACTAATATGGCTTCCTCAGGGGCAAATGTACTGTTATTTAGTATTATATATTCAACTGAGTAGGATCTGTTTGCTCCACTATAGTGGATTATTGTTATTGATGCAGCAATTTTCCGAATTTATCATCATTCATTTCCTTTACTGGGTGTTAGGGTAGACCACAGCTCTATCACGGGTTGTTTGGTCAGTTCTTCAGAGCTGTGGGCTTTATAATTGATTTTATCCTGTCTTTTGGCTTGTTGTAATGTTCAAATATGTATTACTTTTAGGTGACCCCTGTTTTTGCATACTTCTTAGTTATTCTGTTTAGTACTATGTCTCCTAGTATGCATTAGGTTGATCCCTGTGTTATAGGGTGGTGCCCGCTATTTTATCCTTCCAGTCACGGGCACACATTGGCACGTCTTCCAGAGTTGGCATTGTGTGTATTGTCATAGGGAGGATGCTGAGTACTGCACAATGTTTAATGTTCGCTCCTGTTTCTCCAGGACATGGAGGTCAGCCCTTCCGAATTGATGGGAATTCTCAACAAAGTGATTTCACGACGTGAGTATTGGAGAGAGTCTGTGGCCCCAAATTAGGGGTTCCTTATTAGCGTTCAGTTTACATCAGATCTAGGAAAACGTCTGCCTGCAGGCCACATCTGGCCCCCTGGCTATTCCACTCTGGCCCATGGACTGAGAAGGTCAAAGGGCTGAAACAGTGGCCCACGGACGGCACATGCCCTCCCGCCGTCCATCCGCCGCTGCTTTCTGTTACCGCTATCTCTGTCCTCAGGATGCATATGGCGGTGAATACATTGTTCCCACTGTGTACATACGTGGAGGCTATGTGGGGGGGCGCTCCCACTGTTCGTACGCGGAGGGGGGCGCTCCCACTGTGTTCATACGCGGAGGGGGGCTCTCCCACTGTGTATGTACGCGGAAGCTATGTGCATACTTAATTCTGCTCAATATTAAGTGATACAATAAGAACTAATATAATTAGAATTAATATGTTAATATTAATACTGAGCAGAATTAATTTCAGCCTATTGGTTCGGCCTCCACAACAGTTACGGTGTCTCATGCGGCCCCTTGGGAAGATGAATTGCCCACCCCTGGTCAACGTCAACCTCCTAGTCCATAGCATTAGCCAACGAACAAGGCTGCAGAGAGTAGGCTTAAAGGGCTTTTGCCATCTCCAAGATCCTATCCCAATATGTAGTTGGTGTAATAATAGCAAATCCCTCCAATTAGAAATGTAGTATAGTCTTTCTGAATCGCCATGTCTTTCCTCATGTGCAGGCATTGCAGGACTTGGGTATCCATGGTTACGACCACTGACCACTAACTGTCACTATATCAGTGGTTGTAACCATGTATCCCTAAGGTCCTGCAATGCCCTGCACATGAGGAAAGAGACATAGGACCACCAATTGTCATCCTTTCTCTTCTCGCCATCATCAGTCAAATCTTCTGTTCAGGAGATATACCACATCCAGCATACTTTCTGTACTTGAGATGGTTGTGGGTTCCAGCAGTAGGACCACCATCTGTCATACTTTTCTGGCATATAAAAAGAGGATTGGGCACACCCCTTTAAGGCTCTGCTGCCTTTGTTTTTTTTTATTTTTTGCTGCAGGAAGTGATTAAAGGGTTAATCTCACTTCTAGTGATAAGATACCTCATGACTCTATCATCTGATGAGGTTCAATCTCTCAGACCCCACCGATTCTAAAAATGAAGATCCCAATGTGCTCCTTTCTAGTCGTTTCCTGCACGATGGTTGCCCGGCCATGCCAGGGAACAGAACAAGCTGCAGCTCCCTGCATGGCTGGGCATCTTTGTGCTGATCTGCAGGGAAGAAGTATCGTCAGCATTGTGCGCCCGTCACTCTCGGAATCAGTGTGCGAGACCCCCTTAGATACAGTTACCTCATGTCCTAGCAATGGGATTGCCCCTTTCATATTTCGGGACGCCCCAGGCTGAGCCTCATGTAAATTCTGTTTGTCCTCATGTAAATGTCGGCTCTTATATTTGCGTACAGACGCGGGTGGAACAATGGTGACGCTGTGATCCTCTGTTTTTACAGATCAGGACCTGAAGACGGACGGCTTCAGCATCGATTCATGTCGCAGTATGGTGGCTGTGATGGACGTATCCTTACGTAGCGTCCCGTGTTCTGGCTCCGGTGACGGTCATCTCTCCTTAAACTAAAAGGCTGAGACTCTTAAATTCAACATGACCGATCCTTCTCTCCCACACACATCAGCCATTTTTTATTTAATTGTTTATTATTTTTTTTGTTTACCCACTTTTTCCAAGAGCTATAACTTGTATTTTTTGCCAGCATCACCATATGAGGGCTTGTTTTTTTATTTTTTGGGGAATGATCTTTCGGCTCAGCTCCTTGTGCCGTCCACATTGGCAGAGATCAGTGACTGGCTGCAGCGCTGTTGATATAACATAATCTACAAAATCAACGGACCAGCGTTCTTACTTTCTGGGATTTATACAATGCTTTCTTCTACAAACAGTGCCACTTTTGTTCTCAGGTTGTGTCCGGTAGTGCAGACAAGCTCTAGTTTCTTCAAGGAAGCTGAGCTGCAAAACCAAACACAAAATCCTGGTAACCATAGTCTGAACGTCCATATAATGACTTTCCATTCCCGATTGTCCTTGTACTGTATTGTACACAGAGGCAGCGGTGATGGGTGAGATGTTTGCCCCTTAACCCCTCTGTACAGAGCGACAGCACCGGCAAACTGGGGTTTGAGGAATTCAAGTACTTGTGGAACAACATCAAGAAATGGCAGGTAACGAAAACTGCAGAATGTAGGGCGACAGCACACTGGGCTAGTACTTTGCCCTATCCAATGATTATGGGGGGCAGTAATGTGCACAGTGTGAGGACTGATGGAAAGGGTGAGCACCTTCATGATGAGCAAGGAGAGGTTCCTGTGCACATTAAACTAATTTATTGTATTATGAGGTTTTGAAGCAGCTAAGGTGTGTATTATGAGGCTCTGCAGCAGCTGAGGTGTATATTATGAGGATCTGCAGCAGCTGAGGTGTGTATTATGAGGTTCTGCAGCAGCTGAGGTGTATATTATGAGGCTCTGCAGCAGCTGAGGTGTGTATTATGAGGCTCTGCAGCAGCTGAGGTGTGTATTATGAGGTTGTGCAGCAGCTGAGGTGTGTATTATGAAGCTCTGCAGCAGCTGAGGTGTGTATTATGAGGCTCTGCAGCAGCTGAGGTGTGTATTATGAAGCTCTGCAGCAGCTGAGGTGTGTATTATGAGGCTCTGCAGCAGCTGAGGTGTGTATTATGAGGCTCTGCAGCAGCTGAGGTGTGTATTATGAGGCTCTGCAGCAGCTGAGGTGTGTATTATGAGGCTCTGCAGCAGCTGAGGTGTGTATTATGAGGCTCTGCAGCAGCTGAGGTGTGTATTATGAGGCTCTGCAGCAGCTGAGGTGTGTATTATGAGGTTGTGCAGCAGCTGAGGTGTGTATGATGAGGTTGTGCAGCGGCTGAGATGTGATGAAGTTCTTCAGCAGCTGAGGTGTATTATGAGGTTCTGCAGCAGCTGAGGTTTGTATTACGAGGTTCTGCATTGACTGAGGTGTGTATTATGAGGTTCTGCAGCGGCTGAGGAGTCTGTTATAACCCTTTTCCACTTCTACTTTTCCAGGCGATCTACAAGAGATATGACGCTGACCGATCGGGAACGATAAACGGCAATGAGCTCCCGGGGGCATTCCAAGCAGCAGGTGGGTGGTAGTTACTTCAACTCCTTCCCTCTCACATTTATTGTAGTTGAAAGAAAAAGAAAAGAAAGTGCACCTTGCACAGATGATAATGGTGAAAAACCACAATCTGAGTGTTGGAGGGTCTGCTGTGTGACAGCAGGCACAACACTAAAAATTAATAGGGTCAATCCAAATGGCTACTGGAATACGTGGACGTCCAGATAGAGATCCAAGGAAGGGAGAACAATGGTGATTGGACTCAACTCTGCCACAGGAAATGAAGTGATGTCCCACTGGGTATAATAGTGTAAAAACTGTGTTGCTCCGCGTTTCAGAGACACTCTAGCTCCTTGATCAGGCAGATATGGGGAGCAGGCCTAGATGGATCACTATTACAGATATTGCCATATTATATCGTCCATCCCTTCCATTAGGATTCCAGCTGAACGGCCAATTGTACCAGATGATCAGCCGCCGTTATTCTGATGAGAAAGGGGACATGGACTTTGACAACTACATCGGCTGTCTGGTGCGGCTCGACGCCATGTTCCGTAAGTAATACCACGCTAACAAGTTAGAGGGGCGCTCACATAATTGGGAATACTCTACTGCCCTGTGTGCGTACAGTGGGTGACGCCAGCGGCCAGTCCTCAGCCATTTCTGGATAGGGGCTTGGGAGTGCTTCTTTTTAGCATAGTGTATGTTTTAAAATGTTTAACGTATAAATTGGACTCCCGCCCCATATTTGATATAGCCTGTCTGTATGAGACCGATTTATCAAAATGTTAATCCATAAAATTAACGGAAAAAAATGACGTGAAAATGAAACCCCAAAACACAAGTGGTGGGAATCAATCATTGTCCCCCTTTGCTGGAGGAGGACGATGGCCTTGTGTATTCATACCTCACTTTCTTGTTTTCCAGGGGCTTTTAAAGCTTTGGATAAAGATGGAGATGGGAAGATCAGGGTGACCATTCAGGAGGTGAGAGCTTGTAATGTTTTGGTGATTTTGGAAGTTGCGGATATGGGTGTTTCTGTAATCGTCACACGTTCAGTGTTCATCAGTGTTCTACGGCTGAAGGTTTAATGATATAAGGCGTATTCCCTGAATGTAATGTTACCCCCCCCCCCCCACTCTGTTACTGATCATGACTACTGGGCCCCCAGCTGTCCCTAGGATGGGGCTCTGGGCCCAGTCATCAGGGTGAATGGAGTAAAGATGCGCATGCTCAACCTCATTGTCTGTGGGATGCCGATAATGGAAGAGTGTTCTACTCTGCATTCTACAGTAGTCCTGTAGACAATGAATGGAGTGAATGTCGAGCATGCGCACATCTACTACAACTGATCTCTGATTGCTGAGCGTGTCCGCCATCGGGACATGATCCCCCGTCCTATGATTCAGGATTAATTTTCAATTTTGCAAATAACCTATTAAGGGGATGGTTTCTCCTGCAACAGAAAGTAAGGCTATGATTCGCCATTGCTCACAGATTGGTGGCCCCCCTTATAAACTTCATAATGAAGGGTCTGCAGTACTTTGCAGGTAATTTCTGGGACCCATTCACTCGCATGGGGCGGTCTTACAGTACCAACCAGGTGTTTGGAGGCGTTACTGTGAAAGGGAGATGCCGAGGAGAACTCTGTTCTCAGAATCTCCAAGGGGTCGCAGAGGTATGGCTGACGCTCCAGTCCACGGGCCAGAATTCTCCAATCCTGGTCAATTAACTGATGGGCAGCCATGGCAGCCAGGGGCCCAACAATGCTCACCACATACAAGATCCTATTAGACCTTGCTGAAGGCAGGGTCTAATAGGCTGCCTCTTAGTATAACACTGACAGTCCTAATACATTGCATTTTTAAACGTGTGCTGGTAAAATGTTGCAGTAGGTAGTGGAGTAGCTTGGATTGCCGGGGCAAGGTAAGCATTCCTGCCTTCTAATCCCTGGATCGTTAGTGCTCCGTGAGTCCCTTCAATCAGTCCAGTATTGATCATCTTATTAGTTATTGCATGAATTGTGTTTGAGGAAATTGCGGGTGGACTTATAGTTTTACCTTTGGACCACTAGTTATTGTCTGCTTTATGGTGAAATGAGACATAAGCCCTAACCCTATCCCTACCTCATGTCCTAGCCCTAATCCTGTGAGCAGCACTTGATAATGAATGAAGACCCTATTGAATAATGGGCTCTGCACTTGATTCAATACTGTCTCCATTAGCTGCTCATCTTCTGTCCTCTAGCTGGCCATCTATGCAGAGCGCAGCAGCTGATGACAAACTAATCCCGCCTGCTGCGCTTTGCATAACCAGCATTCGGTAGGCTGGCTCTCATTGTGCCGTTCCAAGAGCAAGCAGCGCCTGTCAAGGCTGATCATTTGATTTAATGTCTGGTCCCTAACCTCCTCCCCACGCTATGCTGCTGGCTCAATGTCCGATCACTTTGGTTGCGAGCAGATAAGTAAATAGAAAACAATTGACAGAATGATTCTAAGAAAAGTGAACCATAATCTTCTCAGATTAAGACCATATATCGTAATGTACTAGCGACTCTTAAATGGCTTGACAAGAAATAGAAAACAGCGCTGCCACCATCTGTGACTGTGTCTGGTATTGCAGCTAATTTCCAGTGAAGCGAATGATTCTGATCCATAATTCTGTACACGACCTAGTGCGGCTTTGCATTTTTTTTAAACCTGGACAAACCCTTCCGATAATCTCACTCATTTGTGATCCCGTGCAGTATGACAGCAGCTTCACACTAATGATTTTTATTTTTTTGCAGTGGCTGCAACTGACCATGTATTCATGAACCCCGAGAAGAGCCGCGTGACGGAGCTGTGAAGGACTCTCCCCTCTGTCCCAGCTGTGTACATGCCTGTTTTTTACACTCCTTACCTTTATAAAACTTTAGGGAAAAAAAAGTTTCACTTTAATATTGGAATCTGTGAGCTGGATGGTTGGCACCTGACCTGCTGGCACCATGTTCTGTATGATGCTTCTGCTCTTATATGCTCTCTTGTAATGCCAGGTGAATGACAATAAATCCAACCAGTTCATTTCTGCAATGATTTATTTGTATGCCGCCCATCGCAAGATCGCAAGCGACCTGTCATGCAATCAGCTGATCGACCATGCATGGAACACTGGACAGCGCCATAGTACGGTGCTCATAGAAATCAATGGGACCGTAATTTATCTCACCATAGGCAGAGATGAGACTAATCTGGAACTGTCACTGGCCGGCTATTCCAGCGCTGCTCTAGGTGATTGACAGATCTTTGCACATGGGAGAGCTATAGGGGGAAAGCTGGGCTAGTATTGTCTGCGACTATGGTTCCTGGTCGGATTCTTGATCTATATTTTCTCTGAAACGCCAGGGTAAAAATATTCCTGGCTGTAATTGGGCATTCATGCTGTCCGTGGTTTGCGCAGCTAGAATCGGCAGACGTGTTCCCGTGAAAAATGTTTATGAAAAAACAAACAAAATTACGATAAAATATAAAACTTTGAATTTGCACCCCTTCTCCCAACTTAAAATGAATAAGTCATATTTATCATTGTTTCATCCATAAAAATCAATTCTAGAATGTTTACAATGAATTTCTGCTTTTCAGCTGCCACATTACTCCACCTCCCAAAAAATGCCACAAACTTGTATGTACTGCAAAAATAGGAAAAAATAAAAACAACCACTAGTCAGGCACAAAAACAAGCGTCCACGGAAATGTCAAAAGGTTACGGGTCTCAAAAAAAAAAAAAAAAGAAAAATTGCCACACGCTATTTTATCCCAACCCAGTACAGTAAAGTTAAACTACTACCGTAGTTTGGTGTCGCCTCCATCGTACTGGTCTGTTGAGTGGTAAAAATGACCTATCATCAATCTTCAGAAACGTAACCCTAAAAACAAATGGTGGAATATAGTTTTTTTTTTTTTCACACAATTTCACCACTTTTTCATTCTATAGTGATGGTGTTATTCAAAATTACAACTTGTTCTGTTAGAAAAACAAAAAAAAATTGCGATACTTCCATATTGTGCACACTGCTCACATCTCATAAATGCAGCACACACGCTGCGCACTTATTAGACACGTGCAGCACACACTGTCTGTGATATTTGTAAAAGAGTAGCGAACCCATCTTCAACCAGTGGCCTAAATCATAGCGCTCCAATTCTGAAAAAACAGGAAACATACATACGTCTTTGCAGCGCACACAATTTGCTGCTTCAATTTCTTTTGCATCTAAGGCACACCCCTATGACTGCCCACTCATTTATGTGTACATTAAAATAATGCTCAATACTGGAGTTTTCCTAGGGTGCTCGGGTGACATATTAGGGTCCCGGCGACTGCATGTCCCCCGGCATGCTGTGAATGTCCCAGTGACTTAGCAACACAGAATGATGCCCCCACAGTGCCCCTCACCCTATGTTACCCCTGGTGTCTCCCAAAAACTATGATGAGCTCAGTGCCCCCACACAGCATGATGACACCGCACTGTCTGATTCATCCAGTATTCCCCTTACACAACGTGATACACACAGAGCCTCCAACACAGTAGGTAAACCTTGTGACTCCAACCATATGGTATAAGGGTATGTTTCCACGGTCAGTAAGCGCTGAAGATTGGACGCTGCGTACAGCCGCAGTGTTCAACCCGCAGCGGCCAGATGTTACTGCATAGTGGAGGGGATTTTATGAAATCTCCACTATGCGTGCCGGGACACCAGCGGCTTCCCTGCATAACCGAACATGTGGCACATCTTTCTAGACCGCAGCATGTCTAATTATCTTGCGGAGATGCTCAGTCTCCGCAAGATAAATATCACAGTCCAATGTATACGATGCAGTTATTCCACATGGTTCAATGGACACATGCGGAATCGCAGAGCGTACAAAAGCCGGCAGCACTTTGGACGGAGGTGTGTCCAAAGCACTGCCAATACTGACCTTGGAAACATACCCTAAAGCTCCCAGTGACCCTGCCACACAGAATGATGCCACCACAGTGCTCAGCAAACAGTATGATGCCTCCAGTGTCCCTCTAAACAGTTTTGTTTCCCACACATTTGTATGCAGTATGTACCCTAAGGCTGTGTTCACACACAGCGTTTTTTTAGCTGTTTTTACCACGGTTTTCACTATAAAACCGCTAAAAATAAGCTTCCCAGTCATTTCTATGCATTTTACGCTTTTTGTGCACATTGATGCGTTTTTTACCGCAAAAAAAACGCATCGCGGTAAAAACCGCAGCATGCTAATTAATTTTGCGGATTTTTTCCGCGGTTTTGGTTTCTTCAATGCGGTTTGAAACCACTGCGGAAAAAAACGCATCAAAACCACGTAAAAAACGCGCACAAACCGCCGCGGGAAAAATAGGTGCAGTTTCTGGGAAGGGATTCGGGTTTTTGAGCAGAAATTTTCTGCAACGTGCGCACTTAGCCTAACAGTGTAATGCGCCCTTGGTGCCCCCTCACACAGTAAGGTGACCTCAGTATTCCCCTCACTCAGTATACTGACCTCCAGTATTCCCCTCACACAGTTTGCTGACCTCAGTTTTCCCCCTCACACAGTATGATGCTCTGCTCCCATAGTCTCCCAATGTGAGTTTTTTTCCACTCCAGCCTCACAACGCATGTGAATGGTGGAGCGGAGAGCTGACACTCCCTGCTCCACCAAGATATTCTACTGTATCTGCGTCCTAAAGACATGCTGCCTACCTCGCCCTCCAAACCATGGCTGACCAGCTGGATCCAGAATGTTTGGGGGGCCGCGGCCTAACGTGAATGGTATAAAGAGAAGTTTTATCCGATGATGTTAGACGAGGACAATTCTAGAAAATGCCACACAGCAGCTGGCTTTATAATTGAGGAGCATGGTGACCTGAGATTACTAGTCACAGTCTGTACGTCCTCTCCATGGAAACTTGTTGAGAGGAGGACAAGAATAAGCCATATATTTCTTTAGGAAAATACTGCTCTTTTCAGCCAAAATATGATTTCTTCTAAATATAATCCCCCTCCGGCCCACCCCGGTGTACAAGATAACTAGCCATCATGCTCTGCTGTCATTGTCCTTTCCCGCCTTTTGCGGAGATAGCCGTTTCCATGGTGAAGTTAGACATCGCCATGGTAGCCAGCTGCGTTATACAGGGTGAGAATTATTGGTTGGCAAGTTTCCTGTGGTTGCCAATCACAACATATGGAAGCTGCCGCCACAGCCAGCGGGGCACTGCGCCGTGCTCACAGCCAGACGACCGGTGCTGGCGACAGGTGAGGTGTCTGTCCTCTGTCACCATGTCAAAATGTCATGAGACAGAAAAGTCCCAAATTGTTGGTACTGCTGGATGGATATCTATTGTGACTGTATACGTTATGTCATTGTGTCATGTCACGATATGATGTCACTGTATTTGTGCGCTATGTACTTCCATGTACCTCTGATGGCAGATTCCACGGTCCTTTTACCCTCTCATTCCTGTGCAGCCCCTGCCCCCAATAACTTAATTACGTTCTTGCCCCATTTTTGGATCGCCTTTTTTTTTTTTTCTAATCCCATTCAACTGTTGCTTATTTCCTTATTGGCAACTTACAATCCAGTGCCCCCCCCCATCATCCACCTCCCCAGCGATTGCTCATTAAGTGTCTTTCTTTGCCACCGTCCTCTGCCTCGCTCTCCATTGATTTACTTCTCCCTCCCGAGCTACCATGCTGTTCTCTTCAGTCCTTCCTAACCTTTATTCGTAGACTGAGTTTTATGCTGACATTCACCAGAATAGTCCAGAATGAGTTGTTAGCACCAACCACCACCCCAGCTGCCCATCCGACTTACTACTTTATAATCATGTGCTGTCCTCTTCCCTACCATCCCCCTAGTACAGTGCTGTCCCATTCTCTACTATCTCCCTAGTGCTGTCACCTTCCCTACTATCCTCGTAGTATATTGCTGTTCCATTCCCTACTCTTCTCCTAGTACAGTGCTGTCCCCTTCTCTACTCTCCTCCTAGTACAGTGCTGTCCCCTTCTCTACTATCCTCCTAGTACAGTGCTGTCCCCTTCTCTACTATCCTCCTAGAACAGTGCTGTCCCCTTCTCTACCATCCTCCTAGTACAGTGCTGTCCCCTTCTCTACTATCCTCCTAGAACAGTGCTGTCCCCTTCTCTACCATCCTCCTAGTACAGTGCTGTCCCCTTCTCTACTATTCTCCTAGTATAGTGCTGTCCCCTTCTCTACCATCCTCCTAGTATAGTGCTGTCCCCTTCTCTACTCTCCTCCTAGTACAGTGCTGTCCCCTTCTCTACTATCCTAGTACAGTGCTGTCCCCTTCTCTACTCTCCTCCTAGTACAGTGCTGTCCCCTTCTCTACTCTCCTCCTAGTACAGTGCTGTCCTCTTCTCTACTATCCTAGTACAGTGCTGTCCCCTTCTCTACCATCCTCTTAGTACAGTGCTGTCCCCTTCTCTACTCTCCTCCTAGTACAGTGCTGTCCCCTTCTCTACTATCCTAGTACAGTGCTGTCCCCTTCTCTACTCTCCTCCTAGTACAGTGCTGTCCCCTTCTCTACTCTCCTCCTAGTACAGTGCTGTCCCCTTCTCTACCATCCTCTTAGTACAGTGCTGTCCCCTTCTCTACTATCCTCCTAGTATAGTGCTGTCCCCCTTCTCTACCATCCTCCTAGTATAGTGCTGTCCCCTTCTCTACTATTCTCCTAGTACAGTGCTGTCCCCTTCTCTACCATCCTCCTAGTATAGTGCTGTCCCCTTCTCTACTATCCTCCTAGTACAGTGCTGTCCCCTTCTCTACCATCCTCCTAGTATAGTGCTGTCCCCTTCTCTACCATCCTAGTACAGTGCTGTCCCCTTCTCTACCATCCTCCCAGTATAGTGCTATCCCCTTCTCTACTATTCTCCCAGTACAGTGCTGTCCCCTTCTCTACTATCCTAGTACAGTGCTGTCCCATTCTCTACTCTCCTCCTAGTACAGTGCTGTCCCCTTCTCTACTCTCCTCCTAGTACAGTGCTGTCCCCTTCTCTACTCGCCTCCTAGTACAGTGTTGTCCCCTTCTCTACTCGCCTCCTAGTACAGTGCTGTCCCCTTCTCTACTCGCCTCCTAGTATAGTGCTGTACCCTTCTCTACTATCCTCCTAGTACAGTGCTGTCCCCTTCTCTACTATCCTCCTAGAACAGTGCTGTCCCCTTCTCTACCATCCTCCTAGAACAGTGCTGTCCCCTTCTCTACCATCCTCCTAGTATAGTGCTGTCCCCTTCTCTACTATCCTCCTAGTACAGTGCTGTCCCCTTCTCTACCATCCTCCTAGTATAGTGCTGTCCCCTTCTCTACCATCCTAGTACAGTGCTGTCCCCTTCTCTACCATCCTCCCAGTATAGTGCTATCCCCTTCTCTACTATTCTCCCAGTACAGTGCTGTCCCCTTCTCTACTATCCTAGTACAGTGCTGTCCCATTCTCTACTCTCCTCCTAGTACAGTGCTGTCCCCTTCTCTACTCTCCTCCTAGTACAGTGCTGTCCCCTTCTCTACTCGCCTCCTAGTACAGTGCTGTCCCCTTCTCTACTCGCCTCCTAGTATAGTGCTGTACCCTTCTCTACTATCCTCCTAGTACAGTGCTGTCCCCTTCTCTACTATCCTCCTAGTACAGTGCTGTCCCCTTCTCTACCATCCTAGTACAGTGCTGTCCCCTTCTCTACCATCCTCCCAGTATAGTGCTATCCCCTTCTCTACTATTCTCCCAGTACAGTGCTGTCCCCTTCTCTACTATCCTAGTACAGTGCTGTCCCATTCTCTACTCTCCTCCTAGTACAGTGCTGTCCCCTTCTCTACTCGCCTCCTAGTACAGTGCTGTCCCCTTCTCTACTCGCCTCCTAGTATAGTGCTGTACCCTTCTCTACTATCCTCCTAGTACAGTGCTGTACCCTTCTCTACTATCCTCCTAGTACAGTGCTGTCCCCTTCTCTACCATCCTAGTACAGTGCTGTCCCCTTCTCTACCATCCTCCCAGTATAGTGCTATCCCCTTCTCTACTATTCTCCCAGTACAGTGCTGTCCCCTTCTCTACTATCCTAGTACAGTGCTGTCCCATTCTCTACTCTCCTCCTAGTACAGTGCTGTCCCCTTCTCTACTCTCCTCCTAGTACAGTGCTGTCCCCTTCTCTACTCGCCTCCTAGTACAGTGTTGTCCCCTTCTCTACTCGCCTCCTAGTACAGTGCTGTCCCCTTCTCTACTCGCCTCCTAGTATAGTGCTGTACCCTTCTCTACTATCCTCCTAGTACAGTGCTGTCCCCTTCTCTACTATCCTCCTAGAACAGTGCTGTCCCCTTCTCTACCATCCTCCTAGAACAGTGCTGTCCCCTTCTCTACCATCCTCCTAGTATAGTGCTGTCCCCTTCTCTACTATCCTCCTAGTACAGTGCTGTCCCCTTCTCTACCATCCTCCTAGTATAGTGCTGTCCCCTTCTCTACCATCCTAGTACAGTGCTGTCCCCTTCTCTACCATCCTCCCAGTATAGTGCTATCCCCTTCTCTACTATTCTCCCAGTACAGTGCTGTCCCCTTCTCTACTATCCTAGTACAGTGCTGTCCCATTCTCTACTCTCCTCCTAGTACAGTGCTGTCCCCTTCTCTACTCTCCTCCTAGTATAGTGCTGTCCCCTTCTCTACTCGCCTCCTAGTACAGTGCTGTCCCCTTCTCTACTCGCCTCCTAGTATAGTGCTGTACCCTTCTCTACTATCCTCCTAGTACAGTGCTGTCCCCTTCTCTACTATCCTCCTAGAACAGTGCTGTCCCCTTCTCTACCATCCTCCTAGAACAGTGCTGTCCCCTTCTCTACCATCCTCCTAGTATAGTGCTGTCCCCTTCTCTACTATTCTCCTAGTACAGTGCTGTCCCCTTCTCTACCATCCTAGTACAGTGCTGTCCCCTTCTCTACTCTCCTCCTAGTACAGTGCTGTCCCCTTCTCTTACTAGCCTCCTAGTACAGTGCTGTCCCCTTCTCTACTATTCTCCTAGTACAGTGCTGTCCCCTTCTCTACCATCCTCCTAGTATAGTGCTGTCCCCTTCTCTACTCTCCTCCTAGTACAGTGCTGTCCCCTTCTCTACCATCCTAGTACAGTGCTGTCCCCTTCTCTACTCTCCTCCTAGTACAGTGCTGTCCCCTTCTCTTACTAGCCTCCTAGTACAGTGCTGTCCCCTTCTCTACTATTCTCCTAGTACAGTGCTGTCCCCTTCTCTACCATCCTCCTAGTATAGTGCTGTCCCCTTCTCTACTCTCCTCCTAGTACAGTGCTGTCCCCTTCTCTACTATCCTAGTACAGTGCTGTCCCCTTCTCTACTCTCCTCCTAGTACAGTGCTGTCCCCTTCTCTACCATCCTCCTAGTATAGTGCTGTCCCCTTCTCTACCATCCTCCTAGTATAGTGCTGTCCCCTTCTCTACCATCCTCCTAGTATAGTGCTGTCCCCTTCTCTACTATCCTAGTACAGTGCTGTCCCATTCTCTACTCTCCTCCTAGTATAGTGCTGTCCCCTTCTCTACTCTCCTCCTAGTACAGTGCTGTCCCCTTCTCTACTATCCTAGTACAGTGCTGTCCCCTTCTCTGCTCTCCTAGTACAGTGCTGTCCCCTTCTCTTACTAGCCTCCTAGTATAGTGCTGTCCCCTTCTCTACCATCCTCCTAGTATAGTGCTGTCCCCTTCTCTACTCTCCTCCTAGTACAGTGCTATCCCCTTCTCTACTCTCCTCCTAGTATAGTGCTGTCCCCTTCTCTACTATCCTCCTAGAACAGTGCTGTCCCCTTCTCTACCATCCTCCTACTATAGTGCTGTCCCCTTCTCTACCATCCTCCTAGTATAGTGCTGTCCCCTTCTCTACTCTCCTCCTAGTATAGTGCTGTCCCCTTCTCTACTCTCCTCCTAGTACAGTGCTGTCCCCTTCTCTACTATCCTAGTACAGTGCTGTCCCCTTGTCTACCATCCTCCTAGTACAGTGCTGTCCCCTTCTCTACTATCCTAGTACAGTGCTGTCCCATTCTCTACTCTCCTCCTAGTACAGTGCTGTCCCCTTCTCTACTCTCCTCCTAGTACAGTGCTGTCCCATTCTCTACTCTCCTAGTACAGTGCTGTCCCCTTCTCTACTATCCTAGTACAGTGCTGTCCCCTTCTCTACCATCCTCCCAGTAAAGTGCTGTCCCCTTCTCTACTCTCCTCCTAGTACAGTGCTGTCACCTTCTCTACTATCCTAGTACAGTGCTGTCCCCTTCTCTACCATCCTCCTAGTATAGTGCTGTCCCCTTCTCTACCATCCTCGTAGTACAGTGCTGTCCCCTTCTCTACTATCCTAGTACAGTGCTGTCCCATTCTCTACTCTCCTAGTACAGTGCTGTCCCCTTCTCTACTCTCCTCCTAGTACAGTGCTGTCCCATTCTCTACTCTCCTCCTAGTACAGTGCTGTCCCCTTCTCTACTATCCTAGTACAATGCTGTCCCCTTCTCTACCATCCTCCCAGTATAGTGCTGTCCCCTTCTCTACTCTCCTCCTAGTACAGTGCTGTCCCCTTCTCTACTCTCCTCCTAGTACAGTGCTGTCCCCTTCTCTACTATCCTAGTACAATGCTGTCCCCTTCTCTACCATCCTCCCAGTATAGTGCTGTCCCCTTCTCTACTCTCCTCCTAGTATAGTGCTGTCCCCTTCTCTACTATCCTCCTAGTACAGTGCTGTCCCCTTCTCTACTCTCCTCCTAGTACAGTGCTGTCCCATTCTCTACTCTCCTCCTAGTACAGTGCTGTCCCCTTCTCTACTCTCCTAGTACAGTGCTGCCCCCTTCTCTCCTCTCCTCCCAGTATAGTGCTGTCCCCTTCTCTACTATCCTCCTAGTACAGTGCTGTCCCCTTCTCTACTATCCTCCTAGTACAGTGCTGTCCCCTTCTCTACTCTCCTCCTAGTACAGTGCTGTCCCATTCTCTACTCTCCTCCTAGTACAGTGCTGTCCCATTCTCTACTCTCCTCCTAGTACAGTGCTGTCCCCTTCTCTACTCTCCTCCTAGTACAGTGCTGCCCCCTTCTCTCCTCTCCTCCCAGTATAGTGCTGTCCCCTTCTCTACTATCCTCCTAGTACAGTGCTGTCCCCTTCTCTACTCTCCTCCTAGTACAGTGCTGTCCCATTCTCTACTCTCCTAGTACAGTGCTGTCCCATTCTCTACTCTCCTCCTAGTACAGTGCTGTCCCCTTCTCTACTATCCTAGTACAGTGCTGTCCCCTTCTCTACCATCCTCCCAGTATAGTGCTGTCCCCTTCTCTACTCTCCTAGTACAGTGCTGTCCCCTTCTCTACTATCCTAGTACAGTGCTGTCCCCTTCTCTACCATCCTCCCAGTATAGTGCTGTCCCCTTCTCTACTCTCCTCCTAGTATAGTGCTGTCCCCTTCTCTACTATCCTCCTAGTACAGTGCTGTCCCCTTCTCTACTCTCCTCCTAGTACAGTGCTGTCCCATTCTCTACTCTCCTCCTAGTACAGTGCTGTCCCCTTCTCTACTCTCCTCCTAGTACAGTGCTGCCCCCTTCTCTCCTCTCCTCCCAGTATAGTGCTGTCCCCTTCTCTACTATCCTCCTAGTACAGTGCTGTCCCCTTCTCTACTATCCTCCTAGTACAGTGCTGTCCCCTTCTCTACTCTCCTCCTAGTACAGTGCTGTCCCATTCTCTACTCTCCTCCTAGTACAGTGCTGTCCCATTCTCTACTCTCCTCCTAGTACAGTGCTGTCCCCTTCTCTACTCTCCTCCTAGTACAGTGCTGCCCCCTTCTCTCCTCTCCTCCCAGTATAGTGCTGTCCCCTTCTCTACTATCCTCCTAGTACAGTGCTGTCCCCTTCTCTACTCTCCTCCTAGTACAGTGCTGTCCCATTCTCTACTCTCCTCCTAGTACAGTGCTGTCCCATTCTCTACTCTCCTCCTAGTACAGTGCTGTCCCCTTCTCTACTATCCTAGTACAGTGCTGTCCCCTTCTCTACCATCCTCCCAGTATAGTGCTGTCCCCTTCTCTACTCTCCTAGTACAGTGCTGTCCCCTTCTCTACTATCCTAGTACAGTGCTGTCCCCTTCTCTACCATCCTCCTAGTATAGTGCTGTCCCCTTCTCTACCATCCTCCTAGTACAGTGCTGTCCCCTTCTCTACTCTCCTCCTAGTACAGTGCTGTCCCCTTCTCTACTCTCCTCCAAGTACAGTGCTGTCCCCTTCTCTACTCTCCTCCTAGTACAGTGCTGTCCCCTTCTCTACCATCCTCCTAGTATAGTGCTGTCCCCTTCTCTACCATCCTCCTAGTACAGTGCTGTCCCCTTCTCTACTCTCCTCCTAGTACAGTGCTGTCCCCTTCTCTACTCTCCTCCAAGTACAGTGCTGTCCCCTTCTCTACTCTCCTCCAAGTACAGTGCTGTCCCATTCTCTACTCTCCTCCTAGTACAGTGCTGTCCCCTTCTCTACTATCCTAGTACAATGCTGTCCCATTCTCTACTCTCCTCCTAGTACAGTGCTGTCCCCTTCTCTACCATCCTCCCAGTATAGTGCTGTCCCCTTCTCTACTCTCCTCCTAGTACAGTGCTGTCCCCTTCTCTACTCTCCTCCTAGTACAGTGCTGTCCCCTTCTCTACTCTCCTCCCAGTATAGTGCTGTCCCCTTCTCTACTATCCTCCTAGTACAGTGCTGTCCCCTTCTCTACTCTCCTCCTAGTACAGTGCTGTCCCCTTCTCTACTCTCCTCCTAGTACAGTGCTGTCCCCTTCTCTACTCTCCTCCTAGTACAGTGCTGTCCCATTCTCTACTCTCCTCCTAGTACAGTGCTGTCCCCTTCTCTACTCTCCTCCTAGTACAGTGCTGCCCCCTTCTCTCCTCTCCTCCCAGTATAGTGCTGTCCCCTTCTCTACTATCCTCCTAGTACAGTGCTGTCCCCTTCTCTACTCTCCTCCTAGTACAGTGCTGTCCCATTCTCTACTCTCCTCCTAGTACAGTGCTGTCCCATTCTCTACTCTCCTCCTAGTACAGTGCTGTCCCCTTCTCTACTATCCTAGTACAGTGCTGTCCCCTTCTCTACTATTCTCCTAGTACAGTGCTGTCCCCTTCTCTACCATCCTCCTAGTATAGTGCTGTCCCCTTCTCTACTCTCCTCCTAGTACAGTGCTGTCCCATTCTCTACTCTCCTCCTAGTACAGTGCTGTCCCCTTCTCTACTCTCCTCCTAGTACAGTGCTGTCCCCTTCCCTACTCTCCTCCTAGTACAGTGCTGTCCCCTTCTCTACTCTCCTCCTAGTACAGTGCTGTCCCCTTCTCTACCATCCTCCTAGTATAGTGCTGTCCCCTTCTCTACCATCCTCCTAGTATAGTGCTGTCCCCTTCTCTACCATCCTCCTAGTATAGTGCTGTCCCCTTCTCTACTATCCTAGTACAGTGCTGTCCCATTCTCTACTCTCCTCCTAGTATAGTGCTGTCCCCTTCTCTACTCTCCTCCTAGTACAGTGCTGTCCCCTTCTCTACTATCCTAGTACAGTGCTGTCCCCTTCTCTGCTCTCCTAGTACAGTGCTGTCCCCTTCTCTTACTAGCCTCCTAGTATAGTGCTGTCCCCTTCTCTACCATCCTCCTAGTATAGTGCTGTCCCCTTCTCTACTCTCCTCCTAGTACAGTGCTATCCCCTTCTCTACTCTCCTCCTAGTATAGTGCTGTCCCCTTCTCTACTATCCTCCTAGAACAGTGCTGTCCCCTTCTCTACCATCCTCCTACTATAGTGCTGTCCCCTTCTCTACCATCCTCCTAGTATAGTGCTGTCCCCTTCTCTACTCTCCTCCTAGTACAGTGCTGTCCCCTTCTCTACTCTCCTCCTAGTATAGTGCTGTCCCCTTCTCTACTCTCCTCCTAGTACAGTGCTGTCCCCTTCTCTACTATCCTAGTACAGTGCTGTCCCCTTGTCTACCATCCTCCTAGTACAGTGCTGTCCCCTTCTCTACTATCCTAGTACAGTGCTGTCCCATTCTCTACTCTCCTCCTAGTACAGTGCTGTCCCCTTCTCTACTCTCCTCCTAGTACAGTGCTGTCCCATTCTCTACTCTCCTAGTACAGTGCTGTCCCCTTCTCTACTATCCTAGTACAGTGCTGTCCCCTTCTCTACCATCCTCCCAGTAAAGTGCTGTCCCCTTCTCTACTCTCCTCCTAGTACAGTGCTGTCCCCTTCTCTACTATCCTAGTACAGTGCTGTCCCCTTCTCTACCATCCTCCTAGTACAGTGCTGTCCCCTTCTCTACTATCCTAGTACAGTGCTGTCCCATTCTCTACTCTCCTAGTACAGTGCTGTCCCCTTCTCTACTCTCCTCCTAGTACAGTGCTGTCCCCTTCTCTACTCTCCTCCTAGTACAGTGCTGTCCCCTTCTCTACTATCCTAGTACAATGCTGTCCCCTTCTCTACCATCCTCCCAGTATAGTGCTGTCCCCTTCTCTACTCTCCTCCTAGTATAGTGCTGTCCCCTTCTCTACTATCCTCCTAGTACAGTGCTGTCCCCTTCTCTACTCTCCTCCTAGTACAGTGCTGTCCCCTTCTCTACTCTCCTCCTAGTACAGTGCTGCCCCCTTCTCTCCTCTCCTCCCAGTATAGTGCTGTCCCCTTCTCTACTATCCTCCTAGTACAGTGCTGTCCCCTTCTCTACTATCCTCCTAGTACAGTGCTGTCCCCTTCTCTACTCTCCTCCTAGTACAGTGCTGTCCCATTCTCTACTCTCCTCCTAGTACAGTGCTGTCCCATTCTCTACTCTCCTCCTAGTACAGTGCTGTCCCCTTCTCTACTCTCCTCCTAGTACAGTGCTGCCCCCTTCTCTCCTCTCCTCCCAGTATAGTGCTGTCCCCTTCTCTACTATCCTCCTAGTACAGTGCTGTCCCCTTCTCTACTCTCCTCCTAGTACAGTGCTGTCCCATTCTCTACTCTCCTCCTAGTACAGTGCTGTCCCATTCTCTACTCTCCTCCTAGTACAGTGCTGTCCCATTCTCTACTCTCCTCCTAGTACAGTGCTGTCCCATTCTCTACTCTCCTCCTAGTACAGTGCTGTCCCCTTCTCTACTATCCTGGTACAGTGCTGTCCCCTTCTCTACCATCCTCCCAGTATAGTGCTGTCCCCTTCTCTACTCTCCTAGTACAGTGCTGTCCCCTTCTCTACTATCCTAGTACAGTGCTGTCCCCTTCTCTACCATCCTCCTAGTATAGTGCTGTCCCCTTCTCTACCATCCTCCTAGTACAGTGCTGTCCCCTTCTCTACTCTCCTCCTAGTACAGTGCTGTCCCCTTCTCTACTCTCCTCCTAGTACAGTGCTGTCCCCTTCTCTACCATCCTCCTAGTATAGTGCTGTCCCCTTCTCTACCATCCTCCTAGTACAGTGCTGTCCCCTTCTCTACTCTCCTCCTAGTACAGTGCTGTCCCCTTCTCTACTCTCCTCCAAGTACAGTGCTGTCCCCTTCTCTACTCTCCTCCAAGTACAGTGCTGTCCCCTTCTCTACTCTCCTCCTAGTACAGTGCTGTCCCCTTCTCTACCATCCTCCTAGTACAGTGCTGTCCCATTCTCTACTCTCCTCCTAGTACAGTGCTGTCCCCTTCTCTACTATCCTAGTACAATGCTGTCCCATTCTCTACTCTCCTCCTAGTACAGTGCTGTCCCCTTCTCTACCATCCTCCCAGTATAGTGCTGTCCCCTTCTCTACTCTCCTCCTAGTACAGTGCTGTCCCCTTCTCTACTCTCCTCCCAGTATAGTGCTGTCCCCTTCTCTACTCTCCTCCCAGTATAGTGCTGTCCCCTTCTCTACTATCCTCCTAGTACAGTGCTGTCCCCTTCTCTACTCTCCTCCTAGTACAGTGCTGTCCCCTTCTCTACTCTCCTCCTAGTACAGTGCTGTCCCCTTCCCTACTCTCCTCCTAGTACAGTGCTGCCCCCTTCTCTCCTCTCCTCCCAGTATAGTGCTGTCCCCTTCTCTACTATCCTCCTAGTACAGTGCTGTCCCCTTCTCTACTCTCCTCCTAGTACAGTGCTGTCCCATTCTCTACTCTCCTCCTAGTACAGTGCTGTCCCATTCTCTACTCTCCTCCTAGTACAGTGCTGTCCCCTTCTCTACTATTCTCCTAGTACAGTGCTGTCCCCTTCTCTACTCTCCTCCCAGTATAGTGCTGTCCCCTTCTCTACTATCCTCCTAGTACAGTGCTGTCCCCTTCTCTCCTCTCCTCCTAGTACAGTGCTGTCCCATTCTCTACTCTCCTCCTAGTACAGTGCTGTCCCCTTCTCTACTCTCCTCCTAGTACAGTGCTGTCCCCTTCCCTACTCTCCTCCTAGTACAGTGCTGCCCCCTTCTCTCCTCTCCTCCCAGTATAGTGCTGTCCCCTTCTCTACTATCCTCCTAGTACAGTGCTGTCCCCTTCTCTACTCTCCTCCTAGTACAGTGCTGTCCCATTCTCTACTCTCCTCCTAGTACAGTGCTGTCCCATTCTCTACTCTCCTCCTAGTACAGTGCTGTCCCCTTCTCTACTATTCTCCTAGTACAGTGCTGTCCCCTTCTCTACTCTCCTCCCAGTATAGTGCTGTCCCCTTCTCTACTATCCTCCTAGTACAGTGCTGTCCCCTTCTCTCCTCTCCTCCTAGTACAGTGCTGTCCCCTTCTCTACCATCCTCCTAGTACAGTGCTGTCCCCTTCTCTACTCTCCTCCTAGTACAGTGCTGTCCCCTTCTCTACTCTCCTCCTAGTACAGTGCTGTCCCCTTCTCTACCATCCTCCTAGTATAGTGCTGTCCCCTTCTCTACCATCCTCCTAGTACAGTGCTGTCCCCTTCTCTACTCTCCTCCTAGTACAGTGCTGTCCCCTTCTCTACTCTCCTCCAAGTACAGTGCTGTCCCCTTCTCTACTCTCCTCCAAGTACAGTGCTGTCCCCTTCTCTACTCTCCTCCTAGTACAGTGCTGTCCCCTTCTCTACCATCCTCCTAGTACAGTGCTGTCCCATTCTCTACTCTCCTCCTAGTACAGTGCTGTCCCCTTCTCTACTATCCTAGTACAATGCTGTCCCATTCTCTACTCTCCTCCTAGTACAGTGCTGTCCCCTTCTCTACCATCCTCCCAGTATAGTGCTGTCCCCTTCTCTACTCTCCTCCTAGTACAGTGCTGTCCCCTTCTCTACTCTCCTCCCAGTATAGTGCTGTCCCCTTCTCTACTCTCCTCCCAGTATAGTGCTGTCCCCTTCTCTACTATCCTCCTAGTACAGTGCTGTCCCCTTCTCTACTCTCCTCCTAGTACAGTGCTGTCCCCTTCTCTACTCTCCTCCTAGTACAGTGCTGTCCCCTTCCCTACTCTCCTCCTAGTACAGTGCTGCCCCCTTCTCTCCTCTCCTCCCAGTATAGTGCTGTCCCCTTCTCTACTATCCTCCTAGTACAGTGCTGTCCCCTTCTCTACTCTCCTCCTAGTACAGTGCTGTCCCATTCTCTACTCTCCTCCTAGTACAGTGCTGTCCCATTCTCTACTCTCCTCCTAGTACAGTGCTGTCCCCTTCTCTACTATTCTCCTAGTACAGTGCTGTCCCCTTCTCTACTCTCCTCCCAGTATAGTGCTGTCCCCTTCTCTACTATCCTCCTAGTACAGTGCTGTCCCCTTCTCTCCTCTCCTCCTAGTACAGTGCTGTCCCATTCTCTACTCTCCTCCTAGTACAGTGCTGTCCCCTTCTCTACTCTCCTCCTAGTACAGTGCTGTCCCCTTCCCTACTCTCCTCCTAGTACAGTGCTGCCCCCTTCTCTCCTCTCCTCCCAGTATAGTGCTGTCCCCTTCTCTACTATCCTCCTAGTACAGTGCTGTCCCCTTCTCTACTCTCCTCCTAGTACAGTGCTGTCCCATTCTCTACTCTCCTCCTAGTACAGTGCTGTCCCATTCTCTACTCTCCTCCTAGTACAGTGCTGTCCCCTTCTCTACTATTCTCCTAGTACAGTGCTGTCCCCTTCTCTACTCTCCTCCCAGTATAGTGCTGTCCCCTTCTCTACTATCCTCCTAGTACAGTGCTGTCCCCTTCTCTCCTCTCCTCCTAGTACAGTGCTGTCCCCTTCTCTACTATCCTAGTACAGTGCTGTCCCCTTCTCTACTATTCTCCTAGTACAGTGCTGTCCCCTTCTCTACCATCCTCCTAGTATAGTGCTGTCCCCTTCTCCACTCTCCTCCTAGTACAGTGCTGTCCCATTCTCTACTCTCCTCCTAGTACAGTGCTGTCCCCTTCTCTACTCTCCTCCTAGTACAGTGCTGTCCCCTTCCCTACTATCCTCCTAGTACAGTGCTGTCCCCTTCTCTACTATCCTAGTACAGTGCTGTCCCCTTCTCTACTCTCCTCCTAGTACAGTGCTGTCCCCTTCTCTACTATCCTCCTAGTACAGTGCTGTCCCCTTCTCTACTCTCCTCCTAGTACAGTGCTGTCCCCTTCTATCCCCTTAGTGCAGTGCTGCTGCCTTATTGACTTTCTCTACAGTCAGGATACTCTGATCTCTAGCAGGCTTCTAGTCTAGTGCTGTTCCTTTATCCTCCTAGTCCGGGGGCTTCTTTCTCACCTTCCATACTTCTTCCCCAGGATTGCTCTATTCTCTACTATTTGCCTGGTTCTTGCGGACCCTTTACCTCTTGTGCTCCTCTTTTGATTACATTATACGTTGCCCCCTATCTCTATCTCTCCCTCCCCATTTATCCTAACATTACAGAGGTCCCTGCTTCCTTTCACTTGGCCGTTATGCTAAAACGTTTCCTTAACCTAAACACAAGTAATTGATGGAAAACCTTGTGTCTGGTATTGCAGCTCATCCAAAGTCACATCAATAAGGTTCAGCTGCAATACCAGACTCAACCTGTGGGCAGGAGTGGAACCCTTTTTGGGAAAAAAACAGAATTTTTTTAAAGTAACATTCCACCTCAACAAAGGGAGATTTATCAAAAGTTAAAAATCCTTATCCATATCCTTAAATGTTGGTGGCTTGGTGGCCTGATCTTCATTGATACTAAGGAATCATGATTGTATTATACCTGCCCCTGACTGTAGTGATCTGCACTTTTCCAGACTGCGAACCCATAAGATGGAGAATAAGGGTCGATGTGATAATGATTTACAGCTGAAGAAGCGCGTGGACCAGGTGACTGATGAGGTGAGCGGGTCACAGATCACTCTTATTGCTCTGTCTGTAAGGATGAGCTGGCGCCCGGGACAGTCTCCAAATGACGATACACAGGGTGATGGGGGCGCTGGGGCCGAGGTGTCTCCTTGGAATGTACCTGTGTTCATGGTCATCTCTAGTCAGGACTAATGTTATCGTAGGATCTGCTGGAGATGCACTGTGAAGGTGACCGTGTTATCACCCTTTTACTCTCTCTTGTAGTCTCTGGACATTACCCGCCGCATGGTACAACTGGTGGAAGAGGTGAGCGAAAGAAAGGCAAACATTTGATGCCACATTTGTTATTTCTCTTCATTTGGTTGTGGCCACTTTATTTTGCTAAAATTGTGAAACAAAATAGTAATATTGTGTATATAGAGTAGGTACAGATAGTGCTGCCTCCCTGTCTCTCCTTGTAAATGATGTAGGTACAGATAGTGCTGCCTCCCTGTCTCTCCTTGTAAATGATGTAGGTCAGTGTTTCCCAAACTCCAGTCCTCAAAGCACCCAACATGTCATGTTTCCAGGATTTCCTTAGAATTTCACAGGTGATGGAAGTATCATCAAGGCATCATGAATTCTCTCACATGTGTAACACTATGGCTATCCTGAAAACATGACCTGTTGGGGTTCGTGAGGACTGGAGTTTGGGAACCACTGAGTAGGTACAGATAGTGCTGCCTCCCTGTAAATGATGTAGGTACAGATAGTTCTGCCTCCCTGTCTCTCCTTGTAAATGACGTAGGTACAGAGAGTGCTGTCCCTCCCTGTTTCCTTGTAAATGATGTATGTACAGATAGTGCTGCATCCCTGTTTCTCCCTCTAAATAATGTAGATACAGATAGTGCTGCCTCTCTCTCTCCCTGTAAATGATGTACAGTGCCTTGCAAAAGTATTGACCTTTTTCACGTTTTGCTATGCCACAATTTGGAATTTAACTGTTTTTTGAGAGTTTTCATCAGTTCATGTAAAGAACATGCCTACAACTGTGAACGTTTGGCTTTCATTTTATTGTGAAGCAAGCAACAAATAGGACAAAATAACTGAAAACTTCAGTGTGCATAACTATTCAACTCACTTAAGTCAGTACTTCATAGAGCCTCCTTTCACGACAATTACAGATACAAGTCGCTTTGGATAAGTCTCTGAGCTTTCCTCATCTGGGCACTGGGATTTTTGCCCATTACTCAAGCAAAACTGCTCCAGCTTCTTTAAGTTAGGTTACCTCTGGTGAACAGTAGTGATGAGCGAACGTGCATGGATCATGCTCCTGTGCTAACCGAGTGACTTCGGCGGGCTCGGAAAATGTGTTTTTTCCCCCGCGGTTGCATGCCGCGTCAGCCGTAACACATGCAGGGATTGCTTGTCTGTTAACGCAGAATCAAAGCTTCTCTGTAGTATTAAAAAAAAAAAAAAAGCGTTAAAAACTCTGCACCAAAATCGCATTAAATAAGACAGAAAAGGCATAAAAGGAACCAGGCAAACACGCAATAATTGGAGATGATTGTTATTGCGTTGTGTAGTGAGGACACCTGCAGAAATTATGCTGAATTTACACTACATGTGAACACAGGCTCAGCATTACAGTTTTATTACATTTTTTTAAATGGTTATATTAGAGAAATGTCAATCACGCCATTTTTTTTATGTCATTTACCGATTCCTGTAAATCTAATTGCTATGTTGTGTAGGTAATTACGATTACAGGGATACCAAAATATGTCTGTGTTATTTGCTGATTTGTGATGTCTATTTAAAAAAAAAAGCATTCAAAATGACATTGTTTTCATTATGAAGTTTTTCATTTTTTTTTTAGTAATTTTATAGACTGAAAAAAAAATCTTATTCTCCCGCTAGAATACAAATACATATAAATCCAGTGTTGTGTACAATGTATGTCTCAGTACACAGATTTCTCCACATTAGATCATCAGAGCTTGTGCCTCAGTAGCTCAGGCTCCTGCTTGTAATGTTGAGTTTGTGGGTTTAAGACCTGGGAAGACTCATCAAAATAGAGAAAATGACATTTTTGTAATTGCTGCTTATTATTTTTATTACACTGCTAAAAAAAATAAAGGGAACACTAAAATACCACCACATCATAGATATTTCTGAAATATTCCAGTTGCAAATCTTCATGCATTGCATAGTGGAATGTGTGGAGAACAATATAACATAAACATGATCAATGTAAATAATATCTGGATTTGGAATGATACTCAAAATCTAAGTGGAAAATCAAATTACAGGCTGATCTAACGTCAGTGCAAATGCCTCATGACAAAGAAAAGATGCTCAATAGTGTGTGTGGCGTCCATGTGCCTGTATGACTTCCCTACAAAGCATGGGCATGCTCCTCATGAGGAGGCAGATGTTCTCTTGAGGGATCTCCTCCCAGACCTGGATTAAATAACCAGTCACTCCTGGACTGTCTGTGACATAACATGGCATTGGTGGATGGAATGAGACATGATGTCCCAGATGTGCTCTATTGGATTCCGGTCTGGGAAACGGGCGGGCCAGTCCATAGCATCAATGCCTTCATCATGCAGGACCTGCTGACACACTTCAGCCACATGAGGCCTAGCATTGTCATGCATCAGAAGGAACCCAGGCCCACTGCAGCAGCATATGGTCTAACAATGGGTCTGAGGATCTCATCCCGGTACGTAATGGCAGTCAGGCTACCTCTGGCTAGCACATGAAGGGCTGTGCGACCCTTCAAAGAAATGCCTCCCCACACCATTACTGACTCGCTGTCAAACCTGTCATGCTGGAGGATGTTGCAGGCAGCAGAATGTTCTTCACAGCGTCTCCAGACTCTGTCACGTCTGTCACATGTGCTCAGTGTGAACCTGCTCTCATCCGTGAAGAGCACAGGGGCGGCATTGTCGAATCTGCCAATCTTGGAGTTCTTTAGCAAATGCCAATCGCCCTGCACTTATGGACGTCAGGGCCTCATACCACCCTCATGGAGTCTGTTTCTGACAGTTTCAGCAGACACATGAATGTTAGTGGCCTACTGGTGTTAATTTTGCAGGGTTCTGGCACTGCTCCTCCTGTTCCTCCATGCAGAAAGAGGTACCGGTCCTGCTGCTGGGTTGGTGCCCTCCTACAGTCCCCTCCATGTCTCCTGGTGTACTGGCCTGTCTCCTGGTATCTGCTCCATTCTCTGGACACTGTTGTGACAGACACAGCTACCCTTCTTGCCACAGATCACATTGATGTGCCATCCTGGATGAGGTGCACTACTTGGTAACTTCTGTGGGTTGTAGACACCTCATGCTACTGTACACTACCTCTAGGGGTGAGAGCAGTGACAAAATGCAAAAGTGACCAAGACAATTCAAAAAGGATGAGAACAGAGAAATGGTCTGTGGTCACCCCCTGCAGAACCACTCCTTTATAGTGGTTTTCTTGCTAATTGCCTGTAATTTCTACCTGTTGTCTGTTCCATTTGCACAACAGCAGGAGAAATTGATTCACAATCCGTGTTACTTTATAACTGTCATATCTGGACAGGATAATTTCACAGAAGTGTGATTTACTTGGCGTTACATTGTGTTGTTTGTGTTCCAATGTTCCCATGTTTTTTTTTTAGCAGTGTACTTTTTATAGGAACCAAAAAAAGTAGTTTTCTTCACCTCAGCATACAGGGGCAATAGAAATACATTTTTATATATGCAATTTATCTCTATGGACATGTATAACCTGCTTCTGGGTTCACTGCTTGCAATAGAGGTCTAGATTACCAAATTCTGCTTTCTATATCATTATAAGCTGTGGCTCATTGGTTGAGCTGCTGTTTGAGAACATGGAGATTGAGACCGAGTTTGTGTCCCGGTGAGACAGAACACAGGTGGGAGAAGCAGTGAATATATAATTTAATTTATGCACTGAACAGAAAAGCGGTACAGTTTCGCTGAATCCAGGACCGTTGGGAGCTATGGGAAGGTACAGATAGTGCTGCCTCTCCCTGTAAATGATGTACATGGATAAGTACAGATAGTGCTGCCTCCCTGTAAATGATATAGTTATAGATAGTGCTGCCTCTCTGTCTCTCCTTGTAGATAATGTAGGTACAAATAGTGCTGCCTCATCTCCTTGTAAATGATATATGTACAGGTTGTGTTGCCTCCCTGTCTCTCTTACAGATAGTGCTGCCTCCCTATAAATGATGTAGGTACAGATAGTGCTGCCTCATCGCCTCTCCCTGTAAATGATGTAGGTATAGGTTGTGTTGACTCCCTGTCTCTCATGAATAGTGCTGCCTCCCTGTTTCCCCTTTATGTAGATAGTTTGTACTGCTTCCTTGTCTCTCCCTGTAAATAATGTAAGTACAGATATTGCTGCCTCACCATCTCTCCCTGTAAGTGATGTAGGTACAGATAGTGCTGCCTCATCGCCTCTCCCTGTAAATTATGTAGGTATAGGTTGTGTTGACTCCCTGTCTCTCACCGATAGTGTTGCCTCCCTGTTTCCCCTTTATGTAGATAGTTTGTGCTGCTTCCTTGTGTCTCCCTGTAAATAATGTTAAGTACAGATATTGCTTCCTCACCATCTCTCCCTGTAAATTATGTAGGTATAGGTTGTGTTGTCTCCCTGTCTCTCAGATAATGCTGCCTCCCTGTGTTTCCCTTTATTGATGTAGGTACAGATAGTGCTGCCTCGCCTACTCTCACATTCAGTATTGCCTCCCTGTTTTTCTACTGTAAAATGTTAGTACAGATAGAACTCTCTTTGTCTATCCTTCTAAATGATGTAGGCAAAGGTAATACTGCTGTCCTATTGCTTCTTGTAAATTATGTAGGTACAAATAGCACAGCTTCCATGTTTCTGTCCATGATGGAGGAACAGATAGTGCTTCCTCCTTGTATCTCTCACACATAATACGCCTTGCTGACTCTCCTTGTAAATGATTTAGGTACTCGTAATGCTGCCACCTGTCTCTACCTACAAAGGATTTTGCCCTGAAAATGTCCTGTTCCTGCAGGTGAAATAAAAATACCCTTATGGTATTTTGGGTTTTATTTATGAATATTTCCTAATAAAGTCCAATAATCCAGAATGTCTGATAATCCAAGTTACTCCTGTCCCATTGTTCTAAATGGATCCATAACTATAATAGTAGCAATATGTAATAAATTATGAGTTAAACAAGTAAACTTTATATATTTTTCTTTGCCCATCATTCCATTATGGGACAGAGTAAGGATGCTGGAATAAGGACTCTGGTGATGCTGGATGAACAAGGTGGTAAGGCTGACTATAGTCAATGGTTCATTTTAATTTACTCAGCTTCTTATAAACCCCCTCACTCTCGTCTCCATCCCAATCTATGGCTCTTCTATAGCTTCCAACATTGAGGAGCACAGAAATGTAACAACCAAAGTTTTCCCAAACTTCCTGTACAAGTGTCAGCTGGTAAAACATGTTACCTTACAGTGACCTCCAGTGGTGAAAACATTGATTGTACCTACTAGTATATATTACTCTAAAATGTCCTCTGGTGGTGAAAATATAGATTACACCCAACTAGTATAACATGTTACCCTACAGTGACCTCAAGTGGTGAAAGCATTGATTACACCTACTAGTATAACATGTTACCCTATAGTGACCTCTAGTGGTGAAAATATAGATTACATTCAACTAGTATAACATGTTACCCTATAGTGACCACTAGTGGTGAAAATATAGATTACACCTACTGTACTATTTGAAACATACTGTATGTAGGTGCAAAAGAACTGAATTTGTTTCTTGGCATAATACTTAATGAAATCATGATGTTCAGTCTATGGGCGTCAAGCAGATAAGTCTGCTAAATTATCTTAACATGCCAAGTTGTCATGATGGACCAGTTGTGTAACATAGCGGGCCCAATAACTCCCTGCTCCACTACTGCATTTAGCTGTATCTGCGTCCCAAACAGGCAGACACAGATCAGCCCAAGATATGCTCCCACACACCCGGGAAAGTTGACTGAACCTATTTTTTTATTTTATGCATTCAGAGCAACTGGAGCTGATAGACAAAGGCTTGAACCAAATCAATCAGGATATGAGAGAAGCAGAAAAGAACCTAACGGATATGAGTAAATGTTGCGGCCTGTGCTCCTGCGACAGGTAAGTGCTCCTGTCTGGTACTTGCTCGTTTCTTATGGCACTGATATTCTGCAACAGATTCTGTAAAGTTGGTTATTCAATGTAGAGCACTAGACATTCCTCCTGACCCTCAATGTACACACTAGGGTGACCGCAAAAAATCGATGTCGGAATTTTGTCCGTCTGGACCCCACAAAACGATTCCCCTTTCCAGATATTGAGATAGCCAAAATTTGAGCTCGATCAAACGACGTTAACCCGTGCCGCTCGTCGCTCAAAGTTTGAAAAAATCCAAATTGAGGTATTTTAAGATTTAGGTATTTTGCATAGTCTGTTAGACTATAAAGAATGTGACAACAACATTGCAGAAATAGCCCTGACCAAATTTTCGAACCATTTGTGGTATTTGAATGCAGAGTTGGTGGGATTATCGTTTTTTGATCCCACCATTACAGACAATGAAAAGTTGTTAATGGCTAATAAATTGCTCAGTAGCACAGATGAACCATCAGAGCACGCTAGGGTTGTAAATCCAAAAGTTAGGAAAGAAAAATTAAGAGGTAGGAAGTAACCGACTTTAACGACCTTCTGACAAAAGATGAAGAACAAAAGCAATATGTCCTGCAAGTTGTAAGCAAATGCCGAGCATTATATTCTGACGTTTCAAAAACTACTTTAACCAAAGCTCTAGAATAGAATAGATAACTATGTAAAATTATCAACTCATGTAGGTTAGCGTGCTCTGATGGTTCATCTGTGCTACTGAGCAATTTATTAGCCATTAACAACTTTTCGTTGTCTGTAATGGTGGGATCAAAAAACGATAATCCCACCAACTCTGCATTCAAATACCACAAATGGTTCGAAAATTTGGTCAGGGCTATTTCTGCAATGTTGTTGTCACATTCTTTATAGTCTAACAGACTATGCAAAATACCTAAATCTTAAAATACCTCAATTTGGATTTTTTCAAACTTTGAGCGACGAGCGGCACGGGTTAACTTCGTTTGATCGAGCTCAAATTTTGGCTCTCTCAATATCTGGAAAGGGGAATCGTTTTGTGGGGTCCAGACGAACAAGATTCTGACATTTTTTCCCCCCCATATGAGATCCGGTCACCCTAGTGCATACGCATCCTCAGATGGCTGAGCGTGCATGTTTTCTGGATGGGTAGGATGGTGTAAGCTGCTGTCAGCCCATCTGGTGACATCTTATGTTCCTTGAAATATGATTGGGCATGTTGAAATCCAACATCCAATTACAGGACACCCCATATATAGTAGATGTTTGGTATTTGCAGCCATCTTTGGTGACCTTCTGAGTTACAAACAAACTCAAAACAAAGAAACTGTTAAAAATTGATGAAACAATGCTAATGATGGTCCCAGACGGATGCATTTCTGATTCCTCAGGTTAACGAGTAGCGCAACGTCCAGATCCGCTTGGGGTAAATCTAATGACGATGTTGTCTCTGCTCAGCCGTCCCGCGTTGCTGATGAAAGAGAAAGGATGATGATGAGCGGAAGTTATATCCGGAGGTAAAGTTTGAGAATACTTCTCTATCAGTCGCTTATCAAGCTTGCTTCTTCACTGCTGCCGCCATTAGTCTGTGTTCACTCATTTATCATCTATTTAATATGGATCCTTCATGATTGTGATGACCCAAGTCATAAACTTCAGGTCCAAGTCATCTGCAATTGGGTTTTCCCTGCACAACTTCATGCTCCACTTTAATATTGTGACATAACCAGGGCCAACAACAGAATCTTCAGGTTCTCCAGACCTCTGTCACCCTACAAATCCACTATCTCGTGTCAAAGAACCTTAGGAGAACACTTCGTTTTGGTGAAGTCTCCAGCTTGGTGTCTTTGCCTTAGGCCCCCTTCCAATGCCTGTTTATTTGGTCCGTATTCTGCCCACTTTTTAATGACCGCAAATACGGACACATGAACACCCATTGTATTCAATGTGTCATGTCATGTAATGTATTCATATGTCTGTGTGAAAAATCCGCTGACAGGTTTCTTTTTTTTCCGACAGCACTGTGCAAGTGCCACACACGTGCAAACAGATCACACACAGATGACATCTGTCTGACACATCCTGCAATGAAATGCTCTGGCAGCGGGGAAAAAAGCAGTAAAGTTAGTGCTGTTCCCAGGCCCCGGGTGCTGACTATCACTGTCATCTTCTTCACATGGTCTCCCTGTAATCAGCAAGAACAGGCAACGCTGATAATAGTTATAGTCAGTGCATTAAATAAATAATTATACCCCTATATTTTAAAACCAGCACAGATAAAGCAGACAGCTGTGGGTCTATATTTTCAGCCTGGGATGGTCCATGGTTAATGACCCAGCCCGCAGCCGCCCTAGAATTGACACATCACATTAGATGCGACAATTCTGGTGCGTTACCCGATTTATCCCAATGCCCATGTGTGGAGGCAATGTGGGTAATATGAGTTTAATGACAGCTGTGATTTGTCAAAAATCACAGCTGCCATGAATCCCTGGGGTTAGTAATGGAGAGATGTCAGACAGCCCCGTTACTAACCGCTCCCCATAGTGAAAAGAAATAAGTACACTTTAATCGTAAAAAGCACTCCTCAACAATTACCCTGGTGTCATAAGTCTGGGAGGGGGCCATTTTCCATAGTAAAATAGGGGGGACCCCCTTTTTAATAATCAGGAAATGATACTCCGACAGCTCTGAGCTGTTATTAATGGGCTGGGAACCTCCATGGATATTGGCCCATTCCCAGACTAATCACTCCAGCTCACTGCTGTCTGCTTTCCCTATGCTGGTTATAAAAAATAAGGGGAACCCTATGCTGTTTTTTCATTTATTTATTTAATAAATATCTATCTATCTATCATAAAAAATACTGGAACACCACCAAGTAAGCCAGAGATGTGTGCCATGCCTCCCAGACAACTATCCCATTGTCATATATATATCATGTAAGAAAAGCAGGAAGCACTCCAAAAAATTTAGGTGAAAAAAGGGGACTTTATTAGCCCATCTGGTGTGGAAACTTTTCTGCTGTAAACAACCTTTCTCAAGTGCATTAATGAGGGAAAGAAAAGAGAAAAGATAGATCTTGAAATGGAATCTGTCCACGGATTAATGCTGCCTGAACCATGGACAGGAGAAATTACTGTTATTGCAGTCGTATACAGTATGTTTTACTCTGAATCTCTTCAGCACTTTAGAAAAACCTGTTAGTCATCAGGAGCGAGGCAGGGAGAAGCCACTAGTACCTTCCTCAGACTAGTCATCCGAAGCACATAGTTTCTAGTTGACTTTTCAAAGAATGTTTTTTTCCTGAAATGCTGTTGTCCATACTGTATATCTAATATAATACTAGAGATACAAGGGTGATGAGGTAAGATGAAGCTGCTCACACTGCTGTCCAGCTTGTCTATCTAATTTAATACTAGACATGCCAGGATTGCTGAGGTAAGAAAAGGCTGCTCACACTGCTGTCCATCATGTCTATTTGATCTAATACTGGAGATACCAGGAGTGCAGAGGTAAAAAGATGCTGCTCACACTGCTGTCCACTGTGTCTATCTGATCTAGTGCTAGAGTTACCAGGTGCCCTTAAGTTAGAAGAGGCTGCTTTCCCTGCTGTCAATCCAATTTTCCAGGACGTCCTATCCTGACAGCACCATGGGGGTGACCTTTCATCCTTACAGGGACAGGAAACATATGAGAGGTTAAAAGGTCCCCTCCCACACCACACTCCAGTGTTTTTCCTGTCCCTGTAAGGACAGGCACGAGAGCGCCGCAGCTGCGGCATGCAGCAACTTACCGGGCCCAGGAGGTTCGGGGTCCAAACTGCCAAATCCTCAGGTCGGACGGTGCGCGTGGCACCCCCCCCCCTAAGGGGGGTTTCCCGCCTGCGGTCCCGTGGAGCGTCGCTCCGGGACGTTGTATCGCTTCCCCCCAGTGCGGCTCCCGCGAGACAGTGCAGAGCAGCGGCCGCGTCACTTCCGGGCGCCTAGGAATGACGACTTCCGGTCACGAGGTCCTGCGACGTCAGGATGAAGCGGCAGAGAAGCGTTCCAGCGCAACATAAGGTAGGAGGGGAAAGAGGGGAAAGTGATACAGACCTGTGGTCCTCTCAGCGCTGCCATCATGGACGGAGAACACGGGCGCAGGAATGATCAGCCAGAGCCAGCGTCCGTGAGTAGGGGGCATGGCGGGCTGTTATTCCAAAGACAGGAGCTGTTAGTAAAACGGACTCCTGTTCTTTGTTAGGACAAGACGACGCCGACCCCGATGGCAGCAACGTCTAGGGCATCAGGCAAACCCAAATGCCCCATCTGTGCCAGCAAGCTGCCGAGCGCATGGAAGAAGCCCTTATGTGAGGACTGCACCCTGCGGATCATCAGAGGCGAGCAGGCCATGTTCCTCACGGAGATGCGCACAGTGGTCAGAGAAGAGGTCCAGGCCTCCGTCTCTGCATGGCTACCCACGCAGTCGGCCGACCGGTCCCAATCCAAAAGACCAAGATGGGAGTCCGACCAGTCTTCACAGGAGGAGATACGGGGTACAGACTCAGAGGAAGAGGGCGCGATCACCTCTGAACCCCCAGAGACAGGGAAAAAGTACCTCTTCACATCGGAGAACACGGATGAGCTCGTTAGTGCAGTGAGGAGTACGATGCAGATCGAGGAAGCCCCAAAGGAGCAATCCATCCAGGATGCGATGTTCGGGGGGTTAAGAGCCAGGGTTCGTCAGGTCTTCCCAGTCAATGACCATATCCGGGCGATGATCCTGGAAGAATGGGAAGATGCCGAGAAAAGACTGATTGTGCCACGAGACTTTAAACTGAGACTTCTATTTAACCCGGAAGACATCAACACTTGGGACGAGGTGCCTAAGATCGATTCCCAGGTGGCCAAGGTGTCGAGGAAAACCTCGATTCCCTTTGAGGACTCTTCCAGTCTCAAAGAACCCATGGACAAAAAGACAGACGTGCTCTTAAAGAGGGCTTGGGAGGCCTCAGCGGCGGTGATGAAGGCAAACATAGCCACCACTTCAGTCGCTAGGTCCATGCATCTATGGATTGACCAGCTGGAACAACAATTGAAGGAAAAAACCCCAAGGGTGATATCCTTGAGAGCATTGCCCTGTTAAAAATCGCGACTGGTTTTCTTGCAGATGCTTCGGCGGGATCTGTAAGATTTGCGGCCAGGAATAACTCTTTATCCAACGCGGCCCGTCGAGCCATATGGATGAAAACCTGGTCGGGGGACTACCAGTCTAAAAATAAATTATGTTCCATACCTTTCTCGGGGGGGAAAGTATTTGGGCCTGCTTTAGATAAGATTCTAGAGAGTGCCTCTGATGACAAAAAAGGGTTTCCAGAGGAAAAACCAAAAAAGCAGTTTTCCTTTCAAAGATTCCGTCCTTACCAGAGGCAGGAATATAGAGGGAAAGGGAAATCTCCTCGCTGGGAGTATTCGAGGGGGGGAAGAAGTAAGGCTCCCCCGTCTCGCTCCGGACAAAGTTCCAGAAGCAGAAGACAATGACGTCATACCGGTAGGGGGGCGTCTCAGACACTTTGCGGGGGCTTGGCGACTCATCTCCCAAAACCCATGGGTCCTCAATACAATCTCCCAGGGCTATTCCCTTGAATTTACAAACCCCCCCAACACGATTTGGGGTTACAGAACCCTGTTCCAGAACCCTGATAGATCCTATATGGGCCGACATAGGAGACCTGTTAAGGACAGAAGTAGTGGTTCCAGTCCCAGAAGCGGAGAGAGGTCAGGGCCACTATTCAACACTCTTCACGATAAAAAAACCGTCGGGAGAAAGCCGAACCATCATAAATTTAAAACCATTAAATCAATGGGTTCGGTACAAGAGATTCCGGATGGAATCCCTGAAGACCGCCATCCCGCTAATAGACCAGAACGCTTCCATGTGCACTATAGACTTAAAAAGTGCGTATTATCATGTGCCCATCCATCCTCAATCTCAGAGGTTCCTACGCTTCGCTCTAAAGAAAGGGGGCAGATACTACCACTTTCAGTTTCAGGCCCTTCCGTTCGGCTTGGCGTCAGCACCTCGAGTTTTTACGAAGCTGGTCGCCGAAGTCGTGGCAAATTTAAGACAGGAGGGCATAATCATTGTGCCTTATTTAGACAACTTTTTAGTACTATCCCGTACAGCGGAGGAGTTGAGGGAACAACTCATTTCAGTAATTTCCAGGCTCAAGAGCCTAGGTTGGACCCTAAACAGAGAAAAGTCAGACCTACGGCCCAGTTCTCAGAAGAAATTCCTGGGAGTCATGTTGGACTCCAAAAGAAGAATCTCATTCTTACCAGAAGAGAAGAAAAAACCCATCATGGACAAGGTTCGTCAGCTCGGTCAGCACCAGGTTTCAATAAGGACCGCGATGAAGATCCTAGGCACCCTAACCGCATGCATACCCTGCGTTATGTGGAGCCAGGCCCACACAAGAACCCTGCAGAGGGAGATCCTGACAAGATGGGACAGACAACAGTCCTCGCTGGACAAGAAGTTCCGACCGTCTCCAGCTTTGAGATCGTCCCTGAGTTGGTGGACCAGCCACAAAAATATGAGCCAGGGGGTTCCTTGGATCCTGTCTCCATGTGTGACCATCACCACGGATGCCAGCAGAGAAGGATGGGGAGCCCACCTAGAGGGAATATACCTGCAAGGAACATGGCCCAAGAACGTCAGCTTACAGTCCTCAAACTACGGAGAACTACGAGCGGTTTGGGAAACGTTGAAGAGAAACAAGTTATGCCTACAGAATCAGCATATAAAGATCATGTCGGAAAACGTGACCACAGTAGCCTACCTACGCCACCAAGGGGGTTCAAGGCACGGGAGACTTCAGGATCTAGCTGCTCGCATCCTCACCTGGGCGGAAAACAACACTCGCTCCCTGTCGGCAGTACACCTAGAAGGCTCCCAAAACAGTATAGCCGACTGCTTAAGCAGGCAAGAAGTCCGCGCCACCGAGTGGGAGCTGAAAGAGGAGATCTTCAGGGACTTGTGCCATCGCTGGGGGACACCCCAACTGGACCTCTATGCGACGAGGAAAAACGCCAAGCTAAGGAGGTTCTACTCCCTCAATCCGGCGGACCATCCAGAAGAGGTCGACGCCCTGAACCAGAGCTGGAGAGGGGAACTCCTATATGGGTTTCCCCCTATCGCCATAATACCAAGGGTTCTCAGAAAGATCCAGGAGGAGGGAGCTCGAGTAATGCTAATCGTACCCTTTTGGCCCCGGCAGAGTTGGTTTTTCCCTCCTCAAGAAGATGGCTCAAAAGGGACCACTCCATCTACCAACGTCGTCGGACCTACTTTCCCAGGGCCCAGTTCTACACCCAAACCCTAGAAACCTACAACTAACAGCATGGATCCTGAGAGGGACATCCTGAAGTCCAGTGGCCTCTCGGACCAAGTAATCTCTACATTACAGGCCAGCCGTAAACCTGTTACGAGGGCAATATATTGTAAAATCTGGAAGAGGTTCTGCTCAGAAAGTGGTAGTACCCCTTTAGACCTGTCTCGGCCAAATATCCCTCAGATCCTGGATTTCCTACAAGCAGGATTTGATAAGGGCCTGACCCCGAGCACTCTCAAGGTCCAGATAGCGGCCTTAAGTACCTTCTTCAATTTCTCCCTATCCTCCCATCCATGGATAGCACGATTTACCAAAGCCACCCAGAGATTAAGACCCACATTGAGAAAGACTGTCCCCCCGTGGGACCTAAATCAAGTGCTCAACTCTCTGTGTAGACCCCCTTATGAGCCAATATCAGAGATAGACATTACAAAGCTCACACAAAAGACCGTATTTTTGGTAGCTATCATCTCAGCCAAGCACTTAGGCGAGATCCAGGCCCTCTCAGTCCAGAATCCCTACATTCAGATCTTCGAGGATCACATAGTGCTCAGACTAGACCCGAGGTTCCTCCCGAAAGTAGCATCTCTGGAAAATCTAAACCTGGAGATAATCCTACCCTCATTTTGTCCAGACCCAAAGAATGATAATGAAAAACTATTCCATTCTCTGGATGTTAGACGCGCGGTCATCCGCTACTTAGAAGTCACCCGGGATTGGCGACAGGACACAAAACTATTTGTCCAGTACGGCGATAAAAATAAGGGTAGAAGCGCAGCTACACATACCCTGGCAAGGTGGATCAAGGCAGTTATCACCTATGCGTACGAGGCCGAAGGTTTTCCTATACCTGTAGGACTTAGAGCCCATTCCACCAGGGCAATAGCGACATCATGGGCAGAGAGGGCGGGAGCCTCAGTAGATCAAATATGCAAGGCTGCCACCTGGTCTACTCCGAACACTTTCTGTAGACACTATAAGTTGGACACTTTGACGGCTAGCCAGTCGACCTTCGGTTGTAGAATGCTACAAGTAGTAGTCCCACCCTAAGCGAATTCCTACTTTGGTATTCCCCATGGTGCTGTCAGGATAGGACCTCCTGGAAAACGGAGATTAGACCTACCGGTAATGTTATTTCCAGGAGTCCATCCTGACAGCACTGGTAGTTCCCTCCCCAGGATTTGTATTGGTGTCAATATGCTTGTACTAAATCTCAATAAATTTTAATTGCATCCATACTGGTGTGGTACTTGGAAAATCACTGGAGTGTGGTGTGGGAGGGGACCTTTTAACCTCTCGTGTATTTCCTGTCCCTGTAAGGATGAAAGGTCACCCCCATGGTGCTGTCAGGATGGACTCCTGGAAATAACATTACCGGTAGGTCTAATCTCCGTTTTTCTGATCGAATACTGCAGGTACCAAGTGTCCTTACGTTAGAAGAGGCTGCTCACACTGCTCTCCACCATGTATATCTGATCGAATATTGGAGATACCATGTGTCCTTAGGTTAGAAGAGGCTGCTTGCATTGCTGTCCACCCTCTCTATCTAATCTAGTACTAGAGATATCAGGATTGCTGAGGTAAGAACAGGCTGTTCACACTACGGCCCATCCTGTCGATCTTATCTAATACTGGAGATGCCAGGATTGCTGAGGTAAGAAGAGGATGCTCACACTGCTGTCCACCATTGCTTTCAGAATGGTGAGTAGTTGTTGCAATATGGAGACAGCATGACATTGTAGGTTATCTCTAGGTCATAAAAGCAAAGCTTCCTTCTATTTTTTGTTCTTTCTGTTTCTGGAGAAACTTTTCAACCATCCAATTTTTTTTTTTCTTTTTTTACTGTAGGATAACAAGGGATTCTCGAGAAGATGAAATGGAGGAAAACCTAAATCAAGTTGGAAGCATTCTTGGCAATCTCCGTAGCATGGCGCTGGATGTTGGAAATGAAATCGATATACAGAACAGACAAGTTGAAAAAATCATGGAAAAAGTGAGATTGAAACAGCTGGGTGGGTCAAGGGCCTTTAGTATTAGGAACTTCTAAAAAGTATGTTATTTCCATTCCAGGTTACAGTGAATCAAGATCGAATACAGGATGCAAATACTAAGGCTAAGAAGATTCTGAAAAGTGTGTGATCCGTTATGTGGCTTCTATATAGGACCATCTGCTAGAGAATCCTGGAGTGTCTATGTCTCAACCCTGTAGAAACATCTTAGGTCATGGACCTATAATGTTGGAAACCTTTGCTTCTAGGAAAAGTTGAGGCTTGCACTAAAACATCCCCCCCTTCTATATAGTAACATAGTTGCCCCATTTTAATGTTATCCTGGCACAATAATTGGGTAAAGTGGATAATCGTGAAGTAGTTAACGGTCAGATATACACTTGGTTCCTAGCACCTGTGAGGGGTTGACTCACTCAGCTGCTTCCCAAGGTAGACACAGGAACGCTTCTTGTGGTAAATCACCTGCTGGTATATTGTGGAACAGCGTAAACCACCGCAGGGTTCAGCAAAGTAAACATGGCGTTTCTGGCATAACAGGCAAAAGAAAAAGATAGCAAAGTCCATATGTCTGAATGGTTTGACCGCTCAGAACACCATGTGTCTTCAGCTCCACCTGGAGCCATGTGACTGATCACATGATTGGGACATCACACATGTCCTGTCAGCACAGGGCTGTGGGTCTCTGCAGGTGGAGATAAGGTGGACATCTTCCCACCCACTCTATGGATTTAACCCTCACAAAACGTAGTGTGCTGGAGGAAATTTCTCTGGTTTCATGTCACTGACGCTATTATGCACAGTAACACATATCTGCTCTCATATACCGTGCCAGTGACCCTGTCACACACCATTAAACCTGCTGTGATTTATAAATCCGAGAGGTGGTCCGTATATTCTCCTGTGAATTAGTTTCAGACAGATTTGCGTGAATTGGCCAACAGGTTGAATTTGGTCTGAATCTAAAGTGTCCCGAAAGGACATTTATTATGCTCGTAGGCCTCTCAATACCCCAATAAACTGAAGGAAGGGATTAAAAATAACAAAAGATTATACACACCTGTCCTCGTCCGGTTCTCTCTTCCTCTGATCTTTGGATCTTCTGGCGCTTACTAGACCTGAAGCAGTCACCTGGAGCACAACCCACATCAATGATTTGCTTTGCCTTATGGTGGACGTGACCACAAGAACTAGTCAGCATCGGAAGATCCTACAGCTGGAGGGGGACCGGAAGGAAAGCTGCAGCAGCAGGCCTAAGACATGTGAACATAACCTTTTATGGTTTATTAACCTCTTTCTGTGCCTCAAAAGACTCCAGCAAAATGACAGCTGCCTGCCACTTTATCGGATTTGTGCAAATTGAATGCCAAAAATTTCAGATTCTGGCAAGTTCTGAAATTTTCAGGAAATTTGTAACACACTTGATTTGTTATGAGTCGATTCGCTCACCTCTAATCCTGACTGAGGATCAGATATCTCTAGTTTTGGTTGCCTTTAGCTTGTCTTCTTCTCCCTGGCCCCAACCCTGAGGTCATTCTTGATATTATGGTCCGGCACCATGTTGATTCTAGTCTGAACTATAAACGTTATAGCTTGTGCCTTGTGGGTGTATGTGATTTACTTATGTGTAGACAGATCACGTACCAGAGTTTGTTGTAATTTTTGTCTATTGAAAATAAACTGGTGATGTATGCAATCTACCGTATACATAAAAATAAAGCTTTTCTAGGCGTTCTCTTAGGTGTCCATTTTGCCGTTTTTGGTGTTGAGGCGCCTCCCTTTTCAGTTTGCAATGGGAAACCAAGCCGCGCTTGGAGTTATATATTGGGCAGTAATGTGTAATATTAATGGCTGTATATTATTACATGTCTTATGACCCGGTGTGCCGGTCGTGCCTCAGTCAGTTATTGTTGGGTAGTCAGACTCTTTTTAGTGATATGGATCATTTGGCTAAACTCACCAAAAAAAAGTCCTTTTTTTTGGATCCCAAATGGATCCCTATTAAATATGTGTTCTCTCAATGGTCCGATGAGGTTGAAACCTTTCTCATCAGCTTCCGAACAGGGTCATTTTACCCCAAATGAAAGCCATTCATAATCTGCCAGTGGCTCTTCCTGGGGATTGTTAACAAAAGGAGCCGACTTTATGTGCTGCATCGGTCGTGAATGACCCATCACCTGCTCCCTCTTCATCCAATCTCTTTTTAGCATTTAAGTCTCTTTCTTTTTTTAAATTATTTTTATTTTTTCTGTGCTGATATGGTTCATGGTAGAATTGAGCAAAACAATTTCCAATGCCTTGGTCCTATGTGGCAGATGGACCATAGCAGCCGTCACTTCTGCACCTGACACTCTCCACCAGCATCCTGGGTGCTTCTTGTGCTTACTAGACCCTTCAATGTCATGTCATGACCTGAATCCCAGTCACTAAAACCCCCGTCACACACAGCGAGATCGCTAGAGAGATCGCTGCTGAGTCACAAGTTTTGTGGCAGCGCTGAAAGGGAGAACGACATACCTGCTGCAGTGTATGTCCCGGCGAGCAAGAGCAAGGAAGTAGCCGGCGCTCCCATGCTGAGGCATATCGACCCGGAAGTTCAGGAACAGCTTCCATTGTCAGGTGAGGCAGAAGAGAGCGGTATCGCGGGAGCAGGCAATATTGCGCAATAGGGGGGAAAGAGAAGAAAAAAAAGGGAGAAGGGGGCGAAACCAGGAAGCTGTATAAAAGACACCGGCAATACTACAGCAGTGCGCAGCTATGTCGTCCACAAACGACCCAGTTTTGCTCCAGTTGAACCAGCCAGGGGAATCCCCACAAGGCAGCAGAATGAGCAGTAGCACGAGGAGGAGCGGCAGCACCAGAAGTGGCAGCTCCAGGAGAGATTCCAGTGGGCACTCTAGGCAGAGTGAGCCCACAGAAAAGAAGCGGAAAGAGAAAAAACTGTCCCACGCTTCGCCTCAGCTTGAATCGCGAACCCCGCAGCTGGTATTTTGCTGACGAGATTCAAGGGTGAGTGTTTTTAGTCAGACTTACAGCTGATGACGTCCCTCTTGTCCATACCCTTTAGGATAAAAGAACGGAGAAGGCGAAAAATAGAGTGTGTGCCTTATGTTCTCAGCCCCTCCCAGACGGCCACCCTAAGAGACTGTCAGTCTTATATCGAGCAGACCCTGCAAGAGGAATCCTCGGGAAAGAAAGAGGATATCCGAGCAATAATTAGAGAGGAGCTACGGGCCTTAGGCAGCTCCAGTAGTCTGGGGGGGTCACTCCTCGGTCAGAGGAATAGCTTCACCGGCGTCTGGATCACCGTCACAGACTGGGGAGCTAGATTCGGATAGATCCCAGGAATACTTGTCCTCAGATAAGGAGGAGCAGGCATGTTTCCCCACGGACTGTGTTAATAACTTGGTTAAGTCCGTCCGAAATACCATGGGGTTACCTGAGACTAAGGACCCCAAAACTCTGCAAGAGATGATGGTCGCAGGTATTTCCCGGAAAAAGATCCGGGCCTTCCCAGTAGTCCCAGCAATAAAGGAGCTGGTGAGGAGGGAGTGGGAGAAGCAGGGTCAGAGAACCTTCCTCCCTTTAACTTCAAAACGTAAATATCCGTTTGATGACGAGGAGTTGACGTCTTGGTCGAGAGCCCCCAAAGTAGACGCGGCAGTGGTCTCCACTTCTCGCAGATCTTCCCTGCCGGTGGAAGATTCAGGGACGCTAGCTGATTCATTAGATTGTAAGACAGATGCCTTCCTTAAACGATCTTGGGAGGCATGCACGGCAGCTTTTAAGCCTGCGATAGCAGCCACATGCTCAGCGAGGTCAATGTTAATATGGTTGGATGACTTAGAAGGAAAAATTAAAAGCGGAGCATCTAGAGACAAGCTCCTTTCCTCTATTCCCCTGATTAAGGGGGCAGCAGCCTTCCTATCTGACTCCTCAGCTGACTCTCTTCGATTATCTGCTAGAGCAGCAGGGCTAACCAATGCGGGCCGGTGGGCCTTATGGTTAAAAGGGTGGAGAGGAGATACGCAGACAAAGACCAGACTTTGCGCTATACCCTGCTAGGGTAAGTACCTATTTGGCATGGAGCTGGACGAGATCCTAACCAAAGCGGGTGAGAGGATGAAAGGATTCCCTAACCCATATATTCCTTTCAACAGGAGAGCCTTCAGGAAGCCTCCGTTTGGGAAAAAGAAGGATTTCAAACCTCAGGACCGCTGGGGCAATAAGGATCCCAAACCAAAGGGAAGCCTATTTGGGAAACGTCCCTTCAGATCAGGGGACAGATTTCGATAGCACCAGCTCACCGGTAGGTGGCAGGCTACTAAAATTCAGCCACCAATGGGAAAAAATTACATCTAACCCCTGGGCCATTAATATCCTTTCATCAGGCCTAGAATTTGTTCGACACCCACCGAACTCCTTCCTATTGACTTCTATGAAGTCCCAGACACAGCAGGAAGCAATGGAGATGGAGATTACAGCGCTATTAACTAAGCGCGTTCTGATAGAGGTTCCAGGTGACGAAAGGGGGAGGGGGTTCTATTCTCCGCTATTTTTAGTCCCTAAGCCAGATGGTTCCTTTAGGACAATAATAAATTTGAAAACGCTTAATACGTTCTTGAGGCTGAGGCCGTTTAAGATGGAGTCAATATGTTCAGCAATAAAACTCTTGTTCTCCAGGAGCTATATGGCAGTCTTGGACCTAAAAGATGCCTATTACCATCTCCCCATACACCAGGGCAGAAATTCCTGCGAGTAGCAGTCTGGTTCAGAGGCCGGATTCAACATTTCCAGTTTACGGCGATGCTGTTCGGACTATCGATGGCTCCTCGCGTATTTACCAAGTTAATGCTGGAGGTGATGTCATATATAAGGCTAAATGACTCCCTAGTGGTCCCCTACTTGAACGACCTGCTCATAGTGGGAAATTCTGTTTCCTAGTGTGAAAAAAGGATAGTTGATATTGTCTCATCCCTACAGACACTAGGCTGGCTGATCAACTGGGGAAAGTCCAGGCTGCAACCGGTAACCTGTCAGACGTTCCTGGGCCTTCAAGTAGACTCCGTAAGTCAGAAATGCTTTCTACCAGAAACGAGGGCACAGGCCATAGTTAACAAAATACGGAGGGTTACTGAGAAACCCACAATATCATTAAGACAGGGTATGTCCTTGTTGGGGTCCCTAATATCATGCATTCCGGCAGTGCAATGGGCCCAATTCCACTCCAGGAAATTGCAGTGGGCCATTTTACAAGAGACAGGCTGCAGGGACGGTTGGAAGGGAGAATGTCCCTATCGCCCGGAGTAATTAACTCCTTGAATTGGTGGTTGGACCTTAGCAATCAATCCAAGGGAGTTCAATGGTGGGTTACTCCCTCTAGAGTAGTCGGTGGGTTACTCCCTCTAGAGTAGTCACCACAGACACTAGCCCCTCAGGTTGGGGGGCTCACCAAGAGGAGGAGATGGTGCAGGGTCAATGGTAGGGGCATGAAGCAGAAAGCTCCTCTAATATAAAGGAACTAACAGCAATTTATTATGCTATATCTGAATTTCTCCCGCAGCTAAGAGGAACCCACGTGAAAATCTAATCAGACAATACCACCGCATAGCGGTGGCATACATAAACCGGCAAGGAGGCACGCGATCAAGACCGTTGATGTCTATAGCAGAAAAAATCTTAGAGGTGGCCGAAGTGCATCTCCACTCCTTATCTGCACTCCACATCAGAGGAGTGGACAATTCTCGGGCAGACTTCCTCAGCCGCCAAACCTTATATCAGGGCGAGTGGGTCCTCAGCCGGCACATCTTCGAGATGATAGCGGCGAGATGGGGCAGACCGGAAATAGACCTGTTCGCGACCAGAGCCAACAGGCGTGTAGAAAGGTTCGCTTCTCTATACAGAGCGGACAATCCAGACGTGCTAAATGCCCTCCCAGCATCCTGGACATTTCGGCAAGCCTACGCCTTCCCTCCAATGGTACTGTTACCAACAGTGGTCAGGAAGATAAGACAGGAGAGAGCAAGGGTCATCTTGATAGCCCCGTTTTGGTCCAAGAGGCCGTGGTTCTCAAGGCTGAGAGCCATGTCAATAACCGACCCATGGATTCTGCCACTACATCAGGACCTTCTCTCGCAGGGACCCTGTTACCATCCACGGGTCAATGCCCTGCGCCTAGCGGCTTGGAATTTGAGAGGGAGCTATTGAAACGGAGAGGCTTCTCAAAAAACTTGACTGACACCCTTCTCCAAAATAGGAAGGAATCCACAACGAGGATTTACACTAAGGTGTGGAGAAAATTCTTGGCCTTCCACCCAGCAAAACTTTCCAGTGAAATACCCATTACTGCCATTCTAGAATTCCTTCAGAAGGGCCGGGAATTGAGGCTCTCAGTTAATACTCTAAAGGTCCATGTGTCGGCCCTAGGAGCCTTATTTAACTACAGTGTGGCAAATAACAAGTGGGTGGCCCGGTTCATTGCAGCTTGTCAGCGATCATATCCAGTTCACATACCTGAGGTGCCAACATGGAACCTTAACCTTGTCTTGGATGCCTTTACTCAAGCTCCATTCGAGCCAATTCATTCGGCATCAATAAAATGCCTTTCATTAAAATCTACTCTGCTAGTAGCCTTAGTCTCGGCAAGAAGAGTTGGTGATCTCCAGGCCCTATCGGTAGATCCCCCTTTCCTGTCGGTAGCTCAGGACAGACTAGTGTTGAGGACGGACCCGTCTTATCTCCCCAAATGGGCTACTAAATTTCATAGATCTCAGGAGATCTGCCTACCCTCCTTCTATGAGAATCCAGTAACACCGGAGGAGGTTAGATATCACACCTTGGACGTGAAAAGAGCTGTGCTAGCCTTCCTAGATAGAACCAGTCCCTGGAGGCAGAGTAGGTCTCTTTTTGTCTCCTTCCAGGGTAACAAGAAGGGAGCCAGAGTTACTAGAAGCACGCTGTCCAGGTGGATCAGAGATGTGATCACGATGGCGTATTCAGCAAAAGGAGAGAAGCGCCACAAGGCATTAAGGCGCACTCTACTCGAGCCATATCATCCTCCTGGGCCGAGAGGGCGAATGTCCCAATTGAATAAATATGTAAGGCTGCAACCTGGTCTTCTCCATCTACCTTCTATAGTCACTATAGACTAGATTTGTCCTCTTCCGAGGACTTGGCCTTTGGTAGATCAGTGCTTAACACGGTGTGCCCTCCCAGGTGATAATCTCTGAAAATCTCTCAGTGGGTGCTGTCGTGGCGAAGAGGAAAAACCGGATTACTTACCGGTGATACTCTTTTGTAGAGTCCATGACAGCACCCGCTCACTTCCCTCCCGTAAAATTTCACAAGTGGTTCTCTCTGGTGGTGGTGATTATAATTAGGGATTAATATGTAGATAACTATAGCAAACATAAAAGTATATATAAGGATGGATGAATTGTCTAAACAAATTGTCTAAAACAAGTATGGCGGTTCCTCCGTTGTTCTCTGTAATCCAAACTGAGGGAGCGAGGGGGACCACCCTATTTATCTTTCTGTAGGTTTCCTGTTCCTAGGGGCGGTCCCCTCTCTCAGCGGGTGCTGTCGTGGACTCTACAAAAGAGTATTACTGGTAAGTAATCCATTTTTTTATTTCATAAATCAATAATAGATATTAAAATAAGAAACTTTGTAATATATCTTATCAGAGAAATCTGCTTTTTTCTCCTCCTGGACTGATCTTCCATTCTCAATTCGTGGGTAAAATCTGAATTCAGTAAAGCCAGCTTTCCCCATTAGTGAGATAGGAGATGGCAGTAGGTGCTTGTAAAATTCTACAGAGGGAGGAGGAGCCGGAGGCTGGCCATCATTCTACTGGAAGTTCCATAGAACTTTATGAGCTCCAACTGTCTTCTACTGAATTTGCATTTGCTGAAGACACATTTTAGCTGTCAATTGAGAATTTTGAGAGTATAACATTAGTCCAGCAGGAGAAAGAAGCGGATTTCTCTGATAGGATATGATACAAAGTTGCTTAATGTTATGTGTACTATTAATTTATGGAATAAAAATTTAAAATGATGGTTTATCTTTAAATCAGAAACCACTGTCTTCTTTGAGAATGACTGAGGTATTCTCTTTCTTGAGAAAGTAGGTTTGCAGTTCGTTGACCACCACTGGTGTCACCGATTGACCCGCCATGATGGTCTGACTTTAGAAAACCCTGTAACTTCTGTTACTTGGTAGAAATGATCAGGTGGGGATTCGATATCTTTGTAGATGTGTCAGTCCTGGGTAATGTCCATTGTTCTGATTTTGTAGAATAAATAAGGAATTATCTTACATGGATGACATTGACAAATGGTGAACACGTTACAACTTTTAATTAAACATAATTGTCTATCCGGCTCTTGAATGTTGCTGAAGTTCTTGTCACAGTCACTTCTTCTGCGGTAAAGATGCCATGACAATATTACCGAAGGCCAGGAGGCTCCCTGCAATACAAAGGGGATTATTGGTATACGGCAACTGTTACGTGCTACAGAACCACTCAGCACCCAGAATATGTTGTGCAGTTATATGTATGTATAATAGGTTCTATGTGAGATGCATGTCCCTAATGCATCAGCCCACAGGCTGCGCCCCTGGGCAGAGGGGACACGATATTCTCCTTTTGTTCGCCCTCCCCCCACTTTTGTAATTCCCACAGTAAACATCGGCAGGCTCCGGCCACCTGCGGCTTTTGTAATGCATGTCTGGCCTGCCGCTTTTCTATTGGCCTGCCCTCTGTATCTGTGTGATATATTCTGTGTCCTGTGAGTAAAGTGTTGTCAGATTGGAAATACGTGGAGAAGCAGTTTTTATATGCGCCCATGTAACCAAGGAATTCAAGCCAGCGTCATTCATTCAGACTCCAGCCAATGCAGAGCGGACCTCCGAAAACACGGGGTGGTACTGAAAGAGGTACCCCAGCCTGGGTAGACCCCGTTACACTGTTGGCAGACAGCGGGATTTGATACCCCTTTTACAGGAGGAAAGGAATGAATGGAAAATAACTACCAGAAGTTAAAGAGGACTACATTAAAAGATCTGGTGGAAGCCCGAGGGTTGATCGCCAGCAACAAAACAAAAGCAGATTTGATAGCAGCCATCATGGAACACGACAGTGCAGTGCCCCCCATTGTGAATGTGGAGGAGACCGAATTCCAGAGGGAGGTAAAGAACAGACTGGCGTTCTATGGCCTAAACCCTGCAGTAGAGATCATACGAGAGGTGATGGCTGATGTGCGTACTGATGTGAAGGAAAAGATGGCCGAGCGGACCAGGATAGAGCTAGCCAAGATGGAGATGGCAGAGCGGACCAAAGTGGAGCTGGCCAAGATGGAGATGGCAGAGCGGAGAGAGGAAAGCCAGCGAGCAGGGGGAGCTCTGGCCTTCGACCAGGTACCTTCAACAGTAAGCCACAAAAAGATCCAGTATAATGCCTTCCGACAGTTGGGGGAGGCAGAGGAAGACATTGAAGGCTTTCTGCAGGACTTTGAGCGGCAGTGTGCCCTTCATCAAGTGAAGCCGGAGGAGCGGGTTCAGATTCTGGCCAGCAAGCTGACAGGCCGGGCAGCGGACGCCTATCGCACGGTACCTGATGAGGACTGTATGGACTATGAGCGGATCAAAGAAGTGATCTTGGCCCGGTATGCGCTGACACCAGAGGCCTACCGCCAAAAGTTCCCTGGACTTATAAAACGCGTAACCGATACCCACACTGAATGGGCCTGTAAATTACGGCGGTCACTGCTACAGTGGGTACAAGGGAGCCAAGCAACCACTAAGGAGGACGTCCTCCAGCTCTTCCTGTTAGAACGATTCTTTAATGGACTAAACCCCGACACACAGGAATAGCTTCGGGACAGGCGGCCAACGACTCTTGAGGAAGCCGCTCATCTGGCCGATGAACATCATGATGCCAGGAGGCCGCAGTTGTCCGGATCAAAGGTGGTCACTAGGGGGCCCGCCCATGGACCTGGAGGGCCCCAAACCACCAAAGATTGTAGGGGGACCAGCTAGAAACCCAGTCTACCACAGTCCCCCTGGGGCACGATGCCACACGTCGTCAGCTGGGCCACCTGCAAAGACAATGTCCCAACCGGACTCAGCATACCCAGTGGCCAAAGGTGGGAAGAGCTACCTTCAGCCGGGCTGCTGTACACTGCTACCAAGGCGAAGCTGACCCGGCAATGGGGGCTACGACTAACCAAGGGGTGGAAGAGCTGCATGAAGTAGACCCCGTGCAGGCAGCCCGGGCAGATAATCGACAACAGCATCGACAGGTCGTGTGGGTTAATGGGAAACGTATGCAGGGACTAAGAGATTCTGGGGCAACTTTGACCCTTGTGAAGCCTCATCTCATCCGGGACCAAGAGAAGACGGACCGGACAGTGGCAGTCCGTGTAGCAGGGGGAGCTATACATCGACTGCCCACTTCCAGGATTCACCTGAACTGGGGAGTCGGGGATGGCCTTGTTGAGGTCGGCTTGATGGAGGATTTGCCTGCAAACGTCTTGCTGGGAAATGACTTGGGGCCCATGTTGTCTGCATTCTGGTGGCCCCTCTAGCTGAGACCTATCCTGTGACCACCCGGAGACAAGCTCGAGCTGCGGAGGCGGAATCACACTCAGAGGAGGCCCAGGTAAGACATCCCAGCCCTACATGTATTCCCATAGCCAGACACATTTCTTGGGCCAACCCAGATGAATTTAAGAGGGAGTTACTTGAGGATCCTTCATTAGAGGGATATCGTGGGAAGGCACTGGAGGGGAGAGGAGTACTGGAAGGGTAACAGTTTGTATGGAAGCAGGGACTCCTCTACCGGATCACAGAGCAGCACCACACAGGGACGAGCCCCACTATAAAACAACAGCTGGTAGTTCCCAAGAAGTATAGGCAGGACTTACTGCGAATCTCTCATGATATACCCTTGGCTGGGCACTTCGGCGTCAGTCGCACCAGGCATCGTCTGACACAAAACTTCTTTTGGCCGGGGGTAACCTATGATGTTCGTCAGTACTGCCAGACCTGTGACAGTTGTCAGCGCATTGGCAAGAGGGGGAATCGATGCAAGGCCAAATTACGCCCCCTCCCCATTGTGGAGGAACCATTTAGCCGAGTAGCGGTCGATCTGATAGGGCTGTTAGCCAAACCCAGTCCGTCCGGGAAAAGGTATATATTGACAGTGCTAGATTATGCCACACAGTATCCAGAGGCGGTTGCGTTACCTAACATACTGTCAGAGACGGTGGCGGCCACCCTGCTCCAGGTTTTCTCACGGGTTGGATTTCCCCGGGAGATTATCTCGGACCAGGGTACCCAGTTTACAGCAGAGGTGACCAACCAACTGTGGAAGCTGTGCGGCGTAAAGTCCATTAGAAGCGCCCCGTACCACCCGCAAACCAATGGGTTGTGTGAACGCTTTAACGGGACATTAAAACAGCTCATTGGGACTTTTACCAGGACCTACAGGGACTGGGAGAAATTCTTGCCACACCTCCTGTTTGCCTATCGGGAGGTGCCCCAAGAATCCACGGGGTTCTCCCCGTTCGAGCTGGTATACGGGAGATGGGTAAGAGGACCGCTAGACTTAGTGCTGGAACACTGGGAGGGGGAGGGCCTCATAGAAGGGGTACCTATTGTACCCTCTGTGCTGGAATTCCGGGACTGCCTACAGGAGCTGACCCAGGTTGTACGTGAGAACCTGCAGGCGACCCAGCGGCGCCAGCACGTATGGTACGATCGGAGGGCCAGAGAGCGCACTTTGGAAATAGGACAGAAGGTCCTGGTGTTAGAGCCCACTAAGCAGAATAAGTTTAAAGCTGCATGGCAGGGGCCCTACCAGGTAGTGGGGAAAATAGCCGACACAACCTATAATGTCGCCAATTGTGACGACCCCAGGGTTATCCGCATGTTCCACGTGAATATGCTGAAGCCCTACCGGGAGCGCCCTGAAGAGGTAGTGGCCATCTGTGCACCTGAAGCAGAGGATTTAGCCGGACTTCCCTTGCCGGATGTCTTAGGGGAAAGGACTCAGTTTAAAACATGGGACCAGGTACACTTGGGTGAAGACCTAGGCCCCCGGGAGAGACAGCAGATGGAGACGTTGTTGAGGCTGTGACAGAGGATGTTTTCAGAGAGACCGGGGTACACTCGCCTGGCACAACACAAGGTTGAGACCCAGGATCAGACCCCCCTATGACAAAACCCCTTCCGCGTCCCTGAGTCTGTACGAGAGGGGATGCGACAAGAGATGCTGCGTTTAGGGGTCATTGAAGAGTCAGTCCCTGGGCATCCCCCGTAGTGTTAGTGCCCAAGAAGGATGGGACTACATGGTTTTGTGTAGACTATCGTAAGCTCAATGAGAAAACAGTGACGGATGCATACCCCATGCCGCGTGTGGATGAGTTGTTAGACCGGCTGGCGGGGGCAAAGTATTTGACCACCAGCGATCTATGCAAAGGCTACTGGCAGATTCCCCTTAGTCCTGACACTATTCCCAAGTCGGGATTTGTCACCCCGTTCGGCTTATTCCAGTTTCGAGTTATGCAATTCGGGATGAAGAATGCCCCGGCGACCTTCCAAAGGCTGGCTGACCGGCTTCTGGATGGTCTCCAGGACTATGCTTGTGCCTACCTGGACGACATCGCCATCTACAGTTGCGACATGGGAAGAGCATCTAAATCACCTAGAGACAGTATTGGACAGGATCCACAAGGCCGGAATCACCCTGAACCCAAACAAGTATCCCGTGGGCAAAGCAGAGGTTCAGTATTGAGGGCATTGGGTGGGAAGTGGGAAACAGCGACCAGAACCATAGCCAAATGGCCCATCCCACGCACTAAAACCCAGATCATGGCGTTTCTAGGGACAGCGGGGTATTACAGGAAATTCGTTCCCAATTACAGCAGCGTAGCCAAGCCCCTCACTCATCTGACCCGTAAGAACCAACCCTGCCAGGTAACCTGGACCTCAGAGTGTGAGGAAGCCTTCCGCCAACTAAAGGACGCCCTCACCAATACCCCTGTATTGGCCGCACCCGATCCAACTAAACGTTTCCTGGTTCACACAGACGCTTCTATGTTTGGATTGGGGGGCAGTACTGAGCCAAGTCGGGCCGGACGGTCAGGAACACCCGGTAGCTTATCTGAGTCGGAAACTACTGCCCCGTGAAGTAAGCTGTGCGGCCATCGAGAAGGAGTGCCTGGCGGTAGTATGGGCACTCAAGAAGTTGCAACCATATTTGTATGGACGACCGTTTTCCTTCCTAACGGACCATAATCGCCTAGTCTGGCTTAATCGGGTCTCCGGAGACACCGCCAGATTGCTGCAGTGGAGTTTAGCCCTACAACCTCTGGACTTCACCATCCACCACAGACCCGGCAAACAAAACGGTAACGCCGATGGACTACGTCGACAAACGGAACTTGTACCAACCCCATAAACTTCGGTCATCCCCCAACCGATCCGTTGAGGATCAGACTGTGTATGCCGATCGCGTCGCTGAAAAGGGGGAGCCGTGTTATGTGCTACAGAACCACTCAGCACCTAGAATATGTTGTGCAGTTATATGTATGTATAATAGGTTCTATGTGAGATGCATGTCCCTAATGCATCAGCCCACAGGCTGCGCCTCCGGGCAGAGGGGACACGATATTCTCCTTTTGTCCGCCCTCCCCCCACCTTTGTAATTCCCAGAGTAAACATCGGCAGGCTCCGGCCACCTGCGGCTTTTGTAATGCATGTCTGGCCTGCCGCTTTTCTATTGGCCTGCCCTCTGTATCTGTGTGATATATTCTGTGTCCTGTGAGTAAAGCGTTGTCAGACTGGAAATACGTGGAGAAGCAGTGATCTTTTATATGCGCCCATGTAACCAAGGAATTCCAGCCAGCGTCATTCATTCAGACTCCAGCCAACGCAGATCGGACCTCCGAAAACACAGGGTGGTACTGAAAGAGGTACCCCAGCATGGGTAGACCCCGTTACAGCAACCATCACAAAATATGTCATGAGGGCAGGCCCGGATTGGTAATATGCCCAACCGGGCATTTTCCCGCTGGGCCGCTGTCATGCGGGCCGCTGGCGGCAGTGCCTGCTCATCTGGCCGCTTGCCAGCTGATGCGTCCACTGGTCTGGCTGTTGTTCCTGCCGCCGGCCCTCTCGGCGGGCACAGCGGTTATAGTTTCCAACCCTCCTGGGATTTTTCTATCCCTCACTGCAGGGAGATAAGCCACCACGCCCCCCCCCAACGCACCCCATTCTCGCCCTAGCATGAGACCTCCCCCCCCGTCCCCTCCCCGCAGCCACTCACAGCGTCGCTTGCCTGCTCTCTTTGTACACAGGACCTGTGATGAGGTCACAGGAAGGGAGGAATCAGGGGTCATATGATCAGGAGTCTGTCCAGACCCCTGACTCCGCCCCTCTTGTGACCTCATCACAGGTCCTGTGCGCACAGCCCTGCCTCTTGGTGTCTGCTGGACTCTGCTGTGCTGGTTGTCATGGTGCCGGATGAGGAAAGTATGTCTGGGGTCAGGAGGGGTTTACAGGGTAGATGTTGTAGAGCTGTGTGTGTACGGAGCGGAGCCGGATGTGTGCGAGGTGTACGGAGCGGAGCCACGTGTATGAGGTGTACCGAGAGGAGCCGTGTGTACGGAGTGGAGCCAAATGTGTACGGGATGTACGGAGCAGAGCCAAGTGTGTATGAAGCATACAAAGCGGGCTTTTCCCACGGACACAGGAGTACGCGGCGGAGCCCCAAGGAGCATTTTAAAAATCACACATGACGCTCCACCGGAAGTGATGTGCTGGAAGCTGACTAGAAAAGAGATAATTTCATGAGACAATAGTGACGGAACCAGGAATGCTTCAGATCCATCACCGTGTCCTCCTCCGACAGTGCAGAAAGCGGGATCGCCTTGGAATCGGGGATGCCGGCCATGTGAGCGGATCATGATATGTCCTGCATCGGGAGGCTCAGATGGGCACTACAATGGGAGCCGGGCTGCTATAGTATCTTTATAGAGTCTTTCTTTCTTTCTCTCTCTGTTCTTTCTTCTTTCTCTCTCTGTTCTTTCTCTCTCGCTCTCCTTTCTTTCTCTCTCTCTGTTTTCTTTTTTCTCTCTGTTTTCTCTCTTCCTTAGTACCAGTCAGTGTGCCCACAGTACCAGTCAGTGTGATCAGCAGTGCTAAATGGGTGCGATTAGGTGTGGACATGGGTGTGACTAGTTGCAAAATGGATGTAGCCGGGGCGTGGCCTAAAATTTGCAGCGGCGCGCTGCACGCACCGCAGTCTGTGTCCCTCTTTCCCTTCTTCAAAATTTGGGAGGTATGATAGGGGCAGCTATGACCAGGGGGTCTGGTTGCCCAATGGATAGCAGTTCTGCCAGGAATTCTGTCACCATGCATACAAAAAGGGACAGAGCTTTGGGAGGAGTACTGCACCTAAAAGCAATAAATAGGACTGAGCTGAAATCCTGGGCACAGCTCTGACTACATGTTATATAGTCGTGTTAATCTCCTATCACTTCTTGTAAACTACAAGTGTACAAAGATATTATATAGTCACCATGTGACTAGTGGGCCTGTGTAACTTCAAATGCCAGGGCTGAATTTTAGTCCCAGTCCGGCCCTGCATGAGGGTGAGGAGGTACCGGAGGCTGGTTCATGTGCCATTAATGCTAGTCCTAATTTAACCAGTTACGCTGCATATTCCACATAAACTTTTTGCCTTGTGGTGGAAAGAAAGTGACCCCATAAATACCCTCTTAGCCATAAGGAGGCATTAAAGAGAATGGCCTTTTTATGTTAATGTAATTTTTTTACATTAATTATTATTTTTTCATTCTTGTAAGTTTATGTTGACCATTACGCCGAATATTAGACTGAGGAGGTGAGCTGTGACATCCCCTATTGTGAATGGTGGATCCTGTGTTATCTACTGTATATAGAGATGTTATCAGTCATTGTATGGTAGGAGGAGGTGAGCTGAGACATCACCTATTGTGAATGGTGGAACCTGTGTTATTAACTGTATATAGAGGTTTTATCAGTCATTGTACAGGAGGAGGAGGTGACCTGTGATATCACTTTTTGTGAATGGTGGATCCTGTGTCATCTACTGTATATAGAGGTGTTATCAGTCATTGTACAGGAGGAGGTGAGCTGTGACATCCCCTATTGTGAATGGTGGATCCTGTGTTATCTACTGTATATAGAGATGTTATCAGTCATTGTACAGGAGGAGGAGGAGGTAAGCTGTGATATCACCTATTGTGAATGGTGGATCCTGTGTTGTCCTGTCCTAGCAGTATAATTGTGGTCTAAAGTTTAGTCATTTTTTTATGTCTCAGTTGTTACAGATATGTATTTTCTGTGTATATTAATAATTCCTATATTTTTATTTGTAAGTAAACAGCACCATCTGCTGGCGATTTGGTGTATATATTCTAGATCAGTTTGCAGTGTATTATGGGATGTTCCTAGGGCATTGTGGGATTGATCCTGTTGCATTGTGGTCTTGTTATGACAATGTGAAAGGAACAGCAGCCATTGTTCCTGTATGCTTCAGAGGAGAAACCACTTCACTGGTTTTTCTGTCATGCACCTTGTAAACAGCCTGCTCTAAGCATAGTTGGTAAGTCACTATCTATGTGTCACAGTCCTGTGTTTATAAGTATGTTTGCTGCATTAAATAATCATTTTTCTGTCATGCGCCTTGTAAACAGCCTGCTCTAAGCATAGTTGGGAAGCCGTTATCTGTGTGTTACAGCCCTGTATTTATCAGTATGTTTGCTGTATTAACCCCTACCTGACATCCGACATACTATCCCATCCACGGTACCCGGGGCCCTATGACCGGGGGCGGGATAGTACATCTAGCGCGATCAGCGGCGCTCACGGGGTGAGCGCCGCTGATTATCACAGTTGACACCCGCCACTATGTGTCAGGGGCGGTCAAATTTCGCCAAATTTCCTTTTTTTCACAAATAAACGCAAGTTATTTGAATGAAATTTTACCACTACCATGAAGTACAATATGTCACGAGAAAACATTGTCATAGTCAGTGGGATCCGTGGAAGCGTTTCAGAGTTATTACCTCATAAAGGGACTGTGTTCAGAATTGTAAAAATTGGCCCGGTCATGAACGTGCAAACCACCCTTGGGGGGTAAAGGGGTTAAATAGGTAATCATATACTCTTATATTACCTCATGTTACTGTGTATTGCAGACTAGCTGCAGTTTATGCACTGTACAGTTATATATTCTGAAATGCTCCTGTTATTGCATCTAAGGGTATGTTTCCACGGTCAGTAAACGCTGCGGGTTGGACGCCTCGTACATCCGCAGCATCAAACCTGCAGTGGCCAGATGTTACAGCATAGTAGTTGGGGTTTCAAGAAATCCCATCTCCAGTATGTGTCCCGAGATGCCTTTGGCTGCCTTGCGGAAACGCACATGCGGCGCGTCTTTCCAGACCGCAGCATGTCAATTTATGTAGCGGAGACGCTGCATGAATTACCCATAGACTTTCATTAGATGCAGTAAAACTGCATTATCTTCTTAGTCACATGTGTATTAAGTTTGGGAACACAGCTTACTACGCATGTGTACTAATTTAAATAATGTTGTACCTTGTGCCACAGCCAGAAGTACATGTACGCTGCAGTTCTTGTGATGAGCTGAGCTGACCGTGAGAAATGCCGTGCATGTGATCACAGGGGACCGAGTTATCTCCAGTAATCAGCTGTCAACATCTTCAAGCTCAGCTGTACCTGGATGTTAGGTTGAGTGGTGGCATAATGCCACCATTCAGCAAAAGGCATCCAGATGTAGCAGAGCTGGACTTGTCTTGGGACAGTAAAGAAAACAGGCAAAGGTATAAAGCAGCATTCTGTATATTAAATAATATACTGATAATTTTGGATAGTCATAGGATCAGTCGTGCATGATATATAACAAGGGGATGTGGAAACCACATAAATTACGACCAATAGATCCGATTATCAAAAAATAGTACATACTTTATTCAGGGAATTGCACAGAATGGGGAGTGGGGAACATGTGTACAGAAATAACAAAGTGCTACAGTGCAAGAGGACACTGGCCTGGCCATGGCCATATATATCACTATATACACAATACTCTGTGAATAAAAATGGCATTGTTGCCAACTCCACAATGAGTAAAAAGATAGCCAAGCAGCCTAAGGATATACAGGGAAAATATGTTGTAGACAAGATCCCTTACTAGAGTTGAGCGACTTTTGGTTTTTTAGGGTCGAGTTTCGTTTCGTGAAACCCGACTTTTCCAAAAGTCGGGTCGAGCAAGATCGGCCGATTATAGGGAAAAGTCGGGGTCGTCCCGAAACACGAAACCCAATGTAAATCAATGGGGAATAAAAGTCGGCAGTGAGAGGAGGACAGGAAACACACCTACAGTGCCCATTTGAATGCCAAAAGCATCAATTATTCTTACTTAAGCTTATCAACCTTAATTAACTTCATAATACAAGTTACGCACTGAAAAATGGGGGTTATTTGGCTAAAGTTGTGGGGGGGTAGGGCTGGCTCCAGGTTTTCATGTGCCCTGGGCGAAAGAGCGCCCCTTTAACACATACCACAACTCATCATGCTCCGATACGGCAGAGAAATAGCGGTATAGTACAATGAAAAATACTTCACTTTTTACATCTCATGACGAGGCCCATCTATTTCTCCATACAGAATCATTGGTCCCATATAATGTTTGAAACAGTATATGATGAGCTCCACATAATGCTACAGTATATGATGGTCCCCATGGATGAAGCTCCACTGTCTTATGGGCCCAAATAATGCTCCAAACATAATGGGCCCCATTTCTAATGCTCTAGTGTATAATGGGCCCTGTAAATGCTGCTCCAGTGTCTGATGTCCACCTTTGGAATGTTCCAGTGTATGGTGGGCCCCATCTATCATTCTCCAGAGTATAGTGCTCCCCAAAAATTGCTGTCCCAACATTGAAAACAATCAAATAAGTCTCCTCGCTAGGGAATCCCTGTACTAGTCTGGACTCCTCGTCGTCCCCATCTTCCATCTCACTGCACAGTATTTCAACCTTGCAAGTGCTGTGATCCTGAGCAAGCAGGGGGGGCCCACTCGTTGGCGACGGCACTGGCACAGGGCCACTGATGATACGGTGGTGTGTCTGATGGCGGGTGGGCCGAACCTGCACTTTCATCTGCAGCTTCCTCTTTGTCACCGTGTAAGATGGAACTGTATATGGGAAGGGTAACCTGAGTTTCATCAGGGTCAGATTCAGGCCGTGTAGCGTGCGAGGGGAATGTAGTGGTCTGGGTCAATGTACCAGCAGATTCATCGAGCAGTGGCTGGGCATCAGTGCACTTGTGTCGCCCCCAGGAGTACGGTCGCCACAGTGGCATTACCTTCCTCCTAGGGAGTGTGATGTCATGCTTGGGAGCAACGAAGGATCTCTCAAGCAGGTTAACTGATTGGGCGGCGTTATTCCCACGAGTCATGACCCTCCAAACAGCGTTCATGAAGGCAAAGTGTTTGTTTTACGTGGGCAGTATGGTTGCAAAGCTGAACCTTAAAGGAATGTCCAGAAGGGCACCACCAGGAGTGGAGCCTACGGTTAAATTCGACTCCACCTGGGAAACCTCAACCATGCCAGATACAGAACAGATGCACACATTGCAAGCTTAATTCCGTTAACGAACGAGACTCCGTCATGCCCCGCGGTCCGAGTCCGGCTTACTAGAGGGACACGTGAGGCTCTGGCACATGAGATTGGCCAATAACTGGTGTGTCATGCCCTTACATGTCCGTGGCTGCATGTGCGCTACACTGAAAAGGCCAGCGTTTGTCGCTTACAGGTGCAGATAACCCGCTGAACAACGTTAGTGACGGGGATCACTGATTACAATTATTACCCGCGAACAATGATTTCCCAGTAAGTGCAGGGCAACCGCAGTTCCGGAATTAGGCCTAACCGTCATTCCTGAAAAAATGAAAAACTTACGTGTGCAAACCACAGGTGCTGTAGCTTGCTTAACAGCTCGCCAGCCGTTCTCACGCCCAGTATGGATTACACGTGATTGCACAAAGGTGAGAAAGGGTACCGTATCCCCGGATAACATGTATGGATAGCGTACACATTCAAAATATATGTCTATACATCAGGAGGCAGGCTCAGACGGTGTCAGGCCCAGTATGGCTTGCACGTGATTGCACAAAGGTGAGAAAGGGTACCGTATCCCCGGATAACATGTATGGATAGCGTACACATTCAAAATATATGTCTATACATCAGGAGGCAGGCTCAGACGGTGTCAGGCACAGTATGGATTTGACGGCCCAGACTACACAGCGGAGGAGCAGGGAGAGGTAAAGATTGCAAATGCTGGGGCCCTGCCCAAGCAAGGGGGGCCCCACTCGTGGGCGTCGGTACTGGCACTGGGCCCCTCATAGTACGGCGGTGTGTCTGACGGCGGTTGTGCACCACCACCGTCAGAGACACTTGATTGCACTATGAGGGACCCTGTGCCAGTGCCCGCGCCCAAGAGTCGGCCTACCCACCTGTCCAGGGCAACGGCACTCGCACGGTGTCGTGCGCTAGGTGGTGACCCCGGCCATGGGGAGGGGAGGCAGCACAGATAGGGAGTTTTAGAAAGTGGCATATGTTGATGTTGGATATTCAGCTGATGCAAAAGGCGAAATAGGTCAAGTCCCAGGAAGAGGTGGACCATAGCAAGCCATTTTTCTGTCACCCTATGTGTCATCAGGGGAAGGTGGGACAAAATCCTTGGAAACCCATGCATGGTTCATTTTAATGAAGGTTAGATCATCCACATTTTGGGTTGACAGACGGGTCTTTTTTTCTGTCCGGATTGTTCCAGCTGCACTGAAGACTCTTTCCGATAGCACACTTGCAGCTGGGCAAGCGAGCTCCTGTAAGGCATATTGTGCCAATTCAGGCCAGGTGTCCAGTTTAGCGGCCCAATAGTCAAAGGGGAATGACCTGTGTGGGAGAACATCGATATGGGAGGAAAAGTAGTTTGTAACCGTAGTTGACAACTGCTGTCTCCTATCACTTTCCATCGATGCTGTATTACCAGTTGTGTGAGCGGTACTTGAAAAATCAGTCCACAACATTGTCATGAAACCCCTGTCCCCAATGCCACTTCTGCTGTGTGCACCATGAACACCTCTGCCAAGCTGCCCCCGGCCCGTGCGGCTCGTGTGAGAACCATCACCGCTGCTGTGTGCTGGGAATGCCTCAAGCAACTGATTTACCAGAGTTGCTTGTTTATTAGCCAATATTAGGTCAAGGTTCTCCTGTGGCATGATGTTTTGTAATTTGCCTTTATAGCGTGGATCCAGGATGCTGGCCAACCAGTAGTCGTCATCGTTCATCATTTTGGCAATGCGGGGGTCCCTTTTTAGGATCCGCAAGGCATAATCTGACATATGGGCCAATGTTCCCGGTGTCAATGATGCACTGCGAGTGCTGGTTGGAGGAGCACTTTCTGGCAAATCCACATCCCTCCAGTCACGCATAAATCCTGTACCAGACCTTGCCACGCCAACATTTTCACTTGCCCCACGAGATGCATCCTCCTCCCCTAAGTAATCATCCCCATCATCATCCTCCTCCTCCTCTTCTTCCTCCAACTCGTCCAGGAGAGGTCCCTGAGCAGACAATGGCTGAATGTCATCAAGGATTCCCTCCACCTCTTCCTCCTCGTCAACATTGGCTGCAGACGCCTGCTCCTTAAGGTGCGTCAAAGTTTGCATGAGCAGACGCATAAGTGGGATGCTCATGCTTAGGATGGCATCATCTGCGCTTACCAGCCATGTGCATTCTTCAAAACACTGAAGGACTTTACAGAAGTCTTTCAGCTTCGACCACTGCACACCTGTCAACTCCATGTCTGCTCTCAAAGTGCCTGGCCGTGTATCCTCCCACAAATGCATTATGGCCTGCCTCTGCTCGCACAGCCGCTCCACCATGTGCAGGGTGGAGTTCCACCTTGTTGCAATGTCGATAATGAGGCGGTGGTTGGGAAGGTGGAGCAATCGCTGCAGCTTCCGCATACGAACGGAGTGTACAGGCGACCGGCGGATGTGCGTGCACAGTCTTCGCACCTTCTGGAGCAGGGCTGTTAACTCCGGATAATTTTTGAGGAAGCACTGCACCACCAGGTTCAAGGTGTGAGCCAAGCAAGGTATGTGGCTGAGTTTTGAAAGGGCTATGGCTGCCACAAAATTTCGGCCGTTATCACAAACTACCTTGCCTGCCTCAAGATGTACACTGCCCAGCCATGACTCAGTTTGTTGCTTCAAGTACTCGGCCAGCACCTCGACGGTGTGTCTGTCGCCCAAACACATCATCTGCAACACAGCCTGCTGACGCTTTCCACTAGCTGCTCAATAGGGGGACACCTCGTGTGCAACAGTGGCAGCTGCAGATGGAGTGCTCGTACGACTGCGCTCTGTGGACGAGCTTTCGCTTCTGGAGGAGGAGGAGGAGGAGGGTCGAACGCCTACAGCCAACTGTTTCCTATACCGTGGGCTAGGCAGCACTGTCCCACCACCGCTGTCCCCTGTGGACCCTGCATCCACCACATTAACCCAGTGCGCAGTGATGGACATGTAACGGCCCTGGCCATGCCGACTGGACCATGCATCAGTTGTGAGGTGCACCTTTCCACTCACTGACTGCTTGAGTGCATGGACAATGCGGTCTTTTACATGATGGTGGAGGGCTGGGATGGCTTTGCGAGAGAAGAAGTGGTGACTGGGTAGGTCATAGCGTGGTACTGCATAGGCCATGAGTTCGCGGAAAGCTGCGCTTTCCAACAACCGATAGGGCATCATCTCAAACGAGATTAGTTTGGCAATGTGGGCGTTCAAACCCAGTGTACGCGGATGAGAGACTGAGTACTTTCTTGACCTACTCATAGTGTCTGGGAGGGTGAGCTGGACTTGAGAGCTGCATATGGTGGAAGTAGCGGTGGACAGGGCGGACTGAGAGAGGGTTGATGATGGTGATGGAGTTGGTGTTCTTTCTGATGGCCTAGATTCAGTATTTCGTTGATATAACAGTGGGATTCCCTGACTGCTGTGGCCTTACAACGACACCTCAACATTTTCTGCTGTGCTAACCGGTGGGCTTACAGTGGGGGAAACAATGTAGCGTTGCTGACTACCTTCTTTGTGATCAGTTGCACATGTGGCACTTGAGGTTTGGTGTTGTGTCCACGCTTGCAAGTGCATGGTGGTTAAATGCCTAAGCATGCAACTGGTATTCAAATTTTTCAGATTTTTCCCTCGGCTAAAGGTCTTTGCGCACTTCTTACAGATAACCTTGGCCTGATCATGAGGATTTTGTTCAAAAAAGTGCCACACTGCACTCTTCCTACTTTGGCAGACATTTTGCAGTCTAGCATTCTGTGATGTTTTGACCCTCTGGACAAGCTGTCCAGCAACTCTTTTGATTTTTGGAACCTGTCTTTGGAGTGCTCCTGGCCTGCCAGATAACAGCTGTTGCGATGTCGATGTCTGCTGTGGATGCTCCTCATCTGAGCTATTGGAAGCAGCACCCTCTTCCCCCAATGGATGCCAATCTGGGTCAACAACTGGGTCATCCATCACCTCCTCTTCAATGTCATGTGCACCTTCCTCTGTGTCACCGTGTATGGTGGTATAGTGTGCGGGAAGGGGCACCTGAGTCTCATCAGGGTCAGAATCTGGCTCTGTACACTGCGAGGACAATGTAGTGCTCTGAGTGAATGTACCAGCAGAATCATCTATCAGCGGCTGTGCATCAGTGCACTCCATGTCAGATTCATCTTGGCCTGGGTAATTCACCATTTCACTTGATAATCCAGGCATGGTATGTGAAAACAGCTCCATGGAGTAATCAGTAGTATGGCCTGCGTCATCCTTCAATCTTGGTTGGGGTGAAGGACACAAGGAAAGGTGTGGTTCATGAACATGAGCCTCCAATGACGACTCAGTGCTTTTATTTTTTACAACTTCAGAAGAGGAGGCGATAGAGCTGGAGGCTGAGTCAGCAATGTAAGACAAAACTTTTTCCTGAAGCTCTGGCTTTAAAAGCGGTTTGCCAACTCCTAGAAAACTAAGCCTTCGAGGCCTTGTGGAGCCAGACGATGACGCAGGCTCAACACCTCCTGCATTCGGTCCTATTTTGCTTTTGCCACTACCATCAGATCCACCACCAACACCATCATTACCAGCTGCCAACCCCCGCCCAATTCCACGGCCTCTTCCACCAGCCTTCCTCATTTTTGGTAGAAATGTAGACAAAATCCAACAAACTATATAGTAATGTAAAACAAGGTACAAGGTGTCTATAGGACAGGGGAGATTTTGAATTTCTGCTCACACTAGTGGACACTGGACACTTTTGGATTGTGTGAGGCCCACTGAATATCAGAGCGCTATGTCACAGGCTCGATGGCACAGGTGTGAAAAAAGTGACTACAGGATAAGGGAGATTTTGAATTTCTGCAGACACTTGTGGACACTGGACACTTTTGGATTGTGTGAGGCCCACTGAATATCAGAGCGCTATGTCACAGGCTCGATGGCACAGGTGTGAAAAAAGTGACTACAGGATAAGGGAGATTTTGAATTTCTGCAGACACTGGACACTTTTGGATTGTGTGAGGCCCACTGAATATCAGAGCGCTATGTCACAGGCAGAAATTGGCTAGTGTATCACAAACTACAAGGTGTATGTAGAATTGGGCAGAATAGGAATCTCCCTAGAGTGTAGGTTTGTAAGAACGGAACAAGTCCTCCACTTATCCTTCCACAGTGACACACAGCTTCACTGTGGCTGTGATAACAGCCGTTACACGGTACTGTGTGAGGAGTGTACACTGCTGTATGGTGTGAAAAAATGCACGCTCAGTACCTCAGCAGGACAAAAAAAAAATTGGGATTGCTTTTAAAAAAGCAGTTTGCAGAGCAGTGGGGAAACAGCAATGCAGCTGTCAGGAAGCCTTAGAAGGCAGCCTAACAACCAACACCGCTGATCCACCACAATATAGCCTCCCCTTGCACTGCACACACAGTGACTGGTGTGTTGTACAGGCAAAATCGCTAGCAGCAGAAGCAGTTTTTTTTTCTTCTTCCCTGCCTAACGCTCTCCCTACAGAATCAGCAACCTCTCCCTATGCTAAGATCGGCAGAAGTAAGATGGCGGTCGGTGTGCACGCCCTTTAATAACCCCTGTGACGCCCACCAAAGCAAGCCAATCACTTGCATGCCCTTCTGAAAGATGGTGGTGACCCCTGCCTATGTCATCACGTTGCCCACAGTGTCCATGGATCCTGATTGGCTGAAAAAGAGCGCAAAACAAACTTTTGAAACGCGACTTTGGCGCGTAAGTCGCCGACCTCGTGGCCGACCTCATCCTAGGGTCGGGTTTCGTTTCATGAAACCCGATTTGCCAAAAGTCGGCGACTTTTGAAATTTTTCGACCCGTTTCGCTCAACTCTATCCGTTACTATTATGTATGCTTATGCTAATTAGCAAATAGACAAATGTTTGTTATAAATATATGCTAGAACTAAATCACAAATGTGATTAGTCATGCATACATAGGCAGTAGAATCTGCCAGAGGCTGCAATGAGATGTCCACCCCTATGTGTGACCATTACTCACCCACCCACATAGGAGTGAGCGGTGCTAGAGCAGAACATACCTCAGAGTGGGATAAACCAGGATGGCCGGGCGGTCCACGCGTCACCCCGACGCGCGTTTCGGAGGAATTCTCCTTCGTCAGGGAACACAGCTTACTATGCATGTGTACTAATTTAGATAATGTTGTACCTTGTGCCACAGCCAGACGTACAGGTACGGTGCAGTTCTTGCGATGAGCTGAGCTGACCGTGAGAACTGCCGTGCATGTGATCGCCGAGGACCAAGTTATCTCCAGTCATCAGCTGTCAACATCTTCAAGCTCAGCTGTACCTGGATGTTAGGTTGAGTGGTGGCATAATGCCACCATTCAGCAAAAGGCATCCAGATGTAGCAGAGCTGGACTTGTCTTGGGACAGTATGTATATCTTATCGGCAGACAGGTAAGTATATTGTTGCTTTATTTTATTTCTCTTACAGGAGAACGAGGGCGTCTGTGGAATTAGGTGATGCGGCAAGTATGGTTTAATTAAGATTATTAAAGGAGTCAGAGTCATTATTTCAATTAAAGGACTTTATTCTGGCTGTGTCTTTATTTACCATATAACTGTGGGATCAGTAATGAATACGTGTCTCATAGACTCTTCTCCTTTACTAATTCGTGGGCTTGATGTCACCTGATAATACAAAGGTGACATCAACCCCACAAATATTGCCCCACTTGCCACCACTACAGGGCAAGTGGGAAGAGCTGATTAAAGGGCCACAATTTGCACATCTTTGGATACGTTAATTGTGGCGTGGCTGCGGGATGCTAGTTTTAGGTTGGTGAGGGCCAAAATCCATGGACCTCACTAGCCTGAGAATACCAGGCCGCAGCGGTCTGCTTTTTCCTTGACTGGTTAATAAAAATAGGGGGACCCCATGCTATTTTTTTTTTTGCGGGGATCCCATTTTTTTTGCTAACCACCCGAGGTAAGCAGACTGCTGCGACCTGGTATTAGGCTGGTAAGGATCATGGATATTGGATCCATACCAGCCTTAAATACCAGTCCCAGTAGTCTGCTTCACTCTGGCTGGTTAACAAATATAGGGGGACCCCACGCTATTTTGTTTGGAGGGGATCCCACTATTTTTGCTAACCATCCAAGGTAAGCAGATTGCTGCCGCCTGGTATTATCAGGCTAGTAAAGTTCATGGATATTGGATACTTAACAGCTTAAAATACATTACAAGGAGTGGACAAAGCACCAAGGTCGTATGTTCACAGAGGAAGACTTGAGAGCGTCTGGGTTGTGGATAGTTGGAGCTAAGAGATGTTTGTGCAGATTCATCTTTAACCGTGTCACTTTCAAGAAATTTTGTGGTATGTCGCAGATTCCGAAGATGGTTGATCTTCCGTTTGACCAATTTAGCACAGATTTCACCAACGTCGGTCTAGATGTGTTTAGTCCTTGGTCTATGGTTGTCTGGCAAACCAGAGGAGGCCACGCGAATGGGAAACAATGTTTGACTACAGTGGGTACTGAAAGTATTCAGACCCCTTTAAATTTTTCACTGTTTGTTTCATTGCAGCCATTTGGTAAATTCAAAAAAGTTCATTTTTTTTTCTCATTAATGTACACTCTGCACCCCCATCTTGACTGAAAAAAACAGAAATGTAGAAATTTTTGCAAATGTATTAAAAAAGAAAAACTGATGTATCACATGGTCATAAGTATTCAGACTCTTTGCTCAGACACTCATATTTAAGTCACATTCTGTATATTTCCTTGTGATCCTCCTTGAGATGGTTCTCCTTCATTGGAGTCCAGCTGTCTTTAATTAAACTGATAGGACTTGAGTTGTAAAGGCACACACCTGTCTATATAAGACCTCACAACTCACAGTGCATGTCGGACCAAATGAGAATGATTAGGTCAAAGGAACTGGCCAAGGTTACAAAAGAATTTCTGCAGTATGAAAGGTTCTGAAGAGCACAGTGGCCTCCATAATCCTTAAATAGATAAAGTTTGGGACCACCAGAGGTGTTCCTAGACTTGGCCATCCAGTCAAACTGATCAATCATGGGAGAAGAGCCTTGGTGAGAGAGGTAAAGAAGAACCCCAAGATCACTGTGGCTGAGCTCCCCAGATGCAGTAGGGAGGTGGGAGAAAGTTCCACAAAGTCAACTATCACTACAGCCCTCCACCAGTCAGACTGTTATGGCAGAGTGGCCCAACGGAAGCCTCTCCTCAGTGCCAGGCATATGAAGGACTCCCAGACCATGAGAAATAACATTCTCTGGTTTGATGAGACGAAGATAGAATTATCACCAAAAAGTTCTAAGCGGTATGTGTGGAGAAAACCAGGCACTGCTCATCACCTGCCCAATACAATCCCAACAGTGAAACATGGTGGCAGCATCATGCTATGGGGGTGTTTTTCAGCTGCAGGGACACGATGACTGTTTGCAATTGAAGAGAACATGAATGCGGCCAAGTACAGAGATATCCTGGATGAAACACTCTTCCAGAGTGCTCTAGACCTCAGACTTGGCTGAAGTTTCACCTTCCAACAAGACAATGACCCTAAGCACAGAGCTAAAATAACAAAGGAGTGGCTTCAGAACAACTCTGACAATTCTTGACTGACCCAGCCAGAGCCCTGACCTAATGTCACGATGTGACTGGCCCTGCGTGACGCGACCAGACGATCGGTCAGTCACAAAACTAACAGAGACAAACAAGGGGACACCGGGGACACAATTACAATGGTGGGCCCTGCAGTAGGGACCAGGGAAATGTGGGACAGAGTCAATGTCCTGGACGCTTAGGGGTTAGGCCAGCGTCCTACACCTCAGGCCATAGGTCTGGACAAAGTGAGCGTCCACCAGATTGACTCCCGCTCCACTATCCACAAACACCGGTATGCCCTCAGGTACCCCGCCAACCACCACTTCTGCTGACAAAGTACACTGAGAGGTCAAAATGGAGGAAATATATGCTCCCTGGTCGCCTCCCTCCACACGACCAGGCGGACGCGGCTTCTTAGGTGGTACGGAAGTTTTGGCGCAAGCCGGGCAGACCCTGATAAAATGACCAGTCTGCCCACAGCTAAAACATGCCCCCAAACCACGATGAACCGCAGGCAACACCTTTGGGGATCCAACTCCTCCCACCTGCCTGGGCTTGTCTGACTGCACCAGTGAGTCCTCCTCCCTAGCAAGGACTACATGGGGCATATTCGCCAAAGCCGCAAAAAACTCGTGCTTCGACCGTAGAGATGGTGAATCGGCTGGCAGGGAGAAGGTCCAGGATTGGGGATCACCTTTAAGGAGGGATATGATGAATCCCACCCGCTGTTCCTCACTCCCTAATGAACGAGGGCGGAGCCTCAAGTGTAGCTTGCATGCCTCCTGAAAAACCAAAAAATTATCTCTCCCTCCAGAAAACCTGTCTGGGAGAGATAACTTGGGTTCTGGTTGAGCCTGCATCTGAGCTGAGGCCCTGAACCCCACCAACTGCTGCAGCTGCTGCTCCACCACATCATGCAGCACCCCATGCTCCTCAGTGAGGGTCTGCAGCAATTGGACAAAGGTCTGCATTTGGGCCATGGCTCACCAGAAAAAAATGGGCGGTTGGTAATAATAGGAAAAAGCAATTAGTTCCAGCTGCGTGTAAAAAAATTTCTTCTTTATTTCAACGGCGGAGATTCAAAGCGACGCCTGTTAACAAGAGAGGCTTTTTGGATTTATCACCTAGATGTCCGATCCCCGAATGGTTTAAATAAACGAAATGACCTAATGCTTCATTATTGTTGAAAAGATAAATATTTTTCTTTTGCAACATGTATTTTAATTTATTTTGTACATTGTTATGTAATTTTAATGAGTTAATTGTCATGTGATTGTTTTTGTGCATGTCATTGGATCAAATGCAGTATATATGCAGCTGAGATCAGTGTATCTCTATGGCTCTGAAAAAGATCTTACAGATCGAAACGCGTTGCCGTGTCCGTGTGTATGGCATACTATGAAGATGACATAATTTTAATGTTGAAATAAAGAAGAAATTTTTTTACACGCAGCTGGAACTAATTGCTTTTTCCTATTGATCACACGTCAGTCCAGACGGAGTTCCGAGGTCTGCGGTCTACATTTGGTGAGCTGGCTTTTGTTTGTTTTCATGTTATGGTTGGACTGCCTTGCTCCCAGATCATTATCTATTGATGGACATCTAAAGTACTAACATTGTTTATACAAGAATATTTTCGTCTTGCCTACACGGGATAGCATTCTCAGAGGTCACGTTTTAATATGGCCACAGACCTGAACAGGGATCGGTCTTTAAAGGCTGCAGAGGTTTTTTCTAATCAGCAAGAGCCAGACAGCAGTGTTACAGGCTTTAATGAATGTCTGAATAATTTGGAAAAACTCCGTATGCAGGAAATGAAACTGTGGTGGGATCATGAAACGCTTAACAATTATGTAAGCAAAGAAATGATACCGAGAGGTTTGCGAATTAAAAAAATTCCTACCACAATTTACTCGGATGAATTCATAGAGCAATGGAATACTATTCTAAGCAATTGTTCTCAGAATTTAATGAAACTGATTGTTCGGCAGGAAGAGTCTAAACTGAAAGACATTCAGCAGGAGATGGAAACAGTTAACTCGTCTATACTGCAATATAAGACATTGGCATGGTTTGATTCTTCCATAGCAAAAATAAATGAGAAAGTCTCAGCTTTGGAAGAAGAAGTTATTACCAGAAAAAAGAAAAAATTTGTGCGAGATACTAATGATTATACAAGTAATAAAGTATATGACTGGGGCAAGTGGACTAATTTTGATAAATCTCCTAAGTCCATTCTTAAACATAGCCATGCTCATAAAAAACGCAAATATTCAAGAGCTAGACCTAATAAACCGCATGTTTCCTTTACATCATCAGACCCGGACTCCTCTGATAATTACTTGAGTGCTTCAGATGATAATGCACTAACTAGTGTGAACATAGGCCAACATTTTTCAAAAAACGCAAGAGGCGCGGGGGTCGCAAGCACCACAGGCGCAGCAGGAATTACTACCCGCAAGAAGCATTATATGACCAAGTAATTAAGAATGTGCAAAATTATTCATCCAGAGATTTAACTCCAGATCAAATTGAGATCTTATCTTTGGGGTTAAACTTTGCTCCGGATCAGGACTTTGATTTGTTCACAACTATACTAGATGTGAATAAGTTCATGCGGAACTTGACTGTTAAAAAACACTTTTTGAATGATTCACAAACAACAATGAATGAAGAAGGAGAATGTGATGACAACACTCAGATAATAACTAACGAATTTTTACATATGAACTTTCAGGAGCAGGTGTCATTGGTAACTTTACAAGATTTGGACACAGAAAAAAATAGAGACATGGAATATGTTAACCAGTCATCAAATTTTTCCACAAAAAATCCCTATTTTTATCCGGTCCACGCGAGATCTGAGTGTATGGACCGATCTCAAGATATAGTGGAGAAGGAATTGCAAATTTTGTTTAATCAAAAAAATAGTAAATTTAAAAATCTATCCGGCAAGCAATTTATAGCCCTAAGAGAAATAAAATCAATGACAGATATTGTTATAAAAATGTCAGATAAAGGTGGGGTAGTTGTGGTTCTAAATTCTAGAGATTATTATGATAAAATGATTGAGTTATTGTCAGATGAATTGACATACAGGAAACTGGATTATAACCCTTTAGAACAATTTAGGGATAAAACTAATCAAATTATCATGGAAGGTTTGGAGATAGGAGTTATTACTAAAAAACAGGCAGAATATCTGCAAGTGAAAAAAACGGTGCTTCCAATCATATATGGAGTACCCAAAATACACAAAGGCTGCGGCATTCCTCCTATGCGACCGATTGTCTCAGGCATCGGTTCAGCACATGAGCATTTGTCACAATGGGTCGACACATTGTTGCAACCCCTTGTACAGAGGATGCCTGGCTATATTAGAGATTCCAAACAGGTGTTACAAATGTTCTCTAATAAGATGTGGTTGTCATCATATTCATGGCTGAGTTGCGATGTAGTATCATTATATACATGTATCCCTCATGATTTAGCAATAAGAGCTTTGCAATTTCATTTAAAAAGGTTTAGTAACTACTCTATGGATTTAATCAATTATATCTTGCAAGTAGTAATATTTTTGATGTCACATAATTTTTTCTCCTTCAACCAGTGTTATTATTTACAGTTGAAGGGAGTAGCCATGGGAGCAAAATTTTCACCGTCCCTTGCAAATCTGGTTATGTCGTTTTGGGAATATGAATTCATTTTTTCAGATTCCAATCCTTTCTATGGACAGGTGGCATGGTATGGCAGATATATCGATGATACCCTATTAATTTGGGATGGAGAGGTATCTGCCATACCTGCCTTTATGTCATATGTAAATTCTAACCAATATAATATTAAATTTACGCATGAACATAATATGGAACATATATCTTTTTTGGATTTGGATTTATTTGGTGTTGAGGGGGAAATAATCTCTACGAAAACACATCATAAACCCTATAGTGGGAATACTATTTTACATGCAACCAGCAGTCACAATAAACATACCCTTAAAGCAATACCAGTAGGAGAACTCACAAGGGTTAAACGTAATTGTAGTGAAGAGAGTAATCTAGATAGTGAACTGGAACATGTAAAGAAAAAATTTAAAAATCGCATGTATCCGGATTGGTCTTTGAATCGAGCACAACAAATAGTAAAAAATAAAAAACGTAATGAAATGATTTTTTCTGGTGGCAACGCAAATGAGGCAGTTATTGGAAAGAAACCGTATATTTGTTTTCAGTTCAGTCGCCAATTTCCACAAATCAAGGGAATCATTAATAGGTATTTGCCCATTTTATATGAAGATAGTAAATTGGCAGATATATTAAAGCCAGGTATTAATATAGTATCGAGAAGAGCTCCTACATTGGGAGACAAATTATCACCTAATTTATTTTCTCTTAAAAATACAACTAATAAAACCTGGTTAACCTGTAATGGTTTTTTCAGATGTGGAGCTACAAAATGCAAAACATGTAGATATGCAAATGTTACAAAAAAATTCTCTGATGCGGCAAATAAAGTGCAATATACCATAAAACAATATATTAATTGTAATTCAACTAATGTAATATACAAGATAGATTGCACCATTTGCAAATTATCATATATAGGGTGTACATCTAGAAAAATGAAGATGCGCATTAGGGAACATCTACATGATATTGAAAATACGAATAACATGAATCGTAATATATCAGCTGTGTCGCAGCATTTCATTAGGCACCATGCTAGAAACATCTCGAGTTTCAAAGTGCAAGGAATAGAACAGGTTAAAATTCCTTTCCGCGGCGGAGATTCAAAGCGACGCCTGTTAACAAGAGAGGCTTTTTGGATTTATCACCTAGATGTCCGATCCCCGAATGGTTTAAATAAACGAAATGACCTAATGCTTCATTATTGTTGAAAAGATAAATATTTTTCTTTTGCAACATGTATTTTAATTTATTTTGTACATTGTTATGTAATTTTAATGAGTTAATTGTCATGTGATTGTTTTTGTGCATGTCATTGGATCAAATGCAGTATATATGCAGCTGAGATCAGTGTATCTCTATGGCTCTGAAAAAGATCTTACAGATCGAAACGCGTTGCCGTGTCCGTGTGTATGGCATACTATGAAGATGACATAATTTTAATGTTGAAATAAAGAAGAAATTTTTTTACACGCAGCTGGAACTAATTGCTTTTTCCTATTGATCACACGTCAGTCCAGACGGAGTTCCGAGGTCTGCGGTCTACATTTGGTGAGCTGGCTTTTGTTTGTTTTCAGGTTGGTAATAATGTCATGATGTGACTGGCCCTGCGTGACGCGACCCGACGATCTGTCGGTCACAAAACCAACACGGACAAACAAGGGGACACCGGGGACACAATTACAACGGTGGGCCCTGCAATAGTGACCGGGGAAATGAACACCTTCTGCACTCGCCGACTAGGATACCTTGGCTCCTCACTTGCCCTGCACCTATCCCTTACTAGGGAATTGGCAAGTGCGGACACTGGTCCCACCGCTGTACTAATACAACACCAAGGAAAAATAACAGACAGGAAAAAACAAACAACACTTAGCTTCCTCTGCTGTCATTCACCGGACAGCAGAGTAAGCCTGAAAGCCGCTTTCAGCTGTATGGCCACTGCACCAGATAAGCTGCTAACCCCACTGCTCCAGATAACTCCTCTCTTTAGAACGACTGGTTTCCAAAGGACCTGTATTACCAACAGTCAGCTGGTGTACCAGGTGACCTTATATAGGAAGGAGGGAGTGGTCACCACCAGCAATAACAGACTCACAAAACATGTAGGAACACCAGCGGCCACCGGGGGCAAAAACTGACATTAACCATCAATGGCCAGAAAGGAAAAAAGTTTATATATGAGAAGCCCACACTGACACAGAACCAAAAATGGATCGTGACACCTAAACCCAATTGAGCATCTCTGGAGAGACCTGAAAATGGCTGTCCACCAATGTTCACCATCCAACCTGACGGAACTGGAGAGGATCTTCAAAGAATAATGGCAGAGGAACCCCAAATCCAGGTGTGAAAAACATTGTTGCATCATTCCCAAGAAGACTCATGGCTGTACTAGCTCAAAGGGTGCTTCTACTCAATACTGAGCAAATAGTCTGATTACTTATGGCCATGTGAAATTTCAGTTTTTCTTTTTTAATAAATTTGCAAAAATGTCTACATTTCTGTTTTTTTCAGTCAAAATGGAATGCAGAGTGTATGTTAATGAGAAAAAAATGAACTTTTTTGAATTTACCAAATGGCTGGAATGAAACAGAGTGAAAAATTTAAAGGGGTCTGAATACTTTACGTACCCACTGTATGTTCACTTGTCTATCCATTAGAGCAGTCCACATAGAGGTAATCAAATCTATGGAGACTTCATGCTTCATAAATGCTCTCTGGCATTTCATTGCCATCAGAGGACCCGTCAAACATTTGTTCTGACCCAGACGCGAACTTTGTGGGGGAGCAGCAAGAGAACTGCAACTCTCGTCCAACTTGGATACGAATGATATAGAAAAATACCTTCGTGTACAAGGGTGTACTTGGACTTTTAATCCACCCACATTCTTCACACATGGGAGGTGTATGGGAGAGAATGATAGGTGTCGCAAGGACACGTTTCATGGCCGAAGTGTCAGCCATCATAAACGCCAGACCGTTAACTCGGATTTCCAGTGATCCTGATGACCCAAGTGTTCTTACTCCAGCCCTGTTGTTTACGCAGAAGACTGAACTTATTTGCTTTCCACCTGGAGAATTTAATGTTAAAGACTATTAGAGTAGTCAATCTAGACAAGTACAGAGTCTCTCCAATGCTTTTTTGGGACAAGTGGGAAAAAACAGTACCTGCCTACTCTGCAACAGAGGAGAAAGTGGCAAACCAGCAAGCATAACTTCGAGCCTGGCGATATAGTGCTAATGAAAGACTGTTAGTCTCTGAGAAATGAATGGCCATTAGCTCTCATTACGCAGACATTCCCGAGTAAGGACGGAAACGTACGTTAGGTAGATGAAAAAAATAGGGAAACAAGGCGAGGTCAAATTGTTCCTCAGACCATTAGTGGAACTGGTTCTGCTGTTCTCGTCCAATAAACAAAATAGTGACGTTGGTTGATGTCAAGAGGGGACTGTTCTGTCCTAGTGGTATAATTTCTGTCTAAAAGTCTAGCCTTTTTTTTGTGTCTCAGTTATCACAGACATGTATGTTCTGTTTGTTTTAATCATTCCTATATTTTTATTTGTAAGTAAACAGCACACTCTGCTGGCGATTTGGTGTATATGTTCTAGTTCAGTTTACAATGTATTATGGGAAGTTCCTAGGGCATTGTGGGATTGATCCGGTTGCATTATGGTCTTTATGATGCATTGATCCCTGTGACAGCTAGGGGGCATTGTATGGGCTTCCCAGGACATGCATGCAGGCGTTTCCTTTACTGTGATGGGAAATGGTGAGCGGCAGGATAGTAAATGGCCGATATGTATCACAAGGGTGGGTGCCTTGTGATGGAAGCTGGAACGTGTATTGATCAGCAGAGGTACTGCTGAGGGTTTGATACTGTGTATCAGGGAAGCTTCCAGGTGACTTGGTGAGATGGGTGGGACCAGTCACCTTCAAACCTACCCAGGGGCGTGTGTCTGAACGCCCAGTGTAAAGCCTGTATGTGTGTGGCTGTGTGTGGAATAGGACCTGTAGTGAGGTCATGACCATGTGATCCATACGTCACCTGTGGGTGTGGTTATGTACCATATAATGTGCCTGAGGTCTGGTCACATGGAGAGAGTGTGTACCTGAGTGGTTCAGGGTGCAAGGTCCTGGAGGGTCAGTGTTGGGAGAAGAATCGGATCCCTGGAGCATGTGCTGCGACCTTGGACCTGGTGAGGTGTGAGTGTTGGACGGTCTCAGGAGGGGATGGACGTCCTGAATAGCACCCGCTGAGGCCCTGGACCTGGTGTCCGGTGTGTTGAGAGGCCCTGGGAGGAAGGTTGGATCCCTGAACAGCACCCGGTGAGGCCTGTGCGTTGGACTGTTACAAAGTGGGGATAGATGTCCTGAATAGCACACAGACAGGCCACGTGTGTTTGCAGAGTCAGTGATGGCACTGCATTGGGGGAGCTACTGTCCATCTGTGGATCTGGACTGTCAGGTGGCCTGGGGAGCAAGGCGTTGTCTGGGACGTGATCCCAGTTCGGCAGCTTCCCTGAGAGAGAGTACTGACAAGAGTCAGCGTGCGGAGCAGGAGCTCCTAAGAGGTAACCCCAGACAGGGGGAAATAACTGTTGGTGCTTGTGAGGTTCTATGAACATTAATGAACTGTTTGGCGTGCGGTCGTCCACGGTCACTGGACAGAGAGGTCCAGCGTGTTTAGGGACTGCAAGGAAAAGCCATAACCTGTAAATGTTCTGGACTATGTGTTAAACCTGTGAAGTGTAACATGGCCTACAGCGGTTTATGATGCTTGAATAAACCAAAATGGACTGTTTATGTGAAAAAACCTGTGCCTGACCCTATTAATCTGCTGCCAAGTGAGTGTCCCCCAACACTAACAATAAGCGCTACCTTACATCTTGTTATGACACTGTGAAAGGAACAGCAGCCATTGTTCCTGTATGCTTCTGAGGAGAAAACACACCACTCATTTTCTGTCATGCTCCTTGTAAACAGCCTGCTCTAAGCATAGTTGGTAAGTCACTATCTATGTGTCACAGTCCTGTGTTTATAAGTATGTTTGCTGTATTAAATAGTTAATCATCCACTCGTATATTTCCTCATGTTACTGTGTATTGCAGACTATCTGTATTTTATGCACTGTACATATTCTGAAATGCTCCTGTTATTGCATCTTATAATTTCACCCTTTCCTGTCACATCTACAATCAATAAAAGAAGGTTACAACTTTATAGCCTCTTTTTTTAAAGAAGACAGGGGGTTTAGCTACATGTCTCTTTACACACCGTGCTAACGTGTGTGAGGACATCATGTGTTATCTACTGTAAATAGATGTGTTACCTTTTATTGTAATCGTGTCTCTGCTGATAATAAGACTACTGAAAAGTCATTTCTACAGAACTAGAGGTGTGAGTCTAATATTAGACTTGGTAGTCAGTGTGATAATCACAAGATTTCACAATGGTTATGGAAAAAACTTGAATCTGACAATAGTAATAATAATTCAAAAATCTATGAAAATGAGCAAATGAAAGGCAGACATTGATTTTCAACCATGCTTCCATAGAATTTAAAAAAAAATAAAACTCATGAAATAGGCCAAGACAGAAATGATGGTACCCCTGAAAATAATGTGACAAAAGGGACATGTTAAATCAAGGTGTGTCCACTAATTAGCATCTACAATCTTGGAATCAGTGAGTGGGCCTGTATAGAGGGCTACAGATCCTCACTGTGCTGTTTGGTGACATGGTGTGTATCACTCTCAAGTTGGACCAGAGGAAGCGAAGGAAAGAGTTGTCTCAAGAGATTAGAAAGAAAATTATAGACAAACATGTTAGAGGTAAAAGTTATATGACCATCTCCAAGCAGCTTGATGTTCCTGTCACTACAGTGGCACATATTATTCAGAAATTTAAGCTCCATGAGACTGTAGCCAACCTCCATGGATGTGGCTGCAGGAGGAAAAATTGATGACAAATCAAAGAGACGGATAATACGAATGGTAACAAAAGAAAAAAAAACATCTAAACAGATTAAAGGTGAACTTCAAGCTCAAGGAACATCAGTGTCAGATCGCATCATCCGTCATTGTATGAGCCAAAGTGGACTTCATGGGAGACAACCAAGGAGGACACTATTGTTCAAATATAATCATTAAAAAGCCAGACTGGAATTTGCCAAACTACATGTTGACAAGCCACAAAGCTTCAGGGAAAATGTCCTATGGATAGATGAGACAAACATGGAACGTTTTGGCAAGGCACATCAGCTCTATCTTCACAGATGGTAAAATGAAGCATATCAAGAAAAGAACACTGTCTCTACTGTGAAACATGGAGGACGCTCTGTTATGTTCTGGGGCTGCTTTTCTGTATCTGGCACAGGGTGTCTAGAATCTGTGCAGGGTACAATGAAATCTCAAGACTATCAAGGGATTCTAGTGAGAAATGTGCTGCCCAGTGTCAGAAAGCTTGGTCTCAGTCGCAGGTCATGGATCTTGCAACAGGATAATGACCCAAAACACACAGCTAAAAACACACAAGAATGGCTAAGAGGAAAACTTTGGACTATTCTGAAGTAACCTTCTATGATCCCTGACCTAAATCCTATTGAGCCTCTTTGGAAAGAGCTGAAACATGCCGTCTGGAAAAGGCAACCTTCAAACACGGGACAACTGGAGCAGTTTGCTCTTGAGGAGTGGGCCAAAATACCTGTCGAGAGGTGCAGAAGTCTCACTGACAGTTACAGGAATCGTTTGATTGCAGTGATGGCCACAAAAGTTTGTGCAACAAAATATTAAGTTAAGGGTACCATTATTTCTGTCCAGGCCTATTTCAAGAGTTTTATTTATTTATTTTTTTAATTCTGTGGAAACATGGTTAAAAAGCAATGTCTGACTTTCATTTGCTCATTTTCATAGATTTTTGATTCATTATTACTTTTGCCAGATTAAAGTTATTTCTGTGACCATTGTGGGTTTTTCTGTCATTAAACGAGGGGTACCAACAATTTTGACCACGTGTTTAGATAATGTTATGGAAAATAGAAAAAAAAAAAATCATCAAACATTAAAAAATATATTTAATATAAAAACCTATTTTTTTTTAATTCATCTTCTACTTACACTATAGGTGTCCTTCTTAATATTCATATCACCATGTGCAGATTTTTTGTTTTTTACATGTTTTCCAGTTTTATGAATTATAAATTTTTATAAAAGTCCCCCTCCCCCCAAAAAATCATATAATTTTACATTACTTAGAGTAGAGTACAATGTGGAGAGACATTTTCGACAGAAGTGAAATATCTTGAGATGTGACAAATATATTCATAATTTTGGTGCAGATTAATAGCTTATAATAAAACCTCCTATACTTCTATGTTTTATATAGATTTGGTAATAGCAAATTTGGCACATGGTAAAATGTGAAAACCTTTGTCCACTTAGAGTTTTTGTAAATTATAACCAACTACTTATACGAGAAAAAACAGTGCAATATTTCTTAAGTGTGTTGCAAATTCAGATTAGTGGGTATACTCTTTTATTCTTATTTAATAAATAAATTTGACACAATTCGCTCCAATACTTTTCCATAAATAACATCACAATTTAGGTGAAAAACTAGCAATAAGTCAACCTTTATATATCCAAAAGTATGTGGACACCTGACCATCACAGCACTGTGGACCTGATGGACATCCCATATCAAGACATAGGGGATTAATATGGAGTTGGATCTCGTTTAGTCATCACTATTCATTGACGACATTCCCCCAAATTTTGGAGAATGTCTGTGGGAATTTGTGCCCAAATAATCATAAAATCTGTGCAATCATAATCAAATAAATCGAATATTTGTGCAATGGCTGCTAAATTCCATATCGGTCATGGTCTTTAGCCATTGCTTATATTGTATACCTGCAATGGTGATGCCCATTGTGATTCGGTAGAGGATGAGATCTCCTGAGCCTCCTTTCAGGTGAACCGGCAAGTCATTGTCCGCCTAGAAAAGGCAAGGATATCATTAATTGTACACTGTGCATTGGAAATGTTAAGTGACAACTTGGCAACATTGAGATTATTCCACCAAGCAGACAGTGATTTACTTGGTGAGATCATCTATGTCTATTTAGTGGCATCATCCCAATTTATTTAGTAGCATCACCTCTGTGTATTTTGACATCTCAATCAACTTGGAGGAATCATCTCAATCTACTTAATGCCATCATCTCTGTTTCCTTGGTGGAATCATCTCAGAAGCATAATCTCTGCTTAGTTTGTGGAAACATTAATCTGTCTTGGCAGCATAATCTCTTAGTGTAATAATCTAGATCTACTAGGTGGCATAATCTCTCTAACCTAGGGGCATCATATCTGTCTTGGTGGTATCTTCTCTGCCTACTTAGAGTAATCATCTGGTCAACTTGGTGTAATCTAGATCTACTAGGTGGCATCATCTCCTATTTGGTGGTATCATCTCTCTCTGTCTTGGTGGAATCATCTTGACCTATTTTGTGGTACCTTCTCTCCCTGTTAGAGTAGCTCAACTTGGTGGAATCATATTGATCTGCTTGGTGTCTACTTGGTGTAATCATATCAATCTACTTTGTGTCATTATCTATGCCTCTTTGGTGGTATCATCTCAGTCTTGGTGGAATAATCTAGGTCTACTGGGTGGCATAATCTCTTTATTTTTCGTGTAATCACTTCCATCTATTTGGTGTCATCAACTCTGTCTTCTTACTGGCATCATCTCTGTCTTGGAATAGTCTCGATCAAGTAAATGGCATCATCTCTGTCTATTTTGGTGGCATTGTCTTTGTCTAAAGTGAAGAATCAGTTTCCCTTTTTGCCTCATGAAAGTTGGAACTCAAATGTTAAACAGTAATACAAAGTACTTTTGCTGAGATCAGTTGAGATCATCAAAGATTTAAGAGTAGGGCCTCACATAGCTGTAACTAAACAAATGGCTGTGATACTGCTCTGTTATGACAGTCCATTTGGTTTTCAAAAACTTATTCCAACACAAAAGTTTACACCATTAACAAATAAGCAATCAATTCAATTTCTAGTGGTTGGTTTGAAAGCTCCTTTACCCGGTGACCGTAACCCTTGGTAATGAATTACTTTATATTGTACAATATTTAATGAAAACTGAGCTGCTGAAGAAATATTGAAGGAACAATACCTGGAATATTTTCTGTTTCTCTGGTACGCGGTTTTGCATCTGTGAACGACTAGATGTGGTGAAGGCTCGTGAGATCCTCTGACCCAAAACCTGTAGAGGGTTCAAAAAATTCTATCAGAGTTCCTATGGATCATCACAAGTCATGAGATACAAACACTAACTCCAGACACTTGTCGGTGCCTTCAGTATACAGTCTTCATGTAACCGCTATTTGGTAATATGTTGCTTCTATATTGAAGTACGATCACTTATAGTTAAAGGTCCAAAACCTGAGATTGCACCACACAGAAATTCTGAAGGTAACATGTCTCCTGACTACTTTCAGGTGTTTGGTTTTAGAGACTTTGTATGGATTTAATCAGAAAATACTGTAATACATGACTTTTTTTTATGTGGGTTGAGTTGTTTTGAATGACAACCTTCGCTTTACCATACTATGTACTGAAAAAGAGCAAGAAAATTCCAAGTGCGTGGAAATGTGTGCTCCCCACAAGAAAAAGGCAATTTTTCATTCTTTAAGTTTATTTGTTTATTTTAAGGGTTAGATTTTTCTTTCAACATTTTATTAAATTTTATTATTTTTAAATGGAGGTCATTCAAATTTTTATGCTTATTTTAAACTTTTTTCATGTATTTTTTAGTTTTCCTAGGGACTTGAAGTTGCTATTGTTTGACTGCTTATACTATATACTATAAATTGGCAGTATCGCAGTAAATATTGAAAATGATGGTCTCCTACGAAGGCCTGAAGGTCAGCCAACGGTTTGGCTTTACCACAATGGGGTCAACGGAGGCCTTCAGTAAACCCCTAAAGGATAAGCTATTAATGTTAAAGTCCTGGACAACCCCTTTGAAAGGTTAAGCAGCAGAGATTGGAGCAGGTTCTGATCTCTGCTATGAAAGGCAGGTGCTAGCCATATAAAATAGCTGTCACCTTTCATTTGTGTCTAATTCTTTTTAAAAGTCTATTTTATATGTATTTGTAGTATGTTTATTTTTTATGTTTTACGATATAGTTGGGGTTTGTGGCTTTCAGATGTTTTTAACTGATATTTTCAACTTTTTCAAAAAGCACAACTTTTTTGTGCAAATGTCTTCCAGTCCCTCTTTGGACTAATTTGACGTACTTTTGGAATTTTAGCTCAAAGTTTGACACATTTTACTATAATGTGTAATTTTTCATGGTAATAAGTTGCAAGACAGATTAAATAAGCACTGCCATCTATATTTTTGTATTAAATGAGTGTATATGTGTATATAATGTAGTATGAGTGTGTTAATATACTCGCACACCGTCGCTCTTTCCAGAGTCCAGCAAGCTCGCTGGGTCACACTGCGCTCCGCGTGACGTGGAAGTGACTTTTGCAGTGGAAGCCTATGAAGCATCACGACGAAAATCCATAGACTTTCATAGTAAAAGAGGCTTCCAGCTCACACAAAAGGTATAGAGCGATCCAGATAGTCCCAATTATGGTGACTTCACAGAAAAGAGGAGAAGAACAGCGCCGGACATCGGAGAGAGCAGTATATTAGTGCACTCATACTACATTACATGCACATATACGCACATTTAATAAAAATATATTCTTTAAAGACAAAAGTAAAAACATTTTTGATTTTGTACACAATTCACAAATTTGTTGCAAAAAGAAAACAAACCACAAGACAAAAAAGAAATAGAAAACTGAATTAAATCCCCCCCCAGCAAACTTTTACAACTTTTTGCCACTTTGCGAAAACCTTGTCACTTTCTAAAAAAAAAAAAAAAAAAAACAACAAAACATGCAGGGCTTAGCAAAAGGTTTTGTGATCAACCATCCACAACAAGTTTTCTATGATGTACGTTCGGATCCCCTGAAGATGCGGTCAGTTTATGAAGAGGCGTGCTCCGGGGGGATTTTGTTTCAGGACTTAGTACATGAAAATTTGGATACATTTTCCCCATTTGTAGCTATGCATAGAAAAAAGGGGAGGGAAGCATACGTTACATATCTGCGGTGGATTTTCCGCATGGGTTATTGTATGGAAAATCCACAGTATAATACGGCACTAAGTAGATGAAATGCAAAAATGCGAGAAATCCGTAAGAAAATCTGCAGCAAGGCCCCCATATAAGAGAAGCGGATTTTGCTATGGAAAAGCTGGTGAAACGTCTGCAGCAAATCTGCTCTGAGAGCATGTAGATTATTAGTAAGATGGTACAAAGGTTAATAGAACTTTCGCATAACTTCTAGGAGTCATATTAAGGGAGATTTCCACCTACCAAGTAATTCCTCATGGTGCTGATAGTCGCCCTGATCTGTGCTTCACTCGTCCTTTCTGGGTCATCTGACAAGGACGCGCACAGATGATCTTCCCTGCCAGAAATAGACGTAGCAGGGCAGCCAAAAAATGTCTGCATGTTACATTCTGCAACCGTGACGCTGGAAGGGGGGGGGGGGGAGTACCAGGAGGGGAGGGATCGTGGGGAACAAATTAAACCCTTGGGCTGAGAAAATTACGGAAAAGTTTTAGGCTCTACTGACCATCGCACCTGACGTGATGTCGCCACATCCACGCAGATCACAACGAAGGATATTCAGATTCTTCATGGCATATGATTTAACTCCTGTGTAACCAGCTTCATTTACGCCTTCATGTTTTAACAAAACGTCATCACCATTCACAATGTTTACTATTTAAAGACTCCCCCCAAAAATCTGTCTTCTATCTGAAGTTCCTGCAGTTTTTTTCACTCCATTTATAAGTTCTCTTGTTTTTTTTTAATGATGCTCCAAATTTAGCATGGTTGCATACATATGCATAAAAAAGGAAAGAAATCCTCAGAATATGGGGGAAAGTAAAACATAAAAACAAAAACATACAACAAAATGCTCTTCCCGACTTACAACGTAGAAGTACATCCGATCTTGGGTGCCATGTTTGGTGCCGTCTCAGGGGGCCCTGGCATAACGTAAAAACGTTGCGAATTTCAGAAAATGGCAACAAAATGTTTTAAAATTTTCTATTTACTTATTTTTTACAAAGTTCTGATTTGTTTTTCTATTACTTAAATAAAAAAATGTTTAAAATTCCACTGGCAAAAGCAACAAGCCCTTAATACGGCTATGTCGAGGGCTTAAAGAGTAACTGTCATTCCCATTTTTATGATATAAATCAATAGTACGTGTAAGAAAATCTTATCAGAGAAATCTGCTTTTTTCTCCTCCTGGACTGTTATTTCAGTCTCAAAATTCTGAACTCCCAGAGAAAATCTGTATTCCGTGAAGACAAATTGTTGCATTACTGAGATTGGAGATGACAGTTAGTTTTTAAAAAATTCTATGTAGATGAGAGGGGAGGAGCAGCTATGCATTTAGCTCCTCCCTCTGTCTTCCCCTTTGCATAGAATCTTTTAAACACCAACTGTCATCTCCTATCTCAATAATGTAAAAATATGTCTTCAGTGAATACAGATTTTCCCCAGGAATTGAGAATTTTGAGAATGAAAGGAGGAGAAAGAAGCAGATTTGTTTTGTAAGATATATTACAAAGTTGCTTATTTTCACATTTACTATTGATTTAAAAAACAAAAATTACAATGATGGTTACACTTTAAGTTATGGGTCTCGGAAAAAGATTAGAATAAAACAAAAGCACAAAATATAAATTGGAGTCTGAGGGAAGGGGTTAAAACATCAGGATGTAAAACTTAATGGGGTTTTCCCATGTACAAAAGTTTAATTTTAATCATTAGATCTTGAAATAATTAATAACTTCCACAATTGGATGTGACGAAATAAAATGTTCCTGTGCTGAGATAATGTTATAAATGTGCTCCTGCTGTATACTGTGTAATGGTCGTGTCTGACCATACAGGAACATGGTCTGATCATACCACAGCTCCTGGGCAGGGAAGGAAACAAAAGGCCACGTGCACACAATTTGGATTTGGTGAGTTATTTACATTTGTAAGCCAAAACTAGGGGTGTCAGAGGAAAAGTACAATACAAACCCATCTCCACTTCTCTATTTTTCACCCACTTCTGGTTTTGATTGCAAATACTGAGGAAATAAAACTCACCAAACACTCAACGTGCACAATTAAAACAATTGAGAAAAAAAAAGAGTTTAAATCTTTTAATTGATTGATGATGAGTCGTCAAGGCTTCTAAGCCTTTAATTGGACAGAAAAGATGTGTACTATTGAACAATTAACCCCTTTCTGACATTTGCAGTAATAATATGTCCCTGTGCCCTGGGCTTTATTGATGCAGGACACATTTTTACGTAATTTTTGAATTGCGACACTCCGACAGAAGTCACAGTGATCGCATTAGAGTTCCGACATCATCTTACCTCAGAGTAGATGGTATCGTCATCCTGGGGAGGTATCGCCACCCTTCCGTAACTATGATTGGCTTTTCAAAATTGAACAGCCAATCACACCATTTCTCAGTGTTTCAGGTAATCAGGTTGCCTGAAACACTAATGTCCCAGCCTATGATCGGTGCTCTAAGAGCACTGATCATTACCTGGTGTCTTGCAATGCCAGGCATTACCTGGACTCACTCTAATTGGTGCGAACAACGATTACATCGATTGCATCAATCACAGGTCACAGGCGCGGTGTGACCTCGCTGTGACCTGGTTGTGTCCTGGCTGTGACCTGCCTAGGATCGAAGCTGTAAGAGCACCAATACCACCGTCCCCTCAGCCACCTCTGGTGTGATCAAAGATGACATTGATTGCACCAATCACAGAGCACAGATGCGGTGTGACTGCTCTGTGACCTGTCTGTGACTACCCTGCACTTCCACATAGTAGCTGAGGATTTGTACAGGATGGTCATGCTGTCCAATCTGCGCTGTGCTGGGCTTTGTGGTACCACAAAAGCAGGGCCGGACTGGGACTAAAATTCAGCCCTGGCATTTGAAGTTACACAGGCCCACTAGTCACATGGTGACTATATAATATCTTTGTACACTTGTAGGTTACAAGAAGTGAGAGGAGATTAACACGACTATATAACATGTAGTCAGAGCTGTGCCCAGTATTTCAGCTCAGTCCTATTTATTGCTTTTAGGTACAGTACTCCTCCCAAAGCTCTGTCCCCTTTTGTACGCACGGTGACAGAATTCCTGGTAGAACTGCTATCTATTGGGCAACCAGACCCCCTGGTCATAGCTGCCCCTATCATACCTCCCAACTTTTGAAGAAGGGAAAGATGGACAAAGACTGCGGCGCGCACAGCGCGCCACTGCAAGTTTTAGGCCACGCCCGGACACATCCATTTCGCAACTAGTCACACCCATGTCCACGCCTAATCGCACCCATTTAGCACTACTGATCACACTGACTGGTACCGAGGGCACAGTGGCTGGCATTATGGGCACACTGACTGGCACTAAGGAAGAGAGAAAACAGAGAGAGAGAGAAAAAAGAAAAAAGAGAGAGAAAGAAAGGAGAGCGAGAGAGAAAGAAAGAAAGAACAGAGAGAGAAAGAAAGAGGGGAAAGAAAGAACAGAGAGACAGAAAGAACAGAGAGAGAAAGAAAGAAGTAAAGAAAAGAAAGAAAAAGAAAGAAGTAAAGAAAAGAAAGAACAGAGAGAAAGAAAGAGAGGAAAGAAAAAGAAAGAGATGAAAGAAAGAACAGAGAGAGAGAGAAAGAAAAAAGAAAGATTAGAGAGAGAAAGAAAGAACAGAGAGAGAGAAAATGAGAGAAAGACAGAACAGAGAATGAGAAAGAAAGACCAGAGAAAGAAAGAAAAAGAGAGAAAGAAAGAAAGATTCTATAAAGATACTATAGCAGCCCGGCTCCCATTGTAGTGCCCACCTGGGCCTCCCGATGCAGGACATATCATGATGCGCTCACATGGCCCGGCATCCCCGATTCCAAGGCGATCCTGCTGTCTGCGCTGTCGGAGGAGGACACGGTGATGGATCTGAAGCATTCCTGGTTCCGTCACAATCTCCTCAAGAAATTATCTAATTTCCGGTCAGCTTCCAGCACATCACTTCAGGTGGAACGTCATGTGTGTGTTTTAAAATGCTCCTCAGGGCTCCGCCATGTACTCCTGTGTCCGTGGGAAAAGCCCGCTTTGTATGCTTCGTACATACTTGGCTCCGCTCCGTACATCCCGTACACATATGGCTCCACTCCGTACACACACGGCTCCGCTCCGTATACCCCATACACACGCGGCTCCGCTCCGTACACCAAGTACACACATGGCTCCGCTCTGTACACCTCGTACTCACGCGGCTCCGCCCCGTACACCTCGTACATGCGCGGCTCCACTCCGTACACCTCGTACACATGGCTCCGCTCCGTACACCTCGTACATGCAGCTCTGTTCTGTACACCTCATACACACACGGCTCCTCTCCATACACTTCGTACACACACGGCTCCGCTACGTACACCTCGTACTCACGCGGCTCCGCTCCGTACACCTCGTACATGCGCGGCACCGCTCCGTACACCTCGTACGCACGGCTCCGCTTCGTACACCTCGTACATGCGCGGCTCCGCTCCGTACACCTCGTACGCATGGCTCCGCTTCGTACACACGGCTCCGCTCCGTACACCTCGTACATGCGGGTCTGTTCCGTACACCTCATACACACAAGGCTCCTCTCCGTACACCTCGCACACACACGGCTCCGCTCTGTACACCTCATACACACACAGCTCTGCTACATCTACCCTGTTAACCCCTCCTGACCCCACACATACTTACCTCATCCAGCACCTTGACAACAGCACAGCAGAGTCTTGCAGACACCAAGAGGCAAGGCTGAGCGCACAGGACCTTTGATGAGGGGTCTGGACAAAGGCTCATGATCATGTGACCCCTGACTCCTCCCCTCCTGTGACCTCATCACAGGTCCTGTGAACAGAGAAGACAGCAGGCAAGCGACGCTGTGAGTGGCTGGGGGGGGTGCGTGGCGGCTTATCTCCCTGCAGTGCAGGAGGGTTGGAAACTATAACCGCCGTGCTCGCAGAGGGCCGGCGGCAGGAGCAACAGCTAGGCCAGTGGCCACATCAGCTGGCAAGCGGCCCACATGACAGCGGCCCAGCGGGAAAATGCCCGGTTGGTTATATTACCAATCCGGGCCTGCACAGACGCCTGTGGCACCACAATAGCTCACTGCTCCTGCTGCTAAAAAAGAGGAAGACAGAAGACATCTATAAGAAGATCCCTGCCTGATCTCTCCTCATCCACCCCACTCCCCCTCTTCCCCTTTCCACTCCCCTCCCCCCTCACAGAAGAAGGAAGAAAGAAGAGAGAAGAAAATTGTAAGTTTTCTGATCCTTGCCTGATCTTTCCTCATCCACCCCAGTCCCCCTCTCCCCCTCCCCCCTCTTTTTACCCCCAACACCCCTTTGCACCACCTTCATGCGCACATCCATCAGCCGCCGAGCGTTGATTAGTGACGCAGTTCACTGATCAGCACTCGTACTTACTGTTTTATAATTTTTTTTCACTGACTTTTTTTCTCCCCATGTCATGAAAATATGAGCCATGTTCCAGGGGTTCAAGTACACCTCCAGGACTTTCTGCTGCATCTACTGGGTTTGACGTGCTGGCCCCTTCCCCTAAACCTATGATAGTCCTGTGTTATGAATGAGTCACCGTAGGAGGCAAAAGCAGAAATACTTGCAAAGTCCAGAAAACCAGAGAAGTTGGCAACTATCAGATTGCAGACCCCTGAACCTATCAACACAACTAGCAGTAGCCGTGGGGGGTTCCTACGATGCCCTAGACCCCTCGATCACAGCCGGAGAAATACATAGGCCTAAAGAAAGAAGGGAAATTTAAACTGCCCCAAGCAGACCCCAAAGCAATAGGCAGCCCCCAACATATAATGACGGTGAAGCAAGATGAAAATACTAACACAGACAGAAAGATAGACTGAGCAAAGACGGGGCCCCAAAACTACCTAGATAGGAAAGGACAGGAAGGCTGCTGTCTGCAATCTGCCAAAACCCTATCAAAGACATAAGCCAACCAGCTGATATGAAAAAGGCCCTGAAGCAGCTAGGCTTCAAAAACTGAATCAGCACTCAGGTATTTTCAGAAGACAAAGCTAAATGAATTCAGCACACCCCAGCAGGGAATGGCAGAAATCCAGAAAAACAAAGCAAAAACAAAGGCCGAGCAGCAAACTTAGCTTTGGAGGAGCAGGAATTCAGACTGGTCTCCAAGGATCCCACAGAGAAATCACCCGCAGGGCAGAAGGGCGTCGGCAGCCTTATATCCAGTCCGTAACTCCACTCAGCCAGTCCTCATCATCAGCCTCAGGTGTTTGACAATCAGGCTCACTACCATTCTTAACCAGAAGAGGGAGTTCCTCGGGCCTCAGTAATGAAGGGGAAAATGAACTCACAACAGTACCTCCCCCTTGAGGAGGGGTCACCGAACCCTCAACTACGCCACCAGGGCGATCAGGGTGAGCCCGATGAAAGGCACGCACCAATCGTTTAGCATGAATATCAGAGGCAGAGACCCAGGAATTATCCTCCTGACCATAACCCTTCCACTTAACCAAATACTGGAGTCTCCGTCTAGCCAGACGGGAATCCAGTACTTTCTCTACCTCATACTCCATGTTACCTTCAACCAATACAGGGTCTGGAGGTGCCACCCCCGGAACAACAGGTTCAACAAACCTCTTCAACAAAGATTTATGGAACACATTATGGATTTTAAATGTGACAGGAAGAGCCAAACGAAAAGAGACCGGATTAATAATCTCCACAATCTTGTAAGGTCCAATAAATCTAGGCTTAAACTTAGGAGAAGCCACCTTCATAGCAATATTTTTTGATGATAACCACACCATATCACCAACCTTAAACTGGGGACCAATGGTCCTATGTCGGTTGGAAAACCGCTGGGCCTTCTCCTGGGAGAGAGATAACTTATCCACTACTTGGTCCCAGATCTGGTGCATTCTCTCCACCACAGAATCAACACCTGGGCAGGCAGAGGGCTCCACCTGCCCTGAAGAAAATCGAGGATGAAACCCAAAGTTACAAAAAAAAGGTGACATCAAAGTGGCAGAACTAGCTCTATTATTCAAAGCAAATTCGGCCAAGGGCAAAAATGAAACCCAATCATCCTGATCAGCAGAAATAAAACATCTCAAATATGACTCCAAGGTCTGGTTTGTTCTCTCTGTCTGCCCATTGGTCTGAGGGTGAAAAGCAGAGGAGAAGGACAACTGAATTCCCAGTCTGGAACAGAAAGTTCTCCAAAATCTAGACACAAACTGGACTCCTCTGTCAGATACAATGTTCTCAGGAATCCCGTGCAAATGAACCACCTGTTGTAAAAACAGGGGCACCAACTCAGAGGAAGACGGCAACTTAGGGAGTGGTACAAGATGAACCATCTTAGAGAACCTATCACAAATCACCCAAATAACAGTCATCCTCTGAGAGACAGGCATATCAGAGATGAAATCCATTGAAATATGGGTCCATGGCCTCTTGGGGACAGGCAAAGGCATCAACAACCCACTAGAGCGAGAACACGATTTAGACCGGGAGCACGTCCCACAGGACTGCACAAAATTCCTGACATCACGAGACAAGGAGGGCCACCAAAAAAACCGACTCACCAGATCTCTAGTACCAAAAATACCTGGATGACCAGCCAAAGCAGAGCAATGAACTTCAGACATCACTCTCCTCTTCCACTGGTCAGGAACACACAACTTTCCACTGGGACAACGCTCAGGTTTGTCCTCCTGGAACTCTTCCAGAGCACGTCTCAAATCGGGCGAGATGGCAGAAAGAACTACCCCTTCGCCTAAGATGGTAGCAGGCTTGGTCACCACAGGAGAATCAGCAAGGAAGCTCCTAGAGAGGGCGTCTGCCTTGACATTCTTTGTTCCAGGAAGAAAAGAAACCACAAAATCAAAACGTGTAAAAAACAAGGCCCACCTAGCCTGTTTAGGGTTCAAGCGCTTAGCCGACTCTAGGTAAATCAAATTCTTGTGGTCAGTGAGGACCACGACTTGATGCTTAGCTCCCTCCAACCAATGTCTCCACTCCTCAAATGCCCATTTCATGGCCAACAGTTCCCTATTCCCCACATCATAGTTACATTCAGATGGAGAGAACTTTCGGGAAAAGAAAGCACAGGGATTCATTTTAGATGTTACAGGATCCTTTTGGGACAAAACAGCTCCTGCACCAATCTCAGAAGCATCCACCTCTACCTGGAATTGAAGTGAGACATCAGGTTGCTGCAAAACCGGGGCGGAGGTGAATCTTCGCTTCAGCTCCTGAAAGGAAGAAACAGCCTCCGGAGACCAATTTAACACATCAGCACCCTTTTTAGTCAAATCAGTCAATGGCTTGGCAATACTAGAAAATTTTGCTATAAATTTCCGATAAAAATTAGCAAAACCCAAAAACTTCTGGAGGGCCTTCAAAGAAGTGGGCTAAATCCAATCGTGAATGGCCTGTACCTTGGCCGGGTCCATTTCAATAGTTGACGGGGACAAAATAAATCCCAAAAAAGAAATCCTCTGTACTCCAAAAAGGCATTTAGATCCCTTGACATACAGGGAATTCTCCCTCAAGATCCGGAACACAGTCCGAATATGTTCCACATGAGAATCCCAATCCTTGGAGAAGATCAAAATATCATCCAGATAGATAATCAAAAATTTATTGACAAAATCTCGGAAAATATCGTTCATGAAGCACTGGAAGACAGAAGGGGCATTAGTGAGCCCAAAAGGCATCACCAGGTACTCAAAATGTCCCTCCGGAGTATTAAACGCCGTCTTCCATTCATCCCCATGCTTAATGCGAATAAGATTATACGCCCCCCTGAGGTCAAGCTTGGTAAACCAGCAAGCACCTTTAACTCTGGAGAATAGATCAGAAATCAGGGGTAACGGATACTGATATTTAACAGTAATTTTATTGAGGGCGCGATAATCAATACAAGGCCTTAAAGAGCCATCCTTTTTGGCTACAAAAAAAAAAAACGGCACCTAAGGGTGACGAGGATGGTCTAATATGACCCTTCTCCAACGCCTCCTTAATATAGGATCGCATAGCCTCGTGCTCGGGTACAGATAAATTGAAGAGCCGACCCTTGGGAAATTTACACCCTGGGCTCAGTTCAATTGCACAGTCATAACTCCTATGAGGAGGCAGAGACGCAGACTCATTCTCACTAAATACATCATAAAAGTCCGCCAAATATTCAGGAACATCATGCGACTGAGGAGAGGTGGAAAACACCGGAGCCTCACTAAGGGCACACCGACAACCCCAACTCACCACAGACACAGATTTCCAATCCAAAACTGGATTATGAATTTGTAACCAGGGAAACCCCAGAACAATAGTATCATGCAGATTATGCAACACCAGAAATCTGCAATTTTCTTGATGGTCTGGGGAGACCCGCATTACCACCTGGGTCCAAAACTGGGGTTTATTTTTAGCCAAAGGAGTAGCATCAATTCCCCTCAAAGGGATAGGCGTCTGCAGAGGTGTCATCGGAAATCCACAACGTTTAGCAAAATCCAAGTCCATTAGGTTTAGGGCTGCTCCCGAATCCACAAAAGCCTTGGCGGAAAATGTGGACAGGGAGCAGATCAGAGTAATAGCCAGAAGAAACTTAGGTTGAACACCCCCAACAGAAAACGTGTGTGCAAAGCGTTTCTCTCGTTTGGGACAGACAGAAATAATATGCGAGGCATCTCCACAGAAAAAACACAACTTATTACGCCTTCTGAACTCCTGACGCTGCTCTCTGGAAAAAACTCTATCACATTGCATAGGTTCAGACATTTGTTCAACAGGTGGCAACACCTCTCGTGCAGCTTTGCGTTCGCGCAAACGCCGATCAACCTGAATGGCTAATGACATAGAATCGTCAAGACCAGAGGGAACAGGAAATCCCACCATAGTATCTTTTACGGCTTCTGACAACCCCTTCCGAAAGAGAGCAGCCAAGGCATTATCATTCCAGGTAGTAAGTACTGCCCACTTTCGGAATTTTTGACAGTACAATTCTGCAGAATCACGACCCTGGCTCAATGCCAGCAGGGTCTTTTCAGCCTGATCAATGGCATTAGGTTCGTCATACAACAACCCCAAAGCTTGAAAGAATGCGTTCACATTAGTCACAATCGGATCATCTGGTTTCAAAGAAAACGCCCAATCCTGGGGATCGCCACGCAACAAAGAGATGACAATTTTAACCTGCTGCGCGGAGCTCCCTGACGAGTTAGGCTTCAAGGCAAAAAATAATTTACAATTATTTTTGAAATTCAAAAATTTAGACCGATCCCCAAAAAATACATCAGGTGTAGGAATCTTTGGTTCAGCAGCATGTGAATGAGCAAGGTAGGCGGAAATTCCCCGCACTTCCGCAGCGAGCTGCTCCACACGATCAGACAATTGCTTTATCTCCATTGAGAGAAAAAAAAAATTCCCCCTACGGCCTCAGAGATATAGAGGAAAAAATATACACACTTTTTTTTTTTCTTTTTTTTTTTTACAATTCTTTCCTGCTATTGAGTACCCTAGAATCTGCGGTAAGGCGGGTGATTCTGTTATGAATGAGTGGTGGTCATGGGGGATTCCCTGTTGAGAGGAACAGAGGCCGCTATCTGCAGACCGGATATAACTTCAAGAGAAATGTGCTGTCTTCCAGGTGCAAAAATTAAAGATGTGTCTGACAGGATATCAGGACTCTTCAGACCTACAGATGACTACCCATTCCTGCTACTACATGTGGGGACAAATGACACCGCAAGAAATGACCTGGAAACCATCTGCAGAGACTTTGAAGACTTAGGCAAGAAAGTGAAAGAACTGGGAGCGCAGGTGGTCTTCTCTTCCATCCTCCCAGTGGATGGCCATGGAACAAGGAGGTGGAATAAGATTCTGCAGGTGAACAACTGGCTACATCGATGGTGCCGTCAGCAATGATTTGGATTTCTGGATCACGGAGTGAATTACTTATACGATGGACTACTTGCTAGAGATGGGGTGCACCTTACGAAGGCTGGAAAGTGTGTATTTGGAAGTCGCCTTGCTACACTTGTAAGGAGAGCTTTAAACTAGAACAACATGGGAAGGGAAGCAAAAGACCAGAAAAAGCCATACACCTGACAAATGCTATTGAGAACTCTGCTATTAGAAGTGGAAAGGAAGAACAAAGACAAAAGAATCTAATTAATAAAAATATTGGAGAAAGAGAAACCAATCACAAACTAAAATGTTTCTATACTAATGCACAAAGCATGGGCAACAAACAAGGAGAATTGGAACTACTAACACAGGAAAAGAAATATGATGTCATTGGAATCACTGAAACTTGGTGGGACAATACACATGATTGGAATACAAGACTAGAAGGATACAACTTATTTGCAAGAAACAGACTTGATAAACGAGGAGGGGGTGTCGCATTGTATGTTAGAAACGCGTATATCTGCACAGAGATTGAAGCTTCAGAGACTGGAAGTTCTGTGGAAACTGTTTGGGTAAGAATACAAGGACAGAACAATGGAAAGGACACCATTGTAGGCATTTACTACAGGCCATAAAAAAACATGGAGATACGAACCGCAAATATAGTAAAAAAGTCACTTTATTGTAACAAACGCTTTAGACAAAATGTACAAAAATACAGACAACAAACAAGTTGCTCAAACAGGGCTCATATATGGTAACCGCTACTAACACCCTATATATAACAGAATGGGTAATATAAGGTGAAGCAAAGAATCTCAAAGAGAGCCATTAATTTCATAGTGTACAGGCCCTCACTAAGAGAAAACAGAGCTATCACACTCCAAATGGAAAAATTCAAAGTGAATGGATAAATATCCATCCAAATTAGTAACAACACAGTCCAAGGAGTCAAAAAACATACCCATAAGTATCTGCAGGTGAACGCGGCACTAAAAAGAGCAGCTGCTCTTTTTAGTGCCGCGTTCACCTGCAGATACTTATGGGTATGTTTTTTGACTCCTTGGACTGTGTTGTTACTAATTTGGATGGATATTTATCCATTCACTTTGAATTTTTCCATTTGGAGTGTGATAGCTCTGTTTTCTCTTAGTGAGGGCCTGTACACTATGAAATTAATGGCTCTCTTTGAGATTCTTTGCTTCACCTTATATTACCCATTCTGTTATATATAGGGTGTTAGTAGCGGTTACCATATATGAGCCCTGTTTGAGCAACTTGTTTGTTGTCTGTATTTTTGTACATTTTGTCTAAAGCGTTTGTTACAATAAAGTGACTTTTTTACTATATTTGCGGTTCGTATCTCCATGTTTTTTTAGGATTTATATTATAGTGGAGTTTCCGTAGTTACTTATATATCCTCAATGAAGATTTATCTATCTATATGAGTAATGAGTGTGTATCAGTGGTATTTATTTTCATTTACTACAGGCCGCCTGTGCAAGAGGAAGATATGGATGAACTCTTTATGCACCAAATGACCAAGTTCTCCAAAAAATATGACATAGTTGTCATGGGAGATTTCAACTATCCAGACATTTGTTGGGAATCTCTCTCAGGCAAAACTAACAGGTCAAGGAAATTCTTATCCTCTCTTGCTGACAACTTTATCTTCCAAAAGGTAGGGGAGAAAACAAGGGGAACTGCTACCTTGGATCTAATCCTTATAAACAGGGAGGAAATGGTTGAGGAGGTAACTAGAGGCGGAAGACCTGTGAAGACTCAGACGTCAAGGTTAGATTTCAGAAAGGCAGATTTTAAGGGATTCAGAAAGAGAATTGGAGGGATCCAATGGCTGGATATCCTTAAAGACAAAAATGTCCAGGAAGGATGGGAAATCTTGAAAAATGAAATTCTCAAAGCACAGTTGTTAACAATTCCGAAAAGAGGGAAGAATAGGAAGCATTTAAGGAAACCAGGATGGATGAACACAGAACTTAAGCACATGCTAAAAAGGAAGAAAAAAATGTTTATAAAATGGAAAGAGGGAGGCATATCTAAAGAACAATATAATGCTGTCTGCAGAACCTGCAGGGCACAAATCAGATTAGCTAAAGCTGAAAATGAATTGAGGCTTGCAAGAGATGTCAAAAGCAATAATAAAGGATTTTGGGGATATGTCAAAAGTAAAAGAAAAGTCAAAGATGCTATAGGATTTTTACAGGATGAAAATGATGAAATGTTAAGGCAGGATGTTGAGAAGGCTGAACTTTTAAATTCCTATTTTGCATCTGTTTTCTCTCAGAAAGGAAATGTAACATCAACTGTTCTTCACTGTCCTATTAAGGGAATAGAAGAATCCAGGATATCTATAAACAGAAAGATAGTGAGGAAACACTTAGCTAACCTAAATGAATTCAAGTCTCCAGGTCCAGATGAATTACACCCCAGAGTACTGAAGGAGATAGCAGAAGAAATTTTTGAACCCCTCTCCATAATCTTTGAAAATTCTTGGAGAACAGGAGAAGTCCCAGAAGACTGGAGAAGAGCAAATGTTGTTCCTATCTTCAAAAAGGGGAAGAAGGTGGACCCAGGCAACTATAGGCTGGTGAGTCTGACTTCTATACCAGGAAAGATCTTTGAACAAATTATTAAACAACATGTATGTCAATACCTGGATAAGAATGAAGTAATTAAACAGAGTCAGCATGTGTTTGTAACTAATAAGTCATGCCAGACTAACTTAATTTCCTTCTATGACGGTATCACTGATTGGGTGGATCAAGGAAATGCTGTAGATATAGTATATCTTGATTTCAGCAAAGCATTTGACAAAGTCTCTCATACAATCCTTATTGAAAAAATGACTAAGTATGGAATGGACAAGGCAACTGTTAGGTGGATTCATAACTGGCTTAGTGATCGGACCCAAAGAGTGGTCATAAATGGCTGCACATCCAGTTGGAAGAATGTCTCAAGTGGGGTACCACAGGGCTCTGTCCTGGGCCCTGTATTGTTCAACATCTTTATCAATGATTTAGATGAAGGAATTGAGGGTAAACTGATTAAATTTGCTGATGACACAAAGCTAGGAGGGATAGCTAATACTAGAGAAGAGAGAGGATTCAAAAAGATTTAAATAAACTGGAGAAGTGGGCAGCAACTAACAGAATGGTTTTTAACAGGGAGAAATGCAAAGTACTACATCTGGGCAATAAAAATGAAAAAAGCATATACAGAATGGGAGGAATAGGGCTAAGTGACAGCACATGTGAAAAAGACTTGGGTATACTAATAGATCACAGACTGAATATAAGTCAACAGTGTGATGCAGCAGCAAAAAAAGGCAAATGCAATTCTAGGATGTATTAACAGAAGCATACAGTCTAGATCACGTGAAGTCATTATTGCCCTCTACTCCTCTTTGGTCAGACCTCATCTGGAATATTGTGTCCAGTTTTGGGCACCACATTTTAAAAAAGACATCAACAAACTGGAGCAAGTTCAGAAAAGAGCGACCAGAATGGTGACCGGTCTGCAAACCCTGTCTTATGAGGAAAGGTTGTAGGATTTGGGAATGTTTAGTTTGCAAAAGAGAAGACTGAGAGGAGACTTAATAGCTGTCTACAAATATCTAAAGGGCTGTCACATTGTAGAAGGATCAACTTTATTCTCATTTGCACAAGGAAAGACTAGAAGCAATGGGATGAAACTGAATGGGAGGAGACACAGATTAGATATTAGAAAAAACTTTTTGACAGTTAGAGTGATCAATGAGTGGAACAGGCTGCCAAGAGAAGTGGTGAGTTCTCCTTCAATGGAAGTCTTCAAACAGAGGCTGGACAGACATCTGACTGGGATGATTTAGCGAATCCTGCTTTGAGCAGGGGGTTGGACCAGATGGCCCAGGAGGTCCCTTCCAACTCTACGATTCTATGATTCTATGATTCTATGAGTCACCGTAGGAGGCAAAAGCAGAAATACAAGCAAAGTCCAGAAAACCAGAGAAGTTGGCAACTATCAGATTGCAGACCCTGAACCTATCAACACAACTAGCAATAGCCGTGGGGGGGTTCCTACGATGCCCTAGACCCCTCGATCACAGCCGGAGAAATACATAGGCCTAAAGAAAGAAAGGGGAAATCTAAACTGCCCCAGAGCAGACCCCAAAGCAATAGGCAGCCCCCAACATATAATGACGGTGAAGCAAGATGAAAATACTAACACAGACAGAAAGATAGACTGAGCAAAGACGGGGCCCCAAAGCTACCTAGATAGGAAAGGACAGGAAGGCTGCTGTCTGCAATCTGCCAAAACCCTATCAAAGACATAAGCCAACCAGCTGATATGAAAAAGGCCCTGAAGCAGCTAGGCTTCAAAAACTGAATCAGCACTCAGGTATTTTCAGAAGACAAAGCTAAATGAATTCAGCACACCCCAGCAGGGAATGGCAGAAATCCAGAAAAACAAAGCAAAAACAATGTCAAAGCACAAAAGCAAAAGGCTGAGCAGCAAACTTAGCTTTGGAGGAGCAGGAATTCAGACTGGTCTCCAAGGATCCCACAGAGAAATCACCCGCAGGGCAGAAGGGCGTCGGCAGCCTTATATCCAGTCCGTAACTCCACTCAGCCAGTCCTCATCATCAGCCTCAGGTGTTTGACAATCAGGCTCACTACCATTCTTAACCAGAAGAGGGAGTTCCTCGGGCCTCAGTAATGAAGGGGAAAATGAACTCACAACAGTCCTGCCGTCACCCTACGAGCTTACCCCAAAGAGTTATGGCCAATAGAAGGTTTTTCATAACTTCCAAAAGGGAAGTGCATTCCCTAGCTTCGCCCACCCAGTGAGGTCATGGGACAGAGGATATAAGGCTATGAAGCCCAATTAGGAAGTGGTCATTTGCCCAGGGTGCTGTTATGAATGAGTCACCTTAGGAGGCAAAAACAGAAATACTAGCTAAGTCCAGAAAACCAGAGAAGTTGGCAGCTATCGGATTGCAGACCCCTGAACCTAACAACAACAACTAGCAGTAGCCGTGGGGGGTTCCTACGGTGCCCTAGACCCCTCGATCACAGCCAGAGAACTACATAGCCTAAAGACAGAAAGGGAAATCTAAACTGCCCCAGAGCAGACCCCAAAGCAATAGGCAGCCCCCAACATATAATGACGGTGAAGCAAGATGAAAAAACACACACACAGATAGAAAGATAGGCTGAGCAAATGATGAGGCCAAAGCTAACTAAATAGGACAGAATAGAAAAGCTGCTGTCTGCAATCCGCCAAAACCTTCTCAAAAACAAGAGCCAACAGACTGATAGGGAAAAAAGCCCTGAAGACGCTAGGCTTCAAAAGACTATATCAGTACTCAGGTATTATCTGAAGACAGAGCAAAAAGGAATTCAGCTCACCCAGCAGGGAAAGACGGAAATCCAAAAAAACAAGGCAAAACAAAACCAAAACACAAATGCAAAAAGTAGAGCAGAAAACTTAGCTTTTGAGGAGCAGGAATCAGACTGTTCTCCAAGAATCCCTCAGAGAAATCACCCGCAAGGCAGAAGGGCGTCGGCTGCCTTATATCCAGTCAGCAATCCCAGTCACCCAGTCATCATCATTCTGCTCAGGTGCTTTGTAATCAGCCTCACTACCTTCCTTCACCAGAAGAGGGAGTTCATCAGACCTCAATGGTGAAGGGGAAAATGAACTCACAACAGGGTGCCAGCTAAGAGACAGCTGTGCAGATGAAACATTGTCCCTTGGGGAAGGTGCCACTCCCCCTCTCCCACATGGCGGGCCATTGACTGAGATATGCAAGTTCCTTCTTTTAATCCATGTTATTTTGTAATTGCCTGTATATATTGTAATTGTCTCATTTGTAACATCTTTTTATATTTTTGTAAACACTGCCTATCTTTTCCGGAGTAAAACTATATAAATTTACTAGCTTCGTTTTCCTTGTTCTTAACGTATTGCCACATCCTCTGTGCTAAATTAACGCTACTGGTGGGTTGGCTCCTGACCCGATAGTGATTTTAATATCAGAACTAGGAGCTGGTGGCAGCAAAGTGTGTTCTGGGGTATTCGGGAGATTCTGGCAGTGACGGAACAGAGGTTTTATGCGTGTATTACCCACCTGAGACTGGGGACATACTGTACATACCGCCCTCCCTGCAGAGTGCCCAATAGCCAGTACACAACCAGGCAGCCCTTCTAGCAACTACTTATCCTAGGTGTAGTTCCCTGACTGACCTGAGGGTAAGGTTGGCACCAGAGAGCTGCAAGTTCCAAAACAGGAACTGAAGGTGGGATCATAAAATAGGATCCTTGACACCCCAGATGTTGCTTTTTTTCTTTTTACATCAAGCACTCTCTCTCACACACAAAGTACCAACACAAACACCACATACAAATTGTTGCCCCTCTCTTCACAAAAACGCTATTCAGAAGAGGAGGCATATGCTTTCCTTGCCTCCAACACTGACACCCTCCCAGTTTGTTTGCACCCCTTGCTGGATAACGGGACAGATACCCCACGGGGGTTAATTATGGTGGACTTTATGTGCGGCTGCTCTAGAACTGAAATGTGTTGCCCATGGACTAGGCTCCTTTTTCTCCTTGGACTGGCCCCATGTTAAATGCAGCCTACCACCATTTACAAGCCCGTGGTCCCCCCAAAAAAGGAGGAAGGGGAAACTGCCATCAGGAGAACCCGAAGATCAAGATGGGTTAAAAAAACCCCCTGTGTAATAAGTTGTCCATCGGGCCCGGATACGGATTGCAATGGTCTCAGGAACAATAGAACTAGGGTCACATGGACCAGTACGGAGAGAGTCCGGAACTCTTATTCTGGTTTTACCTGAAAATTGTTGCACTGAAGTTTTTTTATGCATGTGTTTGCTGCTAATTTTTCAGGGGTCCTCATGGCTCAGTACGGCCATTTTTTTTAAACTAAGTAGTTTTTATTGAAAAAAATCCAAATTGTAAAACAGTTCAATACAAGCACCAAAATGATACAGATTTTCCAGTTCAATTTTTTCATTAGGTAACAACCTTTATTGATGTCCCGCCACTCCCCACTTTCCCCCTACCCCACACCCAAAACCCATCCAAATAAACTTTATTTTCAACAATGTAGGCACAGCTTAGCACATTTGTATAGAACTTTACATTACCTCATTTTACAAAATAATATTGTGTCAAAAGCAATTAGGCGGCAACCATCCTATTCTGCAGCAGTTCAGCAGAAGCCACACCCGGATAGTCCATCCATCCACCCCACACATTTTCAAATTGCGTATGTTGAATTCTCGAATATATATATATATATATATATATATATTAATTTCCAGTAAGATAATAAAGTTTATTCTGTTCAGAAATTCTTGATTAACTGGCGGTTTTTCATCCAACCAATGCACCGCAATAAATTTCCTAGCAGCATACAAAAACCTGGCTATAGCCAATCTCCCCCATTCATCAAAAGCAATATCTTCCACACATCCCAGTGCGCAGGTCAGCGGAGTACGCAGAATATTCACCCCCATCACCTCCTGGATCAAATTAAGGATTTTCACCCAGAAAGGCTGAAGGCGAGGGCACAACCACATCATACGTAAGAGATTAGCCCACTCATCAGAACATCTTGTGCATTTTGAGTCCCCTCTCAGTCCTGCCTTCATCATCCACATTGGAGTCCTGTACACTCTATAGACTAAGTACAGCTGTGACACCCTTCTGGCCTCACTCATAAATACCTTGGGAATATACTGCAATATGCACTCCCACTAAGACTACGAAATCGAACCCAGGTCTGCCACCCATTTCTCTCTCGTCATCAATGGGTGTCGTAGTAGGAATGTTTCCAGCAGACCCCTGTACATTAATGTAATGAACCGAGGATGCCATGTTTAAGAAGGGGAGGAGTGTAAGGAGGTGGCAGGCAACCTCTTTGCTTCCCCTCTCTCTCCTGTATGGTACCCGGATGGTGTACCTATGAATACAATACATGTACTGTGAAGTATGTTACTGTTGTATTGCATTGTGTTATGTATTATTGTGCTGTGTCTGCAATGTTACTATGTGTGTTAGAGGCAGGGCCAGCACAGGTTAACTTTGGGGGCTGGACTTGCAGCCTCTCGAGAAGAGGAAGCTCCTGCTTCCAGATCAGAGCCAGGGAACGTTTGCCCAGGGCAGATGCTCAGCTGCAGCTGGGAACCTTGCCAGACCCCAGGAGGGGAAAGGGTGCTGCCCTGGACCTTTGAGCAGAGCAACAGGCACTGAGACTACGTAAGTGCCCTGCCAAAGGGACTTCAAGTGTCCAGATTCTGACATATGGAGTGCCTCCTCTTTCGGCCGCCGTGGCTGCTGTGGCAGTGCCTGAGATTGCGTTTGTCCTGTCCATTCCTGTACAAAGTGCTGGGGTGTACACTGACTGTGGCTTAGTTGACTCAGCTGGGACTACCACCCTGGGCCACCTTGTTACACTTGGCTTAGTCAGCAGGATGGACCTCCACAGCCTCGCAATTGCAAGACCGCAGGCAAGGACTTTTGGAACTTATGGATCAGTGACTATAGAAAAGGGAACAAAGATGGCGCTAACTGCTGCTGAAAAGATGGTGTCCATTGGCGCAAAAATCAAGGATGGGGATGCCTGTCGTGGGCATCAAAGAAGCATCTTGGCGCCAAAAAGAAGAAAGCCATGTCCCTTTGCGAAGAATGCCCACCCTAAATGGATGCAGGCAAAGAAGGAGCTGTGGCCCTCCCAGTCTGACCAGGAGAAACAGGAGGAGCAACAGGAAGTGACCCCATCCACGAATGGGTGGAACATAGGAGAGACGCCATTATTTTGATACTATGCCATGAAGAAGCATTTTGTTTTGTGGTGGCATCAGTACCAGGACTGGAGGCGATCCATGGCCCGGGCGGTGACAGGCCTGCACTTTGAGGCCTGGTGGTCGGAGGAGCTGAAGGAGGAACCTCTGTTTGGGCAGTCAAACCAACAACTCGAGGAGCATGAGGAATTGGCAATGCCCAGATGGCAACCCAAAGTAATCCAGGAAACCCTGGAGGCTGCTCTGAGGGGGATCATGGCGGTTGCAGTCAACAGCACTGGCGGCCACGCTCGTGGATTGTCACCGGGAGCAGTGATGAGTAAAGAGTCCCCGCCTGGCCATCCCATTACCTCATCCTCTGCCCCCAGCTTCCTGTGGCCCTGCCATCAACACCAGAGGTGCCCCATCTTTCAACTTTGCCGTCGTCACCGGCAGCCAGGGCACCTGCGTTCCAACAGGCCGCATCCGCTCTGGCTGACCTCCACGGCATGTATGTGGAGGAGCCCCGGGTGCCCATTGCTGCAGAGGCCCAATGGATCTGAGGAGTCATACAGGACAAGAAGCGGCAGGAGCGCCGCATCGTCCAGGAGTTGCAACACCCTCGGGAGCTGCAGCTAGTCAGATGGCCACTGGTGTGGTCCGGCATCTCAAACGAACCCATGGATATGGGTTCATTCAGGAGCTGGAGCCTGAAATGAAAGTCTATGTGAATGCTGGGTCCCTGATTTTCAACAGTCCCCTGCAGATTGGGGGCTGTGGAGAAACGGGGTTAGTGGGTACTCTCGTCCGCTGGCCCGGCTGTCTTTAGCAAGACTGCATGGACCAGGTCTCATACCACTGAACGCCCACTCTATCTCATTGTGGGCAGAACACTACACAGACAGCACAGGGTTAGGGTAAAAAAATGTGGCCAAGCTTTATTGAACCACAACACCTACTAGCAAACAGAACAATTCCAGCAATTTCCCCAAGATGGTGCACATTACAAGGTCTCACCCCTCCACTGACTCACTGAGATGCTAGTAGATGTTATGTCAGAGCTCCCAGGGTCGCTATTCCACCTGTGATATCACACAGAGAGGAGAGATAACCGAGAGCAGTCCTGTGTTCTTTCTGCCGGGTCTGACATACCCTCAGCTGGGATCCTGAAGAGTTTCTTGTCCATTGGGTTTTTAGCAGAATGTCCGGCTGGTAGCTCTTTGTGATGAGATGAGACCCTGTCTCTCTGTCTCAGGGTCTTTTTATACCAGAGGCAGGTAAGCTATTTTTAGAATTACCCAGTGTCCTTCAGTACACCCTCACAGCCTTTCCCGATCTACATTCAAAGTCAACAAACCGATTCCAGAATATAAACAAACATCAGATAAGCACACACTATGTTACATGGTATATCATTGTGCAAGTCAGTCTTCTTGACCCACCAATATCCACACTTAAATCCACAAGCCAAATATAGAGACAAAAAGTCAATTCCTCCAGACCTGCAAAAACATAGCCGTCTGGGCAATTAAGATATACTCTGGTTTCTTCACAGGGACCGTGTTGCATTTGTCAAGGAACAGGGGCCCCGAGGGCCATACGCGGTGGACGTAACAATGGCCTCTGATTGGGAAGCAAGCTTACCACAGGAAGTTCAGCGTGTTGAATGGCCAGTTGCCACGTTCGCAGTTTTTGAAGATGTGCAGGAGAGAGCGATGCCTAGACACAGTGAGGCGGCCACAAATGTGACAGCAGAGCTGGAAGCTCTGGGAGCTGTGGGACTGCAGCTGGAGGGGATGGGGAGCCGGAGGAACAGTGGGGACTCCTCCTCTAGTGGGTCCTCGTCCCACACTTATATAGTGGTGCAGGGTCCGCATGCGGCCCATTATGCAATGCAGCGGCCATGTGTGGACTGAAGTGGCCTTCCTTAGTTTGTTTGGTGCCGGTTGCACCCAGAAAAAGACCGGGGACTGTTCTGTGTCCCTGAAAGGTCAAGGAGCCCAGTATGGCACTGAAGGATTGCGGCGTCCAACGTGGTCACGGAATAGGGACCATGTATGTTCATTTTCCCCTCCTCCCAGTTTGTTTGCACCCCTTGCTGGATCACGGGACTGAAACCCCACAGGGGTTAGTTATGGTAGACTTTGTGTGCGGCTGCAACAGAACTGAACTGTGTTGCCCCTGGACTTGGCCCCTTTTTCTCCTTGGACTTGCCCCATGTTAAATGCAGCCTACCACCATTTATAAGCTCATGGTCCCCCAAAAAAAGGAGGGAGGGGAAGACTGCCATCAGGAGAACCCGAGGATCGAGCCGGGTTAAAAAAATTGTGTAATAAGTTGGCCTTTGGGCCCGGATACGAATTACAATGGTCTCAGGAATAATAGGACTAGGGTGACATGGCCCAGTACGGAGTAGACCAGAACTCTTATGCTGGTGTTACTTGAAAATTGTTGCACTGAAGTTTTTTTTATGCATGTATTTGCTGCTAATTTTCCAGGGGTCGTCATGGCCGAGAACAGCCATGTTTAAGGAGGGGAGAGTGTAAGGAGGTGGCAGGGAACCTCATTGCTTCCCCTCTCTCTCTCCTGTGTGGTACCCAGACGGTGTACCTATGAATACAATATGTGTACTGTGAAGTATGTTACTGTTGTATTGCATTGTGTTATGTATTATTGTGCTATGTCTGCAATGTTACTATATGTGTTTGAGGCAGGGCCAGTACAGGTTAACTTTGGGGGCTGGACTTCCAGCCTCTTGAGAAGAGAAAGTTCCTGGTTCCAGATCAGAGCCCAGGCATGTTTGCCCAGGGCAGACCCTTAGCTGCGGCTGGGAGCCTTGCCAGACCCCAGGAGGGGAAAGAGTGGTGCCCCGGACCTTTCAGCAGCATAACGGGCACTAGAAATACGTAAGTGCCCCACCAAAGGGACTTCAAGCGTCCAGATTCGACGTATGGACTACTTCCTCTTTTGGCCGCCGTGGCTGCTGTGGCAGTGCCTGGGATTGCGTCTGTCCTGTCCATTCCTGTCCAACTTTGACCATCTGTTCAAAGTACGTCCGATCATTAAACACTTCAACGAAAAGTTTGCTGAAGTGTACATGCCCCAATGGTCCCTAATTCATTTCAAGGGGAGGCTGAAATTCCATCAGTACCTGCCCAGTTAGAGTGCCAAGTACGGAATTGAACTCTATAAGCTGTGTGAGAGTACCTCAGGGTACACCCACAGGTTTAGAGTTTATGAAGGGATGGACACCCAGATTGAATCCCCTGAATGACTCCCTATCCTGGGAGTGAGTGGGTAAATTATGTGGGATTTAGCGTATCCACTGCTGGATCTAGGTTATCACCTCAACGTGGTTAACTTTTATACCAGCATCCCACTTTCAAGTCACTCTCTGCGTGAGGTATTGCAGCCTGCGGTACTGTGGTACTGTCCGCAGAAATCAGAGATAATTGTATCGTGCCAGGCTAACATTTCTCGTGGAAGGTCCTTCAAAGCGGAAAAAAAGGTAAGTCGGAAAAGGGGTGCCGAGTGTGTTACAGAAGGGGAATATGCAAGAGCACCATTTATCGATGCGACACCTGCCCCCGTAAACTTGGCCTGTGTATGAATGAATGCTTCAGACTGTACCAAACAACCATGGACTACTAAATTAATTTCTGACTTATACAACTGATGTATGACAACCTGACGAAAACTACACAACTGACGTATGACAACCACTGCACAACTCACGTATGCCACTACATTATAAAATTAATATACAGCTGTGTTCAAAAGTTTGCACACCCCGGCAGAATTTTTGCTTTCTTGGGGTGCACCCATCCTTAGGGTTTTTGGGTAACTGTACTGCTCCTATTGTTCTTGTGATCATGTCTCCGTCATTATTATTTTTTTATACATAAGGGTCCACTTATGCTTATGTATCCTCAGTAGATGTATAAAGTTGTGCCCGGTAGAATTTTTGCTTCCTTGGGCTTTTTTCAGAGAATATGAATGATAGCAAAAAAAAAACTTTTTTTGAACTCATGGTTAATGGTTGGGTGAAGCCATTTATTGTCAAACTACTGTGTTTTCTCTTTTTAAATCATAATGACAACCCAAAACATCCAAATGACCCTGATCAAAAGTTTTCATACTCCATTTCTTAATACCGTGTATTGCCCCCTCTTACATTAATGACAGCTTGAAGTCTTTTGTGATAGTTGTGGATGAGGTTCTTTATTTTCTCAGATGTTAAAGCTGCCCACTCTTCTTGGCAAAAAGCCTCCAGTACCTGTAAAATCCTGGGCTGTCTAGCATGAACTGCGTGCTTGATATCTCCCCAAAGTGGCTCAATGATATTGAGGTTAGGAGACTGGGATGGCCACTCCAGAACCTTCACTTTGTTCTGCTGTAGCCAATGACAGGTCGACTTGGCCTTTTGGTTTTAGATCGTTGTCATGTTGGAATGTCCAAGTACATCCCATGCTCTGCAGTATTTGCTGATAAAGTGCTGCATTCATCTTTCCTTCAACTTTAACCAAGTTTCCTGTGCCTTTGTAGCTCACACATCCCCAAAACATCAGCGATCCACCTCTGCTTTACAGTAAGAATGGTGTTCCTTTCATTATAGGCCTTATTGACCTCTCTCTAAATGTAATGTTTATGTTTGTGGCCAAAAATTTCAATTTTGGACTCATCACTCCAAATTGCCTTGATCCATAAGTTTTGAGGCTTGTCTCTGTGCTGTTTTGTGTATTGTAGGCAAGATACTTAGTGGCATTTGTGCAGTAATGGCTTTCTTCTGGCGACTCAACATTGCAGCCCATTTTTCTCCTTATTGTGCATCTTGAAACAGCCACACCACAGTTTTTAGAGAGTCCAGTATTTCAGCTGATGTTATTTGAGGGTTTTTCTTTGTATCCCGAACAATTTTCCTGGCAGTTGTGGACGAAATTTTTGTTGGCCTACCTGACCGTGGTTTTTTGTTTTTAAATAAAGGCCCTGATTTTCCATTTGTTAGGCTGGTTTCACACTTGCGTTTTTTGCGCTGTTTTTTAACGCAAAAAAACTCATGCGCTTTTTTCCCTATACTTTAACATGGGTGCGCATACACATGCGTTTGTATGCGCATGCGTTTTTTTGTAGTGTGCGCTCGGGTGCACAAAATGCATCCTGTTGCATTTTTTGTGCATCTGACTTGCCCCCAAAAAACGCATGCGCACGCAATGCGTTTTTTTACAGCAAAACACCCATTATAGTCTATGGGTGCGCATACGTGCGCATTGTAATGCGCAAAAAAACATGCTTTTTTAAAAAAGACGCACCAAAACCCGCAAAAAACGCATACAAACGCATGATGCATTTTTTTCATGTGTTTGTGTGCACAAAAAATGCGCAGCAAAAAAAACACAAGTGTGAAAGTAGCCTTAATCACAGTTTGAACGCTGCTGACTGACATTATCAATTCCTTGGATATCTTATTGTATCTCTTTCCTGTTTTATACAGTTCAACTACCTTTTCCCATAGATCCGTTGACAATTCTTTTGCTTTCCCCATGATTTACAATCCAAAAATGTCAGTGACTGGATGATAGATGTAAGAGTCTGTCTGGATCCCAAAAACTCACTCATCTGTTATGCACACACACAGATTACAAGCAAACATGTCACATCAGAGGATGTTACCTTTAGTAACCAGTCAAACCCATTTGTGTCAATTTCTGTGCATGTTATCAGGCCAAAATCACCAGGGTATGTAAACTTTTGATCAGAGTCATTTGGATGTTTTGGGTTGTCATTATGATTTAAAAAGAGAAAACACAGTAGTTTGACAATAAATGGCTTCTCCCAACCACTAACAATGAGTGGAGAAAAGTTTTGGTGTTAACATTCATATTCTCTGAAAAAAAGGCCAAGAAAGCAAATATTCTGCCGGGGTATGTAAACTTTTGAGCACAACTGTACTAGGTAACAGTAGATCAAAAAAAGGGCACTTGTTGGGCATTTTCACTGTTTAGGCACATCATGGGCTCTGCAAACACAAAATGACACCCGCAGACCATTGCATCAAAGTCTGTGTTCCAAAAAGTCTCTCCTTCCCTTCCTAGCCCCAACGTGTGCTCAAACAGTAGTTTTCTCACACATGTGGGGTATCAGCGTACTCAGGAGAAATTGCAAAACAACTTTTGGGGTCCATTTTCTCCTGTTTCCCTTGTGAAAATAAAGAATTGGGGGCTAAGAGTGTTTGTGGAAAAAACATGATTTTTTTTCACTGCTTTACATTATAAACTTCTGTGAAGCACTTGGGGGTTCAAAGTGCTCACCACAAATCTAGATAAGTTCCTAGGGAGGTCTAGTTTCCAAAATGGGGTCACTTGTGGGGGGTTTTCACTGTTTAGGCACATCAGGCACATGAAACGCTACATATGGTGTCCGTTCTCAATTCCAGCCAATTTTGCACTGATAAAGTCAAACGGTGCTCCTTCCCTTCTGAGTTCTGCCGTGTGCTCAAACAGTGGTTTTCCCCCACATATTGGGTGTCCGCCTACTCAGGAGAAATTGCAAAACATCTTTTGGGGGCTATTTTCTCCTGTTACCCTTGTGAAAATAAAGAATTGGGGGCTAAGAGTGTTTGTGGAAAAACCATTATTTTTATTTTCACTGCTTTACATTATTAACTTCTGTGAAGCACTTGGGGGTTCAAAGTGCTCACCACAAGTCTAGATAAGTTCCTAGGGGGGTCTAGTTTCCAAAACGGGGTCACTTGTGTGGGGTTTCCACTGTTTAGGCATATTAGGGTCTCTTCAAATGCAACTTGGCATCTGATCTCAATTCCAGCCAATTTTGCATTGATAAGGTCAAACAGCGCTCCTTCCCTTCTGAGCTCTGCCGTCCGCCTAAACAGTGGTTTTTCCCCATATATGGAGTATTGGCATGTTCAGGAGATTTTGCATTACAAATCTTGGGGTTCATGTTTCCCGTTAGCCTTGGGAAAATAAAAAAAATGTAGTCTAAAATTTAAATTTTAGTGGAAAAAAGTTACCGTAAATGTAAATTTTTTCCTTTCACATTTCATTAATTCCTGTGAAGCACCGTAAGGGGTTAATAAACGTCTTGAATGTGGTTTTGTGCACATTGAGGGGTTTTTAGAATGATGTCACTTTTGGGTATTTTTTGTCATATAGGACTTCAAATGTGAGGTGGTCCTTAAAAAAATGGTTTTGTAAATGTTGTTGTAAAAATTAGAAATTGCTGGTCAAGTTTTAACTCTTATAACTTTCTAACAAAAAAGTTTCAAAAATTGTGCTGATAAGTTGACATGTGGGAAATGATATTTATTAACTATTTTTGTGACACATATCTCTCTGATTTAAGGGCATAAAAATTAAAAGTTTGAAAATTGCAAAATTTTCAAAATTTTTGCAAAACGTCCGTTTTTTTCACAAATAAAAGTAAGTCATATCAAAGAAATTTTAAAACTAGCACTAAGTACAATATGTCACAAAAAAAATCTCAGAATCAAGGGGATTTGTTGAAGCGTTGCAGAGTTGTTACCTCATAAAATGACAGTGCTCAGAATTGTAAAAATTGGCCTGGTCAATAACGTGCACACCACCTTTGGGGGTAAAAGGGTTAAATAAGTGAGCAAAAAAAAATATAAACCATTTTTTAAAACAAGAACACTTTGTGTAGTAGAGTGTTGCTCTCTCCAAAAAGAAATGCAAAACCAGTGCAAAAAAAGAAAAAAAGAAAAAGTTGCTTATGGTTTGTCTATCTCACATGCCAGGAAGCACACTTTCTCTGACAAAGAAGCCTTGCTTTCATTATTTTTCTTCTGTAGGACAATTAGTACTGAGGGGACTTAGGCCGGTTTCACAACAGGTTGCGTTTGGCGCTGGTCGGCGCACCGTCAAAAGGACGCAGGCGCCGCCAAACGCATACTGTACACGGCCTGCGTCCTCAGTGATAAAGATAGGGGACGCATGACGCATGCAGCGTCATGCGTCCGGAGGCGGAGCTACCGCCGGAGGCGCGACAGGGGGAGGGGCTTAGCGGCGGCCGTGCGCAGAACGGCACTGCGGCCTGTAACGCAAATGTGAAACCGGCCTTAACCTGCCCTCCTTGTTTGTAGTGAAAAATAATGCTGTTAAATACTATGTGACCGGGCTATTTTCCGTTTTTTTCATTTTCGTTTTTTCCTCCCCTCCTTCCAAGTGTCACATCTTTTTTATTTTTCCGTCCACATAAACATATGAAGGTTTTTTTTAGGGACAAGTTGTACTTTTAAATGACATCATCCTTTTTACCATGTGGTGCACGGGAAAGCGGTAAGATTGCACAAAAAAGTGCAATTCCACAAATGCTTTTTGTGTAGTCATTCTCCGAAACATTTTCAGTTTTTGGGATTTGGGAAGGGTGATAGCTTATTTTTTGCACGCCGAGCTGACATTTTTATTTGTACCATTTTAAGGTAGATACAATCTTTTTGATCGCTTGTTATTGCATTTTATTGCAATGTTGTGGCGACGGAAAAAACGTAATTCTGGAGTTTTCAATTTCTTTTCTCGTTATGCTGTTTATCAATTGCATTAATATATTTTATTTTTTGATAGAATGGACTATTATGAACGCAGCAATATCAAATATGTATATATTTTTGAATTGCTTTATTTACAATTGGGAAAGGGGAGTCATTTGAACTTTTATTTTTTTCATAATTTTTAAAACTTTTTTTCACTTTATACTGTATTTCTTAGTCTCCTTAGGGGACTTGAAGCTGGGATCATCCGATTGCTTATGCATTAACACTCCTTTATACAGCAAAAATTTTGGTCTTCAGCTAAGCACTGGCTTTTCTAGGAGGATTGTCATGACAGGCACAGAGGTCTTCAGTAGACCTCCAGCTGTCATGGCAACCCGCTATCTTGTCATGGGTGCGCCAATGGGTGCATAGAATGATGTGCCCCCCTGCTGGTGTGTGTTAAATGCCCCTTTCAGAGACTGGCAGTGGCATTTAACCTGTGAACAGCAGCGGGTGGAACTCCGTTACATCTGCGGCTCTTAGAGGCAGTTGATAGCTGAATAATTCAACTACTGGGAAAGATGTGGCCTCGCACATGAGTCAAGGACCCGACATATGACGTAAATGTATTTTTTTTGTTGGGAGCGAGTTAAGCTATTGTTACTGCAGTATAACACAGATCAAATCAATTCACAGTCACACTGACTATGCAGCTACAGCACCTCCCTATACATCACTTCAATCTTTGGATGATTAGTCGCAGCCTGAAAGTACCAGTCTCATTTTCAATCTGCTTCAGCACTGCAGTATTACACCACAATCAGGTTAGGTTGAACTAGCTGGGTGCTCTGACCCACTATTCCTACACTGTACAAGCATAAAATGGAGCTGCTTGCCCTGCCCTTGTCTTTCATAGTGACTATAATTTGGCAGCTGCAAGGAAATATGGGAAGATTTGTAGAGATTATGTTCTTACATGATTGCTAGATATATGCTGTATTATTGTGTATGATTTACTTAAAGGAGTATGACTAATTACATATACACACTGCACAGGGTGTAATATGGTTAATCCAACTAGCCTAATGTATGCAGAATGTTCTGGAAGGTGGGAGGAGACACAGCTTGGAGTTTAGAGTAGGTTTAGAAGCCTTGTAGCCCAAATTGTCTGCATGCCCTTCTGGGAACAGTAGGGAGGATACTGAATATACCCTGACCGTTAGCTGCATGTGTGCAGAGGATAAGAATGCCTACAGTAAAGAAGACCTATAGACATGTGGATGAAGATTCAGAGGATGGGAGTGATACTCCGCTGCTTTAGATGAAGACTTTGGCAGAGGAAGTTTAGGATTATTGAGACCCACTGGTCGGGAAGACGTTCCATCTAGAGTAGAGGAATGGGTTTTTTGTAGACCCTAAAATTAAGAGCAGAGTTCTTGGGGGAACTTTGAACTGTACACCACATCCAGTGAAATGTGCGGCTGTTTGTAAATGTTGTACGTGTGCCTCTGTAATACAGAACATGAGACAGGAAAGATTTGTGCCTGCAATTAAAGTGACTGCTCTGCTCCACAACTATTTTCCGGTATCCTTGTTTCCAAATCCAACAAAGGTAAATACCCCAAAATAATTGTTGTCTTGTCCGACCCTTAGACATTATTAGAAAACACTTAGATATCTCTTCTTTCTGGTATGCAATTATTACTGTGCGTGTGTAAGGGGATGGAAAATACGTTTGTAAAATATGTATTGCTATTGCTACACCATTAGGTGTATTACCATTAGTTGCTTTATTGCTACTGCTACACAGTCAAGTGTATTACCATATTACTAACTGCATAATGTACATAGGTGTGCTGTTGTATTCATATGATAGTGTAAGTGTAGTTACTATTATTGGCCACTAGATGGGGGCATTATAGGGTATGTAGTTCCTAGTTAGATGTGTAGTGTAAGATAGAGATTTAGCAATACAGTATAGGAAATAGTTAATTTAGGAGTGGCTTGCTGTGAGGTAAGGGAGGAACATTTCCTGTTTTCCAGTAGGCGGGCTTGGGAGCTGAAGGAGTTCAGTTGGGGTCAGAGAGCCCCTCACCGTTCAGGGGGCTAATGTCCTAGGGACAACGCAGTGGCCCTGTTACATTTGAAACTTAAGCCCAGCCATCCAGGGCCAGTGGGAAGAAGACTACAGCAGTGAGAGCAGTGTCAGTGCAGGGAGAAGCCAGTGCTCTAATTGTGGACACAGCAGCAAGGACGGACAGGCAACTGACTTCGGAAGCTGATGATCTTATGTCTGGGGCAAAACAGACAGGTGAATGTCTACCTGTAGCAAAGCTGAATAGGGAGGACGCTGAGGACTCGTCTGGGACCATCCAACCCGGGTATGTGCTGTGTAACTGTGAGAGAAGTGCAGGGAAAGAGAAGGAACAATGCAGTGTGAAAACTGTTCTTAATGCTGTGAAGACTATGGATGTGCTGTGTAGAGAACCCAGTAAAGATGTTCTTGTTAGGCTATGTAACCACGTATGCAGAAATTCCTGACAAAAAACCGGACCCCTTCCCAGAAAACACGCGTTTTTTTCTGCGCGTTTTTGCCGCAATTTTTTCCGGAGCGTCCCCAGTCTCATAGAAAATAGTTAGAAACTGAGTCTAAGAGCATTTGTGCTCGAAACGCGTACAGAGACCTGGAGAATATCCCCATGCGGTGAACTTTGTTGCCGTTAGTTGATCACAAGCAGCCATGAATGTATTTTAAACATGATACAATAAAAATCCTGGATTTTAAATTTCTGGAGCTGGACCTTTCTTCCCTTTCTTGGAGTCATTGTACGTCCTGGCAGAGACGTGTCCGCGCTCAGAGCTTTTCAATAGTTCTTACGAACTTACAAGAGGTGAGCTGAAATTTATCTTTTTCACTGCAGGTTGTAGGCTTGTTGGAAGAGGTAGGTCTTCAGGTTCCTTTTGAAGGTTTCCATGGTAGGCAAGAGTCTGATATTTTGTGGTAGAGAGTTCCAGAGTAGGGGCGATGCGCGGGAGAAATCTTGTATGCGATTGTGGGAAGAGCAGATAAGAAGAGGGGAGTAGAGAAGGAGATCGTGTGAGGATTGGAGGTTGATGCAGGTAAGTACCGGGAGACGAGGTCACAGATGTATGGACGACTCAGGTTATGGATGGCTTTGTATGTCATGGTTAGGGTTTTGAACTGGAGTCTTTGAGTAATGGGGAGCCAGTGCAGGGATTGACAGAGGGGAGAGGCCGGGGAATAGCGGGGGGACAGGTGAATTAGTCGGGCAGCAGAGTTTAGAATAGATTGGAGGGGTGCAAAAGTGTTAGAGGGGAGGCCACAGACCAGGAGGTTGCAGTAGTCAAGGCGGGAGATTATGAGGGCATGGACTAGGGTTTTTGCAGATTCTAGGTTGAGGAAAGTACAGATCCGTGAAATACTTTTGAGTTGAAGTCGGCAGGAAGTGGAAAGGGCTTAGATATGTGGTTTGAAAGAGAGATCAGTGTCAAGGATAACCCCGAGGCAGCGAGCTTGTGGGACTGGAGAGAGTGGGCAGCCGTTTACTTTAATGGATAGGTCTGTTGGGGGGGGGTCGCGTGAGATGGGGGAAAGATGATGAATTCTGTTTTGTCCATATTAAGTTTTAGAAATCTAGCAGAGAAAAAGGATGAAGTAGCTGACAGACATTGTGGAATTCTCGTCAGTAGGGAGGTGATATCTGGTCCAGAGATGTAGATCTGTGTGTTATTAGCATAGAGGAGATACTGAAAGCCATGAGATTCTATGAGATGTCCAAGGCCGAAGGTGTAAATGGAGAAGACCAGGGGCCCTAGGACTGAACCTTGCGGGACTCCAACAGATAGCGGGCGTGGTGAGGAGGTGGTGTGCGAATGGGAGACGCTGAATGTCCGGTCTGTTAGGTATGATGAGATCCAGGATAGGGCCAAGTCTGTGATACCAAGAGATGAGAGGGTCTGTAGTAATAGGGAATGGTCCACTGTGTCAAAGGCAGAGGACAGGTCCAGGAGGAGGACAGAGTAGTGTCGCTTGGCCTTGAGGTTTAATAGGTAATTGGTGACATTAGTTAGGGCAGTTTCAGTGGAGTGGTGTGGCCAGAAATCAGATTGTAAGTGATCAAAGAGGAAGCATGAAGAGAGGTGGAAGGACAGCTCAAGATGGACTTGTTGTTCCAGTAATTTTGAGGCATAGGGGAGAAGTGATATAGAGCGATATCTAGAGAGAGAGGATGGGTCAAGTGAGGGCTTTTTGTTTTCAAACATTTTTATTGGATTTTAGTAAATAACAAGGGTTGGGAAAAGGGGAGGGAAAGAAGGGAAAGAAAGGGAATTAACAAAGGGAAAAGGGTGGGAAAGAGGATTAAGGGAATAAAAAGTAGAGAACTCAAGTCTTTTTAACAATGCCATACAAGTACATGAATATACATAAGTTATGTATCAAAACCCATACAATGCACATATATATGAAGCCAAGTTAGCGAATTCAAACCGCACCAAGTATAATTAAGTGTTACAGAATTTAGTGTTCCTAACCTTCCATTTGTTGGAATATCTGATTAATCCATCATTAACGGTTGCAAATCTCTTTTCTATGGAACTATGCTGATGAAGTCTGTCCAAAATTTCACAAAATAATGGTGGGTCAGATTTTTTCCACCAGTAAGCAATTGTATTCTTTACTACTAGAAAGATATGTATGATAACAAATTTAACTGACGGGTCAACAAGTTCCAAGTCTAGAGACAGCAAAGCTCTTTGGGGAGTGATTTTGAAATTTTGGAAAAAGGAATTGATATGCAGTGACACTCTGTTCCAAAGATCTTTAATCTTCGGGCAGCCCCAGAACAGGTGAAAAAGGTTTCCTTGTTGACCACAGTTCCTCCAACAAAGGGGAGAATGCTCCTGGTTTATATGCGATAATCTAATAGGGGTGAAATACCACCTGGTTAGAATCTTGAAATATGATTCGTGAAGAGTCATTGAAATATTAGACTGGTAGGTATATTTGATGGCGCTATCCCATTGCCCATCTTCTATGGCCACATTCAATTCAGACTCCCACCTCCTCATGTATGCATTTTTGGAGCTAACCACATCACCATTGAAGAAGTTATATAAATTTTTTAAACTCCAAATATTTTTGTTATTAGCATTGCACAGCAATGATACCAATATCTCCAGGTTAATATTTTTGATTTTTTTAAGTTTCTGAATGTACTCCTTTAGGATTAAAAAGGGCACTAATTCAGAAGATGGCAAGTTATATTTAGATTTAACATTACTAAAGGTGAGAAATTCGTCTCCCTCGTAGAGGCTTCCAACTCTTTTAATATCTGAACTAAGCCAAGACTCTGACAGAGGAATGTTGTATACAGAGACAAGTAGGTGTAAAGGGAATTTCCTGAATTGGTCCCGATTGTTGTACATTTTTGAAGGCTTTAAGAATATTCTCCATGCAAGTATGATTGGCTTAAAAATTGGGTGGGATGAGATCAGCCTCGGGTAATGGAATATAAAATTAAAGAAATGCTCTTTTGCTGATACATGTCTACCCACATCATCTTCCAAGTCAGTCCAGGCAGGTCGAATCTTGTCACAAAACCAGAACCAGCTTTGTTTGATTAAGCGCGCCTGATAATACGCATGTATATTTGGCAAACCTGAGCCTCCATTACGTTTGTTTTTATACAGTAAGTCTCTCGAGATTCTAGCCTTTTTCCCTCCCCAAATAAAAGAATTAATCAAATTTTGAATCTTATTGATGAATTTATGAGGGATAGTCAAAGGCAAAGCCCTAAAGAAGTAGAGAATCTTCGGCAAAGTAATAGTTTTAATAGTCAATATTCTTCCAAATAAAGAAAGAGCTAGTCGAGCATGGAAAGAAGTGTCGAGAGAGACAATCCTGAGGATCTCATTCAAGTTTGTTTTAATAATATTCGGTAGATTACTAGTTATAATTATCCCCAGGTATTTTACCCCTTTTTCCTCCCAGGTGAACTCATTCTCCTTCCTAAGCTCTTCGATCTCCAGGTTGTCCAAACTAAAAGTCAGATAATTAAATTTATTTTTGTTGACCTTAAAATAGGAGGCCTTAGTAAAGAGCTCCAATTCCAAAGTCAATGCAGTGATGGATTTTCCAGGATCGAGTAGAGTCAAAAACAGGTCATCCGCAAATAAACCAATTTTATACTCACGATGTTGAGTTCTAAAACCCTGAATATCAGTATTAGATCTGATTCTCTCAGCAAGGGGTTCAATGGCCAGGACGAACAGAAGAGGTGACAAAGGGCAGCCCTGCCTTGTGCCGTTAGAAATGGCAAATTTTACAGACAGGAAATTATTGGCGTATATTCTTGCACTGGGCGCCGAATAAAGTGCAAAAATTGAAGACAGAAACCTATGGTCGAAACCGAATTTTTCAAGGGTGGCTTTGAGATATGACCAATTCAACCTGTCAAATGCTTTTTCAGCGTCCAGTGTCAAAAAAACCGCTTGAGAGCCAGATAACTCAATTTTATTTATCAGATTTATCACTCTCCTCGTCTCATCCGAAGCCTGACGCCCGTTTATGAAGCCGATCTGATCATCTGAAAGTAGAGATGGTAAGATATTCTTTAAATGGTCTGCTAAAATTTTAGAGTAAATTTTGACATCGCTATTGATCAATGATATTGGCCTATAACTCCGAATCCTCTCAGGAGCTACCCCCCCCTTGGGAATCATGATAATTGTCGCTTCCAACATTTCTTTTGGGAACGAGCCCCGAGAGGATGCAGCTTCAAAGACCGACACCAAATGGGGAGCGAGAAGACCTGAAAATGACCTAAAATATTCATTAGAAAAACCATCTGGTCCTGGAGCTTTCTGGGTCTTGAGTCTGTTAATGGTGTCAATCACTTCTTTTTCATTAAAAGAGCCATTAACAAAGTCAAGATCTGGCGAAGATATCTTGGGCAAATTAATGCTAGAAAGAAAAGCATTAATAGATCCTGTGTCCACACTGGGAGTACTAGGGTCTTCCTTTAAGTTGTACAAATTATGAAAGAACTCTGCAAAGGAGTTGACTATATCCTTAGGGTGTATTAGGGTTTTACCTGCAGGTGTAATAATTTTGTTAATTCTGCTATTGATTCTCTCCTTCTTTAATCTAGCCATCATGAATTTAGTAGGTCTATTAAGGGATGTGTAAAACTTGAATTTAGAGGCCCTAATCATAGCGTCGTATTCCAGTGTAATTTCAGACCTCAGTTTTTGCCTAAGTCCCAAAATCTCCGCTTAGATAGTGGAGGAAGGAGTTTGTTAACTGATCTGTTGTTGTTCTTTCTTACTGATTTGGGCCTGAAGATTAATGATATTTTCTCTACTTTTCTTCTTATTTCTGGACGCAATCTGAATAAGGCCACCTCTGATAACTGACTTATGCGCGTTCCATAAAGTGAAAGCATCTATTTCGGGGGAAGCATTCTCTCTAAAATAATTAGTAATTAGGTCCTCAATTTCCTGCCTGTATTCTGGAGTCTTAAGTAAATTTCTATTATATTTCCAAAGGTGTGTATTTTCGGAAATCGGGCCTAAAGAGAAATCTGCCAAAACAGGGAAATGATCTGATAACGTTTTTTTGAGGAACTTAAAGCTCTTAAATTTGCTCAACGTAAAGACATTCGTAAGGATTAAGTCAATGCGTGAGGCTGTGCCATGGACATCCGAGTGATGCGAGTATTCTCGAGAGGAAGTATTCAGACACCTAAAAACATCAAAAAGCTCATTTTGTTTTAGCCATTTATTCAGCACCGGAGCTTTGTAACGGACTGTAGAGGATGAGTCAATTGTACTGTCAGGAATGATGTTAAAATCACCCAACAAAATGACGTCTCCTGATTTAACTTCATTAACTTTTTTTAGTAACTTATTCAGAAAGGAGATGTGGTTTTTGTTTGGAGCATAAATGTTCACTACTGTGCAAGGCGAATTATTTAATACACAGATGAGAATATGAAATCTGCCCAATGGGTCTGCTACCTCATTGACAAATTGAAATGGGACAGCGCCACCGATCATTGTAATCACTCCTGCCTTCTTTGATGGAGAAAGTGCTTTAAACAAGTGTGGAAAAGATTTATGTTTAAAAGTCGGTTGGTTATCCTTCGCCAGCTTGACTTCTTGCAGGCATATCAATTCAGCATGTGTACTGGAAATTTCTTTCAGCAAAGCATATCTTTTATTGGGACTGTTAAGATCCCTAACATTGTATGATAGAATTTTCATTAAGTACAATGAAAGGGAAAGAAAACGAGTAAAAAAGTAATCAAGCAGTCAAGCCACAATTGGCCTAACAAGGCCTATTAAACAAAAGTGAAGACTGTAAGAGTCCTCCTGGCGGACTTCCAAAATTGGAGTCTCACCTATTTGCGGGGTAAAAAAATTAAAAATTGTGGCAAAGTTCCCCCATGGATCCCCACTAGTTTAAGTATGTAAGCAAACATACATAGATTATGAACAATTGTTTCAATCTCTGTCCTTAAACTCTGGTTCTTCTAGAAGGAATTTTACAAATCTGGAACCTTCCTGAGCTGTATTAATTACGTGGTTTCTATTATTGTACCAAACTAACAGCTTTGTTGGAAAACCCCAACGGTAAGGCACTTTAAGGTCTCTTAGTTTGGCAGTAACATCTCTAAAAGCTCTCCTGGCATCCATCGTCTCCTTCGAAAAATCCGAGAAGATTTTGATGTCTCTGTAAGGTTCTGGAAAAGAGCCTTTTTCTCTGATATTTTGTAAAATCCTCTCTTTGGCTTCAAAAAAGTGAATGCGTAGTATTGTGTCCCTAGGTTTATCTTGACATAAACCCTTGGGACGAGGAAGACGATGAATCCTGTCAATATTTAACTCCAAATCTGAAAGTGACGGTACTGCCTTTTTAAACATATCTTTTGCGTATCCAGAAAGTTCATTCTGGGATACACTTTCAGGGATCCCCCTAATCTTCAGGTTATTTCTCCTGTTGCGGTCCTCTAAATCGGTTAACTTTGATTTAAGAGTGCTGATCTCTGCCTGTAGTAATGAGTTTTGTTTAGAAAGAAATCCTGTATTTTTTTCCATTGCCTCTACCCTATTCTCAACTTTATCAAGTCTCCTGTTTATTGCATCACACGTATCTTTAAGGGTTTTGTTCTGTGCCTCGAAACCTAATCTGATGGAATCGTTGAAAGCTTTAAAAAGGTTGGCCATAAAACCCTCCGTGGTCTGCTTAGAGGAACCCACAAATTCCTCATAATTAATAGCAGGGTGTGGAGTTACTGTTGGAAGAGAGAGTTCTGTGTGTATTCTTTTAGCTCTCTGCCTATCTGGACTTACATTAGGGGAATAGTCATCAGAAGGGCAGTCCGAGTCTTCTGCGGTCGAATGTGTCCTATTATCTTTATTTTCCGGGCCCCCCCTCTTAGCTGATTTTGTTATGTCCATTTCTTCAGTCACATCAAAATTTTCCCCAAGAGCTGTGATGGGGGTCTCCCTCTGATTACCACCAGCTAACTGAGATGAGGAGGGGGTCACCTTGGAAATGGCCCCCCTTTTTAGCAACATTGCTATAAGTTGTGGAGAGGGATTTTTTTGCAGGGTCACTTTTGGGAGGGTCTTTCTTTAAAGGGGACCTTGACTTCACTGGACTTACCAAATTAGCAACATCCCCCCAAGATTTTGAGCTGTATTGGGATGTGAGTCTACCCTTCTGTGATTTATAGCTTGATTTCCCTTCTGTGAACATGATTTAACTTTTGTGAGGTATAAAAGATGCCAGCAAATAGAATCTACGTGAAATGCAGAATATAGCCACTCCTCTGAGAAGGAGGAGGTATATAAACTAATACTAGTAACAAATTACACACACTATTTATAGCTGTAGTAATATTGCACCCTGGACCTCTATCAGTTTAGCAGGTTTTGTAAAAATAAGACCGGTTCGACAGGAATATCTAGTTGTCAGATTGACACATGTTTTGGAGACCAAGTTCAATAAAAAAGTTGCATAATTAGAAAAGAGTCACATCTCCCAGGAAGCATTGTACAAGGGAAATTTTCAAGTTTCAAAGTGTTGCTTACGAATGTAGTTTGCAAATACAGCAGCACCGCACTTAACAAACCAGTCTCTTGAAGACTGTAAGTGACAGCCGTCAGTCACCACCTATGTCCCTTTGAATTATAAACTGCAGCACTAGTAACAACGTGTCTGACCCACCAGAGATTCCCTTAAACAGGGTCCTCTGCTACAACACAGGAACAATACAGGTGCTTCTGATGTGACTGGGGGTGTATAATCTCAGACAGTTCCGGGTAACCCCCCGTCACTCTCCAGATATATGTCAGCTCCCGCTATTCTGCTCTGTAAGATGAGCGCAGCCTCAGTAGTACAGGAGCAGGTAGGAGCAGGCGTGGCACCAGGTATTTCCCTCAGATTGACTTCACAGCTGAGGCTGGGTGGCAATAGAAAGCAGAGATAGGCCGGGACTACTTTCAACAATCAGCTGGTATGTATGTCTCTCCAGCCCACTCTCAGTCCACGTTAGCACCGGATGTCACGCTTCCTCATGCACACCGCAGGTTCAACAATGCAGGAGCCGGTGTAGCTCCCCAGAGAGTTCCTCCCAGACCAGGTCACAGCAATCTTAAGGTGTCAATCAGCTGTAGCAGGGAAGCTAGTGAGGGGCTACGAGAGCAGCCTGGTCAACTTTTGCCAGTCAGCTAACATACTTCAGTCTGCTCTCAGAGCTAGACCACGCACAGTGTCACTGTTCATAAAGTGGGCCACATCAAGTACAGTATAGTGACCAGCACAACTCCCTTGGGGACTCCCTCGAGCCAGGACCTAGCAGTCTCAGAACAACTGTCCTCCAGGCTCACGTCTCAGCGGCAAAGCAGTCAGGATATGAGCAATGCTGGAGTCTCCATTGCACCCAGTTACACTCCTGAGACCAGGGCCACCACTGCAATAGTATAACAGTGCAAAGCAGGGTGGACGGCTGGAACTTCTTTTCCCAAACAGTTGAGTGAAGTGTAGCTATGACCTTCTCTGCACCATCAGCCCCTGCCAGTAAATCTTCAGTGTGTCTCACCTCCAAGCAGCAGCACAGGCACCAAATCAATCTGGGGGGCACTTCTTGGTAATCCAGAGGTATTTCAAAGTGGTCTTCCAGGTAAAAATCCTGTATCAGGCTCTCAAGCCAGGGCAGTGAGAGGACAAAGAAAGTGAGAGATCCCTCCGCCTCCTCTCCACTCCTTCCCAGTCACAGCATGTAAAAGGCTGAAAAAATGGGTTTCCCTCACCCAAAATAAGCAATCCTGGTGTCAAAATGTTGAGACCAGCTTCAGGAAGGTGATCCAATAAAATTTGGACAGGAACAAAATTCCTCTAATAAGCTTAGTGTCACTTTGTGTGGATCCATGCAGGAGCTTTGAGCTCTTGCTGCTCACATGGGCAGAGCTCAAGCCACACCCCCAAGTGAGGGCTTTTTGAGGATAGGTGTGATTGAGGCATGTTTAACCCCTTCACCCCCAAGGGTGGTTTGCACGTTCATGACCGGGCCAATTTTTACAATTCTGACTACTGTCCCTTTATGAGGTTATAACTCTGGAACGCTTCAACGGATCTAGGCGATTCTGAGATTGTTTTCTCGTGACATATTGTACTTCACTTTAGTGGTAAAAATTTTTCGCTATAACTTGCGTTTATTTATGAAAAAAACAGAAATATGGCAAAAATTTTGAAAATTCTGCAATTTTCAAACTTTGAATTTGTATGCCCTTAAAACAGAGAAATATGTGACACAAAATAGTTACTAAATAACATTTCCCACATGTCTACTTTACATCAGCACAATTTGAGAAACAACATTTTTTTTTGTTAGGAAGTTATAAGGGTTAAAATTTGACAAGCGATTTCTAATTTTTACAACAAAACTTACAAAACCATTTTTTTTAGGGACCACCTCACATTTGAAGTCACTTTGAGGGGTCTATATGGCAGAAAATACCAAAAATTGACACCATTCTAAAAACTGCACCCCTGAAGCTACTCAAAACTACATTCAAGAAGATTATTAACTCTTCAGGTGCTTCACAGGAGCAGAGGCAACGTGGAAGGAAAAAATGAACATTTAACTTTTTAGTCACAAAAATAATATTTTAGCCACAATTTTTTTATTTTCCCAAGGGTAACAGGAGAAATTGGACCCCAAAAGTTGTTGTCAAATTTGTCCTGAGTACGCTGATACCCAATATATGGGGGGGAACCACTGTTTGGGCACAAGGCAGGGCTCAGAAGGGAAGGAGCCCCGTTTGACTTTTTCAACCTAAAATTGGCTGGAATTGAGATCGGACGCCATGTCGCGTTTGACGAGTGTCTGATGTGCCTAAACAGTGGAAACCCCCCACAAGTGACCCCATTTTGGAAAATAGACCCCCTAAGGAACTTATCTAGATGTGTGGTGACCACTTTGAACCCCCAAGGGCTTCACAGAAGTTTATAACACCCGGGCGTGAAAATAAAAAATCATATTTTTTCCACAAACATGATCATTTAGTCCCCAATATTTTGTTTTCCCAAGGGTATCAGGAGAAATTGGACCCCAAAGGTTGTTGTCAAATTTGTCCTGAGTACGCTGATACCCAATATGTGGGGGGGAACCACTGTTTAGGCACATGGCAGGGCTCAGAAGGGAAGGAGCCCCGTTTGACTTTTTCAACCTAAAATTGGCTGGAATTGAGATCGGACGCCATGTCGCGTTTGACGAGTGTCTGATGTGCCTAAACAGTGGAAACCCCCCACAAGTGACCCCATTTTGGAAACTAGACCCCCTAAGGAACTTATCTAGATGTGTGGTGACCACTTTGAACACCCAAGGGCTTCACAGAAGTTTATAACACCCGGGCGTGAAAATAAAAAATCATATTTTTTCCACAAACATGATCATTTAGTCCCCAATATTTTGTTTTCCCAAGGGTAACAGGAGAAATTGGACTCCAAAGGTTGTTGTCAAATTTGTCCTGAGTACGCTGATACCAAATATGTGGGGGGGAACCACTGTTTAGGCACATGGCAGGGCTCAGAAGGGAAGGAGCCCCGTTTGACTTTTTCAACCTAAAATTGGCTGGAATTGAGATCGGACGCCATGTCACGTTTGACGAGCGTCTGATGTGCCTAAACAGTGGAAACCCCCCACAAGTGACCCCATTTTGGAAACTAGACCCCCTAAGGAACTTATCTAGATGTGTGGTGAGCACTTTGAACCCCCAAGGGCTTCACAGAAGTTTATAACACCCGGGCGTGAAAATATAAAATCCTGTTTTGTTCCCACATAAATGATCATTTAGTCCCCAATTTTTAATTTTCCCAAGAGTAACAGGAGAAATTGGACCCCAAAAGTTGTTGTTCAATTTGTCCTGAGTACCCTGATACCCCACATGTGGGAGAAAACTACTGTTTGGGCACACGTCAGGGCTCGAAAGGGAAGTAATGACGTTTTGGAAAGCAGACTTTGATGGAATGGTCTGCGGGCATCATGTTCCATTTGCAGAGCCCTTGATGTTCCTAAACAGTAGAAACCCCCAATCAGTAACCCCATTTTGGAAACTAGACCCCCTAAGGAACTTATCTAGATGTGTGGTGAGCACTTTGAACCCCCAAGTGTTTCACTAAAGATTATAATGCCCAGGCGTGAAAATATAAAATCCTGTTTTGTTCCCACATAAATGATCATTTAATCCCCAATTTTTAATTTTCCCAAGAGTAACAGGAGAAATTGGACCCCAAAAGTTGTTGTCCAATTTGTCCTGAGTACCCTGATACCCCACATGTGGGAGAAAACTACTGTTTGGGCACACGTCAGGGCTCGAAAGGGAAGTAATGACGTTTTGGAAAGCAGACTTTGATGGAATGGTCTGCGGGCGTCATGTTCCATTTGCAGAGCCCTTGAAGTTCCTAAACAGTAGAAACCCCCAATAAGTGACCCCATTTTGGAAACTAGACCCCCTAAGGAACTTATCTAGATGTGTGGTGAGCACTTTGAACCCCCAAGTGTTTCACTAAAGATTATAATGCCCAGGCGTGAAAATATAAAATCCTGTTTTGTTCCCACATAAATGATCATTTAGTCCCCAATTTTTAATTTTCCCAAGAGTAACAGGAGAAATTGGACCCCAAAAGTTGTTGTCCAATTTGTCCTGAGTACCCTGATACCCCACATGTGGGAGAAAACTACTGTTTGGGCACACGTCAGGGCTCGAAAGGGAAGTAATGACGTTTTGGAAAGCAGACTTTGATGGAATGGTCTGCGGGCGTCATGTTCCATTTGCAGAGCCCTTGATGTTCCTAAACAGTAGAAACCCCCCATAAGTGACCCCATTTTGGAAACTAGACCCCCTAAGGAACTTATCTAGATGTGTGGTGAGCACTTTGAACCCCCAAGTGTTTCACTAAAGATTATAATGTCCAGGCGTGAAAATATAAAATCCTGTTTTGTTCCCACATAAATGATCATTTAGTCCCCAATTTTTAATTTTCCCAAGAGTAACAGGAGAAATTGGACCCCAAAAGTCGTTGTCCAATTTGTCCTGGGTACTCTGGTACCCCACATGTGGGAAAAAACTGTTTAGGCACACGTTGGGGCTCGAAAGGGAAGTAGTGTTGTTTTGGAATGCAGACTTTGATGGTCTGCTGGCGTCATGTTCCATTTGCAGAGTCCCTGATGTGCCTAAACAGGAAAAAAACCCACATATGACATCATTTTGGAAACTAGACCCCCAATGAACAAATCTAGATGTGCCCCCAACTAATCTAATGTAAATTAGTAGTGCATGTAGGTGTGGTACAATTTGAAGCAATCCTTCATGCACAGGCCAGGTTTTTCGGGGCAGGTGTCGCACTGGTAAGTGGTGTCCCTGCGTATTCCTTTTTTGTAACACACTCGACACCTTTTTTGCGGCTTACCTTTTCTTGGGGTTGGCGGGACCACCCCCGGAAAATGCTGACCTGGGACAATACGAGCACCTTCAGTTCCTGAAGTACTGGGGCCCGCTCCTTCCTGAGCGCCAAACATCATGGCCTTAACCACTACCTCCTGGAAATGAAGGTACGCAGTATCGCTGGGGCATGCACATTGTGACAGCAGGAATGCGTTGAGCATTGCCATTTGGACGATGTGCACGGCCAGCTTTTTGTACCACACCTTGGCCTTCCTCAATGCATTGTACGGTTGGAGGAGTTGATCGGAGAGATCAACTCCCCCCATTTTTTTGTTGTACCCCACTACACATGTCGGTTTGAGGACCTGTGTAGAGGTACCCCGTACAGTGCAGAGGGTACTGCCATCACCGTGTATGGTGGTCAAGAGATGGACATCTCTCTTGTCCTTGTACTTGACCACCAGCAGGTGGTCGCTACATTGGGCTCTGCTCTCACCTTTTCGGAGCATCTGCCCAAGTAGCGTCTTCGGGAGGCCTCTCTGATTTTTGCGGACAGTACCGCAGGCTGCGGTACGTCGCTCAGAGAGGGATTTGTAGAGTGGGATGCTGGTATAAAAGTTATCAGTGTAGAGGTGATAACCTTTATCCAGCAGTGGGTGCACCAAATCCCACACAATTTTCCCACTCACTCCCAGGAAAGGAGGACACTCAGGGGGTTCAATCCGGGTGTCCTTCCCTTCGTAAACTCTAAACTTGTGGGTGTACCCTGAGGTACTCTCACACAACTTATAGAGTTTGATTCCGTACCTGGCCCTCTTACTGGGCAGGTATTGACGGAATCGCAGCCTTCCCTTGAAGTGAACCAAGGACTCATCAACGCAGATGTCCCTTTGGGGCACGTACACTTCAGCAAACTTTTTGTTGAAGTGTTCGATGACCGGCCGAACTTTGAACAGACGGTCAAAGTTGGGGTCATCTTGTGCGGGACACGCTGCATTATCAGTATAATGCAGAAACTTGTGGATGGCCTCAAAACGCGTCCGGGCCATGACTATTCGGAACACTGGAGTGTTGTATAAAATATCAACACTCCAATATTGCTGAATTTCCGGCTTCTTCAGTATCCCCATATGGAGGACCAGGCCCCAAAACTGCGTCATTTCAACTGCGTCTACAGGAGACCAGTTTGAAAATGTTGAACGCGGGTTTTGTTCCAAAAATTGACGAGCGTACAAATTAGTTTGCTCCACCATGAGGTTAACAAAATCCTCAGAGAAAAAGACTTTGAAAAAGTCAATTTCTGTGAGGCCGGTGGTGTCAAACTTGATTCCTGATTCTGCCACAAAATCAGGAATCAGTGGCTCGTAATTTTCGGGGGGCGAGGTCCATACGGGGAGCACTGGGTCAGCTGCGGGCATGGTGGGCGCTGCCTCATCTTCTGTCCTGGAGCATCTGCGTGGCGGTTCCGCAGGACCCGAGGAGGAAGATGAGGAGGGGGAAGAGGAAGAAGAAGAGGATGAAGAATCCGAAAAATAAAGAAAAGTCGGATCGTCATCCAAATCGCTATCAGTTTCGGAGGCAAGTAAAGCATATGCCTCCTCCACTGAATAGCGCTGTTGGGATGAATTTGATGACATTTTTGTGTAAATATGGTGCTTGGGTGTACACTTTATTGAAAACTGTATGTGTACGTGAGGGGGGGGAGTGATTGGTGTAAACTTTCTGTAAAGAAAAAGCTGTGGAAAAAAGTCTAAAACAGCAGGCCCTAGCTGATAAGTGTCACTTATCAAAACTAGGCTGCTGGATGTGCGCACGGGGTGGCGCAAGGGGGGGTGGAAAAAAAAAAAAAAGGAAAACGGCAAACTCTGATAAGTGAACTGTGTCACTTATCCAAGTTTCGCAGCTGTGGGATGTGTGTACGGAGGGGCTAAGGAAAAAAAAGCGAGCTCAAGTGTTGATCGGTGAACTGCGTCACCAATCAACGCTCGGCGGCTGAGCACGGAGGTGGCGCAAAAGTGGGGTGGAGGGGGGTAAAAATAGGGGGCAGGGGGATGGGGGGATTGGGGTGGATGAAGAGAGATTGGGCAGGGATCAACAGTTAGGGTTGTAGTTAGGTGGCACAAAGGGGGGTGAAAAAAATGAAAAGCGGCAGGCACAAGCTTGGATAAGTGACGTGTGTCACTTATCCAACTTTTGCGGCTGCGGGATGTGTGTACGGAAGTGGCGCAAAGGGGGCTAAGGAAAAAAAAACGAGCTCAAGTGTTGATCGGTGAACTGCGTCACCAATCAACGCTCGGCAGCTGCACACGGAGGTGGCGCAAAAGTGGGGTGGAGGGGGGTAAAAATAGGGGGATGGGGGATGGGGGGATTGGGGTGGATGAAGATAGATTGGGCAGGGATCAACAGTTAGGGTTGTAGTTAGGTGGCACAAAGGGGGGTGAAAAAAATGAAAAACGGCAGGCACAAGCTTGGATAAGTGACGTGTGTCACTTATCCAACTTTTGCGGCTGCGGAATGTGTGAACGGAAGTGGCGCAAAGGGGGCTAAGGAAAAAAAAGCGAGCGCGAGTGTTGATCGGTGAACTGCGTCACCGATCAACGCTCGCCGGCTGCGCATGGAGGTGGCGCAAAAGTGGGGTGGAGGGGGGTAAAAGGGGGGTGAAGGGGGGTAAGAGGGGGGGTGGAGGGGGGATGGGGGGATGAAGATAGATTGGGGGGGTGAAGATAGATTGGGCAGGGGATCAGGGATCAATTAACACTTACAATTGTAGTTTTCATTCTTCTTCTTCTTCTTTCTTCTGCAGGGATTGTGATGCTACAAGCTGTGGCACCACAATACCCAGCACAGGAGCTCTTGCTGCGTCCGACCTCTCTGCAGGAATCCTCAGCTAGAGTGAGGACCCCTGCAGACAGGTCAGACAGGTCAGAGGCAGGTCAGGGGGCAGGTCACAGAGCGGTCACATCGCTGCTGTGACCTGTCATTGGTGGGATCGAATGATTACATCGATCCCACCAATCCCTGATCTGCTTGGTAACCATGGCAACTGCCTAGAATCGGAGCTCACAGCTCCGATTACTAGGCAGGTCATGCCCAGGTCACTAGCAGGGCACAGAGCGGTCACATGGTGACCGCAGCTGTGCCCTGTGGTTGGCGCGATCGCCGATCTAATCGATCGCGCCAGCCAACTCCTGCAGGCCCTGCTGGGCCTGCATCAGGCTCCAGCACGATCGGTGCTAATATAGCACCGATCCTGGCAGGTACTGGCAGGGCACAGCGGCGATATAGCGCCGCTGTGCACTGCGATTGGCGCGATCGATCAGATCGGCGATCGCGCCAATCCGGGTGCTTTTTGCCGGTGCCTGGCATTGCCAGGCACCGGCTCTAGGATCGAGTACATCGGTACTCCATCCCCGCCTAGGACATCATTGTTTCAGCCAAGCTGATTGGCTGAAACAATGAGAAACGCTGCGATTGGCTGTTCAGAATTGAACAGCCAATCACAGCGCTCTGGATGCCGGGGGGGCGGGATCGCAGCCCGGGATGCCGACGCCATCTTTTCTAAGGTGAGATGGCGTCGGAATTTTAATGCGATCACCGCGACTTTAGTCGCGGTATCGCATTAAAGGGCCCGACGTACTATCCCGTCCACCGTCATACAGGCCCGGGTACCGTGGACGGGATAGTACGTCGGATGTCAGGAAGGGGTTAAAGCTTGAAGGGAAAACACCAGTTGTTAGTGATAGGTTGAAGAGATGGGTTAGGGTTGAGATGAAGACTGTGGTGAGGTTTGGGATGAAGTGGGATGGGATTGTGTCAAGTGCAGTTTCATACGTATGTCAGTTCGCTTTTCTATTTGTCTCTATGAGTGTGTGTGTATGTTCCATAATGTGTGTGTATGTATGTACCATAGTGAGTGTGTATGTGTACATTATATTAAACATTAAAGTCACTTGTATCCTGTAGTACTACATATGATGTTGGTTAGACATGCCCTATATGAACCAGGTACTTCCATACATATGTCAGTGTGCTTTTGTATTTGTCTTGCGGAGTGTGTGATTAAGTATTATAGTTTGTGAGTATGTTCCATAGTGTGTAACTGCCTACCATAGTGTGTGAGTTTACCATAGTGTGTGTGTATGCATGATGTCATGTGAGTATGTACCAATATATGTGGGTGTGCGTTCTTGTATACAATAGTATGTATGTATGTACCAGAGTATATATGCATGCAAGCCATACCCCCCAAAAGACCACTCTCATTATTGCCACTACCCACCTACATGAGTATCACCAGGTTTCCCAGGTTTACGTGTCTGGAAAGGGTTTAACGTCTGCAACAAAAAAGCAATTCAGTGTACTGTAGTTTGCTTTTCTTAAGTTGATGGTTTTGCGCCCTCTAGGGACCTTTCTAGGTAATACATGCTCACTTTATTTTTTGGATTTGCACAAAGCAAAGTTTTGACATTTTTCAAGTGTTATGTATATTTATAGAGGTTTTGGACACATGTAAGGGTCGGCCAGGACCGTAGTCATGGCCGAGGACACCTGGGCTTCCGTGTCCTGGCCTCCCCTCACAGAAAAACAATGTTCACTATTCAACATACCTGTGTCTTCAGGTCCGGGTCCTTCTGGATCTTCCCTATGCTACAGGGGTCCCTCTCCAGGCAGATTTGCTTTAACAGACACAGTCCATTTCAACTTTAAGGGTGTGTGCACACGTAAGCGTTTTTTCACGTTTTTTAAGTGTTTTTACCGGCAAAAACGCTTAAAAGAAGCATCCCATTCATTTTAATGAATTCTGCACTTTTTGTGCTTATTGATGCGTTTTTTCCGCCAAAAAAATGCATCGCGGTAAAAAATGCATCATGCTCATTAATTTCGTGGAAAAATCCGCATTTCTAACTATTTTCTATGAGACTGGGGACGCTCCGGAAAAAATTGCGACAAAAACGCGCGGAAAAAAGCGCGCGTTTTCTGGGAAGGGGTCCGGTTTTTTGTCAGGAATTTCTGCATACGTGGTTACATAGCCTAACAAGAACATCTTTACTGGGTTCTCTACACAGCACATCCATAGTCTTCACAGCATTAAGAACAGTTTTCACACTGCATTGTTCCTTCTCTTTCCCTGCACTTCTCTCACAGTTACACAGCACATACCCGGGTTGGATGGTCCCAGACGAGTCCTCAGCGTCCTCCCTATTCAGCTTTGCTACAGGTAGACATTCACCTGTCTGTTTTGCCCCAGACATAAGATCATCAGCTTCCGAAGTCAGTTGCCTGTCCGTCCTTGCTGCTGTGCCCACAATTAGAGCACTGGCTTCTCCCTGCACTGACACTGCTCTCACTGCTGTAGTCTTCTTCCCACTGGCCCTGGATGGCTGGGCTTAAGTTTCAAATGTAACAGGGCCACTGCGTTGTCCCTAGGACATTAGCCCCCTGAACGGTGAGGGGCTCTCTGGCCCCAACTGAACTCCTTCAGCTCCCAAGCCCGCCTACTGGAAAACAGGAAATGTTCCTCCCTTACCTCACAGCAAGCCACTCCTAAATTAACTATTTCCTATACTGTATTGCTAAATCTCTATCTTACACTACACATCTAACTAGGAACTACATACCCTATAATGCCCCCATCTAGTGGCCAATAATAGTAACTACACTTACACTATCATATGAATACAACAGCACACCTATGTACATTATGCAGTTAGTAATATGGTAATACACTTGACTGTGTAGCAGTAGCAATAAAGCAACTAATGGTAATACACCTAATGGTGTAGCAATAGCAATACATATTTTACAAACGTATTTTCCATCCCCTTACACACGCACAGTAATAATTGCATACCAGAAAGAAGAGATATCTAAGTGTTTTCTAATAATGTCTAAGGGTCGGACAAGACAACAATTATTTTGGGGTATTTACCTTTGTTGGATTTGGAAACAAGGATACCGGAAAATAGTTGTGGAGCAGAGCAGTCACTTTAATTGCAGGCACAAATCTTTCCTGTCTCATGTTCTGTATTACAGAGGCACACGTACAACATTTACAAACAGCCGCACATTTCACTGGATGTGGTGTACAGTTCAAAGTTCCCCCAAGAACTCTGCTCTTAATTTTAGGGTCTACAAAAAACCCATTCCTCTACTCTAGATGGAACGTCTTCCCGACCAGTGGGTCTCAATAATCCTAAACTTCCTCTGCCAAAGTCTTCATCTAGAGCAGCGGAGTATCACTCCCATCCTCTGAATCTTCATCCACATGTCTATAGGTCTTCTCTACTGTAGGCATTCTTATCCTCTGCACACATGCAGCTAACGGTCAGGGTATATTCAGTATCCTCCCTACTGCTCCCAGAAGGGCATGCAGACAATTTGGGCTACAAGGCTTCTAAACCTACTCTAAACTCTAAGCTGTGTCTCCTCCCACCTTTTTTAGAGACTGACAGCAGCATTTAACATGCTAACAGCCATGGGGGATCGCGGATTCCACCCGTAGCTGTTAGGGGCACATGACAGTTGATCAGATCAGCTGTCATGTGCCAGAAAAGGTGTGGGCTCATCGCCGGAGCCTGGACCAAATGGGGGGGCACCCAATGAAGGACAGCATGTCATTGGGTGATAAGGGGTTAAATACATGCACACATACAATACAGAGAATTCTGACAGTATCGGTTACAGAGCATAATTTAAGGAATGAAGGTAAAAAACTATTTGGGTATGTTCACATGTAGCATTTTTGATGATTTTTTAAAATTGTTTTTTATTCATGGAAAATGCAGGCTATGCCGATAAAACCACAGCATAAATTAAGCAGCATGGTGGCTTGCAGCACTGTGATCCTGGGTTCAAATCCCACCCTAAATACAATACCACGCCATTTCAAACTTTATCAACAATGTAACAGTGACATATTGCGGGTCAGAGGCATTGATATACTTACAACTAATATCTGGGGCGGGGGGGGGCGGTAATGCAGCATTTAGCCCACCTTGAGTCTAAATGGATTTGGACATTGCAGACTGTCCAGTCCCGCGACCTCAATGAGACCTTGAGCTTTGCCCTATTTTTGTGACAGCTGTCCTATTGTGTTGTGATCGTTTCCATCATCTTTCACGGGCATATTTGTTTTTTATTTGTATTTGGTTTTTAATTTATGTGTTTGCTATTCTCATCCAGGTCTTTTAATCCTTGCGCCACCCTACATGTTCTGTCCTTGTGATGCTTTCCGAATAAATTACTGCATTTGTGGACTCCTCACATGGCCGTTTTCAAGAATACAGTACATACCCATTTTCCTGGATTGTATACTGTTTTTCATACATTGTTTTTCTGATTTAATTGCCATGCTTGGTGTTTTTCTTATACATAATATTGATATAAAATTAATTACACTTATGGTTATTATATGCCAATATGGCTGGTTATATGCATGCCTCTTGTTGCTATTCAGGTAACTTTTGTCATCTTTACCTTGTGGCAGTATTATGGTGTAGTGTTTGTCACCACATTCATTTATGTATTGCTTCCAGCCTGCGCTCTGTACGCATCCGTTCCTGTGGCACCGCTACCCTGGCCGGCTTTCTGCATCTTTATGTGGTGGAGACGTCGGGTCATGTGGTTTCCCCATGTGGCAGTGACGTCGCTCCTTCATGATGTGGACGCTGGCTGGCATCGCTGGCTGCCCCAGCAATGGTATGCGTCACTTCCGGGTCACGGCTGGAATCAATTCCAGAGGTCGGTTTTATATAACACCGCTCTTTAGTATTCCATGCCCCCTGACGAAGGCTTCCGAAACGCGCGTAAGGGGTGGGCACGTGCGCGCTGTGGATCTGCATAAGGTATACATTCCACTGTGTGATCATTACTTTTTGGGGCAACTTTGGCTATTATTGCCATCACTATGTAATGCACATCTAAGGTATACACTGTATTATGTGATCATTACTCATGGTGCAACTCTGATTATTATTACCATTACTATGTAATCCTTGCATACAATTGCTTATTTTGTTGCTGCACTAGCAGTATGTGTTTGTACCTTACCTTTACATATTTGACCGTATGGTCTAGATGCTATGGTTATTGAGTCATACATAATTGTCATTACTATATGTTCTGCCCGCTGAATAGGGCAAAGAATGTTTGTATTATATGCTGGGTTACTTATAGCACCATCTTCTGGTGGCTGAATTTATAGCAGTGTCTTTGATTGAATTTACAGTTTGTGACTTTAACAGAAGCAAAGCACATGGGATTGAAGCAATGCTTTTTGGGAAGGAAGCAATGTATTCTGGGACAAAGAAGGGCCATTAAGCTTCTGTGTATATCATAGGATGCATGTGTTTACCTGTCCTCCATCTTAACTCTCCAACTTGAGTTCATTATCTGGGTAAAGCATATCTGGTAAGCTTAATCTTTCTGACAATGCAGTGTGTACAGAGAGTTTATCAGAGATGTAATTAGACACCTGTGTTTTTTCTATGTAGGTTGCATCACACTGAATGCTTCTGTATTTGTGTTAGGTGTGATCATCTGCCCCATACTTATGCATGTCATTGGTATTCTTTACAGTTTTACCGCATGTTCTATACTCTTCACCAAATAAATAAGTTAGACTACAGAGAACAGTCTGCTTATTTTGGAAGACAGAGCTGTGGTTTATGCTGTATGCTGGAGTGCACAGCATGTCAGCGTGCCTGAAGGCAGAACAGTAAAACAGATTGCCAGACGCCTGCGATAGTGAATTCAGGCTGTAAGGGAACGCTATCACCCAGACTGCTCCGCATACGGGTACTACAGCAGCCGCCATACAGCTGCAGGAGACAAGTCCAGGGCCCAGTAAAACAGATTGCCAGATGCCTGCGATAGTGAATTCAGGCTGTAAGCGACCGCTATCACCCAGACTGCTCTGCATACGGGTACTACAACAGCTGCCATATAGCCGCAGGAGACAAGTCCAGGGCCCAATAAAACAGATGCTAGACGCCTGCGATAGTGAATAAGACTTAAGGAACCGCTAGTCGCAAGCGGTGGTTACCCAGGCTATACGGGACCGATATCACCCAGACTGCTCCGCATACGGGTACTACAGCAGCCGCCACACAGCAGCAGGGAATAAGAGCCCAGGGCTCAGTAAAGGACCGCCGGTCGCATGCGGTGATTGCATAGACTGTACCGGACTGCTAACACCCACACTGCTTCGCATACGGGTATCACAGCAGCCACCATACAGCCTCAGAACGCTACTGCAGCCCGCCAAGAAGTGCTAAATTTTTCCCGCCACGTGGAAGCTGCCACGCATAGACTGTTTCCAATATACTCAGCAGTACTCAGCTAAACAGTGTCTCAGAAAAGCACATCCTCACTCAAAACGAGGTCACGAGCAAGCTCCAGCAGATCGTCCTTAGCATAGCTAGCTGTCGTCGCTCGCGCCGAGGCTGAGGCAGCCAAAGCAAGATCTTCCTTCGCCGAAAGAGAGATGCAAATAAAGCTGAGACAAGCAGATCAAGAGATGGAAGCTGCACCTCTGCAAGCAGAGAGAGAGGCCGAAACCACACACCTGCAAGCAGAGCTAGAAAAACTCACGGCAGACAAAGAGACAGCAGCTGCAATAGCTAAAGCAGAGTATTTGGAAGCTATGAAAGATGCTGATTATGAAAGACGCAGCAACATTCTCGGACCAGATCTAGAGCAGCAAGATCCAGTGCAATGCGTCGCAGAGTACGTCCGTCAACATTCCGGCATAGATGACAGCTCTGGCGCATGATATCAATCAGCCCATGCCGATTACCAGCGATCCAACCCTGAGCTTCACTACCATAGGTGTGGTGACGTCCAGCACAGAGATGTTGACTACAGCTACCGTTCCACTGAAAAGAAGGTTCAGCTCCCATCCCGCCTTAAAGAGATACCTTCTTCTCAAACAAGGTATCGCACAGACTATCTGGAGTCACAAGCGTCTTACAGGTATGGTGATGCACCCCACACTAGACATGACTAATACACACCGGCTCGTGCCAGCACTGACGGAGCCACTAAGGACCTTGCCAAGTTCTTTGCCCGCCAAGAACTGGTTACAAAGGGACTTGTAAAGTTCACTGACAAACCTGAGAACTATCGGTCATGGCGAGCCTCGTTCCGGAACGCCATTCATGGTCTGGACCTTTCTTGTAGTGAGGAGTTAGATCTCCTGGTAAAGTGGCTCGGAAGTGAGTCAGTCAAGCATGCCAAAAGACTGAGAGACATTAATGTAAAGCATCCTCGCACAGCCCTACATAAAGTGTGAGAAAGACTCGATGAATGCTATGGGTCAGTAGAAGTCATAGAGAATGCTTTATATAAAAGAATTGAGGATTTTCCTAAGATAGCGCCTAAAGGATATCTAAAGCTTAGAGAACTGAGAGATTTATTGAATGAGTTGCAGGTTGCTCAGCAGGAAGGAGACTTACCCGAATTGGCATTCTTAGACACCGCTAGGGGTGTCAATCTGATAGTTCAGAAACTTCCTTACAACCTACAAGAAAAGTGGATTACATGTGGTTCAGAGTATAAACACAATCATAATGTATCATTTCCTCCTTTCACTGTATTTGTTGATTTTGTCATCAATATAGGATTAGAAATGAGCCTAGTTTTGATTTTACTCTGTTGGGTTCCACTGGTGTCAAATCTGGTAAGACACCCGTGGCAGTCCACAAAACTAACATTGATTCCACAGGCCCTCTTCACAAGGTGAATAAACCCCCTCCAGACGAGAGCAAACCACAGGATGTCAGTAAATATTGTCCTCTACACAAGAAACCACATCCTCTACTAAAATGCAGAGCCGTCGGGGAGAAGTCTTTAGAGGATCGCAAAGGTTTCCTCAAGGAGAACAACATCTACTTCAAATGTTGTGCCGCAACCTCTCACTTCACCAGGAACTGTGAAACTAGCGTGAAATGTGCACAATGCAGCAGCACGGATCACAATACAGTCTTGCACCCTGGATCACCTCCATGAGTGTTGTTGCAAGCAGAGGAGCACGATAGGAAGCAGAAGGACACTGACGAAAACACCCCTGAGGTCAGCTCTAAATGTACTGAGATCTGTAGAGGACTCAAAGGAGGAAGGTCCTGTTCAAAAATCTGCCTTGTCCGAGTCTATCTTGCAGGCTGCAAGGACAAAGCCTTCAAGATTTATGCAATCCTTGATGACCAAAGTAACAGGTCTCTAGCTAGGTCCATCTTCTTTGACAACTTCAGCATCATAGGCCCTGGTTCTCCCTACACCCTGAGGACATGTTCAGTTACTGTTGAGACGGTGGGGAGAAAGGCAACCGGATACAAAGTGGAGTCCATGGATGGCCAGACCAACCTATCATTACCGACCATCATGGAATACAACCAGATTCCTGACAACAGGTCAGAAATACCTTCATGGGATGTGGAGAAACATCAACCCCATCGAAAGCGTATAGCCCACCTGATACCTGAGATGGATCCAGGAACCACCAATAGCACAACTTCTGGGAAATATAAAGGTGTTTTATTCAGCCCATAGGGCTATGTGCCCATTCAGTGCAACGTTTCGGTCCAAATAGTGTACGGACCTTTCTCAAGCTATTTGGACCGAAATGTTGCACTGAATGGGCACATAGCCCTATGGGCTGAATAAAACACCTTTATATTTTCTAAAGGAGTGCTGCTTTCCATTTTTCTTATGGATGTCTTAAAGGTTTGGTATATATCTGAGAGCTTGCACCCTCTTTTTTCATCTGTGCTGCTTTTTTATTTTTTCATGGTATCAACTTCTGGGAAGTGATATACTACAAGTCCACAAGGCTAGAGAATGTATGAACGGCTCCAGGAACACTCCGTACGCACAGAGGCACGACCTTGTATGGGTCATCGTAGGAGAAGTCTGCCTAGGAGGAGCACACAAGCCGGCCTTAGTCGACAGCATGCTTACCAATACTCTTGAAAATGGACGTCCGTCTCTCTTCCAGCCATGTAAGAGTAGCTTCCTGGTAAAAGAGTTGCCACACAATGCTCCTCTACCTTGTCCATTAGCTGATCCTTCCTGTGAAGACCACACATGTGACGGGGACCAAGATCACATAGGGTGCACAGTTTTCCACAGAACAAGAGAGGACAACAAGGTAGCAATGTCCATAGAAGACAGATTGTTTTTGAACATCATGGATCGACAGATGGTAAGAGATGAGTCAAAGAGTTGGATGGCCCCTCAACCATTTAAACCCCAGAGGCAATGCTTACCCAACAACATAGAACCTGTCTACAGTCGATTTGTCTCCCTCAAACGCAAATTTCAGAAGGAACCTGAAATGAGAGAGCATTTCTTTGCCTTCAAGGAGAAAATACTTCAGAATGGCCATGCAGAAATTGCACCTGTACTTCAAGATTCCGAGGAATGTTGGTATCTACCCATTTTTGGCGTGTATCATCCTAAGAAACCTGGTCAGATAAGAGTAGTATTTGACTCAAGCGCCAGATATGAAGGTGTCTCACTAAACGATGTCTTTTTGTCTTGCCCAGACCTCAACAACAGACTTCTAGGAGTACTTCTTCGCTTCCGCAAAGATGCAGTGGCATTTATGGCTGACATACAACAGATGTTTCATTGCTTCCTTGTCAAAAAAAGAACATAGAAACTATTTGAGTTTTTTCTGGTACCGCGATAATGACCTCTACAAGGACATCATGAAATATTGGATGAAAGTACACATCTTTGGGAATGGCCCTTCCCCTGCTGTGACCATTCATGGTCTTAGACATTCAGTCAGAGAGGGCGCGGCAAATTACGGGTTGGATGTTAGATCGTTTGTGGAAAAGGATTTCTAAGTGGACTACTGCTTGAAATCCACACCCACAGATGAATCGGCAGTCAGTCTCTTAACCCCTTCACTACCAAGGGTGGTTTGCACGTTAACTCCCGGGCCAATTTTTACAATTCTGACCACTGTCCCTTTATGAGGTAATAACTCTGAAACGCTTCCATGGATCCCGGTGATTCTGACATTGTTTTCTCGTGACATATTGTACTTCATGATAGTGGTAAAATTTCATTCATATAATTTGCGTTTATTTGTGAGAAAAACGGAAATTTGGCGAAAATTTCGCAATTTTCCAACTTTAAATTTTTATGCCCTTAAATCACAGAGATACGGCACACAAAAAACTTGATAACTAACATTTCCCACATGTTTACTTTACATCAGCACAATTTTGGAACCAAAATTTTTTTTTTGTTAGGAAGTTATAAGGGTTAAAAGTTGACCAGCGATTTCTCATTTTTACACCATTTTATTTTTAGGACCACATCACATTTGAAGCCACTTTGAGGGGTCTATATGATAGAAAATACCCAAAAGTGACACCATTCTAAAAACTGCACCCCTTAAGGTGCTCAAAACCACATTAAAGAAGTTTATTAACCCTTTAGGTGCGTTACAGGAATTTTTTTGAATATTTAAAAAAAAAAAATGAACATCTAACTTTTTTTCGCAAAAAAAATACTTCAGGTTCAATTTTTTTTATTTTACCAAGGGTAACAGGAGAAATTGGACTGCAAAAGTTATTGTGCAATTTGTCCTGAGTACGCTGATACCTGATATGTGGGGGGGAACGACTGTTTCGGCGCATGGAAGAGCTCAGAATGGAAGAAGCGCCGTTTGCCTTTTTCAATGCAAAATTGGCTGGAATTCAGATCGGAAGCCATGTCACGTTTGGAGAGTCCCTGATGTACCTAAACAGTGGAAACCCCCTACAAGTGACCCCATTTTGGAAACTAGACCCCCCAAGGAACTTATCTAGATATGTGGTGAGAACTTTGAACCCACAAGGGCTTTACAGAAGTTTATAACGTACAGCGGTACAATTAAAAAATCATATTTTTTCCACAAAAATGATCTTTTCACCCCAATTTTTATTTTCCCAAGGGTAACAGGATCCCAAAAGTTATTGTGCAATTTGTCCTGAGTACGCTGATACCCCACATGTGGGGATAAACCACTATTTGGGCGCATGGCAGAGCTCGGAAGGGAAGCAGCGCCATTTGACTATTTGGCTGGAATTGAGATCGGACATCATGTCGCGATTGGAAAACCCCTGATGTACCAAAACAGTGGAAACTCCCCACAAATGACACCATTTTGGAAACTAGACCCCCTAAGGAACTTATCTAGATGTGTGGTGAGAACTTTGAACCCCCAAGTGCTTCACAGAAGTTTATAACGCCCAGGCGTGAAAATAAAAAAAATATTTTTGCCCCCAAATTTTTATTTTCCTAAGGGCAACAGGAGAAATAGGACCCCAAAAGTTGTTTTGCAAATTGTCCTGAGTAGGCTGATACCCCATATGAGGGGGTAAAACACTGTTTGGGTGCATGGCAGAGCTTGGAAGGGAAGGTGCACCATTTGACTTTTTCAACGCAGAATTGGCTGGAATTGAGATCAGACGCCATGTTGCGTTTGGAGAGCACCTGATGTGCGCAAATAGTGGAAACCCCCAATTCTAACCCTAACCCTAACCCTAGCCCTAACCCTAACCCTAGCCCTAACCCTAATGGGAAAATGGAAATAAATACATTTTTTTAATTTTATTATTTTTCCCTAACTAAGAACGGGGGGTTTGATTTACTATTTATGGCGGTTTTTATGTTTGGCGGCTGTCGCACGCTAAAAGACGCTTTTTATTGTAAAAATAGTTTTTGCATCACCACATATTGAGAGCTATAATTTTTCCATATTTTGACCAACCGAGTCATGTGAGGTCTTATTTTTTGCGGGACGAGTTGACGCTTTAATTGGTATCATGTTCGGGCATGTGACATTTTTTGATCGCTTTTTATTTTGTTTTTTGGGACGCAGAATTTACAAAAGCCAGCGTTTCATGAATTTCGTTTGGGTGGTGCGTTTACGCCGTTCTGGGTGCGGTAAAATTTATAAGGCCGTTTTATTCTTCGGGTCAGTACGGTTACAGCGATACCTCATTTAGGTTGTTTTTTTATGTTTTGGCTCTTTTATGCAATGAAAACAATTTTATATAAAAAATAATTATTTTTGCATCACTTTATTCTGCGAGCTATAACTTTTTTATTTTTTCGCTGATGATGCTGTATGGTGGCTCGTTTTTTGTGGGACAAGATGACGTTTTCAGTGGTACCATGGATATTTATATGCTTTTTTTTGATCGCGCGTTATTGCACTTTTTGTTCGGCGGTATGATAATAAATCATTATTTTTTGCTTCGTTTTTTATTTTTATTTTTTAAGGGGTTCGCTTAAGGGGTTAACTATTGGGACAGTTTTATAGGGCGGGTCGCTACGGACGCGGCAATACCAAATATGTGTACTTTATCGGGGAATATTTTTTTTTTTTAATTTATTTAGCGATTTTTTTAAAATTATTTTTACACTTTTTTTTTTTTAATTTTTTTTACTTTATTACAGTGTCCCAGGGGGGACATAACTGTCCTGTGACAGATCGCTGATCTGTCACATCACAGATCACTGTGACAGATCAGCGATCTGTCACAGGCACTGCACAGGCTTCCTCATGCCTGCGCTTTGCAGGCACTGAGGAAGCCAGCTTCCTGCATGCCCCCGGAGGTCTCCGTTGCCATATTGGATCCGGGGACCTGCAGGAAAGGAGCCCCCCGCAGGAGTGCTGCACATTGCGCTGCCGTGGGGGGCTCAGGGAAGCACGGAGGGAGCCCCCTCCCTGCCGATGCTTCCCTTTAACCCCCGGTACACCGCGATCGTGTTTGATCGCGGTGTGCAAGGGGTTAACGTGTCGGGGGCGGTCCGTGACCGCCCCTGACACATTGTGCCGGGTGTCAGCTATGATAATTAGCTGACACTCGGCCGCGATCAGCGGCGCTCACCACGTGAGCGCCGCTGATCGCGGTGACGTAATATTCTGTCCATGGTATTTAGGTCCAGGGTCACATGGACGGAATATTACGTCAATTGTAGGTAAGGGGTTAAAGAGGACACAAGAAATGCTTGCTTTGTCCAACTTGAGGCTGCACAAAATTGTTCCAACAGCCAAGGAATGATGGCAGCTTTTCCCTCTCAAGATTACTCAACTGATCTAAAAGACTTGGATTTGGACACAGACTCCCTTCCCATGCAATGGAGCCTTGGTTTGCTCTGGGATTTGAAGAGAGATGCATTTACCTTTCGGATCAACGAAGAAGAAAAACCTTTCACATGTAGAGGCATCCTATCCATGATAAGCAGCCTTTACGATCCTCTAGGATATGTAACCCCTGTAATAATCCAAGGTAAAATGATGTTGAGAGACTTCACCCAAGAGTTGTCTGAATGGGATGATCCGCTTCCCATGGAGAAGAGAGAACTGTGGGTAAGATGGAAGAAATCTTTAGAAGCCTTGTCAGATCTTTACGTAGCATGACCATATGCTTCAGTGCCATCAACAGAAGTCAAGACTCTGTATCTTCTGCGATGCCTCAACCAAAGCGATGGCAGCAGTAGCATATCTGAAAACTACTGACATCAGGGATAAATGCCATGTAAGGCTTGTTATGAGCCGGACAAAACTAGCACCAGTCCAGGAGCACACAATACCCAGACTGGAACTCTGTGCGGCTGCGCTAGCAGTAGAGTTAGCTGAACTTATCTTGACAGAAATTGACCTGGAAATCAAGGACATTGAGTTCTATTCAGACAGCAAGGTAGTGCTCGGGTACATTTGCAACGAAACTCGATGCTTTTATGTTTACGTCAGCAATCGGGTGTTAAGGATCAGGAGATCCACTTGCCCTATACTTTACAGTGGCACTATGTGTCCACACACCACAATCCTGGTGACCACGCAACTAGATCCGTTGAATCTGGACACCTTAAGGACACAACCTGGTTTATGGGCCCTGCATTCTTATGCCGTTCGATGTCTTACAGTGACGAATCAGACACCTTTGAACTGGTAGATCCAAATGCAGACGAAGAAGTCCGCCCTCAGGTATCCGCTCTAAGTACGGTGACTTCAGACAATCACCTCAAATCCCACCATTTCAGCAGGTTTTAAACCTGGACCTCGCTTGTTCGTGCCGTTGATTGTTTAATTCATGTGGCTCAGACTTACAAGTCAACATCACCCACCAGTCAGAAGTCTTGTAAAGGTTGGCACCATTGCAAACACGCATTTACTGCTCCAAACCTGGAAAATGCCAAAAACACGATAATTCGTACCATACACCGCGAGTGTTACGCCAAAGAAATAGACAACCTCAACAAAGGTCAACCCATTTCTAGAGACAGTGTCTTGAAAAAGCTTGATCCAATAATTGACCAAAATGAGCTGATAAGAATTGGAGGATATCTTCAGGAAGCCAAGGTGGAATTTGTGGAAAAACATCCTGTAATAATTCCTGGTCATCATCATGTGACTACTCTGCTCGTACAGCAACATCATATTTTGGTGAAACATCAGGGCCGATTGTTTACCGAAGGGAATCTACGAACTGCTGGACTATGGATAGTCGGAGCAAAGAGATGTGTGAGTAAACTCATCTTCAACTGTGTGACTTGTCGCAAACTCCACGGCGCAACTCAAAACCCAAAGATGGCCAATCTCCCATTAGACAGACTTAGTATAGATCCTCCCTTTACCAGCGTTGGACTGGATGTATTCGGGTCGTGGATTGTGGTTGCACGGCACACCAGAAGAGCCCAAGTCAACGCAAAACTCTGGGCAGTTATTTTTACCTGCATATCCATCAGAGCGGTCCACATCGAAGTGATTGAATCCATGGACACATCAAGTTTCATAAATGCACTCAGACGTTTCATTGCCATCAGAGGCACCATGAAACACATTCGCTCTGACAGAGGCACAAATTTCGCAGGAGCAGTGAAAGAACTCCAAATTCCTTCCAACCTAGACATTACCAGTGTGGAAAGATACCTGAGTGAACAGGGATGTACCTGGACCTTCAATTTACCACACTCTTCTCACATGGGAGGTGCTTGGGAGAGGATGATAGGAATAGCACGCAGAATCTTAGACTCTATCTTCTTGCAAGAAGGTAGCACAAGACTCACACACGCTGGTTTGATTACATTCTTAGCAGAAGTTTCGGCCATCATAAATGCCAGACCATTGAATGCACTCTCCAGTGATGCTGAAGATCCAACCTTTCTCACTCCCGCCATGTTACTCACTCAGAAAACCAACACTCCTAGCGCTCCACTGGGAGAATTCAGCAACAAGGACCTCTACAGACGTCAATGGAGACAAGTTCAAAGCCTCTCCAATACTTTATGGGACAGATGGAGAAAGCAATATCTCTCCACCTTACAGCCTAGGAAGAAGTGGCAGATCGATAGGCCGAACATCAAACCCGGTGATATTGTGCTCATGAAAGACAGCCAGTCACACCAAAACGAGTGGCCACTAGGCCTCATCACCAAAGTATTCCCAAGCAAGGATGAGAAGGTGCGCAAGGTCGAGATCAAAATATGGAAAGCTGGGGAGAGTAAACTATTCCTCAGACCAGTGGTGGAACTAGTTCTATTGCTTTCTCTAAAGGAACCTGTAAGTGGCATTAGTTAATGCCAAGCGGGGAGTGTTCTGCCCTCTGAATAGGGCAAAGAATGTTTGTATTATATGCTGGGTTAGTTATTGCACCATCTAGTGGTGGCTGAATTTAAATTTAGCAGTGTCTTTGATAGAATTTACAGTCTGTGACTTTAACAGAAGCAATGCACTATGGGATTGAAGTAATGCTTTGTGGGAAGGAAGCAATGGATTCTGGGACAAATAAGGGCCATTTTGCTTCTGTGTATATCATAGGATACATGTGTTTACCTGTCCTCCATCTTATCTCTCCAATTTGAGTTCATTATCCGGGTAAAGCATATCTGGTAAGCTTAATCTTTCTTACAATGCAGAGTGTGCAGAGAGTTTATCAGAGATGTAATTAGACACCTGTGTTTTTTCTATGTAGGTTGCATCACACTGAAAGCTTCTGTATTTGTGTTAGCTGTGATCATCTGCCCAATACTTATGCATGTCATTTGTATTTTTTACAGTTTTACCGCATGTTCTATCCTCTTCACCAAATAAACAAGTTAGACTACAGAGAACAGTCTGCTTATTTTGGAAGACAGATCTGTGGTTTATGATGTATGCTGGAGTGCACAACGTGTTAGTGTACCTGAAGGCAGAGCACTATAGGTAGATGATGATTTAGCCATATAATGTGACCACTGCTATCTATCCACCACCCTCTGTGCCCTTTGTGTGCCATTTTTGCCTGTTTTTTGCACCCATCCCTTCCCTTATCTGTATCCATCTATATATAAATTTTATCATTTTTGATGCTAAATAAAATTTATACATTTTACTTAGACCATGTGATCATCTTTTCTTTATTCTTGTTTTTCAAGGACAATTGCAAGGAGTTGTTTCTCCATTTCTTTTTCCTTCATGGTTAGAAGTTCTCCTTAGCCTCTCTCTCTTTTTTTTTTTTAAACCGTCTTTATTGAGTGTAATACAAAGTATACATATAATGTCCAATAACATAACAGAAGAACATTTATGCAATATTATTAACATTAGACGCCATTTTTTCAACTATAACCCCCCCTGTCCCTCCCCCGGGCAAACTCCATAACTTCGTAACACAATTTCAATCCAGTCTAACAGGGATATTACCGGCAAGCTGCTCTCTCATATACCAGTTGGTGAGCTGGAAACAACTATGTATCGCCTGGCTTGTGGAAGATGTCTGAGTATTGATAAAAGAGGACCATGTGAAAAAAAAGCGTTCAGTGTCTTTTTCTTTATTAAGTAAGGCCTCTATCCAATCCATTTTGAAGAGATATGTTACTTTCGTTGTAATTAAGCTTAAAGAAGGTGTTACATCCTGTGCCCACAAATGGAGAATGCTTTTATGTGCGGCTGCCGCCCATATGAACAAGATGCGGCGCTGCTGGACAGAAAGCCTCACCAACCGGTCCTGTGCGAGGATATTAAATATGGCCCACTCCGGGGAGAGAGAGATAGATATGCCAAAAGTGTTGATGAGATGTTGCAGAAGTGTATCCCACACCTCCCTTATTTTTGGGCAGTCCCAAAGGCAATGGAAAATATCAGCTGGAGAGTGTAAGCATTTAGGGCAGGGATAGTGCCCTGAGGGGGACATTTTAGACTTGACCTCCGGGGAGATGTATGCTCTATGAAATATCATAAGAAACATGGTTATGTAACTGTCATATGGTAATATAGAGTTAATACGCAGAGTGGCTTTCAAAAGGTCATTTACCCAACAGTTCGTTAATTGAGCAACCCATTTTCCAGGGCCTGGTGAAGAGTCTGACCAATGTATAGAAGGCTTTAATGATTTATATATAATTAAAAATATGTAAATATTTGCGCTAATGATATCCCATGTTAAAAAATAAATTACATCACTCACTGCAAAACCAGTTATTAACTGTCCGAAAGGAATAATCAATCCATCCCCTTTAAATTTCTAGGATCATGCAGGACTTTTAGTACAGATGAGTCACAATGGTCCACCCAAAATTACCTTTGTTTAGTTGAGTCACTGTTCACACCATACGCGGTATTGCTGCTTCAAAGTACAGCAGAGGATGATGCTTCTCCTGCTCTGCTTATGTGTACCCGGATGGTTGTGCCTTTCCTGATATCGATAGGAGCAATGGTGATAAAAGTCAGTAGAAAAAGACGGGTAGTTGAAATAAGTATTCACCTCTGATGTACTCCAAAGTAGCAGGCAATGTTCCGGCCGGTAACAATCGCCCTGCTTGCCGACGCTATACCGCCAGTCAGAAGCGGATGATGCGCCGGGAAGGTGCAGGACCTTGCGTGACGTCACAGTCACGTGATAAGTCACGTGATCGGCTTAAGGAAAGCTGACAGGACCAAACTAACAATCCTACGCGTTTCGGAAGCTTCCTGCTTCCTTCATCAGGGATGGCCCATGTTATTGAGGTGGCACTTATATACCCAGCCCACATTTCAAAAAATCCTATGTATTAAAAGCAAATAATTCAATTTCGCTATTTAACCCATTCGGTATGAGAGTGTTCATTTTGAATATCCATTCACTTTCCTCTCTTGACAATTGCCTTTCCTCCAACTTTTTTTTAACTATTTTAATGCCAGTTACTGTAATATTCCTAATAGAGCCCCCATGATGTGTCAAAAAATGGTTTGAGAGGGAGAGGGGATGGCCAGTAAATTTATTAGCGATATTTCGAAGGTGCTCAGCAATTCTTACACGCATTGCACGAATAGTTCTTCCAATGCACAACTTCCCACATGTGCATGTAATCCCATAAATAACTCCTTTGGTTTCACAATTAATAAAATCAGTAATTTTGCTCTCAATAGCTTTATTAGTGATCATCATTTGTTTTTATGTGCCCAGTCTTTTACAAGGTCCACATTTTTTACATGGGAAAAAACCACTTGGAAGATTTATTTCACCACGGTTTTTCCTATTTGATAGAGCCATCGGGTAAGACAATATTGGGAACCTTAGTAGCTGCTTTGAATGGCTTTGTTAAAGATGCCAGGAGATGGCCTGGTTTGTTACCCCAACGAAAATAACGGTTACGTTGATGAGCTAATTGGTTGTGTGCCTACTCATGTAATAGGGTATTTAAATTTTGTTTAGCTGTCAGGTAAGCCTCTCTGGAGGAGGGAGCATTATGTAATTTAAAGTGTCTATACGGCTGAGTGAGCTGGTCTAGGTGAGGCCGCAAGGAGGACAACAACTTCATTTTTTTCTTTGACACATAAGAGATAACATGTCCCCTAAGCACTGTTTTAGCAGTGGCCCAAAATAGATTAATATCGTCCAAGTGTTCCAAGTTGTCCTCCATGAAAGTCTCCCACCAGCCTGTCATATAGCGCTTGAAATCATCTGAAGTATAGAGACAAGAAGGGAAGCGCAAGCGCAAAGACACAGATCTATTAGTGGGGAGTTCCAGAGTAAGTAAGACCGGTGAGTGGTCTGATATAATTGAAGGGAGAATGTCAACTGTTTTTAGAAGGGAAAGAAGAGAGGCAGAAGTTAGCCAATAATCAATTCGAGTGTGAACATCATGTACCCTAGAATAGAAGGTATATTCTCTTTCCGTAGGGTGGCAGCACCTCCAGGCAGCAACCAAGTCAAGCCTATTTAACAAGGTAGAAATCGCTCTGGATGGAGGGTGAGATGCGGGCAGGGGGGAAGATCTGTCCAAAAAAGCATCATGAAGGGTGTTTAAATCTCCACCCAATAATATACTGGTAGGATGCCAGCCGTGAACCATCTCTTCAAGTTTAGCAAAGAAGGAGGGGCTAGTAGTATTGGGTGCATAAACATTTATAAGGCAATATTCCCGCTGTTCAAATAGCTCTGACTAATATATATCGCCCTGCCTGGTCCCTCACCACATCCTGTATAGAATAATCGAGATCCTTATGAAACAAATTGGCCACACCACGTTTTTTATGTGTAAATGAAGCCTCCAAACACTCCGCATAATATCTGTTACTGAGAGCTGGGCGACCCCTGCATAGCCAGTGGGTTTCTTGTAAAAAGACAATATGGGGGCGTAGACAAGTAATGTGATCTAGTACTTTTCTGCGCTTTACCGGTGAATTAAGGCCAGCTTCATTCCATGATAGAAGTTCGATGGAGCGTATATTAATGTGAGAAGCTATGTTATTAGGGGCGGCCATGTTAACCTATCCCACATTGGGGCCAGAATGTAGAAATGAGAAAAAAAGAGTAGTTGGGCAAAGGTCTGTCCCAGCGAGCAAACCTACCAACCCAAGTTAGCCAAAAAGACCGGACATATAGCGTGCCCAAGGAGAGGGAACCCACTCCCCACCCCCAAACCCCAACTGAACTGAGAAACAACATATACACCAAAAAGTTAAACATTGGGTTAAGTTATCTTAACTAATGGTATCCCCTAGAAGGAAAAACATGAGATAAGAACAAAAGTTCAATATAGATCAAGTAATAAGCTCAAAATCAAATTTTAAAGGCAAAATAACACATGGCTGCAAATCAGTCAAGTGACCGGAGAGGAAGCCCGGAAAGAGCACTCAACTTCCTCTAATGCTTTATCTGGGTCATCAAAAAATACCGGTTTTCCTTGAAGCACCACCCGAAGGCGTGCAGGGTAGAGAAGAGCAAAACGATTGCCTTTGTCATGTAATAGTTTACATACTGAAGAAAAAGCACGGTGCTTGGTCACCACCAAGGAGGAGAAATCTTGAAACATAAGGAAGGAATGGCCCTCGTATTTCAATGAGGAGGTGGCTCAATATGCCCGGAGCAACTGAAGTTTGTCCTGGTAATTGAGTAACTTGAAAATTACCGGGCGTGGACGAGCTTTCGGATCAGAGTGCTCAGGTCCAATTCTGTGCGCTTGCTCCACCACCATAGAGCCAGGCATGTCAGGCAAATTGAGTGCTCGTGGGAGCAATGAGGAAGTAATGTGGTGTAGGTCCTTTACAGATTCAGGAACACCGATGATCCGTAGATTGTTACGACGACTCCGGTTTTCCAGCTAATCAAATTTCTCCTGAAGCTGCTCTATCTCGTGGTCTCTGTCCTTTATCTAGGTAACAAAGATTGTACCGTGTCCTCCAAGTCAGAAATCTGCTGTTCTGCCACTGAAATTTTATTGATGTGTTCAGTTAGCTGTGATGTGATTGATTCCAGTGATGATTGAAAAGATTGAAGTCTGGCGTCAATCACCGGCATGAGCTTCATTGTAATAGAAGCAGCAATTGCTTGCAGGGATTCCTCAGATATGGTGGTGTTAGAGTCAGATGATTTAGGAGGAGATTTGGCAACCTGAGCTCTGGTCTTGACCGGTTTGGAGCTACCCTGATTCACGAATTTATCCATGGATGGTGGAGCAGAGTATGCAGCCATGAGGTATACAGAGAGAGAGAGAGAGGGGGGGATACCACAGCCAAGATATGGCTAAAGAAGCTTACATAGTCCTGTTATCGAAGGAATATCCCAAATTGGGCCGGGGTCAAACGCAATACGGAAGGCGAGCCCTGACAAAAGGGGGCTTTATCCGTTATTTATCCAAACACATGTAGGTGTAAGCAGGCGCCGTTATAGAAAAAAGCAGTAGTTGCTGCTCAGCGCTGACCTCCGGACGTTTATCTCAATAACTGGCTATGTAGTTGTAGTCAAATTTTCAGTTTTCATCCCTCGGTGTTATGATCAAGAGGATATGTTGTGTACAAACACCAAATATAAATTTATAGTCAGTTTTCCTCTCTTGGCCAGAAGATGCCGCCAAAGTTCTAACTTGTGCAGGGGACTTTCCAGCCTGTGTATGTCTGCCAGCACTCCCTGGCCTCCTGCCTCTCACCTCTCAGCGTTTATGGCCTCACTGGTTCTGCACTGCCCTCTCTCTCCCAAGTGCCTACACCTACCAGTCAAGTGCTGCTGTGGATCCACTGCCAGGCTAGGTGAGTCAGATTCCCTCAGGAAAGGTGGAGTGGAGGATGTTTTTAGTCCCATCTGCTGTAGGGTTCATCTGGTGGGATGATTGTCCAGGCTTTGTGCATCCAGTGGTGGGTCTGTGTGAGCTCACCCCGGGGGCTCCTTTCTACTGTCCGGTTTCTGTGGTGGCTGCAGGGATTCTGCTGTGGGTCAGCAATCACTGTTGGTCAGTGTAAAATAATGCTTATCCTGTAAAATACTCAGGACTAGTTACCAGATAAAAATATAGTGGTTTATTTGGATTCTTCCATCAAAGAAAGGTTATTACAGAAAAACAGGTGAATAAAAATAAGTGAAAGAGATATTGTCCATTGTTCATAGCAAAGCAGCATGTATTCTTCTTTCTCTCCGGGAACCCACATGGCAAATGGCGTCTGTCTCTCAGTTCGGCTTCTTCGTAATAAAGTAACATACCAGCTGTTGAGTTATGTCATCTTGCGTCTGTGTCTCATGATGGTGAGGGAAGAAAAAGAGCGACCTCTACAGTTAGCCATGAATTATATACGTCTCCTAAAGCACGTGGTCTCTACATATATGGAGCTGTCTTTCTACCATGAGCCAAGCTTAAAAATAGCCTATGTCATGTAAGCTAAAGCATTCTACAGAACTGAGTCTTATAAGAAATTAACGGATTATTAATATTTAACAATTCCCCCTTTTGAGGGAGACAGACATTAATTGGAACCCTCAAATATAACGATCTTTTTTCTTCTTTTCTTCTTCTTTGACAAAATAATTTAATATTAATAATAATAATAATAATAATAATAATAATAATAATAATATTAGATTACCGTTATAAGTACTCAATGACATAATTGATGTGAATTCATGTTATGGTAAGCCGTGAACAATATTCATATAAAATATGTATAATTATACTTCCCTAAATCTAAATTGAAGCATCTCAGGTCCAGTCATCATCATCTGATGTCATCTGGTCTTCATTTTGATGTCTTCTGTCTTCTTCTTGGTTCTTTTAAAAATACAGTTTTCTTATAGCATATAGATGTTGTAGGAATTGTGTGGTGTATCAAATCAAAGTTCATAAATTCAAATGTTAATACGAAAACAAAGTCTATGCAGCTTTAATATCTGTGCAGTGTCACATTTTAAAAACCTGGGCTTACATTGGCTCGCCTTGGATATTCTGGAATCCTCCATCGGTACTGGTCTTTGAACAGGTGTGACGTCTTTGGTCAGCAAAGCAAGGGTTAAAATGACTCTTCCTTGCTAAACATAGCACCATAACCAGTCCTTGTCCTAATGCACAGGACATATGTCAGGGTTGTAGCTTCCTGACAATTACCTTATTGTTCACCAGCTTTACATCGAAGCTTTACAGGTGATTGAAAACTTCTGGAACTTGATAAGAACGAGATAACACAGTTCACATCAGCATCGTAGGATCATCGTCCTCTGGTTGTCAGGTTAGACACTTTAATCGTGACTGTCAGTGGTGGATACTGCACTTGTAATTAACACAGTCTTACTGAGAAGTCATAGCTTTGTTACCTTCTGGGACTTCTGGATCGCGGCATTCTTCTTCTTGCAACTGATAAGAATCAATTTTAATATGAAAAGTCTTTATTAACGGAATTTCAGTATCTTGCTTGAAGTCTTCATTCCCTAGTCTATACCAAATCTGGTAATTATCCTATCCTATAATATCACAGCGTACCATAGCAATCAGTAAAATCCATATAATTATTATCAGAATTTGTACTGTATATGGATTTCAGTGTTTGAAATAATAAACCAATAATAAGTGATAATACATTATTATCCATTTTTTTTCATGTGATAGAACATTTTTATGTCATAGATGTAATTACCTTTTTCAACCCATAGGTGTCACTGTGTTTTATGTAACCAGTGTTATCATCTTTATTAATAAGGAATATATTTATTATACTAATAATATGTAGGAATGTATAGCCATGAACCAAAATAAGAATATATGAGTGAGCGAATGAATGAATAAAAGAATTGTTGCATATAACTCAGAAGTGAAACATTTCCTTAGTAATAGAACCATATAATTGCTATATTTAATGAAGCAATATTCTCAGTAGATATTACTTTACTAAATATTGGTGAAAGAATTAAAAATAATGAAAAATAAGAATAAAAATAAAAATAAGAATAAGGCCTTTATGTTGATGCAGAATAGTTATGTCTTCAGTAACATATACCGTTAATATTTCCATGATCTGGATTATTTCATAATTGTCATAAACTTGTGTTATCAAAATATTCAAATTATGCAACTTTGCATGTAATTCCTCTTAGTGTAAAGAAATGACTCTTTATAATACTTGTTATTATACCCAATACTTATACCATTGTACCTTATTAATATTTTTTCCTATTAAAATGTGTGAAGAAGAGGTATTAATCAAATGTGATGATGTAGTCAGGATAAAAAACATATTTTCCCCCTTAATACCAAAAAATATTGTTTCATGAAATAATTCATTTATCAAAACCAAAATTAAAAATAATTAATTTATAAATTGTGTAAATATTATACTTGCTTATACCATTATTTGTCTGAAGATGTGTAACCATTAAAATTAATTTGAATATCATAAAATTATGCTTTGGAAAAATTAATTTAAATGTAGTTTAAGATTAACACACTTGGACAGAGAAGGAAGGTCCACTATTCCCAGATGCAGCTGGTGAATACCAGGCTCTGTGCTGGTGCCTGTTTAAAAGAGCTAAAGCTGATAAGGAAAGAATAGATTTTCTTCCTAAACTATTTTCTATTTTGTTGTGCGATTGCACTTATCCACAATTAACTAAATCAAGAAATAATAATTACTATAGAAATATAGAAATATATGTTGTATAGATAATATTTCATTATATATCCTAATATTCTAATAATTTAACTGATCTGCATATTTCTCCTAAAGATAAAAGCTTTTGGGGTTTTTTTTTCTTTCCTCATTCAGAATCCTGAGGCCTCATACAAACGTATCACATTACTCGCTCAGCAGCTGCTCATACACTCAGTCACTGTCACTCAGACTGTGTCACATATTAACTTTAAACCAAATACCTCACATACGAAGGTGTGATGAATACACGTGTTTTAACCCAAATTATCCTAATTATCAATGCATTGTAAACTATTTCAATTTAGTCTCTTAATATTTCTTTGAATATTCCCCAAATACACATGACATAAATATATGTTGTATAGCTATACTTGACATTTAGGCCTGGAAAAAAAATTCCATTGCTTTGCAAAAGTTGAGACCCCCTTAAAAATTCTTTTCCTAAGGAACAGGGACATAGTATACTGGTCTGTTATACTTGTATTATTAGAACAAGGTTCAAATTCCCCTGCTGTGGTTGTCATTCAAACCATGCAGTAAAGCACACACCCAGAACATTTTAAAAAGCAATTAGTTATTTCCTTTTAAGGGTTAGATATATAATCATGCAATTATTGCAACATCCTGTGTAAATAAAGGCATAAATCCTTGGAAGAGAATTTTTCTCGATTAAGTCCTGCTTTGAAATGAAAATTCTAAGGAAACATAAAAAATAAGGTTAATATCATATTCATAATTCTAAATATTATTACTGATGTAGATTTTAATTTTCATTAAAAAATACAGTTCTACTATTTCTACTTCTACAAACACTCTATATATACTGTATGACTATGTATATATCCACAAACCATAAAACTACAGGATTATACTCTATAAAATAATTACATATAACTCACTAATTGTATAACACTGTTACACAAAATATATTACTTTTTCTAGCCAATTCCTACACCCATACTTATTTCTCTGCAAAAAATATCCTGAAAGGTTCTTGCCATTTTAAAGCTGATAGATTCTTGGAGCAGAGTATTCAGTTTACAGGCCATGATGTCACTCACCACCTGTTTCTGTCTGTTAAATTCGGCCATCTTTGTTACAGAAAGAAGATCAAAACTCATCATTTTTCTTAATTCAATTTGTGTCTTTTCGGTGTTCTTTTGCATCATTCCATATGGCTTATAACAAACATGTGATTTTCTTTTTCTTTCTTCGTAGATTTGATTTTGGGGAAAACTCATTTTAGAAGGTTTTGCTAATACAAGCTTCTGATAAGATTTTACTCTGCCTGTCTTTACAAAATTAGCACAATTTACTTTCCTCTCACGATTCTCGTGTTTTCTGGCAAAATCAAGGGATTGCGCACATTCAAACAAAGAATCTTTTTGTGACGCAATAACACGTGATGCAGGATTTAGAAACCAAAATTTGCTTACAAAACTCCTTATGAGGGACGGTGTTTTGACATTCTCACTCAGCATTTTGTACAAACGTTCATATATGGACATGAACGTAAAAATACATTCCTTCCGACCAATTCTTAATTTTTGAAGAATATCAATATCTGGATGATTTTCATTTGATGAACAAAAAATGAGAATTTTTAATCTGTCTTTATCAGTTAAATTCTCATGTATTTCACCAGATAACTTTAAAGACAATCTCCTAGAAAAGGTTACAGGGATCCACATTTTGAACAACTGATTCTTCTCCTCGTTAGATAAATCAAATTTATCAGAACAACTTTCAAACATCTCAGAGTTCCTACAAACATCTATTTTGTTGTCATAAGCAGGAATTATTTGGCATATTTTTATCAAATTCTTCCTCACGCTACTTCGGATTTGGGCCTGTGAGTCTTCTATTTTTAGTGGTACGTCTTTCCCTTGTACGTCCTCTACGTCAGTTCTGAAGTCTCCTCCTACTTCTCCATCTTGTTCCACGTCTGCAAGGTCACCTTCAATGGCTGCTACAGACACTTGATTACAGTCAATCTCACTAACTTTACAGCCAATCTCGAGAACATCACAACAATCATTTTTGGATTTCTCTGACACAGATCTATGAAATATATCTACCATCTGTAGAATATTTTTTAATCTCTCTCTTTCTCTATTGAAAAACTTAGAATCTAACCTTTGATTCTCGAGTTCACACTCGGCATATAAACTTAACCATAAAACTTCTGAATTAGAATTGTCTACAGACTTAAATTTCAATTTACTCTGCTTAGCAAGACAATTAATGACATCCATTTTATCTTACCTTGAAATGTCTCAGCTTGTTCCTTTGATGGACAACTCTGGGTTCCTGTTGTCTTCACACGTCTGGCTTACGTCTGGTACTTTTGGCACTTGTAGTACTTCTCAATCTATCTGGTAATTCTTACTTCTAGGTTCTATGTGATTCTTGTAAGTAGTGGAATTCCCGATAACTTGCACATATGATTTGACGTTAGCAAAGTCCAATCCCCCGTGTGGGCAAGTTGAGGGAAATCCGCAAAAAAGTACAAAAATTCAGATCTGGCTGGCTCTCCAATGTAAAATAATGCTTATCCTGTAAAATACTCAGGACTAGTTACCAGATAAAAATATAGTGGTTTATTTGGATTCTTCCATCAAAGAAAGGTTATTTCAGAAAAACAGGTGAATAAAAATAAGTGAAAGAGATATTGTCCATTGTTCATAGCAAAGCAGCATGTATTCTTCTTTCTCTCCGGGAACCCACATGGCAAATGGCGTCTGTCTCTCAGTTCGGCTTCTTCGTAATAAAGTAACATACCAGCTGTTGAGTTATGTCATCTTGCGTCTGTGTCTCATGATGGTGAGGGAAGAAAAAGAGCGACCTCTACAGTTAGCCATGAATTATATACGTCTCCTAAAGCACGTGGTCTCTACATATATGGAGCTGTCTTTCTACCATGAGCCAAGCTTAAAAATAGCCTATGTCATGTAAGCTAAAGCATTCTACAGAACTGAGTCTTATAAGAAATTAACGGATTATTAATATTTAACAGTCAGGCTCTCATCTGTCGGCGCAGGCCACAGGCCTCACATCTGCTATGATGCCTTTGATTCCCCTGGGTAAGAATTTACAGTCCAGATCCCAATATAATGGGCTTTCAGGGATCCTGTGTTTAGGTGTGTTCCAATTGTTGTTTGTGGGGGTCCTGATTGAGCTGGATGAAGTGGATTGATAAGCCCAGTCTTGGAGCTCCTCTATGTGTGTCTGTTCATGTCGGCGGCCATCTTGGATCTTGCCTCTCTCTCTTTTAATGTTAATATTTCCCTTCTGTTAGTCTTAACCCCTTTGGTCTTGCTGTTGTCACGTAGTTACTTGTCCTGTGTGATGCGACCAGCAAGTCAGTAACTAAAACGACAAGACAAACAAGGGAACACCGGGGACACAGTTACAACGGTGGGCCCTACAATAGGGAACGGGGACGTGGACACCTCCTGCACTCCCCTGAGGCAGTGTCCCTGAACACTCCTAACGTTCCCTATACAGGCTCTTCTCCTGTCGCCGACCAGGATACCTAGTCCCTCACTAGTCCTGCACCTATCCCTTACTAGGGAACTGGCTAGTGCGGACACTGGTCCCACCGTTGTACTAATATAAGAATAGGGAAAACAACAAACAGGGAAAACAAACAACTTAGCTTTCTCTGTTGCCAATGCTCCTGAGGCAACAGAGTACGGCACCCAGATACAGCTTCCAACTGAACAGCTGATACACCAAAGCTCTGGATGAGCTGCAAAGCACTGCTCCCAATAGCTCCTCTCTCCTCCAAGGTTGGTTAGGAAATGACCGGTATCACCAACAGTGCTTCAGAGCACCTGACACCTTTTTATAGGAAGGGTGAACACCTGTTGGCTAATTTTACACATGTAGTAACCCCAGCGGCCACCGGGGGCAACCCATTAGCAGCAACCAAGGTTGTAATAACCCCAGCGGCCACCGGGGGCTAAACCCATTAGCAGCCACTAAGGTTGTAATAATATCGGCGGCCACCGGGGCAAAAACAAACATTAAGCCAGAGGCTTGAAGGAAAAAAAAAAGGTTATATGTAAGCCCAGATCTGCCACAAATCCAAACATGGATTGTGACAGCTGTATTGCCAAGTTTTTAACACTAAGGTTCGGGTACGGCTTTAAAGAAAGCTACTGCTTGCGATGTAACACAATTTTATTTTAAAGTACAAAATTAAAGGAATTATATGATTGAATAGTATGATTGCGTACACTTTTGTACATTTTAAGATACAAAGGTTAAGTACATATTAAAATTAAATATATATAATAATTAAGTACATATAAAGATTAAGTACATACTGTATTCTCACATCATCACCAAGAGGCTTTTAAATATCATCCGTCTGGGATGTCAGAAAAGCTAACACCAAGACAGAGAACCCCTGGGAATTTCCCAACACTGTACGGGCGTCCCCACTTATGCATGTATCGCAACACTGTACACGTGTACAGGTACCCCAGTTTATGCTTCTGCCTTAGTTATGTTTTGCTGGCCTTATATAGTTTTCCAAACAATTTTATTAACATTTTATAACAGAGCATACATAAATGCAATATCATGAGGCATTCATGACACATGAAAGAAAAAATGCAAAAACACAACCAGACTATAAATAATAATAATAATAAGAACTCATGGAAACATTTCCAGCCAGCGAGACCATTTCTTTATAAAGGAAGGAAGACAGCCATTCAGCAACGCCAATTTTTGCTTATATGACTTATGTAAAATCAGATTTCCAATAATATCGAGTGAAGAGGGCACTCGAGTGGATTTCCAATAAAACGCAAATTCATTTTTAGAAACCAAAAGTAAATGAATAACCAATTTCCTAACAGAAGGATTCAATCGACTTGCATCCAACGAGAGCAAGGCGAACTGAGGAGTCAGTGAAAAATCTGATTGATTTAAAATATGAGAAATAAGAGAGGAGATGTCGTCCCAAAAATGCCGAAGACGTGGACAAAACCAAAATAAATGGGAAAGGCTACCATGATGCCCGCAATCCCTCCAATAGAGAGGGGAGGTGGAAGGGTTGATAAAAGCTAGACGAGATGGCGAATAGTACCATCTCGATATGATTTTAAAGTAGGACTCATGGAGAGCTATAGACATAGTAGCAGAATAGGTTAGAGACATGGTCAGTTCCCAAACATCTGGGGTAACAGAAAAATGCAAAACCGATTCCCATTTTTTCATATATGGGGATTTTATAAATGCAGAATCGTTGTTGAACCACTGGTAGATATAACGAGTGGACCAAAAAATATTATGGCTTGAGTTGCATTAAATATTGATCGCTGACTCTGATAGCGGAGGGCAGCGAGTCACCAGTGGAGTCAAAAATTCTTTCAAGATAGTAAAGTGTAGAAAAGCAGAGGAGGGAACCCCAAACCTATTCTTAAGATGAGAAAAAGATACAAATTTATGACCATCAAAGATGTCATTTAATTTAGAAATACCCCAGTCAGCCCAAGTAGAATGCAAATCGAATGAATAAACAGAGGCCAGAAAAGAGAGAGGAAGCCTCAACAGGAGTTGAATCCTAGAAAAACCACTTTTAAATGTAAAAAACTTCCTCCAAGCCACAATAGCAGCCATAAAAATTGTATTAGACTGAGATAAATGCTTAGATGTCAATAGATTCAAAATATGAGAACAAGGAGGGGAATTTTTATTAAGATAAAATTCCAAGTCCGCCCATGAAGGTATATGGCCAGTTGACCACCAACATAGACTTTGCTTAATAAGATTAGAGTAATAATAAGCTGAGATGTTAGGCAGTCCCATACCTCCACGTACCTTATGTTTGTATAACTGATTTGAAGCAATACGGGCCTTTTTATTTCCCCAAATAAATAAATCAAGGCGTGTCGGAAGACTAGTTAAATAAGAAGTGGAAACAAGCAGGGGAAGGGATCTGAAAACATAAAGGATTTTGATATTGATTTGGCTACTAGACATTTTCCCCATCAGGATAATTCTTTGTCTGTGTAAAAATTAAGGTCTTTAGAAATGGAGGCAATTAGGGAATCTAGGTTAGTGGAAATCAGAGATCCAAGGTTTCTAGAAAACTGCAGACCTAAATAAACAATTTCCCTCTCTGCCCAACCCCAAGAAGAGACAGCCTTTATACTCCTGATTTGAGAATTGGTGAGATTAAATTGGAAAATTTTGGATTTGGATTCATTAATCTTAAAATAGGAAAAGGAGGAAAATTTTTGAACAAGGGATTGTAAATGTGAAATAGAGGAGCAGGGATTAGTGAGAGACAGGAGGACATCATCAGCATATAGACTGATCTTAAACTCCTGATGATCTGTTCGAACACCCTCTATGGAGGAATAATCTCTGATTAATTGGACTAGTGGTTCTATTGCAAGGGCAAAAAGCAATGGAGAGAGGGGACAACCCTGCCGGGTACCATTAGAAATTGGAAATGGGGAGGAAAAGTGATTATTAATGTAAATTTTTGCTTGAGGGTCAGAATATAAGGCCATAATTTTGGTGATAAAGTCTAAATTAAATCCAAATCTGGTCCCTTCAATGGATTGCCGATGTTTGATAAAGCCAATTTGGTCCGTGGAAATTAATTTAGGCAGTATAATATTAAGACGATTAGCTAAAACTTTAGAATAAATTTTGAGGTCACTATTTATTAATGAAATGGGACGATAATTAAGAATTTGATCAGGATTAGTATTGGGTTTGGGAATTAGTACGATTGTAGCATCTAAATTTTCTCTAGGGAAGGAACCAACGGACGCAGCGGCATTAAAAAGTTTAGTTAAATGGGGGACAAGAATGTCGCAGAAAGACTTATAATAATTGTTACTATAATCATCGGGACCAGGGGCTTTATATGACTTTAATTGACTAATGGTGTCACCAATCTCTTCACATAAGAAATCTGCGTCCATAGAGTTGAGATTTGGAAGGTTAACCGAAGATAAAAAATTATTAATAGAGCATCTGGAGCGGGAAGAGAGGGATCAGACCTCAAATTATACAGTTGATTGAAATATTTCGCAAATTCATTTGCAATGTTTTGTGGGTGGGTGAGGGACAATCCCTTAGGAGAAATAATTTTGTCAATGCGGTTGCGTACTCTAAGCTTCTTTATTCGATTAAACATAAAACGGGTGGGTTTATTAAGGGACCTGTAATGATGAAATTTTGATTGCTTTACTGCTGAATCATAGAACGAAAAAATTGTGGCCCTTAATTCATTTCGAAGATGGGATAAATCAGCTAGAGATGTAGAGCTAGAGGGAGAATTCTTAGATAAGGACAATTCCAACTCTTTCTCCTTAATCAAAGCCTGCAAATTTTTAATTTTTTGACGGTTAAAATTTTTTATACGGGAGGAAATACGAATAAGAATGCCTCATATAACCGCCTTGTGAGCATTCCACTGGAGGAATGGTTTGGAAGGATCAAATATATTTTCTGAAAAATAAAAATTGAGAGATCTAGATATTTCCTCATGGTAAGTAGGATTTTTAAAAATAGAAGCATTACACTTCCACAACTGCTGATTATTAACAGAGTGCCCCTCAACCAACTTGGCAATACCAGGAGCATGATCTGAAATAGATTTATTTCCAATTGAAACAGAGAAAAATCTAGGGAGAGAAAATACGTCTGACAAAATGAGGTCAATACGAGAGGCAGATAAATGAGAGTCAGAAAAAAAATGTATATTCCTTTGAGGTGGAATTGAGACAACGAAAAACGTCAAAAAATTCATTAGTGAAAAGCCAATTATTTAAAGAAGGGAAATTAAGTCTACTGGAAGAAGAGGCATCAAGCGTATTATCGGGTACCAAGTTAAAAACACCTAAGAGTAAAAGAATGCCTCTCTTTAGAGGTTCAAGTTTTTTTAGTAATTTGTTCAAAAACCTAATTTGACCTTTAGTAGGAGCGTAGATATTGACAATGGTATAAACTTGGGAGTCTATAGAACAGACAAGGACATGAAAATGACCATTCACATCAACCAATTCCTCCAGCAGTTCAAACGATAAGGAGTCCCTGACTAGGGTCATGACACCTGCCTTTTTAGAGGGACCCGAGGCCTCAAAAACATGAGGATAATTTTTTAGGGAAAACGTGGGATGATTATTAATTTTAAATTTAGTCTCCTGGAGGCACACGACATCTGCTGCAGATTTATTAATTTCTCTCTCAAAGGAAAAACGCCTATTTGGACTATTAAGACCCTTAACGTTATAAGTAACTAATGTAAGTACCATGAAAAAAGAGAAAAATTGGCGTTAAAAAACAATCACCAGCTGGAAAGTGTCAAAAAAAGAAAACACTACAAAATTAAATAACCAAAGAATAAGTACAAACTTAAAATTGTACAGTGTTAGAACCCTAAGAGGGAAACCACAGGAAATGGTTCTCCTACTTACGTCGGGGGAAAAGTCCGTGCAGCGCAAGGCTAAGGAAACCCTCATTAACACCTATATCAAATAGACAAATTTACAATCTAAGCACAATATTAAATCATATAATATCAGATAATCCATAGACACACATCACAAAAGGCTCAGGTGACATGTCCTGGACCAGCAGAAGAAACTGTAGGAACAGAGGACAAGACACCCTGAGATTTCAGAATTGGAACCCCTCTTCAGGTGAAAGAAAAGTTGCATTCTTCCCTTTGTAATTAAAAAAGAGGCGTAGAGGAAAGCCCCACTTATAAGGAAGGCCTCGCTCCAGCAGCACGGAGGTCAGTGATCAAAAGTGTTTCCAACCTTCTATAGTTGCTTTAGATAGATCAGAAAACAACTTTAGATAGTGATATGGTTCCGGGAAGCCTCCCCTAATTCTGACCAAATTCTGAATTTTCTCTTTTATGTGGTAGAAATGAATTTTCATAATTAAATCCCTGGGTAGGTCTTTAGGGTTGGAAGGAGTCTTAGGAAGACGATGGATATGATCAATGATAAGATCCGGAGCAGAAAGATTGGGAATCATCCTCCTAAAAACTCCCTTAACATAGTCAGAAAGCTTGACGGGTGAAATATCTTCTGATATACCCCTGATTTTAATATTGTTGCGGCGGGAGCGGTCCTCCAGATCCGCCAATTTAAGTCGCAACTGGTGTATCTCAGACTTGGACTCCGAATGGTGTTTTAGAGATACCGTTTGTGATTTTTCCAATTCCCCCAATCTAGACTCATGGTTATCCAACCGAGCAGTAAAGTGTTCAAGAGTGTCTTGAAAAAGCTTTGTTTGGTTAGCCATGTCGATACACATCCTGGCACTAAGTTTTTCAACTAATGTGTTCATATATGCCTCAAGGGTTGTAGCACCAGGGAAGGCCCCGGACAACTCCTCAGGTTTCGGCCTGGATTATTTTGGAGTAGGGTTGGGGGAAGAAGAACTACAATCCTCCCCTGAGGAATTGGCACTGGAAGACTGCGTACTCCCCCCACCCGAGGGACCCTTCCTCTTTGAAGAGGAAAAAAGATCCATTGTTTCAGTATGAGAATTTGAGGAAGGAAGATCTCCACTTAACGTTATCAAACAAGCACCATGTGTGGACAACGAGAGAGACACATTGTCGGTAGAAAGCTGCGAACAGTCTCTGTCAATGGGAGAACGGGACTTAAGCGGACTCAATAGATTAACCATGTCCCTGGAAGAACCACGAGGAGACCTGGGCTCTTTATTTTGCTTTTGTCCTTTAGAGACACCTGTAGTTTTAGCCATAGGTAATTTTGAGTTGAAATGACTCATTTTTTGCCAAGTGATATAACCAAGAACTGAGAAAGAGTAGAATAGTAACTTTATATTAAATTAACCTGGGAGATAATGTCACAGAAGTGTATAGGGTTGTGTTATTTTGAGGTGACCGGCTAGGGACCACCGCTACCCAACGTCAATTTTTACTAAAATTTTTTATTTATTTATTTATTGTTTTACTTATTTTTTTGTTTTTTTGTATTTTATTATGTTTTATTTATTATTTCTAATATTATTGTTTCTTCTGTTTCCTCTCTCCCCTCTCCCTCCAATTTATATATTAAATATTATAGTTATACTTTATAAACTTATTTAGTTTTAAATAATTAATATTAATTATATAGTATATTTGTTATTTATATATTAAATGAGCAACAATCCCCTATACCAATCAGTATGATGAAGTATGTGTATACACTTTTCAATGCAAGAACAGCAAATAAAGCAACATCAAATATTAAGTTCAAACCCACCAAGAAAATGGCCCCCCCCAGCAGCTGCGACACTAGACCCACCAATAAAATGGCCGCTACCATAGGCAGCGACTGCAGTCCCCCACAGCTTCCAGACAGGCTGCAATCAATGGCGATGTCACAGGCAGAGGTGAGGAAGCCTGTGGAGCAGGAGTATACAGTGATCCGTGCCTGTCACAGCCAGTCATGTCAGGACAATGCAGCTGGGGATCTCCACTTCATTCAGAAGAAGGCCCTGGTCCAGCGATGATGTCACAGGAGGAGGAGCAGCCGGAGTTTAGAGGAACAGGGCGAGCTGACAAAGGAACTTCTCGGGCAATGTGCCCTGGTAAAACAAATTCAAAAAAGATTCAAAGCCCCCCGGTCCATCAGGGGCAACCCCATAAATGGAGGTAGATAAATTTTTATTCAATTTTGAGCCCAGAAAAAAACCTCATATAGCGGTGACATCACTGGGAGGGAGGGAGGCGGCACCTGCAGCAGTCCCAATCCAAATCATCACCTGCAATGTGCCCAGGCAAAATAAAGTTAAAAGGGGGCGCAAACCTCCCGGTTAGACAGGGGTAGAGCTATAGAAGATCACAGGGGGGGTCCAATGTATTTTGTGACGCCACCCGAATAGCGGTGACGTCAGTGGCAGAGGAGGAGGATCCGCAGCGCAGCAGAGCCCAGCGGTTTGTAGGGGGGAACTTCCACAGCAGTGTGTCCAATGAAAACACACACAAAAGAGATCCCCGACCCCCCGGTCCACAAGGGGCAGCCCCAAAATAAGAGTTAAAGCCAGTCTAGTTAAAATTTGATCACAGGAAAAAACCGCTTATAGCGGTAACGTCACTGAGAGGGAGGGAGATGGCGCCTGCAGCGGTCTCAGTCCAAGTCTTCACCTGTGATGTGCCCAGGCTAAACAAAATTAAAAGGGGGTGAAAACCCCCCGGTTGGGTAGGGGCACACACACAGAAGGTCCCAGAAGGTGTTTTGATATGTTTTATGATATCCACCGATTAGCGGTGACGTCACTGGAAGGCAGAAGATGGCGCCCAGAGAAATTTCTGGTAGGATCTTCACCCCCGCTGCCAGGGTATAACACAGTCAAAAGGGGGCTAAAACCACCTGGTTGAACAGGGGTACATCTATAGAGGGTCCAAGAGGAAATCTTCCAATAAATTGGCCCAATATCAAAATAACGAAAATGTCAATGAAAATTGATAAAAGCTCCAAAAGTCAAAAAAATTGTGGGAAAATGAATATAAATCCACACCAGTGTGATGAAAGGTGAAAAATAAATTATTTATAAAGAAAAAAGAGGCAGTCTTTGAGTCTTTTTTTACCTCAGACAGGATCTCTCACAGTGACACGGCATCAACCGACGCCATTTTAGCAGGCCGCAGTCTTCGCCACAGGATAAAATGTCCTAGGTATATCCGATTTTGACAGGAAACATTTTAAAACATGCCAAACAACTTGCTGAATAAAAGTAAGTATGAATGAGAACGAAAATTTAGAAATATAGTTGCGTAGTCAGTAGCTGTAGAGGGTTACCCCAGGAGCACGCACGCAGTGCGACTTACATCACCTGCGCCTAGGCCACGCCCGCCCTTATATAGTGACTTACACTGTGTATCTCTAGTTTCACCATGGAATCATCAGAAGATGGGCAATAAACCCTTAGGACTGTTTCACATTTCCATTTTTTGACGGCAGGCCAAATCCGCCAGGGCGTTTAAAAATGGATCTGCTTATGTTATGGGCCAAACGGATGCCACTGGATCCGTGTTGTGGACGGATCTGCTGGAGTCGGCATATGGGGGGAAATTTAAAGGAACCGTGGTCTGGAAAGGAGCGAGAGAGAGAAAGAGAGATGCATGCCAGAACGGAAATTGGGGTTAAATTTTATGAAAAGAAATTGTTCCGGGCATGCTCAGTAGAAAAAGGCGGATCCGTTGGTGGATTCCATCAAATAATGGTTGGCAACAGATCCGCCGCCCATAGGCATCCTTTATAACGCATGCGGACAGCGATGGATCTGTTGCTATCCACGTCTTTCACAGACACAAAAAACGTTTCGTTGTCCGTCCACTCAAAAGAGCGGACGGCAAAATTATGACAGATCCGTCAAAAACGGATCCAACGGATGACCATCCGTCAAAATCCGCCGCAATGCAAGTCAATGGGAAAAAAAAACGGATCCGCCAAAAAAAAGGCAGATCCTTTTTTTGCAAAACGGCAGATTTTGACTGACGTCAAAAAACTGAAGTGTGAAACAGGCCTTAGAATATAAAAGCCACAAGGATTGGATAAAATCACCACAGACAGAGGTTAAATAAACCTTAAAGGGAATCTGTCACCTCATTTTTGGCCTATGAGATGCGGTCACTGCCATCAGGGGCTTATTTACAGCATTCTGTAATGAGATAAAAAAAAATGCTGGCAGGTCTAAAGAGCGCACCAAGTCTCTCCAAAAGATATATTTTAACTTCATCCAAAAACAGAGCATCAAACATGCTACTAGCAAATGGAAAATGTGGACTTGCTCATATAACCATAAACGTGCATTTGCTTAATACTTTAACAAACCACCTTTGCCCATTGAGCATTCTTAAATGGTTCTTTCATTATTTGCCTTTCATTGCCTAGGTAGAAATGACTGCTTCTATGTCCCGGCCACCAATAGTGGGGTTGCAAAAACAGCCAAGCACAGCTATAAGTTCCAGCTACCAGAATCAGGGTTGCATAAACAGCCCAGAGCAGCTGTTTGTGTAATTCCTGTGGAAATTAGTAGGAGAAAGCCTAGAAATGTGACCTACGCTGTTGGCGTAATTTCCATCACTTAATTCACTGTGCTGTGCAGTTTCTTGTTATATTCATTTCTATGGAAATTACACAAACAGAGTAGCACAACTACACTTAGCTGTTTTTGTAACTCCGATTTTGATGGACAGGACCTACAAGCAGGTATTCTTATCTGTCATCATCCTTCCAGATTTTAGAAAATTACACGTCTTCCAGAAACCATTTTTCCACACTGTGAATGATCTGATAAACTGGACTTTGTCTGATAATTTCACAAATGCTACAGTACATATATGATGGACCTTTATTATGAGCGACACGGTATTGAAATCTCCAGTTAAAATATTTCCTATATTTCTCATCATCTTTGTCCAACTCTAGAAGATAGGCAGCCAATTCCTTAGGACTTGGGAAATCGTCAACGTGAATGAAGGCATCCGCAGGGACAAAGCGTTCATAGTTTTTCCGAGATGTTCCCAAGACAACTGGAACCGCCCATGATCCAAAAGCGTTGAACCATAGCTTCTCTGTGATATAATCCTTGTAGATTGAATTCTCAAAAGCCAAGTAGAATTTATACTGGGTTATGGTGGCATGGAAATCAGCCCAGCTCAGTTTCATGTGATGTGCTCCATAAATATCAATAGAGATGTATTTCTTTAGTTCATCATAATACGCTATACGGGGGGAACCAGGGTACCATTTACTGACGACCCAAGCAACCAGCTTTGATTTTGTGGGAATGGTGAAGTTCTTACCCTTAATTTTTAATGGTGTCATCTGACCATATGGATAGTATATATCTGAATCCTTCCGAAAAGTCATGGTTAGGTTGAATAGGTTATCCAACATTTTCAAGTTCTGGATAATCCGTGGTGGCTCCATATTGTACCAGATCCAACGCTGGAAATTAGGCTTTGGTTCTTGGGGCAATGACCTTTTGTCATACATGATATCTGCGTGATGAATGAAGACTGCATCGGCAACGCTATAAAGACTTCTGTTTATTGTCAGGTTGCATCCCAGTATACCATATTCGGGGCACTTATCCAATGGGGATACATATCCCCAAGGCCACTTCCAAATGAGGACAACAATATCCTCATATATAACAGGTTTCTTTGGGGAGTTGATGCTTTTAATTTCTGACTTGTTTTGGGTCTGGTTTCTGCTACAAATCAACTTTTGAAGATTTGTTGACACCCCCGAGGTAATGCTTTCACGATTCACTATAAAGGATATGAGGAACACGAAAAGAAAGAAAACCAATATGTTTAGATGCTTCTGGTTGGTCGGTGCGAAGATCATCTTTGGTCAGCAAGGAGACGGAGAATCCAAGTATTAGTTGTGCATTCTGTGCCTGAGGAAACAAAGAGAATCAGTGTTACAATAAGCAGTGACTTGATATTTGGTTGAAAAAGGGTGTCTAGGGGGGCGTGGCCTAGGCTCTGAGCATGCAGGCAGCAAGAGCTCTAAGCTCCCACAGTCACATTCTAAAGCTACAAAATAAGCGTGCATAGGGTTAACTAAAATAACCTTGCTGGACCCTATTTTATTTATGAAGTTTGGGTGCCCATTTTGAGACAAAAAGCAGGACTCTGGTCCAAAGAGGACAGAAGAAGTAAGCTTTTACAAGTCTGGATGGCTGCAGTGCAGCAGAAGCTGAGGAACATCACCCCACATCATCTGCCCTCCTGTGAAGAGACCGGAGTGCCAGTGTGGGCTGTACTGAAGCCAGGATTGATCTGGAGGATCGTTATTGGTACTGAGGACTTTATTTGGACCCCCCAGTAAGGCACAACATAAATCCAGCTGTCTGCACGGCTTTCTGCCTGCGGTGTGTGGAGGATAACGGCGTGGCTGTGGCGGAGGGATACAGACTCCTGCATGTTCATCCCTGCTGATTACACCTGAGTGCTGCTGAATTCTGACTGCTGTAACATCAGGGTGAGGTTAGTGGGGACAGAGGAGCTTCCCTTGACATATTCTAGCATGGCACGCTGAAGAGGAAAGCAAAGACACCGGCGGGGACTCTTTCTTTTCCAAGGAGCTGAAGGGCGGAGGGATACCACCGGACTTCTAGGACCAGACCCCGAAATCGGCCAAGAACAGCACTATACAGACTCATAAAGGACCGGATCAGAGGCGACTAGCACCGGGGGAGCCACTAAAAACTGCTGAGGTGAGGCACAACTGAAATCCGTTCACTAGAACCGGACGCTGCACACTGATCACAGCTGCAATAGAACTCAATGGGAAGTAGTTCCGGCTGTGTCCAGCCTGTCAGCGTTGCAGAAACCTGACATGACAGGCCCCGCAGCACACAGCAAGTGGCCCCCCGGTACTACAGGCTCAGCTATACCCCAGAACTGTGCGGTGCAGCAGGTAGTCATCCCCAAGAGTACTGAGGAGAAGGATATAGATTGCGGGGAGGGCCCTCACTCTCCCCACACAATAAAGGAATACTGACTATTCTGCACTTATCAGCAGCGCAGACTTATAACACAATAGTGACCGCAGTTTCTGGCTGGTGGCCCCGGTGCCCTATACTCATCTGTACGGTGCACCATAATAGAGGATTATCCATTCTTCAAGCAAGGATCAGAGCTACAGTGGACTGCTTGCATTATTATTGAGGAATTGTGTGACTTTTGGCGCTCTTACTGAGGACTTCTCAGTTGACTCCTTTTCTGAAACTTGTTTTTAGACCATTTTACTCAACTTGTCTGATTGATCAAGCTAAAAGGGTCATAGATCTGAGGCCAGGGAAGGCTGTGTGGCAAATTAAGATGCAGTCAAGCAGGGGCAGAATTAATAATAGCTCACACAGGGTGACGAGGCACAATTTGGGGGCATCTTCAAAATCCTATGAGGATATCGCTAATGTGTTAAGCCCCACAAAATCTAGGTCACCTTTGAAAAGAGGTGAGCCCAAAACGCCTTATATAAAACAATCCCATAACCCTGCACCTGTCAAAGCTGCAAAAGGGGGATCAGGTATCAATAACCCATTGACCAAAACACTTCCTAAAACACAACCTGAAACACTTCAAAAAAAGAAACATTTTGGGGGACACATTAAAACTCCTCCTCCAAATCAGCTCCTCACGGAGGAAATGCACACTTCCAAATCAAACAAAAGGAAGGGCACAGACGATCAGGAAAACACCGAGAGTCTGTCTTCTTAGAACTCCGACAGTGTCTCAGCTGACTATACCCCAAACACAAGCCCTGAAAGGCAGAGGCCTAGAACGGACACTGGAGGTCCATTTCCTTCGTTTGAGGTTCCCCCTCCATCCATCAACCTGGGGGAATACAAGGGGTCCAATAAACAAGCCACCGAAGGATTCATGGCGGATCTCTTCCAGTCCTTCAGTGATGCCCTAAAAATTTGAGATTCAGACTAAGGCCCTACAGGAAACTTGCAGGAATCTTAGCCAAAAGGTTGAGAAATATGAGGTAAAGATGGTACAGGCGGAGAAGGACATTGTCTACCTCTCAAAGGAAAATTTTCTCCTCAAAACTGAGGTTATTTCCCTTAAAAACAAATTAAAGGATCTGGAGGACCGAAGCAGGAGAAATAACTTAAAAATACGAGGTATTCCTGAGTCGGTCTCCCAGGCAGATCTTTCAGATTACACTAAAAATTTATTCAAAAAATTATCGCCAAAATTGACAGAATTAGAAGTAAATATTGATCATATACACCGCCTCCCACGTCCAAAAGGGGTCCCACAGGAAAAGCCTAGGGACACTATCCTCAGGGTCCATTTTTTTGAAACAAAGGAGAAGGTTCTAAAATCTCTGAGAGAGGTTCACCTCCAGAGCCATATAAAGATTTAAAGATTTTCCAAGACTTCTCCAAAGAGATAATTGACGCAAGAAGGTCCTTCAGAGATTTGACCTCTAAACTTAGAAAGCTCAGAGTGTCATATAGATGGGGTTTCCCTACCAAGCTATTAGTCTGGTATAATGACAAAAACTACCCCATCTACACTCCACACGAGGGTCAGAAGTTCATTAAATTTCTGATGGATAACCCAGCATTTAGGGATAGGGATTAGGACTGATTTTTATCTTATGTTCAAATTTCCATGGTATATACTATTAATTTCCTTTTCATGAATATGAATATATTATGACCCGTATTTACGGTTTATTGATGTCACTGTGGGAACTTGCCACTTAATTTTTTCTCACTTTTCCCCCCACACTAAGGTGAGACACCAACCGGTTTGGAGTCCCCCAGGAGAACGCTCAAGTTCCTAATTTTTTTTTTCTGTATTTCACTGTTTTGCTTGTTTCCATTTTTCTGTTTTGATATTGCACTCTAACGATGAAAATCTTATCATACAATGTTAGGGGGCTCAACAGTCCGAATAAGAGGTATGCGGTATGGAAGGAGATCAACCGAACCCGTGCTGAATTGGTATGCCTCCAGGAGGTTAAACTGGCCTCCAATCAACACCCGATCTTCCAGCACAAGAACTTTCCACACATGTACAAGTCACTGTCCACAAAGAAAAAGGCTGGGGTCATTACACTGATAGGTGGCACCGTTCCTTTTCAGCTCATCAAAGAGATACCAGACTCGTTTTGCAGGTTTCATATACTCATATGCTTACTCCATGAAAGGCCATGCACAATAGTGAATGTATACGCACCTAACAAGGGACACATTCGTTTCTTGAGCAAGTTAATCAAAAAAATAGACAAAGTCAAAACAGGTGATCTGATCTTACTAGGCGATTTTAATATTGTCCCTGATAGTAGCATGGATTCGTCCTCATTAGTTCGCCACAAGGTTCCAGCTTTGAAAAACTGGTTAATTCAAAATGAGCTTTATGATGCTTTTCGTTGCTTGAACACATCGTCTCGTGAGTATTCTCACTTCTCAGATGTACATAAGACAGCATCTAGAATCGATCTAATACTTACTAATATATTTACTTTAACCAAAATTAAAGATATACGGTTCATGCAAAAGACCATCTCGGATCATACCCCTGTTCTTGCTGAGTTCCTCGTGGGTCCTCCCTCTGACAAGCCATTCCGCTGGAGACTTAACCCAGCTTTGTTATATATACCAGAGTACAAGCAAGAGATAGAAAACGTTCTCTTAAACTACTTCAAGGAAAATGTATCTGGTGAAGTAAATCAGTTCACGGTCTGGAATGCCCATAAGGCGGTCCTGAGGGGATGCCTTATGCAGATCCTCTCTAAACATAAGAAGAGAAATAGGGAAAAAATTACAAACCTACAGGCCCAAATTAATGATCTAGAAAAAAAACAAACCAACTTGAAAGTTCCTTATCAAACCATCCAGGCTGAGATTTTGACACTCAGACAGAGTCTGAGATCTGAAATCTACCAGGAATACGATGCAGCCATCAAAGCATCTAGTTATAAATCGTATACATCTCTCAACAAGCCTACCAAGTTTATGATGAGGAAATTAAAAAGAGAAAGAATCAAAAAAAGGATAATTAAGATTGTATCTCCCTCGGGTGATCCCAAAATTCACCCTAGGGACATTGTCAACTCGTTTGCAGATTTCTTTAAAAATCTTTATAACCTGAAAGATGACCCCCAAACACCGGTGGTTAACTCGAATTTTGTGGATTCTTTTCTACAGAGTATCGATTTACCAAGAGTTGATGAGCCGGATGGCTTCTCTGTGGAATACTATAAATCCTTTTCAAAAATTCTGGCTCCACAGTTGGCTTCCGTCTTTGGTCTGGCATCCTCTCTGGGTTCCTTCCCAAAGGAGATGTTAGAGGCAACAATTGTCATGATTCCAAAGGAGGGGGGAGACCCCGAGAGGATACAGAACTATAGGCCAATCTTGCTCATAAACAGCGATATTAAAATCTATTCAAAGATCATCGCAAACCGACTAAAAAACATCCTTCCACGTCTGTTGGTGGATGACCAAATAGGGTTCACAGAGGGCCGCCAGGCCTCAGATGGGACTAGAAGGGTGTTGAACCTGATAAACTTAGCTAACAATTCGAGAAACGAAACTGCTTTTCTGGCACTGGACGCTGAGAAGGCGTTCGATAGACTAAACTGGCTATATTTAAAAACAACTCTCGCTAGATTTGGCTTTAACGAGAAGTTTCTATCAACAGTCTTCGCCCTATACTCGGGTCCTAGTGCCAGGATCTATGAAAACAACTTCCTTTCTGACTCGTTCGACATTACTAATGGCACAAGACAGGGGTGCCCCCTGTCTCCCCTTCTATTTGTGCTTGCCATAGAGCCCCTAGCCGAAAAAATTAGATTAAACAATTATATTAAAGGCTTTGAAATGCCATCACGAAATTTTAAAATCGGGTTATTCGCAGATGATCTCTTCCTCACACTTCTTGATCCCGCAAATTCCATTAAAGCCCTTTCAGATGAACAAGAAAAATTCTCTAGAGCATCCTATTTTAAGATAAACCCACACAAATCCAAATTTATAACTCTAAACATGAAACAATCCGAAATTAACGAAATAAAGACTCAAACCCAGTTCATTTGGGAGGAAAAAGAGATTGTCTATCTAGGGATTAGAATAGCAGGATCAATCCAAGCCACAGTTAGGGCCAATTTAGACAGCATTATAAAGACTATTACAGGCAATCTATCCTTTTTGGCTCAGTTAGAGACTTCCATTTTTGGGAAGATACTGGCAGTCAAAGCCTTTATCCTTCCCAAAATTTTATACATATTTAGGACTTTGCCAGTTAGCTTTCCACGCCAATCCATTGATAAAATTCAAGAGCTCATCCGACTATTTATTTGGAAAGCTAAGAAAGCAAGAATATCTGCAGACTTACTTTATAAAAATAAAAAACATGGGGGTGCAGGACTGCCCAACATATACGCTTATTATCAGGCCTCACTCAAACAGAGCTGGCGGTTTACTGAAAACATGACACATCCGGCTTGGTATGGCTTGGAGAGAGATGCTAGTGATAGAGGTTCCACGCGAAAGCTTTTCTTTTACTTCCTTCTGCAAAAGCACAGTGCAAACTCATCGCATCCTATATTTCGGTCGATAATCTCAGCCTGGAGGAAACTCATTAAGCCGACTAAAAATATCAAAAAAGCAGAGCAAATCTTAAAACTACCCCTATCTTAATTTGCACTGATGGATGATCTCCCTATGCCGGAGATATGGGGGAAATCTGGAATCAAAAAGGTGGGGGATGTTTTTAGTGGAGTGGAGTTCTTGAAATTCAGTGAGATCAAGGCTAAATATAATCTACCATCATCTGAGCTGGTCTTTTACACTATGTTGAAAGACAGAATTTTGAAAATCATAAAAGGGAAGAATTTAAATTATGAAATGCTAACTTCACTGTTGTGCAACCTTAAAAATAAAAACCTCTGGAGTCTGCGTAATTTGTATAGATCTGTCGTCAAGGACCTAACGAGCCACAAAAACATATACATGAAGAGATGGGAGTCCAATTTAGGTGCTGATATCCGTCTCGAGAATTGGAACAATGCCATCAAATTCACTTACAATTCCAACATATCAATGGGTCTTCACGAGGGTTATTTTAAACTGTTAAATAGGTGGTACTATACCCCGACAAGGTTATCACATTTTAACACAGAATTATCTTCCTTGTGCTGGAGAGGCTGTGGACATCAAGGGAACCTCTACCATATATTTTGGGGTTGTTCAAAGATCAAAAACCTCTGGTTCCAGGTCACACAGCACATTAACCTCATTGCTAAGGACTTCACAATTACGCCTGAAAGAGCACTTCTTTCATTAGACATGGAACAATTTGATGATTCGGTAAGACACATTATCATCCACATCCTTTTAGTGACTAAGACCATGTTAGCACAATGGTGGAAGAAAGTCGAGGTTCCTAAGCTTTCAGACATACTTGACAAGATAGGCCAACACAGCGATTTAGAACACAGATTTGCGATTAACAATAATCACATTCACAAATATTCAAAAAAATGGAAGACTTGGAACAAAAAATTCCATATCAAATACACCTATTAAGAGGTATTATATTTTGAGGCCTAAACATGGCTGTTGTAGTACCGGGATGTTGTATCTCCTTCCAAGAATGTTACCCCTTAATAAGGATTGGCGATTTTCTTTTCCTTTTTTGTTGTTATTTGCTATATGCTATTTAATGCCTATTTGTGGGTTCTCTAGTTTTAAATTTTTTCTGTACCTGTACAAGGTTCTTTACTTCCCATTCCCTTTCCTCCCTTTTTACCCTTACCCTGTTTAATGACTGAAAACCAATAAAATTATTTGAAAAGAAAAAGGTTGTCTAGAATTGGATAATATTGCTTCTTCTTTTAAACATTTGCTTCACACCTGCCCATGTAATTGAGTCTGATATTGCAGCTCAGCATGGCTAAAGTAAATGGAACTGAACTGTAAGATCACACAAAACCTGTCAGCAAAAATTGCCATTTTTTTTAAACTCACTTAACACCTTTATTTTACTTAAAGCGTTACTAAGGGTATTCAAAGGATGCGCATTCTTTGGAACCAATTTTATTCATAAAAATGAAGGAAATGCATAAATAGTTTTGATTTAAGAAAGAGATTGTTAGGCGCCAGGATTCTCCCGCTGCACAGGATAGATCCCAAGCATTGCCCGATACTGTGGTCTCCCATTCGGCTCCAGGTGCTCAGATTGCTGCTCAGCACAGATGTCAGTCCCAGCATCTTGCTGAGGCTTGTAGCATATGCTTGGCTGCTGCTGGCTCTTCAGCTAACTCTATGGGAGCCAGTGATACGCAGGTGCAGTCCTGCGCTCTGGAACCTAAGTCCAGAGACCACCTTACTGAGCATGTCCATGATGTGGTGTCTTCTTATTGGTGGTCGGATGTTACCTGCTCTGGTGATGTGGCAGCTCCGGATTGGCCTGCGGGAGATGTCTCGGCCGGCTGGGCGAGAGTGTTTGGGGTGGAGCCTAGTGTATAAAAGACTCAGAGGTGCACGCCGTTGCACTATCACGTATGTTATGATATGTGAGTGTGGACACTCTAGCACTCTGTCTGCAGGTTGTGTGAGTCTGTCTAAGCTCTGGTACTGTACTCTTAGGCAGGTAGTTAGCGTCACTGGGGGTAACTAGTCACTTGGTGTAGCACCAGTTTCTCCATGCTGCAGGCGTCCATTCCCTCTCCCTGGGAACTGTCAGGCGCTTGCAGCCATTACTCATAGCATTCACGTGCTGTCAGGCAGGAAGCCCCATCTCCCAGTGGGACCTTCCACAATGGACCAACCTGGTCCCAGCAGTCCCTTCATGTGACCTACCCTGGCCACCTTATATGGTCCGTAGTCACGCCCACCGGGTCACATGGCTATGATCTCATCACAGGTCCTTCAACCACTCATACACACTTTACAATAGCGTCCTTAAACACACCCCCTGGGTGGGTTTGTAGATAACTGGGCCGCCCGTCTCCCCAGCTACCTGGAGACTTCTCCCTGACACATTGAAACAGCACCTCAGCAGTATCACTGCTGATCAACACACACATAAGTCTCCATCTCAAGGCCACCCACCTTGAGATACATAACGGTCATTCAGGATTCTGCCATTCATCCTCTCTCATAGGACATCCACACAGCGCCCCCTAGCGGACACAGTGGTCACTACACCACACTATCATCTATCTATTTATCTATGTATCTATCTATCCATCCAGCCATCTATTATCTATCTATTATCTATCTATTTATCTATGAACACATTTATCTATTTGTCTATCTATTATCTATCTATTGAAAAAAAAGGAAACAGCACAGTACTTAGCTTCGGGTGCCCGGCCCCTGGCAGAAAGTCCCGTTTTAAGGCACAATATCCAATATTCATTCCAAATAAAGGCAGCACTCCATAGTAAGTCTTTCAAGTGGTAGTGAGTTTATTCAGCCCACATATCAAGGCAACGTTTTGGCTCAACTTGAGCCTTTCTCAAGCCATATATAGTGGGGGCGAAGTTGTGTGACTTCAGCGTTTTTGTGCATCAGACGTGTTGGATTTTTCAAGGTTTTTTGCGTGATTGCAGACAGTGTCTTTTTTTTCCTGTCCTGTCTCGTCAGTTTGGGCCCCATCATTTGCTCAGTCTATTTTTCTGTCTGTGTATGTGTTTTCATCATGTCTCACCGACAATATGTTTTTGGGGGCTGTCTATTCCTTTGGGGTCTGCTCCGGGGCAGTTTAGATTTCAACTTTCTTGCTTTTGGCCGAGTTAGTTCTCCGGCCATGCCGAGGCGTCTAGGGCATCGTAGGTACACTCCACGGCTACTGCTAGTTGTGTGGATAGGATCAGGGGTCTGCAATCCGCTTAGTTTCTAACCTCTCTGGTTTTCTGTGGCTTGGCCTGGTCCTGTTATCCTCCTCGGTGACCCAATCATAACAGAAGACCATCTCCCGACCGCCCCTTTTATGATGTCAGGACCCAGGACTATAGAGTACACTCACTCAGTTGGGAGGTCAGTCTCACTGGAGATTCCGTGCTGTTAGGATTCCAGATGCAGGGAGACGTCTGGCCCAGCCTCCCCACATGGCTAGCCTAAGACCATCTAAGCACATGTAAGTGTTAATTTCTGTATTTTATATTTGCATTGTACATATCTAATGTCTCAACTTTGTAAAAATCTTTTATCTCTGAAATCACTTCCCGCCTTTTGGGAATAAATTATAAAACTTATTAGCTCTGTCTACATGCTCTAAAACATCGAATTTACGTGCCTTTAAGATAATTATGCTACTGAAGTGAGTTGGCTTCGAACCCCTCTATTAAGTTTATAACTTAAGCAGAGAAATCTGGAGCTGGTGGAGGCGAAGTGTGGTCTGGGACCTGGTCACTGCTGAGAGTGACGGAAGGGATTTTATAAGCTAATTGGGTGGCTGCGGCCAGAGCATTTATAATTCCCTCACTGCAGCGTGCCGGGTGGCCAGACCTCATTGAGGCAGCCGGCCAGCGACAAATTATCCCAGGTGTAGTTCCCTGACTGACCTGAGGGTAAGGGGGGCGCCGGAGAGCTGCGAGTTCCGAAGTGGAACTGAAAAGTTTCGTGAAGTATTGTGGGCAGTGGTGAGACAACCAAAATAAATCCTCCTGCAGTAAATTGTTAGGGCAAGACTAGCTTGCTGTTTTTTTTATCACAGGGTGCCAGCGGTGGGATACTAAGATAAGCCCCCCCTGTGCCTGTGATAGCCGTGTATTGGCAGTACGTCGCTTCCCTCCGTCCGTGAAATACCGGTGCCAGCGGCGGGATCGTGACATTATCTTTTTATCTATTTATCTATCATCTATTTATCTATCTATTTATTTATCTATCATCTATCTATTTATCATTTATCTATCTCTTTATCTAACATCTATCTATTCATCTATCTTTTTATCTATATATCTATTTATCTATCATCTATCTATCATCTATCTATTTATTTATCTATCTATCATCTATCTATCTATCTATCTATCTATCTATCTACTTATCTATCATCTATTTACCTATCTATCCATTTATCTATCTATCTTCTATCTATCTATCTACTTATCTATCATCTATTTACCTATCTATCCATCTTCTATCTATCTATCTATCTACTTATCTATAATCTATTTACCTATCTATCCATTTATCTATCTATCTTCTATCTATTTATCTAACATCTATCTATTTATCTATCATCTATCTAGCTATCATCTATTTATCTATCTATCATCTATTTATCTATCATCTATTATCTATCTATCTACCATCTAGTTATCTGTCATCTATCTATCTATCTTCTATCTATTTATCTATCATCTATCTATTATCTATCTACAGTATCTATATATTATCTATCTATATATCTGTCTATTTATCTATCATCTATTTATCTATTTATCTATCTATCTAAGTATTTATCTATCTCTCTCTATCTATCTACTAGCTATCTATCTATGTATCTATTATCTATCAATCATCTATCTATTTATCTACCATCTATCTATCTATTTATCTATCTATTTATCTATCCATCTATTTTTCTATCTATTTATATATCATCTATCTATCTATCTATCTATCAATTATCTATCATCTATCTATTTATCTATCATCTATTTATTTATCTCTCTCTCTCTCTCTATCTATATCTATTTATCATCTATCTATTTATCTATCATCTATTTATCTATCATCTATTTATCTATTTACTTATCTATTATCTATCTATCATCTATTAATCTATCATCTATCTATTTATCTATCTATTTATCTATCTATGTCTTTATCTATCTATCTACCTATTTATCTATCTATCTATTTATCTATATATCTATTTATCTATCTATCTATTTATCATCTATCTATCTATATATCTGTCATCTATCTATCTGTAACGGGTAACGGGGTCTTCTGTGCTGTAATGCCTCTTACATTACCACCCCGTGTTTCAGGAGGTCCACTCTGCTTTTCCTCACTTCTGGATGAAGGACGATGGCTCGAAAGGCTTTGTAACGTGGGAACATATGAAAGATCGCTGCTTCTCCACGTATTTACAGTGTGACATTTTACTCACCGGTCTCAGAATATATGTACATACAGAGGACAGGACAATCAATATGTGTCGGGCCAGTAGATAACAGGCTACAATTTATCTATCCATCATCTATTCATCTATCTATCTATCTATCTATCTATCTATCTATCTCAGTTTATCTATCATCTATTATCTATCTATCTATTTATTTATCTATCATCTATTTAACTATCTATCTATCTATATATATCTATTTATTTATCATCTATTTATCTATCATCTATCTATCTATCATCTATTTTTATCTATTTATCTAGTTATCTATCATCTATCTATCTGTCATCTATCTATAATCTATCTATCATCTATCTATTTACCTATCATCTATCAATCATCTATTTATGTATCATTTATCTATTTATCTGTCATCCATTTATCTATCTATCTATCTTTCATCTATGTATTTATCTATTTATCTATCATCTATCTATTTATCTATGTATCTATTAACTATCTATCTATCTAGTTATATATCATCTATCTATCTATTTTTCTGTCATATATCTATACAGCTATCTATCTATACATCTATCTATCTATCTATCTATCTAAAGGAGAGCTTTAAACTAGAACAATGCGGGAAGGGAAGCAAAAGACCAGAAAAAGCCATACACCTGATAAATGCTATTGAGAACTCTGCTATTAGAAGTGGAAAGGAAGAACAAAGACAAAAGAATCTAATTAATAAAAATATTGGAGAAAGAGAAACCAATCACAAACTAAAATGTTTCCATACTAATGCGCAAAGCAAGGGCAACAAACAAGGAGAATTGGAACTACTAACACAGGAAAAGAAATATGATGTCATTGGAATCACTGAAACTTGGTGGGACGATACACATGATTGGAATACAAGACTAGAAGTATACAACTTATTTGCAAGAAACAGACTTGATAAACGAGGAGGAGGTGTCGCATTGTATGTTAGAAACGCGTATATCTGCACAGAGATCCAAGCTTCAGAGACTGGGAGTTCTGTGGAAACTGTTTGGGTAAGAATACAATGACAGAACAATGGAAAGGACACCATTGTAGGCATTTACTACAGGCCGCCTGTGCAAGCTGAAGATGTGGATGAACTCTTTATGCATCAAATGGCCAAGTTCTCCAAAAAATATGACATAGTTGTCATGGGAGATTTCAACTATCCAGACATTTGTTGGGAATCTCTCTCAGGCAAAACTAACAGGTCAAGGAAATTCTTATCCTCTCTTGCTGACAACTTTATCTTCCAAAAGGTAGGGGAGAAAACAAGGGGAGCTGCTACCTTGGATCTAATCCTTATAAACAGGGAGGAAATGGTTGAGGAGGTAAAAGTGGCTGGGACCCTAGGAGGTAGTGACCATGCTATTTTAGAATTTTGGATAACTAGAGGAGGAAGACCTGTGAAGACTCAGACGTGAAGGTTAGATTTCAGAAAGGCAGATTTTAAGTGATTCAGAAAGAGAATTGGAGGGATCCAATGGCTGGATATCCTTAAAGACAAAAATGTCCAGGAAGGATGGGAAATCTTGAAAAATTAAATTCTCAAAGCACAATTGTTAACAATTCCGAAAAGAGGGAAGAATAGAAACCATTTAAGGAAACCAGAATGGATGAACACAGAACTTAAGCACATGCTAAAAAGGAAGAGAGAAATGTTTATAAAATGGAAAGAGGGAGGCATATCTAAAGAAGAATATAATGCTGTCTGCAGAACCTGCAGGGCACAAATCAGATTATCTAAAGCTGAAAATGAATTGAGGGTTGCAAGAGACATCAAAAGCAATAATAAAGGATTTTGGGGATATGTCAAAAGTAAAAGAAAAGTCAAAGATGCTATAGGATTTTTACAGGATGAAAATGATGAAATGGTAAGACAGGATGTTGGGAAGGCCGAACTTTTAAATTCCTATTTTGCATCTGTTTTCTCTCAGAAAGGAAATGTAACATCAACTGTTCTTCACTGTCCTATTAAGGGAATAGAAGAATCCAGGATATCTATAAACAGAAAGATAGAGAGGAAACACTTTGCTAACCTAAATGAATTCAAGTCTCCAGGTCCAGATGAATTACACCCCAGAGTACTGAAGGAGATAGCAGAAGAAATGTTTGAACCCCTCTCCATAATCTTTGAAAATTCTTGGAGAACAGGAGAAGTCCCAGAAGACTGAAGAAGAGCAAATGTTGTTCCTATCTTCAAAAAGGGGAAGAAGGTGGACCCAGGCAACTATAGGCCGGTGAGTCTGACTTCTATACCAGGAAAGATCTTTGAACAAATTATTAAACAACATGTATGTCAGTACCTGGATAAGAATGAAGTTATTAAACAGAGTCAGCATGGGTTTGTAACTAATAAGTCATGCCAGACTAACTTAATTTCCTTCTATGACAGAATCACTGATTGGGTGAATCAGGGAAATGCTGTAGATATAGTATATCTTGACTTCAGCAAAGCATTTGACAAAGTATCTCACATAATCCTTATTGAAAAACTGACTAAGTATGGAATGGACAAGGCAACTGTTAGGTGGATTCATAACTGGCTTAGTGATCAGACCCAAAGAGTGGTCGTAAATGGCTGCACATCCAGTTGGAAGAATGTCTCAAGTGGGGTACCACAGGGCTCTGTCCTGGGCCCTGTATTGTTCAACATCTTTATCAACGATTTAGATGAAGGAATTGGGGGCAAACTGATTAAATTTGCTGATGACACAAAGGTAGGAGGGATAGCTAATACTAGAGAAGAGAGAGAGGATTCAAAAAGATATAAATAAACTGGAGCAGTGGGCAGCAACTAACAGAATGGTTTTTAACAGGGAAAAATGCAAAGTACTACATCTGGGCAATAAAAATGAAAAAAGCATATACAGAATGGGAGGAATAAGGCTAAGCAACAGCACATGTGAAAAAGACTTGGGTATACTAATAGATCACAGAATGAATATGAGTCAACAGTGTGATGCAGCAGCAAAAAAGGCAAATGCAATTCTAGGATGTATTAACAGAAGCATACAGTCTAGATCACGTGAAGTCATTATTGCCCTCTACTCCTCTTTGGTCAGACCTCATCTGGAATACTGAGTCCAGTTTTGAGTCCAGATAGATAAATAGATAGATGATAGATTGATGGATAAATCGATAGATGATTGATAAATAGATAGATAGATGATAGATAAATAGATAGATAAATACATAGATAAATAGATAGATAGATGATAGATAGATAAATAGATGATAGATAAATAGATAGACAGATGATAGATAAATAGATGATAGATAGATAAATAGATAAATACATAGATAGATAAATAGATAGAAAGATAAATAGATAGATGATAAATAAATAGATAGATGATAGATAAATAAATAGATGATAGATAGCTAGATAAATAAATAGATAGATAAATACATAGATAAATAGATAAATAGATAGATGATAGATAAATAGATAAATACATAGATAGATAAATAGATAGATAGATAGATAAATAGATAGATAAATAGATAAATAGATGATAGATAAATAGATAGATAAATAGGTGATAGATAAATAGATGATAGATAAATATATATAAATAGATGATAGATAAATATATAGATGATAGATAAATAGACAGATAATAGATAGATGATAGATAAATAGATAGATAATAGATAGATAAATAGATATATGATAGATAGATAGATAGATAAATGCATAGATAGAGGGATAGTGAAAGGTGAAGGCAATAGGGGAGTTTATTATGCATACAATACTGCAATTTTATTGGAATATAAGGGGTTTTCACAGTGGCACACCATAGTTCCTTAGCTGACCTGCTGGTGACCTGCGTGTGGGGAGCTCAGCTGGCAGATCATCAGCTTATCAGACTGACATGGAGGAAAACAGAAGAGGAGTGAAATGGGGGCAGGAGCAGCTAAAGTTGCTCACAGAGCAGGCGCGGCCCGGCATACAAGCCAGGAGGAGGCGGGGCCCAGACGGCAGCACAGGGGCATGATGGACAGCTATGGGAGGCGGGGCCCAGACGCTGCAGGGACATGATTGACGGAGGGGAGACGGCTGATACAGGGCGACACACCATACCTATGGGACATATAACTGGATAACTGGTATGAGGACCTATTTATAAAAGTTAATATTTTGGCGTTACTGGGGGTCAGAAACGGAAGTCACCTTCACAGAATGCAGCCTTAGTGCTGCTGAAGGTGGCTCTTTTAGTTAAAAACGCCCTGGGGGGGTGACAGGTTCCCTTTAAAAAATTATCCCTCGACCAAAACTGTGCCGCTAACGATAGACCTGTCTCTAATCTTCCCTTCATCTCTAAACTCCTGGAATGCCTGGTTCACGTCCAACTTATCCGCTATCTCTCAGATAACTCTCTTCTCGACCCTCTCCAATCCGGTTTCCGCTCTCTACACTCTACTGAAACTGCCCTCACTAAAGTCTCTAATGATCTTCTAACAGTTAAATCTAATGGTCATTACTCCATGCTAATTCTCTTGGATCTCTCTGCAGCATTCAACACTGTGGATCATCAGCTCCTCCTCACTATGCTCCGTTCCATTGGCCTCAAGGACACCGTTCTCTCCTGGTTTTCCTCCTATCTCTCTGACCACTCCTTTACTGTATCTTTTGCAGGCTCCTCCTCCTCTCATCTTCCCCTTACTGTTGGGGTTCCTCAAGGATCAGTCCTAGGCCCCCTCCTCTTCTCTTTGTATACTGCCCCTATTGGCCAAGCAATCAGTAGATTTGGGTTTCCAGTACCATCTCTATGCTGATGACATCCAATTATACGCTTCTTCTCCTGACATCACGCCAGCCTTTTTGGAAAACACCAGTGATTGTTTTACCACTGTCTCTAACATCATGTCCTCCCTCTATCTGAAACTGAACCTGTCAAAGACTGAACTCCTTGTGTTTCCTCCCTCTACTAATGTACCTATGCCCAACATCGCCATTTCCATGTGTGGTTCCACCATTACTCCCCAGCAACATGCCTGCTGTCTTGGGTTCATACTTGATACCGAGCTTTCATTCACCCCCCACATCCGATCACTGGCTCGCTCTTGTTATCTGAACCTCAAAAACATTTCTAGAATTTGACCCTTTCTTACTTTCAACTCTGCAAAAACTCTCACTGTTTCTCTAATTCATTCTCGTCTGAACTATTGTAACTCTCTACTAATCAGTCTCCCTCTTACCAAACTCTCCCCTCTCTAATCCATCCTGAATGCTGCAACCAGCATCATATTCCTCACCAATCGTTATACCGATGCCTCTACCTTGTGCCAGTCCTTACACTGGTTACCTATCCACTCAAGAATTCAGTATAAACGTATTACCTTCACCCACAAAGCACTTCATGGCTCAGCACTACCCTACATCTCCTCCCTTCTCTCAGCCTACCACCCTACCCATGCCCTCCGTTCTGCTAATGACCTGAGGTTAACATCCTCAATAATCAGAACCTCCCACTCCCGTCTACAAGACTTTCACGTGCTGCGCCAATTCTTTGGAAAGTACTACCCATGTTAATACTATTAATCCCCAATCCCCACAGTTTTAAGCGTGCCCTAAAAACGCATTTGTTCAGACTAGTCTATCGCCTCAGCGCATTAACCTAACTATCCCTGTGTGGCTCATTCAAAATTTTTTACCATAACCAGGTTCCTCGCATCATGTTCTCACATGCTTTATGCATTTAGTAGCCCTTTGTGTCTGTACTGTTACATATTTAGACTGTTAACTGGTTCATGCATTAACAGGAACACCCGATTCTTACACTATGGCCGGTCCAAACAATAAAAGCAATTGTTACCAACCATCTTCCGGGTCTCCCCATTTCCTTATAGATTTTAAGCTTGCAAGCAGGGCCCTCATTCCTCTTGGTATCTGTTTTGATGTATGTGTTTATTGTTATGCTGTAATGTCTATGGTCTGTAGAAGTCCCCTCTATAATGTAAAGTGCAGCGGAATATGTTTATAGAAATAAAATTATTATTATTATTACATGTGATGGAAGGTCTCTCTCATATATCACATGAGATGGAAGGTCTATCTTTTATTACATGGGGTGAAAGATCTCTCCTATATTACATAGGATGGACCACCTCTCCTATATTACTGTACATGTGATGGAAGGTCTCTCCTATATTATATGGGATGGAAGATCTTTCCTATATTATATGACATGGAAAGTCTCTCCTATATTACAGTCATATGGGCAAAATTTGACCGGTGCAAAAGTATGGGCACCCTTATCATTTTCTTGATTTGAACACTCCTAACTACTTTTTACTGACTTCCTGAAGCACTAAATTGTTTTTGTAACCTCATTGAGCTTTGAACTTCATAGCCAGGTGTATCAAATCATGAGGAAAGGTATTTAAAGTGGCCACTTGCAAGTAGTTCTCCTATTTGATTCTCCTATGAAGAGTGGCATCATGGGCTCCTCAAAACAACTCTCAAATGATCTGAAAACAAAGATTATTCAACATAGCTGCAGATGGTGTCACTGTGCATCGGTCAACAATACAGCGCACTTTGCACAAGGAGAAGCTGTATGGGAGAGTGATGCGAAAGAAGCCGTTTCTGCAAGCACGCCACAAACAGAGTCGCCTGAGGTCTGCAAAAGCACATTGGGACAAGCCAGTTACATTTTGGAAGAAGGTCCTGTGGACTGATGAAACAAAGATTGAGTTGTTTGGTCATACAAAAAGGCGTTATGCATGCGCTGTATTGTTGACCGATGCACAGTGACACCATCTGCAGCAAGATGATGCTGCAGGTCTTTGGAGGTGGTCTGTGGATTGTCCTTGACTGTTCTCACCATTCTTCTTCTCTGCCTTTCTGATATTTTTCTTGGCCTGCCACTTCTGGGCTTAACAAGAACTGTACCTGTGTTCTTCCATTTCCTTACTATGTTCCTCACAGTGGAAACTGACAGGTTAAATCTCTGAGACAACTTTTTGTATCCTTCCCCTGAAAAGCTATGTTGAATAATCTTTGTTTTCAGATCATTTGAGAGTTGTTTTGAGGAGCCCATGATGCCACTCTTCATAGGAGAATCAAATAGGAGAACGACTTGCAAGTGGCCACTTTTAAAAACCTTTTCTCATGATTTGATACACCTGGCTATGAAGTTCAAAGCTCAATGAGGTTACAAAACCAAATTTAGTGCTTCAGGAAGTCAGTAAAAAGTAGTTAGGAGTGTTCAAATCAAGAAAATGATAAGGGTGCCCATACTTTTGCACCGGTCAAATTTTGTTTAAATGCAGATTGCACATTTTCTGTTAGCACAATAAACCTCATTTGAATCCAGAAATATAACTGAGTCCATCAGTTATTAGATATATGAAACTGAAATAGCTGTTGCAAAAACCAAAATTGTTATAAAGAAAAAAGGTTAACATTAATAGGGGTGCCCAAACTTTTACATATGACTGTATATGGGATGGAAGATCTTTCCTATATTATATGAGATGGAAAGTCTCTCCTATATTATATAAACAGTAAAATGATTAAAATTGATGGTGTCGGCCCTTTAAAGAACAATGAGGGTGAAATCATAGAGAGCGATGTGGGAAAAGCAAATGTTTTAAATACTTTTTTCTCAACAGTGTTCACACAGGAAAAGGATTTGCCAGGGGAAATGCAGAGTGATAATGTAAACTCCTCATTAAGTATTACCTGCCTAACCCAGGAAGAAGTGCAGAATCGCCTTAGTAAGATTAAAATTGACAAATCACCAGGCCCTGATGGCATTCACCCTCGGGTATTAAGGGAGTTAAATAATGTGATAGACAGGCCTCTGTTCCTTATATTTAAAGACTCTATAGAAACAGGGTCTGTTCCTTTTGATTGGCGGCAAGCAAATGCGGTACCAATATTCAAAAAGGGGTGTAAAAGGGAACCTGGAAACTATAGGCCGGTAAGCTTAACGTCTGTTGTGGGTAAAATTTTTGAAGGGTTTCTAAGGGACACCATTATGGAATATCTCAATGTTAATAAATGTTTAACTCCATATCAACATGGATTTATGAAGGATCGCTCCTGTCAAACTAACCTGATCAGTTTCTATGAGGATGTAAGCTCTCAAATGGACCAAGGAGAATCATTGGATGTCATTTATCTCGACTTCTCTAAAGCATTTGACACTGTCCCACATAAAAGATTGGTAAGTAAGATGAGAAAGCTTGGGCTACGGGAAAATGTGTGTAGATGGGTAGGTAGCTGGCTTAGTGATAGAAAACAAAGAGTGGTTATTAATGGTGCATACTCAGATTGGGCCAGGGATACTAGTGGGGTACCACAGGGTTCTGTATTGGGCCCCCTACTAGTTAATATATTTATTAATGATCTAGTGGATGGCTTACACAGTAAAATATCAGTATTTGCAGATGATACAAAACTATGTAAGGTAGTTTACACAAAGGAGGACAGTTTGCAACTACAGACAGATTTGAGTAAATTGGAGAATTGGGCTGAAAAATGGCAAATGAGGTTTAACACAGATAAGAGTAAGGTTATGCACATGGGAAGGAGAAACAGATGCTACAATTACTTACTAAATGGGAAACTGCTGGGGAAATCAGACATGGAAAAAGACAGGCATCTTAGTCAATAAGAAGCTAAATTGGAGTGCCCAGTGTCAGGCAGCTGCCACCAAAGCAAATAGGGTCATGGGATGCATTAGAAGAGGTCTGGGGACACGAGATGAAAACATAATTCTCCCTCTGTACAAATCACTCGTCAGACCACACTTGGAGTATTGTGTGCAATTTTGGACGCCGGTGCTCAAGAAAGACATTACTGAACTTGAAAGGGTTCAAAGGCGGGCTTCTAAAATGATAAATGGAGTTGGTTCACTACAATACCCAGAAAGGTTATCAAAATTAGGTCTATTTACTCTAGAAAAGAGAAGACTTAGGGGAGACCTAATATATATGTACAAGTATATCAGAGGGCAATACAGAGATCTCTCCAATGAACTGTTTGTACCAAGGACTGTGACAAGAACAAGGGGGCATTCTCTTCGTTTGGAGGAAAGACAATTTCTGCACCAGCATAGAAGAGGGTTCTTCACGGTAAGAGCAGTGAGGCTCTGGAATTTTCTTCCTGAGGAAGTGGTGATGGCCAACTCACTGAATGAATTTAAAGGGAATCTGTCACCCCTTTTTTGAGATATCATATAATGATATCATTCAATTGTGTGTCACATAAGGATTCTCTTAGTACTTTTGCTACCCCTGACCCCGCACCTTTCATGCATAAATACCTTTTTTATATCGGTTCAGATGTATGTAAACTGCCACTGTCCGGTCCGATGGGCGGGGCTTATTCAACTGCTCCCCCTCCCTGTCTTTGTCACGCGGGGCTTAGGTCAACTAAGGCTGAAATACCCGGGGCCCCTGTGGTGTCCCTTTAACTAGGGGAAACCCTGTCTGACCCTCAACCCAGGGTTTTTGCTGATGGTGCAAATGCCTGAGCCTCCAACCTTTCCTTATCTCCTGCTCAGCCCTAAGCTTAACCCTCCACCCTCCACCCAGTGAGGAGACAAACCACCAAAGCCCCACACAATAATGACAGACAGGGAGAACTTAAACTGCACCGCGCCGCATACACACAGGACTATACAGTAATGTGAACAGGGCACAACAAAACACAAATATGGGAAGGTGAAAAGGTAACAACGGATCATACGCCACCAGATACGAATTTCTCTCTCTCCAACACCTCCACTCCAGACCGGAACCACTTGGTATGAACCACAAGCTATAATCGGCGACGCCCATAGGCCAGCACGACTATTTAAAGACCGTGGGCGTGACCAAACCTCCAACCTGATCTCCAGCTAGATTAACCCCAGATAGCCTGAGAAAATCAAGCCGGCTCCACTGAGGCTATAGTGGACGGAGGTGGAACTACCTCTGCCTGCCGGACGCTGTGGTGTGAATAGCGTCCGACATGACAAGTGGACGGAGGTGAAACTACCTCTGCCTGCCGGACGCTGTGGTGTGAATAGCGTCCGACATGACAGTCTTGCTCTACACAAGAAGAAATGCATAGAGCAAGACAGGGAGGGGGGGAGGAGTTGAATAAGCCCCGCCCATCGGACCGGACTGCGGCAGTTTACATACATCTGAACCGATATAAAAAGGCATTTATGCATGAAAGGTGCGGGGTCAGGGGGAAGCAAAAGTACTAAGAGAATCCTTATGTGACACACAATTGAATGATATCTCAAAAAAAGGGTGACAGATTCCCTTTAAGAAAGGAATGGATGCTTTTCTTGTGAGTATCAGTATAGAAGGTTACGAATAACAGAATATTATAGGTAGATGGTTGACCCAGCTTAGGGGAAGGAATTTTTTTCCCTATGGAGAAAATTGGCTTCTACTCTGTGGGTTTTTTGCCTTCCCCAGGATCAACAATGCAGAACAGCTGCACTAAAAATAGGCTGAACTAGATGGACATAAGGTCTTCCTTCAGCTTTCAAAACTATGTTACTAGGTTACCTATATTAGAAAAGCTGGGTTTGTTTAGCTTAAAAATAACACGCCTCAGAGGATATCTCATTTATATGTGTAAATACATGTGTGGTCAATACAAAGAATGATCACATGACTTATTCCTTTAAAAGATCTTACAAAGGACCATTAGACATTCACTATGTGTGGAAGAATGATGATTTTGTTAGCTAAAATAGAAAGGGTTCTTCACAGTTAGAGCAGTCAAAATGTGGAATGACGGCCACAAGAAGTGGCAATGGCAGACACTATAAGGCTGTGTGCACACGCTGCGGATTTTGCTGCGGTGTACAGTACCATGATTCCCTATGGGAATCAAAAACCGCAATGCAGATGGTGCGGAATTTTCCGAGCGGATTATTTGCGGTTTTCAATCCGCAGAAAGAATTGACATGTCAATTCTTTCTGCGGATTCCCCTGTGGTTTGCCATCTCCTCCATTGAGGAGATGAAAAACCGCAGGGCAAAACCGCAGAGCAATCCGCAGGTAAAACCGCAGGTATTTTGACCTGCAGATTTTACAAAATCCGCACCTAATCCGCAGCGTGTGCACACAGCTTAACAGCATCTAATAAAGGCTGGATGCTTCTCTTGCTATAAATAGCAGTGTGGGTTATAAATAATCTCTAAGGCTGAGTTCACACGTGGCGTTTTTTTCGCATTTCCGCGGCGGTTTTAACCGCGCGATTTTGCCGCGAAAGCGCGAAAAATAAGCATCCCATACATTCCTATGGGATTCTGCAATGCTGTACTAATGCTGCGGTTTTTACCGCGGCGGAATCGCTTCGCGGTAAAAACCGCAGCATGCTCATTAATTTGCGGAATCGCGGTGATCCCGCACCCATAGGAATGCATTGTTCTGCTTACTTCCCGCAAGTAGCTGTGCACACCATGCGGAAAGTAAGCAGATCATTTGCGGATGGTACCCACAGTCCGGAGGAGAGGAGACTGTCCTCCGGGCTTTGGGTACCATATCCCTGCAAAAAATAGAATTTAAAAATAAAAAATATTGTTATTCTTACCTTCCGACGTCCCGCGCAGTCTTCCTGCTTCTCTTCACGCTCTCGTTCCCAGTAGTTCTTTGCGAAAATGCCCGCAATGGCGTCCGTTCTCGCGGGATCGCGAAGTCTCGCGGTCATTCGCGCGACGTCATCGCGAATTACCGCGAGACGTCGTGATCCCGCGAGAACTGACGTCATCGCGGGCATTTTCGCAAAGGATTACTGGGAACGCCTGCGCGGTACGTCGGAGGGTAAGAATAACACTATTTTTTATTCTTTTTTACATTCTATCTTTTACTATTGATGCCGCATAGGCGGCCTCAGTAGTAAAAAGTTGGTCACACTTGTCAAACACTATGTTTGACGAGTGTGACCAACCTGTCAATCAGTTCTCCAAGCGATGCTACAGATCGCTTGGAGAATGCTAGCATTTTGCAAGCTAATTACGCTTGCAAAATGCTAGTTTTTCCGCGGGAAAATCGCGGGAATTTAAAATGCAATTTTCCCGCGGACTGGAATTCTGGAATTCTCGCTGTAATTTCCGCGAGAGTTCCGGTACGTGTGCACTTAGCCTCAGAGAACAGAGATCTGGTGTAGAAAGGTTGAACTTGATGGAGCAGAGTCTTTTTTCGACTAACAAAAATATGTAACAATGTAAGTAATAAAAAACATTAACTTTTATTGCAGTTTGTCGCGAAATACTTTCATTCGGCTGAAATCACAGAAAGGGAGCAAAAGGGTAAAAGATATTGAATATAGGGGCAGCACGGTGGCTCAGTGGTTAGCGCTGCAGCCCTGCAGCGCTGGAGTCCTGGGTTCGAATCCCACCTAGGACAACATCTGCAAGGAGTTTGTATGTTCTCCCCGTGTTTGCGTGGGTTTCCTCCGGGCACTCCGGTTTCCTCCCACACTCCAAAGACATACTGATAGGGAATTTAGATTGTGAGCCCCATCGGGGACAGTGATGAAAATGTGTGCACACTGTAAAGCGCTGCGGAATATGTTAGCGCTATATAAAAATAAAGATTATTATTATAATATTGTGACTAGGCAGGAGCAGTTTCTTTTACAGGACAAAACATGTTGTTTCAGGACTCACCTAGCTTGATCTGACGGATGCAATTAATGTCAATAAATGGCTCCATCCAAGGGACCAATTATGGACTAAAGCAGAGATGCTTTTATAGTCCTCATTTTCATAGCGGTGTTAGCTCAGGATAACAATTAGGTAGGTCCAGGGGCGTAACTGCAGTAGGTGCAAGGGTTACAATCGCACCCCATAGCCTAAGGGGCCCCAAATGTCTTTATAGCTTATATGAAAAGACTAATGCTTTTAAAGACTTGTAATAGGGTAGCTAAATTTTGCTAGATCAGACATTTACCCACACAATGATACCAAATGCTTTTTTTTTTTTTTTCTACATTTCTTTATTTTTTAGTTGTCAAAAGAAAGGTGATTTAATCTTTTATATATTATTTTCTTAATTTGTATTACTTTTTTTTAATAATTAATTATTCATATTATTTTTTGACTCAATTTATTTGTCTAGAGAACTAGAGCATTCCCATGATGAGCTTTTGGTGAACATTTGATGTTGCAGATATTATGTACCATTTGTTCATCCATTAAGTAAAATAGGTTACTTGCAAATTTTCAAAAATACGCAGCATCAAAAACTCACCAAAAACTCAATGTGGGAACTTAGCCTAAGGCTGGAATCACACTAGCATGTGACATCCGATGCGGGAGCATGGGATGCCATATGCTAATGACCCTCGGCTCCAACTTTGTTGCAAGTATGAGCCGAGAGTCATGCTACCGTGCACTGATTCTCTTATGCGAGAGCAGCAAAGATGTGGAGGAGACAGAGAAAGTAATTTCTCCATCTCCTCCATCGCCTGACTCGCCTTATATCGGGCTGCACTTGGATGACATCCGAGTGCAGTCCAATGTTTCACTCACACCCATAAACTTGTACAGGTGCGAGTGAGCCGAGTCTTGCACTGAGCAGTATTATACAATAGTGCTACTCCGGCCTTACACTCTGGTATGAAAATCACTAATCTTGGTTTCATAGGAGCACCATAATAAAAAAGATGCAGAAAACCAGTCTGTTGCCGGCACTCTCGAAAATTATATTATGTAATAAAATGGCTTATCGAAAAAGCTTTTTATTCTACATATACCAAGTAAAAACAACATGTTTTGTCTTGAAAAGAGGAAAAGACTTCATCAGGTAAATTATACAACCATGAGGAGCACCATAATGGTAGCGACACCTTCAGTAGGTGACCCTATCAGTATGTTTACACATCTTTTTCAGGTAGCTTATGCTTCAGGAACCACTTGAAAAAGCTTTCAGAAAACGCTCAAAAGAATGAACATTTGCATTTCTATGTAAAAACAACTTGTTGTTCATATTATATGTTCTGTTGTTTGAGCTCCACTTTAGGTTCCCAAAGATGCCAAGCAATTAAAATAAGTGACTTGTCCATTCTTCTGTTGTTTACCGCTTGGAATAAGCTATATTTTTTACAATAGAAGTCAATCGGAAGGCTAAAAAGACGTCTGGAAGGCGCTCGGTCATCTTTTTGTGCATTTTGCCTAAAAAATAACTACCAGTTTCTCCTCTATTCAATAGAGCCAAGAAAAAAAAAACAACTGAAAAATGACAGTAAAAAAACGCCCCCAAAATTATGGAAAATTCTAAAAAAAAAGCATCGGCAGCCAAAAATAACTAAATTAAATCTAAAGTTGAGTGTGTTAGGATTCTCCCACTGCACACGATAGATCCCAAGCCTTGTCTGGTGCAGCAGTCTCCCATTCAGGCTCAGCCACTGGGATGGCTGCTCAGCACAGGCTCCAGACCCAGTGCCTTGCCCAGGTTCCTGCTGTATGTGTAGCTACTGTTTGCTCTCCAGCTAAGCCTATGGTGATTCCTGGTTTACACATGCAGCGTTGTGCTCTGGAGACTAAGTCTGGATTTCACCCTACTGAGCATGTCCATGATGTGGCGCCTTCTCATTGGTGCTCGGACGTCAGCTGCCCTGGTGAAGTGGCAGCTTCTGATTGGTCCACAGGCAAGGTCCTGTCTGGACTGTGCACTAGTATCACGCTTATTGTGTGTGTCAGCTACCACCCTGTGTGCACGTGTGCTGCTAATAGCACTGCGAGTGTGTTTCTAGACAGGCAGTGTAGGGTGGGAACTCCCGCTTGAACTTAGCGGCTGCACCAGGCATCCTCAGAGGTGGGTTCAAAAGCCACCATGTGTCAGTGCAGGTTCAATCACCAGCGTAGTGGGGGGTGAGTTATAGGGACCCCACTAGTGTCAATCCCTCTATGCTCCTGTGACGTCTAACAGGGCATAGCTTAGAGTGCTCTCAGCTTTTGTACTGCTTTGTGGAGTAACAGAGTCAGGCGCTTTGCACTCTGTTCACACCGAATGACATTTAACTCAGTGTGTTTACAGTGCTTACTCGTGGCTATGCTCTGCCATTGTCCTCTAGCTGTGGTTTCGCCATCACCGCACAGTGGACCCCGGTTTGCGAATGCACTTTATCATAATTTATATTTGCTGTGTTCCGCCAATCCTAACAGTATACTAGAGCCAGGGTCTGGCTAGCAAAGTCGGACGATCAGCCTCTTCAGCGCTACATCCAGCAGCTTGAGAGCAGCTTGACCACTCTCGAGTGGGCGACTTCAGCTGTGGATCTTGCCGCTTTGGTAGCAAAAGCAGCAATTGAAGCCACTTCTAAGGTTACTGCTGTGGCTCCTGTTTCCTCTTTGCCATGTTTTTCACTGCCCGAAAAATTTTCTGGGGACAGCAAGGCTTGTAGAGGGTTTGTGAATCAGTGCTCAATCAACCTGGAGTTACTGGATTCACGATTCAAAACAGAGCGTACCAATATGGAATTTATAATTTTCCTTTTGTTAGGCAGGGCATTGGAATGGGCTATGCCATTATGGGAACGAGATGATCACCTGATCCTTAGCGCCACTCATTTTTTGGGGGCCCTGAAAGAGGTTTTTTTTTGGCCCACAAGTAACCCATGATACCACATTGCAACTCCTGGCTCTAACTCGGGGTTCATCCATGGTTAGCCAGTTTGCCATCAAATTTTGCACTTTGGCTACCGAGTTGGAGTGGTCAGATAAAGTCCTGATACGTATATTTTGGAAGTGCCTAGCAGGTCAGGAATGCTTTGGCCACTAGAGAGTTACCAACTTCCCTGGAAGAGTTAATATCAGTGGCCACTCACATAGATCTGCGGCATGCTGAGCATGATTTGGAGTGAGCTAATACTAAATCTAGGGACTGTTGGCTCCGAATTTCGCCGATCCAATGTGTTCCCCAACTCAGGTTAATGACCCTGTAGAGCCCATGGACAGCTCTCACGTGAAGCCAATCTCCCGCTCTGTACGTCCGCAGCTGACTTGTTTTGCCTGTGGGCAAGTCGGTCACTTTGCAAATAAATGTTCCAAACGTCAGGAAGAGTCACAGAGTCAAGTAGCCTTGGGGAGAGGTTCACTAGTTCCTGTTGAGGTGTCACCCAAGTTGGCTTCTAGGGTTTCTCTGACATTTGGGTTGGCTACTCTCACAGCGCAGGCTTACTTGGACTCTGGGACGGAGGGCAATTTCATGTCCGCTACCTTCGCCCAACGGCACGCTATCCCATTGGTAACGCTACCTAAGTCCATATCTTTTTGGGTAGCTAATGGGTCCGTTTTGCCAACCCCAATTTCCCATCGGACAGTACCCCTTTCCCTCACTGTGTCTCCAAACCATCAGGAGATAATCTCTTTTCTGGTTTCTCCGGAGGGTATGGATGAGGTACTTTTGGGGATACCGTGGCTGCACCTCCATTCCCCTCAGATTTATTGGGCAATGGGGAGCATTCTAAAATGGGACAACTTTTGTGAGGCTCTCAATGGCATACACCTGTGTGCTAGTATCATGTTTATTTGGTGTGTGTGTCTCTGTGTCAGCTACCACCCTGTGTGCACGTGTGCAGCTAATAGTACTGCAAGTGTGTTTCTAGACAGGCAGTGTAGGGTGGGAACTCCCGCTTGAACTTAGCGGCTGCATCGGGCATCCTCAGGTGCTGGCTCAAAAGCCACCATGTGTCAGTGCAGGTTCAATCATCAGGGTAGTGGGGGCTAAATTATAGGGACTCCACTAGCGTCAATCCCTCTATGATCCTGTAACATTTAACAGGGCATACAGTCATGGCCAAAAGTATTGACACCCCTGCAATTTTGTCAGATAATACTCAGTTTCTTCCTGAAAATTATTGCAAACACAAATTCTTTGTTATTATTATCTTCATTTAATTTCTCTTAAATGAAAAAACACAAAAAGAATTGTCCCTAAGCCAAATTGGATATAATTCCACACCAAACATAAAAAAGAGGGTGGACAAAAGTATTGGCACTGTTCAAAAAATCATGTGATGCTTCTCTAATTTGTGTAATTAACATCACCTGTAACTTACCTGTGGCACCTAACAGGTGTTGGCAATAACTAAATCACACTTGCAGCCAGTTGACATGGATTAAAGTTGACTCAACCTCTGTCCTGTGTCCTTGTGTGTACCACATTGAGCATGGAGAAAAGAAAGAAGACCAAAGAACTGTCTGAGGACTTGAGAAACCAAATTGTGAGGAAGCATGAGCAATCTCAAGGCTGCAAGCCCATCTCCAAAGACCTGAATGTTCCTGTGTCTACCGTGTGCAGTGTCATTAAGAAGTTTAAAGCCCATGGCACTGTGGCTAACCTCCCTCGATGTGGACGGAACAAGTTCAAGCTGCCCTGCAGTCTGAGGGTACAACTGTGTCAACACGTACTATCCGTCGGCGTCTGAATGAAAAGGAACTGTATGGTAGGAGACCCAGGAAGACCCCACTTCTTACCCTGAGACATAAAAAAGCCAGGCTGGAGTTTGCCAAAACTTACCTGAAAAAGCCTAAAACGTTTTGGAAGAATATTTTCTGGTCGGATGAGACAAAAGTAGAGCTTTTTGGGCAAAGGCATCAACATAGAGTTTACAGGAGAAAAAAGAAAAAAACACGGTCCCTACAGTCAAACATGGCGGAGGTTCCCTGATGTATTGGGGTTGCTTTGCTGCCTCTGGCACTGGACTGCTTGACTGTGTACATGGCATTATGAAGTCTGAAGACTACCAACAAATTTTGCAGCATAATGTAGGGCCCAGTGTGAGAAAGCTGGGTCTCCCTCAGAGGTCATGGGTCTTCCAGCAGGACAATGACCCAAAACACACTTCAAAAAGCACTAGAAAATGGTTTGAGACAAAGCACTGGAGACTTCTATTGTGGCCAGCAATGAGTCCAGACCTGAATCCCATAGAATACCTGTGGAGAGATCTAAAAATGGCAGTTTGGAGAAGGCACCCTTCTAATATCAGGGACCTGAAGCAGTTTGCCAAGGAAGAATGGTCTAAAATTCCAGCAGAGCATTGTAAGAAACACATTGATGGTTACCGGAAGCGGTTGGTCGCAGTTATTTTGGCTAAAGGTTGTGAAACCAAGTATTAGGCTGAGGGTGCCAATACTTTTGTCTGGCCCATTTTTGGAGTTTTGTGTGAAATGATCAATGTTTTGCTTTTTGCTTCATTCTCTTTTGTGTTTTTTCATTTAAGACAAATTAAATGAAGATAATAATACCAAAGAATTTGTGACTGCAATCATTTTCAGGAAGAAACTGAGTATTATCTGACAAAATTGCAGGGGTGTCAATACTTTTGGCCATGACTGTAGCTTAGAGTGCTCTCAGTTTCCGCACTGCTCTGTGGAGTAACAGTCAGGCGCTTTGCACTCTGTTCACACCGAGTGACGTTTAACTTGGTCAGGGCTGCCACTAGGAATTTTGGGGCCCCTTACTGGCAACATTTTTGGGGCCCTCAAAAGACTCCGCCCAGTCTCCACCCCTCGAACTGTCCACAGTCAAAAGATTTTTCTAAGCCGCCACCACGACAAGGTAGACTCTTTTGGCCGGACCCTACTCTACTCTAACCTATTAAACATTTTTTAAAATATCCAATACAATTTAGGTACATTTTTATTTATTTTTCAATTTTTAAAATGACCAATAATATCACAAACAGGGGACAAATACCACTGCACCATGATCAGACACCATATTACCACCACATAGTGACCTATAATACCACGTACAAGGAACAAATACTGCCACGCCATGTCCAGACCACATATTGCCACCATATGATGACTAATAACACCTCATACAAGGAGCAAATACCACCACACCATGACCAGATCACATATTACCACCACATAGTGACAAAATAATAGCACATACAAGGAACAAATACCACCACACCATGGCCGGACAGCATATTACCACCACATAGTGACTGAATGCTACAATACTCACTAGTAATAAAAAACCACAATACTAATGTCACCATAAGTGCCATTATACACAGGAGATCTGTACTTAGTATGCAGTGTCTGTGTACAGGTAATACAGTGATCACGGTGACATTATACACAGGAGCTCTGTATATAGTGTGTAATGTAAAGGTAATACAGTGATCACTGGTGACATTGTACACAGGACCACTGTATATAGTATACAGTGTATAGTGTCAGTGTACAGGTAACACATTGACTCACCAGTGACATCTCTAGGTGAAGTCCTTCATCTTCGCTTTTAATCTTCATCCAGCACAGACCGCCATCACTTCTTCCAGTCAGGGCTCGTCTCGGCAGGAAATAACACAGCTATCTAGAGCACCGCTTGCAGAACACATTATATATTTTTTTCTTAAATTCTAAAACTACACCAGATGAAGGAAAAAAAGGCGACAGTGTTGCTCTGCACAGTTACAGGACCACTCACCCATTTAAAACAGTATCATAAAAAATAAAATAAATGCATCACTGCAGTGATAATATCCCTTAATTAGCCCCTATGGTAATAATATCCTCCATCTTGGGCCCTGCGTGTCTCATTCCTGGCTCCAGCCATATGATCTCCCCATCCTGCCCCATCTGTCCCACGATACTGCCGCATCTGTCTCATGATCCTGCCCCATCTGCCCCATGATCCTACCCCATCTGTCTCCATCCTGCCCCATGATCCTGCACCATCTGTCTCCATCCCACCCCATATTCCTGCCCCATCTGTCTCCATCCTACCCCCATGTCTACCATCCTGCCCCCGTGTCTTCCATCTTGCCCCCATGTCTCCCATCCTGCCCCCTGTCTCTATTCTGCTCCGTGTCTCCATTCTTCCCCCGTGTCTCCATTCTTCCCCTGTCCCCATTCTGCCTCATGTCTCCCCATCTGTCTCATGGTCCTGCCCCATCTCCCCCATGATCCTGCCTCATCTACCCCATGATCCTGCCCCATCTGTCTCCATCCTGCCCCATGATCCTGCACCATAATGCCCCCATGTCTCCAATCTGTCCCCTTGTCTCCATAATGCCCCCTTGTCTCCAGTCTGCCCCTTGTCTCCATTCTGTCCCCTTGTCTCCATAATGCCCCCTTGTCTCCTTTCTGCCCCCTTGTCTCCATTCTGTCCCCTTGTCTCCAATCCTGACCTGTCTCTATTCATCCACTGTGTCTCCAATCCTGCCACTGTGTCTCCATTCTGCCCCGTGTCTCCAATTCTGCCCCCTAGTCTCCATTCTGCCCCGTGTCTCCATTCTGCCCCGTGTCTCCCATTCTGCCCCCGTGTCTCCCTTTCTGCCCCGTGTCTCCCATTCTGCCCCTTGTCTCCATTCTGCCCCCGTGTCTCCAATCCTGCCCTGGTGTCTCCATTGTGCCCCTGTGTCTCCATTCTGCCCCAGGCAGGATGGAGACACTTGGTCCATGGTCCATGTGTCTCCATCCTGCCTGTGAAACATAGTGTGGTTGCCCCTTTCAATAAAAAAAACAAAAACCCTTTCCTCTTACCTGGCCGCGCTCCTGAGGTGATGATCTCTACCGGCATTTTAAGCGTGCACATGCCGGCGAAGGACAATGACGTCTTACGCAAGCGATGTGCGCACTGATGTCACTGCCAGCCTCCGATTGGCTGGCGGCTTTAACTATTGCTTTGCTGGTCTACACGGCAATAGAGTAACTGAACCTGCATCTTGGACGCAGGTTTCAGTTATTGCAACGGAGAATCCTGCCGCTGAGGCCCGATCAGCAGAATAGATGGGGCCTGAAGCGGGCCCCCTCTGCTGACCGGGCCTCATACACCAGTCAGGGCAGTAATGCGCTGGTGGCTGCCCTGAACTTGATGTGTTTACGGTGCTAACTCATGGCTACTCTCCGCCATGGTCTTCTAGCTGTGGTTTCGCCATTTCCGAGCGTTGGACCCGGGTTGCGAACACACCCTATCATAATTTATATTTGGTGCATTCCACCAATCCTAACAGTATGTATGTGTGTGTATGTATCAAGCCATCTCTAGCTCTCTGCTGACATCAAGTGGACTATTTGTGTAACCACATCTTTATTTCCAAGTATAACTGATTATATCTTCACAAACTGTGACAACACTTTAATGCTCTTCACCTAGAGGCGTGATGGGAAAATGAGAGGAGTGAGGGGAAAATGATAAATGTGAGGGGGAAAATGAGAGAATTGATGTGCTGCTGCAGTATGATGCTGTCAGTACACAGGGGGTTTCACACTGCAAGGAGAGGAAGGCTCACACTGCAAGGAGAGGGGGGCTCACACTGCAAGGAGAGGGGGGCTCACACTGCAAGGAGATGGGGACTCACAACTAACCACAGTAAGTTACTATGCCCGGGCAACGCCGGACTCTTCAGCTAGTATAAAATAAAATCCAGCTCGCCGTAATTGCATCTTGAGGGTGTTCGGAGCCCAGAAGCGCCTTGTCAAGGCTTGGAAAATGCAAAAGTTCCATGTGTCTATATTGGGACATATACTAATTGCATGCTACAATCAAAGTATGTTGAATATGTCTCTAACTCAAATTAATATATAATTATAGCAGATTGTAATTAGCTAAAACTAACTAGTGCACTGGTTTGTCCACCGGATAGACAAATTAAAAGACGTCACTTCCCAAGAATAAGCATCATGATTTTAGGTGCACAGACACCTGAAACGTGTTGATGCAGGTCGTGTGAATTTGTGTCTCTGACTGTGTATGTCCTCCGAATTTCTTACGTGAATAAAGAATCACAGTTTGTGGAGCTGAAGTCTCTTCATTTTTGCATAGAAACAAAATGCTCAGGAAACAACAATAAAAAAAATTATAGAAAAGACGCTTTATGAAAAAAAAACGCCACCTCTGTTTCCAGAAGTGTCTTGTTCTTGAAAAACTTGGCAGATTCACCTTGCCTAGAAAAGTTGTTGTGTGCATAAATCCTAAAGTTCTTAAGAAGCCTTAATATTAATAAATATGAGTGATTTTTAGAAAGCCTGATCGCATGAAAATTCAATTAGCACATACATTAAATACACAAAGGGATGAGCAGTGGCATAACTTAAAGTTTGCGAGCCCAAATGTAAAATCTCCAAAAGGAACCAAAACTATCTTGGGTCTTTAATTGTATTGGTCTCCTTGCATGGTATACAGGGGCTTTTAAGCGCCCCATGATACCCCTGGGCTGAGTGTGACAGCAACCCCTACACCCACTATAGGTATTCCCCTGAGGACGAGCTCGGTATCTGTGGACAGTATTGTACAAAATGATCTAAATTTCTTACCTTTGTGCTAACGATCTGAGATGTGAAATGCAATCTTGATGATCGTCTCTGAAAGTCCTGACTTTATATCTTCAAGACCGACATCATTGCTCCTTATTACGTTAAGATAAGTGTGAACTAAACTATTACTTGATGTACTGTCTACTAACTTGGTAATGAAGATAGGAGAGAGCAAACTAATGGCCGACTACTGATCTGTATCATGGAGTCAAAGCCATTGGTTTGATAGAAAATATCTCCAGTTTCCAAAAAAATGCTGTCTAAAAGCCTAGGATTGTAGAAGTAATTCCTAACTATGGCTGTTCACATGCTGAATAACTGCTTTTTACTCTTGCTTGCAAATATGAAATTAGTTGATGTGGTCAAGGTTATATCGCACTCCAAGAACGGGGTCATAAATTTTATCTTGTAATTTGTGTCAAGAAGTCTCATTGTAAGCTTCCATATAGTTTTATAGAAAAAGAACAAAGAGGATAAAATGCAAACACAGAGAAATGCAGAAAAAAAATCTACTGTATTGCACAAGAACAAACTACAGACCAGGCAAAGTATATGAAAGCAACTAAAAAGGACCCAACATATGGGGTCCTACAGTCAACACTTATGCGGTTGCACAACCCCTGATGCACCCATATGTAAAAATTGTAAACCCTGTATTCCAATATAAAAAATGAAGAGCTATGTCAATGAGCTTGGATGCAAATAACTCCAAAAACAATATTTGTGTGTAACATATAATCAAGTATAAACCAGTGCAAGAGTGTATAATCTACACAATAAACAACATAGACAAAATCACTACAAAATGATAAGCAATAAGTTCTCAGCACATCAATATATATATATATATAAGTGCAAAAGAAAGAGACATGGAACATTATACTCAAAATAAGTGAAGCAGAGGTTGGCCAGGAGGTTTTGGGGAAGATTTCAGACACATATCACTTCTTACTAAAACTTCCTCAGGCATTTCTAAGTCATCCTTATATAGATTTTTTTTTTAGATTTCTAGTCTTTTTAGTGGTTTAATAAAATATGGATATAAATATGATATCATATGTTGAATGTTTGATAATAATAATAAGGCCTTAAGATTACTGATATTACTGTAGTAGGAGGATAAAAGTTTACGAATCAGTTTTCCCAGGAAGAAGCTGTCAGGCGAAACCCAGAGTATTCTTATTGATTTTGTGTTTTATGAGCTTGTATTTGATCTGGATTTTGTAAGTGTAATAAAAGCATTATTTGGATAAAGTGTACCTGTCTGGGCTGCTCTAAAATTTTATCTTTTGTGATGATTTATATTAGGAGACAAAAGATTTTGCTACCTAGAAAGGCCCGGATTTTTTTTTTTTTTATCATATATCACTTCCATATGGTTTGTCTGGTCTGTTAATTGTAAATGTAACTTTACTTAGATTTTTAGATATTTCCTCTCCATTTTTGTTTTACACCGTTCTTTCTCTTTATAATATGATGGCATTTTAAAGTGTGTAGCAACATTGTGTGGTGTACCAACTAATGGTTTATGGAGAGACGATCTGAATCCAGGACAGGTTGCTGGGTCTTGTAGTCCCACAAACCTATATTTTAGCAAAGGGCTGGATTTAATGGTTAACTAGAAGTGATGGGTGGGATTGGTTAACCACACCTCCAAGGGGGCGTGCTCCTGTGAATACAGGAAGGTCCTACATATTTCCTGTGTGCAGCACATGGAGGGAATCCATGTGTGTGACGGGAGCTGGCTGAAGCTCCTGAAGGTCTAGGAAGTACCAAGGATCTAGATGACTAACAGAAGCCAGATGAAGCCAGGCTGGGGAAAACCTGAAGTGCTGTTAACCAGGTAACCCCAAGCCTGGAGAATTGTGCCCTGACAGACATCAGGCATTTGAACTGTGCGAACGGAACCGGATTGAACGGACTGTTTGTGGGTTCTGTATGGTTCACATGCCCTACCATGGGTTATGAAGTGGTTTATGATTCTGTAAGAAACCCAAGGTGGACTTGTTTAAAGGAAGAATCCGCCCCTGGGGGAGTATATTTAATTCTTAACACTCTGTGTCGTGACCCTGCATATCTGCTGCCCTTACAAGGGAGGTACCCTAGTGTAGACCTATAAGCACCCCTAGGGTTATGTGCAACCCCAACACGTTTCTTCCTCCCCTGACAGGGGTGCTGGCATGACTTATTGGTTTGAGAAGCTACACCTGCCACTGCAAGGGGCCTAATAGGAAATTGCCATTGTTTTGAATAAACCCCTGATGAACCCCCCATTCGGAGGGAGAAACGCTTTGGGGTGGCACATAACCCAAGGGGCACTTATAGGTCTACACTAGGGTACCACCCTTGTTACAGCGGCAGCTGTGCAGGGGGACGAAATGGAGTCTTAAGAATTAAATATACTCCCCCTTGCTTTTTCCTTCAATCCTTTTTTCCCTCATTGTTCTACCTAAGGGGATAAGGATCCTTTATTGCTATGAGAAGTTTCATCTACTAAGCTGGGATAAAGGAAGTTAGGCTTTTGGTGAGATCATACCAGTTTTTTAACTTGTGCACTGTTGATTTGGAGCACTTGCACGTTATGGTATAAGTTGTCCATCTATGCATTGTGGCCCAGGGCCTGCTTTTAAGGTACCATTAAAGGTTATGTTTTATATATATGTACCTACCTTGCTGCTATTGTTGACAATCGATAATGTACAAACATTACTGAAATGTCATGGGCAGGTCAACTGTTAGCTGTAAACTATGCAGTAAGTATGAAGAACTATGGTCTGCTTACTGGAGGGCTTCAGAGAAGGTGTTCTGTTTCTGATGTCCATAAAATAATGTGCCATGTTCCACCTCCTTAAACTTTGCACTAGAAATGACACAAATTTATTTTCACGTGAGGTGCCAAGTACAACCGGCACTGCCCATGAACCAAAAGCATTCACCCATAATTTCTCTGTAATGTAATCTGGGTAGATGGAGTTCTCAAATGCCAAATAGAATTTGTACTGAGATATGGTTGAATGAAATTTCTCCTTTTCCAGTTTCATGTGTTTGGCCCCATAAATATCAATAGATATGTGCTTCCTCAGTTCCTCATAATATTCTATATGACGAATACTGGGGTACCATTTGCTGACCACCCAAGATAGCAACTTGGATTTTGCCGGAATTGTAAAGTTTTGAGGCTCCCTCAAAAATTTCATATGACAGGATGGAGTGTAAATATCCGAATCATGACGGAATGCCATCGTCATGTTGAACATATTATTCAGAATGTCCAGGTTTGAGATAATAAGTTGTGGCTCCATGTTCAGCCACACCCAACGTTGATAGGGGTTTCTTGGTTGCTGGGGCAAAGAGTATTTATTGCCCATAATATCTGCATGATGAATGATGACGGCATCGGCTGCACTATACAGACCTCTATCTGCAGTTAGCTTACACCCCGTGATGCTAAACTCTGTCTCACATCTATCTAATGCAAATTGAGCACCCCATGGCCAGTTCCAAACCAGGACAAGAGTATCTTTTGGTGGTGCAAGGATTGTTCGCTTTGTGATTGTCACATTTTCAACTTCTTTATTAGGTGTTGTTGTTGTTTGTGTATATTTTGGACATTGGAAAATCAGGTTAATATGTTTCCAATTATATGAAACAAGGAATATGGCGAACAATAGGGCCATTATAATGATAGAGTATTGATTGACCTTTGGCGCCATACTTTTTTCATTCTGTAAAGAGCAAAAAGAATAAATAATGGTTTATGCACATTGTCAAATTAATTCAAATTAGTAAGGTTAGTTTTTAATGGTTGTTCAAAAGACTTGATCGCCTTTAAAATAACAAAACCATCCTTCCTTACCCTTGCCTCTACAGCCATGTCTTTCCATTTCCTTGGGCATGCAGTTTTAGGTCATACCCACTTTGAAGGCACAGGGACTTCTAGGCCAAATTGATTGACTGCAGCAGTCATGTGACATCACTGTTGCTATAATGGTGAGGAGGGTCTGTAGTGGCATGAATTAAGTAATGATAATTTGCTTTTTTTAAGGAGAGCAAGCTTTTAAATTAAAAAACGGACAACGCATTTAAAGGGCTGTTCCGTTTAATACAAGTAATTATCTACCTGAAGAATAAGTGATAATTGCAATATTGGTGGATGTCCAATCATTGAGACCAGGTGGCAGAGCAACATTTCCCATTAAAATGGAGCAGTGTGTGTGGGTCTCAGCAGTAAGACCCACACATAATTATCACTGAAAGATGAGTGAATTAACTCACAGTATCCTTGTTTAGTGGCTGTTGGAATATGTTTAGTGCAACAACTCCATTCCTGTCTAGGAATGTTTAGTTGCTAGATTTGTATGCTGTTTATAAAGTTAGAACAAAAAACAACTCCCAGAGGCTCACACAGGGAGAGCATGTGACTGTATTTCCTGTTTTCCAGTATCTGTGTATGAGAAAAGCAGCCTGCTGTAGATGATGCACAGACAGAGACACACAATGATTTATTCCCGATCTATTAAGCTTATCATATATTGTTCCTGATTGTTCCTGTATAAAGAAGCTCTGTTGTCACATGCTTGGAGTGTATCCTGAATAATCCGCTTCCAACAGTGGCCATGTCAGTAGTCCATGGCTGTATGCCAGGAGCCCTGTGAACTACCTTCTATATGCTGAGATTCCAGCAAGTCTTCTAATTTGTAGGCCTGGCACGATGTCATGAAGAACGTATGATGTCACACTGAACCTACTGATCAGAAGAGGCACTGAGGATACATGCAGGAAGAACTGCTAGACCATGGAATTGCAGAACAATTTGTTCAGCTTTGGTTATATCCTTTACAGTCCATACAACTGAGAATTTTCTCTTTTGCTATTGCCTTCAAGCATTCTTCCACAGTGCTGGATTCACAGCTACATCTCTCAGTTGCACTGTACAGCTCTGGCAAAAATTAAGAGACCACCACATCAAAACCCTGTCATGCACAGCCCATTCTACAGACCTAAACCTCATTGAAAACCTCTGGAATGTAATCAAGAGGATGATGGATAGTCACAAGCCATCAAACAAAGAAAAACTGCTTAAATTTTTGCTCCAGAAGCAGTGTGAAAGACTGTTGGCAAGCATGCCAAGACGCATGAAAGCTGTGATTAAAAATCATGGTTATTCCACAAAATATTGATTTCTGAACTCTTCCGGAGTTAAAACATTAGTATTGTTGTTTCTAAATTATTATGAACTTGTTTTCTTGCATTATTTGAGGTCTGAAAGCACTGGTTTTTTTTTAATTTTGACCGTTTCTCATTTTCAGAAAAAAACCACAAAATTTATTGCTTCAAAATTTGGAGACATGTTGTCAGAAGTTTGTAGACTAAAAGAACCATTTACATTTTACTCAAAAATATACCTATAAAGAGAAAAATCAGACAAACTGAACATTTGGAAGTGATCTCTTGCTGGAGCTGTATAATTCAGTAATATAGATATTAAACGCTACGATAAATATGTTCACACACATCAGTGTTTTGCAGCTGCTTAGCCATCCTGCGCTTAAAATTTTGTGGCAAAACATGTCCACCATATATTCACATAATTTTTAAAGCATATCTGATGACTTTTGGAGTAATCTGTAATGATGAATACTATTACTTTTGGATAATATACAGTATGTTTAATGACCTAATGTAATTTAGGCAAGAATCATCAATTTCAAACATTGTGTCTGGATGCTTGAGGAAGGCAATGTCAATGTTTTCGATGGGGAAATGGTATGTCATGTTGTGAAATTCTCATAGTTTTTAGTAAGAATGTCTATTGGGGTTGGCAGATGCAGCTGAGCACTTTACCCAGTAGTCCCCATTAGTGCCATAAATTGTATTATGGGTCTGTATTGTAGTGACCTGTAGAGAAATGTTATTCCATGTTCTGCAGATACATGTCTTACGGGAACACCAAGTGGCAGCACATGGAGGACAATACACATGCACACCACAATGTATTGACACTATTCCAACTTTTCCTTAACTGATATAGCTGATAACAATAGATGGGTGCATTCATCTGAACAGGACATAGAAACAAATGTGTTTACTTAAGTCAACCTGACATGAACACTGAAAGGTCATTTATAAAGGCACGTGGAGTGCAGATTCTAATAATTTACAAGTATCAGTAAGTTTCCAATAATGGACATTATGCATAACATACAGTACATTCCAGTTGTGCACTTGCTTTGAGCTGAACAGAAAGATTTGCAGGACCACAATCCAGTGGCCACATTGGAAGTCTTTAGCCACCATGCCAGAACCCTGTGAACATCTTTCTTTCTAAAAACTAGGTGATTCTGGGTACTAGAAAAATGTGTGTTTAACTTTAACCCCTTTCTGACATTGGGCGTAATAATATGTCCACGCTCACTGGGCTTTATTGACCAAGGATGGATTATTACGCCTAGGTGATCGGGCGTGCACCCCAGGTGTCAGCTGATTCTGATAGATGACACCCGGCACTAAGTGCCAGGAGCAGTCCTGCACCGCTTCCGGCACTTTAACTACCTAAATGCTGCGATCGAGCTTGATCGCACCATTCCAGGAGCAAGCAGAGGGATGACAGCCCCTCTGCCCTTGGATCGGAGACACGGGGTCCAGATCATTTCCATGGTCACCTGACGACATCTGGGTCACCAGAGCTAGAAAAGTTGCTTGATTATGCATGATCTGCAGCTTTCTCTGTCAGTGCACAGCTGACAGATTACATAGTACGGGGATGCTGCTGCGGCGATACCAACTAAAAAAAAACCTACAAATGTGTCACCCATGTATTACGGGGACTAACCCCTATCCTGTTGTGTTGAATATCAGGATAAATACACCTAGAATGTTTTATAACATTTATACATGGGTGACACATTTGTAGTTTTTTTTAGTTGGTATCACCACATTCTATTGCCATTCTTCACATCTAACATTATCAGTCCCATTTGTTTTAGTGCGCATGCATGGACTTGTGTGCGCCCATGACATTTAAGCCCCGGTCTTATACGCTGGTTCCACAGACTCCAGCCGCGTGATACATAGCGGTGGTTTCTGGGAGTTCCACTGTGACCGTGCTTGAATGTTCTTTATGACAGGAGCTGTGCTCCATGGACACTTACGCCATTCCACCATATGGGCTGATGTATCACACTAATTAAGCTAGCATTCCCATTGGTTGTTGCTCATATTTAAACCACGCACACCCTCTGCCCGGACACGCCCCCAAGGAAGCAGGGCGAAACGTGCGCGACTGGCCTCCTATTTCACTTTCTATATGCTGCTAGAATCCAGGTAAAGTTTCCATGGCTACTCATTTGACGCATTTTCTATGTGGCCAGCTCTCATAGTTCTGCGGCTGTAGTGCTATTTCCCGGTGTATGTCTGTAGCGAATACTATGTATATCTCTATTTGAGATTTTTTAGGTGATACTAGAAAGGATTGGCATACAAGGTATAGTGCATATGTTTTTTAAATGAATGCCTTTGTTATCAAAGCACTTTCTATTGGGCTATTGTAGTTACAAAGCATTGTGGACTTATAGGCATCTGAATTGTTCAGCGGTATAGCAGACCATATCTATTGTTTTAATTAGTCCTGTGGGTGCCATGTTACTTACCATGCAGCAACATGTACAATTGATGGAGTAGTTACGCGCCACTCTTTCTTTTTGTTCTTGTAACCTTTTTGGTATTTTGGATTTCTTGTGCAATATTTTATATTGGATAATAAATAAATTGTAATTTTTATCATTACTTGTGGTTTCATGCTCATGTGATTTCGGGCTTTAATTTAGCTACCAGATGGTGGATTTCTATTGTTGGGAATTTAAGCTAATCTTTTCATGAATTTGGCAATTTTTGGAGATATATAGCTCTTGTGAATTGTGGTTCAACCTTTTATTTAACTCTAACTTGGTAACACTTTGTAAGATAGGGACAGTTAGGCTCGAGACTCCAATAAAAGTGGTGGCCATTGACGCCACTCCCCTCACCAAGTGGGGAATCACCTGTATCTCGGAAATGTTCTTGCTTAAGGTGGGCTCTTCTCATATGGAACATAATACTTTCTTTGTTTTGGACAATTTACCTGCGGGGTTGGTTCTGGACTTTTCCTGGTTACAACGTCATAAACCGGTTATCAATTGGAAGACAAGAGAAATTGTCCAATGGGGATCCAATTGTGTTAACCAATGTTGTAATTCTGTGTCTATTTCGTCTGTCGGTCTGGAGAGTATTCTGGAGTACCTAAAGGATTTCTAAGACGTGTTCTTCGAAAGTGAGGCTGAAGTTCTACCACCACATCGACCTTTTGATTGCACCATTGATTTGATTCCAGGAGCTAAATTGCCCAAGGCCCGGTTGTTTAAACTTTCGTACAAATCAGTCTCTGGAACAAATTTTGCGATGTTTAGCCTCCACTCATCAAGAAGATTGGTGTAATTCTTTGCCTTTAGCTGAGTTCGCCTTTAATTATTGTGTAAGTCAGGCCACTATCATGTCACCCTTTCTTGCCAATTATGGCTTTAATCCACATTTTTGGGAGTTCTCTTGTTTGACAAAACATTACCAAGGCTCAGAAAAAGTACAAATTTTTTGCAGATAGGAAGCAAGTGGGATGCATTGTGTATTCTCAGAGGGTACGTGGTACTCTGCAGTATCTTGTACACTGGAAGGGATATGGTTTGTAAGATCGGTCTTGGGTGCCGGCTTGTTCTGTACATGCTGATCGGTTGGTTCGAGCATTTCATGTCAGACATCCTGGGAAGCCTGGGGGTCCAGTGGCCCCCCCATTGAGAGGGGGGTACTGTCATGACTCTGGATGGAAATTCCTTTCCCCATCATGGGCTCTATGGAGTTAACCTTGCTGGCCTCCCTTTGGTCTGGGAAAGGCTATATTAACCCGCTCTTCTTCTTCTTCTTATTATTATTTATTTATAAATCACCATTGGTTCCATGGTGCTGTACATGAGAAGGGGTTACATACAAATTACAGATATCACTTACAGTACACAAACTAGCAATCCCAGACTGATATAGAGGGGAGAGAGGACCCTGCCCTTGCGTGCTTACATTCTACAGGATGGTGGGGAAGGAGACAGGAGGTTGGGGAGTTGCAGCAGCTCCAGTGATGGTGAGTTGGTAGCCCCAGTAATGGTGAGGAGGCAGTGGGGATCATTGCAGGCTGTAGGCTTTCCTGAAGAGGTGGGTTTTCAGGTTCCATCTGAAGGATCCGAGTGTGGTTGATAGCCGGACGTGTTGGGGCAAGGAATTCCAGAGGAGTGGGGCTATTTGGGAGAAGTCTTGGAGGCGGTTGGGTGAGGAGCGAATAAGTGTGGAGGAGAGAAGGAGGTTTTGAGAGGATCGGTGATTACTTGAGGGAAAATATCGGGAGATTAGTTCAGAGATATATGGAGGAGGTTATAGATGGCCCATATCAACATGGGTTTACAAGAGACCGTTCCTGTCAGACTAATCTGATAAGCTTATATGAAGAGGTAAGTTCCAGACTGGACCAAGGGAATGCAGTGGACGTGGTGTACATGGACTTTTCAAAAGCTTTTGATACGGTGCCACACAAAAGGTTGATACATAAAATGAGAACAATGGGGATAGGGGAAAATATGTGTAGGTGGGTTAAGAGCTGGCTCAGGGATAGGAAACAAAGGGTGGTTATTAATGGAGCACACTTGGACTGGGTCACGGTTAGCAGTGGGGTACCACAGGGGTCAGTTTTGGGCCCGCTTCTTTTTAACATATTTATTAATGACCTTGTAGGGGGCATAGAGAGTAGAATTTCAATATTTGCAGATGACACTAAACTCTGCAGGGTAATTAATACAGAGGAGGACAATTTTATATTACAGGAGGATTTATGTAAACTAGAAGCTTGGGCTGATAAATGGCAAATGAGCTTTAATTGGGAAAAATGTAAGGTCATGCACTTGGGTAGAACGAACAAGTTGTATAATTATGTGCTTAATTGTAAAACACTGGGCAAAACAGTCACTGAAAAAGACCTGGGTGTATGGGTGGACGACAATCTCACATTTAGTGGCCAGAGTCAAGCAGCTGCTGCAAAGGCAAATAAAATAATGGGATGCATTAAAAGAGGCATAGATGCTCATGAGGAGAACATAATTTTACCTCTATATAAGTCACTAGTGCGACCACACTTAGAATACTGTGTACAGTTCTGGTCTCCGGTGTATAAGACAGACATAGCTGAACTGGAGCGGGTGCAGAGAAGAGCGACCAAGGTTATTAGGGAACTAGGGGGTCTGCAATACCAAGACAGGTTATTACACTTGGGGTTATTTAGTTTGGAGAATTGAAGGCTTAGGGGTGATCTTATTACAATGTATAAATATATGTGGGGACAATACAAAGACCTTTCTAATGATCTTTTTACTCTTAGACCTGTGACGGGGACAAGGGGGCATCCTCTACGTCTGGAGGAAAGAAGGTTTAAGCATACTCACAGACGCGGATTCTTTACTGTAAGAGCAGTGAGACTATGGAACTCTCTGCCATATGATGTTGTAATGAGTGATTCACTACTAAAATTTAAGAAGGGACTGGATGCCTTTCTTGAAAAGTATAATATTACAGGGTATATACACTAGTCTCCTTAATATTGCGTTGATCCAGGGAGCTAGTCTGATTGCCGTATGTGGAGTCGGGAAGGAATTTTTTTCCCCAATGTGAAGCTTACTGTTGCCACATGGGTTTTTTTTGCCTTCCTCTGGATCAACATGTTAGGGCAAGTTAGGATAGGATATGGGTTGAACTAGATGGACTTAAAGTCTCCCTTCAACCTTAATAACTATGTTACTATGTTACTATGTTACTATGTAGTATTAGCAATTTGAATTGGATATGCTGAGGGAATGGGAGCTAGTGAAGAGATTTGCAGAGGGGAGAAGCGGAGGAGTAGCAAGGAGAGAGATGAATTAGTCGGGCAGCATAGTTAAGGATGGACTGGAGAGGTGCGAGGGTGTTAGCGGGGAGGCCACAGAAAAGGATGTTGCAGTAGTCAAGACGGGAGACGATGAGGGAATGCACAAGCATTTTAGTAGAGTGAGGGTTGAGGAAGGGACAGATTCTGGAAATATTTTTGAGCTGGAGGCTGCAGGAGGTGGAAAGAGCTTGGATGTGCGGTTTGAAGGACAGGGCAGAGTCAAGGGTTACTCCGAGGCAGCGGATCTCCGGTAAGGGGGAAAGCGTGATGTCGTCAATTGTTACAGATAGGTCAGGTAAAGAAGATCTGTGAGATGGGGAAAGATGATCAGTTCAGATTTGTCCACATTAAGTTTGAGGAAGCGGGAGGAAAAGAAGGAGGATATGGCTGATAGACACTCCGGGATTCTGGACAGCAGAGAGGTGATGTATGGGCCAGAGAGGTAAATCTGAGTATCATCGGCATAAAGGTGTTACTGGAATCCGTGGGACTTTATGAGTTGCCCCAGGCCAAGTGTATAGATTGAGAAGAGTAGGGGTCCTAGAACAGAGCCTTGGGGGACTCCAACAGAAAGAGGGTGGGATGAGGAGGTTGTGTGGGAGTGGGAAACGCTGAATGTGCGGTTGGAGAGGTATGAGGAGATCCAGGATAGGGCGAGGTCTTTGATGCCAAAGGAAGAGAGGATCTGTTGTACGAGGCAGTGGTCAACTGTGTCAAAGGCAGAGGACAGGTCTAGAAGGAGGAGTATAGAGTATTGTCCGTTCGATTTGGCTGTAAGTAGGTCATTAGTAATTTTGGTCAGGGCTGTCTCAGTGGAGTGGTGGGGACAGAAACCAGATTGTAGATTGTCAAAGAGCTGGTTAGATAAGAAGTGGGAAAAAAGTTTAGCATGGACGTGCTGCTCCAGGAGTTTGGAATAAAATGGGAGCAGTGATTTTGGGTGATAGCTGGACATAGCGGTTGGGTCGAGGGTTGACTTTTTAAGGATAGGCGTGCTTGTGGCATGTTTGAAAGCAGAAGGGAAGGTACCAGAAGTTAGTGATAGGTTGAAGAGGTGGGTTAGGGATGGGATAAGAGTGGTGGTGAGGTTGAGGAGGAGGTAGGATGGGATGGGGTCACGTACACAAGTGGTGTGGTGTGATTTGGAGTGAAGATGAGCAAGCTCCCCTTCAGTGATGTTGGATAAGGAGGTTATGGGGTTTGGGCATTGGTCCGGTATACAATGGGGTTGTGGTGGTTGAAAAATAAAAACTTGCTGTGCTTAGTCTATCTTGTTTTTGAAGTGCGTGGCAAAGTCTTCAACAGATATTAGGGAAGTTGGAGGGGGCAGTGGTGGGCGTAGGAGGGAGTTAAAAGTATTGAACAACTGTTTATGTTTGTGGGATAAGGAAGATACAAGGATTGTAAAGAAGACCTGTTTAGCAGAGGTGAGAACTGATTTGAATGCAAGTGTTGCTTGTTTGAGTGCAGTGAAGTCGTCTTGCAAATGCAATTTCTTCCAGCGCCGTTCAGCAATTCTGGATGCTTGCCGAAGCATTTTAGTGGTGTTATTGTGCCAGGGTTGTCTATTGATTCAAGAGTGGCATAGTAGAAACTAGTAGCAGTGTCTGTGTCGTGGATTGAAGATATGAAGGACAGTGGTAGAATAGAGTCAGAGAGTGTGCGAGTGTCTAGGCGTGTGAGGTTTCTGTGGGGGTGCACGTGTTGCTGGACATGGTCACAGGTGAGGAGGAGAGTGATGAGAAAATGAGTAGATGGTGGTCAGATAGAGAGAGGGGGGAAGTTGTGAAGTTAGATAGGGAGCAGAGACGGGTGAAGACCAGGTCTAATGTTTGTCCGTCTGTGTGGGTGGCTGAGGAGGACCACTAAGTAAGTCCAAAGGATGAAGGGACAGGAATTTGGAAGCTGCCGACTGGTGGGTGTCAATGGGGATGTTGAAGTCACCCATGATGATGGTGGGAATGTCAGCAGAGAGAAAGTGAAGGAGCCAGGTAGAGAATTGGTAAATGAAGGCAGTGGTCAGGCCTGGAGGTCGATATATGACAGCCAGTTGGAGGATGGAGGGAGAGTAGATGCTGACAGAGTGGACTTCAAAAGAGGGGAGGATAAGGGAGGGAGGAGGTGGGATTGGGTTGAAGGTGCAGTTGGAAGAAAGGAGAAGGCCCACTCCTCAACCATGTCTGTTGCCAGGGTGAGGAGTGTGGGTGAAGTGGAGGCCGCCATAGCATATCGCAGCAGGGGAGGTGGTGTCGGAGGGTGTCAGCCATGTTTCAGTGAGGCCAAGGAAGGAAAAATTGCGAAAGGTAAAGAGGTTGCTAATCACATGGAGTTTATTGCAAACAGAGCTGGCATTCCAGAGTTACCCAGAGAGAGGGAGCAGGGTGGTGGGTGTGAAGGGCACGGATTTGAGGTTGGAAAGATTTCGGGTGTTTATATTGGGTTGAGCGCGATAGAAGGGGGTAGAGTTGAGCGAAACGGGTCGAAAAATTTCAAAAGTCGCCGACTTTTGGTAAAGTCGGGTTTCATGAAACGAAACCCGACCCTAGGGTGAGGTCGGCCACGAGCTCTGCGACTTTAGCGCCAAAGTCGCGTTTCAAAAGTTTGTTTTCCGCCCTTTTTCAGCCAATCAGGATCCACGGACACTGTGGGCAACGTGATGACATAGGCAGGGGTCACCACCATCTTTGATAAGGGCATGCAAGTGATTGGCTTGCTTTGGGGGGCGTCACAGGGGATATAAAAGGGCATGCACGCCGACCGCCATGTTACTCATGCTGATCTCAGAATAGGGAGAGCTGCTGCTGCTGATTCTGTAGGGAGAGCCTTAGGCAGGGAAGAAGACACCAAAAACTGCTTCTGCTGCTAGCGATTTTGCCTGTACAACACACCAGTCACTGTGTGTGCAGTGCAAGTGGAGGCTATATTTTGCTGGATCAGCTGTGTTGGTTGTTAGGCTGCCTTATAAGGCTTCCTGATAGCTGCATTGCTGTTTTCCCACTGCTCTGCAAACTGCTTTTTTAAAAGCAATCCAAATTTTTTTTTGTCCTGGTGAGGTACTGAGCGTGCATTTTTTCACACCATACAGCGGTGTACGCTCCTCACACAGTACCGTGTAACGGCTGTTATCACGGCCACAGTGACGCTATCTGTGTGTGACTCTGTAAGAATAAGTTGAGGACATGTTCCGTTCTTACAGACCTCCACCTTCTAGTTTTGTCTGCTTTTCATACAGTTAAGTATATTTGCTGTTTGATCACATTCAAAACTATAGAGAGACAGCGTGTGTCAGTCCGTATACTTAAAAAACACGGAGCTTGACAATTTTACGGACACCGGTGTACGTGCACGCTCCTCTCTCAGTACCGTGTAACGGCTGTTATCACGGCCACAGTGAAGCTGTGTGTCACTCTGTAAGAATAAGTCGAGGACATGTTCCGTTCTTACAGACCTACACTCTAGGGAGATTCCTATTCTGCCCAATTCTATATACACCTTGTAGTTTGTCATACACTAGCCAATTTCTGCCTGTGACATAGCGGTGTGATATTCACTGGGCCTCACACAATCCAACAGTGTCCACAAGTGTGTTCAGAAATTCTACATCTCCCCTGTCCTATAGTGACATTTTTCACACCTGCGACATTGAGCCTGTGACATAGCGGTGTGATATTAACTGGGCCTCACACAACAGTGTCCACAAGTGTGTTCAGAAATTCGACGTCTCCCCTGTCCTATATACACCATGTACCTTGTTTTACATTACTATATAGTTTGTGGGATTTTGTGTACATTTTTACCAAAAATGAGGAAGGCTGGTGGAAGAGGCCGTGGAATTGGGCGGGGGTTGCCAGCTGGTAATGATGGTGTTGGTGGTGGATCTGATGGTAGTGGCAAAAGCAAAATAGGACCGAATGCAGGAGGTGTTGAGCCTGCGTCATCGTCTGGCTCCACAAGGCCTCGAAGGCTTAGTTTTCTAGGAGTTGGCAAACTGCTTTTAAAGCCAGAGCATCAGGAAAAAGTTTTGGCTTACACTGCTGACTCAGCCTCCAGCTCTATCACCTCCTCTTCTGAAGTTGTAAAAAATAAAACCACTGAGTCGTCATTGGAGGGTCATGTTCATGAACCACACCTTTCCTTGTGTCCTTCACCCCAACCAAGATTGAAGGATGACGCAGGCCATACAACTGATTACTCCATGGAGCTGTTTTCACATACCATGCCTGGGTTATCAACTGAAATGGTGAATTACCCAGGCCAAGATGAATCTGACATGGAGTGCACTGATGCACAGCCACTGATAGATGATTCTGCTGGTACATTCACTCAGAGCACTACATTGTCCTCGCAGTGTAATGAGCCAGATTCTGACCCTGATGAGACTCAGGTGCCCCTTCCCGCATACTATACCATTATACACGGTGACACAGAGGAAGGTGCACATGACATTGAAGAGGAGGTGATGGATGACCCAGTTGTTGACCCAGATTGGCATCCATTGGGGGAAGAGGGTGCTGCTTCCAATAGCTCAGATGAGGAGGAGGAGCATCCACAGCAGACATCAACATCGCAACAGCTGTTATCTGGCAGGCCTGAAGAAAAGCCATCCCAGCCCTCCACCATCATGTGAAAGACCGCATTGTCCATGCACTCAAGCAGTCAGTGAGTGGAAAGGTGCACCTCACAACAGATGCATGGTCCAGTCGGCATGGCCAGGGCCGTTACGTGTCCATCACTGTGCACTGGGTTAATGTGGTGGATGCAGGGTCCACAGGGGACAGCGGTGGTGGGACAGTGCTGCCTAGCCCACGGTATAGGAAACAGTTGGCTGTAGGCATTTGACCCTCCTCCTCCTCCTCCAGAAGCGAAAGCTCGTCCACAGATCGCAATCGTACGAGCACTCCATCTGCAGCTGCCACTGTTGCACAGGAGGTGTCCCCCTATCGAGCAGCTAGTGAAAAGCGTCAGCAGGCTGTGTTGCAGATGATGTGTTTGGGCGACAGACACACCGCTGAGGTGCTGGCCGAGTACTTTCAGCGACAAACTGAGTCATGGCTGGGCAGTATACATCTTGAGGCAGGCAAGGTAGTTAGTGATAACGGCCGTAATTTTGTGGCAGCCATAGCCCTTTCAAAACTCAGCCACATACCTTGCTTGGCTCACACCTTCAACCTGGTGGTGCAGTGCTTCCTCAACAATTATCCGTAGTTAACAGCCCTGCTCCAGAAGGTGCGAAAACTGTACGCACACATCCGCCGGTCGCCTGTACACTCCATTTGTATGCAGAAGCTGCAGCGATTGCTTCACCTTCCCAACCACCGTTTCATTATCGATATTGCAACAAGGTGGAACTCCACCCTGCACATGGTTGAGTGGCTGTGCGAACAGAGGCAGGCCATAATTCATTTGTGGGAGGATACACGGCCAGGCACTTTGAGAGCAGACATGGAGTTGACAGGTGTGCAGTGGTCGAAGCTGAAAGACCTCTGTAAAGTCCTTCAGTGTTTTGAGGAATGCACATGGCTGGTAAGTGCAGACGACGCCATCCTAAGCATGAGCATCCCACTTATGCGTCTGCTCATGCAAACTTTGATGCACCTTAAGGAGCAGGCGTCTGCAGCCAATGTTGACGAGGAGGAAGAGGAGGAGGGAATCCTTGATGACATTCAGCCATTGTCTGCTCAGGGACCTCTCCTGGACGAGGTGGAGGAAGAAGAGGAGGAGGAGGATGATGATGGGGATGATTACTTAGGGGAGGAGGATGCATCTCGTGGGGCAAGTGAAAATGTTGGCGTGGCAAGGTCTGGTACAGGGTTTGTGCGTGACTGGAGGGATGTGGATTTGCCAGAAAGTGCTCCTCCAACCAGCAGTCGCAGTACATCATTGACACCGGGAACATTGGCCCACATGTCAGATTATGCCTTGCAGATCCTAAAAAGGGACCCCCGCATTGCCAAAATGATGAACGATGATGACTACTGGTTGGCCAGCATCCTGGATCCATGCTATAAAGGCAAATTACAAAACATTATGCCACACGAGAACCTTGACCTAATATTGGCTAATAAACAAGCAACTCTGGTAAACCGGTTGGTTGAGGCATTCCCAGCACACAGCAGCGGTGATGGTTCTCACACGAGCCGTACGGGCCGGGGGCAGCTTGGCAGAGGTGTTCGTGGTGCACACAGCAGAAGTGGCGTTGGAGACAGGGGTTTCATGACAATGTTGTGGACTGATTTTTCAAGTACCGCTCACACAACTGGTAATACTGCATCGATGGAAAGTGACAGGAGACAGCAGTTGTCAACTATGGTTACAAACTACTTTTCCTCCCATATCGATGTTCTCCTGCACAGGTCATTCCCCTTTGACTATTGGGCCGCTAAACTGGACACCTGGCCTGAATTGGCACAATATGCCTTACAGGAGCTCGCTTGCCCAGCTGCAAGTGTGCTATCGGAAAGAGTCTTCAGTGCAGCTGGATCAATCCTGACAGAAAAAAGGACCCGTCTGTCAACCCAAAATGTGGATGATCTAACCTTCATTAAAATGAACCATGCATGGGTTTCCAAGGATTTTGTCCCACCTTCCCCTGATGACACATAGGGTGACAGAAAAATGGCTTGCTTTGGTCCTCCTCTTCCTGGGACTTGAACAATTTCGCCTTTTGCATCAGCTGAATGTCCAACATCAACATATGCCACTTTCTAAAACTCCCTAACTGTGCTGCCTCCCCCCCATGGCCGGGGTCACCACCTAGTGCACGAAACCGTGCGAGTGCCGTTGCCCTGGACAGGTGGGTAGGCCGACTCTTGGGCGCGGGCACTGGCACAGGGTCCCTCATAGTGCAATCAAGTGTCTCTGACGGTGGTGGTGCACACCCGCCGTCAGACACACCGCCGTACTATGAGGGGCCCAGTGCCAGTACCGACGCCCAGGGCCCCAGCATTTGCAATCTTTACCTCTCCCTGCTCCTCCGCTGTGTAGTCTGGGCCGTCAAATCCATACTGGGCCTGACACCATTTGAGCCTGCCTCCTGATCTATAGACATATATTTTGAATATGTACACTATCCTATCCATACATGTTATCCGGGGATACGGTACCCTTTCTCACCATTGTGCAATCACGTGTAATCCATACTGGGCCTGACACCGATTGAGCCTGCCTCCTGATCTATAGACATATATTTTGAATGTGTACACTATGCTATCCATACATGTTATCCGGGGATACAGTACCCTTACTCACGTGTAATCCATACTGGGCCTCAGAACGGCTGGCGAGCTGTTAAGCAAGCTACAGCACCTGTGGTTTGCACACGTAAGTTTTTCATTTTTTCAGGAATGACGGTTAGGCCTAATTCCGGAACTGCGGTTGACCTGCACTTGCTGGGAAATCATCATTCGCGGGTAATAATTGTAATCCCAGAACCCCATCACTAACGTTGTTCAGCGGGTTATCTGCACCTGTAAGCGACAAACGCTGGCCTTTTTAGTGTAGCGCACATGCAGCCACGGACATGTAAGGGCATGACACACCAGTTATTGGCCAATCTCACGTGCCATAGCCTCGCGTGTCCCTCTAGTAAGCCGGACTCGGACCGCTGGGCATGACGGAGTCTCGCTCGTTAACGGAATTAAGCTTGCAATGTGTGCATCTTTTTTGTTGCTGGATGGTTGAGGTTGCCCATGTTGAGTCAAATTACGCCGTAGGCTCCACTCCTGGTGGTGCCCTTCTGGACATTCCTTTAAGGTTCAGCTTTGCAACCATACTGCCCACGTAAAACAAAAACTTTGCCTTCATGAATGCTGTTTGGAGGGTCGTGACTCATGAGAATAACGCCACCCAATCAGTTAACCTGCTAGAGAGATCCTTCGTTGCTCCCAAGCATGACATCACACTCCCTAGGAGGAAGGTAATGCCACTGTGGCGAACGTACTCCTGGGGGCGACACAAGTGCACTGATGCCCAGCCACTGCTCTATGAATCTGCTGGTACATTGACCCAGACCACTACATTCCCCTCGCACGCTACATGGCCTGAATCTGACCCTGATGAAACTCAGGTTACCCTTCCCATATACAGTTCCATCTTACACAGTGACAAAGAGGAAGCTGCAGATGAAAGTGCAGGTTCGGCCCACCCTCCGTCAGACACACCACCGTACTATCAGGGGCCCTGTGCTAGTGCCGTCGCCAATGAGTGGGCCCCCTCTGCTTGCTCAGGATCACAGCACTTGCAAGGTTGAAATACTGTGCAGTGAGATGGAAGATGGGGACGACGAAGAGTCCAGACTAGTACAGGGATTCCCTAGCGAGGAGACTTATTTCATTGTTTTCAATGTTGGGACAGCAATTTTTGGGGAGCACTATACTCTGGAGAATGATAGATGGGGCCCACCATACACTGGAACATTCCAAAGGTGGACATCAGACACTGGAGCAGCATTTACAGGGCCCATTATACACTAGAGCATTAGAAATGGGGCCCATTATGTTTGGAGCATTATTTGGGCCCATAAGACAGTGGAGCTTCATCCATGGGGACCAACATATACTGTAGCATTATGTGGAGCTCATCATATACTGTTTCAAACATTATATGGGACCAATGATTCTGTATGGAGAAATAGATGGGCCTCGTCATGAGATGTAAAAAGTGAAGTATTTTTCATTGTACTATACCGCTATTTCTCTGCCGTATCGGAGCATCATGAGTTGTGGTATGTGTTAAAGGGGTGCTCTTTTGCCCAGGGCACATGAAAACCTGGAGCCAGCCCTGCCCCCCCACAACTTTAACCAAATAACCCCCATTTTTCAGTGCGTAACTAGTATTATGAAGTTAATTAAGGTTGACAAGCTTAAGTAAGAAGAATTGATGCTTTTGGCATTCAAATGGGCACTGTAGGTGAGTTTCCTGTCCTCCTCTCACTGCTGACTTTAATTCCCCATTGACTTACATTGGGTTTCATGTTTCGGTCGGACCCCCGACTTTTCCCTATAGTCGGCCGATTTTGCTCCACCCGACTTTTGGAAAAGTCGGGTTTCATGAAATGAAACTCGACCCTAAAAAAGCAAAAGTCGCTCAACTCTAGAAGGGGGTAATAATGGAAGGTATGAGCTGTGGGGGTCCAGGATTGGGAGATATGTTGCCAGCAGTGAGGAGAAGCAGAGAGAGGCAGAGCAAATAAAGTGACACAGGGAGACTGGTCACAGAAACAGGAGGGGATAAATTAGAAGTCAGAAAAAAAACAAAAAGGAAATAGTCAGATCCAAAAGGACAGATAAAGCAAAGTGTGTTAGCATCAAAGAAATAGGATGAGAAAGCATTCAGGGAAAACCCTTCTGTTGGGTTTTTGTCAGTGATAGTTCTGTCCTTGGCTGAGGTGCTGACATTACTATACTTGTGTATACCGTTTGTTCCCGTGTGTTTGTCCTGTGTATAATCTGGCTTGTCCCTTGTTTTGTGCCTGCGCTCTGATTCGGTACCTATGCTATTTTCTGGTTCTGATATCTGGCTTGCCCTCTGAATACCCTGTTTGTGCCCTTGGTTACTGCGTTCCTGTCCAGGTTTTCTGACTCCGGCTTGTGTTTGACCTTTCTTCAGTCTGTGCCCTCAGATACAGTGTTAACCTCTGGCTTTTGTACTCAGCTTGTCTGACCTCTCTCCCGGTCTCCCGGCTCCGCTGGCTCCCCCTCTCACTCTCTATCTCCCTTGCAAGGTTAGCTCCTCCTTCAGCCACTCCCCCAGTGATCACGTGTCTCAGGTCCTGTATAGTTCAGCGTGCTCTCAGCAGCGGCCGCATGCATCTCTTTGTTATTGCTGTCTTCCTACTCACTTCCCCTAGTGTTCTTTTCCTGGACACAAGCAGTGTGTCCGTCACAAATAAATTTGCCTAATCACTTATACTGCACAAGAAATGGTGTAAAATATAAATAAAATCAATTCTTCACCTGCTGTTGACTTTTTCATTCTGCCTCCCAAAGATCGCACATTTTTCCTGCGCTCTGCACTGAGCGCTTACACCGGGGTTTCCTTGTAAATCACTGAAATACATGATTCAGGCGGAACCCCTGGAGGAAGATCCCCTATAATGAGGAAGATGGAGGCACTGTGGACTCCATCTGACCTGTGATCTGGCAGTGTCCATCTTCTTAGGATTGCATAAAAGTGCCATTGGCCACAGTTTTGTGCACTGCTGAAAAGAAGGACACCGCTGAACAGAGGCCAGATGGAGTCCAGAATAACTCTGCTGCCTCATTATAGTGAATGAATCCCTCTGGGATTTCATCTTAATCGTGTTACTTAGAGATTTAGACGGAAACCCTAATGTAAGTGCTCAGCGTAGAGCACTGGATAAATACGATCGATCCCATATGTTATCGATCCCATATGTTCACAATAAAAGCTTCAGCTCAATCCACAAAAAAAGAACAAGCCCTCGCTCAGGTTTTTCATCTGTTAACGGAAATACAGGGGACTTCCACATTACTGGTAAAACAAAGGCTCTGTAAAAGCAAAATGGCTCCTCAACCTCCAAAAGAAATTCAGCAATTTCTCAGCTGCCAAATCCAAAACCACATATAGCATCCACGTTTGGCATTTCTGAAGTGACGAGAGCCCGCCTAACTTATGGGTGCATGTCTCCAGGAGCATCGGCTGAACATAACATACTGGTGACTGCAACGTACTGGTCACTACAAAGGCAGTTTGCAATTTTCATTGGGCAACATTCATTGCTGTTTGTTTCTGGAAAATACCCATGGAGACAAAATCGGCAATACACCTGTAGATAAATTCCCAAAGAGGAATAATTTCCCAAATGGAGTCACTTGAGGGCGGATTCTGTTCTTCTAGCAATTAGGGGCTCTGTATATGGAGTCTGCAAACTGCTCTAGGAAAATTTGCAGTCAAGGCGGTAAATAGCATTTTGTTCCTCCCTAGTCTCTCCATATGACTAAGTAGTACGGTAAAGCCACATATGGGGTATTGCAGTATTGTGGTACAAATTATGGTGCCATTTTTAACCACTTCTAGTGTGAAAATGTAAGTCTGGGGCTAAAACCAAATTTTGGTGGTAAAAATGTCGTTATTTTTTCTTCACTGCCCAATGGAATAAAATTCTGTGACAAACCCATGGTGTCAATTCCTAGTTGAATTCATGGAGACATGTAGTTTGTAAAATGGGGTCATTTATGGGAGGTGGTTCTGCTGTTCTGGCTCTTCATGGGCTCTCCCAGTGGGTCATGGCACCTGCAAACCATAACAGTAAAATCTGGCGCTCCTTGCCTTTTGAGCTTTGCACTGTACCTGAAAAATATTTCCTGATTACATATAGGGTATTGGTGCACACAGGAAAAAATAGACCTCAGATTGTTGTAAAAAATTTTCCTTTTAGCCCATAGAAAAATTACAAACTTGGGGCTAAAACAACATTTTAGTGAAAGAAATGTAATTATTCTTTTTTCACCACTCAATGGTATAAAATTCTGTGATGTACATGTGGTGTCAATATGATCACTGCACCACTAGATGAATTCATTGGGGAGTGTAGTTTGTAAAATGAGATCACATATAGGGAGTTTCTGTTGTTCTGGCACCTTAGGGGCTCTGCCAATGTGACATGGCACCCTCAAGCCATTTCAGCAAATTCTGACCTTCAATATGGCGCCTCTTCCATTCTGAGCTTTGCACTGTGCCTGAAAAGTTGTATTCCCCCACATATGAGGTATCGGCAGACTCAGAAGAAATTGTACTACAAATTGTATGGTGCAATTTCTTCTGCTACCTTTATGACAATGCAAAATTTGAGGCTATCATAACATTTTTGTGGGGTGTCTAGTTTCCAAAATGGGGTCACTTGTGTGGAGTTTCCACTGTTTAGGCACATCAGGGACTCTCCAAATGGGACATGACATTCGCTAATGATTCCAGGGAATTTTATATTCAAAAAGTCAAATGACGCTCCTTCCAAGACCTGCCGTGCACCCAAACAGTAGTTTTCTCCCTCATATGGTATATCAGCATACTCAGGAGAAATTGCACTACAAATTATCTGGTGCAGTTTCCCCTGTTACCTGTCAGGACTCTCATGTCAGGACCCTGTCAGCGTCGGCAAACTGCCACACAGAGCCGGGTGACTTACCCACACTATGGGAGAGCACGGGGTCCAATACTGTATTGATAGTTCAAGCAGACAGGACCTGTGCCACTGAAAATAGTAAGGAGTCCCAGGACCTACGATCATGTGACTGCAGGGGGTGAGGCTTAGCGTCCTACTGCTGCAGATGATGTAATGCAGGGCAGCTGTTGTAGAGGAGAGGAAAACGCAGGTCAGACAAGCGAGGGTCGTACACGGAAAGGGCTATGCGGTACAAGAGGGGCGAGCAGAGAATAGTCAAGTCACAGGCAAAGGGTCATACACAGAGAGGTAGCGCAGTACAAGAGGGACAGGCAGAACTCATAACAGGGACAAAACCGGATCAAAAACCAAACAAGCAACAAGTTATCAGGCACAAGGCACACGTACGCACAAGGTCAACTAACTCAGCCGAGGGCAGGAGTCATGACAGATATCCAGGCATGGTGCGTGTTAGGGAACATGCCGGGGTCCAAGGCAGGATTCCAGGCAGGGTGTGTGCTAGGGGCACAACAGGGTCCAGGGCAAGGTGCAAGGCAGGGTGCATGTGTAGGGGACACACCAAGGTTCAAAGCAAGGTGCAAGGCAAAGTGCAAGGCAAGGTGCGTGTGTAGGGAACACGCCAGGGTTCAAAGCAACAAACAAGACGGTGCGTGTGTAGAGACAAGCCTAGGCACGAAGTTCAACAAACAAGACAGGGTCAGGTTCAACATACAAGACAGGGTCCTACACGTGCAGAGGGGCACGCCAGGGTCAGGATCATGGAAGGACTTCCGGTTCAGATCCTCCAGGATCATAGAGAGCATCGCTAGAACAGCCTGGGTAGAACCATAGAGCAGGTCACATGATCAGGAGTTTCCAGGAATACAGCGGATTGCGGAACCAGAGCAGGGCTGGAACACAGGAAAGGTCACATGATCAGGGGTTTCCAGGAATACAGCGGATTGTAGAACCAGACAGAGATGGATGATTACTCAGCAACAGCGTGCAGCCATGAGGTAAGGCGCACGTGCACACTGCTCCAGGCAACTTGCAGCATAACAGACATGGCGGACATGACATTACCCTTATGAAAATGCAAAAATTGGGTCTAAAATAACATTTTTGTGGGGAAAACGTGATTTTAATTTTTTCACGGCTCAATGGTATAATCTTCTGTGAAGCACCTGGGGGTTCAAGGTGCTCATCACACATCTAAATATATTTCGTGAGGGGTCGAGTTTCCAAAATGGGGTCACTTGTGAGGGTTTCTACTGTTTAGGTACATAAGGGGGCCTCCAAACAGGATATGACGTCCGCTAATGATTCCAGGAAATTTTACATTCAAAAAGTCAAATGGTCCGAGCTCTGCTGTGCACCCAAACAGTGGTTTTCTCCCTCATATGGGGTATCAGCATACTCAGAAGAAATTACATAAATGTTGGGGTCCATTTTTTTTTCCTGTTACTCTTGTCAAAATAAAAAAAATTGGATCTGAAGTAAATTTTTTGTGAAAAAAAAGTTAATTGTTCATGTTTTTCCACATTCCAAAACTTCATGTGAGGCACCTGAAGGGTTAATATACTTCTTGAATGTTGGGTTTGAGCACCTTGAAGTGTGCAGTTTTTAGAATGGTGTCACTTTTGGGTATTTTCTGTCATAGACCCATCAAAGTGATTTCAAATGTGATGTGGTCCCTTAAAAAAATGGTTTTGTAAATTTGTTGGAAAAATGAAAAAATACTTGTCAACATTTAACCCTTAACGTCCTAACAAAAAAAAAATTGGTTCCAAAATTGTGCTGATATAAAGTAGACATATGGGAAATGTTATTTATTTACTATTTTGTGTGACATATCTCAGTGATTTAAGGGCATGAAAATTCAAAGTTTAAAAATTGCAAAATTTTCAAATTTTTCGCCAAATGTCCGTTTTTTTTTCACAGATAAATGCAAGTGAAATCGAAGAAATGTTACCACTATCATGAAGTAAAATATAGCTCTGGCAAAAATTAAGAGACCACTTCCAAATGTTCAGTTTGTCTGATTTTTCTCTTTAGATCTTTATAGGTATATTTTTGAGTAAAATGTAAATTGTTCTTTTAGTCTACAAACTTCTGACAGCATGTCTCCAAATTTGCAAGCAGTAATTTTCTGAAAAGGAGAAATGGTCAAAATTAAAAACAAAACAAAACAGTGCTTTCAGACCTGGGCTGTACTTCATTTTGAAATGTGCCCTCTTCTGGAACACAACTTATATTCTGGGCCGAACCCTGGCTTCAGCACATCAACTCTTCTGCGTTGAACCTCCAATGGGGCGAGCACATTTTCACCTCCCAATGTTCGCCAAACTTATCTAAACCCCATTGAATTCAACGGGAGGCAAAACCAAACGCATAGACAACAACTTCTGGGTGCCCCAAAAGCTGCCAAAACAGCCAAAATTAGGGGCAGACACCAGGAAAAGTGGCATCAATTAACCCAGAGTAAAAATAGTAGAATTGCGCAGCATGGATGCATGGGATAGGGCCTGGGACAGGGTTTGGACCAGCATTTCTAGCTTAAACATTGATCAGTAACAGGTGGGTGAGTGACAGATGTAGGACTATTGCTCTGAGAACCCTTCCAAATTCAGGCAACACATGTGAAGGAGAAACTTGTTTTTCTTATCTTACAGGTTGCATCTGGGGCTTATCTACAGCATTATAGAATGCTGTAGATAAGCCCCTATTGGCGATGGCCGCAGCTTATATGCGAAAAATGAGGTTAGAGATTCCCTTTAAGTTTAAAGTAAGAGGAGGGTGAGGGATTGGTGTAAGCCTGCTGTGCAGGGAGCACTGATACCTCATGAAACAGCTCAAACTGTTTTTCTGCTCAGCCACACTTAGGTGGCACAAATATCAGCTTCATAGACTACTATTGTTTGAAACATTTAAAGATAGTAACACAGGAATTTGACTGAAAGTTGTCAGGGTCCTGTCAGCGCCGGCGTGCAGCCTCTGCTGAGCAGGGACTCACCCGCACTGCAGGGGTACCGGGGTCAGGTACAGCCAGAAAGTACCGATACACAGGACCTGTGGACGCTGAAGTTTAGCAAGCAGACACAGGACCTATGGTCATGTGACTGCAAGGGGACGGGGCTTAGCGTCCTGCTTAGTGAGATGGCAAGACACTATACAGAATTACTCAGAGTCAGGCAAAACGGGATTCATAAACAGAGATAGCAGTAACGTAGCAAGGATGAGACAGAACGGATAGTCAGGGCCAAGCAGAAGTCAAAACCAAACAGACATAGCAGGTACCAAGCAGAATCCAAAGCAATATCCAGAGAACAGACCGAGTCGTGCACAGATTATCAAGCAACCAGAACACAGCACAAACACACTCAGAGGTCACCACAGTATGCCAAGGGCAAGAGTATAACTGACGGGGGATGGGAGCTTCCTGCGGTTATAAGAAGCTTTCCCAGAATCAATGAGAGGCAACCATAATAGGTCCCAGGTGAGCAGGTAAGAGTCTGCACTGAGATCAAAACATTAACTCCAGAAGTGCCTGTCCACCAGAACTGGTATCATGGCAGTACCCCCCTCTCAACGAGGGGCCTCTGGACCCCCAGGCTTGCCCGGGTACCTAGCATGGAAAGCCCGAACCAGGCGATCTGCATGCATCAACCGGGCCGGCACCCAGGACCTGTCCTCCGGCCCATACCCCTTCCAATGCACTAGGTACTGTACTGACTGCCGTACCAACCTGGAATCTACGATGTGAACAATCTCATATTCCACATGTACCTCAACCGAAACCGGAGGAGCAGCGGACTCGGATTCTCCCTGGACTGCTTCAAAAGGCTTCAGTAGAGATCTATGGAAGACTTTAGGGATCTTGAAAGAGGGTGGAAGGCACAGCCTGTACGCTACTGGGTTGATTTTTTCCACAATCTTGTATGGGCCAATGAATTTGGGGCCCAACTTGGCTGACGGAATCTTTAACTTAATGTTCCGCGTGGAGAGCCAATCTTTCTTTCCAACCTGAAACATGGGACCAGGTGTTCGTTTCCTGTCTGCGAAAAACTTATACCTGCCTTGAGACCTAGATATACGCCGCTGGACTTCTGCCCATGTATCTTTTAACCGCTGAACAGAGTCCTCAGCCCCGGGGCACCCCAAATCCAGACAAGAAAACTCACCAAAATGAGGACTGAACCCATAGTTGACCAAGAAAGGGGACATGCCAGTGGATTGACTCACCCGACTATTGAAGGCAAATTCAGCCAACGGCAGTATATTACACCAGTCATTCTGTCTAGCAGAAGTCAGACATCTGAGGATCTGTTCCAGAGACTGATTAGTGCGTTCCGTCTGACCATTACTCTCGGGATGGTATGCAGACGAAAAGGACAGAGATATCCCTAATTTTTTGCAGAAAGCATGCCAAAACTTAGCCACAAACTGCATACCGCGATCAGACACCACATTCAGGGGTACCCCATGCAAGCGGACCACATGCTGCACAAACAATCTGGATAAGGTCTCAGCAGAATTTAATGCGGACAGGGGTACAAAATGAGCCTGCTTAGAAAATCTGTCCACCACAACCCATACCACTGTATTACCCCTGGAAGAGGGAAGATTGGTAATAAAATCCATGGACAGGTGGGTCCATGGTCTTTCGGGAACAGCCAAGGGCATCAGCTCACCCGCCGGCCGGCTATGAGAGCTTTTAGAACGAGCGCAGACCCCACAACCAGCAATGAATTTCTTTATATCAGAACCAAGGGTAGGCCACCAGAAGATCCTAGCCACCGCTAGACGCGTGGCTGATATACCAGGGTGAGCACACAGCTTGGATTCGTGGAACTCTTGCAAGAGTTTAAGGCGAAGTTGCTCTGGGACAAACAACTTGCCCCCTGGCTTGGCCGCAGGAGCCAGCGACTGGGCCCCCTCAATTTCCTGTTCCAATTCAGACGAGATCCCTGCTAACACCACCCCAGGGTGCAGAATGGAGGACGGTGGCTCAGGGGCCGACACAGGGTGAAAACTACGAGATAAGGCGTCAGCCTTGACATTCTTTGACCCTGGACGGAATGTAATAGTAAACTGGAAACGAGAAAAAAAAGCGACCACCGGGCCTGTCTGGGCATTAATCTTTTAGCAGACTCAATATATGACAAATTTTTGTGATCACTGATCACAGTAACCAGGTGACTGACCCCCTCCAAAAAGTGCCTCCATTCTTCAAATGCCAACTTGACCGCAAGAAGCTCTCTATTGCCTACATCATAATTTCTTTCAGCAGCAGAGAACTTCCTGGAAAAGAAAGCACATGGCCTGAGGTTGGTAAGAGTGGCAGGCCCTTGGGACATCACTGCCCCCACCCCCACCTCGGAGGCATCCACCTCCACCACAAATGGTTTGGATGGATCTGGGTGCACCAACACAGGAACAGACATAAAACATTTTTTCAGAGTCACAAAGGCCTCTTTTGCGAGCGAGGACCAGTTTCTCACATCCACACCTTTGCATGTTAGATCCGTGAGAGGTTTGACCACCTGCGAAAACCCCCGGATAAATTTGCGGTAATAATTGGCGAACCCCAAGAAGCACTGAAGACCCTTAAGATCTCGGGGTTGCACCCAATCCGCAATGGCCTGCACCTTCTTGGGGTCCATGCGAAAACCCTCACAGGATACAATTAATCCCAAAAAAGATAATTCTTGAACACAAAATACACATTTCTCCAATTTGGCATACAGATGATATTCTCTCAGTCTTTGGAGAACAGTTCGTACATGTTCCAGATGAGAATGCCTGTTGGAGGAGTATTTCAAAATATCATCTAAGTAGATAACGACAAAACGGCCAATGAGATCCGAGAATACCACGTTGATGAAATTTTGAAATATGGCAGGGGCATTGGTAAGACCAAACGGCATGACTAAATTTTCAAACAGTCCCTCGGATGTGAGGAACGCAGTTTTCCATTCATCCCCCTCTCGGACCCTTATCAAATTATATGCCCCCCGAAGATCCAGTTTGGAAAACCACTTTGCCCCTGATAGTTACACAAATCGGGAATCAACGGAAGGGGGTACGTTGTTGTGAGTTCTCCTTCCAGGCTCCCTCTGGTGGTAACAGGAGATAGTGAGGCTGATTTAATCAGTAGAGATCTGCCACCTGATAATGAGGATGACGATTGGACCTCAGGAATTTCAGACAGGATATAAGTCAGCCGACACCCTATTCTGGTGCTGGTGATTCCTTCTTGCTTTTCAGCTCTTGGTGTTCAGCTCTGCTCCAGTCATTTCAAGCTAAGTTTTTCTGCTAATGTTCACACTTGATTTTGTTGGTCTATTCAGTTTTTTGTGTGGTCAGTCATTTCAAGCTAAGTTTTTCTGCTAACGTTCACACTTGATTTTGTTGGTCTATTCAGTTTTTTGTGTGGTCAGCCAGCCTCTTTTTGCTCTGTCTCAGAATATTTCAGAGTGCTGATATGGTGGGAGAAGTCTAGTGACTTCAGGGTTAATTTTGTTATCAGAAGTGTTGGACATTATTTTTGTAGGGTTTTTGGCAGATTGCAGACAGTGTCTTTCCTTTCCTGTCCTTTCTAGTTAGTTTGGGCCCCATCGTTTGCTCAGCCTATTTTCCTGCCTGTGTTTGTGTTTTCATCTTGTTTCACCGTCAATAGATGTGTGGGGGCTGTCTTTCCTTTGGGGTCTGCTCTGGGGCAGTTAGTTTTCCCCTTTCTTGCTTTAGGTTTATTTAGTCCTCCGGCGGTGACGAGGCGTCTAGGATCATCGTAGGAACGCTCCACTGCTGCTGCTAGTTGTGTGGTTAGGATCAGGTATCTGCAATCTGCATAGTTACCAACCTCTCTGGTTTTTCTGGGACTTAGCTTATTTTGTTTTTTCCTCCTCGGTGACCCGTTCATAACAGTACGTATTCTGTACAGTAATCTGATTAAGCTCCCGAAAGTCGAGACAGGGACGTAACCCGCCATCTTTTTTCTTTACAAAAAAGAAACCTGCCACCACAGGTGAGACTGAAGCACGTATGTATCCCTTGCGCAGACTTTCAGCAATGTACTCCTTCATGGCAAAGCGCTCAGGGCCAGATAAATTAAACAGACGGGCTTTAGGTAATTTAGCCCCCGGGACCAGCTCGATAGCGCAGTCAAAGGGTCTATGTGGTGGTAACGTCTCGGCCTCGCTTTCAGGGAATACATCTTCGAAGTCCTTCAGGCATTCCGGAATACCTTACAGCTCGACAGATGATACAGACACGGATTTAACAGGTTCAACCAGCAGTGCGGATTTATCACATAACATCGAATCATTAAACCCCCATTGCACAATCTCCCCCATTTTCCAGTTAATAACTGGGTTATGGCGTTGTAACCAGAGCATGCCCAACACCAACCCTAAGTACAATAAAAAATTCAAGACAATAGTGCTTATCCTATCTCAATATACTTGTTATAATAAACCAGTTTCTACGCACAAATGGACAAATTGAAAGGACAATTCGGAAAACTAATCAAATCAGACTACGAAACACCGAACTAATATCCAATTAAAAGAATTTTTATTCTGATGATTAAAACATGTACAAAAAATACATATATACAAAAAGGGTGAGATCACAATACCAATAAAGGGAAATACTGGAAACCAGTGAGGCACCAATAAATTTGCACATGAAAATATGTATGATTATAAATAAATATCCATAATAAAGTGCAAGTGCAAAAAAAGGAATGTGCAAATATAGTAAATGGAAAATGAAAAGAATAATAATAATAATAATAAATGCCTTTATGTAAAATTTAAATAACTGGCATAAATGAAGCATGCGATCCAGATCTAAGTGAATTAATATGAAAAAATGTCATTACACATGTGGTACAAGTGATTATAATAAATATTGAGGTATAATAGCAAATACTGAAAAATAAATACAAATACTATATGGTATAGGCATTCATATTTCACTGCAGACCGGTGACAATATAATAGGAGTAAGTATATAATTCCACAATATACATTTATGTGCTGTAACTAGTGCCAATATAATTGGGGTTAATAAACTCCACCTCTATATGCACCTATGTGCTGCAGACTAAATGGCCATGCCATACTATATACAATAGTCAAAGACGCATGTTTACAAAAGAAAAAATGACAATAAATACCTAATATCTGTTAGTGCCAGGTTCCCAGTAAACGCCCGACCCCGACGCGCGTTTCGGCGTCTGCCTTCATCAGGAGATGGCATCATCCACATAGGGGTAGGTTTTTATATGGTACAGGGCCAATGGAAGAGGGAGCGGAGTAATGTGACGCGCACAAACATCAGACGTCACCGTGATATCCCGCCCCTACGCCCCACGTGGTCCCCGCGGCTGCGAATGTAAATCGCAGACACAGGGGACATGGATGCGGTAGGCTGAGATCCCCGGGATGCTGACGTCAGTGCGCGTTCTGTCCGGCCCTCTGTCATTGGTAGAGGGGAGTCATGTGACTGGAAGGTCCTTTAGAAAATGGAAATCAGAATAACAAGAAGAGGAAATATCTTGATAACGGTACTCTTAAAATTATACGCATACTATACATAAAAAATATAACGGTGCCCCACATTATATTCAAAATACTATGTAAACGTAACTTGTGCAAAAAATTTTTTATTGTATCAATAATGACCCTCCGTCATTAGTAGAAAAGAGTCATATGACCAGAAGGTCCTTTGAAAATGAAAACCAAAATAAAAATAAATGAGAAAGAAAAAGTGAACACTAAAAAAGTGTAAGAAAATTACTATACCGCTGTGATATGTGCCATAATAGAATAACAATAAAAATTACAGTGATATAAATAGCAATAATAACAAAATCCACACATCCTAAAATATTTTAATAGTGAGGATATTGCTATGATGGGTTCTGAAAATACCGAGGCACGCATGCCATACAATGTTTAGCACTAATGATGATAATGTGGTGAAAAATATATGAAAGAATAAATAAAATATATAAAAAAGGATATTGAAGTGAACATGAAGTGACTGTGACAAAAGAGAAAAACAAATATTAAATATAATGCAAATATAATATCAGGGGTAAAAAAATATATATATATTTGGCTGAATGAATAAAAGAAAAGAAAATAAATGAAAAAAATATATATATAAAATAAAAAATAAAAATAAAATATAAAAAATAAAAAATAAAAAATACTAAATAAGATTGCCCATGACAAAAACAAAAACAAAAGAACTGAAATATGAAAATGTTATAAAATATGAAGTATGAATATATGTAACATTCATACTAAGTATGTAACAATGTTATTTAATATACATAGTGAATTCAACTTCTTCATTCTTCTCTCTTCTTCCATATAGGCATTATGAAAATAAAGAAAGTGACCCAAGATGGAAAACCAGGAAGGCTCCACTGAAGATCGAAGGTACAATTGCACACATAAAAATACCCAACAAGGATGGAATAACTACAAATAAACAAAGACACAAAAAATATTAGTAAAAAATACAAATAATATATCAATTATACGGGCCCATGCTCAAACACTAAAAACCTACAGGACTATGAATAAAAACACAATTAAAACCAAATGGATTATAATACATAAATGAACAAACATAACACCGGATGACAAGGGTGGTCATAGGAATGGAACAAAACTAATGTTTTCATTTAAACCAAGGGGATAAATGGTGTTTAACGTCCATATCCATCTGGTTTCCATCTGGGCCAATCTCTGACTAATAATAATAATAATAATAATAAATTTTATTTTTATAGCGCCGACATATTCCGCAGCACTTTACATTTCAGAGGGGATTTGTACAGACAATAGACATTACAGCATAACAATAATCACATACAGTAGATTATAGCAAATACCAAGAGGAAAGAGGGCCCTGCTCGCAAGCTTACAGTCTATGAGGAAAGAGGTAGACACGAAAGGTGGGTGGTAACAGTTGCCCTGATTGTATGGACCAGCCATAATGTTAGGTGTGTGACAGTACGGACACAGAGGGCTAATGGATGCATAAAGCATGAGGGAGAATGATGCGGGGAACCTGGTTATGGTAAAACTTTTGGCTCTGCCACACAGGGATAGATTAGGTTAATGTGTTGAGGCGATAGGCCAGTCTGAATAAATGCGTTTTCAGGACACGCTTAAAATTGTGGGGATTGGGGACTAATCGTATTGACCTGGGAAGTGCATTCCAAAGAATTGGCGCGGCACGTGTAAAGTCTTGGAGACGGGAGTGGGAGGTTCTGACTATTGAGGATGCTAACCTCAGGTCATCAGCAGAACGGAGGGCGCGGGTAGGGTGGTATACTGAAACAAGGGAGGAGATGTAGGGTGGTGCTGAGCCATGGAGGGCTTTGTGAGTGAGGGTAATAAGTTTATACTGAATTCTGGAGTGGATGGGTAGCCAGTGTAATGACTGGCACAAGGTAGAGGCATCGGTGTAACGATTGGTGAGGAATATGATCCTGGCTGCAGCATTCAAGACAGATTGGAGAGGGGAGAGTTTGGTAAGAGGGAGACCGATTAGAAGAGAGTTACAATAGTCGAGACGAGAATGAATAAGAGAAACAGTAAGAGTTTTTGCAGAGTCAAAGGTAAGAAAAGGTCGAATTCTAGAAATGTTTTTGAGGTGCAGATGACAAGAGCGAGCCAGTGATCGAATGTGGGGGGCAAAGGAAAGCTCGGAATCAAGTATGACCCCAAGACAGCGGGCCTGTTGCTGGGGAGTAATAGTGGAACCACACACAGAAATGGCAATGTCGGGTATAGGTACATTAGTAGAGGGAGGAAACACCAGGAGTTCAGTCTTTGACAGGTTCAGTTTCAGATATAGTGAGGACATGATATTAGACACAGCGTTTAGACAATCGCCGGTGTTTTCTAGAAAGGCTGGCGTGATGTCAGGAGAAGAAGCGTATAATTGGGTGTCATCAGCATAGAGATGGTACTGGAAACCAAATCTACTGATTGTTTGACCAATAGGGGCAGTGTACAAGGAGAAGAGGAGGGGGCCTAGAACCGATCCTGGCAAAAGATACAGTAAAGGAGCGGTCGGAGAGATAGGAGGAGAACCAGGAGAGAACGGTATCCTTGAGGCCAATGGAACGGAGCATAGTGAGGAGGAGCTGATGATCCACAGTGTCGAATGCTGCAGAGAGATCCAAGAGAATTAGCATGGAGTAGTGACCATTTGATTTAGCTGTTAGCAGATCATTGGAGACTTTAGTGAGGGCAGTTTCAGTGGAGTGTAAAGAGCGGAAACCGGATTGGAGAGGGTCGAGAAGAGAGTTTTCTGAGAGATAGCGGATAAGACGGGAGTGGACCAGGCATTCCAGGAGTTTAGAGATGAAGGGAAGATTAGAGACAGGTCTATAGTTAGCGGCACAGTTTTGGTCGAGGGATACGAATAAAGTATATCGTTGGAGAAGGATAATGACAACAGTAGATTCGAATCGAACCCCCCTCTATCTCGTCCGTGATATCTCAGAGTGATTATTCTGATGCTTCTACATCTTCTTCTGTATCACACAAAGACTCATTTAAACGGAAAAGAAATCTGAGGAATTTACCGTACAGACGGAATAATGACCACTCTATTGACAACCAGTTTAAGGTAATTAATTTGAGTACCCATCATCTTTCTAAAACTGATCTGGGGGTCCTCCATAAGGGGTTGTCTTTTTGTCCTGACTCTCATTTTGACACTTTTTCTGCCAGTAAGGACCTGCACATTTTTGCAAGGTCTTTAATGTTTAAGAAATATTTTCATGACGAAATTGCACATGATATGTTTCCCACAGACAAGGAGCAAGAGGCGTTACAGACCCTAGAGGAATTTGCTCAGGAACACTCGGGAGAGGAAGGAGGTAAGATCCCTACCTGTATCATGCCAAAGTCCAAGAAGTTTCCCCCATTTTCAACTTGTCCTAACATTGAACTATTTGTCAAAATAGTTAGTGAAGATTTCAAACAAATACCACGGCATATAAGTAATGGAAATTTAAGTTTTGAAGAACGCAAAAGTTTGGATAAACTTAGAAATTTGACTGACGTGCTTATCAAACCATCAGATAAAGGGGGTAACATTGTCATTTGGCCATCCAAGATGTATGAGACTGAAGTTTTTAAACAACTTGGGATTAAAGTATGTTATCAAAAACTCACTTTCAACCCTCTAATATCTTTTTGCTCTAAATTACATGATATTTTCAATAAGGCTACCACTGAAGGTGTCATTTCGAAGGAACTTCAACAGGCACTTATTGTGAAAGAACCTTGTATACCCACATTCTACCTTTTACCAAAAATACATAAGAGCATTGATTCACCACCAGGCAGACCTATTGTGTCAGGGAATAGGAATTTTTTGGAGAGTGTGGGTAAATTTATTGATCATAAATTACAACCTATGGTTGAATGTCTTCCTTCCTTTACAAAAGATACGATGGAATTTCTGAAAAAAATTGATGGCCTTCATGTTGAGACTGACACACTACTTGTTACATGTGATGTAGAGTCTCTATATTCAAACATCAGGCATGCTGATGGGATTAGAGCGATTAAATATTTTTTATCCATGTCAAATTTGTGTCCGAGCATGAGAGAATTTGTTACTGAGATTTTGGGATTCAGTTTAACCCATAATTTTTTCATTTTCAAAGGGTCCTTCTACCTGCAGCTCCAGGGAACAGCAATGCGCGCTTCGTACGCACCTGCATATGCCAATCTGTTCCTGGGGCTGTGGGAGAGGGACCTTTTTCATTCTGATCATTCTCAATCAATGTACCGTGTCCTCTTTTGGACACGGTACATTGATGATATATTCTTTATTTGGCAAGGTTCGGCTGAGGCTCTTGATCTATTCATCGCTGAATTGAATTTGAACGAATTAAACATTCGGTTGACCTGTCGTTATGATAGAGATTCAATTGAATTTCTGGACGTTTTGGTTAAATGTCACAGCAATAACATTCTACAAACCGATATTTTCAGAAAAAGTACGTCCACAAATTCAATATTACATGCCTCATCGGCCCATCCTGCATCTTTGATAAGATCTATTCCAGTGGGCCAAATTTTAAGATTGAGACGTCTCTGCTCTACTGAAAAGGATTTTGAAATGAGAGCCGAAGAAATGAAATGGAGGTTTATTGAGAGGGGATATAGTCGGCGTAGTATTAAAAGGGCATATAATAGGGCAAAACATTCAGTAAGGAACGATCTATTGTATTCACCCCGAAAAGTAGATAAAATATCAAAAGTTCAGTTCATTTCCACCTATCATATTGAAAATCAGAGAATGCGGGATGCTTTAGCTAAGGCATGGCCAATCCTCATGGTGGACAATACATTATCTAAATACCTTGCTAATGAACCGAGTATTACTTATCGTCGACCAAAAAATATACGTGATCAACTTGTTAGGAGTCATTACGAAAATGGACCTAAAACTTTCCTATCTAATTTTGAACAGAAAAAGGGATCTTTTCAATGTGGTCACTGTGTGGCCTGTTCTAATATTGATAGGATTGATAAATTCACAGATTCCTCAGGTCAGAGAACATTTTCAATCAACCATCATATCAACTGTGAGACGAAGGCAGTAATTTACTATGCGGTATGCCCGTGCCCAAAAATTTATATAGGGTTGAAAACCCGGCAGTTGAAGATCAGGACACGTGAACATGTAAATGGTATTCTGGCCGCAAAAAATGAAGAGGAATTGATGTTTTTAAAAACAATCCCCAAGCATTTTAAGCAATACCATAATTGTGATCCCTCACTTTTGAGAATTAGGGGTATTGATAAAATTCCATCAAATATACGGGGAGGTAATATTAGTCAGAGATTGGCCCAGATGGAAACCAGATGGATATGGACGTTAAACACCATTTATCCCCTTGGTTTAAATGAAAACATTAGTTTTGTTCCATTCCTATGACCACCCTTGTCATCCGGTGTTATGTTTGTTCATTTATGTATTATAATCCATTTGGTTTTAATTGTGTTTTTATTCATAGTCCTGTAGGTTTTTAGTGTTTGGGCATGGGCCCCTATAATTGATATATTATTTGCATTTTTTACTAATATTTTTTGTGTCTTTGTTTATTTGTAGTTATTCCATCCTTGTTGAGTATTTTTATGTGTGCAATTGTACCTTCGATCTTCAGTGGAGCCTTCCTGGTTTTCCATCTTGGGTCCCTTTCTTTATTTTCATAATGCCTATATGGAAGAAGAGAGAAGAATGAAGAAGTTGAATTCACTATGTATATTAAATAACATTGTTAAATACTTAGTATGAATGTTACATATATTCATACTTCATATTTTATAACATTTTCATATTTCAGTTCTTTTGTGTTTGTTTTTGTCATAGGCAATCTTATTTAGTATTTTTTATATTTTATTTTTATTTTTTATTTTATATATATTTTTTTCATTTATTTTCTTTTCTTTTATTCATTCAGCCAAATATATATATATATTTTTTTACCCCTGATATTATATTTGCATTATATTTAATATTTGTTTTTCTCTTTTGTCACAGTCACTTCATGTTCACTTCAATATCCTTTTTTATATATTTTATTTATTCTTTCATATATTTTTCACCACATTATCATCATTAGTGCTAAACATTGTATGGCATGCGTGCCTCGGTATTTTCAGCACCCATCACAGCAATATCCTCACTATTAAAATATTTTAGGATGTGTGGATTTTGTTATTATTGCTATTTATATCACTGTAATTTTTATTGTTATTCTATTATCGCACATATCACAGCGGTATAGTAATTTTCTTACACTTTTTTAGTGTTCACTTTTTCTTTCTCATTTATTTTTATTTTGGTTTTCATTTTCAAAGGACCTTCTGGTCATATGACTCTTTTCTACTAATGACGGAGGGTCATTATTGATACAATAAAAATTTTTTTGCACAAGTTACGTTTACATAGTATTTTGAATATAACGTGGGGCACCGTTATATTTTTTTATATAGTATGTGTATAATTTTAAGAGTACCGTTATCAAGATATTTCCTCTTCTTGTTATTCTGATTTCCATTTTCTAAAGGACCTTCCAGTCACATGACTCCCCTCTACCAATGACAGAGGGCCGGACAGAACGCGCACTGACGTCAGCGTCCCGGGGATCTCAGCCTACCGCATCCACGTCCCCTGTGTCTGTGATTTACATTCGCAGCCGCGGGGACCACATGGGGCGTAGGGGCAGGATATCCCGGTGACGTCTGATGTTTGTGCGCATCACATTACTCCGCTCCCTCTCCCATTGGCCCTGTACCATATAAAAACCTACCCCTATGTGGATGACGCCACCCCCTGATGAAGGCAGACGCCGAAACGCGCGTCGGGGTTGGGCATTTACTGGGAACCTGGCACTAACAGATATTAGGTATTTATTGTTATTTTTTCTTTTGTAAACATGCGTCTTTGACTATTGTATATAGTATGGCATGGCCATTTAGTCTGCAGCACATAGGTGCATATAGAGGTGGAGTTTATTAACCCCAATTATGTTGGCACTAGTTACAGCACATAAATGTATATTGTGGAATTATATACTTACTCCTATTATATTGGCACCGGTCTGCAGTGAAATATGAATGCCTATACCATATAGTATTTGTATTTATTTTTCAGTATTTGCTATTATACCTCAATCTTTATTATAATCACTTGTACCACATGTGTATTGACATTTTTTCATATTAATTCACTTAGATCTGGTTCGCATGCTTCATTTATGCCAGTTATTTAAATTTTACATACAGGCATTTATTATTATTATTATTATTATTATTATTATTATTCTTTTCATTTTCCATTTATTATTTTTGCACATTCCTTTTTTTGCACTTGCACTTTATTATGGATATTTATTTATAATTATACATATTTTCATGTGCAAATTTATTGGTGCCTCACTGGTTTCCAGTGTTTCCCTTTATTGGTATTGTGATCTCACCCTTTTTGTATATATGTAATTTTTGTACATGTTTTAATCATCAGAATAAAAATTCTTTTAATTGGATATTAGTTTGATGTTTCGTAGTCTGATTTCCAACACCAACCCTGCAGGTAGTTTGTCCAGATCCAAACAACTTAGGTTTTCCACATGAGTAGCGCCCACTCTGAGCGAAAACGAGTCAGACATAAAGAGAATTCCCTCCTTAGTGAGGGGAGAGGAGTCAATGGCCACCACGTTGATCGGAACCTTGAGCCTAACTGTCCCTATCTTGCAGCGTGTGACCAATTGGGAGTCAATGAGATTAATCGATGATCCGGAGTCCACGAAGGCTGTAGAGGGAAAAGAACTACCGTCCACAAACAGTTCCACATGAAGTAACACTTTAGAAAATGAGGAAAAGGGTACCTGAGGGTCTGAGTAATCTCCCCCCCAGACCCAATGGCGGATCTTAATAGGGGCGGATGGGGCGGTCGCCCCGGGCCCAAGGTTTTTTGGGGGCCCAGGGGCAGGGGTGGGCTGGGCCGGGTGGCAGAGAGGCAAATGCCCCCCGGACCGCTCCCCCAGCACCTGTACAGGGCCGGCCGTGCCCTGTGCTGTGACACCGCCGGCAGCAGACAGCCACCCACGTCACATTCTATGAGGGGCCGGGAGCTGTGCACGGCCATCACCTTGACGGCTGCTCAGCTCCGGCTCCCTCCGGCTGTACTTCCGGGTCAGATGTCAGGCGTGCGCGATGACGTCATCATGCACGCGCCGACATGTCCCGGAGGATGCTGAAAGCAGAGGCGCTGCTGGGGAGCGAGCCGGCTGTGAGGTAAGTATGGGGAACTTTTTTTATTTTTTTTTATTTATAAAATGAATTAAATGAGGGGGGGTGACTGGGGCCTGTATATGATGAAGGGGGGGTGACTGGGGCCTGTATATGATGAAGGGGGGGTGACTGGGGCCTGTATATGATGAAGGGGCGGTGACTGGGGGCTGTATATGATGAAGGGGGGTGACTGGGGGCTGTATATGATGAAGGGGGGTGACTGGGGGCTGTATATGATGAAGGGGGGGTGACTGGGGGCTGTATATGATGAAGGGGGGGTGACTGGGGGCTGTATATGATGAAGGGGGGTGACTGGGGGCTGTATATGATGAAGGGGGGTGACTGGGGGCTGTATATGATGAAGGGGGATGACTGGGGCCTGTATATGATGAAGGGGGGTGACTGGGGCCTGTATATGATGAAGGGGGGGTGACTGGGGCCTGTATATGATGAAGGGGGGTGACTGGGGCCTGTATATGATGAAGGGGGGTGACTGGGGGCTGTATATGATGAAGGGGGGGTGACTGGGGGCTGTATATGATGAAGGGGGGTGACTGGGGGCTGTATATGATGAAGGGGGGATGACTGGGGCCTGTATATGATGAAGGGGGGTGACTGGGGCCTGTATATGATGAAGGGGGGGTGACTGGGGGCTGTATATGATGAAGGGGGGTGACTGGGGGCTGTATATGATGAAGGGGGGATGACTGGGGCCTGTATATGATGAAGGGGGGTGACTGGGGCCTGTATATGATGAAGGGGGGGTGACTGGGGCCTGTATATGATGAAGGGGGGTGACTGGGGGCTGTATATGATGAAGGGGGGGTGACTGGGGGCTGTATATGATGAAGGGGGGTGACTGGGGGCTGTATATGATGAAGGGGGGGTGACTGGGGGCTGTATATGATGAAGGGGGGGTGACTGGGGGCTGCATATGATGAAGGGGGGTGACTGGGGCCTGTATATGATGACGGGGGGGTGACTGGGGGCTGTATATGATGACGGGGGGTGACTGGGGGCTGTATATGATGACGGGGGTGACTGGGGGCTGTATATGATGAAGGGGGGTGACTGGGGGCTGTATATGATGACGGGGGGTGACTGGGGGCTGTATATGATGACGGGGGGGTGACTGGGGGCTGTATATGATGAAGGGGGTGACTGGGGTTGTACAGGATGAAGGGGGTGAGTGGGGGCTTCACAGGATGAAGGGGGGATGAGTGGGGGCTTCACAGGATGAAGGGGGGTGAGTGGGGCTGCACATGATGAAGGGGGGGTGAGTGGGGCTGCACATGATGAAGGGGGGGTGAGTGGGGCTGCACATGATGAAGGGGGGGTGAGTGGGGCTGCACATGATGAAGTGGGGGATAAGGGGGACTGCACATGATGAATTAAGGGGTAAGTGGGACTGCACATGATGAATTAAGGGGTAAGTGGGACTGCACATGATGAATTAAGGGGTAAATGGGACTGCACATGATGAAATAAGGGGTAAGTGGGACTGCACATGATGAATTGGGGGTAAGGGGAACTGCACATGATGAATTAAGGGGTAAGTGGGACTGAACATGATGAATTGGGGGTAAGAGGGACTGCACATGATGAATTGGGGGTAAGGGGAACTGCACATGATGAATTAAGGGGTAAGTGGAACTGAACATGATGAATTGGGGGTAAGAGGGACTGCACATGATGAATTGTGGGTAAGGGGGACTGCACATGATGAATTGGGGGTAAGGGGGACTGCACATGATGAATTGGGGGTAAGGGGCACTGCACATGAAGTGGGGGTAAGGGGGACTGCACATGATGTGGGGGTAAAATTAACTGCACATGATGATGGGGGAGTGGGGCTGCACATGAAGTTGGGGGGAAGGGGACTGCACATGATAAAATGGAAGGGGGGATAAGGGGCTGCAAATGATGAAGCGGCACTGCAGATGAAGTGAGTGGGTGATAGGGGACTGCAATGGATGAAGTAAGGGGACTTCAAATTAAAGTGGGGACATTAAAGTGGATCCCCTATGGCCAGGATCACGTTGGGCAATTTTGTGCGTATTGGCCGTAGGCCTACAGCTTATGTGCAACGTCTTTTTAGGCCATGTCCACACGTGGTGGAATGGTGGCGGGTTTTCCGTATGGACCCGCAGCAAACCAAGTGCTGCGGTCCGTACGGCTGTCAATTCCCGCACGGGGACTGCAGCGCTCAGGTGGGAAGGGGGGTACAGGGGCCCAGGTTTTATGAACAGCCCCGGGCCCATAGTCCACTTAATCCGCCACTGCCCAGACCTAGTCGTTTCCCGCCGACTGGGTCGGAGATGGGCAATCAGGACACTCCCTTTTCCAATGTCCTATTTTACCGCAGTAAAAGCATAACTGCCTGTCCTTCCGGCGTTTCCTCTCCATAACCTTCAGGGAGAGGGCGCCCACATCCATAAGCTCAGGGTCAGTCTCTTTTCCACTGGGGAACAGTGGAGTCTCCACCTGCATTACCCCTCTGGCCCGCAGCTTGCGGTCCATCCGGACGGCCTGGGTCATGGCGTCCTCGAGTTAGGTAGGGGATGTAACGCCAAGGCATCCTGCAGCCGCTTGGACAAGCCTCTGCAAAAGAGTCCTCGGAGTGCGGCGGCATCCCAAGAAATCTCTGCAGCCCAGCAGCGGAATTCAGAACAAAACCACTCAGCCGAGTGATTCCCCTGACAGACGCTCATCACCATGTCCTCTGCCAATCGCACTCGGTCAGGCTCATCATAAATGTGCCCGAGGGCCTCAAAGAATGCATTCATAGACACTCTCTCAGGGGCAGTGGGAGGAAGGGAGAAAGCCCAAGCTTGTGGGGACCCTCTTAATAATGACATAATGACCCCTACCTTCTGGTTTTCGTCCCCAGAGGAACGTGGTCTCAAACTAAAAAAAAGTTTGCACCCCTCCATGAAGACCCTGAACTCCTTTTTGTTCCCAGAAAAAAAGTCAGGCAGTTTAACAGGTGGTTCTGGGGACACCAGAACAACATCCCTCACCATAGCCCCTGGGGACCCAGTAGATAAAGCCCCTTGCACGGTCTCAGAAACCTGCTGCTGAGAACGAGCCAGAGATAAACCCTGAAACATCTGACTCAGATTTTTCATCTGGTCAGTCAGAGACTGTATGGGATCCATAACTCGCTGCACAAAAAACCCCCAAAACTTAATGGTCAGTTATAATGTCATGGTCCTGTCAGCGCCAGCATGCAGCCTCCACTGAGCAGGGACTCACCCACACTGCAGGGGTACCGGGGTCAGGTACAGCCAGAAAGTACCGATACACAGGACCTGTGGACGCTGAAGTTTAGCAAGCAAACACAGGACCTACGGTCATGTGACTGCAAGGGGGTGGAGCTTAGCGTCCTGCTTAGTGAGATGGCAAGACACTATACAGAATTACTCAGAGTCAGGCAAAATGGGATTCATACACAGAGATAGCAGTAACGTACCAAGGATGAGACAGAACGGATAGTCAGGGCCAAGCAGAAGTCAAAACCAAACAGACACAGAAGGTACCAAGCAGAATCCAAAGCATTATCCAGAGAACAGACCGAGTCGTACACAGATTATCAAGCAACCAGAACACAGCACAAACACACTCAGGGGTCACCACAGTATGCCAAGGGCAAGAGTATAACTGACGGGGGATGGGAGCTTCCTGCGGCTATAAGAAGCTTTCCCAGAATCAATGAGAGGCAACCATAATAGGTCCCAGGTGAGCAGGTAAGAGTCTGCACTGAGATCAAAACATTGACTCCAGAAGTGCCGGTCCACCAGCACTGGTATCATGACAAAAGTAAGTGCAGGCCTGCCGGTCTGGAAGCCCTACTGCTACAGGCAACACACATGAAAGAGACCCAACTTGGAGTCCAAACATTTCCAAAAATTAGAGGCAGACACCAGGAAAAGTGACATCAATTGACGATTGACAATTGTAGATATTTTATAATGATGCAGCATGGATGATGGAACAGGGCCTGGCCCAACATTTCTAGATTACATATTGATCAGCAAGCGGTGGATGAGTGACAGGTGTAGGACTGGTGCACTGATCCCCCCTCCACTACAGGCAGGCAACCAGATGGAAACTTCACTTGGTGTATCCACATTTCAAAAAAGTAGTGGCACACACCGCTAAAGTGGCATCAATTCTCCCAGAGTAGAAATAGTATAATGGTGCTCTGAGACCCCTGCCACTGCAGGCAACACACAAGGAAACCCAAATAATAATCTCCATTTACCAAAAATTTAGTTGGTCGCGACTCAGTAGCAAACAAAAGGTGGAGAAATAGTAGGGATATTAAGTGCTTTAAAATGTAGGCAAATAGTAAAAATAACAGCAGTGGACACACCTTCTGATTGTTGTACCATTAAGGCACTTGTTAGTAACATCAGCAGCAGTAGCAACAGCAGCCACAGAAGCCACAGCAAAGGTGTCACAGACTGCAATAATGCGAGATCAGTGCAGCACACTGAAAACTACACCATCACCTAGTCTGCCCAGTCTGTGGGTGCAAAAGTCATTGAACATCCATGACTTGTTCATCTTGATGAAAGTTAGGCAGTCTGCACTTTTAGGGGACAGCCAGATGTGCTTATCTATCAGGACACCACCAGCAGCGCTGAAGGCACATACTGAGAGAATGCTGGCTGCTGAGCAGGACAAAACCTTCAAGGCGTGACTGGCGAGCTCAGGCCATTCTTCAATTTTTGAAGATCAAAATGCTAAAGGGTCCAAACCCTCTGCTGGCATCGATATTGAGCTCCAGATCCTGTGGTTTCTGCACCAACACATCCAGGCTGGGATAGTGGTGGAGAAATTGCTGTACCACTATTTTGAAGATATCAACCATGCAAGGCATGTGTGTGAGGTTGCTCCGGTGTAGAGCTGCCACCAGTTTTCATCACTACCGCACACAGCCTTCCCTGGCCTCAGGTTCAGTGGAGACAGCCATTGCTCAATCTCAGCCTGGATAGCTGTCCACAACTCTTGAGCTGTGTGACTGCGATCTCCAAAGCATATTAATTTAAACACTGCCTGATTGCGGTGATCCAGAAGCAGTGGAGGAAGTGTTAGATACAGAGGTTTGTCACACAAACCTTGTGGATTTCAAGACTTGTGGAGCAGCCCGCAGCCACCAGAGTCTCCCAGCGTCCCCTCAGCGAGATGCAACTCCCCTGGCCATGCTTACTCGTCCAGGTGTCAGTGGTAAAATGCACCCTCTCAGACATAGATTTTTTCAAGGAACAGGTGTCTGCAACATGCAGGTATAGTGCAGGCACATCTTTCTTAAAGAAGTAATGGTGACTGGGCAACTGGTACTGGAGGACTGCGACGGTCATCAGCTTTCGGAAACCATCTATATCCACCAGGCAAAATGGCAGCATTTCCTTAGCCAACAGATTGTAGATGTGAAGTTCAAGCTCTTAGCTTTGGCATGTGTTGGAGGAAAAAAATATTTTACGTGACCACAGAGAGGGTGGAGTAGGGTGTACATGCCAAACTGCTGGACTGTGAGTAAGGTGCAGGCCGGGATGTTATTGTATTAGAAGTAAAAAAATACTCTTCTCAAGACTGAAATTGCAAGACCAAGAAAGAAAGAAAAGTTGTGAAATTATTAAAATCACAGGATTGATAAACATTTTAATAATTGGAAACAAATGTTGAAAAATATCTTGAATGATTCAGTCTGAAGTATGAGTGCCATGCGCAGAAATCCTGACACAGCTATCAATGTTCTATTGCGCTGAAAGCACTCGGTCAAATTATCAGGATCCGCAGCTAGCAGCCCCAAATGTGCTGGATGGCAGACAAGTCTGGAGACAGTGCAGGCCATAGTAGGACGTTCAGGTCATGCAGGCTGCTCACAGTAGCATGAGTAACTTGTGATCTGACATGGTTGTCTTGAACAACGGCTCTTGAGCATGCTGCACTCCATAATCCTTGGTGTCTCTAAAGAGGGTTACATCAGTACTGTTAAGGGCCTGTCACACTAAGCGATATTGCTAGCAATATCGCTATAACGTCACTGGTTTTTGTGACGTTATAGCGATATCGCTAGCGATATCGCTATGTCTGATACTTACCTCCGACCGCTCCCCCGCTGGTTATCACTGATCGTGCGAGAACTTCCTGGACTGTTTCTTGTCGTCAGCTTCCTGCTGGGCTTCCTGCTGTGACGACGAGCGACGCGTGGACGCGGGCGGGAGGACGTCAGGATCATCTCGTCTGACAGGTAAGTAGCGACCCCCGACCCCTGCGATGTCGCTGGTGAGATCTGCCTGTGTGGCAGCTCACTAGCAACCACTTAGCGATGTACCAGCGATCCTGACCGCGTCATATCGCTGGTCAGGATCGCTGGTACATCGCTAAGTGTAACAGTACCTTTACTGCTCATCAGAGTCGCCGAGTCATGTTGGCCTCTGTGTGAACCCAGCGACACTGATGAGTGGTAACATTACTAATGTTTCCGCTATTCAGAGCTATCTGGTCTCGTGGAGCGCAGCGTGAGCCAGGAGTGGCTTTATATGACAGATTCGGGGAACGTTGTGGGAAGCGCTGGACTACGTCAGATCTGCATGGAACATTTTCTTTTTACAATAAGTTGATGAATGAGGGACAGTGTCTTGTTTTTATTTCCCTCTTTTTATGTTTTTCAGGTTTCCATTTGTGGACAACGTCGGGTTCCCTGGACTACGTCGGACCTGCATGTTTTTTTTTTTTTAAATAAATTGATGAACCAGGGAAAGTGTCGGGGAGTGTTTTTTTAAAATAAAGTAATAAAGATTTTTTTTTTTTTTTTTTAGTTTTTCTTACTGGGTTAGTAATGGAGACTTGATGTCAGCTGTGTTTTTGGACAATTCATAGCTGACATCAACCCTAAACCCCATTACTCCGATTGTGAATGCACCCGGCAATCAAGATAAGCAAAAACAAAGTGCCAGTACTGGCATATCTAATATGATATACCACTTCTGTAGCAGCTGCTGGCTGGTATTTTTAGGCTGGGAAGGGCCAAATAACTAAAGGCCCCGTCACACTAAGCGACTCACCAGCGATCCCGACACCGATATGAAGGTGTCAGGATCGCTAGTAAGTCGCTATGTGATCGCTGGTGAGCTGTCACACAGACAGCTTCTTCAGCGATCAGCACAGCGATGCCGAGCGCCCGGCATCGCTGGCTATCGCTGTAGAAAATAGTATCAAAATAAAAAATATAGTTATTCTCACCTTCCGACGTCCCGTTCAGCCATCCTGCCTCTCTCCACGCTCCGGTCCCAGTGATCCTTTGCACGAATGACCGCGAGATGTCACGGTCTCGCGGAATAACAGTCTCGCGGTCATTCATGCAAAGGATCACTGGGACCGGAGCGTGGAGAGAGGCAGGATGGCTGAACGGGACATCGGAAGGTGAGAATAACTATATTTTTTATTTTTTTTTATTATTTTTTTACTCCTGATCGCTGGTCTCCCGCTGTCACACACAGCGATGCGTGCTGGCCAGCGGGAGACCAGCGACCAAAGAAATGTCCAGAGGTTTCTTGCAGCGATCAGCGATACCGGCAGGGGGGCCGCTCGCTGATCGCTGTCACACACAGCGATCTCGCTGGTGAGATCGCTGTTACGTCACTAAAGTAGTGACTCAGCAGCGATCTCGCTACCGAGATTGCTTAGTGAGACGGGGCCTTAAGGACCTTCCCAGCCTGATAATATCAGCTCACAGCTGTCTGCTTTATCTTTGCTGTTTTCCTAAAATAGGGGGATCCCACATTATTTTTTTACTTTATTTATTTATTAGGCTAAGCAAGCTTAAAAAGCTGTACAATAAACTCCACATGGAAGGCACTAAAGTAAGGGTGCACTAAAAATCCTTAAGGGCCACCAACAATGCATGTTTTCAGGATTTCCTTAGTTTTGCACAGGAGATAAGCGGTGGACGCTGCGTCTTCCTCCAGGCAGGTGCACACATCCAGGTCCCCTGGCTTATTTACCATTGGGGTTTTTCTTCTTTAACGCCCCATACTCTTCCGAAAGTGACCATACCAAGATGTGCCTCACTATCCACAGGATTCCCACAAATCCCTGACACTCCTGTATAGTTTGTAATTGATAAAGGCCAAATGTGGCCGAAACGTTTTGCCTTGACTACATTAAAAAGTAAAAAAATTCATCTTTAAGCTGAGTGCCTAGTTTATTTTTATTAACTCATTATTCAGTGACTTGCTTACTTTTTAAAATTCCTTGCCCCAACCATCATTGTTTGGGTGGCGCGTGCATTGTGTGAGTCGGCATCCTGTGTGCAAGACTTCAAATAAATGGGGCCAGATGTGGCTCATGCCCAGATTGAAATTTCAGCTGGATGAAAAATTTACAGAGCTGAAATTTTGATCTGCGCATGCGCCGCCTCCAGCGCCATTTTATTTCAGCCTTGCACACAGGACGCCAACTCACATTGTACATACATCGCCAACACAATGATGGCATTGCAGAATCAGAAGACCCTGCACCCAAGTCCCGCCAGAAGCACAGAAGACATAAAATTTATGAAAATTTCAAAAGGTGAGTATTCATCAGCCTTTGAGTGGATTCCTTTACATCAGGTATCACATTAATCACCATATCCTCGCTATTATGACCATGCCTTTAATTTATAGGGAAAAAACTCTTACTGTTTCTCTTATTCATTCTCGTCTCGACTATTGTAACTCTCTTCTAATCGGTCTCCCTCTTACCAAACTCTCCCCTCTCCAATCTGTCTTGAATGCTGCAGCCAGGATCATATTCCTCACCAATCATTACACCGATGCCTCTACCTTGTGCCAGTCATTACACTGGCTACCCATCCACTCCAGAATTCAGTATAAACGTATTACCCTCACCCACAAAGCCCTCCATAGCTCAGCACCACCTTATATCTCCTCCCTTGTTTCAGTATACCACCCTACCCGCGCCCTCCGTTCTGCTGATGACTTGAAGGTTAGCATCCTCAATAGTCAGAACCTCCCACTCCCGTCTCCAAGACTTTACACATGCCACGCCAATTCTTTGGAATGCACTTCCCAGGTCAATACGATTAGTCCCCAATCCCCACAATTTTAAGCGTGCCCTGAAAACGCATTTATTCAGACTGGCCTATCGCTTCAACACATTAACCTAATCTATCCCTGTGTGGCACAGCCAAAAGTTTTACCATAAAGAGATTTCCCGCATCATGTTCCCACATGCTTTATGCATCCATTAGCCCTGTGTGTTTGTACTGTTACACACTTAACATTATGGCTGGTCCATACAATCAGGGCAACTGTTACCACCCACCTTTCGTGTCTACCTCTTTCCTCATAGACTGTAAAGCTTGCGAGCAGAGCCCTCTTTCCTCTTGGTATTTGTTATAATCTACTGTATGTGATTATTGTTATGCTGTAATGTCTATTGTCTGTACAAATCCCCTCTGAAATGTAAAGTGCTGCGGAATATGTCGGCACTATAAAAATAAAATTTATTATTATTATTATTATTATGGCTAAATCCAGCTTACAGGTCCTCTTTTTAATCAAGAAACACCACTAACCAAACAACACCATGAAGACCAAGGAGCTCTCCAAACAAGTCAGGGACAAAGTTGTTGAGAACTGCAAGTCATAGTTGGGTTTTAAAAAAAATTTCCAATCTCAGATGATCCCCCAGAGCACCATCAAATCCATTGTCATCAAAGGGAAAGAACATGGCACCACAACAAACCTGTCGAGTGGGCCATCCTCCAAAACTCTTAGCCCAGACAAGAAGGGCATTATTCAGAGACCAGCACAGAGACAAAAGGTAACCCTGAAGGAGCTGCAGAGTTCCCAAGCAGAGACTGGTGTGTCTGTCTATACAACTACAATAAGCCATACACTCTGTAGAGGTGGCCTTTATGGAGGAGTGGGCAGAAAGTTGCCTTTACTTACACACAAAAATTGTAAGGCTCATTTTGATTTTGCCAAAATATATTTGGGAGAAACCCCAAATGTATGGAGCAAGGTGCTGTGGTCAGATGAGACTAAAATTGAACTTTTTGGCCACAAACATAAACGCTAATATCAAACAAACAGAACTCATCATCACCCCAAGAGCAGGAACTAGGAAAATTGTCCAAGTCAAGATGAAGATGGATGGTGTGAAATACAGGGATATTCTTGAGCAAAACCTGTCTCAGTCAGTTAATGATTTGAGACTGGGAGAGAGATTTACCTTCCAACAAGACAATAATTGAAAGCAACACTTGAGTGGTTTAGAGTGAAACGTGTGAACGTTTCAGAGTGGCCTAGTCAAAGCCCAGACCTTAATCCAATTGAGAAACTGTGGTCAGACTTGAAGATTGCTGTTCACCAGAGGAAACCATTTAACTTGTATGTGCTGGAGAAGTTTTGCGTTGAGGAATGCGCTAGAATCCCAGTGGCAAGATGTGGAAAGCTCAAAGAGATTTATCCAAAGTGACTTGCAGCTGGAATTGCTGCAAAAAGAGGCTCTACAAAGAACTGACTTTAGGGGGCTGAATAGTTATGCATACTAAAATTTTCAGTAATTTTGTTTCTATTGTTTGCTTCACAGTAAAAAATAATATTTACAGTTGTAGCAATTGTATAATATTTTGGGGGGGAGGGGGTGAAATTACATATCTGCAGGATCATCCATCCATCCATCTGCTGGTGCATTTTCCTGCTTCCTTTTGAGATGTGTGCATAAAAATCGGACACCATACGGATGCTCAGTGTGCTCTCCGTTTTTATTCCCGCATCCCTTGACTTACATTGGTGAGTCTCTTCTGAGATACGCGACCTTATGCAGCATGCTGAGATTTTTTCCTCAGCCCGATTACAGCTGAGGAAAAGTTAGCAAATCAGCATTGACTCTTTAATTAACATTGGTTTGAGTGCAATGCCAGCACCTCAACCCCTTTGTGTGGATACTATGGGTAAGATCCTTCTTATATGATCTAACCTTGTTTTGTTGCCTGACTATTGGTGCTCCTTGTGTGTATATCATTTTACTCTGCCTATTGGTCATTATTATTTATGATTCATTATGGACCAGGTGGAGATGGGTAGTGAACCTAATCTAATATATAAAGCTCAATGTGTGTGTATGTTTGTATGTATGTGTGTATGTCCGGGATTGGCATCTGCACCGTCGTGGCTACAGCCACAAAATTTTGCACAGTCACACATCTGGACCCCGAGAGTGTCATAGGCTATGTTGTGAGGCGAAATTTTTACCCCGCACTTTCCAATTCACCAAGCAATTTTACCTTATCTACATAATGGGGAAAAAGTGAAAGGAAAAGTGTTGGAGGCTTAAACTTAGACTTAAAGAATGAGAGCGATGGTGCCAAAGAGTATATACCATACAGTTGATATGAACACACACACAAAATGCGCCACACACTACCACGTGCTTCACCACATATACCACCCTCAGCACACATTTCACCACACATACACCAACCTCGCCACATAAAAGTCGAAACACAAAAGTCGCCATTCAAAACTCGCCACGCTGTCCCAGAGCTGTTTAAGAGTTGAAAATTGAGCTGTGATTGGTTGCTATCAGCAAAAGTTTTCTTTGTAGACAGTTGTGGTAACAGAGGCCTATTATTCTTATCATTTCTATGGTGTTATCGTCCTTCTTTAAAGCTGGAAATAACACAATTTATTACCGTGCCAACACAGACCAACCTCTGACACAGACTGCAGGGGGAGCCCAGTATCACACAGGATAGGATTAGATACACGGCTCAGCAGTCAGTATCACACAGGAGAGGATTAGATACATGGCTGAGCAGTCAGTAACACATGATAGGATTAGATACACAGCTCAGCAGAAAGTATCACACAGGAGAGGATTAGGTGCACAGCTCAGCAGTCAGTATCACACAGGATAGGGTTAGATACACAGCTCAGAAACAGGATGTGGCTAGGTAATCGTTTAATTTGTGTTGCAAATCTGTAGTGTTGAATATATGATGTGAAATGTTTTTATGTGCAATATAATCATAATAATTTGTTATAACTAACCACAGTTCGTTACTATGCCCAGGCAACGCCGGGCTCTTCAGCTAGTACTTCATATAAGCACAGACTTTGTAATCAGGATTATTATTGGCACTAGCACTTTAGATGTAATGTGATTATTTTGAGGGGTCTCTCATCCACTTTATATTTCCTTTTTGGGGTTTTGGTGCTGTTCCTTGCATCTTGGTTCCACATCATTCATCTTTGTTCATTGTATGTGTATTTATAAATTGGTACTTTTAATATGTCTTTAATAAAGTTTATGAGAGCGTCCTGTAGATTTGACCTGGAGTACCACTTAGTGTTGGGTTCACTATAAATAGTATGATTTCTGATTCTTGGATTGTGCTTTAATTTTTTTATCGCATTGCACTCGCCGTATTTATACAGAGATGTGAGTGATACATAAAAAAATTAGTGGCCGGAAGAATAATGGATTCCTGATGTAAGACATTTTTTCACATGCAAAGCTCAGAACGCATACAGCCAAATGAGGACTGAGCAAGCTGAGAGCTGCCAAAAAAAAGTCTGAGCTGCTGGTTTGAGGAACTATAAATTAATTTTGCCAAATGTTCCAGACCTATAGATACAAGGACACTAAAGGACCGAAAGAGAATTACACAAAAATAACTGAATTGCTCAAGGGGACTTCTCCAGAGGGTGAGATGTTCAACAGGTGCTGAACAATTTTGTCATTGAGCAATTCCTGGATGTTCTTCTTGCACCAATGCAAATTTGGTTAAAGGAAAATGTAAGGAACACATGCCTGACTGTGGAGAGTTAGCATGGGAATTTATGTAAAATGGTTTACTGACCAGACCTTTTATAGCAAGCAAGCCAAATGTGGTAAGACCTCACTTACTTTTATTACTATTATTGATAAGTGTCCGTATAGTTACAAGAGCACATATCAAGGACAGACACAGGCTGAAGAGCGTTTATCCTTCATTCGTCAATGCTCCCACTGCTAATAGCTTGAGCATAGCTTCTGAACATATAGGTGATGGCGCTGTACATATTTATCATTGGGGGCGATGCTTAGTAATCTCCCAAAGTTCACAGGGAGCAACATGATGTTGTGGGACTGGACTGAAAGGGTTAAGAGTGTAAAGAGGTGGCGGGGACCCTCATGTCCCTTCTCTCTCCTTAACGCTGTTCTCACAATTACATGCGGCACCTCATTGCTATTAATGTGAAATGTAATGTTTATGTACTGTGATGTCATGAATTTGCCATTCATTGTGTATATGTTTAGGATTAGGGATAGAAGTTAAAATAAAGTAATAGCGGGGTTGGTACAGAGGGGGGCACATTATAGATAGAGACTAGGATAGATAATGGTATTAGTTTAGGCACAGGGAGCAAGGAGTTAAGTGGATGGGAGGGGCACAGAGCAAAGCAGCACAGAGCAGGGAGATATAGGAAAGGCACTTCCTGTTTAGAATCAGATGCCCGCAGTCTGCCTGAGACAGTTATAGGCCATGGGGGTAAAGCTGCAGATGGCAGTAAGGGACCCCAGGCTGGAGAATAGTGTAGTCAGGCACCAACTCAACAGGATCATCCCCAATAAGGACAAGAAGCGAGAGACTGGAGTGACAGAGACTGAGGGAATCCCAGCAGCAGAAGTGAGTACTCCACTGCACCCATCTCTGCATGTGCAAGGTGCTGGGGTGCTCATTGACTGTGACTTAGTGAACTCGCCAAAAACTACCACACTGTGTCTCCATGTTACAAGAGCATGCTGCGGTGCAGTGAGGAGTCTGAGGAGGGCGGAGAGGAGGTGGAGTGACCATGGTGCAGCCTGCATAAGGATTCAGAAGGGGGTGGAGAGGAGGCAGAGAAGAGGGTGGAGAGGCCATGGTGCAGCCAGCATAAGCATTCAGAGGGGACAGAGAGGAGGCAAAGCAAAGGGAAGAGCAGCCAGCATAACAATTCAGAGGGGGGCAGAGGTTTCAAGGTCCTGAACATTGCTGTGGTCATCTGACCTGCATGGAGATACGTAGAGACACAGGTCAGATGACCACAGCACACTGCCCTTGACTCTTTCTCCGAGTCCTGACTTGTCACAATGAGCGCACCAGCGTCAGTACACCCCCACTACATAAATCTGTAGTTTTAATTTATTTATTACTAGCTGAAGAGCCCGGCGTTGCCTGGGCATAGTAACGAACTGTAGTTAGTTATAACAAATTATTATGATTATATTGCACATAAAAACATTTCACATCATATATTCAACACTACAGATTTGCAACACAAATTAACTAAACGATTACCTAAGTTTTGATAGTATTTTATTTTCAACTCATTCAAGATTTTTGGTTTTTCCTTTCGGTGCAAAGATGAACAGATTTTTGGCAGTTCCAACTCTTGAACAGATCACGTAAAGTTGACCATGAGAAAAGCATGGAGATTGCAAATCGATCCCTACTACTTAAATCGATCCCTACTACTTTCAAGGACTGTCCCTGAGCATTGTTAATGGACATTGCAAATAGCAATTGAACTGGAAACTTGAGGCGTTTAAAATAAAAAAACAAATCAGATGGAATGAGTGGAATTCTTGGAGTGAAAATGTCCTCTCCTTTGGCACATCCTGTTTCTGAGCTGTGTATCTAACCCTATCCTGTGTGATAATGTCTGCTGAGCTGTGTACCTAATCCTCCCCTGTGTGATACTTTCTGCTGAGCTGTGTATCTAATCCTATCATGTGTTACTGACTGCTCAGCCGTGTATCTAATCCTCTCCTGTGTGATACTGACTGCTGAGCAGTGTATCTAATCCTATCCTGTGTGATACCGTCTGCTGAGCCGTGTATCTAACCCTATCCTGTGTGATACTGACTGCTGAGCTGTGTATCTAATCCTATCATGTGTGTTACTGACTGCTCAGCCGTGTATCTAATCCTATTCTGTGTGATACTGTGTGCTGAGCTGCATATCTAATCCTCTCCTGTGTGATACTGCCTGCTGAGCCATGTGTCTAATCCTTTCCTGTTTGATATTGACTGCTGAGCTATGTATCTAATCCTATCCTGTGTGATACTGACTGCTGAGCCGTGTATCTAATCCTATCCTGTGTGATACTACTAAGAACAGGTAAATAGAGAAAGGCACCACGCTCACAGGACTATTCAAAGATGATAACGTAAAAGTGAAAGTGAAAGTCCTGCCTTTCACACATAAGCCGGATACTCAAAGCATGCAGGAGAGCATGCAGGAGATACAAATCTACCACAGCAAGACACAATGACAAACATTAAAGGACTTATACAAACTTACCCTAGCTCTTCTGAATGAAGGTGCTGTGCTGATCACAGTGAATGATCCACAGAAATGCTGGATAAGCAGGTGAGAAGCTGGGAGGATGAGGTGGATGAGCTGGCTGACTGGGGTGCAGGTAGGGAAAACTGTCCTGCACTGACGGCGTGTGGCATCACGGGCTAAGGCTCCGTAGCCTTGGCCTGTGGCGTCGCACGCTGTCAGTGCGGGACAGTGTCGGCCCCCCTCAGCTGTGCATCCAGGACGCTACCGGCCGGAGCTATTCTGGCTCTGCCCAGCTCTTTTCTTTACTTGCACCCCAGTCAGCCGGCTCATTCACTTCACTGCCTTTCTCTATTTACTTATTTAACCCTAATTTAACTCTGCACCTAGCATTCACATGGTACAGCTCTCCTGCTCTCGTGCTGTCTGTCTATGAAGTGCATATAGTCCATCACCCAGCGTTGCACAGACTTGCCTCTGCACCTAGCATTCACATGGTATGTTCATCCACCCAGCTCTCCTGCTCTCGTGCTGTCTGTCTATGAAGTGCACATTGTCCATCACCCAGCTTTGCACATAGACTTGCCTCTGCACCTAGCATTCTCATGGTATGTTCTTCCACCCAGCTCTCCTGCTCTCGTGCTGTCTGTCTATGAAGTGCACATTGTCCATCACCCAGCTTTGCACATAGACTTGCCTCTGCACCTAGCATTCACATGGTATGCCTTTCAGCTAACCCCAGCTTACCCCAGAGTTATTTATGACCTTGTTTACTCTGGCTTGATCATATGCATCTGGTCCACTCTTAATTGTGTGACCAAGATGAGCAGAGACCACTCCTCTCTGCTTCACACCTGACTGCACTTAGTTGTACATATATTGCATAGCTCAAGTCTGCATAGACTTCAGTCTGCAGTGTGATTCCTATAAGTGTGTTCTAGAAGTGTGAAGATAAATTTTAGAATTAAAACCAGAATTGGAACTGAAGGTAACTGTACACAGTCACTGTAAACAATGTTTCTATTTGTTTTCACTCTCACCCCAATAATCCTTCACTTTCTGCTAATTCCCCTAATCCCTACTTCTGGTAAGGAACTGTTCATCTCTTCTTCAATCCTCCCCATCCACCTCATGTCCTCCTCAAAACTGTTCCTTAACATACAATCCTCTGTCTCCAAACACAGACAGCCCCCTCATGCCCTCTCCTGCTCCCACCTGCTAACACTTTCTCTGCTCCTTCTCATGGCTGGTGATATCTCTCCAAATCCTGGTCCTCCTCACCACATTCCCACAGTCATTTCTACCTCCCATCCACGCTCTATCACAACGTTCCATAACCACTCCAACCATATACCCATTCACCCAGCCCCCACTTCCCCAGTCCCTCTAACAGGAGCTCTGTGGAACGCTCGCTCTGTCTGCAACAAGCTTTCCTACATCCATAATCTTTTTTCTACTACCAAACTTTCCTTCCTCGCCATCACCGAAACCTGGTTCACCCCTTCTGACACAGCCTCTCCTGCTGCACTTTCATATGGTGGCTTCCACCTTTCTCACACCCCCCGCCCCAGCAGCAAACATGGCGGAGGAGTTGGTCTTCTCCTGTCAGATACCAGCTCCTTCACCCCAATCCCACTGCCACCGTCTGTTACCCTCCCTTCCTTTGAGGTGCACTCTGTGCGGCATCTACTCCCCCTCCAACCTCCAACTGGCTGTCATCTACCGCCCCCCAGGGCCAGCCACCACCTTCTTTGACCACTTCACCACCTGGCTACTTCATTTCCTTTCCGCGGACATCCCTACTCTCATCATGGGTGACTTCAACATCCCCATTGATACTTCCCTCTCAGCTACCACTAAACTTCTATCTCTGACTTCCTCCTTCGGCCTCACTCAATGGTCTTCTGCAGCCACTCACAAAGATGGCCACACACTGGACCTCATCTTCACCCACCTCTGCTCCCTATCTAACCTCTCTAACTCACCTCTTCCTCTCTCTGACCACAACCTTCTCACATTCTCTTCCCTCTCCACTCCATGTCTACAATCCCCACCCCACAAACTTTCACACCCTCGCAGAAATCTAAAACACCTTGACCTACACTCATTCTCTGAATCCCTCCTCCCTCTCACAGATATAAGTTCCTTACACAATGCGGATGACGCTGCTGCCCTATATAACACCACAATAGCTGTAGCTTTGGAATCTGCTGCCCCACTTACACATACCAAAGCTCGCAAAATCAACAGACAGCCCTGGCACACCAGCCTGACCAAAGAAGTGAGGCGAGCTTCCAGGGCTGCTGAGCGCAGATGGAAAAGATCCCACTCCAACGAGCACTTCATTGCATTCAAACAGTCCCTCACTACTTTCAAGACCACACTCGCCACAGCTAAACAAACCTACTTCTCATCTCTCATATCCTCCCTGTCTCACAACCCTAAACAGTTATTCAACACCTTCAATTCTCTTCTCGTCCCCCGGCACCTCCTCCCTCCCCACTCATCTCAGCTGAAGACTGTGCCTCATTTTTCAAGCAGAAGATTGATAACATCAGAGACAGGAAAAAGCAATTAGTTCCAGCTGCGTGTAAAAAATTTCTTCTTTATTTCAACATTAAAATTATGTCATCTTCATAGTAAATGCCATACACACGGACACGGACACATGAGCATTTGTCACAATGGGTTGACACATTGTTGCAACCCCTTGTACAGAGGATGCCTGGCTATATTAGAGATTCCAAACAGGTGTTACAAATGTTTTCTAACAAGATGTGGTTGTCATCATATTCATGGCTTAGTTGTGATGTAGTATCATTATATACATGTATCCCTCATGATTTAGCAATAAGAGCTTTGCAATTTCATTTAAAAAGGTTTAGTAACTACTCTATGGATCTAATTAATTATATTTTGCAAGGAGTAATATTTTTGATGTCACATAATTTTTTCTCCTTCAACCAGTGTTATTATTTACAGTTGAAGGGAGTAGCCATGGGAGCCAAATTTTCACCGTCCCTTGCAAATCTGGTTATGTCGTATTGGGAATATGAATTTATTTTCTCAGATTCCAATCCTTTTTATGGACAGGTGGCATGGTATGGCAGATATATCGATGATACCCTATTAATTTGGGATGGAGATGTATCTGCCATACCTGCCTTTATGCTATATCTAAACTCTAACCAATACAACATTAAATTTACGCATGAACATAATATGGAACATATATCTTTTTTGGATTTGGATTTATTTGGTGTTGAGGGGGAAATAATCTCTACGAAAACACATCATAAACCCTATAGTGGGAATACCATCTTACATGCGACTAGCAGTCACAATAAACATACCCTCAAAGCAATACCAGTAGGAGAACTCACAAGGGTTAAACGTAATTGTAGTGAAGAGAGTAATCTAGATAGTGAACTGGAACATGTAAAGAAAAAATTTAAAAATCGCATGTATCCGGATTGGTCTTTAAATCGAGCACAACAAATAGTAAAAAATAAAAACGTAATAAAATGATTTTTTCTGGTGGCAATGCAAATGAGACAGTTATTGGAAAAAAAACGTATATTTGTTTTCAGTTTAGTCGCCAATTTCCACAAATCAAGGGAATCATTAATAGATATTTGCCCATTTTATATGAAGATAGTAAATTGGCAGATATATTAAAGCCAGGTATTAATATAGTATCGAGAAGAGCTCCTACATTGGGAGACAAATTATCACCTAATTTATTTTCTCTCAATAATAAAACTAATAAAACCTGGTTAACCTGCAATGGTTTTTTCAGATGTGGAGCTACAAAATGCAAAACATGTAGATATGCAAATGTCACAAAAAAATTTTCTGATGCGGCAAATAAAGTGCAATATACCATAAAACAATATATCAATTGTAATTCAACTAATATAATATACAAGATAGATTGCACTATTTGCAAATTATCATATATAGGGTGCACATCTAGAAAAATGAAGATGCGCATTAGGGAACATCTACATGATATTGAGAATACGAATAACATGAATCGTAATATATCAGCTGTGTCACAGCATTTCATTAGGCACCATGCTAGAAATACCTCGAGTTTTAAAGTGCAAGGAATAGAACAGGTTAAAATTCCTTTCCGCGGCGGAGATTCAAAGCGACGCCTGTTAACAAGAGAGGCTTTTTGGATTTATCACCTAGATGTCCGATCCCCGAATGGTTTAAATAAACGAAATGACCTAATGCTTCATTATTGTTGAAAAGATAAATATTTCTCTTTTGCAACATGTGTTTTAATTTATTTTGTACATTGCTATGTAATTTTAATGAGTTAATTGTCATGTGATTGTATTTGTGCATGTCATTGGATCAAATGTAGTATATATGCAGCTGAGATCAGTGTATCTCTATGGCTCTGATAAAGATCTTACAGATCGAAACGCATTGCCGTGTCCGTGTGTATGGCATTTACTATGAAGATGACATAATTTTAATGTTGAAATAAAGAAGAAATTTTTTACACGCAGCTGGAACTAATTGCTTTTTCCTATTGATTACACGTCAGCCCAGACGGAGCTCCGAGGTCTGCGGTGAACACTTGGTGAGCTGGCTTTTGTTTGTTTTCAACATCAGAGACAGTTTTGGTCAACAACCCCCAGAGCCCCTCCTCCCGGCTTCCCAGCCCTCCACCTCCAAAACCAACTTCTCCACTCTACTCTCAAGATCACATCTCACCACCTGTGCACTTGACCCGATTCCTTCCCACTTCATCCCAAACCTCACCACAGTCTTCATCCCAACCCTAACCCATCTCTTCAACCTATCACTAACAACTGGTGTTTTCCCCTCAAGCTTTAAACATGCCTCCATCACACCTATCCTCAAAAAGCCCTCTCTTGACCCATCCTCTGTATCTAGCTATCGCCCTATATCACTTCTCCCCTATGCCTCCAAGCTACTGGAACAACACGTCTACCTTGAACTGTCCTACCATCTCTCTTCTTGCTCCCTCTTCGACTGCTTACAATCTGGCTTCCGGTCACACCACTCCACTGAAACTGCCCTTAATAAGGTCACCAATGACCTCTTAACCGCCAAGAGCAAGCGACACTACTCTGTCCTCCTCCTCCTGGACCTGTCGGCTGCCTTTGACACAGTGGACCATTCCCTATTATTACAGACCCTCTCATCCCTTGGCATCACAGAGTTGGCCCTATCCTGGATCTCATCATACCTAACAGACCGGACATTCAGCGTCTCCCACTCACACACCACCTCCTCACCTTGCCCCTATCTGTCGGAGTCCCACAAGGTTCAGTCCTAGGACCCCTGCTCTTCTCCATTTACACCTTTGGCCTGGGACAGCTCATAGAATCTCATGGATTTCAGTATCATCTCTATGCTGATGACACACAGATCTACATCTCTGGACCAGATATCACCTCCCTACTAACCAGAATCCCTCAATGTCTGTCCACTATTTCATCCTTCTTCTCTGCTAGATTTCTGAAACTTAACATGGACAAAACAGAATTCATCATCTTTCCCCCATCTCACGTGACCCCCCCAACAAACCTATCCATTACAGTAAATGGCTGCCCACTCTCCCCAGTCCCACAAGCTCGCTGCCTCGGGGTAATCCTTGACGCTGATCTCTCCTTCAAACCACATATCCAAGCCCTTTCCACTTCCTGCCGACTTAAACTCAGAAATATTTCAAGAATCCGTTCATTCCTCAACCAAAAATCTGCAAAAACCCTAGTCCATGCCCTCATAATCTCTCGCCTTGACTACTGCAACCTCCTGCTCTGTGGCCTCCCCTCGAACACTCTCGCACCCCTCAAATCTATTCTAAACTCTGCTGCCCGACTAATCCACCTGTCCCCGCCCTTTTTCCCCAGCTCCTCCCCTCTGTCAATCCCTTCACTGGCTCCCCATTGCCCAGAGACTCCAGTACAAAACCCTAACCATGACATACAAAGCCATCCACAACCTGTCTCCTCCATACATCTGTGACTTCACTCCTTTTCCCACAATCGCATACAAGATTTCTCTCGCGCATCACCCCTTCTCTGGAACTCTCTACCACAACATATCAGTCTCTCATCTACCATCAAAACTTTCAAAAAGAGCCTGAAGACCCACCTCTTCCGACAAGCCTATAACTTGCAGTAACCACCGATCGACCAAACCGCTGCATGACCAGCTCTACCCTCGCCTACTGTATTTTCAACCATGCCTTGTAGATTGTGAGCCTTCGCGGGCAGGGTCCTCTCTCCTCCTGTACCAGTTATGACTTGTATTGTTTAACATTATTGCACTTGTTTTTATGTATACCCCTCCTTACATGTAAAGCGCCATGGAATAAATGGTGCTATAACAATAAATAATAATAATAATAATAATAATAATAATACTGGAAAAAGCAATGTGTGTATATACCCTAAAGAAAATAAATAAGTAAAAAAGCAAGTGCATTAAATAACATAGGGTACTTGGTAAACACTGTTTTGATCAAAAAAGTATAAAACTGTCCCACCACGGCAAGATGTACCCATTTGAGACAGTAACTACACTAATAGTTAAAACCTACCTAGTGTGAATAGTGGCAGAGTCTCTGGGTCCCAAACGGACACCCAGCGTCAGAGGGACTATAAGTGAACTACACAGCTCAGTAGAAAGGAGGCCACACCCTATTTGTACTGAATACAAAAATGCTGAAGAAAAACCAAACAAACTGAACTGGAGTAGACTTGAATGACATGCATGATGTAAAAGCATGTTCACACTGGCCATAAAAGCAAGCAAAACCAAAGGAAAAAACAATGTGTGTATGTGGCGCCCCCAGGAGTATGGTCACCACAGTGGCTTTGCCTTCCTCCAGGGGAGGGTAATGCCAGGCTTGGAGGCAATGATGGGTCTCTCTCGCAGTTAATCCATACATGCAACACAGTTCCACTCCAGGCCAGCAGGGGGAACTCTGAACCAGGATTAAGGGGAGGAGTGCTCTCTGAGGGCCAAGAGAAAGGAGTGGTCGGTTAGTCTTCAGAGGGTGAAGTGTGCAGACGTGTAGAGAGAAGCTGGAGGTTGAGCTGCGGAAGGCGAGCTCCCTCAGCTTGAGAGCGCAAGAACTGGAGCCTGGTCTCCACGGCTGTATGGATACTAACGGTCCTACAACAGATACCAGAGGAGTAGGAGGCTGTAAATGCCCTACTCCCATCTAAGACTTGAGGCACAACAGCAGCTTGGATAGAGAGCTGGGACTCAAGTGTGAGGAGTCCCAGAGATTGGCTACAGCTGTCTGCCGTGCAAGTAAGGTTCTTGGGAACATATGACAGGAGGAACTCCAGAGTAACTAAGTACTGGAGTGATTCACACCACAAGGCACTAGAAAGGAGACTGCACAGCCCATCTGTGAGAGAGAATTCCTGAGTTGCTTCCAGGCTAGCCTGCTCCATTACCATCTGTAATCAGGACCCTGGACTGCAGTTATCAAGTAAAGGTACAGAAATTGCACCCCGCTGTGTCTTGTCTGCTTCCTACCCTGTCGGCACTGCTACATCCTCGTGCCAACCACATCTACACTGCCCTGGAACTACAGCTTCACCTGTGAGGAGCTTTTACACCATTGCTGCATTATACCATCAGTCTCAGTGGATCTGCTTGCAGCTTCGGCCAAACATCTCACTTGCCGAACACCACAGGTGGCGTCACAAACTATTTCATTAACTACATTCTCCCATTGCTTGGGTGCCCAGGGCCACAGACTGGGTCACTGCTGCTGTGATACATCCCCCTGACACCGGCCCGATACCGAGTACCCCACAGCCCTGGGAGGGCGATCCAATTTGGTGTCACAAATAGGATTACGGAGCCCGGTACCCCCCGGGTCCTGTGTGCCAAAGACTGTGTTTAAAGACTGTGTGTGAAATTGGCACCAGTAGCCCCCATTGCCACGCTGCTTGGCGTGCGGGAAGAAGAGGCAGGCCTTCGTGGGCGGAGCCTGCCACAGAGCGGGAAGCAGTGAAGGCCACGCGGGAAGAGATGACAGCGCATGAGAGGAGAAGGAGCTGAGTAGAGTTGAGCGAAACGGGTCGAAAAAATTCAAAAGTCGCCGACTTTTGGCAAAGTCGGGTTTCATTAAACGAAACCCGACCCTAGGATGAGGTCGGCCACGAGGTCGGCGACTTACGCGCCAAAGTCGCGTTTCAAAAGTTTGTTTTGCGCTCTTTTTCAGCCAATCAGGATCCACGGACACTGTGGGCAACGTGATGACCTAGGCACGGGTCACCACCATCTTTCAGAAGGGCATGCAAGTGATTGGCTTGCTTTGGTGGGCGTCACAGGGGGTATAAAAGGGCGTGCACGCCGACCGCCATCTTACTTCTGCCGATCTTAGTATAGGGAGAGGTTGCTGCTGATTCTGTAGGGAGAGCGTTAGGCAGGGAAGAAGACAAAAAAACTGCTTCTGCTGCTAGCGATTTGGCCTGCACAACACACAAGTCACTGTGTGTGCAGTGCAAGGGGAGGCTATATTGTGGTGTATCAGTGGTGTTGGTTGTTGGGCTGCCTTTTAAGGCTTCCTGACACGCTGGCATTGCTGTTTACCCACTGCTCCGCAAACTGCTTTTTTAAAAGCAATCCAATCTCCCTTATCCTCTAGTCACTTTTGTCACAGCTGTGCCATCGAGCGTGTCACATAGCGCTCAGATATCAGTGGGCCTCACACAATCCACAAGTGTCCAGTGTCCAAAAGTGTACGCAGAGATTCAAAATCTCCATTATCCTCTCGTCACTTTGGTCACAGGCAGCTGTGCCATCGAGCGTGTCACATAGCGCTCAGATATCAGTGGGCCTCACACAATCCACAAGTGTCCAGTGTCCAAAAGTGTACGCAGAGATTCAAAATCTCCATTATCCTCTCGTCACTTTGGTCACAGGCAGCTGTGCCATCGAGCGTGTCACATAGCGCTCAGATATCAGTGGGCCTCACACAATCCACAAGTGTCCAGTGTCCAAAAGTGTACGCAGAGATTCAAAATCTCCATTATCCTCTCGTCACTTTGGTCACAGGCAGCTGTGCCATCGAGCGTGTCACATAGCGCTCAGATATCAGTGGGCCTCACACAATCTACAAGTGTCCAGTGTCCAAAAGTGTACGCAGAGATTCAAAATCTCCATTATCCTCTCGTCACTTTGGTCACAGGCAGCTGTGCCATCGAGCGTGTCACATAGCGCTCAGATATCAGTGGGCCTCACACAATCCACAAGTGTCCAGTGTCCAAAAGTGTACGCAGAGATTCAAAATCTCCATTATCCTCTCGTCACTTTGGTCTCAGGCAGCTGTGCCATCGAGCGTGTCACATAGCGCTCAGATATCAGTGGGCCTCACACAATCCACAGGTGTCCAGTGTCCAAAAGTGTACGCAGAGATTCAAAATCTCCATTATCCTCTCGTCACTTTGGTCACAGGCAGCTGTGCTATCGAGCGTGTCACATAGCGCTCAGATATCAGTGGGCCTCACACAATCTACAAGTGTCCAGTGTCCAAAAGTGTACGCAGAGATTCAAAATCTCCATTATCCTCTCGTCACTTTGGTCACAGGCAGCTGTGCCATCGAGCGTGTCACATAGCGCTCAGATATCAGTGGGCCTCACACAATCCAAAAGTGTCCACTGTCCACAAGTGTGTGCAGAAATTCTAAATCTCCCCTGTCCTATAGACACCTTGTACCTTGTTTTACATTACTATATAGTTTGTTGGATTTTGTCTACATTTCTACCAAAAATGAGGAAGGCTGGTGGAAGAGGCCGTGGAATTGGGCGGGGGTTGGCAGCTGGTAATGATGGTGTTGGTGGTGGATCTGATGGTAGTGGCAAGAGCAAAATAGGACCGAATGCAGGAGATGCTGACCCTGCGTCATCGTCTGGCTACATAAGGCCTCGAACGCTTAGTTTTCTAGGAGTTGGCAAACCGCCTTTAAAGGCAGAGCATCAGGAAAAAGTTTTGTCTTACATTGCTGACTCAGCCTCCAGCTCTATCGCCTCCTCTTCTTCAGTTGTAAAAAGTAAAAGCACTGAGTCGTCATTGGAGGCTCATGTTCATGAACCACACCTTTCCTTGTGTCCTTCACCCCAACCAAGATTGAAGGATGACGCAGGCCATACTACTGATTACTCCATGGAGCTGTTTTCACATACCATGCCTGGATTATCAAGTCAAATGGTGAATTACCCAGGCCAAGATGAATCTGACATGGAGTGCACTGATGCACAGCCGCTGATGGATGATTCTGCTGGTACATTCACTCAGAGCACTACATTGTCCTCGCAGTGTACAGAGCCAGATTTTGACCCTGATGAGACTCAGGTGCCCCTTCCCGCACACTATACCACCATACACGGTGACACAGAGAAAGGTGCACATGACATAGAAGAGGAGGTGATGGATGACCCAGTTGTTGACCCAGATTGGCATCCATTTGGGGAAGAGGGTGCTGCTTCCAATAGCTCAGATGAGGAGCATCCACAGCAGACATCGACATCGCAACAGCTGTTATCTGGCAGGCCCGGAGCACTCCAAAGACAGGTTCCAAACATCAAAAGAGTTGCTGGACAGCTTGTCCAGAGGGTCAAAAGATTACAGCGTGCTAGGCCGCAAAATGTCTGCCAAAGTAGGAAAAGTGCAGTGTGGCACTTTTTTGAACAAAATCCTCATGATCAGGCCAAGGTTATCTGTAAGAAGTGCGCAAAGACCTTTAGCCGAGGGAAAAATCTGAAAAATTTGAATACCAGTTGCATGCTTAGACATTTAACCAGCATGCACTTGCAAGCGTGGACACAACACCAAACCTCAAGTGCCACATGTGCAACTGATCACAACGAAGGTAGTCAGCCACGCTACATTGTTTCCCCCACTGTAAGCCCACCGGTTAGCACAGCAGCAAATGTTGAGGTGTCGTTGCAAGGCCACAGCAGTCAGGGAATCCCACTGTTATATCAACGAAAGACTGATTCTAGGCCATCAGAAAGAACACCAACTCCATCACCATCATCAACCCTCTCTCAGTCCGCCCTGTCCACCGCTACTTCCACCATATGCAGCTCTCAAGTCCAGCTCACCCTCCCAGACACTATGAGTAGGTCAAGAAAGTACTCAGTCTCTCATCCGCATACACTGGGTTTGAACGCCCACATTGCCAAACTAATCTCGTTTGAGATGATGCCCTTTCGGTTGGTGGAAAGCACAGCTTTCCACGAACTCATGGCCTATGCAGTACCACGCTATGACCTACCCAGTCGCCACTTCTTCTCTCGCAAAGCCATCCCAGCCCTCCACCATCATGTGAAAGACCGCATTGTCCATGCACTCAAGCAGTCAGTGAGCGGAAAGGTGCACCTCACAACTGATGCATGGTCCAGTCGGCATGGCCAGGGCCGTTACGTGTCCATCACTGCGCACTGGGTTAATGTGGTGGATGCAGGGTCCACAGGGGACAGCGGTGGTGGGACAGTGCTGCCTAGCCCACGGTATAGGAAACAGTTGGCTGTAGGCGTTCGACCCTCCTCCTCCTCCTCCTCCTCCAGAAGCGAAAGCTCGTCCACAGAGCGCAGTCGTACGAGCACTCCACCTGCAGCTGCCACTGTTGCACACGATGTGTCCCCCTATCGAGCAGCTAGTGGAAAGCGTCAGCAGGCTGTGTTGCAGATGATGTGTTTGGGCGACAGACACACCGCCGAGGTGCTGGCCGAGTACTTGAAGCGACAAACTGAGTCATGGCTGGGCAGTGTACATCTTGAGGCAGGCAAGGTAGTTAGTGATAACGGCCGTAATTTTGTGGCAGCCATAGCCCTTTCAAAACTCAGCCACATACCTTGCTTGGCTCACACCTTGAACCTGGTGGTGCAGTGCTTCCTCAAAAATTATCCGGAGTTAACAGCCCTGCTCCAGAAGGTGCGAAGACTGTGCGCGCACATCCGCCGGTCGCCTGTACACTCCGTTCGTATGCAGAAGCTGCAGCGATTGCTCCACCTTCCCAACCACCGCCTCATTATCGACATTGCAACAAGGTGGAACTCCACCCTGCACATGGTGGAGCGGCTGTGCGAGCAGAGGCAGGCCATAATGCATTTGTGGGAGGATACACGGCCAGGCACTTTGAGAGCAGACATGGAGTTGACAGGCGTGCAGTGGTCGAAGCTGAAAGACCTTTGTAAAGTCCTTCAGTGTTTTGAGGAATGCACACGGCTGGTAAGCGCAGACGACGCCATCCTAAGCATGAGCATCCCACTTATGCGTCTGCTCATGCAAACTTTGACGCACCTTAAGGAGCAGGCGTCTGCAGCCAATGTTGATGAGGAGGAAGAGGAGGAGGGAATCCTTGATGACATTCAGCCATTGTCTGCTCAGGGACCTCTCCTGGACGAGGTGGAGGAAGAAGAGGAGGAGGAGGAGGAGGATGATGGGGATGATTACTTAGGGGAGGAGGATGCATCTCGTGGGGCAAGTGAAAATGTTGGCATGGCAAGGTCTGGTACAGGGTTTGTGCGTGACTGGAGGGATGTGGATTTGCCAGAAAGTGCTCCTCCACCCAGCACTCGCAGTGCATCATTGACACCGGGAACATTGGCCCACATGTCAGATTATGCCTTGCGGATCCTAAAAAGGGACCCCCGCATTGCCAAAATGATGAACGATGACGACTACTGGTTGGCCAGCATCCTGGATCCACGCTATAAAGGCAAACTACAAAACATCATGCCACAGGAGAACCTTGACCTAATATTGGCTAATAAACAAGCAACTCTGGTAAATCGGTTGCTTGAGGCATTCCCAGCACACAGCAGCGGTGATGGTTCTCACACGAGCCGTACGGGCCGGGGGCAGCTTGGCAGAGGTGTTCGTGGTGCACACAGCAGAAGTGGCGTTGGAGACAGGGGTTTCATGACAATGTTGTGGACTGATTTTTCAAATACCGCTCACACAACTGGTAATACTGCATCGATGGAAAGTGACAGGAGACAGCAGTTGTCAACTATGGTTACAAACTACTTTTCCTCCCATATCGATGTTCTCCCACACAGGTCATTCCCCTTTGACTATTGGGCCGCTAAACTGGACACCTGGCCTGAATTGGCCCAATATGCCTTACAGGAGCTCGCTTGCCCAGCTGCAAGTGTGCTATCGGAAAGAGTCTTCAGTGCAGCTGGATCAATCCTGACAGAAAAAAGGACCCGTCTGTCAACCCAAAATGTGGATGATCTAACCTTCATTAAAATGAACCACGCATGGGTTTCCAAGGATTTTGTCCCACCTTCCCCTGATGACACATAGGGTGACAGAAAAATGGCTTGCTTTGGTCCACCTCTTCCTGGTACTTCACCTATTTCGCCTTTTGCATCAGCTGAATGTCCAACATCAACATATGCCACTTTCTAAAACTCCCTAACTGTGCTGCCTCCCCCCCCATGGCCGGGGTAACCACCTAGCGCACGACACCGTGCGAGTGCCGTTGCCCTGGACAGGTGGGTAGGCCGACTCTTGGGCGCGGGCACTGGCACAGGGTCCCTCATAGTGCAATCAAGTGTCTCTGACTGTGGTGGTGCACACCCGCCATCAGACACACCGCTGTACTATGAGGGGCCCAGTGCCAGTACCGACACCCAAGAGTGGGCCCCCCTTTCTTGGGCAGGGCCCCAGCATTTGCAATCTTTACCTCTCCCTGCTCCTCCGCTGTGTAATCTGGGCCGTCAAATCCATACTGTGCCTGACACCGTCTGAGCCTGCCTCCTGAGACATATATTTTGAATGTGTACGCTATCCATACATGTTATCCAGGGATACGGTACCCTTTCTAACCTTTGTGCAATGACGTGCAATCCATACTGGGCCTAACACCGTCTGAGCCTGCCTCATGCTGTATAGACATATATTTTGAATGTGTACGCTATCCATACATGTTATCCGGGGATACGGTACCCTTTCTAACCTTTGTGCAATGACGTGTAATCCATACTGGGCCTAACACCGTCTGAGCCTGCCTCATGCTGTATAGACATATATTTTGAATGTGTACGCTATCCATACATGTTATCCGGGGATACGGTACTCTTTCTAACCTTTGTGCAATGACGTGCAATCCATACTGGGCCTAACACCGTCTGAGCCTGCCTCATGCTGTATAGACATATATTTTGAATGTGTACGCTATCCATACATGTTATCCGGGGATACGGTACCCTTTCTAACCTTTGTGCAATGATGTGCAATCCATACTGGGCCTAACACCGTCTGAGCCTGCCTCATGCTGTATAGACATATATTTTGAATGTGTACGCTATCCATACATGTTATCCGGGGATACGGTACCCTTTCTAACCTTTGTGCAATGACGTGCAATCCATACTGGGCCTAACACCGTCTGAGCCTGCCTCATGCTGTATAGACATATATTTTGAATGTGTACGCTATCCATACATGTTATCCGGGGATACGGTACCCTTTCTAACCTTTGTGCAATGACGTGCAATCCATACTGGGCCTAACACCGTCTGAGCCTGCCTCATGCTGTATAGACATATATTTTGAATGTGTACGCTATCCATACATGTTATCCGGGGATACGGTACCCTTTCTAACCTTTGTGCAATGACGTGCAATCCATACTGGGCCTAACACCGTCTGAGCCTGCCTCATGCTGTATAGACATATATTTTGAATGTGTACGCTATCCATACATGTTATCCGGGGATGCGGTACCCTTTCTAACCTTTGTGCAATGACGTGCAATCCATACTGGGCCTAACACCGTCTGAGCCTGCCTCATGCTGTATAGACATATATTTTGAATGTGTACGCTATCCATACATGTTATCCGGGGATACGGTACCCTTTCTAACCTTTGTGCAATCACGTGCAATCCATACTGGGCGTAAGAACGGCTGGCGAGCTGTTAAGCAAGCTACAGCACCTGTCCAGACAAGTACAGGGATTCCCTAGCGAGGAGACTTATTTGATTGTTTTCAATGTTGGGACAGCAATTTTTGGGGAGCACTATACTCTGGAGAATGATAGATGGGGCCCACCATACACTGGAACATTCCAAAGGTGGACATCAGACACTGGAGCAGCATTTACAGGGCCCATTATACACTAGAGCATTAGAAATGGGGCCCATTATGTTTGGAGCATTATTTGGGCCCATAAGACAGTGGAATTTCATCCATGGGGACCAACATATACTGTAGCATTATGTGGAGCTCATCATATACTGTTTCAAACATTATATGGGACCAATGATTCTGTATGGAGAAATAGATGGGCCTCGTCATGAGATGTAAAAAGTGAGGTATTTTTCATTGTACTATACCGCTATTTATCTGCCGTATCGGAGCATGATGAGTTGTGGTATGTGTTAAAGGGGCGCTCTTTCGCCCAGGGCACATGAAAACCTGCAGCCAGCCCTCCCCCCCCACAACTTTAGCCAAATAACACCCATTTTTCAGTGCGTAACTTATATTATGAAGTTAATTAAGGTTGACAAGCTTAAGTAAGAAGAATTGATGCTTTTGGCATTCAAATGGGCACTGTTGGTGTGTTTCCTGTCCTCCTCTCACTGCCGACTTTTATTCCCCATTGACTTACATTGGGTTTCGTGTTTCGGGACGACCCCGACTTTTCCCTATAATCGGACGATCTTGCTCGACCCGACTTTTGGAAAAGTCGGGTTTCACGAAACGAAACGCGACCCTAAAAAACCAAAAGTCGCTCAACTCTAGAGCTGAGGCTTACAGCCTGGAGCGTTGGGCCTGTGAAGCGGCCGCCGGTGAGCTCCCATAACCCCTGGCCCTGGCTAACGTCAACTAGGGGGGAAGAGAATGTCCGATCCGAGCGGCAATGCCGCAGCGGCGGCCACCGGCGCCAACCCCGCAGCACCGCCAGTAGGAGCGCCCGCCGCAGCGGTCTCCATATGCTGCTGTCCATGCCCTACATACCGGGAGCGGCCTGGCTACAGCAGTACTCAGGTGAGTCGCATACTCTGAGTGAATTTATAGAGAGATCATGCAGTTTGTTTAAAGTATACCCTCTGTCTGAAAGCCAAAAAGTGAGTATCCTGGTTGGACAGCTAACAGGTGCAGCGCAGAGAGAGGTGAAAGCCTGGCAGGACACTGATAAAGTGACTGTTGCAAAGATCCTGGCCAAGCTCAGAGTCACCTTTGACACCCGCACTGCAGCTGAAATCTATATGAGGTTCTTTGGCTGTAAACAGAGAGCACAGGACAGTATTAGGGATTATGCTCTCAACCTACAGGAGGCGCTGTGAGCAATTAAGCAAGTTGATCCTGACAGTGTGAAGAAGGAAGATAAGCTGTTAAAGGAGCAGTTCATTGAAGGACTCCTGTCCATGACCCACAGGGGGCAGTTACGCATCCTAACCCTGCAAGACCCTGATTTGGACTTTGCTGATTTTAAGGACAGGGCTATACGGGTACTGCAGGAACCTACTGACAGCCTTCCAGCGCCCCTGAGGCGCCCAGCGATTACCTACCATCAGGAAGCAACATCTTTTCTTTCCATCCCGGTAGAGGCTGATGCACAGACTCTGGATAAAGACCCCACTGAGGAGCTGCGTCTTCAGGTCCAGGAGTTGACCAAAGGGATGGCTGCACTTACCAAAACTGTGCAGTCCCTGCAGGTGTCCTCCAAAGAAAAGATCCAGCTTGCTTCCAGTCCAGAGGATGTCCCGTGGCTCCGGAGGAGGAGAGCCCCGCCACTTCGAGGAAGGAACAATGATCGCTATGACCAGGATGGGCGTCCCATCTGTCGGCGCTGCTACAAGGCAGGTCATCTTGCAAGGTACTGTCCTTTAAATGAGCAACCCCTGGGGCAGAGGGCCAACCCCCAGGAGTAAGATCCCCAGGCCCAAAGAACTGGAGAGCCAAGTATGTTGGAGGGATACCGATCCTCCCAGTGGTGATTGACGGTATCCCTATGAACGCTTTTCTGGACACTGGCTCCCAGGTGAACACCATGCTCTATTTTCTTTACAAGAGGTATTGGGCTGATTCTGAACTCACCCGTGGTCCCACTGATGAACTAACAGTAGTGGTCAGTAATGGTCAAACCTTACCGCATATTGGATGTAAGGAGAACTGTTAAAGTGGGGAGGGTGGAGTTAAAGTCTCAAGGTCTGATAATTGTTGATATTGATCGACGTGAATGCAATCCCATGATGACTCTTGGCACAAATGTAATTGAAAACTGTCTGTCTGAGGTTATTGTCTTGTTGCAACAGGTGGCTGAGACTACTGGTTCCAGAGAACAACGAGTCCTGCAGAAGGAGATCCGAAACCTGATGCAAAGGCAACAGGTAGAACTCTCTGGCGGAGAGATTGGCAGCGTCAGAGTGAGTGATGCTTTCCCCATTGCAATACCCCCCAGATGTGAAATGTTTGTATGGTGTCGGGCAGCTATAGGTTTTAGAGGGAGGGATTATCAGGCATTGGTAGAACCAGTATACTCCGAAAGCAAGCCCACTGTCCTGACAGCCAGAGGGGTGGTTGATGTCAGAAAAGGGAAAGTACCTGTACGTCTTTTGAATTGTGGGGAAGAGGAGGCCACAATACCTCGGTACGCCACAGTTGCTAAGCTGCTTACAGTTAATAACAATTCTTTGCAGGCAGCAGAACCCTTGGTCTCATCCGATCAGGCGGAGGACAATGGCTCTGTGAAGCAGCCGGAGGAGTGGTGCCAGCAACTGCAGGTGGGAACTGATTCTACACCTCCATACCAGAGAAATGGGGTTTACAGAGTGACACAACAGTATGAGCGGGTATTCAGCAAACACCCATTAGATTTTGGGCAGGCAAAAGGGGTCCAACATCATATCCCCACGGGAGACCATCCACCCATAAAGGAGAGGTACAGACCTATACCCCCAACACAGTACCAGTGTGCTAAGAGTATGTAGAGGGTGATGAAGGAGGCTGGGGTTATCAGAGACAGTTGTAGCCCCTGGGCAGCTCCAGTAGTTTTTGTAAAGAAAAAGGATGGTACCATGAGAATGTGTGTTGATTACAGGAAAATTAACAGCATTACACATAAAGATGCCTACCCATTACCTAGGATTGAGGAATCATTAGGTGCACTTAAAACTGCTAATTACTTTTCCACCTTGGATCTCACCAGTGGGTATTGGCAGGTTCCCGTGGCAGAGGCAGATAAGGAGAAAACCACATTAACCACTCCAATGGGTCTCTGCGAGTTCAATTATATGCCATTTGGGCTCTGCACTGCCCGAGGAACATTTCAACGGCTGATGGAGTGCTGCCTGGGACACATGAACTTCGAGAAGGTCCTGTTGTATCTGGATGATGTCATTATTTTCACCAAAACCTATGAAGACCATCTGGAACACTTGGCTGAAGTGTTTGAAGCTTTGTCCAATTTTGGCCTGAAGGTGAAGCCCTCCAAATGCCACCTCCTGAAGCCCAAGGTACAGTACCTCAGTCATGTGGTCAGTGCAGAAGGTGTGGCACCAGATCCTGACAAGGTCACAGTCATCCGGGACTGGCCGAAGCCCAGCAACCTTCATGAAGTACGCCAATTCCTTAGACTGGTAGGCTACTACCGAAGATTCATCAAGGGCTTTACCGAAATAGCCACCCCATGCAAAACCTTCTGGTAGGGCAGTCCAAGAAGACCAAACAGAAAAATTCCACCTTTTAATGGACTGAAGAGTTGGAGAGATCCTTCACTCGGCTGAAGATGGCTCTCACAGGTGACGAAGTTCTGGCCTACCCAGATTATGAGAAACCCTTTGTGCTGTACACAGATGGCAGCAATGTGGGACTAGGAGCAGTACTGTCGCAGGTATAGAATGGAAACGAAAGAGTGATCTCCTACGCCAGCAGGAAGCTGCACCCCACTGAAAGGAACCCTGACAACTACAGTTCATTCAAGTTGGAGTTCCTTGCCATAGTCTGTCACCGAAAGGTTCAAACATTACCTGGCCTCCGCCAAGTTTACTATCTTCACGGACAGCAATCCGTTGACTCACTTGGACACTGCAAAGCTAGGTGCACTGGAACAGTGATGGATAGCTCGGCTATCTAACTATGAGTTTACCATCAAGTACCGGGCAGGGCACAAGAATGCCAATGCTGATGCGCTGTCCAGAATGCCGAACCTACCAGATGCAGGAGAAGACCCTGAGGCTCTTGAAGAGATAGAGCTACCTCCCTTCCACCGGCCATTTGCGGCCCAACGTGCTCAAGGAGTGAGAAACAGACGGTCTGGCTTGAAGGAGGTCACCCTGAATCCATTGCCCCATCATGACTGGGCAGAAACATAAGATAGTGACCCTGCAGTCTGACTGGTGAAGGAGCTGTTGACACGAGCTGACTCACGTCCAGAGTCGGATGCTCCTGAAGAAACCCAGCAGTTGTGGAAGGAGAGAGGCCGGCTGTTTATCTATGAAGGGAAGCTGTGTCGGAGGAGTATCAATAACCTGCACACATGAGCTGGTCTGGCAGGTAATAGTCCCAAAGAGAGAGGCATCAATGGTCCTGGAAGCATACCACAATGGAGCTGGACACTTTGGATGGAAGAATTTGGAAGCATTGCTCCGAGAGAGGTTCTACTGGGCTGGTATGAGGAAAGCCATTGAGAGGTGGTGCCGGGAGTGTGGACAATGTAACCTGTGCAGAAAGGATCGAGACAGCCAGCGAGCTCCCCTGCAGCCAATCATCACCAAACAGCCCCTTGAGTTGGTAGCCCTGTACCATGTGAAGCTGGTTCCAAGCCGGTCAGGCTACATCTATGCTCTTACCATTGTGGACCACTACTCAAGATTCCTGGTAGTTGTACCTGTCAAAGATCAGACTGCCAGGACAGCAGCCAGAGCATTCCAACAGCACTTCTGTAGACCACATGGGTACCCTGAGAGAGTGCTTACTGATCAAGGTCCGGCTTTCGAGGCAGAAGTGTTCCATGAGTTCTGCAACTTGTATGGTTGTAAGAAGATCCGGACAACACCTTATCACTCACAGACCAATGGCATGTGCGAGAAGATGAACCAGGTAGTGATTGACCTACTGAAAACTTTGCCCTTGGAGGAGAGAAATCTGTGGCCAGAAAAGTTGCCAGATCTGGTAGACCTCTACAACCATATTCCAGTGAACTTTACCAACTGTACTCTAGCATACCTGATGAGAGCAAGACCGGGTAGCTTGCTGGTGGATCTGGATGCCTGAAGTAACGTCGCCAGACGCCGACTGGGACAAGGAGAGGCAGCAACAGTACAGAAGAGTTCAGGAATGTGTGGAGAAGAGTTTAGCCCAGGCAAGGCAAAAGCAGGAGAAGCTATACAATCAAAATGCACCTGCCGTTCCTTTGGTGCCGGGAGAACAAGTCTTAAAAAGAAAAAGAAGAATGCACAAGCTGGATGATCAATGGGAGGCTGAACCTTATACCATTCTGCCTTCAAACTTTGATAATCCTAAAGTATGCCTTGTTAGTAGAGATGGAGGAGAGACGTCAGCAGCAGTATCCAGGGATCATTTGAAGTTATGCCCTGACCAGTTGAAAGAGCGGAAGAATCAGATAACATCCAACCCGTAGAGGCAGAAGAGAAGGTCAGCATGGTGCTTGGGGAGTTCCCTGCGAATTGGACTAAAATTAATGATGCAATAGTGGTGCCAGTGTTGTTATTTCCCCAAGAGGTAGCACAGGAAGAAGTGACTCCAGAAAATCCTGAGGATCAGGAAAATCAGGCAGCAGTTGGCACACCAGCAGTGGAGCCAGAGAACCCTCGCCCTGCCAGTGGTGAACCTGTCGTGCCCATGGTGAGTCCAAGAGTTCACCGACCAGCTAGTGCCCCCGTGCTACATAGAACACCCAGTAGTGTATCCAGTACCTTACACACTACACCGGTAGTTAGAATCAGACAATCGGTAAGGGCCACTACGGCACCAGTGTTAGGCTACTTTCACACTTGCTTTTTTTTGCAGCGCGTTTTTCCCGCAAAAAAACGCATGGAAAAAACGCATACAAATGCTGCTTTTTTTCAAGCATTTTTATGCGCATGCATGAAAAAAATGCAGCGTTTTTATGCGTTTTTAGTGTGTTTTTACCGCGTTTGCGTTTTTTTCCAACATTAGTTGGCCTCACCAAAAAATCAAGATAGGGTTAGGATTAACAATAACCCAAACCATGACTTTACTAACCCTAACCCTAACCCTTAACCAAACCATACTAACCCTAACCCTAACCCTTAACCAAACCATACTAACCCTAACCCTTAACCAAACCATACTAACCCTAACCCTTAACCAAACCCTACTAACCCTAACCCAAACCCTAACCCTAACCCTAAACCCTAACTAACCCTAAACCCTAACCCTAAACCAAACCATACTAACCCTAACCCTAAACCCCCTTAACTAACCCTAACTCTAACCCAAACCCCTAATTTCCATTGTCTAACCAATGGTCAACAAAAAAACGCATGCCCAAAAAAACGCATACATGAGCATGCCAATGCGCACATATGCGCACCCATAGACTTACAATGGGTGTCTTGCTGTAAAAAAACGCATTGCGGGCGCATGCGTTTTTTGAGGCAAGTCGGACACCCAAAAAATGCAACAGCATGCATTTTGTGCGCCCGAGCGCACACCACAAAAAACGCATGCGCGTAAAAACGCATACAAACACATGTGCATGCGCACATAAGCGCATCCCATGCAAAATATAGGAAAAAAAAGCGCATGCGTTTTTTGGCGCTAAAATACAGCGCAAAAAAATGCAAGTGTGAAAACAGCCTTACGCAGATCTACTCGTACCACACAGGGAATACTACCAGTTAGGTTCCGCATATAAAGTAAAAATGTGAATATTGAAATTGAATGTAAATATGTAACTGTTTTCCAAGTTTTGTGCCTGTGGTCGCCACAGTGGCTTTGCCTTCCTCCAGGGGAGGGTAATGCCAGGCTTGGAGGCAATGATGGGTCTCTCTCTTAGTCTATCCATACATGCAACACAGTCCCACTCCAAGCCAGCAGGGGGAACTCTGAACCAGGATTAAGGGGAGGAGTGCTCTCTGAGGGCCAAGAGGAAGGAGTGGTCAGTTAGTCTGCGGAGGGTGAAGTGTGCAGATGTGTAGAGAGAAGCAGGAGGTTGAGCTGCGGAAGGCGAGCTCCCTCAGCTTGAGAGCGCAAGAACTGGAGCCTGGTCTCCACGGCTGTACGGATACTAACGGTCCTACAACAGATACCAGAGGAGTAGGAGGCTGTAAATGCCCTACTCCCATCTAAGACTTGAGGCACAACAGCTTGGATAGAGAGCCGGGACTCAAGTGTGAGGAGTCCCCGAGATAGGCTACAGCTGTCTGCCGTGCAAGTAAGGTTCTTGGGAACATCTGACAGGAGGTACTCCAGAGTAGCTAAGTACTGAGGTGCTTCACACCACAAGGCGCTAAGAAGGAGACTGCACAGCCCATCTGTGAGAGAGAATCCCTGAGTTGCTTCCAGGCTAGCCTGCTCCATTACCATCTGTAATCAGTACCCTGGACTGCAGTTATCAAGTAAAGGTACAGAAATTGCACCCCACTGTGTCTTGTCTGCTTCCTACCCTGTTGGCACTGCTACATCCTCGTGCCAACCACATCTACACTGCCCTGGGACTACAGCTTCACCTGTGGGGAGCTTTTACACCATTGCTGCACTATACCATCAGTCCCAGCGGATCTGCTTGCAGCGTCGGCCAAACATCTCACTTGCCGAACACCACAGGTGGCGTCACGAACTATTTAATTAACTACATTCCCCCATTGCTTGGGCGCCCAGGGCCACGGACCGGGTCACCGCTGCTGTGACACATCCACCTGACACCGGCCCGGTACCGAGTACCCCACAGCCCTGGGAGGGCGACCCATGTACGATAAGTAAAAAAGCAAGTGCATTAAATAACATAGGGTACTTGGTAAACACTGTTTTGATCAAAAAAGTCTAAAACTATCCCACCATGGCAAGGTGTACCCATTTGAGACAGTAACTATGTTAAAGGGGTTGTCCAAAGTTGGGATTAAAGTCTGTAGTCACTCTGTGTAACACAGAATTCTACAAGTGAATCCTCATATAGCGCTGAGGGCACAATTCTCCAGGAGTGAGTCGGCAGTTGTGTGAACGCAAGTATGTGATTTACACACTCCTGGCCACATTCTGTCTAGATGGGCGCAGCCTTGTTTAATGCAAGCGTATTGAGCAAGGCTTGACACGTCTAGCCTGAATGTGGTCAGAGGAATGCAAATCACCTACTTGTGGTCACACAACTGCCTGCTCGCAGAGAATCCTGACAATGCATACATGGTTACATAGAGAAACTGCAGACTTGATCCCCAAGCCTGGACAATCACTTTAAATAAGGCACATGTAAAGAAATGACAGTCATAATGTGTAAACACTATTAACCTGATAGAGGTTTAATCTGCAGGCTAACAGTGTTTTACAGCTGTGCAGCTGCATTGAGAGCTCAGCTATGAGTAGAAATTAATTTTATTCCTCCCGGCAGCCTCAGGCTGAGGGCTCATACTCATTTGCGAGAAAAACGGCCGAGTGCAATCCAAGAAAAAAATCGAATTGCACTCTGACCAATGTTATTCAATGAGTAACATCTCATCAGCAATTTTTTTCTCAGCTGAAATCGGACTGAGAAAAAAATCTCATCATGCTGCGATTTGCGCATCTTGGACGAGACTCGTCAATGCAAGTTAATGGATGTGAGAAAAAAATGCACAGCATTCACACACTGCGAATGCTGTCTGATTTTTATGCACCGGTGTCCTTTGAAAAGCCGGCAATTCATATGCAGCTACAACTGACAGGTTAGAATAGAATAGATATATACACACAGAATGCATATACTGTATATATACATGTCAATGACACACAAACATATATATGTATTTATATCACATATATACAGATGGATAAAAGCTGATAATTTGCAGCTGCGGTAGTGTAAAATCACAGCTGGAGCCGACAGGATAGAAGAGATGGATTACATACAATAAATACAAACAGAATAGTGTGCAGCTTACTGTACATGTATTTAATTAATTAAAGATTACTTTTCGGAAAAAAATGGCGTGGGCTACCGCATAATTTTCGTAACCAGCAGAGGGTAGCCGACTACTGGGGGCAGATGTTTATAGCTTGGGAAGGGGGTATTACCCATGGAGCTTCCCAGGCTATTAATATCAGCTCACAGCTGTATACTTAGCCATTACTGGCTATTAAAATGGCGGAGCGCAAAAAAATGACTTGGGGTCCCCCTATAATTAATAGCCAGCAAAGGCTATGCAGACAGCTGCAGGCTGATATTTATAGCCTAGGAAGGGGCCATGGATACTGGCCCCTCCGGCTAAAAATAACAGATCTCAGCTGCCCCAGGAAAGGCACATCTCTAAGATGCACCAATTCTGGCACTTAGCCTTGCTCTTCCCACGTGCCCTGTAGACATGGCAAGTGGGAATAGCAAGGCTCTCTGAAAGTCACCAGGCACACACTGCACCTCCCTCTGTAGTCACCGAGCACACACTGCACGTCCCTCTCTCTCTGGTCCCCGCTTTTGGTGGCGGGAGATGGTGGATACTGGCCTGTAAGATGCAGGTCCTCCAAGCACGGAGCACTCCTCTCCCTGGCTGCTGCTTAACACATGACTCCTCTCAGCGCAGCAGTCCCTATGCAGATGGTGGAGGACCCTCTCAATGCAGTCTGTCGTGGTGCCGGTACTCTGTGGGGAGGATGGGGCGCGCCGCTCACCTGACTGCTTGCTGCCCTGGAATAGCGCCAAACTCCCTTCTGCTGTGCGTTCTTTCTCCTTTATATTCCCCCACCCCCCATGGTCAGGAGGTTGGTCCAGCTTGCTATTGCTTCCCCCAGGCAACAGTGGATGCAGCCTCAACAGTTCGGGACACAGCACGCAGGTACTGCGGTATTTTCATCCATCTTACACTCCCCCTCTCCTCACCATTCCACGGGCGAGAGTTCTTCGTGCTCATTTAGGTTCTTCGGAGATGGGACAGATGCCCACAATTTTCATATCCATTTCTGCCTAAGGGAATTGTTCTGTGCATACCACAGAGGCGAAACACCAGCATGGTCACACTGAGTATTTTGAAAGCTCCTCTTGAATTTGCTAGATAGGAGTACTCAGAACTTCAGGTTCAGTCGTAGAGTCAAGTTGGGCCGTAGAGGACGGGAGTACGTTCGAGTTCAATGGAGCAGCTATCTCTGGAGTTTCAGACCTACATACTTCCTTTGGACTGGTGGGTAGTGAACTATCCATCTCAGGGAACGAGGCAAGGGATTCTTCCTCATCACCATCGGGAACCGTGGGAGTATTTCAGGGACACGTGACACTTTCTCCGCTCCTTCGGGATTTTGTGGCAGGCAAGGTCGCAAAATACTTTGGCAGACTACTCAGGTAGACGTCCCTTCTTCCCCTTCGATAAGAATCTCACAGATCGGACCATTGGATTTAATTTGGCGTTCCACCTGATTCGCATCCATGTGACTGAGCAACGCAGACATCTCACTGTAGACAGTCGACAGCTTCTTCCTCTCTTCTTGGTGTCCTACGCCAGGCCTCTACCTTTCTCTGGGTGCGGCTCCCCTCTTCTTACCATTTCTTCCAGAGGCAGGGTTCTCTCCAGTGGGCATGACCTTCCGAAGGGTGAGCGAATCTTCGCCATCTGTGGTCTCCTGTAGGGCAACTTCTTGACAGGTGTCCCATTCTTCCACACGTCCAACACCCACTTCTGCGCTTGTATGGTGGGTGTTTCGATTGGGATCGCCATCCTCCACAGGAGACATAGCCCCTCTGCAATTGCTCTTCACCCCACGATATGGGATTAAATTTTGGGGCTGCTGCTGGGGTTGCACTTACGCTCCCTTTCTCTCTTGCTTCTTTTATTTCCTGCGATAAGTTACCCCGGGGTATGGGGTTGGACTCCAAAGTAGCAGCAAGGGCTCCCTTTAGACTCCCTATTTCAGCCCTCATTTTCTATATTTCCTGGCTCTTCCTCGTTTGGAATAGGTACTTTGCAGCTGCGGACCATCCCTGTCAAGGCTGCGGTCTCCTGCTCCTGCTTGCTTATGCATGCCTCCGCCCTAATTTCTGCAAAAGTCATGAACAGATTAGCTCGCAGGCACTCGTGCAAGGCTTGCTTAAGCAGCGCATCTCGAAAGCCTGCCACCAACTGATCTCTCAGAATTACAGTCACTGGCCACTTTATTAGGTACACCTGTCCAACTGTGTGTTAAGACTTAATTTCTAATCAGCCAATCACATGGCGGCAACTCAGTGCATTTAGGCATGTAGACATGGTCAAGACAATCTCCTGCAGTTCAAACCGAGCATCAGTATGGGGAAGAAAGGTGATTTGAGTGCCTTTGAACGTGGCATGATTGTTGGTGCCAGAAGGGCTGGTCTGAGTATTTCAGAAACTGCTGATCTACTGGGATTTTCACGCACAACCATCTCTAGGGTTTACAGAGAATGGTCCGAAAAAGAAAAAAAATCCAGTGAGCGGCAGTTCTGTGGCCGGAAATGCCTTGTTGATGCCAGAGGTCAGAGGAGAATGGGCATACTGGTTCGAGCTGATAGAAAGGCAACAGTGACTCAAATTGCCACCCGTTACAACCAAGGTAGGCAGAAGAGCATCTCTGAACGCACAGTGCGTCGAACTTTGAGGCAGATGGGCTACAGCAGCAGAAGACCACACTGGGTACCACTCCTCTCAGCTAAGAACAGGCATCTGATGGCTACTTTCAGCAGGATAATGCGCCATGTCATAAAGCTCGAATCATCTCAGATTGGTTTCTTGAACATGACAATGAGTTCACTGTACTCAAATGGCCTCCTCAGTCACCAGATCTCAATCCAATAGAGCATCTTTGGGATGTGGTGGAACGGGAGATTCGCATCAGGGATGTGCAGCCGACAAATCTGCGCCAACTGTGTGATGCCATCATGTCAATATGGTCCAAAATCTCTGAGGAATGCTTCCAGCACCTTGTTGAATCTCTGCCACGAAGAATTGAGGCAGTTCTGAAGGCAAAAGGGGGTCCAACCCGTTACTAGCATGGTGTACCTAATAAAGTGGCCAGTGAGTGTATATCACGAGGCCTTACGCTCACCTCGCTTAGCGATCACAGCGCGAATCTCCTGCAGCACATTCATGAATTGGGCCACTGACTCCCCCTCCCTTTGGACACGCCTAAACTAGCGCATGCAAAATTCGCTGACGTCTGTGGGGTCCTCATGCATCTCTTACAGAATCTGCAGCACCTTGTCAAAAGTGTCTCGTTCATGGGGGGGGGGGCAAAGCATAACAGAATTCCTCGCCTCCCCAGCCAGTGCCATCAGGGCAACCTCTGCCTCCATTGCAAGAGTCATGGGGTGCATTATCATCATACCCCTGATTCGCTTAGTCCAGTCCCCCAGCAGAGTGTTGCTCCCTGTAAATTTTGGGAGGTTACTCAACATTGCTCCCATTGATAGGCTGGCTCTTGGGGCACCCCTAACTGCTTGGTCTGTCACCACAGCTCATCGTTGTCTTCAGGACTTCACCGGATTAACCCTGTGTTGACCGTTGGCGGCAACGCTTGTTTTGTGGACTCTACAGTCTGTAAGTCGTCGGATCGGATAAGTGATACTTTAAGAACTGCTACCAGTGCAGAAGGAACAGACCAAGCGGTTGGGGGTGCCCCTAGGACCAGCATATCCCTAGGGGCAATGTTGATCAACCTCCCCAAATTTACAGGGAACAACACCCTGCTATGGGACTGGATAGAGCTGGTCAGGGGTATGTTGAGGATGCACTCCATGATTCCCACTATGGAGGCAGAGGTAGCCCTGATGGCCTTGGATGGGGAGGCAAGGAGTTCTGTGATGCTCTGCCCCCCCATGAACGAGACACTTTTGACAAGGTTCTACAAATCCTTGAGGAAATGCACAGATGTTGGAGAGTTGCGCATGCGGTTGTTTGGCCATGTTCAAAGGGAAGGGGAGACTGTAACCCACTACATGAACGCGCTGCAGGAAATCCACGCTGCAATTGCTAAGCAAGACGGCGTAGGTGTGGACCCTCCTGATATAGTGCTGTGAGACCAGTTAGTGACAGGTCTTAGAGACGCACTGCTGAAACAGGCCTTGCGGGAGCACTTGCAGGTAAATCCGCACATGACTTTTTTAGAAGTTGGAGGTGAAGCGCGCTCACGCGAGCAAGAGCAGAGGGTGACAGTCCCGATGGGGAAGGTCCGGAGCGGGGAGGTATCTATGCCACTGAACTTCGAACCAAGTTGGGTGAGAGAGCTGTGGAAAGAGATTCAGGATATGCGAGAATGGTCTGACTTGATGAAGAAATCCACGGCCCCATTGAATCCCACTGGGGGCAGAGCTGGTTCTGAACCTCATCAGGAGATGAGAACAACCAGCATGGAATAGCAACCCACTTGCTATTACCGTGGGGAAATTGGACATTTTACTAGGGGATGTGCCCGGCAGGGAAGATCCCTTCAATGCTGTCCATTAAACTAGGAGGCTCCGTGGCTGGGGGACGTCACCCGGAGCCTGAGCAGTCAAGAAGAAGAGCAGGAAGTCCCACAAGTTTAGCTTCTCTGAGTCTTCTCGTTTGGGCCGAAATGGATGGTCCGGCCATTCGCTGTTTAGTTGACACAGACTCCCAAGTAACCATGATGCATGAGACCTACTTCAGGCGACACTTCTCTGAGACGGTATGGCCCGAATGGGGCCCGGTGATCAGGTTGACTGCTGCTAATCAGTTACGCATCCCGGTCGCAGGGGTGGTCTGGATGCAAATCACCGTGAGTGGCAAAAATGTAGGCCGGAAAGGAGTGGTGCTGACTGCTGGAGACCCTGGCAAAGGCCCTGCTGTGACTCTGAGGATGAATGTATTGAAGGAACTCGGAAATCTCCTGATTAATGAGTCAACATATGTGTTTCTGAAGTGGTGGAGCCCTCGTAGGAAAGTGTTCCAACAGTTGATCCAGGTGGCTCAGGCCCAAGAGGTCTCCAGTGCAGGAAAAACATTGGGAAAAGTGACTGTTCCAGCTGCAGCCAAACTTATTCTACCTTCAGGGCAAACTGTGCTGATCTTACCCATCCGAGCCTGTACCCCTCTAGAAGGAGTCAAAGTGCAGATAGAACTGGCCTTAATGGAGCAGCTACCTCCAGGACTCGTCGTTGCGCAGACGTTAGCCACTGTTCATGACGGTAATGTGCCAGTATGTGTCAGTCTCAGGGAGGGTGATCTCATGCTTCCGCCCAAGAGTGAAGTAGTGCAAATCCTGAGCATGCTGGAAGAGCTGATACCACTGAAGGCTGTCCAGCTGACAATAAAACAGGGAGACCCCTGGACACTGGCCGTAGAGGTGTCCTCTGAACTAAAGCCCCATCACCTGCAGGAGGGACACTGAATCCTGGAGCAAATGCAGGCTGAACTAACCGAGCTCTTTCTACAGCAGGTGCGAGAGGTGGAAGCTCTGCTCGGGCGCTACCAGGAGGTATTTGCCCGCTATGATGATGATTTCGAGTGTACCACAGCAATTGCCCATGAGATTTTGACAGGAAATGCCGCACCCATTAGATAGCGCTATCGGCAGATCACACCACACCTCTATCAGGAGGTAAAGGGAATGTTGACACATATGCTGCAGAATGGAGTTATCTGAGAGAGTCAGAGCCCATGGTATGCCCCAATTGTACTCTTACAAAAGAAGAATGGGACTCTGCGTTTGTGTAGAATATCGGAAGCTGAACACCTGCACCATGCAAGACTCGTATCTATTGCCAAGGATTGAGGAATCGTTGTCTGCTCTGGGAACCGCAAAATACTTCTCATCTTTGGATTTGGCTAGTGGGTACTGGCAAGAGGCCATGTCTGAAGATGACCGGGTGAAGACAGCATTCATACTGCCCATGGGACTGTTCTAATTCAACCGCATGTCCTTCGGCCTTGCTAATGCCCCCGGGACCTTCCAGGGACTGATGCAGAGGTGTTTGGGAGATTCAAACTTTGAGGCCAAACTCATCTACTTGGACAACATCATTGTCTACGCAGCCACCTTTGAGGAACATCTGCAAAAGCTGGGACAAGTGTTGAGTCGCTTGCAAAGGCACGGTCTGAAAGTGAAGCCGCAGAAGTGTCACCTCTTTCGCACACAGATTGAATACTTGGGACATGTCATCTCTGCTGAAGGGGTGAGACCGTCACGTGAAAAAAATCACGGCAAGGCAAGTCTGGCCAACCCCGAAGAATGTGAAAGATGTTCGGGCCTTCCTGGGACCCACTGGGTACTACCGACGGTTTGTGAAGAACTTCACCCGCATTGTCAACCACTTGTAGAACTGTTGAAAGGAGTCCCGGTGCACAAAGAATCAGACTATCCAGTGGAGCAACCGCAAGGAAGAAGCATTCCGCACCTTGAAAATGGCTCTCACTGAAGCTCCCGTACTGGCTTATGCAGATTTCTCTCAACCATTCATCCTTTACACTGACCGGAGTTTACATGGACTAGGAGCTGTGTTGTCGCAAGTACAGGGTGGAAAAGAGCGGATAATTGCGTATGCAAGATGGTTTCTCCCTGACTCTGAGTGAAATCCAGAGAATTAGAGTTCTTTCAAGCTGGAGTTGTTAGCGTTAGTGTGGGCCATGACTGATAAATTTGCTGAGTATCTATCTGGATCCGAGGTGTTGGTGCACACTGACAACAATCCTCTAGTCCACCTGGAAAATGAAAAACTCGGGACCCTGGAGCAGCGGTGGGTGGCGTGGATGGCTAAATACCCTTACAAGATTGCTTATAGGAAGGGAGCTGAGAACACACACACGCCGACGCCATATCCAGAGTAACCAACGAGCGACCTGAGCCTAACTGAGATGAAGAGTTGGAGGCAAAAGAGATTCCAAAATTCTGTAGCTCCAGCAGGACGGTGGCGGCCATGCTGGACAGGTCCAGACAGCACCCAAAGAATACACCCTGGGGCGATCCCGTGGCGAGTGGATACAACTCCAACAGGAAAATGCGGAGCTCGCTCAGTTGAGACAGTGGATGGCTCTAAAACAACTTCCCAGCCAAAGGGAGAGAGACACCCTGTCCCAGGGGACTCTGCAGATACTTCGACAGTGGGAAAGGATCCCGTGGCGAGTGGATACAACTCCAACAAGAAAATGCAGAGCTCGCTCAGTTGAGACAGTGGATGGCTCTAAAACAACTTCCCAGCCAAAGGGAGAGAGACACCCTGTCCCAGGGGACTCTGCAGATACTTCGACAGTGGGAAAGGCTCCATCTCCAGGACGGTCTCTTGTACCAGAAAGTCCAGCTGAACCGAGAACTGGGGGTCACCTGGCAACTGATAATCCCTGAGACACTGCTTCTCAAGGTAACAACGGAGGCTCATGAAAGGGGGCCCACTTTGGCCTGGAGAAGACGTTCCAGTGGCTGCAGAAGCTGGTCTATCACCCTCAATTAAAGACTGCGGTCGAAGAGGCCTGCCGACAGTGTAGAAGCTGCGAGTTAGCTAAACCTCCTGAACAGAAAGCTCCCACGCAAACCATCATAACTTTGGCTCCCCTAGAAGTGTTGATGATAGAGTACCTATTGGCCCGGCTCACATGGGATACGAACACTGTCTAGTGATGACTGACCACCAAGTTCGCAGTAGTAACCCCGACCCGAGATCAGACTGCCAAGTCAGCGGCCCAGGCCATTTGTGGAGACTTCATCCAAGTGTACGGTTGTCTGAAGAGGATTCACTCTGATCAAGGTGCCTGTTTCCAGGGACAAATGATGGAAGAACTGAATCGCACGTATCAGATTGAGAAATCTCGGACGACGCCTTATGATCCCCAGGGAAATGGGGACTGTGAACTGTTCAATCGAACCTTGATCCAGATGCTAAGAATGTTATAAGACGACTGGAAAGTCTGCTGGCCTAAGTTTGTGGCTGAACTAGTCTGAGTGTACAATAACCGAGTACATCACACCACTGGATACACACCATACACCTTATTGCCTGCCTGACTATTGTTATTTCTCTGCGCCGCTTCTTTACTAGTGTTGTCATCGGCACTGCAGGAGCTCGGCTGTAGCCCCGCCCAGCCCTCTGACGTGCGGTCACGTGGCCGCAGGTCCTGCGGGCATCGAGCGCTTCACTATCGCTCCGCCCTCCCCGCAGGTCCTGGAGCTGGATTACTCATACCCGCGCTGTGCTCCTACCTCTCATCGCTGTGGGTAAGGAGCCTCCACATACTTGCTATTGGTGTCCTTGTCACCTGGATAGCCGGGCGGTTACTCTGTTCCTGACAGTAGGCCCATGAATTACATCAGGAAATGCAAGAAATTAGGTCAGAAATATGGAGCATAAAAGAAGTCCTTGCTGCTACCTTGGAGTCCAATCCTATACCCTGGGGTAACTTACGGCAGGAGATAAGAGAAATTAGAGGAAAAATATGGAGCATAAGAAAAACTCCAGCAGCAACCTCAGAATCTAATCCTATATCCTGGGATGAAGAACGATTGCAGAGAGGGTATGCCTTTCCCGGTGGACAGAGATACAGAACGAAGTGCCCACCAGACAGGCTCAGAAGTGAGTGTTGAACTTGTGGAAAAAGGGGACACATGTCAAGGAGTTTCCCTACACGAGGCAGCCAACGACAATGATTCTCCTACTCCTCCAATGGTCATGCCCACTGGAGAGAACGCTGCACCTGGAGGAGACGGTCCATGGGCAAAAAAGCCCGCCCCCGAGGAACAGAGTGGAGGGAAAAGGTCCACCCGTTGCAGAGTAACCATAGAGGATGGAGCCTCACCCATAGCAAGGCTGATCCATGGCGCCAGATGCCGAGAAGTGAGGGAGAAGGCATCATTTTCCTGCAGCGGGATGTCTGCGTTAATCAGGAGCATGGAGGTGAGTGGAGCCAGTGTGCGAAAAGGAAGTTGAAGTGGGAGATGATGGCAGCCCCAGTGAAGAGGCAGAGGTAAGGCTCACACCCAGTGTGCAGTCAGATGACTTAGTTAAGGAGAACATTGAATGCCATGGAGGAGAGCCAGATGTCGAAATTGTCCATGAGGTACCGGAAGTTCAGAGTACTCCTGACAAGAAAATTCAACAGGTGCCTCAAAGTACTCAGTGTGTCCACGCTGGTCTGCCACCCCTGCAATATGCGCAGAACAATTTTCTTTGGGAAAATGTAGTGCAAGAGAGGCAGAAATGGGTGTGAAAACTGTGGGCATCTTTCCCACCTCCGAAAAACATAAAGGGACACAAAGACTCTTCTCGCCTGAGGACTGGAGAGTTCAAAGAATGGGAGAGTGTGACGAGATGGAGCAGAGAGACTGAGAATTGTGAATGAACACCGCCATCCACTGAACCAAAGTAGCTCCCCACTTCCCATTGGTCTACCTGGATTACGGCGATCAGAGCAAAACAACGGCTGGAGTGCCTCCCACCCGTTATGAGAAAGATCAATTTATTTGGCAACAAATCATCCAAGAAGTTAAGAAATGTAGACTCTTGGTGAAAGAGCTCTCACTTGTGGAATGGGAGCTAAAGGAGAGCGGGGGGTGTAGAAGAGAGAACCAGGCTGCAAGGGCTGCTGAAGCGCCTGACCCGGAACTACTAGGGCCGAACCTCCTGTTGCAGGGGGGAAGGAAATTGAGGACGGATGAGACCCATGACCTGCAGAGAGGGAGCGTGGTGAGTCAGGGGAGTATAACAAGGTTTGCTCAGGAAAAGAGAGGGGCTTCTCATTGGAGGGCTGAGTGAGAGAGGACCTGTGCCGTGCCGCGAGCAGCAATAAGACGTGCGGCAGTGATAAGTGTCGGGTGCAGAAAGGACCCGGAGAGCGTCACCGAGCGTGCAAGTCAGAATACAGCGAACGGGAGTTTGTTCGGAAAGGCTCCCGGACGCAGGTCACAGATCCAGGATGGGCCCAGTAAAGACTTAAAAGGACCAGCAGGCGTGTAGGGAGACACGCGCCAGGCAGAGAATTGCAGTGTGGATATCCAGGTGATGGCGGCTGCTCAGAGGCACATATGCTGATTGGAATATTGCTTCTGCAGTTAGATAGTCTAGAAGTTCAGCGGGCAAAACCGGTGACCGGCCGCTGCCACCAGAAGTGAGACCATGTGTTGGGCGAGGACGACTGAAGATGCTGCACCTGCCTTCGCCGGTATCTCATCACCTGTTACTGTTAGACCTCCAGAGAGTAACGGGCAGCGGAGCTACGATAAGTTAAACCTGATATAAAGACTGTATAGTTGGATAGCAGTTATACTGGTTACCCTGTATCCCCTTTTCTCCTTGCGAGGAGTTTATTACTGTTAATTAAGTAAATAATAGTTATCTCTTGCTCTGTGCCTCTGTGTCACTGCATCCAAGTACATGTGTTACACTAACATAATATGTTTGACATCCTGTGGCTGCGCAATTTGCGGCTATTAGACAGCCACAACACATTCGGGGATTGCTTGTTTGTCAGGCAATTCCCACATGTGTTGCGACTAGGGACTCTCATTATCCGAGCACACCCAAGATACTCGGATAACACCTTAGCATGCTCTGATAACACATTATTCAAGCACGTTCACTCATCACTAGTGTTTAGCCTTCTTTAACAATAAATTAAAGAAAAAAATGACATTGGCTCCCCCTTATATTTCATAACCAGCAAAGGTAAAGCAGACAGCTGAGAGCTGATATTATCAGACTGGTAAGGTGCCTGGTTATTGGGCCCTTCCCAGTCTAAAAATACCAGCCAGCAGGCATCCCAGAATTGGTGCATGTCATTAGATGTACCAATTCTGGTGCTTTGTCTGGCTCTTCCTGATTGCTCTAGTGGGGTGGCAATTGGAGTAATAGTAATTGGGGTTCATTTCAGCTGTGAAGTGTCAAAAATCACAGCTAGCATCAAGCCTTGGGGTTAGTAATGGACATGTGTCTATAAGACACCCGCTGGTGTTAAATAATGTGTCCACTGATCATGGAGCAGATGACATTGCCTGCAGGTTCTAACAAACCCCCCAGGGAAATGTATCTAAATCTCTTTCTCCATCACAGGAAAATTTTCCAAGTATGATCTTCGTGGATTTTTGTCCTGGAAATGGGGTAGATGAAAACTGTTACCCCTTGGTAATTTGGTCATCTGAATTTGGAAAGCTCTCTTTTCCTGGGTCTGTAGTTTTGCATCAGCAGCCTGTTGGTAGTGAAATAAGCTGCAGGCGCAAACTGGCATCACATTCTTCCAGCTGTTGTAAAGCCAATAGCAAAGAAAAATCCCTGTTCAACCCAGAACTGGCATTGTTAGTACCCCCAGAAGCTATTTCTGGGACAAGGTCCATTGCTTGGCTCCTCTGAGTTGGACTTTAATTTTGTCTAAGTTCCATGGTACTCTTCACTGAGTACTGTTCCATCAAGGCACGAATGATCCTTGGATTTGTCTGCTGTCTCTATTCCTCTGCTCACAGACATTAATCAGAACCTCCTGACTCTGCGATATTGGTATACAGCCTTTTGCCAAATAAAAGCTAGAAAAGAAAAACCGGAAGAAGAAACTGTTTGCAAGTATGTCTAAGTAACCACTGAGTTGGACCTTGTAGAACTGCTGCACTCCTCACAAGGATATCGGCTATTTAGTGCAGGTAAAGTACTAATGCTCTAATAGAAGTAAAAAACCCTCTATCCCACCCCTTGCCACCAAGTTGTCACGTACACACTTCTCAGATTGTGACGTGGCATGCACATGCAAGGGTTAATTTATCTCCTCTTACTCAATCTCTGTGTTTGGCTATAAAGTGAACATAAATCACACCCCGACATAGTCCACACTCTCACGCTCACACCCTGACTGGTAGGCATGAGCCAGGGGGTTGTGGCCCCACTGTGCCACAAACCAGACTACCTTGGAAGGGGCGTGACTAGGATAGCTACCTTGGTCTTCACTGGAGCCTCTGATGGTGAGGTCAGGCTTGTGAGGCAGGTAGCTGCCAGGTGCCACTCCAGGATGGTGTCTGGCTGTGGCTGCTGATCCTACTCGGGGAGAAGGAACACTAGGACAAGTGGAGGCAGCAGGCACGACTGGCAGATGAGCACAGCTGAGATGCAGGCAGGCACGGCTGAGACACAGGCAGGCAGGCATGGCTGAGATACAGGCAGGTGGGAAAGGCTGAGACACTGGCAGGCGGGCATGGCTGCGACACTGGCAGGCAGGCACGGCTGTGACACTGGCAGGCAGGCATGGCTGAGACACTGGCAGGCAGGCATGGCTGAGACACTGGCAGGCGGGCACGGCTGACACTGGCAGGTGGGCACGGCTGAGACACAGGCAGGCGGGCATGGCTGAGACACAGGGACTACCTCGAAAGGCACAGGGACATGGGCAGGAAGGAGTGTGTATGGTATAGGTAGGATCCTGTTCACACAGGTAGTGTAGGAACTGGGACAGGTAGGATGGAAATATGAACAAGTATGAGGGAACAGGTTTGAACCTGTTCACACTGGAGAAGAGCCACAAGACTGCTGAGAGAAGCTGCAGTTTGCAGCAAGAGGCTCCGCAGCAGCAGAAGAGGGACACAGGTAGAACGGCAAGAGTGCGGAGCACAGGCAGAACCGCAAGAGTGCAGAGCACAGGCAGAACCGCAGGAGTGCGGAGCACAGGCAGAACCGCAGGAGTGCGGAACACAGGCAGAACCGCAGGCATGCAGAGCACAAGCAGAACTGCAGGAGTGCAGAGCACAGGCAGAACCGCAGGAGTGCAGAGCACAGGCAGAACCACAATAGTGCCGAGCACAGGCAGAACCGCAAGAGTGCGGAGCACAAGCAGAGCCGCAAGAGTGCGCCGCACAGGCAGATGGAGAGGAAACAAGGAAAGACACGGCAGAGAAAGGAGCACAGACAAGGAGACTAACAGACAGAGGTAGGACTGAGTTCAGACATGGTCAGGAACAGGAACAATAACACAGGGACAAGGATATTCTGCATCCTGGAGGGCGGAGAGGACAGGTATGAGACAAGGTTAGGAACAAGGACACATAGACCAGGATATTCTGCCTCCTGGAGGGCAGGTGGACAGGTACAAGACAAAGTTAGGAACTAGCCTTCAGAGAAGGCGAAATACAGGACAGGACCTGGCAGCTCAGTAGCAAGACACTAACTGAGTAAAGGCATTGTTCAGGCATCCTCCTATGGGCAAGGATGCCTTAAGTAGTGGAGACCTCTTGGCAATTGGCTGCGGACAAATTAGGCAGGTGCACACAGACTCAAGAAGGGCCAGAGAGTTCTGGCGCCGCCCCCCTATGCATGCAGCCAGGAAGCATGGAGAGAGCTGGCAGGAGGCAAGAGGCATACAACATGGAGCCGGCAGAAGACAGAACCCACAGCAGGGCCTGGAGTAGTGGGTAAGTTGGTGTGTAAGGCAGGTGGGGGATGGGAGGCCATGCAGTGAAGCTGGCAGGGTTGTTACACACACACCCAGATTTCTTAATGCTGGGGCCACCATTCATCAAACACACAGAGTGATGAATCCCCAAAATATATTTCTGTTTGACAATCAAAATGTTAGGCTGGTTTCACACTAGCGTTTTATCGCGCAGCGCATCGTGCACTATCGGGCGCACATGCAATGTTCCCCTATCTCTAACATGGTGGTCGCAGGGTCTTGCAATTGCACGCGCTCATCAGCGTTTAGTGTGCGCTGTGCATTTTCCAGGTGTGTGCCCAGACGTGCCGTACAATACATGTTGTATTTTTTGTCCCGCCTACATCGTTAAAAAAAAATCACGCGTGCACGTGTGCACCCAAAAACAGCATCACAGTCTATGGGGTCGCTGGCGTGCGCTTGGATGCGCGCATGTCAGCGCTTTGTGCGCGCACGCAATTTGAGTAAACAATGTCTAGACAGTTGTTTAAATCTCCCCCTAAACAAGAATTATTGTTTGGGAGGAGTGTTGATAAAAGAAGGTATCTTCACGGCCACACCACTACAGCCATGAAGATAAGAGCAGCTACAGAGAGCAATAGAAGAGCAGCTACAGACAGCCTTGAATAGAAGATCAGACAAGAGCCTTGAATTCAAGCTTCAAGTGGCCAAAATGGCTACCAAGTGGCCAAAGTGACTACCGAGGTGCCGAATGTGCCAAAGTGGCTACCAAGTGGCCAAAGTGGCTACTGAGGTGCCGAATGTGCCAAAGTGGCTACCAAGTGCTCAAAGTGGCTACCGAGGTGCCGAATGTGCCAAAGTGGCTACCAAGTGTCCAAAGTGGCTACCGAGGTGCCGAATGTGCCAAACTGGCTACCAAGGGGCCGAAGTGGCTACTGAGGTGCCGAATGTGCCAAAGTGTGCTACCAAGTGGCCAAAGTGGCTACCGAGGTGCCGAATGTGCCAAAGTGGCTACCAAGTGGCCAAAGTGGCTAACGAGGTGCCAAATGTGCCAAAGTCGCTTCCAAGTGGCCAAAGTGCCTACTGAGGTGCCGAATGTGCTAAAGTGGCTGCCAAGTGGCCAAAGTGGCTACCAAGTGGCAAAATTGGAAACAAAGGTGCCGAATATGGGAAAATGGCTACCAAGTGGCCAAAGTGGCTACCGAGGTGCTGAATGTGCCAAAGTGGCTACCAAGTGGCCAAAGTAGCTACCGAGGTGCCAAATGTGCCAAAATACTACCAAGTGGCCGAAATGGCTAGCAAGGTGCCGAATGTGCCAAAGTGGCTACCAAGTGGCCAAAGTGGCTACAGAGGTGCCGAATGTGCCAAAGTGTCTACCAAGTGGCCAAAGTGGCTACCAAGTGGCCAAAGTGGCTACAGAGGTGCCAAAGTGGCTACAGAGGTGCCGAATGTGCTAAAGTGGCTGCCAAGTGGCCAAAGTGGCTACCAAGGTGCCAAATGTGCTAAAGTGGCTACCAAGTGGCCAAAGTGGCTACTGAGGTGCCGAATGTGCCAAAGTGGCTACCAAGTGGCCAAAGTGGCTACCGAGGGGGCTGAATGTGCCAAAGTGGCTACCAAGTTTCCAAAGTGGCTACCAAGTGGCCAAAGTGGCTACCGAGGTGCCAAATGTGCCAAAGTGGCTGCCAAGTGGCCAAAGTGGCTACCGAGTTGCCAAATGTGCCAAAGTGGCTGCCAAGTGGCCAAAGTGGCTACTGAGGTGCCGAATGTGCCAAAGTGGCTACCAAGTGGCCAAAGTGGCTACTGAGGTACCGAATGTGCCAAAGTGTACTACCAAGTGGCCAAAGTGGCTACCGAGGTGCTGAATGTGCCAAAGTGGCTACCAAGTGGCTACCGAGGTGCCAAATGTGCCAAAGTCGCTTCCATGTGGTCAAAGTGCCTACTGAGGTGCTGAATGTGCTAAAGTGGCTGCCAAGTGGCCAAAGTGGCTACCAAGTGGCAAAATTGGCAACAAAGGTGCCGAATGTGCCAAAGTGGCTACCAAGTGGCCAAAGTGGCTACAGAGGTGCCAAAGTGGCTACCAAGTGGCCAAAGTGGCTACCGAGGTGCCAAATGTGCTAAAGTGGCTACCAAGTGGCCAAAGTGGCTACCGAGTTGCCAAATGTGCCAAAGTGGCTGCCAAGTGGCCAAAGTGGCTACCGAGGTGCCAAATGTGCTAAAGTGGCTACCAAGTGGCCAAAGTGGCTACCAAGTGGCCAAAGTGGCTACAGAGGTGCCAAATGTGCCAAAGTGGCTACCAAGTGGCCAAAGTAGCTACCGAGGTGCCAAATGTGCCAAAATACTACCAAGTGGCCGAAATGGCTAGCAAGGTGCCGAATGTGCCAAAGTGGCTACCAAGTGGCCAAAGTGGCTACAGAGGTGCCGAATGTGCCAAAGTGTCTACCAAGTGGCCAAAGTGGCTACCAAGTGGCCAAAGTGGCTACAGAGGTGCCAAAGTGGCTACAGAGGTGCCAAAGTGGCTACTGAGGTGCCGAATGTGCTAAAGTGGCTGCCAAGTGGCCAAAATGGCTACCAAGGTGCCAAATGTGCTAAAGTGGCTACCAAGTGGCCAAAGTGGCTACTGAGGTGCCGAATGTGCCAAAGTGGCTACCAAGTGGCCAAAGTGGCTACCGAGGGGGCTGAATGTGCCAAAGTGGCTACTAAGTTTCCAAAGTGGCTACCAAGTGGCCAAAGTGGCTACCGAGGTGCCAAATGTGCCAAAGTGGCTGCCAAGTGGCCAAAGTGGCTACCGAGTTGCCAAATGTGCCAAAGTGGCTGCCAAGTGGCCAAAGTGGCTACTGAGGTGCCGAATGTGCCAAAGTGGCTACCAAGTGGCCAAAGTGGCTACTGAGGTACCGAATGTGCCAAAGTGTACTACCAAGTGGCCAAAGTGGCTACCGAGGTGCTGAATGTGCCAAAGTGGCTACCAAGTGGCCAAAGTGGCTACCGAGGTGCCAAATGTGCCAAAGTCGCTTCCATGTGGTCAAAGTGCCTACTGAGGTGCTGAATGTGCTAAAGTGGCTGCCAAGTGGCCAAAGTGGCTACCAAGTGGCAAAATTGGCAACAAAGGTGCCGAATGTGCCAAAGTGGCTACCAAGTGGCCAAAGTGGCTACAGAGGTGCCAAAGTGGCTACCAAGTGGCCAAAGTGGCTACCGAGGTGCCAAATGTGCTAAAGTGGCTACCAAGTGGCCAAAGTGGCTACCGAGTTGCCAAATGTGCCAAAGTGGCTGCCAAGTGGCCAAAGTGGCTACCGAGGTGCCAAATGTGCTAAAGTGGCTACCAAGTGGCCACCAAGTGGCCAAAGTGGCTACAGAGGTGCCGAATGTGCCAAAGTGGCTACCAAGTGGCCAAAGTGACTACAGAGGTGCCAAATGTGCCAAAGTGGCTGCCAAGTGGCCAACGTGGCTACCGAGGTGCCAAATGTGTGAAAGTGGCTACAAGTGGCCAAAGTGGCTACCAAGTGGCCAAAGTGGCTACCGAGGTGCCAAATGTGCCAAAGTGGCTGCCAAGTGGCCAACGTGGCTACCGAGGTGCCAAATGTGTGAAAGTGGCTACAAGTGGCCAAAGTGGCTACCAAGTGGCCAAAGTGGCTACCGAGGTGCCAAATGTGCCAAAGTGGCTGCCAAGTGGCCAAAGTTGCTACCAAGTGGCCATAGTGGCTACCGAGGTGCCGAATGTGCCAAAGTGGCTACCAAGTGGCTACCAAGTGGCCAAAGTGGCTACAGAGGTGCCAAATATGCCAAAGTGGCTACCGAGGTGCCAAATGTGCCAAAGTGACTACCAAGTGGCTATTGGCTTTCATATACAACCCATCCCAGGTTGTGCCATCGCTATACACAACATTCATATTCTAACTTTACTTTCTTTCTGTAAACCTGGCAGCGCTGTTCAAGCACCATGTATTTCCTTCAGGAAATGCCCATCTAGTTTTATATGAAATGTGTATTTAAAGTCTTTTGTCCAGAGTTGAATTACTTTTATAAAGAATTAATAAAGGTTACTGTATATTTTAGATTGTTTATAAGAAGACTCTCCAAGCTAATTTCTATCACCAAGTGAACTCTTAAACTACATCTCGTACATCTTTTTAATGTAATGAGTGATTGAACGTACTTGGCCTTTTGGTGTAAAAGAACCACACATAGCAGAATCTATTCGGATGATTGATACACTGTCGGGCATTTTTCTTCTTTAAAGCAGATCAAACAGTAGAGTAAGTTCAGTTCAATGGTGGTGACAAACAAAAAAAATGTGATTAGCCGACCGACTATATGTAGATATAATTACCCCAGAGATGACAGAGACAGCTTGTATTTAAAACTGATTTTACTGGTGGTAATCTGATAGAATACTATATACAGTTGTGAGGTAAATGGGTCAGCCTATTCCTTACAGATGAACATTTGCAGACAGGCAGTTTCTCAGTGTGATATTGGCTGCTTTCAGGTTCTCACGCTCTGGTGACGCTCATTCAGTTACACCTCAGTGGCTGAGCTCTTTTCTTCCCTCTGAGGCGATATCTTCTCACAGTGGCGGCTGTCCGCTGCCTTCCCTTCTATCTCCCTGTGGCAGGGCTCAGATCCCTGTAGAGGCCTGTCTCCTATCGGAGTCTCACATACCAGTCCTTGCTGCCATCACCATCCTTTTCTCAGTGACCCAAATCTTCCCGTCCCATAACAGCTCCTCCCCATAACATGTGACTTTCCGAGAAGCAGTCATCGGTTGACTGCGCTGTCAATATTCCTTCCCGTAAAACTCACTAAAACCTTTACTGATGTTGTCCCCGTAAGAAATTTCACAATTAAGTAAGACAAGCAAAGAAATGGGAATAACATAGGAAAAACCACATACATTGAAAATGCAGAAATAACGTAATAACAAAAATACTTCTATCTCAGAAACTTTATGTGATAGAGCAAAACTAAGCATATTTTTGGAATGAGCACATCAAACTCCATAAAACAGACATATTTATTACCTTTGCTGATGATTTTTTTGTGTGTTGACAAGTGAATTATTTATGCATGCATCCCTTTATTCTGAGAGTTCAAGCTTTTACATTTTTTGGCTGTTGGAGCTGCATGGCGTCTTGTTTTTCGTGGGGCAAGATGACGGTTTCAGAGATACCATTTTTATTAACATTTGTCTTTTTTTTTTCCCCCTAATGCCTTTTATATTTATTAACTTTACAATAGCCCCCCAAACCGCTTTATTTCTCAGACTGTAAACCAGAGGATTTAACACTGGAACCACAATCATGTAGAGCGTTGATAGCAGCAAGTCCTGATCCTTTGAATCTTCTGAGTCAGTTTTCGTGTACAAGAAGGTACCTGGCCCATAAAATAATATAACCATGATGAGGTGCGAGGTGCAGCTGGAGAAAGCTTTCATACGTCCCGCTGAGGAACGGATCTGATGTTTTTGATCGCATTTTGTTTCAGTTTTATCCAGCAGTATAATGAAAAACTATAGTTTGCCAGTCTTTATTTTTTTTTTTTACCGATTAACTAGTGTGACAGTTTTATAAACTGGGTTGTTCCAAACTCGGGGATACCAAATATTTGCATTTTTTATTTATATAAAAATGTGTACTTATTAGTGTAATTTTTTTCATTACTATTTTGTATGTTTTTAAAAATATATATTTACCATTTTTTAAAAACTTTTTTACTTAATCCCTTTATGTGACTTTCACATTTTTTTTTACTTTGGTCGCAGGTATAATGCATTGCATTGCAATCGTTAGCTCTTACTAATAAAAAAATTCAATAATCATTTTGTCACTTTTGAAAACCCCCCAAATAACTGAAGATCTTGTCTCTGTGCACTGTTCTTCTCAGTGCACAGTGAGAGTGCGCTCTCTCTTGCCGACTCTGATCAGAAGTTACGAGCCAGCAACAGAGCGCACATTGTAATGAGAGAACGAGTGAACAGAGACTAGCGCCACCCTCGCAAGTGATGTCCTTTGGGCTAGTCTCTGCTCACTCTTTCTTTGTTTGCAAATTGCAATTTACTATGTGCTCGGTTCATCACTTCTGATTAGAGCCAGCGTCAGAGCGCATTATCACAGCGCACTGAGAAGAACAGTGCACAGAGACGAGATCCTACTGAGCATATGTCAGAACTGACATCCTATGCATGCTCCGTAAAGCAGAGACTAGCCCAGCCGATAAAATGGAGGTCACTGATGATGATTTGTTTCAGGGAGGAGATAGAAGCTGCAGTAGTAATTGCAGCGTCTGCTCTTCTGAGTATCCTCACATGCATTATGATTTTCGAACAGAGTCATCAAAAGAGAAGTTGCATAAAAAAACTATATAGCTAGTGTAGAGATGGAAGGATAGGGAATTTTTAACTAAAGTATATTAGAAAAAAGATTAGATTATGGCATTAAATGGATAGAAATTTAGAAATAAAAAAATGTAGATTTGGACCACCCCTTTAAAGAAGAACCAAGAACCACAAAGCGGATTTCTTCACCAAATGTATAAATGTACACTGTATTACAGCCCAATACAACCATGTCCTTACATTATACAACTGTGCTGCCATATTCTCTTTAACCCCTTCACAACCACGGTCGTATACATGCGTCCAGGTCACTAGGTACTTAGCACCTTGGACATATGGATACGTCATTGGGATTCTGAGCACACAGAGGCCATCTGTGTGAGATTGCAGCCGGCACTTTAGCCCCTAAATACAGCGATCGATGTTGATCGCAGCATTTAACATGCATACTGAGGAAAGATGCCTCCTCTGTTCTCTGATCTGTGCCTCCGCAAAGTGATCACAAGAGGCCAATCTTTTCTATGGTGACCGGTTGCTGACATCTGGGTCTTCAGAGACTGCAAACTTGTTGCACCATACTCAAAGCATGGTCTAGCAAGTTTGTCTGTCAGTGCAGCGCCGACAGTTTGTAAAGTATAGCAAAGATCCTGCTTTGCTATGCTTTAGAAGCAACCAGAATGCAAAAAGTGAAAGTCCCATAGTGGGACAAAGTAAAAAAAAATTAAAAAGTGAAAAAAAATGTAAATCTATAGAAATTTACATCTAATTTTTTTTTCCATAGGACCCACACAATACTGTGCAGGATGCCTGACATTTGCCACAGAACACCAGGACTGGCAAATTCGCCACTGGTGCTCTGTGCTCTTCACAGATGAAAACAGGTTCACACTGAGCACATGTGACAGACATGACGGAGTCTGGAGATGCCATGGAGAGCGATCTGCTGCCTGCAACATCCTTCAGCATGACAGGTTTGGCAGTGGGTCAGTAATGGTGTGGGGTGGCATTTCTTTAGAGGGCTGCACGGTGTTGGGCTGTGAGCACAACCCCCATCTGTGGATGTCGGGCCCTCAGACCACCCTCATGGAGTCGGTTTCTAACCGTTTGTGCAGACACATGCACATTTGTGGCCTGCTGGAAGTCATTTTGCAGGGCTCTGTCAGTGATCCTCCTGTCGCTCCTTACACAAAGGCGGAGGTAGCGGTTCTGCTGCTGGTTGTTGCCCTCCTATGGCCCCCTCCACATCTCCTAGTGTACTGGCCTGTCTCCTGGTAGTGCCTCCAGCCTCTGGACACTACGCTGACAGACACAGCAAACCTTCTTGCCACAGCTCGCATTGATGTGCTGTCCTGGATGAGCTGCACTACCTGAGCCACTTCTGTGGGTTGTAGAGTCCGCCTCATGCTACCACGAGTGTGAAAGCACAACCAACATTTAAAAGTGACCAAAACATCAACCAGAAAGCATTGGTACTGAGATGTGGTCTATGGTCCCTGCAGAACCACTCCTTTATTCAGGATGTCTTGATAATTGCCAATAATTTCAATCTGTTGAAACAACAGCATGTAAAATTGATTGTCAATCAGTGTTGCTTCCTAAGAGGACAGTTTGATTTCACAGAAGTTTGATTTACTTGGAGTTATATTCTGTTGTTTAAGTGTTCCCTTTATTTTTTTGAGCAGTGTACTTGTACATGGTTATTAGATCGTCTCTCAGTTGTCTTTTTTCTAGACCACCTCCTCAGGCAGGGAATTCCAGATTCTCACTGCCCTAACAGAAAAGAATCCTCTTCTATGTTGGTGGAAAAACCTTTTCTCCTCCAAACGCAGAGAATGCCCCCTTGTGACTATCACCTTCCTTGGTATAAACAGATCCTTGGAGAGATATTTGTATTGTTCCCTTATACATGGTTATTAGATCGCCCCTCAGTCGTCTTTTTTCTAGACTAAATAATCCTAATTTTGCTAATCTCTCTCTGGGTATTGTAGTTCCCCCATCCCATTTATTAATTTTGTTGCCCTCCTTTGTACTCACTCTAGTTCTATTATATCCTTCCTGAGCACCGGTGCCCAAAACTGTACACAGTACTCCATGTGCGGTCTAACCAGGGATTTGTACAGAGGCAGTATAATGCTCTCATCACGTGTATCCAGACCTCTTTTAATGCACCCCATGATCCTGTTATCAAAAATTAGTGTTCTCAAGGTAAAACAAATGTACAAAAATGAATATTAAAATATAATTTATTTAAGAACAATAGATAAAATGTATTAAAAATTAGAAAGGTGCTAGGAATGAAAAAAGGGAACTTATTCCAAACTGTGCTGAAAAAAGCATGAGGTAGCAGTGCACAGAGTAATATCAAACCAATAAGAAGATTGAATTATAAATATTTTCTCAATGGCTCCCTATACAAAAATGCCAGCAATAAGGCTATGTGCACACGCTGCGGTTTTTGCTGCGGTTCCGCTGCGGTTTTGGCCCTGCGGAACCACAGCAGTTCCGCAGACATGGTACTTTACCATGTTAGCCTATGGGTTTTCAAAACCGCAGTGCTCACACTGCGGTTTTTTTCCACGCGGTTTTGCTGCGTTTTTTTCCCACAGCATGTCAATTATTTCTGCGGATTCTGCTGCGGTTTCACACTTTTAACATAGTAGACGTGTGAAACCGCAGGGCAAAACCGCAGGCCAAACCGCAGCAAAACCGCAGGTCACTTTACCTGCAGTTTTACCTGCAGTTCCGCGGGAAAAAACCCGCAGGTGAATCTGCAGTGTGTGCACATAGCCTAAGGTGCATTCAAAGTGCTATGCTTAAACACAAAATGAATTGATATTTCATCTGTTTGAAATTATAGGAAGCTAGACAGGCAAATCTAGGTAAAATTCTAGGTAAGCAAAAATCCCTGCTCTAAGGTGTCATCAGTGCATATACATCTATAAGTCCTATGGTTTAGACAAGTAATAATAGACTTAGTAAATAACTATTTTATACCTGTCAGGCTGAACTGCTGAGCACACGATGGCATCCCTCTGCCCCGACGTGCATTTCGCATCGCTTCTTCGGGAGGCATGTCAGGACAGGGGGTGTCCATGTTTAAATATCCCATATTGTGAAAATGCTAAATTTGGAACTAAAAGAACATTTTTGTGGGAAAAATTAGATTTTTTTTATTTTGTTGGCGCTACGTCATAAACTTCTGTGAAGCACCTGGGAGTTAAAAGTGCTCACCACATATCTAGATAAGTTCTCTGAGGGGTCTAGTTTCCAAAATTGGGTCACTTATGGTAGGTTTCCACTGTTTAGGCACATCAGGGGTACTCCAAATGCGACATGGCGTCCGCTAATTCCAGCAAATTTTGCTTTCAAAAAGTCAAATGGTGCTCCTTCCCTTCCAAGCCCTGCCGACTGCTCAAGCAGTAGTTTTCCTAGACATACTGTATATCAGCGTACTCTGGAGAAATTGCACAACAAATTGTACTGTGCAATTTCTCTTGTTACCCTTGTGAAAATGCAAAATTTTGGGCTAAAAAACATTTTTGAGGAAGAAAATTAGATTTTTTTATTTTCAGGACTCAATTTTATAAACTTCTGTGAAACACCTGGGGTTCAACATGCTCACCACACATATAGATGTATTCCATGAGGGGGTCTAGTTTCCAAAATGTTTTCACTTGTGGGCAGTTTCCACTGTTTAAGTAAATCAGGGGCTCTCCAAACATGACATGTCATCCTCTAATTATGTCAGCAAATTTTACATTCAAAAAGTCAAATAGAGCTCCTTCACTTTTGAGCCCTGCCATGCACACAAACAATGGTGTTCCCTATTGGCATGCTCAGGAGAAATTGGACAACAAATTTTTGGGTCCATGTTAGTGTTATCCTTGCGAAAATAAGAAAAATGTGGGTATAAAGTCAAATAAAAAAATGATGTCACTTTTGGGTATTTTCTGTCACAAAGATCCCTCAAAGTCACTTCAAATGTGATGTGGTTCCTAAAAAAATGGTTTTGTAAGTTTTGTTGGAAAAATTAGTAATTGCTGGTGAAATTTTAACCCTTATAGCTTCCTAACAAAACACGTTTTAAAAATTGTGCTGATGTAAAGTAAACATGTGGGAAATGTTATTTATTGACCACTTTGTGTGACATAACTATGATTTAAGGGCATAAAATTAAAAGTTTTAAAGTCGCAAAATATTAAAATTTTTTGCTAAACTGCCCTTTTTTTTTGCAAATAAATGCAAGTCATATCAATGAAATTTTACCACTGTCATGAAGTACTGTAATATGTCATGAAAAAAACAGTCTCAGAATCAGTGGGATCTGTTGAAGTGTTCCAGAGTGATTAGCTCATAAATTGACACTAGTTAGAATTGTAAACTTTGGCCTGGTCATGAAGGTGAAAACATGTTTGCAGGGTGAAGAGTTAAACTTTGTTAAAGGGGATATTGTTTTGTCCAGTGTCACCAATGGACTGGTTTCAGATTCAGATTTTTTTTATTAATATATTTATTTTCTTAGACTAAGTTTAAGCTTTAAATGTTACTTTGTGAGTCAATCTCAACCATCTAAAAATACACAATGTGAATTGGCACTGAATAGGGGATTTATTAAAAAAAAAAAAAAAGGAGTTTTCATCCTCCTCAGGACAATCCATATGTCAAATCATATGTCCAACTAATCCAGTAGTATATGGACAAATTAAAATCTAACAAAAGTATAAGTTTTTGTGCTAATTAACAAGGGTAGAAAAAAGGTTTGAAAGAATTGACCACTGATAATCGGATCACCATCAGACCAGCTGATAAAGTCGAGACTCTGGTGTTGATGGATATCGAAATATAAGTCGAAAATGTTTTCCCAACTGAATGACACTGCAAAAAAGGATTTCCAGTTTGTCAAGGAGCGCTTCCGGCTGATTCATTAATTACTCCGAATATTTCAAGGAATATCCAGAAAAAGAAGGGGGATGCAGATCTAAGTGCAGAGTTTTAATTATGTCAGATAGAAATAAAAAATTCTTCTCACCTTTTTGGTGTCTTGTTGCTCAGCGTATAACCCTGTGTTTGGGTACTGGAGTAATCGTCTGGATCTGCTGGCCTGCAGCTCAAAACAGGTGGAACGAACTACCTTGTAGGAGATTCATCAGAGAATGCAGGAAAGGATTTCCAGTTTGTCAAGGAGCGCTTCCAGCTGATTCATTAATTACTCCAAATATTTCAAGGAATATCCAGTTTATTGTTAGACATAAAAACACAATTCGTTTCGGCTATACATAAAATTAGCCTTCATCAGGTAAAATGATATATATCTTTAAAAGACACATTTATATAGGAGAAAAAAAGAGGAGAAAAAAAAGGGTTGTTCTTTTAAAAGAGGCAAAGGAAAATGGATGTATAGCTGATAAACTTTATGATTTTCTTTTGATCAATTCACCAGTAGTACCCATTCTTTATACCATCCCTAAAATACTTAAAAATATGGAGTACCCACCCGTATGCTCTAAAGTGTCCTGTAGGGACTCCATATATAGCAATATGGCCATATTCATGGATAAAATATTACGCACATTTGTCCTTACAGCTTACTCTTATGTAGAGGATATAATGGATTTTTTGGATAAAATCAAAATTTTGTCTGTCAAGAGGACAAGAATTTAGTATCCTTTGATGTCCTATCACTATACAGCTTTGGGGGTTGGCCATCGGGTCAAACGTAGCCCTAACTTATGCAAACATCTATATGGCCATCTTCGAGGATGAGCATGTGTACAATTCTTCTTTTTGTAGACATGTCCGAGGAGGACTTCATTATATTAATAGTATCTTTTTTTCTATGGGCAGGGACAATCAAGGACTTTTTGGTTTTTCATCATTCTAGAAGGGAATTACAGTTCTTGGACACTTTGGTAGGCTGAAAGGGTGTTCGATTACAAACAGAAATTTGCCAAACATACTGACAGAAATAATAACCTGTGTAATCAGAGCTGTCATACAAGGGGAATGGCGAATTCCCTCCCATGAAGTCAGCTTCTGTGAGTTAGGGCAAGTACAGATGACTATATATTCTCTAATCAGAAAGAATCGGGTCATTTATGCAAATCAGACTCTGATCAAACTGTTGAAGACGGCAATTTTTACGTATAAAAAATTAGATATATGGTTTGGTTTTATTTGACGCATTTCGAAGTAAAATACACATCTTCCTTAGGAAAAACCATGCAGGAGCATATGGACAGCAACAACAGCCTTTAAATGTGTAAGTTTCAAATAAAAGGCGCCAAAGCATCAACTGACAGCACATGATAATTGGTATATTGGTAAATATATATATACTGTATATATTATTATAAAGAAAATTCTCCAAAGAAGCATTTTTAGTCCATTACTGTAAGTACAAGAATTATGCCTCATGTAGTCTCAATCAACAGAGACGACTCCCACTAAATTGGAAAGAAACAAGAGAATGCTGGAGTCCAGATCTATCTAAAGCAGTGCAAAATTTTATTGACAAAAGACAGGCACATATAGAGTAACAGAACAATCATGATAGTATAATAAAAAGGCAATAAATGAATGCCCGGAGCCCACTGAAAGAGACAAATCAGCAACAAATAAATTTGTTATCATGTGAAAAGCACTCAGGCCCTTTGTAAGGGAAGTGAATTAGTGCTGGGGAAACTGCACTAAAAAGAGTTAATCCACAGAAGTATATTGCACAAGACCCTGTCAGTATGAATCTATAATGATGTGGCAATGAGTATGACCCCCACTGATATCTAATTCGCTGTGACCAATATAATCTGAAAATGCAGCATATCATAAGGGGGGCAATAAAACATCACCACCGAACCAGCGTCCCCGCAGTAGCGAGTGCAGTACAATACAGGCAGAGAGAGAAAAATAAAAAATTATATTATATATTATTGCATAATGAATAAAATTGCGTCCTTGTTTATTCTTATATTTTATAATTTTTTAAAATTGTAAACAAACTCAGATTTCTATGTGAAGATCAATGATATTGTGGGCAACTTACTCTTTAGACTATTGGCAAAATGTCAATAAAAAAGAAAGAGGTTTAGAAAAGTGTGGTTACATACTGTATGTAGAATTCTCTTTTTTTATGAGAAGAAAAAATAATTGTCATATAAAACTATGATTCAGCCTGCTCGATATGTTATTATAGGTCAAATATAAACTGCTTGTGATTCTTCATATGTGCAATGATTAACATGTATTATGCTGTTAATTTCATACCTAATCGGATAGAGTTTCATCTGCTAAATAATGATAAATGATGGCTAGATTATCATCAATAGTAAAAAAAAGATCTGAAGAAGTGAACACTAAAATGTGGTGTGCTCCTGAATGCGATTAGAACTTTGAGTGGTATTTATTGGTGGGGCTATGTGAGCAATGAGAATTTTTTTTCTCCCAGTTGGTGTAGGTCAATTCTGATGTAACTTGGAAAGTAGATTGGGGAGATGCTGCATTTTTACTTGCATTTAGTGGCATTTTACAGTGCTGCCCCCACCTCAATAGACTCTGTTGGTTCCAGGAGCTTCCTATCCAGCATTACAGCTTCTGTGATGGCCACCATCTTTCCCTCTCCCTGTGACCTGAACAACCTCTTCCACTTTGGGGAGAAAGAGCCATGAATTCTGATGCCTCTTCTGGGTGCTAGAGCCTGGACTGCCCTGGGGTCTGCGTGAAACTACAGATGTGTCCTCATACTGTTTGGAAGACTTGAGACTTACAGGACACTTCGCCAGCTATACGTCCACTGATCTTGAACTTGTCACTCCTCACACTGTCCGAGACTTCCCCATTCTCTCCTTCCTCAGGAGGTGTTTCCCCTTTTAATCTTAGTCAACCCCTTCCAACTTGTGGGCTATTCCCAATCTTTAACTATATCTTACCCTGACTGCTGCTAAACTATATCCCTATGTCTTCTCAATGGTTCCCCTATGGACAGCATTCTCCAATCCCCAGGGACAGCATTGAGGTAAAACCTACAGGAACACCGAGATACACACCGGCCATAAGGATAAAATGCAGATTTATATAAAATACCAATAACAATAAAACATTATTCATTAAAATTCAAAGCTAAGTGTTCCCCTTGTTTGTCTATTCCCTCTGTCTTTAGTTGTAGTGGGGAGTGACTAGTGCTCACCGTGCAGGACGCTTGGCATTTGCCACAGAACACCAGGAATGGCAAATTCGCCATTGGCGCCCTGTGCTCTTCACAGATAAAAGCACATTCACACTGAGCACATGTGATAGATGTTACAGAGTCTGGAACACCGTGCAGAGAGATCTGCTGCCTGCAACAACCTACAGCATGACCGGTTTGGCAGTGGGTCAGTAATGGTGTGGGGTGGCATTTCTTTGGAGGGCTGCACGGTGTTGGGCTGTAAGCACAACCCCCATCTGTGGACGTCGGGAACTCAGACCATCCTCATGGAGTCGGTTTCTAACCGTTTGTGTAGACATATGCACATTTGTGGCCTGCTGGAGGTCATTTTGCAGGGCTCTGGCAGTGCTCCTCCTGTTCCTCCTTGCACAAAGGTGGAGGTAGCGGTCTTGCTACTGAGATGTTGCCCTCCTACGGCCCCCTCCACGTGTCCTGGTGTACTGGCCTTCTTGCCACAGCTTGCATTGATGTGCCATCCTGGATGAGCTGCACTACCTGAGCCACTTGTGTGGGTTGTAGAGTCCGTCTCATGCTACCACGAAAGCACAACCAACATTCAAAAGTGACCAAAACATCAGCCAAAAAGCATTGTTACTGAGATGTGGTCTGTGGTCCCCACCTGCAGAACCACTCCTTTATTGAGGGTGTCTTGATAATTGCCAATAATTTCCATCTGTTTTCTATTCCATTTGCACAACAGCATGTGAAATTGATTGTAAATCAGTGTTGCTTCCTAAGTGGACAGTTTGATTTCACAGAAGTTTGATTTACTTGGAGTTATATTCTGTTGTTTAAGTGTTCCCTTTATTTTTTGAGCAGTGTATATTCTAATACCTAGTACATTAATACAGTACAGAAATACAATACAATGAGTTAGGTTTAATTTTAAAATATACAATTGTCAATTTTAAATTATTAATTAAGGAAAGAGGGACTGAGAAGAGAAGGAATGGGACAGGACAGAGGAAGGGCAAGGGTTGGTTTTGGAAAGGATATCGGGATTAATATATAAGAACTATCAAGGGAGAAGATAAGGAAAAGAGGGAAGGTGGTGGGGAGGATGAAGAAATCGCAGGAATGCGGGATGCAGTGATGCGTGGGAGGCAGAGCAAAGGTTAACAGGTTTATTTACAGGGGAATACTCCATGCAAGGAGGTGAAGGGTTAAACAGTATAAATGGTGAAGTGAAATACAACGGTTAAAATAATGGCATTTCGGCAACAAGCGTATCCGGGTCCGGATGGCATACACCCACGAGAACTAAGAGAACTAAGTAATGTAATAGACAAACGATTATTTCTTATATTTAGAGGCTCTATAGCGACGGGGTCTGTTCCACAGGACTGGCCCATAGCAAATGTGGTACCAATATTCAAAAAGGGCTCTAAAAGTGAACCTGGAAATTATAGGCCAGTAAGTCTAACCTCTATTGTTGGTAAAATATTTGAAGGGTTTCTGAGGGATGTTATTCTGGATTATCTGGATTATCTCAATGAGAATAACTGTTTAACGCCATATCAGCATGGGTTTATGAGGAATTGCTCCTGTCAAACCAATCTAATCAGTTTTTATGAAGAGGCAAGCTATAGACTGGACCAAGGTGAGTCATTGGATGTGGTATATCTTGATTTTTTCAAAGCGTTTGATACATTGCCACACAAGAGGTTGGTACACAAAATGAGAATGCTGGGTCTGGGGGAAAATGTGTGTAAATGAGTAAATGGGTAAGTGACTGGCTTAGTGATAGAAAGCAGAGGGTAGTTATAAATGGTATATTCTCTAACTGGGTCGCTGTGACCAGTGGGGTACCGCAGGAGTCGGTGTTGGGACCTATTCTCTTCAACATATTTATTAACGATCTGGTAGAAGATTTGTACAGTAAAATATTGATATTTGCAGATGATACAAAACTATGTAAAGCAGTCAATACAAGAGAAGATAGTATTCTGCTACAGATGGATCTGGATAAGTTGGGAACTTGGGCCGAAAGGTGGCAGATGCAGTTTAACAATGATAAATGTAAGGCTATACACATGGGAAGAAGGAATCAATATCACCATTACACACTGAACGGTAAACCAATGGGTAAATCTGACATGGAGAAGGACTTGGGGATCCTAGTTAATGATAAACTTACCTGGAGCAGCCAGTGCCAGGCAGCGGCTGCCAAGGCAAACAGGATCATGGGGTGCATTAAAAGAGGTCTGGATACACATGATGAGAGCATTATACTGCCTCTGTACAAATGTCTGGTTAGACCGCACATGGAGTACTGTGTACAGTTTTGGGCACAGGTGCTCAGGAAGGATATAATGGAACTAGAGAGGGTACAAAGGAGGGCAACAAAATTAATAAAGGGGATGGGGGAATGACAATACCCAGAGAGATTAGCAAAATTAGGATTATTTAGTCTAGAAAAAAGACGACTGAGGGGCGATCTAATAACCATGTATAAGTATATAAGAGGACAATACAAATATCTCTCCGAGGATCTGTTTATACCAAGGAAGGTGAGGGTCACAAGTGGGCATTCTCTGCATCTGGAGGAGAAAAGGTTTTTCCACCAGCATAGAAGAGGATTCTTTACTGTTAGGGCAGTGCGAATCTGGAATTCTCTGCCTGAGGAGGTGGTGATGGCGAACTCAGTCGAAGGGTTCAAGAGAGGCCTTGATGTCTTCCTGGAGCGTAACAATATTGTATCTAAGGCTAGTTTCACATTAGCGTTTACGGCTGCAGCGTCAGGCTGCGCACGGCCGCCGCTAAGCCCCGCCCCTGCCACACCTCCACCGGTAGCTCCGCCTACGGACACATGATGCTGCATGCGTCCTGCGTCCCCTATCTTTAGCACTGGGGATGCAGGCCATGCGCAGTATGGGTTTGGTGGCGCATGCGCCAAACGCAACAGGACTCATGCGCCGCCAAACGCATACTGTGCACGGCCTGCGTCCCCAGTGCTAAAGATAGGGGACTCAGGACGCATGCAGCTTCATGTTATGAACAGCTGACATGTGCCCGCAATAGGCGCGAGCGGAATTGCCGTCTGCCCACGCCTATTAACTAGTTAAATCCCGCTGTCAATGCTGACAGCGGGCATTTAAATAGCACTTTCGGATGCCGGGCCAGAAGTGAGCTCATCGCCGACCCCCGTCCCGTAATCGGGGGTCGGTGACGCGTTGCCCTGACAATCAGAGGTCTCATAGAGAACTCTATGGTTGTTGCAGGCAGATCGCTTTGAGCGCCGCCCGGTGGCCGGCGCTCAAAGCACAGCAGTATATCTACTACATATGGGCGATCTGCTCACATGATCGCGGGTCACCGGTGTGTCGGCATGACAACTGGAGGTCTCCTGGAGTCCTCTATGGTTGTCAGGGCCGGATTGCTGTGAGCGTCACCCATTGGTTGGCGCTCATAGCAAGTCAGCTATTCTACTACATAGAGCCGATCTGATTATGGCCTCTATGTAGCAGAGCCGATCGAGTTGTGGCAGCTTTTAGTCTCCTATGGAGACTATTGAAGCATGCCATAAGTAAAAAAGCAAGTGTTTAAAAATATAATTTTTTTTTTTAAATATAAAAGTTCAAATCACCACCCTTTCTCCCCATTCAAAATAAAACAATAGAAATAAATCAAACATACATATTCGGTATCGCCGCATTCAGAATCACCCGATCTATCAATAAAAAAACGGATTAACTGGATCGCTGAATGGTGTAGTGAGAAAAAAAGTCAAATAAGCCCTCTCCTAACCTGAGATCACAAAAAATAGATACGCTATGGGTATCGGAAAATGGCCCAATTTTTTTTTTTTTTTTTTTTTTTTTTAGTACAGTTTGGAATTTTTTTTTCACCACTTAGATAAAAACAAACCTAGACTTGTTTGGTGTCTATGAACTTGTAATGACCTGGAGAATCATACTGGCAGGACATTTTTAGCATTTAGTGAACCTAGTAAAAAAGCCAAACAAAAAACAAGTGTTGGATTGCACTTTTTTTTGCAATTTCACCGTCCTTGGAATTTTTTTTCCCATTTTATAGTATGCGACATGGTAAAACAATGATGTTGTTCAAAAGTGCAACTTGTCCCGCATAAAATAAGCTCTCATATGGCCATATTTATTGAAAAATAAAAAAGTTATGGCTCTGGGAAGGAGGGGAGCGAAAGACAAAAATGCAAAACCGAAAAAAGCTCCAGGGGTTAAGGGGTTAAAGAGTAATGCATACATTTCTATCCATAAAATCTTAATTTTGGGGCAAGGCCAGAATATGTGGAGAATATAGGTTTTTGTTCCACAGTTCCTCTAGCAGAAATATGGGTATTCTGGGTAGATCTCTTTAAGTCTGACAGGTGTTAAGTGACATCTTCAAACAATCTTGAAAAATTTTTTCGTGTATGTTTGCATTGACTAAGAATTTGTATGTATCCTTGAATGCTTCTTGCCATTGTTCTGCTGAAATTTTTTTGTTTAGGTGTGTTTCCCATTTATCTATTTGCTTGGATTTTGAGAACTCGTGATCCAAGTTGAAGAAGGTTTATTTGTTTTTCGTGTTCAAGATTGAGTCCAGATTTGGGTTAAATAATAATGTGTAAATTGCTTGCGGTAAAGTTAGGGAACGTATGCATTTGTTTCTAATGATTTTTCTTAAGTCAATAGAGTTGACTCATCTTTTAGTCCATATAGGATTTTTAGGCTATGTGCACATGTAGTTTTTTGGGTGTGCGGATTTTGGAGAGAAAACCGCAGGTAAATCCGCAGCACAAAAGTCCTGCAGTTTTGCCTGCGGTTTTGCCCTGCGGTTTTACACCTCATAATGGATGAGGTGTAAAACTGCAGCGTTTCTGCACCAAACAATTGACATGCTGCGGATTGTAAACCGCAGCAAAACCGCGCGGAAAAATCTGCAGCATGTGCACAGCATTTTTTTTCCATTGGAAATAAAGGTACTGTACAACGCAGCAGAATCTGCTGCGGACCCGCAGAGCCAAAACCACTGCGGAAATGCAGCAGATTTCACTGCGTGTGCACACACCCTTCGGGAATGAAAGTTTGTTAGAATATCCTTATTTATACCTGATAGGAGAGGGGAGCAATCTTAATTCCCATTGTTTGCCATTTCTTAAAAGGATAATTAGGGTACATTGTGTAGAACATAGATAGAGATTTTTTCCAATGGTATATTGCACAATTTCCCCTTGGATAAGCTATATAATTTTTTTTCCATTGGATAATGGATAATTGGATAATATTATTAATGGATAGTTAGGGAGTGGAAGAGAGGATGATAACAAGTGAATGAGGAAAACAGATATCAGTTGGAAATTCCCATTGAATTCTTTTTCTAGATAGTTCCAATTTTGGTTGTTATCATCTCGGATACTTTGTAGGACAATGTTTGTTTCATAGTAACTGTGAATGTTTGGCATTGATATCCCCCTTTATCCCTGTTTTTAAAAATAAGGGTTTTGGAAATTCTTGGGGATTTACCCTGCCAAACATAGTAAGACTCTTGTTTATGTAGTTTTTGAATCCGGTGAGAAGGTATAAAGAGGGGCAATGATCTAAATATCGTATAATAATTGAAGGAGGATCAACATTTTGTAATTTATTATTCTTCCTAGCCATGAAAAGTCAGACTTATCGATTTTATCCAAAATGTTTTGAATTTCTTTAATGATTGAAGATAAATTCGACTCTATAAATCGGCTTAGGGGATTTATCATTTTAATGCCCAGGAATGTATACTGCTCAAAGAAATAAAGGGAATACAAACAGCCTGTTGCAAATGGAATAGTGTTCACTTTATTTTTTTGAGCAATATAGTTTTATTTTCCTCCCAAGTATATGGGAATTCACTTTTTATATGTTTTTTTTAGATGCGCATCAAGGAAAAAAACTTATTATTGTTATAAACATTTTTGAACAATTTAAAAAAAAATTCCTGATTGTTGGAAACTGCTCTTGGATAGACTTACTCTCCAGGTTTCTCTCCTTTTCAAAAGATGGTCTCTAAAATGTATACTCATCTAACCTCCCCCACAATATCTTATAAACCGTTATCTCTATCTTCCCTGGAAAAGAAACTGAACATTAAACCAATGTCAAAATCAAGAATATTCTTTCAAACTCGCATGGTTGGAGATGCGGTACACAAATAGGCAACCTATCGTATATATTTTGGCATTGTCGCAGAGTACAACAATTTTGGGTAGATAATAACCAGACCTTAAGAAACCTTGGACTAATAACAAGGGACCTAAACACAGCTGAAATACTATATTCCTACCCCATCACAAATGTTAAAACAAAAAACAATGTTTTCCCTCTAATGGTAGGGGCTACAAAACACCTAATTCCAATCCATTGGAAGCAACCTAATCCTCTGACCCTCTCAGAATGGCTGGAAAAAATATGACTGATTTACCAATTAGAAGAAATGTTTCCTGCAGCGGTGCTCCAGGTGCGCTGAACATCTGTGGAGAACATCCAATCTACACGAAGATTTCATCCATTATAAGTTTATGCTTAGAACATACAACACTGCCCTTCACCTCTCCAAGCAAACCTATTTCAGCACCCTCATTACCTCACTGTCCAATAACCCGAAACGTCTCTTTGACACTTTTCATTCTCTAATCAACCCAAGAGTACAGGCACCAACCACGGAGCTCCGAGCTGACGATCTGGCCAATTACTTCAAAGAAAAAATTGACCAGATTCGACAGGAAATTATCTCCCAATCACCTCATACCATGCGCTGTCCTCCCTCCCCCACTGCATCTAGCTCACTTTCTGATTTTGAACCAGTCACAGAAGAAGAAGTAAGCAGGCTCCTTGCATCTTCTCACCCAACCTCTTGCACCAGTGACCCATTTCCGTCACATCTCCTCCAGTCACTTTCCCCTGCTGTCACCACTCCCCTAACTAAAATATTTAACCTCTCTCTCTCTTCTGGTATCTTTCCCTCCTCATTTAAGCATGCCATCATACATCCACTACTTAAAAAACCATCCCTCGACCAAAACTGCGCCACTAACTATAGACCTGTCTCTAATCTTCCCTTCATCTCTAAACTCCTGGAACGCCTGGTCCACTCCCGTCTTATCCGCTATCTCTTTGATAACTCTCTTCTCGACCCTCTCCAATCCGGTTTCCGCTCTTTACACTCTACTGAAACTGCCCTCACTAAAGTCTCTAATGATCTACTAACAGCTAAATCAAATGGTCATTACTCCATGCTAATTCTCTTGGATCTCTCTGCAGCATTCGACACTGTGGATCATCAGCTCCTCCTCACTATGCTCCGTTCCATTGGCCTCAAGGACACCGTTCTCTCCTGGTTCTCCTCCTATCTCTCTGACCCTCCTTTACTGTATCTTTTGCCGGTTCCTCCTCCTCTCACCTTCCCCTTACTGTTGGGGTTCCTCAAGGATCGGTTCTAGGCCCCCTCCTCTTTTCCTTGTACACTGCCCCTATTGGTCAAACAATCAGTAGATTTGGTTTACAGTACCATCTCTATGCTGATGACACCCAATTATGCGCTTCTTCTCTGACATCACGCCAGCCTTTCTAGAAAACACCGGCGATTGTCTAAACGCTGTGTCTAACATCATGTCCTCTCTATATCTGAAACTGAACCTGTCAAAGACTGAACTCCTTGTGTTTCCTCCCTCTACTAATGTACCTATACCCGACATTGCCATTTTTGTGTGTGGTTCCACTATTACTCCCCAGCAACATGCCCGCTGTCTTGGGGTCATACTTGACTCCGAGCTTTCCTTTGCCCCCCACATTCGATCACTGGCTCGCTCTTGCCATCTGCACCTCAAAATATTTCTAGAATTCGACCTTTTCTTACTTTTGACTCTGCAAAAACTCTTACTGTTTCTCTTATTCATTCTCGTCTCGACTATTGTAACTCTCTTCTAATCGGTCTCCCTCTTACCAAACTCTCCCCTCTCCAATCTGTCTTGAATGCTGCAGCCAGGATCATATTCCTCACAAATCGTTACACTGATGCCTCTACCTTGTGCCAGTCATTACACTGGCTACCCATCCACTCCAGAATTCAGTATAAACTTATTACCCTCACCCACAAAGCCCTCCATGGCTCAGCACCACCCTACATCTCCTCCCTTTTTTCAGTATACCACCCTACCCGCGCCCTCCTTTCTGCTGATGACCTAAGGTTAGCATCCTCAATAATCAGAACCTCCCACTCCCGTCTCCAAGACTTTACACGTGCTGCGCCAATTCTTTGGAATGCACTTCCCAGGTCAATACAATTAGTCTCCAATCCCCACAATTTTAAGCGTGCCCTGAAAACGCATTTATTCAGACTGGCCTATCACCTCAACACATTAACCTAATCTATCCCTGTGTGGCACAGCCAAAAGTTTTACCATAACCAGGTTCCCCGCATCATGTTCCCACATGCTTTATGCATCCATTAGCCCTCTGTGTCTGTACTGTTACACACTTAACATTATGTCTGGTCCATACAATCAGGGCAACTGTTACCACCCACCTTTCGGGTCTACCTCTTTCCTCATACACTGTAAGCTTGCGAGCAGGGCCCTGATTCCTCTTGGTATTTGTTATAATCTATGTCATTATTGTTATGCTGTAATGTCTATTGTCTGTACAAATCCCCTCTGAAATGTAAAGTGTTGCAGAATATGTTGGCGCTATAGAAATAAAATTTATTATTATTATTATCTTTGGTTAAACTTGATTTCAATCTTTACATTATTCCCCTACTTTATATTTGATGGACTCATCTATGTTACTTTGTTGGTAGACTTTTATTACTACTTTATTTCTTGTTTGTACACTACATTCTTTTGATTGGTTCATGTGCCAGCACTATTTACTCCTGCTTACTATTGATAACTTGTATACTTAATTCTATACAATAGGTTGTTAATATGTTATAAGTTATTTAAATAAAGAATTATAAAAAAAGACATAACATTGCGTATGAGTTTTACCTAGCGTGTTCCCTTATAGGGGTTGCCTTAACCCATTAACCCCTTAATGACAGCCAATACGTCTTTTTACTGACCTGAAATATACGAGAATATCATCCGCATACAGATGACAATGCAGCAGCTGTTGGCTGTACACTATAGCTGACAACTTGCTGTATCACAAACCATCAGTGTTGGCACCGTCCATATCTGTTTAACCCCTTAGGTGTTGCTGTCAAAAGTGATTACATCATATAAATGGATAATAGACTGTGGGGGCTTCTGCTTTAATATAATTGACACACCAAGATCATGATTGTGGGGTCCTGATGTTTGCCATAGCAGTTCATGGCCAAATAGCGACCTTAGAGTCTCCCGGCTATAGCGGTCAGTTCAGAAGTTAGCAACATTTAGGTGGTAAACAAACACTTTTTCATTCCTGCTATACCACTTTGTATTAATTCCTGAAAATCATTTGAAGGGTTAATAAACTATCTGTCAGAAGTTTCCAATATGTCAGGGGGTGCTGTTTTGAAAATGATGTCACTTTTGGGGGTTTACAATATATAGGACCCTCAATGTCACTTCAAACCTGGATAGGTCCCTCAAAAAAATAAATTTTGTAAATTTCCTTGAAAAAATGAAAAATTACTGCTACATTTTTAAACCTCCTAAAAGGCTAACAAAATAAATTAGCGCTTTAAAAATTATGCTGATGTAAAGCCGACATGTGGGAAATGTTATTTATTAATGTTTTTGTGTGGTATGACTATCGAGATTAAAGGGATAATCGCTCAAAGTTTGAAAATTGCATCTTTTTTTACATTTTTGGCAAGTTTCTGATATTTTTTATAAATAAACACAAAACATATCAACCTAAATTTACCATCATCATAAATTATAATGTGCCACGAGAAAACAATCTCAAAATCAATAGGATTTGTTGAAGGTTTCCAGAGTTATTATCACATAAAGTGACAATGGTCAGAATTTAAAAAATTGGCCACATCACTAAGGGGTTAAGTTATCAAATATCCACACAGGGTAACTGGTAGTTTGCTGATCAATGGGTGTTGGACTGATGAAAAGAACAAGGGCTCTAAAATTTCCCATTGGAACGGAGCATTGTCTACGGGACTGCAAGAGAGAGACGAGTTCAGCCAGCACGGTTATCACAGAATTTTAATGGTACATTTCAGAACCCCATTTGTGGAATCGGTTTGGGTCCCGTTGGTCTGACCCTCAGTGACCAGCTAATTATCAGGACTGCTGGGACCTTATCAATCTTCCAAAAACCACTTCTTTATACTGGGTATGGTCTGGTAAACTTGATTGTCCCTTAAAAAGGAACATATATGGCAGAACTTATATTTCGGTCCTTCATTTAACTGTACACGGTATTTATGTCTCCAGTTGAAATATTTCCTATACTTCTCATCATCTTTATCCAACTCTAGAAGATATTTGGCCAGTTCATTTGGACTTGGAAAATCATCAACATGAATGAAGGCATCTCCAGGGACAAACTGTTCATAATTCTTTCGGGATGTTCCCAACACAACTGGAACTGCCCATGATTGAAAAGCGTTTACCCATAGCTTCTCGGTGATATAATCCTTCTGGACTGAATTTTCAAAGGCCAAATAGAACTTGTACTGGGACATGGTTGCATAAAACTCATCCTTGCTTCTTCCAAGATATTTGTGGTTTTTTCCATACACGTCGATATAAATGTGTTTCTTTAGCTCCTCGTAATAAGCAGTGCGAGGGGCACCAGGATACCACTTGCTGACAACCCAAGAGACCAGCTTTGATTTTGGCGGAATGGTGAAGTTTTGAGGATCTCTTATCATTTTAATTTTGCCGTAAGGGTTGAAAAAATTTGAATCAAGCCGAAAGGTCATGGTCATATTGAACATGTTGTCCAAAAAATGCAAGTTTTTAGCAATTAATGATGGCTCCATATTAAACCATATCCAGCTCTGAAAATGAGGTCTTGGCTGTTGGGGCAAAACATTTTTATTATTCATAATATCTACATGACGTATGAGGACAACATCCGCAACACTGTACAGACTTGAATTTGCTGACAACTTGCAGCCAAGTATACCATATTCATGACACTTATCTAAGGGAAATGAATGGATCCAGGGATGCTTCCAGATTAAGATGATTATTTCTCTGTCTTGCATCAGTGGAGAGACTGTATTTCCCACTGTTCTCATGCTGTCAGTCATTTGTTTTAAACTTGATGACCTTGTTAATATGAGGTTTAGATGTCTCCATGTAATTGATAGGAGGGACAGGACAAATAACACGGCAAATATTTTTATGAACCCACATTTGATTGAAGGTAAGATCATTGTCAACCTGTAAAAAAATAAAAGAATTTCAGGATATTACTACCATATCAGCATGACAGTACAGTATATACAAAAGCAATTAGTGAGATAGAAATGGTTCTGCTTGGTGACCAAATTTGAGCTTGATTTTGGGATAGGTGCTTGAACAGTTGAAAGAATGTTAAATGGGATATCTCATAAACATTCCATACTAAGGCTGTGTTCACACACAGCATTTTTTTAGCGGTATTTTTAGCGTTTTTTCCAATAAAACCGCTAAAAATAAGCTTCCCATTCATTTCTATGCATTTTGCATTTTTTTGTGCATATTGATGTGTTTTTTACCGCAAAAAAACGCATCGCAGTAAAAAATGCAGCATGCTCATTAATTTCGCGGATTTTTCCGCGTTTCTGGCTATTTCTATGCATTTGGAAAATGCGCGGAAAAAAGCGCCTAAAAACTGCGTATTTTCTGCTCAAAAAACGCGCAGAAACGCGCAGAAAAAAGGCGCGGTTTCTAGGAAGGGAGTCAGGTTTTCCAGCAGAAATTTTCTGCTACATGTGCACTTAGCCTTACTCACAGTATAGTTGATAGATATATGATGGCTGGGGGGTCAGGCAGTTAAGGTCCCCACCGATCCTCATCATTAGGACATTAGGATACAGTGGGCACAGAACAGTGATGGGCAGTGTTTTTTTTATGGTATATTATGGAGAACGGCATTGTGGGGGGACTTTATGGAAAGGAGCAGTGTGGGGGACAATATGAAGGAGGGCAGTGTGTGGGGGATATTATGGAGAGAGGCAGTGAGGGGGGGATATTATGTAGTGAGGCAGCCTGAGGGGGGATATTTTGCCCAGGAAGCATAGTGGTGACAATTATTTATTCAGGGGTGCAACATGAGAGATAATTTTTGTTTAAGGGGCAGTATGATAATACTTTTATTTTTAAGGGAACTATGTTGAGGTGTGTTGCAAAAGACAGAAAAGAGGGAAGTCTGAATGGCATGGAGACAAAATGAATGGGAACGACTTCAATCAGAGAAGATGTCACTTATCAGGTTTCTGGATGCAAATGTTTATTTGTAATACTGCCTGTGTCTCTTTACTGAGGTGGTTCCTCTAAGGTCCGGAGTCTGATGATGGCTGATGTGACGAATCGCACAGGGGACGGGGGTGTCGACTTCGCTCACCTCGGGGGAGGGGAGAAAAGGACCCAGCAGGGAGCAGCTCTCTGGCACCACCACTTTTCCCAGGTCAGTCAGGGAACTGCACCGAGGGCAAATAGTTGCCGGAAAGGCTTCCCTTATAGGTACAAGTTAATGAGGCGCTCCCAGTAAGGGGGGATATATATCACCAGTCCAGGTTGGGGATATATATATATAAACCTCCCAGCCATCACTACCAGAGTTCCTCACTAAAACAGTACAGTTTTCTGCCACCAGTTCCTAGTTCAAAATAAGCCCCGTCCGACAACAGGTTTATATCAGGTCAGAAACCAACCTGGGTAGCGTATAATAACCAACAGAACGCGCAGACGTGGGGATTCGTGTAATGAGGTTAAAGAGCAGCCCAAGATTAATTTTATATTTAATCGTCAAAAGGCGCACTAGAAATATACAGGCATATTGTCATGATCCCTGCTGGATTGTGACAAGTAACCTTTTTTTTCCTTTAAGCTTTTGGCTTAAAGTTAGCTTTGCCCCCAGTGGCCACCAGCGTTATTACATTGTAGTTTATTTAGTTCTAGTTTTGCTCCCGGTGGCCTCTAGCGTTATTACACGTGAATCACTAGCAGGTGTGATTGCCCTGGCTCCTACCTATAAAGGAATGTCAGGTGGTTGCAATCACTGTAGGTAATATTGGTCATTTCCAACCATACTTTGGTGAAGGAAGGAGCTAGAGAAGAGTTCCTTGCAGCTCAGTCAGAGCGATGGTGTGGAAGGACCTAGAGAAGAGTTCCTTGCAGCTCAGTCAGAGTGTTGGTGTGGAAGGAGCTACAGAGAGGAGTTCCTTGCAGCTCTGTCAGAGTTTTGGTGTAACAGCGATTCAGGAGGAAAGCTGTATTCGGGTGCTGGACTCTGTTGCTGGGAGAAATAGCAACAGAGCAAAGCTAAGTGGTGTTTTTCCTGTTTGTATATTTTTCCTTGTGTGTGTATTAGTGCAGCAGTGGGATTAGTCTCTGCACCATCCAGCTCACTAGTAAGGGATAGGTGCAGGGTGAGCTAGGGGTTAAGGTATCCAGCTCGGCAACAGGTGAAGAGCCTGTATAGGGAACGTGACGAGTGCAGGGACACTGGCTCATGGGAGTGCAGGAGGTCTCCATGTCCCGATTCCCTAGTGCAGGGCCCACCGTTGTATCTGATTTCCCTGGTGTTCCCCTTGTTTGTCCGGGTGTTAATGCCGTCCTGCGAGTTGCAGCATAGAGGACAGGGCACACCAAGGCATAGAGGACAGGGCACACAACAGATAAAAACTATTAAAAAAATATTTAACAAAAACCCTAACCCATACAAAATACCTCTCAAAAATTATTATTATAAATGTTCCTACAAAAAAAGCAGAAAAACCCAATGTTTCATTGAGGTCATTGGGACTCAAAGTTCCCAGACGGTATATCCACTTACTCTCTACTCGAGCAAGAATTTTACCCAAATCTCCTCCACGAGACCCCAAATTCACCTGATCTATTGCCTTAACAACTAGACCTCTAGCATTACAACTATGGAAGGATTAAAGTGTCTAGGGATAGGCTTCATGGAAGAAAAATCTTCACAATTGGCAGCTTTTTCTATGTCTCTGACATGTTCCCTAGTCCTTGCCTTTAATTCTCTGGTGGTTAACCCGACATAAACTTTCCCACAGGGACAACTTGCATGGTAAATGACACCCTGGGAACTACAGCTAAGGTGCTTCCGTATTTCGAATTGCTGCATGATCCATCAAAATTAGAGAAGGTTGTAGATCTGACGTGATTCAAACAGCCTTTACAAAGGCCACAGGGAGAGAAGCCAGGCATTCCAAGACCAGTTTTTCTTTTGTTGGGTTCAAAGTGGCTTTGAACCAATGTATCTTTTAAATTTGCCGATCTCCTAGCCACAAAAGAAGGCTGATTAGGCAAAATTTGACAAAGAGTGGGATCCACTAACACCACATTCCAATGTTTACAAATGATATCTTTGAGGTCATTCCACTTATTACTATAAGTTGATATAAACCGTACTTGATCAAGTGGCTTTCTTTTTTCAGAAGAAAAAGGGCCATATAAGAGTTTGTTACGTGGAGTCTTAGAGGCTCGAAGATATCCTCTCTTAATCATTCTCTTGCTGTAAACCCTCTCTAAAAACCTCCTAGTAAGGTCTACAGCCTGTTCCTCAAACTTATCATTCCCCGAGCAGATTCTTTTAGCTCATAAAAATTGTTCCACCAGTATCCCACAAATGGTGGAAACTGGATGGGACGAGTCAGCTGACAAAAAAGAATTTGTGGCTGTAGCGTTACGAAATACATTAGTATTTAAAATGCCATCACTTCCAATAGCCATTTGGATATGTAAAAAATTCATCTCTCTCCCATATTTGAAAGTTAACTTTATATTACGATCATTCATATTGAGATGTTCAATCAATTTATGAAGACCTGAAATGGGACCATCCTAAAAGAAAAGGATGTCATCGATGTACCTCATCCAGTTATGAACATGGTTCATTTCCTGGATGAGGTCATCACCAAAAACATCCCTCTCCCATGCTCCAAAAAATAAATTTGCATATGAGGGGGCACAAATGGCCCCCATCGCAGTACCCTGCAATTGGAGATAGATGGTATTACTGAAAATGAATACATTATGAGTCAACAAAAATTCTAATAGAACTAATATTAACTCCATCAAAGAAGCATCCAAAGAACGGGAACTGAGAAACAAGTGTGCTGAATTTAAACCATCCTGATGGCGAATCGAAGTATAAAGGGACTCCACATTGGCAGTAACGATGACAGTACTGTCATCCAAATATAGTTGATCTAATCTCTGAAGTGCCGATGTGGTGTCTCTAATATACGATGGTAAACTGCTTACCAAAGGTTTCAAGAAAAAATCCACTATTTCCCCTATTAATTCACATGGCCCATCATTACCTGACACGATAGGACTGCCAGGCGGGTCCAAGGGATTTTTGTGGATTTTCAGAATGAGGTAGAAAGTAGGGAGTTTTGGATGACTATTCCTAATTTGATCCAAGTTTTTTCAAAATAATGCCTTGTGTAAAGGCCTTATTCAAAATATCCAGCAAAAGACTCTGAAAAGATGATAAAGGGTTAAAATTTAACCTCCGTTAGCAATTAATGTCATTCAACAACTTATTGGCCTGCTTCTCATACTGATGTATAGGCCATATAACGAGGTTTCCACCCTTATCAGCCAACTTGAAGACGACATCCTCCCATGATTTCAATTCTTCCAGAGCCTACTTTTCATTTTTAGAAATATTAGAAACACCCATTCGCTTTTTGGCCAAATCTTCAATGTCATTTGAAACTAATTTTGTGAATACTTCCACAGCCGGACAAAGACCTAAAGATGGAAAAGTCTTACATTTGGTAAAAAATTTACTAGGAATCATAATCACCTCTGTTGTGGAATTATTTTCTTCCTCCAGTGAAATTAAAGCATCCAAAGCTTTTTCCAATAAAGTAGAAGTTGTATTTTCATCCAATTTACTGGCATGAAGTTTTTTAAGAATCAATTTCCGCAAGAACAGATGAACATCTTTTATCGATGAGAACGCGTCTAAATCATGGAAAGGGGAAAAAGTCAAACCACAGTGCAAAATCTTTTCTTGTGCTGGAGTTAGAATATGATCAGAGAGATTAATTACCTGATAATGATCTCTTGAATTTTGACTACTTGGGCCTTCTAAAACATTTCTGGAAACTTTTTTTTTTATCATTTCTTCTGAAAAAAGAATCCCGTGATGTGTCTACATCACTAGTGGATGCACCACTATCCATCTCAGATATATGAGAAACATCTGATTGTGTTCTTTTTCTACTTCTATGATTGTTTCTCAAACCACTTGATTGCCAACGGTAAATTTTATTAGACTCTTAATCTTCAACATCCCGTTGGTATTTTTTGAATTTTTCTTGACTCACTTTATCTTCTAATTTCACAATATCTGATTCCAAATCTTTTGACCATTTTAAAAAGTGTTCAGTAGACATATCTTTATTCAAGGATTTAGACAAATTTTCCAACTTTTTATCAATATTAGATAGCGAAGTGGTGTTATTCTCTATCAAAATTTGTATGAACTCGAAAGAGCATTTAGAAGCCACAGACATCCACTTCTTTATCAGATCTTGCTCACCTAGTTCATAAGTAGGAAAGAGTTGAATCCTTAAGCCCCTGGGAATTATCTTTTATCCAAATAGTTCTCAAGTGAAGATCTATTCCACCAGAGTTTGTTTTTTTGCTGTAAAGCATGTCTATATTTATGCATCCAATGTTTTAATTCAAGAGAGGTATCTTGCGAAACAATGGGGGTAGTCTTGGAAAAAATGTCAGTGGCCTTGGAACACCAGGCACTCTCCCTGGCTCTCAAATCCATTTCTAGGAAAATCTGTTAATAAAACAGCAACAAATCATAATATTTATGCAAAACGTCCAAATATTACTATATGGCACTTCAATTATTGCCTTAATTGCTTCTAAGGGGCGGTACGCATGCGATACCTGTCAGCACTTCTGCTACTTCCAAGTGGCGCCATGGTGGATAGCATATGATCTATTATGCACTTCACTGGCGCGTGGACTTTGAAGTATACTTTCACTACATGGAGTGTTGTGACGGGCGCATGCGACGAGGAGCTCCGCTTTGAAACACCAGCATTTCCTCTTCTTTCCTATGTGTCTGTCAACGAAAAGTATCGGGTATCCATGGTGATAGTTGATTCATGACGCGTAGTCACATGATTTTAGATCTAGATAGAGATTGGTCTGTTTGATACATAAAGAACCGCCTCTAACCTCGTGTAGCCACGCTCCCGGAAGAAGCAGTAGGGTGAAACGTGCGTCGGGGCGCAGGGTTCAGCAGCAGAGTATTGTTTATTGGCATCTCTTTAGGTAAATACCATCTATGCCTCTTCATTTTTGTCTGAGACAGTTGTTTGTGTAAAATGCTGTGGCGGCATTTAGGAGCAGTATTATTGCAAGTGGCTAGTGGAATGCTTTGTTTTGATTAGGAGCAGGATTTTTTCCGCCCTTATAATTTTGCTTAAAGCATTCCTCTATGAGCGATTTTGCTGAGTGATTGGGCATTTGTTTAATAGTGGACTTCTGATTTTCTGCGCTTTATTATAATAATATTTTTCTGTCTATAAAAACGCTGTGGTGTTTTCATGAGCAGGAGTATTTCTGTCTATATAAATTTGTTCAGACAAAATTCACACATGCAATTTGCTATAGAATGCTAAAGTTTGAATAGGAGCAGAATCACTATCGCTGGTATAATTTTGTATAGGCATTCCTTTGCTATTTGCTTAAGTGTTTGGGCATGAGCATATAAAAAAAAAAATCACTTTTTAATGTGCTGTTTGCAGTAATTATATATAAATGTATTATTATAGATTAACTAAATATCGATTATATTTTTGAATAAATAAACTATTGTTGTCTTGCTGCTGCCCTCTTGTGGGTTAATTTTCTATGGATTTATGTATATGTGGTCATTTCAAAATACATGTTAAATTTTTGTAATAAAAAAGAATATTTTAAATTTATTGAATTGGTTCACTTCTTTGTGGTTCATACATCGAAACAGAGGAATGGAAACATGTGACCCAGAGAAGCAGGAGGATCAGGAGGCAGTCTGCACCCATACTTCTCAGGAACCAGTACCAGGCTCTCACGCAGGAAAACGATGAAGAAATACATCAGGATAAGACTTTGCCCACAAACAGCAACCTTGTACGCCCTCAGAGTCCTTCTGGATGGAGAAAGAAAAATGTTGAGAAGAAGAAACGGAGAGTGGTGGTCATGGGGGATTCCCAGTTGAGAGGAACAGAGGCCGCTATCTGCAGACCGGATATAACTTCAAGAGAAATGTGCTGTTTTCCAGGTGCAAAAATTAAAGATGTGTCTGACAGGATATCAGCAACAAATATGAACCTAGCACTCAACATAAAGGTATTTGTAAGGCGGTTTATTGTAGTACGCGAAAAAAGACGTTTCGGTCAATGTGACCTTCTTCAGTTACATGTGGTATATAGATTGTGTAGAGCTTATAGGCATCTATCAGAAAGGACGATGGTGCTTTAGGCATTGAGGAGAATGATCGCTCTAAGGTAATGAGCTTGTCAGTATATAGGAGAGGGGCAAACGTGCCTCCAGATGCGGTGTCCACCGGCCATCACGGTCTTTTTTCGCGTACTACAATAAACCGCCTTACAAATACCTTTAAGTTGAGTGCTAGGTTCATATTTGTTGCTTTAACGGTTTGGGAACCTAACCTTAGCACCATCTTGAGTTGTGCTCACGGTGTTCTTTCTATACCTGACAGGATATCAGGACTCTTCAGACCTACAGATGACTACCCATTCATGCTACTACATGTGGGGACAAATGACACTGCAAGAAACGACCAGGAAACCATCTGCAGAGACTTTGAAGACTTAGGCAAGAAAGTGAAAGAACTGGGAGCGCATGTGGTCTTCTCTTCCATCCTCCCAGTGGATGGCCATGGAACAAGGAGGTGGAATAAGATTCTACAGGTGAACAACTGGCTTTGTCGATGGTGCCGTCAGCAGCGATTTGGATTTCTGGATCACGGAGTGTATTTCCTATACGATGGACTACTTGCTAGAGATGGGGTGCACCTTACGAAGACTGGAAAACATGTATTTGGAAGTCACCTTGCTACACTTGTAAGGAGAGCTTTAAACTAGAACAACATGGGAAGGGATGCAAAAGACCAGAAAAAGCCATACACCTGACAAATGCTATTGAGAACTCTGCTATTAGAAGTGGAAAGGAAGAACAAAGACAAAAGAATCTAATAAATAAAAATATTGGAGAAAGAGAAACCAATCACAAACTAAAATGTTTCTATACTAATGCACAAAGCATGGGCAACAAACAAGGAGAATTGGAACTACTAACACAGGAAAAGAAATATGATGTCATTGGAATCACTGAAACTTGGTGGGACAATACACATGATTGGAATACAAGACTAGAAGGATACAACTTATTTGCAAGAAACAGACTTGATAAACGAGGAGGAGGTGTCACATTGTATGTTAGAAATGCGTATATCTGCACAGAGATTGAAGCTTCAGAGACTGGGAGTTCTGTGGAAACTGTTTGGGTAAGAATACAAGGACAGAACAACGGAAAGGACACCATTGTAGGCATTTACTACAGGCCGCCTGTGCAAGCTGAAGATATGGATGAACTCTTTATGCATCAAATGGCCAAGTTCTCCAAAAAATATGACATAGTTGTCATGGGAGATTTCAACTATCCAGACATTTGTTGGGAATCTCTCTCAGGCAAAACTAACAGGTCAAGGAAATTCTTATCCTCTCTTGCGGACAACTTTATCTTCCAAAAGGTATTGGAGAAAGCAAGGGGAACTGCTACCTTGGATCTAATCCTTATAAACAGGGAGGAAATTGTTGAGGAGGTAAAAGTGGCTGGGACCCTAGGAGGTAGCAACCATGCTATTTTAGAATTTTAGATAACTAGAGGAGGAAGACCTGTGAAGACTCAGACGTTAAGGTTAGATTTCAGAAAGGCAGATTTTAAGGGATTCAGAAAGAGAATTGGAGGGATCCAATGGCTGGATATCCTTAAAGACAAAAATGTCCAGGAAGGATGGGAAATCTTGAAAAATGAAATTCTCAAAGCACAATTGTTAACAATTCCGAAAAGAGGGAAGAATAGGAATCATTTAAGGAAACCAGGATGGATTAACACAGAACTTAAGCACATGCTAAAAAGGAAGAAAAAAATGTTTATAAAATGGAAAGAGGGAGGCATATCTAAAGAAGAATATAATGCTGTCTGCAGAACCTGCAGGGCATAGATCAGATTATCTAAAGCTGACAATGAATTGAGGCTTGCAAGGGATGTCAAAAGCAATAATAAAAGGATTTTGGGGATATGTCAAAAGTAAAAGAAAAGTCAAAGATGCTATAGGATTTTTACAGGATGAGAATGATGAAATGGTAAGACAGGATGTTGAGAAGGTCGAACTTTTAAATTCCTATTTTGCATGTTTTCTCTCAGAAAGGACATGTAACATCAACTGTTCTTCACTGTCCTATTAAGGGAATAGAAGAATCCAGGATATCTATAAACAGAAAGATAGTGAGGAAACACTTAGCTAACCTAAATTAATTCAAGTCTCCTGGTCCAGATGAATTACACCCCAGACTACTGAAGGAGATAGCAGAAGAAATTTTTGAACCCCTCTCCATAATCTTTGAAAATTCTTGGAGAACAGGAGAAGTGCCAGAAGACTGGAGAAGAGCAAATGTTGTTCCTATCTTCAAAAAGGGGAAGAAGGTGGACCCAGGCAACTATAGGCCGGTGAGTCTGACTTCTATACCAGGAAAGATCTTTGAACAAATTATTAAACAACATGTATGTCAGTACCTGGATAAGAATGAAGTGATTAAATAGAGTCAGCATGGGTTTGTAACTAATAAGTCATGTCAGACTAACTTAATTTCCTTCTATGACGGAATCACTGATTGGGTGGATGAAGGAAATGCTGTAGATATAGTATATCTTGACTTCAGCAAAGCATTTGACAAAGTATCTCATACAATCCTTATTGTAAAAATGACTAAGTATGGAATGGACAAGGCAACTGTTAGGTGGATTCATAACTGGCTTAGTGATCGGACCCAAAGAGTGGTCATAAATGGCTGCACATCCAGTTGGAAGAATGTCTCAAGTGGGGTACCACATTGCTCTGTCCTGGGCCCTGTATTGTTCAACATCTTTATCAATGATTTAAATGAAGGAATTGAGGGTAAACTGATTAAATTTGCTGATAAAAAAAGGGGGAGACAGAAGCGCACAATAGGGTCTTATCCAATGATATAAACGTTTCACAGATATGGATCCACTCACCTGGTTCAGTTGTGTGGAACACAACAACCATAAGCACAAATGGGTAGGATCCGATGAACTGCAGCAATCAGCCGGTCACTAGAATTGCATATATAGGAAGGAGAGAAGTCCGGCTTTCAGGATCGCGCTGGTAACTTTGCTCCTGAGGAAGTGTACAGTGTGTACACGAAACGCGTAGAGTTTATGGAATAAAAAGAAAGTTATAATCACTGCTTGGTCCTTGGATTAACTCCTTGTGAACTTTGGACTGGAACAGCGCGATCCTGAAAGCCGGACTTCTCTCCTTCCTATATAATAAATTTGCTGATGACACAAAGCTAGGAGGGATAGCTAATACTAGAGAAGAGAGAGAGAGGATTCAAAAAGATATAAATAAACTGGAGCAGTGGGCAGCAAATAACAGAATGGTTTTTAACAGGGAAAAATGCAAAGTACTCCATCTGGGCAATAAAAATGAAAAAAGCATATACAGAATGGGAGGAATAGGGCTAAGCAACAGCACATGTGAAAAAGACTTGGGTATACTAATAGATCACAGACAGAATATGAGTCAACAGTGTGATGCAGCAGCAAAAAAGACAAATGCAATTCTAGGATGTATTAACAGAAGCATACAGTCTAGATCACGTGAAGTCATTATTTCCCTCTACTCCTCTTTGGTCAGACTTCATCTGGAATATTGTGTCCAGTTTTGGGCACCACATTTTAAAAAAGACATCAACAAACTGGAGCAAGTTCAGAAAAGAGCGACCAGAATGGTGACCGGTCTGCAAACCCTGTATTATGAGGAAAGGTTGCAGGATTTGGGAATGTTTAGTTTGCAAAAGAGAAGACTGAGAGGAGACTTAATAGCTGTCTTTGTCTAAAGGGCTGTCACATTGTAGAAGGATCATCTTTATTCTCATTTGCACAAGGAAAGACTAGAAGCAATGGGATGAAACTGAATGGGAGGAGACACAGATTAGATATTAGTAAAAACTTTTTGACAGTTATAGTGATCAATGAGTGGAACAGGCTGCCACGAGAAGTGATGAGTTCTCCTTCAATGGAAGTCTTCAATCAGAGGCTGGACAGACATCTGCCTGGGATGATTTAGCGAATCCTGCTTTGAGCAGGGGGTTGGACCAGATGGCCCAGGAGGTCCCTTCCAACTCTACGATTCTATGATTTGTTGCCACGTTTTGTTGAAGTATCTATGTTGAAGTGCCATATAGTAATATTTGAACGTTTTGTATAAATATTATGATTTGTTGCTGTTTTATTAACAGATTATTCTAGAAATGGATTTGAGAGCCAGGGAGAGTGCCTGGTGTTCCAAAGCCACTGACATTTTTTCCAAGACTGCCCCCATTGTTTCGCAAGATACCTCTCTTGAATTAAAACATTGGATGCATAAATATAGACATGCTTTACAGCGGAAAACCAAACTCTGGTGGAATAGATCTTCACTTGAGAACTATTTGGATAAAAGATAATTCCCAGGGGCTTAAGGATTCAACTCTTTCCTACTTATGAACTAGGTGAGCAAGATCTGATAAAGAAGTGGATGTCTGTGGCTTCTAAATGCTCTTTCGAGTTCATACAAATTTTGATAGAGAATAACACCACTTTGCTATCTAATATTGATAAAGAGTTGGAAAATTTGTCTAAATCCTTGAATAAAGATATGTCTACTGAACAATTTTTAAAATGGAATCAGATATTGCGAAAGTAGAAGATAAAGTGAGTCAAGAAAACTCAAAAAATACCAGCGGGATGTTGAAGATTATAATTCTAATAGAATTTACCGTTGGCAGTCAAGTGGTTTGAGAAACAATCATAGAAGTAGAAAAAGAACACAATCAGATGTTTCTCATATATCTGAGATGGATAGTGGTGCATCCACTAGTGATGTAGATACATCTCGGGATTCATTTTTCAGAACAAATGATAAAAAGAAAAAAAAGTTTCCAGAAATGTTTCAGAAGGCCTAAAGTAGTCAAAATTCAAGAGATCATTATCAGGTAATTAATCTCTCTGATCATATTCTAACTCCAGCATAAGAAAAGATTTTGCAACGTGGCTTGACTTTTTCCCCTTCCCATGATTTAGACGCGTTCTCATCGATAAAAGATGTTCATCTGTTCTCGCGGAAATTGATTCTTAAAAAACTTCATGCCGGTAAATTGGATGAAAATACAACTTCTACTTTATTGGAAAAAGAATCTTTGGATGCTTTAATTTCACTGGAGGAAGAAAATAATTCCACACAAGAGGTGAGTATGATTCCTAGTAATTTTTTTACAAAATGTAAGATCTTTCTATCTTTAGGTCTTTGTCCGGCTGTGGAAGTATTCACAAAAATAGTTTCAAATGACATTGAAGATGTGGCCAAAAAACGGATGGGTGTTTCTAATATTTCTAAAAATGAAAAGTAGGCTCTGGAAGAATTGAAATCATGGGAGGATGTCATCTTAAAGTCGGCTGATAAGGGTGAAAACCTCATTATATGGCTTATACATCAGTATGAGAAGCAGGCCAATAAGTTGTTGAATGACATTAATTGCTATCCGAGGTTAAGTTTTAACCCTTTATTATCTTTTCAGAGTCTTTTGCTCGATATTTTGGATAAGGCCTTTACACAAGGCATTATTTTGAAAAAACTGTTGGATCAAATTAGGAATAGCCATCCGAAACTCCCTACTTTCTACCTCATTTCGAAAATGCACAAAAATCCCTTGGATCCGCCTGGCCGTCCTATCGTGTCAGGTAATGATGGGCCATGTGAATTAATAGGGGAAATAGTGGATTATTTCTTGAAACCTTTGGTAAGCAGTTTACCATCGTATATTAGGGACACCACATCGGCACTTCAGAGATTAGATCAACTATATTTGGATGACAGTACTGTAATCGTTACTGCCGATGTAAAGTCCATTTATACTTCGATTCACCATCAGGATGGTTTAAATTCAGCACGGTTGTGTCTCAGTTCCAGTTCTTTGGATGCTTCTTTGATTGAGTTAATATTAGTTCTATTAGAATTTTTGTTGACTCATAATGTATTCATTTTTAGTAATACCATCTATCTCCAGTTGCAGGGTACTGCGATGGGGGCCATTTGTGCCCCCTCGTATGCAAATTTATTTCTTGGAGCATGGGACAGGGATGTCTTTGGTGATGACCTCATCCAGGAAATGAACCATGTTCATAACTGGATGAGGTACATCGATGACATCCTTTTCTTTTGGGATGGTCTCATTTCAGGTCTTCATAAATTGATTGAACATCTCAATATGAATGATCGTAATATAAAGTTAACTTTCAAATATGGGAGAGAGATGGATTTTTTAGATATCCAAATGGCTATTGGAAGTGATGGCATTTTAAATACTAATGTATTTCGTAAAGCCACAGCCACAAATTCTTTTTTGTCAGCTGATTCATCCCATCCGGTTTCCACCATTCATGGGATACTGGAGGGACAATTTTTACGAGCTAAAAGAATCTGCTCGAGGAATGATAAGTTTGAGAAACAGGCTGTAGACCTTACTAGGAGGTTTTCAGAGAGGGGTTACAGCAAGAGAATGATTAAGAGAGGATATCTTCGAGCCTCTAAGACTACACGTAACAAACTCTTATATGGCCCTTTTTCTTCTAAAAAAAACAAAGCCAGTTGATCAAGTACAGTTTATATCAACTTATAGTAATAAGTGGAATGACCTCAAAGATATCATTCGTAAACATTGGAATGTGTTGTTAGTGGATCCCACTCTTTGTCAAATTTTACCTAATCAGCCTTCTTTTGTGGCGAGGAGATCTGCAAATTTAAAAGATACATTGGTTCAAAGCCACTTTGAACCCAACAAAAGAAAAACTGGTCTTGGAACACCTGGCTTCTTTCCCTGTGGCCTTTGTAAAGGCTGTTTGAATCAGGTCAGATCTACAACATTTTCTAATTTTGATGGATCACGGCAATTCGAAATACGGAAGCACCTTAGCTGTAATTCCCAGGGTGTCATTTACCATGCAAGTTGTCCCTGTGGGAAAATTTATGTCAGGTTAACCACCAGAGAATTAAAGGCAAGGACTAGGGAACATGTCAGGGACATAGAAATAGCTGCCAATTGTGAAGAGTTTTCTTCCATGAAGCCTATCCCTAGACACTTTAAATCCTTCCACAGTTGTAATGCTAGAGGTCTAGTTGTTAAGGCAATAGATCATGTGAATTTGGGGTCTTGTGGAGGAGATTTGGGTAAAATTCTTGCTCGAGTAGAGAGTAGGTGGATATACCGTCTGGGAACTTTGAGTCCCAATGACCTCAATGAAACATTGTTTTTTCTGCTTTTTTGTAAGAATCATTTATAAGAATTATTTTTGAGAGGTATTCTTTATGGGTTAGGGTTTTTTAAAATATTTTTTTAATAGTTTTTATCTGTTAATAAAATATATTCTTTTTCAGCTTGTAGATTTTTTTCTGCCTGTTCATATTATCTATTTAATGTGGAGATGTCTGGTGGCTACTATCAGAAGCAAAAGGTATTCGAAGAATATGCACAGAAGATAATGGGACTATTTGCAATATTATTATTATTGTTATATTTTTGTGTATTGGTATTCACTATTATTAATGGTGTGGTTTTTCGTATGACTTGATTTGGTATACTTATAGTGTATGTAATTAGTTATATATTTATTGTTATGTATAATTGATTTGGTGGGCGGGGCCACTCTGAGGCTGATTTGGTGGGCGGGGCCACTCTGGGGCTGAATTGGAGGCCAGGGTCGATCAGCCTCCAATTTGGAGGCCGGGGTGGCTCTGCCTCCGATTTGGAGCCTGGGGTCACTCAGCTTTCGAATTGTCGCGCCGGCCCTTTAAGACTCATTTTGGTGTGCCACCTCTTTAAGAATCACTTTGGCGCGTCGGCTGTTTTAGAGACAGGGTGGCTCACTGGGCTTCTAAATCCACTTTGGCGCACATTCTCTCTCAGGGGCATGTGTCATGTGATGAAGCTAGATTTGCATTTGTGCTGTGGGTTTCACTTTAAGAGCTGATATTATGTGGCAGAAGCTCTGTCCTGGGGGCATCATGTGACGTTCGTAGGCATTGGCATAGTAACTGGGTGTGTCTGCGCATATCAATGAGCTTAACTGCCATTTGAATTGCCTCAGGGCACGTTTTAAGTTTCCCATTGAAAAGCATTGAGACAGTGCATTCCAATGACGGGAAAACAATTTTTCAAACGCAAATTGCGCAAAAACAACAAATCCGATCGACATGAAAAATACTTAGCACACCTTTCGTGGACGCTGGCTTTGAAACGACGCCTCAACGGAGTCTGTGCGTGTAGCGGTTCGGGGGGTGGGGCCCCTCAGGGTCCGACTTTGTGGCCGGGCACCTCAGGGTCCGATTTGGTGGGTGGGGCCCCTCAGGGTCCGATTTGGTGGCCGGGTCCCCCAGGGGCTGATTTGGTGGGTGGGGCCCCTCAGGGTCTGATTTTGTGGCCGGGGCCCCTCAGGGTCTGATTTGGTGGTTGGGGCCCCTCAGGGTCCAATCTTGTGGCCGGGGCCCCTCAGGGTCCAATCTTGTGGCCGGGGCCCCTCAGGGTCCAATCTTGTGGCCGGGGCCCCTCAGGGTCCGATTTTGTGGGTGGAGCCCCCTGGGTCCATTTTTGTGGCCGGGGCCCCTCAGGGTCCGATTTTGTGGGTGGGGCCCCTTAGGGTCTGATTTTGTGGGTGGAGCCCCCTGGGTCCATTTTTGTGGCCGGGGCCCCTCAGGGTCTGATTTGGTGATTGGGACCCCTCAGGGTCCAATCTTGTGGCCGGGGCCCCTCAGGGTCCAATCTTGTGGCCGGGGCCCCTCAGGGTCCGATTTTGTGTGTGGGGCCCCTCAGGGTCCGATTTTCTGGGTGGGGCCCCTCAGGGTCCGATTTGGTGGCTGGGGCCCCTCAGGGTCCGATTTGGTGGGTGGGGCCCCTCAGGGTCTGATTTGGTGGGTGGGGCCCCTCAGGGTCCGATTTGGTGGCCGGAGCCCCTCAGGGTCCGATTTGGTGGTTGGGACCCCTTTAAGAGAGACTTGCCTGCTGCCCCTGCAAGACTTTCAACTCAGGATACGATTTAACTGTGGGTGCCTCTCAGGGGCCACTTTGGCCTCAGGGTCTGATTTTGTGGGTGGGGCCCCTCAGGGTCCGATTTTGTGGCAGGGGCCCCTCTGGGTCCGATTTTGTGGGTGGGGCCCCTCTGGGTCCAATTTGGTGGGCGGGACCACTCTGGGTCCAATTTGGTGGGCGGGGCCTCTCAGGGTCCGATTTTGTGGTTGGGGCCCCTCAGGGTCCGATTTTGTGGCCGGGGCCCATCAGGTCCAATTTTGTGACTGGGGCCCATCAGGGTCCGATTTTGTGGCCGCGGCCCCTCAGGGTCTGTTTTTTTGTGGCAGGGGCCCTCAGGGTCTGATTTTGTGGCAGGGGCCCCTCTGGGTCTGATTTTGTGGGCGGAGCCCCTCTGGGTCCAATTTGGTGGGCGGGACCACTCTGGGTCCAATTTGGTGGGCGGGGCCTCTCAGGGTCCGATTTGGTGGGCGGGGCCCCACAGGGTCCGATATGGTGGGCGGGGCCCCTCAGGGTCCGATTTGGTGGGCAGGACCTCTCTGGGTCTGATTTGGTGGGTGGGGCCGCTCTGGGTAAGATTTGGAGGCTGGGGTCGCTCAGCCTCCAATTTGGAGGCCGGGGTCGTTGAGCCTCCGATTTGGAGGCCGAGGTCAAAGAGCCTCCGATTTGGAGGCCGGGGTCGATGAGCCTCCGATTTGGAGGCCGAGGTGGCTCAGCCTCCGATTTGGAGGCCGGGGTGGCTCAGCCTCCGATTTGGAGGCCGGGGTGGCTCAGCCCCTGATTTGGAGGCCGGGGTGCCTCGGCCTCCGATTTGGAGGCCGGGGTGCCTCGGCCTCCGATTTGGAGGCCGGGGTGCCTCGGCCTCCGATTTGGAGGCCGGGGTGCCTCGGCCTCCGATTTGGAGGCCGGGGTGCCTCGGCCTCCGATTTGGAGGCCGGGGTGCCTCGGCCTCCGATTTGGAGGCCGGGGTGCCTCGGCCTCCGATTTGGAGGCCGGGGTGCCTCGGCCTCCGATTTGGAGGCCGGGGTGCCTCGGCCTCCGATTTGGAGGCCGGGGTGCCTCGGCCTCCGATTTGGAGGCCGGGGTGGCTCGGCCTCCGATTTGGAGGCCGGGGTGGCTCGGCCTCCGATTTGGAGGCCGGGGTGGCTCGGCCTCCGATTTGGAGGCCGGGGTGGCTCGGCCTCCGATTTGGAGGCCGGGGTGGCTCGGCCTCCGATTTGGAGGCCGGGGTGGCTCGGCCTCCGATTTGGAGGCCGGGGTGGATCGGCCTCCGATTTGGAGGCCGGGGTGGCTCAGCCTCCGATTTGGAGGCCGGGGTGGATCAGCCTCCGATTTGGAGGCCGGGGTGGATCAGCCTCCGATTTGGAGGCCGGGGTGGATCAGCCTCCGATTTGGAGGCCGGGGTGGATCAGCCTCCGATTTGGAGGCCGGGGTGGATCAGCCTCCGATTTGGAGGCCGGGGTGGATCAGCGTCCGATTTGGAGGCCGGGGTGGCTCAGCCTCCGATTTGGAGGCCGGGGTGGATCAGCCTCCGATTTGGAGGCCGGGGTGGATCAGCCTCCGATTTGGAGGCCGGGGTGGATCAGCCTCCGATTTGGAGGCCGGGGTGGATCAGCCTCCGATTTGGAGGCCGGGGTGGATCAGCCTCCGATTTGGAGGCCGGGGTGGATCAGCCTCCGATTTGGAGGCCGGGGTGGCTCAGCCTCCGATTTGGAGGCCGGGGTGGATCAGCCTCCGATTTGGAGGCCGGGGTGGATCAGCCTCCGATTTGGAGGCCGGGGTGGATCAGCCTCCGATTTGGAGGCCGGGGTGGATCAGCCTCCGATTTGGAGGCCGGGGTGGATCAGCCTCCGATTTGGAGGCCGGGGTGGATCAGCGTCCGATTTGGAGGCCGGGGTGGCTCAGCCTCCGATTTGGAGGCCGGGGTGGATCAGCCTCCGATTTGGAGGCCGGGGTGGCTCAGCCTCCGATTTGGAAGCCGGGGTGGCTCAGTCTCTGATTTGGTGTGTCGGCCCTTTAAGACTCATTTGGGTGCGCTGGCCCTTTAGCAATCACTTTGGCGTGTTGGCCCTTTAAGAGCTAGTTTGGCTCACTGGGCTTCTTTTAAATCCACTTTGGCGCACACATTCTCTCTCAGGGGCATGTGTCATGTGATGAAGCTAGATTTGCATTTGTGCTGTGGGTTTCGCTTTAAGAGCTGATATTAGTGGCAGAGGCTCTGTGCTGGGGTTCAAGTGAAGTTCGTAGGCGTTGGCATAGTAACTGGGTCTGCCTGCGCATATAAATGAGCTCAACTGCCATTTCAATCGCCTCAGGGCACGTTTTGCCATTACCCATTGAAAGGCATTGGAGACAGTGCATTCCAATGATGGGAAAAAAAAATTTCAAACGCAAATTGCGCAAAAACTACAAATCCGATCGACACGAAAAATACTTAGCACACCTCTCGTGGACGCTGGCTTCGAAACAACACCTCAACGGCGTCTGTGCGTGTAGCGGTTCGGGCTGTATTAATTGCGGAAATCAACTTAATAATAATAATAAGAAGAACTAGATGTGTATTTCCTGAAGGAAGTACAGATAGTGGTTTGAAATGGTGCCCGGGCTGCCCCTTTAAGATAGATTTGCCTGCTGCCCCTGCAAGACTTTCAACTTAGGATCCGTTTTAACTGTGGGTGTCTCTCAGGGGCCACTTTGGCCAGTGGGGCCTCTCAGGGTCTGATTTGGTGGGTGGGGCACCTCAGGATCCGATTTGGCGGGCGGGGCCACACTGGGTCTGATTTGGTGGGCGGGGCCACTCTGGGTCTAATTTGGTGGGCGTGGCCACTCTGGGTCCAATTTGGTGGGCAGGGCACCTCAGGGTCCGATTTGGTGGGCGGAGCACCTCAGGGTCTGATTTGGTGGGTGGGGCCCCTCAGGGTCCGATTTGGAGGCCGGGGTGGCTCAGCCTCCGATTTGGAGCCTGGGGTCACTCAGCTTTCGATTTAGCACGCTGGCCCTTTAAGACTTATTTCGGTACGCCGGCCCCTTAAGAATCACTTTGGTGCGTCAGCCCTTTAAAAGCCAGTTTGGCGCACTGGGCTTCTAAATCCACTTTGGCGCACATTCTCAGGGGCATGCATCATGTGATGAAGCTAGATTTGCATTTGTGCTGTGGGTTTCGCTTTAAGTGCAGAAATTATCTGCCAGAAACTGTGTCCTGGAAAGGTCATGTGACGTTCGTAGGCGTTGGCATAGTAACTGGGTGTGCTTGCGCATATCAATGAGCATAACTGCCATTTCAATCGCCTCAGGGCATGTTTTGTCTGTGGCAACATTTCCCCACTGAATTGCATTGAGGAAAATGTTTTTTCAAATGCAAATTGCGCAAAAACTACAAATCCGATCGACACGAAAATTACTTAGCACACCTCTCATGGATGCTGGCTTCAAAACGACACCTCAACGGAGTCTGTGCGTGTAGCGATTTGGACCGCATTAATTGCGGAAATCAACTGAATAATAAGAATAAGTTAGCAGCGTTCGGATTACAACATTAATACTAGATGTGTATTTCCTGAAGGAAGTACAGATAGTGGTTTGAAATGGTGCCCGGGCTGCCCCTTTAAGAGAGACTTGCCTGCTGCCCCTGCAAGACTTTCAACTCAGGATCCGTTTTAACTGTGGGTGCCTCGCAGGGGCCACTTTGGAATCAGGGTCCGATTTGGTGGGTGGGACCCCTCAGGGCCCGATTTTGTGGGTGGGGCCCCTCTGGGTCCGATTTTGTGGCCGGGGCACCTCAGGGTCCGATTTTGTGGGTCGGGCCCCTTAGGGTCCAATTTGGTGGGCGGGGACACTCAGGGTCCGATTTGGTGGGCGGGGCCACTCAGGGTCCAATTTGGTGGGCGGGGCCACTCAGGGTCCAATTTGGTAGGCGGGGCCACTCAGGGTCCAATTTGGTGGGCGGGGCCACTCAGGGTCCAATTTGGTCAGCAGGGCCCCTCAGAGTTCAATTTTGTGGGTGGGGCCCCTCAGGGTCCGATTTTGTGGTTGGGGCCTTTCAGAATCCGATTAAGTGGGCGGGGCCCCTCAGGGTCCGAATTGGTGGGCGGGGCCCTTCAGGGTCTGATTTGGTGGGCGGGGCCCCTCAGGGTCCGATTTGATGGGCGGGGCCCCTCAGGGTCCAATTTGTTGGGCGGGGCCCCTCAGGGTCCGATTTTGTGGGAGGGGCCACTCTGGGTCTGATTTTGTGGGCGGGGCCACTCTGGGTCCGATTTGGTGGGCGGGGCACTTCAGGGTCCAATTTGGTGGGCGGGGACACTGAGTGATTTTGTGGGTTGGGCCTCTCAGGTTCCGATTTTGTGGCCGGGCCCTTCAGGGTCCGATTTTGTGGCCAGTGCCTCTCAGAGTCCGATTTTGTGGTTGGGGCCCCTCAGGGTCCGATTTTATGTCCGGAGCCTCTCAGGGTCCGATTTTGTGGCCGGGGCCCCTCAGGGTCCGATTTTGTGGCCGGGGCCCCTCGGGGTCCAATTTTGTGGGTGGGGCCCCTCAGGGTCCAGTTTTTTGGCCGGGGCCCCTCAGTGTCCAATTTTGTGGGTGGGGCCTCTCAGGGTCCAATTTTGTGGGCGGGGCCCCTCAGGGTCCAATTTTGTGGGTGGGGCCCCTCAGGGTCCGATGTTGTGGCCGGGTCCCCTCAGGGTCTGATTTTGTGGCCGGATCCCCTCAGGGTCCGATTTTGTGGGTGGGGCCCCTCAGGGTCCGATTTTGTGGGTGGGGCCCCTCAGAGTCCGATTTTGTGGGTGGGGCCCCTCAGGGTCCGATTTTGTGGGTGGAGCCCCTCAGGGTCTGATTTTGTAGCCGGATCCCCTCAGGGTCCGATTTTGTGGGTGGAGCCCCTCAGGGTCTGATTTTGTGGCCGGGCCCCTCAGGGTCCGATTTTGTGGCCGGGGCCCCTCAGTCCGATTTGGTAGGTGGGGCCCCTCAGGGTCTGATTTGGTGGCCGGGGCCCCTCAGGGGCTGATTTGGTGGGTGGGGCCCCTCGGGGTCCAATTTGATGGGCGGGGCCATTCTGGGTCCGATTTGGTGAGCGGGGTGCCTCAGGGTTCGATTTGGTGAGCGGGGCCCCTCAGGGTCCGATTTGGTGGGCGGGGTCACTCTGGGTCCGATTTGGTGGGCGGTGCTTCTCAGGGTCCGATTTGGTGGGCGGGGCCCTTCAGGGTCCGATTTGGTGGGCTGTGCCACTCTGGGTCCATTTTGGTGGGCGGGGCCACTCAGGGTCTGATTTTTTTTAGCGGGGCCACGCTGGGTCCGATTTGGAGGTCAGGGTGGATCAGCCTCCGATTTGGAGGTCGGGGTGGCTCAGCCTCCGATTTGGAGCCTGGGGTCACTCAGCTTTCGATTTGGCGCGCCGGCCCTTTAAGACTCATTTCGGTGAGTCGGCCCTTTAAGAATCACTTTGGCGCGTTGGCCCTTTAAGAGCCAGTTTGGCTCACTGGGCTTCTAAATCCACTTTGGCGCATATTCTCTCTCAGTGGCATGCGTCATGTGATGAAGCTAGATTTGCATTTATGCTGTTGGTTTCACTTTAAGAGCTGAAATTATCTGCCAGAAACGCTGTCCTAGAGAGGTCATGTGAAGTTCGTAGGCGTTGGCATAGTAACTTGGTGAGCCTGCGCATATCAATGAGCTAAACTGCCACCTCACGACTGTCTCATGTTTTCCCTATGGCAACATTTTCCCATTGAAATGCATTGAGGAAAATGTTTTTTCAAACGCAAATTGCGCAAAAACTCCAAATCCGATCTACATCAAAAATACTTAGCACACCACTCGTGGATGCTGGCTTCGAAGCGAGGCCTCAACGGAGTCTGTGCATGTAGCGGTTCGGGCCGCATTAATTGCGGAAATCAACTGAATAGTAATAATAATACTAGATGTGTATTTCCTGAAGGAAGTACAGATAGTGGTTTGAAATGGTGCCCGGGCTGCCCCTTTAAGAGAGACTTGCCTGCTGCCCCTGCAAGACTTTGAAGTCAGGATCTGTTTTAACTGTGGGTGCCTCTCAGGGGACACTTTTGGCCTCAGGGTCTGATTTGGTAGGTGGGGCCCCTCAGGATCCGATTCGGTGGCCTGGGCTCCTCAGGGCTTGAATTGGTGGCCGGGATCCCTCAGGGTCCGATTTTGAGGCCGGGGCCCCTCAGGGTCTGATTTTGTGGGCGGCGTCACTCAGGGTCCAATTTGGTGGGTGGGCCCCTCTGGGTCTGATTTGGTGGACGGGGCCCCTCAGGGTTCGATTTTGTGAACAGGCCCCCTCAGGGTCCGATTTGGAGAGCTGGGCCCCTCAGGGTCCGATTTGGTGGGCGGGCACCCTCAGGGTCCGATTTGGTGAGTGGAGCCCCTCAGGGTTCGATTTGGTGAGTGGAGCCCCTCAGGGTCCGATTTGGTGGGTTGGGCCCCTCAGGGTCCGATTTTGTGGGTTGGGCCCCTCAGGGTCCGATTTTGTGGCCGGGGCCCCTCAGGGTCTGATTTTGAGTCAGGGGCCCCTCAGGGTCCGATTTTGTGGTTGGGTCCCCTCAGGGTCCGATTTTGTGGTTGGGGCCCCTCAGGGTCCGATTTTGTGGCCGCGGCCCCTCAGGGTCTGATTTTATGGCCGCGGCCCCTCAGGGTCCGATTTTGTGGCAGGGGCCCCTCTGGGTCCGATTTTGTGGGTGGGGCCCCTCTGGGTCCGATTTTGTGGGTGGGGCCCCTCTGGGTCCAATTTGGTGGGCGGGACCACTCTGGGTCCAATTTGGTGGGCGGGGCCTCTCAGGGTTCGATTTTGTGGTTGGTCCCCTCAGGGTCCGATTTTGTGGTTGGGGCTCCTCAGGGTCCAATTTTGTGACTGGGGCCCATCAGGGTCCGATTTTGTGGCCGCGGCCCCTCAGGGTCTGATTTTGTGGCAGGGGCCCCTCAGGGTCTGATTTTGTGGGCGGAGCCCTACTGGGTCCAATTTGGTGGGCGGGACCACTCTGGGTCCAATTTGGTGGGCGGGACCACTCTGGGTCCAATTTGGTGGGCGGGGCTTCTCAGGGTCCGATTTGGTGGGCGGGGCCCCACAGGGTCCGATTTGGTGGGCGGGGCCACTCTGGGTAAGATTTGGAGGCTGGGGTCGCTCAGCCTCCAATTTGGAGGCCGGGGTCGTTGAGCTTCCGATTTGGAGGCCGAGGTCAAATAGCCTCCGATTTGGAGGCCGGGGTCGATGAGCCTCCGATTTGGAGGCCGGGGTCGATGAGCCTCCGATTTGGAGGCCGGGGTCGATGAGCCTCCGATTTGGAGGCCGGGGTGGCTCAGCCTCCGATTTGGAGGCCGGGGTGGCTCAGCCTCCGATTTGGAGGCCGGGGTGGCTCAGCCTCCGATTTGGAGGCCGGGGTGGCTCAGCCTCCGATTTGGAGGCCGGGGTGGCTCAGCCTCCGATTTGGAGGCCGGGGTGGCTCAGCCTCCGATTTGGAGGCCGGGGTGGCTCAGCCTCCGATTTGGAGGCCGGGGTGGCTCAGCCTCCGATTTGGAGGCCGGGGTGGCTCAGCCTCCGATTTGGAGGCCGGGGTGGCTCAGTGTCCGATTTGGAGGCCGGGGTGGCTCAGCCTCCGATTTGGAGGCCGGGGTGGCTCAGCGTCCGATTTGGAGGCCGGGGTGGCTCAGCGTCCGATTTGGAGGCCGGGGTGGCTCAGCGTCCGATTTTGTGGTTGGGGCCCCTCAGGGTCCGATTTTGTGGCCGGGGCCCCTCAGGGTCCGATTTTGTGGTTGGGGTCGCTCAGGGTCTGATTTTGTGACTGGGGCCCCTCAGGGTCTGATTTTGTGGTTGGGACCCCTCAGGGTCTGATTTTGTGGCCGGCACCCCGCAGGGTCCGATTTTGTGGCCGGGGCCCCTCAGGGTCCGATTTTGTGGCCGGGGCCTCTCAAGGTCCGATTTTGTGGCCGGGGACCCTCAGGGTCCGATTTTGTGGTTGGGGCCCCTCAGGGTCCGATTTTGTGGTTGGGGGCCCTCACGGTCTGATTTTGAGTCCGGGGCCCCTCAGGGTCTGATTTCGTGGTTGGGACCCCTCAGGGTCCGATTTTGTGGCCGGGGCCCCTCAGGGTCCGATTTTGTGGCCGGGGCGCCTCAGGGTCCGATTTTGTGGCCGGGGCGCCTCAGTGTCCGATTTTGTGGCTGGGGCCCCTCAGGGTCCGATTTTGTTGGTTGGGCCCCTCAGGATCCGATTTTGAGGGTGGGGCCCCTCAGGGTTCGATTTTGTGGCCTGGGCCCCTCAGGGTCCGATTTTGTGGTTGGGGCCCCTCAGGGTCTGATTTTGTGGCCGGGTCTACTCAGGGTCCGATTTTGAGGGTGGGGCCCCTTAGGGTCCTATTTTGTGGTTGGGGGCCCTCAGGGTCTGATTTTGTGGATGGGGCCCCTTAGAGTCCGATTTTGTGGCCTGGCCCCTCAGGGTCCGATTTTGTGGTTGGGGCCCCTCAGGGTCTGATTTGGTGGGCGGGGCCTCTCAGGGTCCGATTTTGAGGGAGGGGCCCCTCAGGGTTCGATTTTGTGGCCTGGGCCCCTCAGGCTCCGATTTTGTGGTTGGGGCCCCTCAGGGTCTGATTTGGTGGGCGGGGCCTCTCAGGGTCCGATTTTGAGGGAGGGGCCCCTCAGGGTCCGATTTTGAGGGCAGGGCCCCTGAGGGTCCGATTTTGTGGCCGGGGCCCCTCAGGGTCCGATTTTGGGGTTGGGGCCCCTCAGGGCCGATGTTGTGGTTGGGGGCGCTCAGGGTCCAATTTTGTGGGTGGGGCCCCTCTGGGTTCGATTTTGTGGCCGGGGTCTCTCAGGGTCCGATTTTGTGGCCGGGGCCCCTCAGGGTCCGATTTTGTGGTTGGGGCCCCTCAGGGTCCGATTTTGTGGTTGGGGCCCCTCAGGGTCCGATTTTGTGGTTGGGGCCCCTCAGGGTCCGATTTTGTGGTTGGGGCCCCTCAGGGTCCGGTTTTGTGGTTGGGGCCCCTCAGGGTCCGGTTTTGTGGTTGGGGCCCCTCAGGGTCCGATTTTGTGGCCGGCACCCGTCAGGGTCCGATTTCGTGGCTGGGGCCCCTCAGGGTCCGATTTTGTGGCTGGGGCCCCTCAGGGTCCGATTTTGTGGCCGGGGCCCCTCAGGGTCCGATTTTGTGGTTGGGCCGCTCAGGGTCCGATTTTGTGGCCGGGGCCGCTCAGGGTCCGATTTTGTGGCCGGGGCCCCTCAGGGTCCGATTTTGTGGGTGGGGCCCCTCAGGGTCCGATTTTGTGGCTGGGGCCCCTCAGAGTCCGATTTTGTTGGTTGGGCCCCTCAGGATCCGATTTTGAGGGTGGGGCCCCTCAGGGTTCGATTTTGTGGCCTGGGCCCCTCAGGGTCCGATTTTGTGGTTGGGGCCCCTCAGGGTCTGATTTTGTGGCCGGGTCTACTCAGGGTCCGATTTTGAGGGTGGGGCCCCTTAGGGTCCTATTTTGTGGTTGGAGGCCCTCAGGGTCTGATTTTGTGGGTGGGGCCCCTTAGAGTCCGATTTGGTTGGCGGGGCCCCTCAGGGTCTGATTTGGTGGGCGGGGCCTCTCAGGGTCCGATTTTGAGGAAGGGGCCCCTCAGGGTCCGATTTTGAGGGCGGGGCCCCTGAGGGTCCGATTTTGTGGCCGGGGCCCCTCAGGGTCCGATTTTGGGGTTGGGGCCCCTCATGGCCGATTTTGTGGTTGGGGGCGCTCAGGGTCCAATTTTGTGGGTGGGGCCCCTCTGGGTTCGATTTTGTGGCCGGGGTCTCTCAGGGTCCGATTTTGTGGCCATGGCCCCTCAGGGTCCGATTTTGTGGTTGGGGCCCCTCAGGGTCCGATTTTGTGGTTGGGGCCCCTCAGGGTCCGGTTTTGTGGTTGGGGCCCCTCAGGGTCCGATTTTGTGGCCGGCACCCGTCAGGGTCCGATTTCGTGGCCGGGGCCCCTCAGGGTCCGATTTTGTGGCTGGGGCCCCTCAGGGTCCGATTTTGTGGCCGGGGCCCCTCAGGGTCCGATTTTGTGGTTGGGCCGCTCAGGGTCCGATTTTGTGGCCGGGGACCCTCAGGGTCCGATTTTGTGGCTGGGGCCCCTCAGGGTCCGATTTTGTGGCTGGGGCCCCTCAGGGTCCGATTTTGTGGCCGGGGCCCCTCAGGGTCCGATTTTGTGGTTGGGGCCCCTCAGGGTCTCATTTTGTGGCCGGGTCTACTCAGGGTCCGATTTTGTGGGTGGGGCCGCTTAGGGTCTGATTTTGTGGGTGGAGCCCCCTGGGTCCATTTTGGTGGGCAGGTCCACTCTGGGTCCGATTTTGTGGTTGGGGCCCCTCAGGGTCCGATTTTGTGGTTGGGGCCCCTCGGGGTTCAATTTTGTAGGTGGGGTCCCTCAGGGTCCGATTTTGTGGCCAGGTCCCGTCAGGGTCCGATTTTGTGGCCGGGGCCAGTCAGGGTCCGATTTTGTGGGTGGGGCCCCTCAGGGTCCGATTTTGTGGGTGGGGCCCCTCAGGGTCCGATTTTGTGGGTGGGGCCCCTCAGGGTCCGATTTTGTGGGTGGGGCTCCTCAGGGTCCAATTTGGTGGGCGGGGCCACTCTGGGTCTGATTTGGTGGGCGAGGCCACTCTGGGTCCGACTTCGTGGGCGGGGCCACTCTGGGTCCGATTTGCATGCCAGGGTTGCTCAGCCTCCTTTTTGTAGGCCAGGGTCTATCAGCCTCCGATTTGGAGCCTTGGGTCACTCAGCTTTCGATTTGGCGCGCCGGCCCTTTAAGACTCATTTTGGTGCGCCGGCTCTTTAAGAATCAATTTGGCGCGTCGGCCCTTTAAGAGCCAGGGTGGCTCACTGGGCTTCTAAATCCACTTTGGCGCACACATTCTCTCTCAGGGGCATGCGTCATGTGATGAAGCTAGATTTGCATTTGTGCCGTGGGTTTAGCTTTAAGAGCTGATATTATGTGGCAAAAGCTCTGTTCTGGAGATGTCATGTGACGTTCGTAGGCGTTGGCATAGTAACTGGGTCTGCCTGCGCATATCAATGAGCTCAACTGCCATTTCAATCGCCTCAGGGCACGTTTTAAGCTTCCCATTGAAAAGCATTGACACAGTGCATTCCAATGACGGGAAAAAAAATTTTCAAACGCAAATTGCGCAAAAACTACAAATCCGATCGACACGAAAAATACTTAGCACACCTCTCATGGACGCTGGCTTCGAAACGACACCTCAACGGAGTCTGTGCGTGTAGCGGTTCGGGCCGCATTAATTGCGGAAATCAACTTAATAATAATAATAAGAAGAAGAAGAAGAAGAAGAATAAGTTAGCAGCGTTCGGATTACAATATAGTGGTTTTTTCAAACCACTATAATAAGTTAACAGCGTTCGGATTACAATATAGTGGTTTTTTCAAACCACTATAATTAGATGTGTATTTCCTGAAGGAAGTACAGATAGTGGTTTGAAATGCTGCCCGGGCTGCCCCTTAAAGAGAGACTTGCCTGCTGCACCTGCAAGACTTTCAACTCAGGATCCGTTTTAACTGTGGGTGCCTCTCAGGGGCCATTTTGGCATCAGGGCCCGATTTTGTGGGTGGGGCCCCTCAGGGTCCGATTTTGTGGCCGGGTACCTCAGGGTCCGATTTGGTGGGTAGGGCCCCTCAGGGTCCGATTTGGTGGCCGGGTCCCCCAGGGGCTGATTTGGTGGGTGGGGCCCCTCAGGGTCTGATTTTGTGGCCGGGGCCCCTCAGGGTCTGATTTGGTGGTTGGGGCCCCTCAGGGTCCAATCTTGTGGCCGGGGCCCCTCAGGGTCCAATCTTGTGGCCGGGGCCCCTCAGGGTCCGATTTTGTGGGTGGGGCCCCTCAGGGTCCGATTTTGTGGGTGGGGCCCCTTAGGGTCTGATTTTGTGGGTGGAGCCCCCTGGGTCCATTTTTGTGGCCGGGGCCCCTCAGGGTCTGATTTGGTGGTTGGGGCCCCTCAGGGTCCAATCTTGTGGCCGGGGCCCCTCAGGGTCCAATCTTGTGGCTGGGGCCCCTCAGGGTCCGATTTTGTGGGTGGGGCCCCTCAGGGTCCGATTTTCTGGGTGGGTCCCCTCAGGGTCCGATTTGGTGGCTGGGGCCCCTCAGGGTCTGATTTGGTGGCTGGGGCCCCTCAGGGTCCGATTTGGTGGCCGGAGCCCCTCAGGGTCCGATTTGGTGGTTGGGACCCCTTAGGGTCCGATTTTGTGACTGGGGCCCCTCAGGGTCCGATTTGGTGGTTGGGGCCTCTCAGGGTCCGATTTTGTGGGCGGAACCCTCAGGGTCCGATTTTGTGGGTGTGGCCGCTCAGGGTCCAATTTTGTGGCCGGGACCCCTCAGGGTCCGATTTGGTGGGTGGGGCCCCTCAGGGTCCGATTTTGTGGCGGGTCCCCTCAGGGTCCGATTTTGTGGGTGGGGCCCCTCAGGGTCCGATTTGGTGGCCGGGGCCCCTCAGGGTCCGATTTGGTGGCCGGGGCCCATCAGGGTCCGATTCGGTGGGCGGGGCCCATCAGGGTCCGATTCGGTGGGCGGGGCCCTTCAGGGTACGATTTGGTGGCCGGTGTCCCTCAGGGTCCGATTTGGTGGGCGGGGCCCCTCAGGGTCCGATTTGGTGGGCGGGGGCGCATTTTGGCGCATATTCTCTCTCAGGGGCATGTGTCATGTGATGAAGCTAGATTTGCATTTGTGCTGTGGGTTTTGCCTTAAGAGCTGATATTATGTGGCAGAAGCTCTGTCCTGGGGGCGTCATGTGACGTTCGTAGGCGTTGGCATAGTAACAGGGTGTGCCTGCGCATATCAATGAGCTTTACTGACATTTCAATCGCCTCAGGGCACGTTTTACGTTTCCCATTGAAAAGCTTTGAGACAGTGCATTCCAATGACGGGAAAAAAATTTTTCAAACGCAAATTGCACAGAAACTACAAATCCGATCGACACGAAAAATACTTAGCACACCTCTCGTGGACGCTGGCTTCGAAACGACACCTCAACGGAGTCTGTGCGTGTAGCGGTTCGGGCTGTATTAATTGCGGAAATCAACTGAATAACTTGTGATTGGCGCATTATAATTGTAATACTAGATGTGTATTTCCTGAAGGAAGTACAGATAGTGGTTTGAAATGCTGCCCGGGCTGCCCCTTAAAGAGAGACTTGCCTGCTGCACCTGCAAGACTTTCAACTCAGGATCCGTTTTAACTGTGGGTGCCTCTCAGGGGCCACTTTGGCCTCAGGGCCCGATTTTGTGGGTGGGGCCCCTCAGGGTCCGATTTTGTGGCCGGGCACCTCAGGGTCCGATTTGGCGGGTGGGGCCCCTCAGGGTCCGATTTGGTGGCCGGGTCCCCCAGGGGCTGATTTGGTGGGTGGGGCCCCTCAGGGTCTGATTTTGTGGCCGGGGCCCCTCAGGGTCTGATTTGGTGGTTGGGGCCCCTCAGGGTTCAATCTTGTGGCCGGGGCCCCTCAGGGTCCAATCTTGTGGCCGGGGCCCCTCAGGGTCTGATTTTGTGGGTGGGGCCCCTCAGGGTCCGATTTTGTGGGTGGGGCCCCTTAGGGTCTGATTTTGTGGGTGGAGCCCCCTGGGTCCATTTTTGTGGCCGGGGCCCCTCAGGGTCTGATTTGGTGGTTGGGGCCCCTCAGGGTCCAATCTTGTGGCCGGGGCCCCTCAGGGTCCAATCTTGTGGCCGGGGCCCCTCAGGGTCCGATTTTGTGGGTGGGGCCCCTTAGGGTCCGATTTTCTGGGTGGGGCCCCTGAGGGTCCGATTTGGTGGCTGGGGCCCCTCAGGGTCTGATTTGGTGGGTGGGGCCCCTCAGGATCTGATTTGGTGGGTGGGGCCCCTCAGGGTCCGATTTGGTGGCCAGAGCCCCTCAGGGTCCGATTTGGTGGTTGGGACCCCTTAGGGTCCGATTTTGTGACCGGGGCCCCTCAGGGTCCGATTTGGTGGTTGGGGCCCCTCAGGGTCCGATTTTGTGGGCGGAACCCTCAGGGTCCGATTTTGTGGGTGGGGCCCCTCAGGGTCCAATTTTGTGGCCGGGACCCCTCAGGGTCTGATTTGGTGGGTGGGGCCCCTCAGGGTCCGATTTTGTGGCGGGTCCCCTCAGGGTCCGATTTTGTGGGTGGGGCCCCTCAGGGTCCGATTTGGTGGCCGGGCCCCCTCAGGGTCTGATTTGGTGGGCGGGGCCCCTCAGGGTCCGATTTGGTGGATGGAGGCCATTCAAACGCAAATTGCACAGAAACTACAAATCCGATCGACACGAAAAATACTTAGCACACCTCTCGTGGACGCTGGCTTCGAAACGACACCTCAACGGAGTCTGTGCGTGTAGCGGTTCGGGCTGTATTAATTGCGGAAATCAACTGAATAACTTGTGATTGGCGCATTATAATTGTAATACTAGATGTGTATTTCCTGAAGGAAGTACAGATAGTGGTTTGAAATGCTGCCCGGGCTGCCCCTTAAAGAGAGACTTGCCTGCTGCACCTGCAAGACTTTCAACTCAGGATCCGTTTTAACTGTGGGTGCCTCTCAGGGGCTACTTTGGCCTCAGGGCCCGATCTTGTGGGTGGGGCCCCTCAGGGTCTGATTTTGTGGCCGGGGCCCCTCAGGGTCTGATTTGGTGGTTCGGGCCCCTCAGGGTCCAATCTTGTGGCCGGGGCCCCTCAGGGTCCGATTTTGTGGGTGGGGCCCCTCAGGGTCCGATTTTGTGGGTGGGGCCCCTTAGGGTCTGATTTTGTGGGTGGAGCCCCCTGGGTCCATTTTTGTGGCCAGGGCCCCTCAGGGTCTGATTTGGTGGTTGGGGCCCCTCAGGGTCCAATCTTGTGGCCGGGGCCCCTCAGGGTCCAATCTTGTGGCCGGGGCCCCTCAGGGTCCGATTTTGTGGGTGGGGCCCCTCAGGGTCCGATTTTCTGGGTGGGGCCCCTCAGGGTCCGATTTGGTGGCTGGGGCCCCTCAGGGTCTGATTTGGTGGGTGGGGCCCCTCAGGGTCCGATTTGGTGGCCGGAGCCCCTCAGGGTCCGATTTGGTGGTTGGGGCCCCTCAGGGTCCGATTTTGTGACCGGGGCCCCTCAGGGTCCGATTTGGTGGTTGGGGCCCCTCAGGGTCCGATTTTGTGGGCGGAACCCTCAGGGTCCGATTTTGTGGGTGGGGCCCCTCAGGGTCCAATTTTGTGGCCGGGACCCCTCAGGGTCCGATTTTGTGGGTGGGGCCCCTCAGGGTCCGATTTGGTGGCTGGGGCCCCTCAGGGTCCGATTTGGTGGCCGGGGCCCCTCAGGGTCCGATTTTGTGGCTGGAACCCCTCAGGGTCCGATTTTGTGGGTGGGGCCCCTCAGGGTACGATTTGGTGGGTGGGGCCCCTCAGGGTACGATTTGGTGGGTGGGGCCCCTCAGGGTCCGATTTTGTTGGTGGGCAGGGCCCCTCAGGGTCCGATTTGGTGGGCGGGGCCCCTCAGGGTCCGATTTGGTGGGCGGGGCCCCTCAGGGTCCGATTTGGTCAGCGGGGCCCCTCAGAGTTCAATTTCGTGAGCGGGGCCCCACAGGGTCCGATTTGGTCAGCGGGACCCCTCAGGGTCAGATTTGGTGGGCGGGGCCCCTCAGGGTCCGATTTTGTGGTTGGGGCCCCTCAGGGTCTGATTTTGTGGGTGGAGCCCCTCACGGTCTGATTTTGTGTCCGGGGCCCGTCAGAGTCCGATTTTGTGGTTGGGGCCTTTCAGAATTCGATTTGGTTGGCGGGGCCCCTCAGGGTCCGATTTGGTGAGCGGGGCCCCTCAGGGTCCGATTTGGTGAGCAGGGCCCCTCAGGGTCCGATTTGGTGGGCGGGCCCCCTCAGGGTCTGATTTGGTGGGCGGGGCCCCTCAGGGTCCGATTTGGTGGATGGAGGCCATTCTGGATCTGATTTGGTGGGCGGGGCCCCACAGGGTCCGATTTTGTGGGTGGGGCCCCTCAGGGTCTGATTTTGTGGCCGGGGCCCCTCAGGGTCCGATTTTGTGGCCAGGGCCCCTCTGGGTTTTATTTGGTGGGCGGGGGCCCTCAGTGTCCAATTTGGTGGGCGGGGCCCCTCAGGGTCCGATTTGGTGGTTGGGGCCTTTCAGAATCCGATTTGGTGAACGGGGCCCCTCAGAGTTCAATTTGGTGAGCAGGGCCCCTCAGAGTCCGATTTGGTGGGCGGGGCCCCTCAGGGTCCGATTTGGTGGGCGGGGCCCCTCAGGGTCCGATTTGGTGGGCGGGGCCCCTCAAAGTCCGATTTTGTGGGTGGGGATACTCAGGGTCCGATTTTGTGGCTGAGTCCCCTCAGGGTACGATTTTGTGGGTGGGGGCCCTCAGGATCCGATTTGGTGGGTGGGACCCCTCAGGGTCAGATTTGTTGGCCTGGCCCCTCAGGGTCCGATTTTGTGGTTGGGGCCCCTCAGGGTCCAATTTTGTGGGTGGAGCCCCTCAGGGTTCGATTTGGTGGGCGGGGCCCCTCAGGGTCCGATTTGGTGGGCGGGGCCCCTCAGGGTCTGATTTGGTGGGTGGGCGAATAGGACCCTGAGGGGCCCCGCCCACCAAATCAGACCCTGAGGGGCCTCGCCCACCAAATTGGATTTGGTGGTTGGGGCCTTTCAGAATCCGATTTGGTGAGCGGGGCCCCTCAGAGTTCAATTTGGTGAGCGGGGCCCCTCAGAGTTCAATTTGGTGAACAGGGCCCCTCATGGTCCGATTTGGTGGGAGGGATCTCTGAGTCCGATTTTGTGGTTGGGGCCCTTCAGAATCCGATTTGGTGGGCGGGGTCCCTCAGGGTCCGATTTGGTGGGCGGGGCCCCTCAGAGTCCAATTTGGTGGGCGGGGCCACTCAGAATCCGATTTGGTGGGCGGGGCCCCTCAGGGTCCGATTTGGTGAGCGGGGTCCCTCAGGGTCCGATTTGGTGGGCGGGGCCCCTTAGGGTCTGATTTGGTGGGCGGGGCCTCTCAGGGTCCGATTTGCTGGGCAGGGGCCATTCTGGGTCTGATTTGGTGGGCGGGGCCCTTCAGGGTCCGATTTTGTGGGTAGGGCCCCTCAGCGTCTTATTTTGTGGCCGGGGCCCCTCAGGGAACGATTTTGTGGCCGGGGCCCCTCTTGGTCCGATTTTGTGGGTGGGGCCCCTCAGGGTCCGATTTTGTGGGTGGGGCCCCTCAGGGTTCGATTTGGTGGGCTGGGCAACTCTGGGTTCGATTTTGTGGTTGGGGCCCCTCAGGGTCCGATTTTGTGGGTGGGGCCCCTCAGGGTCCGATTTTGTGGTTGGGGCCTTTCAGAATCCGATTTGGTGGGAGGGGCCTTTCAGAATCCGATTTGGTTGGCGGGGCCGCTCAGGGTCCGTTTTGGTGGGCGGGGGCGCACTTTGGAGCTCATTCTCTCTCAGTGGCATGCATCATGTGATAAAGCTAGATTTGCATTTGTGTTGTGGGTTTCGCTTTAAGAGCTGATATTATGTGGCAGAAGCTCTGTCCTGGGGGCGTCATGTGACGTTCGTATGCATTGGCATAGTAACTGGGTGTGCTTTACTGCCATTTCAATCGCCTCAGGGCACGGTTTAAGTTTCCCATGGAAAAGCATTCAGACAGTGCATTCCAATGACAGGAAAAAATATTTTCAAACGCAAATTGCGCAAAAACTACAAATCAGATCGACACGAAAAATACATAGCACACCTCTCGTGGACGGTGGCTTTGAAACGACACCTCAACGGAGTCTGTGCGTGTAGCGGTTCGGGCCGCATTAATTGCGGAAATCAACTGAAAAATAAGAATAAGTTAGCAGCGTTCGGATTACAACATTAATACTAGATGTGTATTTCCTGAAGGAAGTACAGATAGTGGTTTGAAATGGTGCCTGGGCTGCACCTTTAAGAGAGACTTGCCTGCTGCCCCTGCAAGACTTTCAACTCAGGATCCGTTTTAAGTGTGGGTGCCTCTCAGGGGCCACTTTGGCCTCAGGGTCTAATTTGGTGGGTGGAGCCCCTCAGGATCCGATTCGGTGGCCTGGGCTCCTCAGGGTTTGAATTGGTGGCCGGGATCCCTCAGGGTCCAATTTTGTGGGTGTGGACCCTCAGGGTCTGATTTTGTGGGTGGGGCCCCTCAGGGTCCGATTTTGTGGGTGGGTCCCCTCAGGGTCCGATTTTGTGGGTGGGGCCCCTCAGGGTCCGATTTTGTGGCCGGGTCCCCTCAGGGCCTAATTTTGTGGCCGGGCCCCCTCAGGGTCTGATTTTGTGGGTGGGGCCCCTCAGGGTCCGATTTTGTGGCCGGGGCCCCTCAGGGTCTGATTTTGTGTGTGGGGCCCCTCAGGGTCCGATTTTGTGGGTGGGGCCCCTCAGGTTCAGATTTTGTGGTTGGGGCCCCTCAGTATCCGATTTTGTGGCCGGGGCCCCTCAGGGTCCGATTTTGTGGGTGGGGCCCCGCAGGGTCGGATTTTGTGGCTGGGCACCCTCAGGGTCCAATTTTGTGGTTGGGGCCCCTCAGGGTCCGATTTTGTGGCAGGGGCCCCTCAGGGTCCGATTTTGTGGCAGGGGCCCCTCAGGGTCCAAATTTGTGGGTGGGGCCCCTCGGGGGCCGATTTGGTGGGCGGGGCCACTCGGGGGGGCAATTTGGTGGGCGGGACAACTCTGGGTCCGATTTGGTGGGCGGGGCCACTGTGGGTCCGATTTGTTGGTTGGGGCCACTCTGGGTCCGACTTTTTGAGCGGGGCCACGCTGGGTCCAATTTGGAGGCCAGGGTCGATCAGCCTCCAATTTGGAGGCCTGGGTGGCTCAGCCTCCGATTTGTAGCCTGGGGTCACTCAGCTTTCGATTTGGCGCGCCGGCCCTTTAAGACTCATTTTGTTGTGCCAGCCCTTTAAGAATCACTTTGGCGCGTCGGCCGTTTAAGAGACAGGGTGGCTCACTGGGCTTCTAAATCCACTTTGGCGCATATTCTCTGTCAGGGGCATGAGTCATGTGATGAAGCTAGATTTGCATTTGTGCTGTGAGTTTCGCTTTAAGAGCTGATATTTGGCAGAAGCTCTGTCCTGGAGGTTTCATGTAAAGTTCGTAGGCGTTGGCATAGTAACTGGGTGTGCCTGCGCGTATCAATGAGCTTAACTACCATTTGAATCGCCTCACGACTGTCCAATGTTTTTCTATAGCAAAATTTTCCCATTGAAATGTATTGAGACAATGCATTCCAATGACGGGAAAAATAATTTTCAAACGCAAATTGCACAAAAACTACAAATCCGATCGACACGAAAAATACTTAGCACACCACTCGTGGATGCTGGCTTCGAAACGACGCCTCAAAGGAGTCTGTGCGTGTAGCGGTTCGGGCCGCATTAATTGCGGAAATCAACTGAATAACTTGTGATTGGCGCATTATAATTGTAATACTAGATGTGTATTTCTTGAAGGAAGTACAGATAGTGGTTTGAAATGGTGCCCGGGCTGCCCCTTTAAGAGAGACTTGCCTGCTGCCTCTGCAAGACTTTCAACTCAGGATCCGTTTTAACTGTGAGTGCCTCTCAGGGGCCACTTTGGCCTCAGGGTCTGATTTGGTGGGTGGGGAGCCTCTGGATCTGATTCCTTGGCCTGGGCTCCTCAGGGCTTGAATTGTTGGCCGGGATCCCTCAGGCTCCTATTTTGTGGGTGGGGCCCCTCAGGGTCCGATTTTGTGGGTGGGGCCCCTCAGGGTCCGATTTTGTGGGTGGGGCCCCTCAGGGTCCGATTTTGTGGGTGGGGCCCCTTAGGGTCCGGTTTTGTGGGTGGGGCCCCTCAGGGTCTGATTTTGTGGTCGGATCCCCTCAGGGTCCAATTTTGTGGGTGGGGCCCCTCAGGGTCCAATTTTGTGGCCAGGGCCCCTCAGGGTCCAATTTTGTGGGTGGGGCCACTCTGGAACCGATTTTGTGGGTGGGGCCACTCTGGGTCCGATTTGGTGGGTGGTGCCACTCTGGGTCCGTTTTGTTGAGCGAGGCCCCTTAGGGTATGATTTGGTGGGCGGGACCACTTTGGGTCCAATTTGGTGGGCGGGACCTCTCAGAGTCCGGTTTGGTGGGCAGGGCCTCTCTGGGTTTGATTTGGTGGGTGGGGTCACTCTGGGTAAGATTTGGAGGCTGGGGTTGCTCAGCCTCCGATTTGGAGGCCGGGGTCGATGAGCTTCTGATTTGGAGGCCAAGGTCAAAGAGCCTCCGATTTGGAGGCCGGAGTCGATGAGCTTCCGATTTGGAGGCCGGGGTCGATGAGCGTCCGATTTGGAGGCCGGAGTCGTCGAGCCTCCGATTTGGAGGCCGAGGTCGTCGAGCCTCCGATTTGGAGGCCGGGGTCGTCGAGCCTCCGATTTGGAGGCCGGGGTCGTTGAGCCTCTGATTTGGAGGCCGGGGTCGTTGAGCCTCCGATTTGGACCCCGGGGTTGATCAGCTTCCGATCTGGAGGACGGTTTGGCTCAGCCTCAGATTTGGAGCCCGGAGTGACTCAGCCTCCGATTTGGAGGCCGGGGTCGCTCAGCCTCCGATTTGGAACCCAGAGTCGATCAGCTTCCTATCTGGAGGACGGATTGGCTCAGCCTCCGATTTGGAGGCCGGAGTGACTCAGCCTCCGATTTGGAGGCCGGTGTGGCTCAGCCTCCGATTTGGAGGCCGGGGTGGCTCAGCCTCCGATTTGGAGGCCGGGGTGGCTCAGCCTCCGATTTGGAGGCCGGGGTGGCTCAGCCTCCGATTTGGAGACCGGGGTGGCTCAGCCTCCGATTTGGAGACCGGGGTGGCTCAGCCTCCGATTTGGAGGCCGGGGTCACTCAGGCTCCGGTTTGGAGGCCGGGGTCGATCAGCCTCCGGTTTGGAGGCCGGGGTCGATCAGCCTCCGGTTTGGAGGCCGGGGTCGATCAGCCTCCGGTTTGGAGGCCGGGGTCGATCAGCCTCCGGTTTGGAGGCCGGGGTCGTTCAGCCTCCGGTTTGGAGGCCGGGGTCGATCAGCCTCCGATTTGGAGGCCGGGGTCGATCAGCCTCCGATTTGGAGGCCGGGGTGGCTCAGCCTCCGATTTGGAGGCCGGGGTGGCTCAGCCTCCGATTTGGAGGCCGGGGTGGCTCAGCCTCCGATTTGGAGGCCGGGGTGGCTCAGCCTCCGATTTGGAGGCCGGGGTGGCTCAGCCTCCGATTTGGAGGCCGGGGTGGCTCAGCCTCCGATTTGGAGGCCGGGGTGGCTCAGCCTCCTATTTGGAGGCCGGGGTGGCTCAGCCTCCTATTTGGAGGCCGGGGTGGCTCAGCCTCTGATTTGGAGGCCTGGGTCGATCAGCCTCCGATTTGGAGGCCGGGGTGGATCAGGCTCCGATTTGGAGGCCGGGGTGGATCAGCCTCCGATTTGGAGGCCGGGGTCGATCAGCCTCCGATTTGGAGGCCGGGGTCGATCAGCCTCCGATTTGGAGGCCGGGGTCGATCAGCCTCCGATTTGGAGGCCGGGTCGATCAGCCTCCGATTTGGAGGCCGGGGTGGCTCAGTCTCCGATTTGGTGTGTCGGCCCTTTAAGACTCATTTGGGTGCGCTGGCCCTTTAACAATCACTTTGGCGCGTTGGCCCTTTAAGAGCTAGTTTGGCTCACTGGGCTTCTTTTAAATCCACTTTGGCGCACACATTCTCTCTCAGGGGCATGTGTCATGTGATGAAGCTAGATTTGCATTTGTGCTGTGGGTTTCGCTTTAAGAGCTGATATTATGTGGCAGAGGCTCTGTGCTGGGGTTCAAGTGAAGTTCGTAGGCGTTGGCATAGTAACTGGGTCTGCCTGCGCATATCAATGAGCTCAACTGTCATTTCAATCGCCTCAGGGCACGTTTTGCCATTTCCTATTGAAAAGCATTGGAGCCAGTGCATTCCAATGACGGGAAAAAAAATTTTCAAACGCAAATTGCGCAAAAACTACAAATCCAATCGACACGAAAAATACTTAGCACACCTCTCATGGACGCTGGCTTTGAAACGACACCTCAACGGAGTCTGTGCGTGTAGCGGTTCGGGCCGCATTAATTGCGGAAATCAACTTAATAATAACTAGATGTGTATTTCCTGAAGGAAGTACAGATAGTGGTTTGAAATGGTGCCCGGGCTGCCCCTTTAAGATAGATTTGCCTGCTGCCCCTGCAAGACTTTCAACTTAGGATCCGTTTTAACTGTGGGTGCCTCTCAGGGGCCACTTTGGCCAGTGGGGCCTCTCAGGGTCTGATTTGGTGGGTGGGGCACCTCAGGATCCGATTTGGCGGGCGGGGCCACACTGGGTCTGATTTGGTGGGCGGGGCCACTCTGGGTCTAATTTGGTGGGCGTGGCCACTCTGGGTCCAATTTGGTGGGCAGGGCACCTCAGGGTCCGATTTGGTGGGCGGAGCACCTCAGGGTCTGATTTGGTGGGTGGGGCCCCTCAGGGTCCGATTTGGAGGCCGGGGTGGCTCAGCCTCCGATTTGGAGCCTGGGGTCACTCAGCTTTCGATTTAGCACGCTGGCCCTTTAAGACTTATTTCGGTACGCCGGCCCCTTAAGAATCACTTTGGTGCGTCAGCCCTTTAAAAGCCAGTTTGGCGCACTGGGCTTCTAAATCCACTTTGGCGCACATTCTCAGGGGCATGCATCATGTGATGAAGCTAGATTTGCATTTGTGCTGTGGGTTTCGCTTTAAGTGCAGAAATTATCTGCCAGAAACTGTGTCCTGGAAAGGTCATGTGACGTTCGTAGGCGTTGGCATAGTAACTGGGTGTGCTTGCGCATATCAATGAGCATAACTGCCATTTCAATCGCCTCAGGGCATGTTTTGTCTGTGGCAACATTTCCCCATTGAATTGCATTGAGGAAAATGTTTTTTCAAATGCAAATTGCGCAAAAACTACACATCCGATCGACACGAAAATTACTTAGCACACCTCTCATGGATGCTGGCTTCAAAACGACACCTCAACGGAGTCTGTGCGTGTAGCGATTTGGACCGCATTAATTGCGGAAATCAACTGAATAATAAGAATAAGTTAGCAGCGTTCGGATTACAACATTAATACTAGATGTGTATTTCCTGAAGGAAGTACAGATAGTGGTTTGAAATGGTGCCCGGGCTGCCCCTTTAAGAGAGACTTGCCTGCTGCCCCTGCAAGACTTTCAACTCAGGATCCGTTTTAACTGTGGGTGCCTCGCAGGGGCCACTTTGGAATCAGGGTCCGATTTGGTGGGTGGGACCCCTCAGGGCCCGATTTTGTGGGTGGGGCCCCTCTGGGTCCGATTTTGTGGCCGGGGCACCTCAGGGTCCGATTTTGTGGGTCGGGCCCCTTAGGGTCCAATTTGGTGGGCGGGGCCACTCAGGGTCCGATTTGGTGGGCGGGGCCACTCAGGGTCCAATTTGGTGGGCGGGGCCACTCAGGGTCCAATTTGGTCAGCAGGGCCCCTCAGAGTTCAATTTTGTGGGTGGGGCCCCTCAGGGTCCGATTTTGTGGTTGGGGCCTTTCAGAATCCGATTAAGTGGGCGGGGCCCCTCAGGGTCCGAATTGGCGGGCGGGGCCCTTCAGGGTCTGATTTGGTGGGCGGGGCCCCTCAGGGTCCGATTTGATGGGCGGGGCCCCTCAGGGTCCAATTTGTTGGGCGGGGCCCCTCAGGGTCCGATTTTGTGGGCGGGGCCACTCTGGGTCTGATTTTGTGGGCGGGGCCACTCTGGGTCCGATTTGGTGGGCGGGGCACTTCAGGGTCCAATTTGGTGGGCGGGGACACTGAGTGATTTTGTGGGTTGGGCCTCTCAGGTTCCGATTTTGTGGCCGGGCCCTTCAGGGTCCGATTTTGTGGCCAGTGCCTCTCAGAGTCCGATTTTGTGGTTGGGGCCCCTCAGGGTCCGATTTTATGTCCGGAGCCTCTCAGGGTCCGATTTTGTGGCCGGGGCCCCTCAGGGTCCGATTTTGTGGCCGGGGCCCCTCGGGGTCCAATTTTGTGGGTGGGGCCCCTCAGGGTCCAGTTTTTTGGCCGGGGCCCCTCAGTGTCCAATTTTGTGGGCGGGGCCTCTCAGGGTCCAATTTTGTGGGCGGGGCCCCTCAGGGTCCAATTTTGTGGGTGGGGCCCCTCAGGGTCCGATGTTGTGGCCGGGTCCCCTCAGGGTCTGATTTTGTGGCCGGATCCCCTCAGGGTCCGATTTTGTGGGTGGGGCCCCTCAGGGTCCGATTTTGTGGGTGGGGCCCCTCAGAGTCCGATTTTGTGGGTGGGGCCCCTCAGGGTCCGATTTTGTGGGTGGAGCCCCTCAGGGTCTGATTTTGTAGCCGGATCCCCTCAGGGTCCGATTTTGTGGGTGGAGCCCCTCAGGGTCTGATTTTGTGGCCGGGGCCCCTCAGGGTCCGATTTTGTGGCCGGGGCCCCTCAGTCCGATTTGGTAGGTGGGGCCCCTCAGGGTCTGATTTGGTGGCCGGGGCCCCTCAGGGGCTGATTTGGTGGGTGGGGCCCCTCGGGGTCCAATTTGATGGGCGGGGCCATTCTGGGTCCGATTTGGTGAGCGGGGTGCCTCAGGGTTCGATTTGGTGAGCGGGGCCCCTCAGGGTCCGATTTGGTGGGCGGGGTCACTCTGGGTCCGATTTGGTGGGCGGTGCTTCTCAGGGTCCGATTTGGTGGGCGGGGCCCTTCAGGGTCCGATTTGGTGGGCTGTGCCACTCTGGGTCCATTTTGGTGGGCGGGGCCACTCAGGGTCTGATTTTTTTTAGCGGGGCCACGCTGGGTCCGATTTGGAGGTCAGGGTGGATCAGCCTCCGATTTGGAGGTCGGGGTGGCTCAGCCTCCGATTTGGAGCCTGGGGTCACTCAGCTTTCGATTTGGCGCGCCGGCCCTTTAAGACTCATTTCGGTGAGTCGGCCCTTTAAGAATCACTTTGGCGCGTCGGCCCTTTAAGAGCCAGTTTGGCTCACTGGGCTTCTAAATCCACTTTGGCGCATATTCTCTCTCAGTGGCATGCGTCATGTGATGAAGCTAGATTTGCATTTATGCTGTTGGTTTCACTTTAAGAGCTGAAATTATCTGCCAGAAACGCTGTCCTAGAGAGGTCATGTGAAGTTCGTAGGCGTTGGCATAGTAACTTGGTGAGCCTGCGCATATCAATGAGCTAAACTGCCACCTCACGACTGTCTCATGTTTTCCCTATGGCAACATTTTCCCATTGAAATGCATTGAGGAAAATGTTTTTTCAAACGCAAATTGCGCAAAAACTCCAAATCCGATCTACATCAAAAATACTTAGCACACCACTCGTGGATGCTGGCTTCGAAGCGAGGCCTCAACGGAGTCTGTGCATGTAGCGGTTCGGGCCGCATTAATTGCGGAAATCAACTGAATAGTAATAATAATACTAGATGTGTATTTCCTGAAGGAAGTACAGATAGTGGTTTGAAATGGTGCCCGGGCTGCCCCTTTAAGAGAGACTTGCCTGCTGCCCCTGCAAGACTTTGAAGTCAGGATCTGTTTTAACTGTGGGTGCCTCTCAGGGGACACTTTTGGCCTCAGGGTCTGATTTGGTAGGTGGGGCCCCTCAGGATCCGATTCGGTGGCCTGGGCTCCTCAGGGCTTGAATTGGTGGCCGGGATCCCTCAGGGTCCGATTTTGAGGCCGGGGCCCCTCAGGGTCTGATTTTGTGGGAGGCGTCACTCAGGGTCCAATTTGGTGGGTGGGCCCCTCTGGGTCTGATTTGGTGGACGGGGCCCCTCAGGGTTCGATTTTGTGAACAGGCCCCCTCAGGGTCCGATTTGGAGAGCTGGGCCCCTCAGGGTCCGATTTGGTGGGCGGGCACCCTCAGGGTCCGATTTGGTGAGTGGAGCCCCTCAGGGTTCGATTTGGTGGGTGGGGCCTCTCAGGGTCCGATTTGGTGGGTTGGGCCCCTCAGGGTCCGATTTTGTGGGTTGGGCCCCTCAGGGTCCGATTTTGTGGCCGGGGCCCCTCAGGGTCTGATTTTGAGTCAGGGGCCCCTCAGGGTCCGATTTTGTGGTTGGGTCCCCTCAGGGTCCGATTTTGTGGTTGGGGCCCCTCAGGGTCCGATTTTGTGGCCGCGGCCCCTCAGGGTCTGATTTTATGGCCGCGGCCCCTCAGGGTCCGATTTTGTGGCAGGGGCCCCTCTGGGTCCGATTTTGTGGGTGGGGCCCCTCTGGGTCCAATTTGGTGGGCGGGACCACTCTGGGTCCAATTTGGTGGGCGGGGCCTCTCAGGGTTCGATTTTGTGGTTGGTCCCCTCAGGGTCCGATTTTGTGGTTGGGGCCCCTCAGGGTCCAATTTTGTGACTGGGGCCCATCAGGGTCCGATTTTGTGGCCGCGGCCCCTCAGGGTCTGATTTTGTGGCAGGGGCCCCTCTGGGTCTGATTTTGTGGGCGGAGCCCTACTGGGTCCAATTTGGTGGGCGGGACCACTCTGGGTCCAATTTGGTGGGCGGGACCACTCTGGGTCCAATTTGGTGGGCGGGGCTTCTCAGGGTCCGATTTGGTGGGCGGGGCCCCACAGGGTCCGATTTGGTGGGTGGGGCCACTCTGGGTAAGATTTGGAGGCTGGGGTCGCTCAGCCTCCAATTTGGAGGCCGGGGTCGTTGAGCTTCCGATTTGGAGGCCGAGGTCAAATAGCCTCCGATTTGGAGGCAGGGGTCGATGAGCCTCCGATTTGGAGGCCGGGGTCGATGAGCCTCCGATTTGGAGGCCGGGGTGGCTCAGCCTCCGATTTGGAGGCCGGGGTGGCTCAGCCTCCGATTTGGAGGCCGGGGTGGCTCAGCCTCCGATTTGGAGGCCGGGGTGGCTCAGCCTCCGATTTGGAGGCCGGGGTGGCACAGCCTCCGATTTGGAGGCCGGGGTGGCTCAGCCTCCGATTTGGAGGCCGGGGTGGCTCAGCCTCCGATTTGGAGGCCGGGGTGGCTCAGCCTCCGATTTGGAGGCCGGGGTGGCTCAGCCTCCGATTTGGAGGCCGGGGTGGCTCAGCGTCCGATTTTGAGGTTGGGGCCCCTCAGGGTCCGATTTTGTGGCCGGGGCCCCTCAGGGTCCGATTTTGTGGTTGGGGTCGCTCAGGGTCTGATTTTGTGACTGGGGCCCCTCAGGGTCTGATTTTGTGGTTGGGACCCCTCAGGGTCTGATTTTGTGGCCGGCACCCCGCAGGGTCCGATTTTGTGGCCGGGGCCCCTCAGGGTCCGATTTTGTGGCCGGGGCCTCTCAAGGTCCGATTTTGTGGCCGGGGACCCTCAGGGTCCGATTTTGTGGCCGGGGTCTCTCAGGGTCCGATTTTGTGGTTGGGGCCCCTCAGGGTCCGATTTTGTGGTTGGGGGCCCTCAGGGTCTGATTTTGAGTCCGGGGCCCCTCAGGGTCTGATTTCGTGGTTGGGACCCCTCAGGGTCCGATTTTGTGGCCGGGGCCCCTCAGGGTCCGATTTTGTGGCCGGGGCGCCTCAGGGTCCGATTTTGTGGGTGGGGCCCCTCAGTGTCCGATTTTGTGGCTGGGGCCCCTCAGGGTCCGATTTTGTTGGTTGGGCCCCTCAGGATCCGATTTTGAGGGTGGGGCCCCTCAGGGTTCGATTTTGTGGCCTGGGCCCCTCAGGGTGCGATTTTGTGGTTGGGGCCCCTCAGGGTCTGATTTTGTGGCCGGGTCTACTCAGGGTCCGATTTTGAGGGTGGGGCCCCTTAGGGTCCTATTTTGTGGTTGGGGGCCCTCAGGGTCTGATTTTGTGGATGGGGCCCCTTAGAGTCCGATTTTGTGGCCTGGGCCCCTCAGGGTCCGATTTTGTGGTTGGGGCCCCTCAGGGTCTGATTTGGTGGGCGGGGCCTCTCAGGGTCCGATTTTGAGGGAGGGGCCCCTCAGGGTTCGATTTTGTGGCCTGGGCCCCTCAGGCTCCGATTTTGTGGTTGGGGCCCCTCAGGGTCTGATTTGGTGGGCGGGGCCTCTCAGGGTCCGATTTTGAGGGAGGGGCCCCTCAGGGTCCGATTTTGAGGGCAGGGCCCCTGAGGGTCCGATTTTGAGGGCAGGGCCCCTGAGGGTCCGATTTTGGGGTTGGGGCCCCTCAGGGCCGATTTTGTGGTTGGGGGCGCTCAGGGTCCAATTTTGTGGGTGGGGCCCCTCTGGGTTCGATTATGTGGCCGGGGTCTCTCAGGGTCCGATTTTGTGGCCGGGGCCCCTCAGGGTCCGATTTTGTGGTTGGGGCCCCTCAGGGTCCGATTTTGTGGTTGGGGCCCCTCAGGGTCCGATTTTGTGGTTGGGGCCCCTCAGGGTCCGATTTTGTGGTTGGGGCCCCTCAGGGTCCGATTTTGTGGCCGGCACCCGTCAGGGTCCGATTTCGTGGCCGGGGCCCCTCAGGGTCCGATTTTGTGGCCGGGGCCCCTCAGGGTCCGATTTTGTGGTTGGGCCGCTCAGGGTCCGATTTTGTGGTGGGGCCCCTCAGGGTCCGATTTTGTGGGTGGGGCCCCTCAGGGTCCGATTTTGTGGGTGAGGCCCCTCAGGGTCCGATTTTGTGGCTGGGGCCCCTCAGAGTCCGATTTTGTTGGTTGGGCCCCTCAGGATCCGATTTTGAGGGTGGGGCCCCTCAGGGTTCGATTTTGTGGCCTGGGCCCCTCAGGGTCCGATTTTGTGGTTGGGGCCCCTCAGGGTCTGATTTTGTGGCCGGGTCTACTCAGGGTCCGATTTTGAGGGTGGGGCCCCTTAGGGTCCTATTTTGTGGTTGGAGGCCCTCAGGGTCTGATTTTGTGGGTGGGGCCCCTTAGAGTCCGATTTGGTTGGCGGGGCCCCTCAGGGTCTGATTTGGTGGGCGGGGCCTCTCAGGGTCCGATTTTGAGGAAGGGGCCCCTCAGGGTCCGATTTTGAGGGCGGGGCCCCTGAGGGTCCGATTTTGTGGCCGGGGCCCCTCAGGGTCCGATTTTGGGGTTGGGGCCCCTCATGGCCGATTTTGTGGTTGGGGGCGCTCAGGGTCCAATTTTGTGGGTGGGGCCCCTCTGGGTTCGATTTTGTGGCCGGGGTCTCTCAGGGTCCGATTTTGTGGCCATGGCCCCTCAGGGTCCGATTTTGTGGTTGGGGCCCCTCAGGGTCCGATTTTGTGGTTGGGGCCCCTCAGGGTCCGGTTTTGTGGTTGGGGCCCCTCAGGGTCCGGTTTTGTGGTTGGGGCCCCTCAGGGTCCGATTTCGTGGCCGGGGCCCCTCAGGGTCCGATTTTGTGGCCGGGGCCCCTCAGGGTCCGATTTTGTGGCCGGGGCCCCTCAGGGTCCGATTTTGTGGTTGGGCCGCTCAGGGTCCGATTTTGTGGCCGGGGACCCTCAGGGTCCGATTTTGTGGCTGGGGCCCCTCAGGGTCCGATTTTGTGGCTGGGGCCCCTCAGGGTCCGATTTTGTGGCCGGGGCCCCTCAGGGTCCGATTTTGTGGTTGGGGCCCCTCAGGGTCTGATTTTGTGGCCGGGTCTACTCAGGGTCCGATTTTGTGGGTGGGGCCGCTTAGGGTCTGATTTTGTGGGTGGAGCCCCCTGGGTCCATTTTGGTGGGCAGGTCCACTCTGGGTCCGATTTTGTGGTTGGGGCCCCTCAGGGTCCGATTTTGTGGTTGGGGCCCCTCGGGGTTCAATTTTGTAGGTGGGGTCCCTCAGGGTCCGATTTTGTGGCCAGGTCCCGTCAGGGTCCGATTTTGTGGCCGGGGCCAGTCAGGGTCCGATTTTGTGGGTGGGGCCCCTCAGGGTCCGATTTTGTGGGTGGGGCCCCTCAGGGTCCGATTTTGTGGGTGGGGCCTTCAGGGTCCGATTTTGTGGGTGGGGCTCCTCAGGGTCCAATTTGGTGGGCGGGGCCACTCTGGGTCTGATTTGGTGGGCGAGGCCACTCTGGGTCCGACTTCGTGGGCGGGGCCACTCTGGGTCCGATTTGGATGCCAGGGTTGCTCAGCCTCCTTTTTGTAGGCCAGGGTCTATCAGCCTCCGATTTGGAGCCTTGGGTCACTCAGCTTTCGATTTGGCGCACCGGCCCTTTAAGACTCATTTTGGTGCGCCGGCTCTTTAAGAATCAATTTGGCGCGTCGGCCCTTTAAGAGCCAGGGTGGCTCACTGGGCTTCTAAATCCACTTTGGCGCACACATTCTCTCTCAGGGGCATGCGTCATGTGATGAAGCTAGATTTGCATTTGTGCCGTGGGTTTAGCTTTAAGAGCTGATATTATGTGGCAAAAGCTCTGTTCTGGAGATGTCATGTGACGTTCGTAGGCGTTGGCATAGTAACTGGGTCTGCCTGCGCATATCAATGAGCTCAACTGCCATTTCAATCGCCTCAGGGCACGTTTTAAGCTTCCCATTGAAAAGCATTGACACAGTGCATTCCAATGACGGGAAAAAAAATTTTCAAACGCAAATTGCGCAAAAACTACAAATCCGATCGACACGAAAAATACTTAGCACACCTCTCATGGACGCTGGCTTCGAAACGACACCTCAACGGAGTCTGTGCGTGTAGCGGTTCGGGCCGCATTAATTGCGGAAATCAACTTAATAATAATAATAATAATAAGAAGAAGAAGAATAAGTTAGCAGCGTTCGGATTACAATATAGTGGTTTTTTCAAACCACTATAACTAGATGTGTATTTCCTGAAGGAAGTACAGATAGTGGTTTGAAATGGAGCCCGGGCTGCCCCTTTAAGAGAGACTTGCCTGCTGCCCCTGCAAGACTTTCAACTCTGGATCCACTTTAACTGTGCCGGCCACTCGGGGGGCCGATTTGGTGGGCGAGGCCAGAGAGAGAGAGAGAAAGAACAGAGACAGAAAGAAAGAAGGAAAGAAAGAAAGAAAGAGAACAGAGAGAGAGAAACAGAGACAGAAAGATTCTATAAAGATACTATAGCAGCCCAGCTCCCATTGTAGTGCCCACCTGAGCCTCCTGGTGCAGGACATATCATGATCCGCTCACATGGCCGACATCCCCGATTCCAAGGCGATCCCGCTGTCCGCTCTGTCAGAGGAGGACACGGTGATGGATCTGAAGCATTCCCTGAAGTGCCTCCATGGTTCCGTCACAATCTCCTACTGAAATTATCTAATTTCTGGTCAGCTTCCAGCACGTCACTTCCGGTAGAACGTTACGTGCAAGTTTTAAATTGCTCCTTTGGGCTCCGCTGTGTACTCCTGTGTCCCGCGGGGGAAAGTATGCTCCCGGCTGAGGCAGTCTCTCTCTCAAAATCGGGACTACTCTCGCTGGATCCGGGACGGTTGGGACTCGGGAGGTATAAATGCTCCTCACCATACACCTCGTACACACACAGCTCCGCTTCGTACACCTTGTACACACGCAGCTTCACTCCGTACACCCCCGGCTCTGCTCCGCTCCATAAACACACAGCTCTGCTCCATAAACACACGGCTCCGCTCTGTACACCTCGTACATACACAGCTCTGCTCCGTACACCTCGTACACACACGGCTCCGCTCTGTACACCTCGTACACACACGGCTCTGCTCCGTACACCTTGTAAACCCCTCCTGACCCCACACAAGTACACACACGGCTCTGCTACATCCACCTTGTAAAACCTCTCCTGACCCCACACAAGTACACACACGGCACTGCTACATCCACCTTGTAAAACCCCTCCTGACCCACACAAGTACACACACGGCTCTGCTACATCCATCTTGTAAAAGCCCTCCTGACCCCACACAAGTACACACACGGCTCTGCTTCATCCACCTTGTAAACCCCTCCTGACCCCACACACGTACACACACGGCTCTGCTACATCCACCTTCTAAACCCCTCCTGACCTCACACAAGTACACACACGGCTCTGCTACATCCACCTTGTAAACCCCTCCTGACTCCACACAAGTACACACACGGCTCTGCTACATCCACCATGTAAAACCCCTCCTGACCCCACACAAGTACACACACGGCTCTGCTACATCCACCTTGAAAAACCCCTCCTGACCCCACACAAAGTACACACATGGCCCTGCTACATCCACCTTGTAAAACCCCTCCTGACCCCACACAAGTACACGCATGGCTCTGCTACATCCACCTTGTAAACCCCTCCTAACCCCACACAAAGTACACACATGGCCCTGCTACATCCACCTTGTAAAACGCCTCCCTGACCCCACACAAGTACACACGCGGCTCTGCTACATCCAACTTGTAAACCCCTCCTAACCCCACACAAGTACACACAGGGCTCTGCTACATCCACCTTGTAAAACACCTCCCTGACCCCACACAAGCGGCTCTGCTACATCCACCTTGTAAACCCCTCCTAACCCCACACAAGTACACACACGGCTCTGCTACATCCACCTTGTAAAACCCCTCCTGACCCACACAAGTACTTACGCGGCTCTGCTACATCCACCTTGTAAAACCCCTCCTGACCCCACACAAGACAAGTACACACGCGGCTCTGCTACGTCCACCTTGTAAACCCCTCCTGACCCCACACAAGTACACACACGGCTCTGCTTCATCCACCTTGTTAAACCCCTCCCTGACCCCACTGTCCCACACATAAACGTTACCTCATCCATCCAGACCAGCACCATAATGACAAGCGACCAGCACAGCAGAGTCCTGCAGCCGCCCTGATCATGTGACCCCTGACTCCTCCCCTCCTGTGACCTCATCACAGGTCCTGTGCCGGCACCGCACACAAGATTACAGCCGAAGGAAGCGATGATCATTGCTGGCCCTAAGGCTGTGTGCACACGCTGCGGATTTTGCTGCGGTTCCGCAGCAGTTTTTGCTGCGGTGTACAGTAGCATGATTCCCTATGGGAATCAAAAACCGCAATGCAGATTGTGCGTAATTTTCCGCGCGGATTATCTGCAGTTTTCAATCCGCAGAAAGAATTGACATGTCAATTCTTGCTGCGGTTTGCCATTTCCTCCATTGAGGAGATGAAAAACCGCAGGGCAAAACCGCAGAGCAATCCACAGGTATTTTGACCTGCGGTTTCACCTGCGGATTTCACAAAATCCGCGCAGATGAATCCGCACCTAATCCACAGCGTGTGCACACAGCCTAAGGCTGTGTGCAAACAATGCAGATTTGCAGTGGATCCGCAGCAGATTTTACTGCACAGAAACGTTGCATATCCGCATTGTGATGTACAGTAGCCTTAAAATCAATGGAAAAAAAAAACGCTGTGCAGACGCTGCGGATTTTTATGCGCGGTTTTCCTGCGGTACAAAATCCACAGCATGTTACTTCTTTTGTGCGGTTTTCCATCTCCCCTGTCACCAAATCCGCAGGGGGAAAACCGCACAAAAACCGCAATAAAACCGCAGGAAAAATGGAAGAAATCTGCAAGGCTAAAAAGTCATCTGCACTCAGCCTAAGGGGCTGAATCACTGCGTGGGTCCCTCGCGGAGGGCGCAAGATGGGGTCAGTACATGGGGGGCGTGGCGGCGGCCGGCGGGTATCCCAGACAGCGTGAGTGGGCCCTCCCATCTCACCAGGGCCCCGGCAATTGCCCGGGTGCGCCGGGTGCTGACGCCGGCCCTGGCCTACGCATATCAATGATCATAACTGCCACCTCACGACTGCCCCATGTTTTCTCTATGGCAACATTTTCCCGTTAAAATGCATTCCAGTGACAGGAAAATGTTTTTTCAAATGCAAATTGTGCAAAAACTACAAATCCGATCAACACGAAAAATACTTAGCACACCTCTCGTGGACTCTGGCTTCGAATCAACACCTCAACAGAGTCTGTGCGTGTAGAGGTTCGGGCCGCATTAATTGCGGAAATCAACTGAATAGTAATAATAATACTAGATGTGTATTTCCTGAAGGAAGTACAGATAGTGGTTTGAAATGGTGCCCGGGCTGCCCCTTTAAGAGAGACTTGCCTGCTGCCCCTTCAAGACTTTCAACTCAGGATACGATTTAACTGTGGGTGCCTCTCAGGGGCCACTTTGGCCTCATGGTCTGATTTTGTGGGTGGGGCCCCTCAGGGCCTGATTTTGTGGGTGGGGCCCCTCAGGGTCTGATTTTGTGGCCGGGGCCACTCAGGGTCCGATTTGGTGGCCGGGGCCCCTCAGGGTCCGATTTGGTGGCCGGGGCCCCTCAGGGTCTGATTTGGTGGGTGGGGCCCCTCAAGGTCCGATTTTGTGGCTGGAGCCCCTCAGGGTCCGATTTTGTGGCCGGGGCCAATCAGGATCCGATTTTTGTGGCCGGAACCCCTCAGGGTCCAATTTTGCAGGTGGGGCCCCTCAGGGTCCGATTTTGTGGCCAGGGCCCGTCAGGGTCCGATTTTGTGGGTGGGACCTCTCAGGGTCCGATTTGGTGGGCGGGGCCCCTCAGGGTCCAATTTGGTGGGCAGGGCCCCTCAGGGTCCGATTTTGTGGGTTGGGCCCCTCAGGGTCCGATTTTGTGGCCGGGGCCCCTCAGGGTCCGATTTTGTGTCAGGGGCCCCTCAGGGTCCGATTTTGTGGTTGGGTCCCCTCAGGGTCCGATTTTGTGGCCGCGGCCCTTCAGGGTCTGATTTTGTGGCCGCGGCCCCTCAGGGTCCGATTTTGTGGCAGGGGCCCCTCTGGGCCCGATTTTGTGGGTGGGGCCCCTCTGGGTCCAATTTGGTGGGCGGGACCACTCTGGGTCCAATTTGGTGGGCGGGGCCTCTCAGGGTCCGATTTTGTGGTTGGGTCCCCTCAGGGTCCGATTTTGTGGTTGGGGGCCCTCAGGGTCCGATTTTGTGGCCGGGGCCTATCAGGGTCCAATTTTGTGACTGGGGCCCATCAGGGTCTGATTTTGTGGCCGCGGCCCCTCAGGGTCTGATTTTGTGGCAGGGGCCCCTCTGGGTCTGATTTTGTGGGCGGACCCCCTCTGGGTCCAATTTGGTGGGCGGGACCACTCTGGGTCCAATTTGGTGGGCGGGACCACTCTGGGTCCGATTTGGTGGGCGGGGCCTCTCAGGGTCCGATTTGGTGGGCGGGGCCCCACAGGGTCCGATTTGGTGGGCGGGACAACTCTGGGTAAGATTTGGAGGCTGGGGTCGCTCAGCCTCCAATTTGGAGGCCGGGGTCGTTGAGCTTCCGATTTGGAGGCCGAGGTCAAAAAGCCTCTGATTTGGAGGCCGGGGTCGATGAGCCTCCGATTTGGAGGCCGGGGTGGCTCAGCCTCCGATTTGGAGGCCGGGGTGGCTCAGCCTCCGATTTGGAGGCCGGGGTGGCTCAGCCTCCGATTTGGAGGCCTGGGTGGCTCAGCCTCCGATTTGGAGGCCGGGGTGGATCAGCCTCCGATTTGGAGGCCGGGGTAGATCAGCCTCCGATTTGGAGGCCGGGGTGGATCAGCCTCCGATTTGGAGGCCGGGGTGGATCAGCCTCCGATTTGGAGGCCGGGGTCGCTCAGCCTCCGATTTGGAGGCCGGGGTGGCTCAGCCTCCGATTTGGAGGCCGGGGTGGCTCAGCCTCTGATTTGGAGGCCGGGGTGGCTCAGCCTCCGATTTGGAGGCCGGGGTCGATCAGCCTCCGATTTGGAGGCCGGGGTCGATCAGCCTCCGATTTGGAGGGCGGGGTGGATCAGCCTTCGATTTGGAGGCCGGGGTCGATCAGCCTCCGATTTGGAGGCCGGGGTGGCTCAGCCTCCGATTTGGAGGCCGGGGTGGCTCAGCCTCCGATTTGGAGGCCGTGGTCGATCAGCCTCCGATTTGGAGGCCGGGGTGGCTCAGCCTCCGATTTGGAGGCCGGGGTGGCTCAGCCTCCTATTTGGAGGATGGGGTGGCTCAGCCTCTTATTTGGAGGCCGGGGTGGCTCAGCCTCTTATTTGGAGGCCGGGGTGGATCAGCCTCCGATTTGGAGGCAGGGGTGGATCAGCCTCCGATTTGGAGGCCGGGGTGGCTCAGCCTCCGATTTGGAGGCCGGGGTGGCTCAGCCTCCGATTTGGAGGCCGGGGTGGCTCAGCCTCCGATTTGGAGGCCGGGGTGGCTCAGCCTCCGATTTGGAGGCCGGTGTGGATCAGCCTCCGATTTGGATGCCGGGGTGGATCAGCCTCCGATTTGGAGGCCGGGGTGGCTCAGCCTCCGATTTGGAGGCCGGGGTGGCTCAGCCTCCGATTTGGAGGCCGGGGTCGATCAGCCTCCGATTTGGAGGCCGGGGTGGCTCAGCCTCCGATTTGGAGGCCGGGGTGGCTCAGCCTCCGATTTTGAGGCCGGGGTGGCTCAGCCTCCGATTTGGAGGCCGGGGTCAATCAGCCTCCGATTTGGAGGCCGGGGTCGATCAGCCTCCGATTTGGAGGCCGGGGTGGCTCAGCCTCCGATTTGGAGGCCGGGGTGGCTCAGCCTCCGATTTGGAGGCCGGGGTGGATCAGCCTCCTATTTGGAGGCCGGGGTGGATCAGCCTCCGATTTGGAGGCCGGGGTGGATCAGCCTCCGATTTGGAGGCCGGGGTGGCTCAGCCTCTGATTTGGAGGCCTGGGTCGATCAGCCTCCGATTTGGAGGCCGGGGTGGATCAGGCTCCGATTTGGAGGCCGGGGTGGATCAGGCTCCGATTTGGAGGCCGGGGTGGCTCATTGTCCGATTTGGAGGCCGGGGTGGCTCAGCCTCCGATTTGGTGTGTCGACCCTTTAAGACTCATTTGGGTGCGCTGGCCCTTTAACAATCACTTTGGCGCGTTGGCCCTTTAAGAGCTAGTTTGGCTGACTGGGCTTCTTTTAAATCCACTTTGGCGCACACATTCTCTCTCAGGGGCATGTGTCATGTGATGAAGCTAGATTTGCATTTGTGCTGTGGGTTTGCTTTAAGAGCTGATATTATGTGGCAGAGGCTCTGTGCTGGGGTTCAAGTGAAGTTCGTAGGCGTTGGCATAGTAACTGGGTCTGCCTGCGCATATCAATGAGCTCAACTGTCATTTCAATCGCCTCAGGGCACGTTTTGCCATTTCCTATTGAAAAGCATTGGAGACAGTGCATTCCAATGACGGGAAAAAAAATTTTCAAACGCAAATTGCGCAAAAACTACAAATCCGATCGACACGAAAAATACTTAGCACACCTCTCATGGACACTGGCTTCGAAACGACACCTCAACGGAGTCTGTGCGTGTAGCGGTTCGGGCCGCATTAATTGCGGAAATCAACTTAATAATAATAAGAAGAATAAGTTAGCAGCGTTCGGATTACAATATAGTGGTTTTTTCAAACCACTATAACTAGATGTGTATTTCCTGAAGGAAGTACAGATAGTGGTTTGAAATGGTGCCCGGTCTGCCCCTTTAAGAGAGACTTGCCTGCTGCCCCTGCAAGACTTTCAACTCAGGATCCGTTTTAAATGTGGGTGCCTCTCAGGGGCCACTTTGGCCTCAGGGTCTGATTTGGTGGGTGGGGCCCCTGAGGATCCGATTCGGTGGCCTGGGCTCCTCAGGATTTGAATTAGTTGCCGGGATTCCTCAGGGTCCAGTTTTGTGGGTGTGGCCCCTCAGGGTCGGATTTTGTGGGTGTTTGCCCCTCAGGGTCCGATTTTGTGGGTGGGTCCCCTCAGGGTCCGATTTTATGGGTGGGGACCCTCAGGGTCCGATTTTGTGGGTGGGGCCCCTCATGGTCTGATTTTGTGTCCGGGGCCCCTCAGGGTCCGATTTTATGGCCGGGGCCCCTCAGGGTCTGATTTTATGGCCGGGGCCCCTCAGGGTCTGATTTTGCGGGTGGGGCCTCTCAGGGTCCGATTTTGTGGGTGGGGCCCCTCAGGGTCCGATTTTGTGGGTGGGGCCCCTCAGGGTCCGATTTTGTGGCTGGGGCCCCTCAGGGTCCGATTTTGTTGATTGGGCCCCTCAGGGTCCGATTTTGAGGGTGGGGCCCCTCAGGGCTTGAATTGTTGGCCGGGATCCCTCAGGCTCCTATTTTGTGGGTGTGGCCTCTCTGGGTCTGATTTGGTGGGAGGGGCCACTCTGGGTAAGATTTGGAGGCTGGGGTCGCTCAGCCTCCAATTTGGAGGCCGGGGTCGTTGAGCTTCCGATTTGGAGGCCGAGGTCAAAGAGCCTCCGATTTGGAGGCCGGGGTGGCTCAGCCTCCGATTTGGAGGCCGGGGTGGCTCAGCCTCCGATTTGGAGGCCGGGGTGGCTCAGCCTCCGATTTGGAGGCCGGGGTGGCTCAGCCTCCTATTTGGAGGCCGGGGTGGCTCAGCCTCCGATTTGGAGGCCGGGGTGGATCAGCCTCCGATTTGGAGGCCGGGGTGGATCAGCCTCCGATTTGGAGGCCGGGGTGGATCAGCCTCCGATTTGGAGGCCGGGGTGGATCAGCCTCCGATTTGGAGGCCGGGGTGGATCAGCCTCCGATTTGGAGGCCGGGGTGGCTCAGCCTCCGATTTGGAGGCCGGGGTGACTCAGCCTCCGATTTGGAGGCCGCGGTGACTCAGCCTCCGATTTGGAGGCCGGGGTGGCTCAGCCTCCGATTTGGAGGCCGGGGTCGATCAGCCTCCGATTTGGAGGCCGGGGTGGCTCAGCCTCCGATTTGGAGGCCGGGGTGGCTCAGCCTCCTATTTGGAGGCCGGGGTGGCTCAGCCTCCGATTTGGAGGCCGTGGTGGCTCAGCCTTTGATTTGGAGGCCTGGGTCGATCAGCCTCCGATTTGGAGGCCGTGGTGGATCAGCCTCCGATTTGGAGGCCGGGGTGGATCAGCCTCCGATTTGGAGGGCGGGGTGGATCAGCCTCCGATTTGGAGGGCGGGGTGGATCAGCCTCCGATTTGGAGGCCGGGGTGGCTCAGCCTCCGATTTGGAGGCCGGGGTGGCTCAGCCTCCGATTTGGAGGCCGGGGTGGCTCAGCCTCCGATTTGGAGGCCGGGGTGGCTCAGCCTCCGATTTGGAGGCCGGGGTGGCTCAGCCTCCGATTTGGAGGCCGGGGTGGCTCAGTCTCCGATTTGGTGTGTCGGCCCTTTAAGACTCATTTGAGTGCGCTGGCCCTTTAACAATCACTTTGGCGCGTTGGCCCTTTAAGAGCTAGTTTGGCTCACTGGGCTTCTTTTAAATCCACTTTGGCGCACACATTCTCTCTCAGGGGCATGTGTCATGTGATGAAGCTAGATTTGCATTTGTGCTGTGGGTTTCGCTTTAAGAGCTGATATTATGTGGCAGAGGCTCTGTGCTGGGGTTCAACTGAAGTTCGTAGGCGTTGGCATAGTAACTGGGTCTGCCTGCGCATATCAATGAGCTCAACTGTCATTTCAATCGCCTCAGGGCACGTTTTGCCATTTCCTATTGAAAAGCATTGGAGACAGTGCATTCCAATGACGGGAAAAAAAATTTTCAAACGCAAATTGCGCAAAAACTACAAATCCGATCGACACGAAAAATACTTAGCACACCTCTCATGGACGCTGGCTTCGAAACGACACCTCAACGGAGTCTGTGCATGTAGCGGTTCGGGCCGCCTTAATTGCGGAAATCAACTTAATAATAATAAGAAGAATAAGTTAGCAGCGTTCGGATTACAATATAGTGGTTTTTTCAAACCACTATAACTAGATGTGTATTTCCTGAAGGAAGTACAGATAGTGGTTTGAAATGGTGCCTGGGCTGCCCCTTTAAGAGAGACTTGCCTGCTGCCCCTGCAAGACTTTCAACTCAGGATCCGTTTTAAATGTGGGTGCCTCTCAGGGGCCACTTTGGCCTCAGGGTCTGATTTGGTGGGTGGGGACCCTCAGGATCCAATTCGGTGGCCTGGGCTCCTCAGGATTTGAATAAGTGGCCGGGATTCCTCAGGGTCCAATTTTGTGGGTGTGGCCCCTCAGGGTCCGATTTTGTGGGCGGGGCCCCTCAGGGTCCGATTTGGTGGGCGGGGCCTCTCAGGGTCCGATTTTGTGGGCGGGGCCCCTCAGGGTCCGATTTTGTGGGCGGGGCCCCTCAGGGTCCGATTTTGTGGGTGGGGCCCCTCAGGGTCCGATTTTGTGGGTGGGGCCCCTCTGGGTTCGATTTTGTGGCCGGGGTCTCTCAGGGTCCGATTTTGTGGCCGGTGCCCCTCAGGGTCCGATTTTGTGGACGGGGACCATTCTGGATCTGATTTGGTGGTCGGGGCCCCTCAGGGTCCGATTTTGTGGGTAGGGCCCCTCAGGGTCTAATTTTGTGGCCGGGGCCCCTCAGGATCCGATTTTGAGGCCGGTGCCCCTCTGGGTTCGATTTGGTGGGCGGGGCCCCTCAGGGTCCAATTTGGTGGGCGGGGCCCCTCTGGGTCCAATTTGGTGGGCGAGGCCTCTCAGGGTCTGATTTGGTGGGCGGGCGAATAGGACCCTGAGGGGCCCCGCCCACCAAATTGGATTTGGTGGTTGGGGCCTTTCAGAATCCGATTTGGTGAGCGGGGCCCCTCAGAGTTCAATTTGGTGAGCGGGGCCCCTCAGAGTTCAATTTGGTGAGCAGGGTCCCTCAGAGTTCAATTTGGTGAGCAGGGTCCCTCAGGGTCCGATTTGGTGGGCGGGGCCCCTCAGGGTCCGAAATGGTGGGCGGGGCCCCTCAGGGTTCCATTTGGTGAGCGGGGTCCCTCAGGGTCCGATTTGGTGGGCGGGGCCGCTCAGGGTCCGATTTTGTGGGTGGGAGCCCTCAGGGTCCGATTTTGTGGGTGGGGACCCCTGGGTCTGATTTGGTGGGCGGGGACCCTCAGGGTCCGATTTGGTGGGCTGGGCCCCTCAGGGTCCGATTTGGTGGGTGGGGCTCCTCAGTGTCCGAATTTGTGGTTGGGGCCCCTCAGGGTCTGATTTTGTGGGTGGGGCCCCTCATGGTCCGATTTTGTGTCCGGGACCCCTCGGGGTCCGATTTTGTGGTTGGGGCCCTTCACAATCCGATTTGGTGGGCGGGGTCCCTCAGGGTCTGATTTGGTGGGTGGGGCCCCTCAGTGTCTGATTTGCTGGGCGGGGGCCATTCTGGGTCTGATTTGGTGGGCGGGGCCCCTCAGGGTCCGATTTTGTGGGCGGGGACCCTCAGGGTCTGATTTTGTGGCCGGGGCCCCTCTTGGTCCGATTTTGTGGGTGGGGCCCCTCAGGGTTCGATTTTGTGGGTGGGGCCCCTCAGGGTCCGATTTGGTGGGCGGGGGCGCACTTTGGCGCACATTCTCTCTCAGGGGCATGCGTCATGTGATGAAGCTAGATTTGCATTTGTGCTGTGGGTTTCGCTTTAAGAGCTGATATGTGGCAGAAGCTCTGTCCTGGGGGAGTCATGTGACGTTCGTAGGCGTTGGCATAGTAACTGGGTGTGCCTGCGCATATCAATGAGCTTTACTGCCATTTCAATCGCCTCAGGGCACGTTTTAAGTTTCCCATTCAAATGCATTGAGACACTGCATTCCAATGACAGGGAAAAAAAATTTCAAACGCAAATTGCGCAAAAACTACAAATCCGATCGACACGAAAAATACTTAGCACACCTCTCGTGGACGCTGGCTTTGAAACGACACCTCAACGGAGTCTGTGCGTGTAGCGGTTCGGGCCGCATTAATTGCGGAAATCAACTGAAAAATAAGAATAAGTTAGCAGCGTTCGGATTACAACATTAATACTAGATGTGTATTTCCTGAAGGAAGTACAGATAGTGGTTTGAAATGGTGCCTGGGCTGCCCCTTTAAGAGAGACTTGCCTGCTGCCCCTGCAAGACTTTCAACTCAGGATCCGTTTTAAATGTGGGTGCCTCTCAGAGGCCACTTTGGTCTCAGGGTCCGATTTGGTTGGCGGGGCCACTCTCGGTCCGATTTAGTGGACGGTGCCCCTCAGGGTCCGATTTGGTGGGCGGGGCCCCTCAGTGTCCGATTTTTTGAGCTGGGCCACGCTGGGTCGGATTTGTTGGCCAGGGTCGATCAGCCACCGATTTGGAGCGTGGGGTCACTCAGCTTTCGATTTGGCGCGCCGGCCCTTTAAGACTAACTTTGGTGCGCCGGCTCCTTAAGAATCACTTTGGCGCGTCAGCCCTTTAAGAGCCAGTTTGTCTCACTGGGCTTCTAAATCCACTTTGGCGCATATTCTCTCTCAGGGGCATGCATCATGTGATGAAGCTAGATTTGCATTTGTGCTGTGGGTTTCGCTTTAAGAGCTATTATCTGCCAGAAACTCTGTCCTGGAGAGGTCATGTATAGTTCGTAGGCGTTGGCATAGTAACTGGGTCTGCAGCTGCGCATATCAATGCGCTTAACTGCCCTTTGAATCGCCTCAGGGCATGTTTTCTCTGTGGCAACATTTTCCCATTGAAATGCATTGATGAAAAGGATTTTTTCAAACGCAAATTGCGCAAAAAGTACAAATCCGATCGACATGAAAATTACTTAGCACACCACTCGTGGATGCTGGCTTCGAAACGACACCTCAACGGAGTCTGTGCGTGTAGCGGTTCGGGCCGCATTAATTGCGGAAATCAACTGAATAATAATAATAATACTAGATGTGTATTTCCTGAAGGAAGTACAGATAGTGGTTTGAAATGGTGCCCGGGCTGCCCCTTTAAGAGAGACTTGCCTGCTGCCCCTGCACGACTTTCAACTCAGTATCCGTTTTACCTGTGGGTGCCTCTCAGAAGCCACTTTGGCCTGTGGGGCCCCTCAGGGTCTGATTTGGTGGGTGGGGCCCCTCAGGATCCGATTCAGTGGACTGGGCTCCTCAGGGCTTGAATTGGTGGGCCGATTTGGTGGGCGAGGCCCCTCAGGGTCCGGTTTGGTGGGCACGGCCCCTCCGGGTCTGATTTGGCGGGTGGGACCCCTCTGGGTCCGATTTGGTGGGCGGGGCCCCTCAGAGTTCGATTTGGTGGGTGGGGCACCACAGGGCCCGATTTGATGGGCGGGGCGCCACAGGGTCTGATTTGGTGGGAGGGGCCACTCTGGGTCCAGTTTGGTGGGCGGGGCCCCACAGGGTCCGATTTGGTGAGTGGGGCCCCACTTGTCCAATTTCGTGGGCGGGGCTCCTCTGGTTCCGATTTGGTAGATGGGGCCTCTCAGGGTCCGATTTGGTGGGCGGGGCTCTTCAGGGTATGATTTGGCAGGCGGGGCCCATGAGAGTCTGATTTGGTGGGCGGCGCCCCTCATGGCCTGATGCATACTCTCTAGCAACATGTGCCTTATCTTTTCATTTTGCATTTTGTGGTTTGTTTTAACTCTCTCTGGAATCTCTTTCTATATCAGCACTCCTTCCCTTTAGGTCAGTTCCTTAAGAGGAACGTGAAACACACACACACACACACACTCACATTCACACTCACACACACACTCACATTCACACTCACACACACATTCACACTCACTCACGCGGGGCCACTCTGGGTCTGATTAGGTGGGCGGGGCCCCTTAGTGTCAGATTTGGTGGGTGGGACCCCTCAGGGTCTGATTTGGTGGGCGGGGCCACTCTGGGTCCAATTTGATGGGCGGGGCCCTTCAGGGTACAATTTGGTAGGCGGGACCACTCTGAGTCTGATTTGGTGGGAGGGGCCCCTCAGGGTTCGATTTGGTGGGCGGGCCACTCTGGGTCCGATTTGGAGGGCGGGGCCACTCTGGGTCTGATTTGGTGAGCGGGGCCCCTCAGGGTCCAATTTGGTGGGCGGGGCCTCTCTGGGTCCGATTTGGTGGGCGGGGCCAATCCGGGGCCGATTTGTTGGCCTGGGTAGCTCAGCCTCCGATTTGTAGGCCAGGGTTGATCAGCCTCCGATTTGGAGCCTGGGGTCACTCAGCATTCGATTTGGCGCGCCGGCCATTTAAGGCTCATTTTGGTGCGCCGGCCCTTTAAGATTCACTTAGGCGCGTCGGCTGTTTAAGAGCTAGTTTGGCGCACTGGGCTTCTAAATTCACTTTGGCGTACATTCTCTCTCAGGGGCACGCGTCATGTGATGCAGCTAGATTTGCATTTGTGCTGTGGGTTTCGCTTTAAGAGCTGATATTATCGCCAGAAACTGTGTCCTGAGGGCGTCATGTGAAGTTCTTTGGCGTTAGCATAGTAACTGGTTCTTCCTGCGCATATCAATGAGCTGAACTGCCATTTGAATCGCCTCAGGGCATATTTTCTCTAAGGCAAAATTTCCCCATTGAAAAGCATTGAGACAATACATTCAAATGACGGGAAAAAAAATTTCTAATGCAAATTGTGCAAAAACTACAAATCCAATCGACACGAAAATTACTTAGCACACCTCTCGTGGATGCTGGCTTCGAAACGACACCTCAACGGAGTCTGTGCGTGTAGCGGTTCGGGCCGCATTAATTGCGGAAATCAACTGAATAATAAGAATAAGTTAGCAGCGGTCGGATTACAACATTAATACTAGATGTGTATTTCCTGAAGGAAGTACAGATAGTGGTTTGAAATGGTACCCGGCTGCCCCTTTAAGAGAGTCTTGCCTGCTGCCCCTGCAAGACTTTCAACTCAGGATCCGTTTTAACTGTGAGTGCCTCTCAGGGGCCACTTTAGCCTCAGGGTCTGATTTGGTGGGTGGGTCTCCTCAGGATCTGATTCCTTGGCCTGGGCTCCTCAGGGCTTAAATTGTTGGCCGGCATCCCTCAGGCTCCTATTTTGTGGGTGTGGCCCCTCAGGGTCAGATTTTGTGGGTTGGGCCCCTCAGGGTCCGATTTTGTGGTTGGGACCTCTCAGGGTCCGATTTTGTGGTTGGGGTCCCTCAGGGTCCGATTTTGTGGTTGGGACCTCTCAGGGTCCGATTTTGTGGTTGGGGCCCCTCAGGGTCCGATTTTGTGGCCGGGGCCCCTCAGGGTCCGATTTTGTGGTTGGGACCTCTCAGGGTCCGATTTTGTGGTTGGGGCCCCTCAGGGTCCGATTTTGTGGCCGGGGCGCCTCAGGGTCCGATTTTGTGGTTGGGCCCCTCAGGGTCCGATTTTGTGGGTTGGGCCCCTCAGGGTCCGATTTTGTGGGTTGGGCCCCTCAGGGTCCGATTTTGTGGGTTGGGCCCCTCAGGGTCCGATTTTGTGGCCGGGGCCCCTCAGGGTCCGATTTTGTGGTTGGGACCTCTCAGGGTCCGATTTTGTGGTTGGGGCCCCTCAGGGTCCGATTTTGTGGCCGGGGTGCCTTAGGGTCCGATTTTGTGGTTGGGCCCCTCAGGGTCCGATTTTGTGGGTGGGGCCACTCAGGGTCCGATTTGGCGGGCGGGTCCCCTCAGGGTCCGATTTGGCGGGCGGGTCCCCTCAGGGTCCGATTTGGCGGGCGGGGCACCCCAGGGTCCGATTTGGCAGGCGGGGCACCCCAGGGTCCGATTTGGCAGGCGGGGCACCCCAGGGTCCGATTTGGTGGGCGAGGCCCCTCAGGGTCCAATTTGGTGGGCGAGGCCCCTCAGGGTCCAATTTGGTGGGCGAGGCCCCTCAGGGTCCAATTTGTTGGGCGGGGCCCCTCAGGGTCCAATTTGGTGGGCGAGGCCCCTCAGGGTCCAATTTGGTGGGCGAGGCCCCTCAGGGTCCAATTTGGTGGGCGAGGCCCCTCAGGGTCCAATTTGGTGGGCGAGGCCCCTCAGGGTCCAATTTGGTGGGCGGGGCCCCTCGGTCCAATTTTCTGGCCGGGGCCCCTCAGGGTCCGATTTTGTGGGTTGGGCCCCTCAGGGTCCAATTTGTTGGGCGGGGCCCCTCAGGGTCCAATTTGGTGGGCGAGGCCCCTCAGGGTCCAATTTGGTGGGCGAGGCCCCTCAGGGTCCAATTTGGTGGGCGAGGCCCCTCAGGGTCCAATTTGGTGGGCGGGGCCCCTCAGGGTCCGATTTTCTGGCCGGGGCCCCTCAGGGCCTGATTTTGTGCCCGGGGCCCCTCAGGGTCTGATTTTGTGGTTGGGGCCTCTCAGGGTCCGATTTTGTGGCCGGGGCCCCTCAGGGTCCGATATTGTGGCCGAGGCCCCTCAGGGTCTGATTTTGTGGCAAGGGTCAATCAGCCTGCGATCTGGAGGCCAGGGTCGATCAGCCTCCGATTTGGAGGCCGGGGTGGCTCAGCCTCCAATTTGGAGGCCGGGGTCGATCAGCCTCCGATTTGGAGGCCGGGGTCGATCAGCCTCCGATTTGGAGGCCGGGGTGGCTCAGCCTCCGATATGGAGCCTGGGGTCACTCAGCTTTCGATTTGGTATGTCGGCCCATTAAGACTCATTTCGGTGCGCCGGCCCTTTAACAATCACTTTGGTGCGTCGGCCCTTTAAGAGCTAGTTTGGCTCACTGGGCTTCTTCTAAATCAACTTTGGCGGACATTCTCTCTCAGGGGCATGTGTCATGTGATGAAGCTAGATTTGCATTTGTGCTGTGGGTTTCGCTTTAAGAGCTGATATTATGTGGTAGAAGCTCTGTCCTGGGGGCGTCATGTGACGTTCGTAGGCGTTGGCATAGTAACTGGGTGTGCCTGCGCATATCAGTGAGCTTTACTGCCATTTCAATCGCCTCAGGGCACGTTTTAAGTTTCCCATTGAAAAGCATTGAGACAGTGCATTCCAATGACGGGAAAAAAAATTTTCAAACGCAAATTGCACAGAAACTACAAATACGATCGACACGAAAAATACTTAGCACACCTCTCATGGACGCTGGCTTCGAAACGACACCTCAACGGAGTCTGTGCGTGTAGCGGTTCGGGCCGCATTAATTGCGGAAATCAACTGAATAACTTGTGATTGGCGCATTATAATTGTAATACTAGATGTGTATTTCCTGAAGGAAGTACAGATAGTGGTTTGAAATGGTGCCCGGGCTGCCCCTTTAAGAGAGACTTGCCTGCTGCCCCTGCACGACTTTCAACTCAGTATCCGTTTTACCTGTGGGTGCCTCTCAGGGGCCACTTTGGCCTGTGGGGCCCCTCAGGGTCTGATTTGGTGGGTGGGGCCCCTCAGGATCCGATTCAGTGGACTGGGCTCCTCAGGGCTTGAATTGGTGGGCCGATTTGGTGGGCGAGGCCCCTCAGGGTCCGGTTTGGTGGGCACGGCCCCTCCGGGTCTGATTTGGCGGGTGGGACCCCTCTGGGTCCGATTTGGTGGGCGGGGCCCCTCAGAGTTCGATTTGGTGGGTGGGGCACCACAGGGCCCGATTTGATGGGCGGGGCGCCACAGGGTCTGATTTGGTGGGAGGGGCCACTCTGGGTCCAGTTTGGTGGGCGGGGCCCCACAGGGTCCGATTTGGTGAGTGGGGCCCCACTTGTCCAATTTCGTGGGCGGGGCTCCTCTGGTTCCGATTTGGTAGATGGGGCCTCTCAGGGTCCGATTTGGTGGGCGGGGCTCTTCAGGGTATGATTTGGCAGGCGGGGCCCATGAGAGTCTGATTTGGTGGGCGGCGCCCCTCATGGCCTGATGCATACTCTCTAGCAACATGTGCCTTATCTTTTCATTTTGCATTTTGTGGTTTGTTTTAACTCTCTCTGGAATCTCTTTCTATATCAGCACTCCTTCCCTTTAGGTCAGTTCCTTAAGAGGAACGTGAAACACACACACACACACTCACATTCACACTCACACACACACTCACATTCACACTCACACACACATTCACACTCACTCACGCGGGGCCACTCTGGGTCTGATTAGGTGGGCGGGGCCCCTTAGTGTCAGATTTGGTGGGTGGGACCCCTCAGGGTCTGATTTGGTGGGCGGGGTCACTCTGGGTCCAATTTGATGGGCGGGGCCCTTCAGGGTACAATTTGGTAGGCGGGACCACTCTGAGTCTGATTTGGTGGGAGGGGCCCCTCAGGGTTCGATTTGGTGGGCGGGCCACTCTGGGTCCGATTTGGAGGGAGGGGCCACTCTGGGTCTGATTTGGTGAGCGGGGCCCCTCAGGGTCCAATTTGGTGGGCGGGGCCTCTCTGGGTCCGATTTGGTGGGCGGGGCCAATCCGGGGCCGATTTGTTGGCCTGGGTAGCTCAGCCTCCGATTTGTAGGCCAGGGTTGATCAGCCTCCGATTTGGAGCCTGGGGTCACTCAGCATTCGATTTGGCGCGCCGGCCATTTAAGGCTCATTTTGGTGCGCTGGCCCTTTAAGATTCACTTAGGCGCGTCGGCTGTTTAAGAGCTAGTTTGGCGCACTGGGCTTCTAAATTCACTTTGGCGTACATTCTCTCTCAGGGGCACGCGTCATGTGATGCAGCTAGATTTGCATTTGTGCTGTGGGTTTCGCTTTAAGAGCTGATATTATCGCCAGAAACTGTGTCCTGAGGGCGTCATGTGAAGTTCTTTGGCGTTAGCATAGTAACTGGTTCTTCCTGCGCATATCAATGAGCTGAACTGCCATTTGAAACGCCTCAGGGCATATTTTCTCTAAGGCAAAATTTCCCCATTGAAAAGCATTGAGACAATACATTCAAATGACGGGAAAAAAAATTTCTAATGCAAATTGTGCAAAAACTACAAATCCAATCGACACGAAAATTACTTAGCACACCTCTCGTGGATGCTGGCTTCGAAACGACACCTCAACGGAGTCTGTGCGTGTAGCGGTTCGGGCCGCATTAATTGCGGAAATCAACTGAATAATAAGAATAAGTTAGCAGCGGTCGGATTACAACATTAATACTAGATGTGTATTTCCTAAAGGAAGTACAGATAGTGGTTTGAAATGGTACCCGGCTGCCCCTTTAAGAGAGTCTTGCCTGCTGCCCCTGCAAGACTTTCAACTCAGGATCCGTTTTAACTGTGAGTGCCTCTCAGGGTGGGTGGGGCCCCTCAGGGTCCGTTTTTGTGGGTTGGGCCCCTCAGGGTCCGATTTTGTGGGTTGGGCCCCTCAGGGTCCGATTTTGTGGTTGGGACCTCTCAGGGTCCGATTTTGTGGTTGGGGCCCCTCAGGGTCCGATTTTGTGGTTGGGACCTCTCAGGGTCCGATTTTGTGGTTGGGGCCCCTCAGGGTCCGATTTTGTGGCCGGGGCGCCTCAGGGTCCGATTTTGTGGTTGGGCCCCTCAGGGTCCGATTTTGTGGGTTGGGCCCCTCAGGGTCCGATTTTGTGGGTTGGGCCCCTCAGGGTCCGATTGTGTGGGTTGGGCCCCTCAGGGTCCGATTTTGTGGCCGGGGCCCCTCAGGGTCCGATTTTGTGGTTGGGACCTCTCAGGGTCCGATTTTGTGGTTGGGGCCCCTCAGGGTCCGATTTTGTGGCCGGGGCGCCTTAGGGTCCGATTTTTTGGTTGGGCCCCTCAGGGTCCGATTTTGTGGGTGGGGCCACTCAGGGTCCGATTTGGCGGGCGGGTCCCCTCAGGGTCCGATTTGGCGGGCGGGTCCCCTCAGGGTCCGATTTGGCAGGCGGGGCACCCCAGGGTCCGATTTGGCAGGCGGGGCACCCCAGGGTCCGATTTGGTGGGCGAGGCCCCTCAGGGTCCAATTTGGTGGGCGAGGCCCCTCAGGGTCCAATTTGGTGGGCGAGGCCCCTCAGGGTCCAATTTGTTGGGCGGGGCCCCTCAGGGTCCAATTTGGTGGGCGGGGCCACTCGGGGGCCGATTTGGTGGGTGAGGCCACTCGGGGGGGCCGATATGGTGGGCGGGGCCACTCGGGGGCCAATTTGGTAGGCGGGGCCACTCGGGGGCCGATTTGGTGGGCGGCGCCCCTCAGGGTCCGATTTGGTGGACGGGGCTACTCTGGGTCCGATTTGCTGGGCGGGACCACTCTGGGTCTGATTTGGTGAGCGGAGCCCCTCTAGGTCCGATTTCTTGAGCGGGGCCACGCTGGGTCCGATTTGGAGGCCAGGGTCGATCAGCCTCCAATTTGAAGGCCAGGGTGGCTAAGCCTCCGATTTGGAACCTGGGGTCACTCAGTTTTCGATTTGGTGCGCTGGCCCTTTAAGAATCACTTTGGCGCGTTGGCCGTTTTAGAGACAGGGTGGCTCACTGGGCTTCTAAATCCACTTTGGCGCACATTCTCTCTCAGGGGCATGCTTCATGTGATGAGGCTAGATTTGCATTTGTGCTGTGGGTTTCGCTGTAAGAGCTGATATTATGTGCCAGAAGCTCTGTCCTGGGGACGTCATGTGACCTTCGTAGGCGTTGGCATAGTAAATGGGTGTGCCTTCACATATCAATGAGCTTTACTGTCATTTGAATTGCCTCAGGGCACGTTTTAAGTTGCCCATTGAAAAGCATTGAGACATGCATTCCAATGACGGGAAAAAAAAATTTCAAACGCAAACTGCGCAAAAACTACAAATCCGATCGACACGAAAAATACTTAGCACACCTCTCGTGGACGCTGGCTTCGAAACAACAGCTCAACGGAGTCTGTGCGTGTAGCGGTTCGGGCACCATTAATTGCAGAAATCAACTGAATAAAAAAAAAAAGTTAGCAGCGTTTGGATCACAACATTAATACTAGATGTGTATTTCCTGAAGGAAGTACAGATAGTGGTTTGAAATGGTGCCCGGGCTGCCACTTTAAGAGACTTGCCTGCTGCCCCTGCAAGACTTTCAACTCAGTATTCGTTTTACCTGTGGGTGCCTCTCAGGAGCCACTTTGGCCTGTGGGGCCCCTCAGGGTCTGATTTGGTGGGTGGGGCCCCTCAGGATCCGATTCAGTGGACTGGGCTACTCAGGGCTTGAATTGGTGGGCGGGGCCACTCTGGGTCCGATTTGGTGGGCGAGGCCCCTCAGGGTCCGTTTTGGTGGGCACGGCCCCTCAGGGTCTGGTTTGGCGGGTGGGACCCCTCTGGGTCCGATTTGGTGGGTGGGGTCCCTCAGGGTTCGATTTGGTGGGTGGGGAACCATAGGGTCCGATTTGATGGGCGGGGCCCCACAGGGTTTGATTTGGTGGGAGGGGCCACTCTGGGTTCAATTTGGTGGGCGGGGCCCCACAGGGTCCGATTTGGTGAGTGGGGCCCCACAGGGTCCAATTTCGTGGGCGGGGCTCCTCTGGTTCCGATTTGGTAGACGGGGCCTCTCAGGGTCCGATTTGGTGGGCGGGTCCCCTCAGGATCCGATTTGGTGAGTGGGGCTCTTCAGGGTATGATTTGGCAGGCGGGGCCCATGAGGGTCTGATTTGGTGGGCGGCGCCCCTCATGGTCTGATTTGATCGGCGGGGCCACTCTGGGTCCAATTTGGTGGGCGGGGCCCTTCATGGTACAATTTGGTAGACGGGACCACTCTGAGTCTGATTTGGTGGGAGGGGCCCCTCAGGGTTCGATTTGGTGGGCGGGGCCACTGTGGGTCCGATTTGGAGGGCGGGGCCACTACGGGTCTGATTTGGTGAGCGGGGCCCCTCTGGGTCTGATTTGGTGGGCGGGGCCTCTTTGGGTCTGATTTGGTGGGCGGGGCCACTCCGGGGCCGATTTGTTGGCCTGGGTGGCTCAGCCTCCGATTTGTAGACCAGGGTCGATCAGCCTCCGATTTGGAGCCTGGGGTCACTCAGCATTCGATTTGGCACGCCGGCCCTTTAAGGCTCACATTGGTGCGCCGGCCCTTTAAGATTCACTTAGGCGCGTCGGCTGTTTAAGAGCTAGTTTGGCGCACTGGGCTTCTAAATTCACTTTGGCGTACATTCTCTCTCAGGGGCATGTGTCATGTGATGAAGCTAGATTTGCATTTGTGCTGTGGGTTTCGCTTTAAGAGCTGATATTATCGCCAGAAACCGTGTCCTGAGGGCGTCATGTGAAGTTCGTTGGCATTGGCATAGTAACTGGGTCTGCCTGCGCATATCAGTGAGCTAAACTGCCATTTGAATCGCCTCAGGGCATATTTTCTCTAAAGAAAAATTTCCCCAATGAAAAGCATTGAGACAATACATTCAAATGACGGGAAAAAAAATTTCTAATGCAAATTGCGCAAAAACTACAAATCCAATCGACACGAAAATTACTTAGCACACCTCTCGTGGACACTGGCTTCGAAACGACACCTCAACGGAGTCTGTGCGTGTAGCGGTTCGGGCCGCATTAATTGCGGAAATCAACTGAATAATAAGAATAAGTTAGCAGCGGTCGGATTACAACATTAATACTAGATGTGTATTTCCTGAAGGAAGTACAGATAGTGGTTTGAAATGGTGCCTGGGCTGCCCCTTTAAGAGAGACTTGCCTGCTGCCCCTGCAAGACTTTCAACTCAGGATCCGTTTTAAATGTGGGTGCCTCTCAGGGGCCACTTTGGCCTCAGGGTCTGATTTGGTGGGTGGGGCCCCTCAGGATCCGATTCGGTGTCCTGGGCTCCTCAGGATTTGAATTAGTGGCCGGGATTCCTCAGGGTCCAATTTTGTGGGTGGGGACCCTCAGGGTCTGATTTTGTGGGTGTGGTCCCTCAGGGTACGATTTTGTGGGTGTGGCCACTCAGGGTCTGATTTTGTGGGTGGGTCCCCTCAGGGTCTGATTGGTTGGCGGGGCCCCTCAGGGTCCGATTTGGTGGGCGGGGCCCCTCAGGGTCCGATTTGGTGGGCGGGGCCCCTCAGGGTCCGATTTGGTGGGCGGGGCCCCTCAGGGTCCGATTTTGTGGGCGGGGCCCCTCAGGGTCCGATTTTGTGGGCGGGGCCCCTCAGGGTCCGATTTGGTGGGCGGGGCCCCTCAGGGTCCGATTTTGTGGGCGGGGCCCCTCAGGGTCCGATTTTGTGGGCGGGGCCCCTCAGGGTCCGATTTGGTGGGCGGGGCCCCTCAGGGTCCGATTTTGTTGCCGGGGTCTCTCAGGGTCCGATTTTGTGGCCGGGGCCCCTCAGGGTCCGATTTTGTGGACAGGGGCCATTCTGGATCTGATTTGGTGGTCGGAGCCCCTCAGGGTCTGATTTTGTGGGTGGGGCCCCTCAGGGTCTAATTTTGTGGCCGGGGCCCCTCAGGATCCGATTTTGAGGCCGGGGCCCCTCAGGGTCCGATTTGGTGGGCGGGGCCCCTCAGGGTCTGATTTGGTGGGCGGGCGAATAGGACCCGGAGGGGCCCCGCCCACCAAATCAGACCCTGAGGGGCCCCGCCCACCAAATTGGATTTGGTGGTTGGGGCCTTTCAGAATCCGATTTGGTGAGCGGGGCCCCTCAGAGTTCAATTTGGTGGGCGGGGCCCCTCAGGGTCCGATTTGGTGGGCGGGGCCCCTCAGGGTCCGATTTGGTGGGCAGGATCCCTCAGGGTCCGATTTGGTGGGCGGGGCCCCTCAGGGTCCGATTTGGTGGGCGGGGCCCCTCAGGGTCCGATTTGGTGAGCGGGGCCCCTCATGTTCCGATTTGGTGAGCGGGGCCCCTCTGTGTCCGATTTGGTGGGCGGGGCCCCTCAGGGTCTGATTTGGTGGGTGGGGCCCCTCAGGGTCCGATTTGGTGGGCGGGGGCACACTTTGGCGCACATTCTCTCTCAGGGGCATGCGTCATGTGATGAAGCTAGATTTGCATTTGTGCTGTGGGTTCCACTTTAAGAGCTGATATTATGTGGCAGAAGCTCTGTCCTGGGGGCGTCATGTGACGTTCGTAGGCGTTGGCATAGTAACTGGGTGTTCCTGCGCATATCAATGAGCTTAACTGCCATTTCAATCGCCTCAGGGCACGTGTTGCCATTTCCCATTCAAATGCATTGAGACAGTGCATTCCAATGACGGGAAAAAAAAATTTCAAACTCAAATTGCGCAAAAACTACAAATCCGATCGACACGAAAAATACTTAGCACACCACTCGTGGACGCTGGCTTCAAAACAACACTTCAGCGGAGTCTGTGCGTGTAGCGGTTCGGGCCGCATTAATTGCGGAAATCAACTGAATAGTAATAATAATACTAGATGTGTATTTCCTGAAGGAAGTACAGATAGTGGTTTGAAATGGTGCCCGGGCTGCCCCTTTAAGAGAGACTTGCCTGCTGCCCCTGCAAGACTTTCAACTCAGGATCCGTTTTAACTGTGGGTGCCTCTCAGGGGCCACTTTGGCCTCAGGGTCCGACTTGGTGAGTGGGGCCCCTCGGTCTGATTTTGTGGCCGGGGCCCCTCAGGGTCCGATTTGGTGGGTGGGGCCCCTCAGGGTCCGATTTGGTGGGTGGGGCCCCTCAGGGTCTGATTTTGTGGCTGGGGCCCCTTAGGGTCCGATTTGGTGGGCGGGGCCCCTCAGTGTCCGATTTTGTGGTCGGGGCCCCTCAGGGTCCGATTTTGTGGCCGGGGCCCCTCAGGGTCCGATTTTGTGGGTGGGGCCCCTCAGAGTTCAATTTGGTGAGCGGGGCACCTCAGGGTCCGATTTGGTCAGTGGGGCCCCTCAGGGTCTGATTTGGTGGGCGGGGCCCCTTAGGGTCCGATTTGGTGGGCGAGGTCCATTCTGGGTCTGATTTGGTGGGCGGGGCTCCTCAGGGTCCAATTTTATGGGTGGGGCCCCTCAGGGTCTGATTTTGTGGCCAGGGCCCCTCAGTGTCCGATTTTGTGGTCGGGGCCCCTCAGGGTCCGATTTTGTGGCCGGTGCCCCTCAGGGTCTAATTTTGTTGGTGGGGCCCCTCAGGGTCCGATTTGGTGAGCTGGGCCACTCTGGGTTCGATTTTGTGGTTGGGGCCCCTCAGGGTCCGATTTGGTGAGCTGGGCCACTATGGGTTCGATTTTATGGTTGGAGCCCCTCAGGGTCCGATTTTGTGGGTGGGTCCCCTCAGGGTCCAATTTTGTGTCCGGGGCCCCTCAGGGTCCGATTTTGTGGTTGGGGCCTTTCAGAATCCGATTTGGTGGGCGGGGCCGCTCAGGATCCGGTTTGGTGAGCGGGCCCCTCAGAGTTCAATTTGGTGAGCAGGGCCCCTCAGGGTCCGCCTTGGTGAGCGGGGCCCCTCAGGGTCCGATTTGGTGAGTGGGGCCCCTCAGGGTCCGATTTGGTGAGCGGGGCCCCTCAGGGTCCGATTTGGTGAGCGGGGCCCCTCAGGGTCCGATTTGGTGAGCGGGGCCCCTCAGGGTCCGATTTGGTGAGCGGGGCCCCTTAGGGTCTGATTTGGTGGGCGGGATCTCTGAGTGCAATTGGTGGGCGGGGTCCCTCAGGGTCCGAATTGGTGGGTTGGGCCTCTCAGGGTCTGATTTGGTGAGCAGGGCCCATCAGGGTCCGATTTGGCGGGTGGGGCAAATCTGGGTCTGATTTGGTGGGCGGGGCCCCTCAGGGTCCGATTTGGTGGGTGGGGCCCCTCAGGGTCCGATTTTGTGGGTGTGGCCCCTCAGCATCTGATTTTGTGGGTGGGGCCCCTCAGGGTCCGATTTTGTGGTTGGGACCCCTCAGGGTCTGATTTTGTGGCCGGGGCCCCTTAGGGCCCGATTTGGTGGGCGGGGCCCCTCAGGGTCCGATTTTGTGGCCGGTGCCCCTCAGGGTCTAATTTTGTGGGTGGGGCCCCTCAGGGTCCGATTTGGTGAGCTGGGCCACTCTGGGTTCGATTTTGTGGTTGGGGCCCCTCAGGGTCCGATTTGGTGAGCTGGGCCACTATGGGTTCGATTTTGTGATTGGAGCCCCTCAGGGTCCGATTTTGTGGGTGGGTCCCCTCAGGGTCCGATTTTGTGTCCGGGGCCCCTCAGGGTCCGATTTTGTGGTTGGGGCCTTTCAGAATCCGATTTGGTGGGCGGGGCCCCTCAGGGTCCGATTTGGTGAGCGGGGCCCCTTAGGGTCTAATTTGGTGGGCGGGATCTCTCAGAGTGCAATTGGTGGGCGGGGTCCCTCAGGGTCCGAATTGGTGGGTTGGGCCTCTCAGGGTCTGATTTCGTGAGCAGGGCCCATCAGGGTCCGATTTGGCGGGCGGGGCAAATCTGGGTCTGATTTGGTGGGCGGGGCCCCTCAGGGTCCGATTTGGTGGGTGGGGCCCCTCAGGGTCCGATTTTGTGGGTGTGGCCCCTCAGCATCTGATTTTGTGGATGGGGCCCCTCAGGGTCTGATTTTGTGGTTGGGACCCCTCAGGGTCCGATTTTGTGGCCGGGGCCCCTTAGGGCCCGATTTGGTGGGCGGGGCCCCTCAGGGTCCGATTTGGTGGGCGGGGCCACTCTGTATCCGATTTAGTGGGCGGGGCCCCTCAGAATCCGATTTGGTTGGCGGGGCCCCTCAGGGTCTGATATGTTGATCGGGGCCCCTCAGGGTCCGATTTGGTGGGCGGGGCCACTCTGGGACCGATTTGGTGGGCGGGTCCCCTCAGGGTCTGATTTAGTGGGCGGGGCCCCTCAGGATCCGATTTGGTGGGCGGGGCCACTCTGGGTCTACTTTGGTGGGCGGGGACTTTCAGGGTCCGATTTGTTGGGCAGGGCCATTCTGGATCTGATTTGGTGGGCGGGACCCCTCAGGATCCTATTTGGTGGGCGGGGCCACTCTGGGTCCGATTTGGTGAGTGGGGCCACTCTGGGTCCGATTTGTAGGCCAGGGTGGCTCAGCCTCCGATTTGTAGGCCAGGGTGGATCAGCCTCCGATTTGGAGCCTGGGGTCACTCAGCTTTCGATTTGGCGCTCCGGCCCTTTAAGGCTCATTTTGGTGCGCCGGCCCTTTAAGAATCACTTAGGCGCGTCGGCCGTTTAAGAGCTGGTTTGGCGCACTGGGCTTCTAAATCCACTTTGGCATACATTCTCTCTCAGGGGCGTGCGTCATGTGATGAAGCTACATTTGCATTTATGCTGTGGGTTTCGCTTTAAGAGCTGATATTATCTGCCAGAAACTGTGTCCTGGGGGCGTCATGTAAAGTTCATAGGCGTTGGCATAGTAACTGGGTCTGCCTGCACATATCAATCAGCTTAACTGCCATGTTTTCTCTATGACAAAATTTCCCCATTGAAAAGCATTGAGACAATACTTTCCAATGACTGGAAAATAAATTTTCTAACGCAAATTGCACAAAAACTACAAATCCGATCGAAATGAAAATTACTTAGCACACCTCTCGTGGACGCTGGCTTCGAAACGACACCTCAACGGAGTCTGTGCATGTAGAGGTTCGGCCCGCATTAAATGCGGAAATCAACTGAATAATAAGAATAAGTTAGCAACTTTCAGATTACAACATTAATACTAGATGTGTATTTCCTGAAGGAAGTACAGATAGTGCTTTGAAATGGTGCCCGGGCTGCCCCTTTATGAGAGACTTGCCTACTGCCCTGCAAGACTTTCAGCTCAGGATCCGTTTTAACTGTGGGTGCCTCTCAGGGGTCACGTTGGCCTGTGGGGCCCCTCAGGGTCTGATTTGGTGGGTGGGGCCCCTCAGGATCCAATTTGGTGACCTGGGCTCTTCGGGGCTTGAAATGGTGGACGGGATCCCTCAGGGTCAGATTTTGTGGCCGGGGCCTCTCGGTCCGATTTTGTGAGAGGGGGCCCCCTTAGGGTCTGATTTTGTGGGTGGAGCCCCTATGGGTCCAATTTGGTGGGCGGGGCCTCTCAGGGTCCTATTTGGTGAGCGGGGCCCCTCAGAGTTCAATTTGGTGAGCGGGGCACCTCAGGGTCCGATTTGGTCAGTGGGGCCCTTCAGGGTCCGATTTGGTGGGCGGGGCCTCTCGGGGTCCTATTTGGTGAGCGGGGCCCCTCAGAGTTCAATTTGGTGAGCGGGGCACCTCAGGGTCCGATTTGGTCAGTGGGGCCCCTCAGGGTCTGATTTGGTGGGCGGGGCCCCTTAGGGTCCGATTTGGTGGGCGGGGTCCATTCTGGGTCTGATTTGGTGGGCGGGGCTCCTCAGGGTCCAATTTTGTGGGTGGGGCCCCTCAGGGTCTGATTTTGTGGCCAGGGCCCCTCAGTGTCCGATTTTGTGGTCGGGGCCCCTCAGGGTCCGATTTTGTGGCCGGTGCCCCTCAGGGTCTAATTTTGTGGGTGGGGCCCCTCGGTCCGATTTGGTGAGCTGGGCCACTATGGGTTCGATTTTATGGTTGGAGCCCCTCAGGGTCTGATTTTGTGTCCGGGGCCCCTCAGGGTCCGATTTTGTGGTTGGGGCCTTTCAGAATCTGATTTGGTGAGCGGGGCCCCTCAGAGTTCAATTTGGTGAGCAGGGCCCCTCAGGGTCCGCCTTGGTGAGCGGGGCCCCTCAGGGTCCGATTTGGTGAGCGGGGCCCCTCAGGGTCCGATTTGGTGAGCGGGGCCCCTTAGGGTCTGATTTGGTGGGCGGGATCTCTCAGAGTGCAATTGGTGGGCGGGGTCCCTCAGGGTCCGAATTGGTGGGTTGGGCCTCTCAGGGTCTGATTTGGTGAGCAGGGCCCATCAGGGTCCGATTTGGTGAGCGGGGCCCCTTAGGGTCTGATTTGGTGGGCGGGATCTCTCAGAGTGCAATTGGTGGGCGGGGTCCCTCAGGGTCCGAATTGGTGGGTTGGGCCTCTCAGGGTCTGATTTGGTGAGCGGGGCCCCTCAGGGTCCGATTTGGTGGGTGGGGCAAATCTGGGTCTGATTTGGTGGGCGGGGCCCCTCAGGGTCCGATTTGGTGAGCGGGGCCCCTCAGGGTCCGATTTGGTGAGCGGGGCCCCTTAGGGTCTGATTTGGTGGGCGGGATCTCTCAGAGTGCAATTGGTGGGCGGGGTCCCTCAGGGTCCGAATTGGTGGGTTGGGCCTCTCAGGGTCTGATTTGGTGAGCAGGGCCCATCAGGGTCCGATTTGGTGGGTGGGGCAAATCTGGGTCTGATTTGGTGGGCGGGGCCCCTCAGGGTCCGATTTGGTGGGTGGGGCCCCTCAGGGTCCGATTTTGTGGGTGTGGCCCCTCAGCATCTGATTTTGTGGGTGGGGCCCCTCAGGGTCCGATTTTGTGGTTGGGACCCCTTAGGGTCCGATTTTGTGGCCGGGGCCCCTTAGGGCCCGATTTGGTGGGCGGGGCCCCTCAGGGTCCGATTTTGTGGCCGGTGCCCCTCAGGGTCTAATTTTGTGGGTGGGGCCCCTCAGGGTCCGATTTGGTGAGCTGGGCCACTCTGGGTTCGATTTTGTGGTTGGGGCCCCTCAGGGTCCGATTTGGTGAGCTGGGCCACTATGGGTTCGATTTTGTGGTTGGAGCCCCTCAGGGTCCGATTTTGTGGGTGGGTCCCCTCAGGGTCCGATTTTGTGTCCGGGGCCCCTCAGGGTCCGATTTGGTGGGCGGGGCCCCTCAGGGTCCGATTTGGTGAGCGGGGCCCCTCAGGGTCCGATTTGGTGAGCGGGGCCCCTTAGGGTCCGATTTGGTGGGTGGGGCCCCTCAGGGTCCGATTTGGTGAGCGGGGCCCCTCAGGGTCCGATTTGGTGGGTGGGGCCCCTCAGGGTCCGATTTTGTGGGTGTGGCCCCTCAGCATCTGATTTTGTGGGTGGGGCCCCTCAGGGTCCGATTTTGTGGTTGGGACCCCTCAGGGTCCGATTTTGTGGCCAGGGCCCCTTAGGGCCCGATTTGGTGGGCGGGGCCCCTCAGGGTCCGATTTGGTGGGCGGGGCCACTCTGTATCCGATTTAGTGGGCGGGGCCCCTCAGAATCCGATTTGGTTGGCGGGGCCCCTCAGGGTCTGATATGTTGATCGTGGCCCCTCAGGGTCCGATTTGGTGGGCGGGGCCACTCTGGGACCGATTTGGTGGGCGGGTCCCCTCAGGGTCTGATTTAGTGGGCGGGGCCCCTCAGGATCCAATTTGGTGGGCGGGGCCACTCTGGGTCTACTTTGGTGGGCGGGGACTTTCAGGTTCCGATTTGTTGGGCAGGGCCATTCTGGATCTGATTTGGTGGGCGGGACCCCTCAGGATCCTATTTGGTGGGCGGGGCCACTCTGGGTCCGATTTGGTGAGTGGGGCCACTCTGGGTCCGATTTGGAGGCCAGGGTGGCTCAGCCTCCGATTTGTAGGCCAGGGTGGATCAGCCTCCGATTTGGAGCCTGGGGTCACTCAGCTTTCGATTTGGCGCTCCGGCCCTTTAAGGCTCATTTTGGTGCACCGGCCCTTTAAGAATCACTTAGGCGCGTCGGCCGTTTAAGAGCTGGTTTCGCGCACTGGGCTTCTAAATCCACTTTGGCGTACATTCTCTCTCAGGGTCATGCATCATCTGATGAAGCTAGATTTGCATTTATGCTGTGGGTTTCGCTTTAAGAGCTGATATTATCTGCCAGAAACTGTGTCCTGGGGGCGTCATGTAAAGTTAGTAGGCGTTGTCATAGTAACTGGGTCTGCCTGCACATATCAATCAGCTTAACTGCCATGTTTTCTCTATGACAAAATTTCCCCATTGAAAAGCATTGAGACAATACTTTCCAATGACTGGAAAATAAATTTTCTAACGCAAATTGCACAAAAACTACAAATCCGATCGAAATGAAAATTACTTAGCACACCTCTCGTGGACGCTGGCTTCGAAACGACACCTCAACGGAGTCTGTGCATGTAGAGGTTCGGCCCGCATTAAATGCGGAAATCAACTGAATAATAAGAATAAGTTAGCAACTTTCAGATTACAACATTAATACTAGATGTGTATTTCCTGAAGGAAGTACAGATAGTGGTTTGAAATGGTGCCCGGGCTGCCCCTTTAAGAGAGACTTGCCTGCTGCCCCTGCAAGACTTTCAAGTCAGGATACGATTTAACTGTGGGTGCCTCTCAGGGGCCACTTTGGCCTCAGGGTCTGATTTTGTGGGTGGGGCCCCTCAGTGTCCGATTTTGTGGGTGGGGCCCCTCAGGGTCTGATTTTGTGGCCGGGGCCACTCAGGGTCCGATTTTGTGGCCGGGGCCACTCAGGGTCCGATTTGGTGGCCGGGGCCCCTCAGGGTCTGATTTGGTGGGTGGGGCCCCTCAAGGTCCGATTTTGTGGCTGGGGCCCCTCAGGGTCCGATTTTGTGGCCGGGGCCACTCAGGATCCGATTTTTGTGGCTGGAACTCCTCAGGGTCCAATTTTGTGGGTGGGGCCCCTCAGCCTCCGATTTGGAGGCCGGGGTGGCTCAGCCTCCGATTTGGAGGCCGGGGTGGCTCAGCCTCCGATTTGGAGGCCGGGGTGGCTCAGCCTCCGATTTGGAGGCCGGGGTGGCTCAGCCTCCGATTTGGAGGCCGGGGTGGATCAGCCTCCGATTTGGAGGCCGGGGTGGCTCAGCCTCCGATTTGGAGGCCGGGGTGGATCAGCCTCCGATTTGGAGGCCGGGGTCGATCAGCCTCCGATTTGGAGGCCGGGGTGGATCAGCCTCCGATTTGGAGGCCGGGGTGGATCAGCCTCCGATTTGGAGGCCGGGGTGGATCAGCCTCCGATTTGGAGGCCTGGGTCGATCAGCCTCCGATTTGGTTGCCGGGGTGGATCAGCCTCCGATTTGGAGGCCGGGGTGGATCAGCCTCCGATTTGGAGGCCGGGGTGGATCAGCCTCCGGGGGTGGATCAGCCTCCGATTTGGAGGCCGGGGTGGATCAGCCTCCGATTTGGAGGCCGGGGTGGATCAGCCTCCGATTTGGAGGCCGGGGTGGATCAGCCTCCGATTTGGAGGCCGGGGTGGATCAGCCTCCGATTTGGAGGCCGGGGTGGATCAGCCTCCGATTTGGAGGCCGGGGTGGATCAGCCTCCGATTTGGAGGCCGGGGTGGATCAGCCTCCGATTTGGAGGCCGGGGTGGATCAGCCTCCGATTTGGAGGCCGGGGTGGCTCAGCCTCCGATTTGGAGGCCGGGGTGGCTCAGCCTCCGATTTGGAGGCCGGGGTGGCTCAGCCTCCGATTTGGAGGCCGGGGTGGCTCAGCCTCCGATTTGGAGGCCGGGGTGGCTCAGCCTTCGATTTGGAGGCCGGGGTGGCTCAGCCTCCGATTTGGAGGCCGGGGTGGCTCAGCCTCCGATTTGGAGGCCGGGGTGGATCAGCCTCCGATTTGGAGGCCGGGGTGGATCAGCCTCCGATTTGGAGGCCGGGGTGGATCAGCCTCCGATTTGGAGGCCGGGGTGGATCAGCCTCCTATTTGGAGGCCGGGGTGGCTCAGCCTCCGATTTGGAGGCCGGGGTGGATCAGCCTCCGATTTGGAGGCCGGGGTGGATCAGCCTCCGATTTGGAGGCCGGGGTGGATCAGCCTCCGATTTGGAGGCCTGGGTGGATCAGCCTCCGATTTGGAGGCCGGGGTGGCTCAGCCTCCGATTTGGAGGCCGGGGTGGATCAGCCTCCGATTTGGAGGCCGGGGTGGATCAGCCTCCGATTTGGAGGCCGGGGTGGATCAGCCTCCGATTTGGAGGCCTGGGTGGATCAGCCTCCGATTTGGAGGCCGGGGTGGTTCAGGCTCCCATTTGGAGGCCGGGGTGGATCAGCCTCCCATTTGGAGGCCGGGGTGGATCAGCCTCCCATTTGGAGGCCGGGGTGGATCAGCCTCCCATTTGGAGGCCGGGGTGGATCAGCCTCCCATTTGGAGGCCGGGGTGGCTCAGCCTCCGATTTGGAGGCCGGGGTGGCTCAGTCTCCGATTTGGTGTGTCGGCCCTTTAAGACTCATTTGGGTGCGCTGGCCCTTTAACAATCACTTTGGCGCGTTGGCCCTTTAAGAGCTAGTTTGGCTGACAGGGCTTCTTTTAAATCCACTTTGGCGCACACATTCTCTCTCAGGGTCATGTGTCATGTGATGAAGCTAGATTTGCATTTGTGCTGTGGGTTTCGCTTTAAGAGCTGATATTATGTGGCAGAGGCTCTGTGCTGGGGTTCATGTGAAGTTCGTAGGCGTTGGCATAGTAACTGGGTCTGCCTGCGCATATCAATGAGCTCAACTGTCATTTCAATCGCCTCAGGGCACGTTTTGCCATTTCCTATTGAAAAGCATTGGAGACAGTGCATTGCAATGACGGGAAAAAAAATTTTCAAACGCAAATTGCGCAAAAAATACAAATCCGATCGACACGAAAAATACTTAGCACACCTCTCATGGACGCTGGCTTCGAAACGACACCTCAACGGAGTCTGTGCGTGTAGCGGTTCGGGCCGCATTAATTGCGGAAATCAACTTAATAATAAGAAGAAGAAGAAGAAGAATAAGTTAGCAGCGTTCGGATTACAATATAGTGGTTTTTTCAAACCACTATAACTAGATGTGTATTTCCTGAAGGAAGTACAGATAGTGGTTTGAAATGGTGCCCGGGCTGCCCCTTTAAGAGAGACTTGCCTGCTGCCCCTGCAAGACTTTCAACTCAGGATCCGTTTTAACTGTGGGTGCCTCTCAGGGGCCACTTTGGCCTGTGGGGCCCCTCAGGGTCTGATTTGGTGGGTGGGGCCCCTCAGGATCCGATTTGGTGGGCGGGGCCACTCTGGGTCCGATTTGGAGGCCAGGGTGGCTCAGCCTCCGATTTGTAGGCCAGGGTCGATCAGCCTCCGATTTGGAGCGTGGGGTCACTCAGCTTTCGATTTGGCGCGCCGGCCCTTTAAGACTCATTTCGGTGCGTCAGCCCTTTAAGAATCCCTTAGGCGCGTCGGCCCTTTAAAAGCTAGTTTGGCGCACTGGGCTTCTAAATCCACTTTGGCGGACATTCTCTCTCAGGGGCATGCATCATGTGATGAAGCTAGATTTGCATTTGTGCTTTGGGTTTCGCTTTAAGAGCTGATATTATCTGGCAGAAACTGTGTCCTGCTGGGGTCATGTAAAGTTCGTATTCGTTGGCATAGTAACTGGGTGTGCCTGCGCCAGGGCCGACTCCAGGTTTTTGAGGTCCCCGGGCGAAAAAGTCTCAGTGGGCCCCCCCTTAACACATACCACGACTCATGCCGTGTGACATCCGTGGTGACCGCCAAAAACGGACTTGTCTCCGCGTGGATCACACGGACACGCATGTGATCCACACAGACACTCGCTCTGTGGCAAAACACGTTCATCTGAAGGAGGCTACTGATTAGTAGTGTACGCATGAAAGAAAGAAGAGAGCGAGAGAAAGAACAGAGAGAGAACAGAAAGAAAGAAAGAGGGGAAATAAAGAACAGAGAAAGAAAGAGAGAAAGAATGGAAGGAAGAACAGAGAGAGAAAGATACAGAGAGCGAGAGAAAGAAAGAACATAGAAAGAATGAACAGAGAAAGAAAGAGAAAGAAAGAAAATAAAGAACAAAGAGAAAGAAAGGAAGAACAGAGAGAGAAAGAGAAAGAAAAGAACAGAGAGAAAGAGAAAGAAAGAGGGTAAAGAAAGAAAGAACAGAGAGAAGGAAAAAAGAAAGAAAAAGAACAAAGAGAAAGAAAGAGTGGACGGAAAAAAAGAACAGAGAGAGAAAGAAAGAAAGTAAGAGGGGAAAAAAGAACAGAGAGGGAGAGAGTAAAAAAGAGGGGAAGAAAGAACGGAGAGAGAAAGAACACAGAGAAAAAGCGTCAACAGAAAAAAAGAACGGAGAGAGAGAAAGAAGGAGGGGAAAGAAAGAAAGAACAGAGAGGTAGAGAGAAAATGAAAGAGGGGAAAGAACAGATAGAAAGAAAGAGGGGAAAGAAAGATCAGAGAGAGAGAAAGAAAAAGAGGAAAGAGAGAACAGAGAGAGAGAGAGAAAGAACAGAGAAAGAAAGAAGGAAAGAAAGAAAGAACAGAGAGAGAGAAAAAAAGATTAGAGAGAAAGAACAGAGAGAGAAAGAAACAGAGAAAGAAAAATTCTATAAAGATACTATAGCAGCCCAGCTCCCATTGTAGTGCCCACCTGAGCCTCCTGGTGCAGGACATATCATGATCCGCTCACATGCCCGACATGCCCGATTCCAAGGCGATCCCGCTGTCCGCTCTGTCAGAGGAGGACACGGTGATGGATCTGAAGCATTCCCTGAAGTGCCTCCATGGTTCCGTCACAATCTCCTACTGAAATGACCTAATTTCTGGTCAGCTTCCAGCACGTCACTTCCGGCAGAACGTTACGTGCAAGTTTTAAATTGCTCCTTGGGGCTCCACTGTGTACTCCTGTGTCCCGCGGGGAAAGTATGCTCCCGGCTGGGGCAGTCTCTCTCTCAAAATCAGAACTGTCTCGCTGGATCCGGGACGGTTGGGACTCGGGAGGTATAAATGCTCCCCACCATACACCTCGTACACACACGGCTCCGCTCCGTACACCCCCCCGGCTCTGCTCCGCTCCATAAACACACGGCTCAGCTCCGTACACACAGGGCTCCGTTCCGTACATCTCGTACACACACGGCTTCGCTCCGTACACATCGTACACACACGGCTCTGCTCCGTACACCTCGTACACACACGGCTCTGCTCCGTACACCTTGTAAACCCCTCCTGACCCCACCAAACAACACACACGGCTCTGCTACATCCACCTTGTAAAACCTCTCCTGACCCCACACAAGTACACACACGGCTCTGCTACATCTACCTTGCAAAACACCTCCTGACCCCACACAAAGTACACACATGGCTCTGCTACATCCACCTTGTAAACCCCTCCTGACCCCACACAAGTACAAACACGGCTCTGCTACATCCACCTTGTAAAACCTCTCCTGACCCCACACAAGTACACACACGGCTCTGCTACATCCACCTTGTAAACCCCTCCTGACCCCACACAAGTACACACACGGCTCTGCTACATCCACCTTGTAAAACCCCCTCCTGACCCCACACAAGTACACACACGGCTCTGCTACATCCACCTTGCAAAACCCCTCCTGACCCCACACAAGTACACACACGGCTCTGCTACATCCACCTTGTAAAACCCCCTCCTGACCCCACACAAGTACACACACGGCTCTGCTACGTCCACCTTGTAAACCCCTCCTGACCCCACAGAAGTACACACACGGCTCTGCTACATCCACCATGTAAAACCCCTCCTGACCCCACACAAGTACACACACGGCTCTGCTACATACACCTTGTTAAACCCCTCCTGACCCCACACAAGTACAAACACAGCTCTGCTACATCCACCTTGTAAAACCCCCTCCTCCTGACCTCACACAAGTACACACACGGCTCTGCTACATCCACCTTGAAAAACACCTCCTGACCCCACACAAGTACACACACGGCTCTGCTACATCCACCTTGAAAAACACCTCCTGACCCCACACAAGTACACACACGGCACTGCTATATCCACCTTGTAAAACACCTCCTGACCCCACACAAAGTACACAAACAGCTCTGCTACATCACTTTGTAAACCGCTCCTGACCCCACACAAGTACACAAACGGCACTGCTACATCCACCTTGTAAACCCCTCCTGACCCCACACAAGTACACACACGGCACTGCACCATCCACCATGTAAAACCCCTCCTGACCCCACACTAGTACACACACGGCTCTGCTACATCACCTTGTAAACCCCTCCTGACCCCACACAAGTACACACATGGCTCTGCTACATCCACCTTGTAAAACACCTCCTGACCCCACACAAATTACACACACGGCTCTGCTACATCCACCTTGTAAAACACCTCCTGACCCCACACAAAGTACACAAACAGCTCTGCTACATCACCTTGTAAACCCCTCCTGACCCCACACAAGTACACACACGGCACTGCTACATCCACCATGTAAAACCCCTCCTGACCCCACACAAGTACACACACGGCTCTGCTACATCCACCTTGTAAAACACCTCCTGACCCCACACAAAGTACATACACGGCTCTGCTACATCCACCTTGTAAAACACCTCCTGACCCCACACAAAGTACACAAACAGCTCTGCTACATCACCTTGTAAACCCCTCCTAACCCCACACAAGTACACACATGGCACTGCTACATCCACCCTGTAAAACACCTCTTGACCCCACACAAAGTACACACATGGCTCTGCTACATCACCTTGTAAACCCCTTCTGACCCCACACAAGTACACACACGGCTCTGCTACATCCACCTTGTAAACCCCTCCTGACCCCACACAAGTACACACATGGCTCTGCTACATCCACCATGTAAAACCCCTCCTGACCCCACACAAGTACACACACGGCTCTGCTACATCCACCTTGTAAACCCCTCCTGACCCCACACAAGTACACACATGGCTCTGCTACATCCACCTTGTAAAACCCCTCCCTGACCCCACACAAGTACACACACGGCTCTGCTACATCACCTTGTAAAACACCTCCTGACCCCACACAAGTACACACACGGCTCTGCTACATCCACCTTGTAAACCCCTCCTGACCCCACACAAGTACACACACGGCTCTGCTACATCCACCATGTAAAACCCCTCCTGACCCCACACAAGTATACACACGGCACTGCTACATCCACCTTGTAAAACCCCTCCCTGACCCCACACAAGTACACACACGGCACTGCTACATCCACCTTGTAAAACACCTCCTGACCCCACACAAAGTACACACATGGCTCTACTACATCCACCTTGTAAACCCCTCCTGACCCCACACAAGTACACACACGACTCTGCTACATCACCTTGTAAACCCCTTCTGACCCCACACAAGTACACAAACAGCTCTGCTACATCCACCTTGTTAAACCCCTCCCTGAGCCCACTGTCCCACACATAAACGTTACCTCATCCATCCAGACCAGCACCATAATGACAAGCGACCAGCACAACAGAGTGCTGCAGCCACCCTGATCATGTGACCCCTGACTCCTCCCCTCCTGTGACCTCATCACAGGTCCTGTGTCAACACCGCACACAAGATTACAGCCGAAGGAAGCGATGACCATTGCTGGCAGTAAGGCTGTGTGCACACGATGCAGATATCCAGTGGATCCGCAGCGGATTTTACCGCGCAGAAACGTTGCATATCCGCATTGTGATGTACAGTAGCCTTAGGCTGTGTGCACACGCTGCGGATTTTGCTGCGGTGTACAGTACCATGATTCCCTATGGGAATCAAAAACCGCAATGCAGACGGTGCGGAATTTTCCGCGCGGATTATCTGTGGTTTTCAATCCGCAGAAAGAATTGACATGTCAATTCTTTCTGCGGATTCCCCTGTGGTTTGCCATCTCCTCCATTGAGGAGATGAAAAACCGCAGGGCAAAACCGCAGAGCAATCCGCAGGTAAAACCGCAGGTCTTTTGACCTGCGGTTTCACCTGCGGATTTTACAAAATCCGCGCAGATGAATCCGCACATAATCCGCAGCGTGTGCACACAGCCTTAAAATCAATGAAAAAAAAACGCTGTGCAGACGCTGCGGATTTTTCCGCGCGGTTTTCCTGCGGTTCAAAATCCGCAGCATGTTACTTCTTTTGTGCGGTTTTCCATCTCCCCTGTCTCCAAAACCGCAGGGGGAAAACCGTACAAAAACCGCAATAAAACCGCAGGAAAAATGGAAGAAATCCGCAGGAAAAATGCAGGTCATTTGACCAGTGGATTTATTCCATTCTGAGCGGAAAAATCCGCAGGGCCCAAAAGTCGTCTGCACTCAGCCTAAGGGGCTGCGTCACTGCGTGGGTCCCTCGCGGAGGGCGCAGGTTGGGGTCAGTACATGGGGGCATGGCGGCGGCCGGGGGGTATCCCAGACAGCGTGAGTGGGCCCTCCCATTTCGCCAGGGCCCTGGCATTTGCCCGGGTGCTGACGCCGGCCCTGGCCTACGCATATCAATGAGCATAACTGCCACCTCACGACTGCACCATGTTTTCACTATGGCAACATTTTCCCATTAAAATGCATTGGAGACAGTGCATTCCAATGACAGGAAAATGTTTTTTAAAACGCAAATTGCGCAAAAACTACAAATCTCATCGACACGAAAAATACTTAGCACACCTCTCATGCACGCTGGCTTCGAAACAACACGTCAACGGAGTCTGTGCGTGTAGCGGTTCGGGCCACATTAATTGCGGAAAATCAACTGAATAATAATAATAATACTAGATGTGTATTTCCTGAAGGAAGTACAGATAGTGGTTTGAAATGGTGCCCGGGCTGCCCCTTTAAGAGAGACTTGCCTGCTGCCCCTGCAAGACTTTCAACTCAGTATCCGTTTTAACTGTGAGTGCCTCTCAGGTGCCACTTTGGCCTCAGGGTCTGATTTGGTGGGTGGGGCCCCTCATGATCTGATTCCTTGGCCTGGGCTCCTCAGGGTTTGAATTGTTGGCAGGGATCCCTCAAGCTCCGATTTTGTGGGTGTGGCCCCTCAGGGTCCGATTTTGTGGGTGGGGCCCTCAGGGTCCGATTTTGTGGCCGGGGCCCCTCAGGGTCTGATTTTGTGGCCAGATCCCCTCAGGGTCTGATTTTGTGGGTGTGGCCCCTCATGGTCCGATTTTGTGGGTGGGGCCCCTTAGGGTCTGATTTTGTGGGTGGAGCCCCCTGGGTCCATTTTGGTGGGCAGGTCCACTCTGGGTCCGATTTTGTGGTTGGGGCCCCTCAGGGTCCGATTTTGTGGTTGGGGCCCCTCAGGGTCCGATTTTGTGGTTGGGGCCCCTCAGGGTTCGATTTTGTGGGTGGGGCCCCTCAGGGTCCAATTTTGTGGGTGGGGCCCCTCAGGGTCCGATTTTGTGGGTGGGGCCCCTCAGGGTCCGATTTTGTGGGTGGGGCCGTCAGGGTCCGATTTTGTGGGTGGGGCCCCTCAGGGTCCAATTTGGTGGGCGGGGCCACTCTGGGTCTGATTTGGTGGGCGAGGCCACTCTGGGTCCGATTTCGTGGGCGGGGCCACTCTGGGTCCGATTTGGATGCCAGGGTTGCTCAGCCTCCTTTTTGTAGGCCAGGGTCTATCAGCCTCCGATTTGGAGCCTTGGGTCACTCAGCTTTCGATTTGGTGCGCCGGCCCTTTAAGACTCATTTTGGTGCGCCGGGTCTTTAAGAATCACTTTGGCGCGTCGGCCCTTTAAGAGCCAGGGTGGCTCACTGGGCTTCTAAATCCACTTTGGCGCACACATTCTCTCTCAGGGGCATGTGTCATGTGATGAAGCTAGATTTGCATTTGTGCTGTGGGTTTAGCTTTAAGAGCTGATATTATGTGGCAAAAGCTCTGTTCTGGAGATGTCATGTGACGTTCATAGGCGTTGGCATAGTAACTGGGTCTGCCTGCGCATATCAATGAGCTCAACTGCCATTTCAATCGCCTCAGGGCACGTTTTAAGCTTCCCATTGAAAAGCATTGACACAGTGCATTCCAATGACGGGAAAAAAAATTTTCAAACGCAAATTGCGCAAAAACTACAAATCCGATCGACACGAAAAATACTTAGCACACCTCTCATGGACGCTGGCTTCGAAACGACACCTCAACGGAGTCTGTGCGTGTAGCGGTTCGGGCCGCATTAATTGCGGAAATCAACTTAATAATAATAATAAGAAGAAGAAGAATAAGTTAGCAGCGTTCGGATTACAATATAGTGGTTTTTTCAAACCACTATAACTAGATGTGTATTTCCTGAAGGAAGTACAGATAGTGGTTTGAAATGGTGCCCGGGCTGCCCCTTTAAGAGAGACTTGCCTGCTGCCCCTGCAAGACTTTCAAGTCAGGATACGATTTAACTGTGGGTGCCTCTCAGGGGCCACTTTGGCCTCAGGGTCTGATTTTGTGGGTGGGGCCCCTCAGGGCCTGATTTTGTGGGTGGGGCCCCTCAGGGTCCGATTTTGTGGGTGGGGCCCCTCAGGGTCCGATTTTGTGGCCGGGGCCACTCAGGGTCCGATTTTGTGGCCGGGGCCACTCAGGGTCCGATTTGGTGGCCGGGGCCCCTCAAGGTCCGATTTGGTGGCCGGGGCCCCTCAGGGTCTGATTTGGTGGGTGGGGCCCTCAAGGTCCGATTTTGTGGCTGGTGCCCCTCAGGGTCCGATTTTGTGGCCGGGGCCACTCAGGATCTGATTTTTGTGGCCGGAACTCCTCAGGGTCCAATTTTGTGGGTGGGGCCCCTCTGGGTCCGATTTTGTGGCTGGGGCCCCTCAGGGTCCGATTTGGTGGGTGGGGCCCCTCAGGGTCCAATTTGGTGGGCAGGGCCCCTCAGGGTCCAATTTGGTGGGTTGGGCCCCTCAGGGTCTGATTTTGTGGCCGGGGCCCCTCATGGTCCGATTTAGTGTCAGGGGCCCCTCAGGGTCCGATTTTGTGGTTGGGTCCCCTCAGGGTCCGATTTTGTGGTTGGGGCCCCTCAGGGTCCGATTTTGTGGCCGCGGCCCCTCAGGGTCTGATTTTGTGGCCGCGGCCCCTCAGGGTCCGATTTTGTGGGCGGAGCCCCACTGGGTCCAATTTGGTGGGCGGGACCACTCTGGGTCCAATTTGGTGGGCGGGACCACTCTGGGTCCAATTTGGTGGGCGGGGCCTCTCAGGGTCCGATTTGGTGGGCGGGGCCCCACAGGGTCCGATTTGGTGGGCGGGGCCCCTCAGGGTCCTATTTGGTGGGCAGGGCCTCTCTGGGTCTGATTTGGTGGGTGGGGCCACTCTGGGTAAGATTTGGAGGCTGGAGTCGCTCAGCCTCCAATTTGGAGGCCGGGGTCGTTGAGCTTCCGATTTGGAGGCCGAGGTCAAAGGGCCCCAGATTTGGAGGCAGGGGTCGATGAGCTTCCGATTTGGAGGCCGGGATCGATGAGCCTCCGATTTGGAGGCCGGGGTGGATCAGCCTCCGATTTGGAGGCCGGGGTGGCTCAGCCTCCGATTTGGAGGCCGGGGTGGATCAGCCTCCGATTTGGAGGCCGGGGTGGCTCAGCCTCCGATTTGGAGGCCGGGGTGGCTCAGCCTCCGATTTGGAGGCCGGGGTGGCTCAGCCTCCGATTTGGAGGCCGGGGTCGATCAGCCTCCGATTTGGAGGCCGGGGTCGATCAGCCTCCGATTTGGAGGCCGGGGTCGATCAGCCTCCGATTTGGAGGCCGGGGTCGATCAGCCTCCGATTTGGAGGCCAGGGTGGCTCAGCCTCCGATTTGGAGGCCGGGGTGGATCAGCCTCCGATTTGGAGGCCGGGGTGGATCAGCCTCCGATTTGGAGGCCGGGGTGGCTCAGCCTCCGATTTGGAGGCCGGGGTGGCTCAGCCTCCGATTTGGAGGCCGGGGTGGCTCAGCCTCCGATTTTGAGGCCGGGGTGGCTCAGCCTCCGATTTGGAGGCCGGGGTGGCTCAGCCTCCGATTTGGAGGCCGGGGTCGATCAGCCTCCGATTTGGAGACCGGGGTCGATCAACCTCCGATTTGGAGGCCGGGGTGGCTCAGCCTCCGATTTGGAGGCCGGGGTGGCTCAGCCTCCGATTTGGAGGCCGGGGTGGCTCAGCCTCCGATTTGGAGGCCGGGGTGGCTCAGCCTCCGATTTGGAGGCCGGGGTGGCTCAGTCTCCGATTTGGTGTGTCGGCCCTTTAAGACTCATTTGGGTGCGCTGGCCCTTTAACAATCACTTTGGCGCGTTGGCCCTTTAAGAGCTAGTTTGGCTCACTGGGCTTCTTCTAAATCAAATTTGGCGGACATTCTCTCTCAGGGGCATGTGTCATGTGATGAAGCTAGATTTGCATTTGTGCTGTGAGTTTCGCTTTAAGAGCTGATATTATGTGGCAGAGGCTCTGTGCTGGGGTTCAAGTGAAGTTCGTAGGCGTTGGCATAGTAACTGGGTCTGCCTGCGCATATCAATGAGCTCAACTGTCATTTCAATCGCCTCAGGGCACGTTTTGCCATTTACCATTGAAAAGCATTGGAGACAGTGCATTCCAATGACGGGAAAAAAAATTTTCAAACGCAAATTGCGCAAAAACTACAAATCCGATCGACACGAAAAATACTTAGCACACCTCTCATGGACGCTGGCTTCGAAACGACACCTCAACGGAGTCTGTGCGTGTAGCGGTTCGGGCCGCATTAATTGCAGAAATCAACTTAATAATAATAATAAGAAGAAGAAGAATAAGTTAGCAGCGTTCGGATTACAATATAGTGTTTTTTTCAAACCACTATAATAATAATAAGAAGAATAAGTTAGCAGTGTTCGGATTACAATATAGTGGTTTTTTCAAACCACTATAACTAGATGTGTATTTCCTGAAGGAAGTGCAGATAGTGGTTTGAAATGGTGCCTGGGCTGCCCCTTTAAGAGAGACTTGGCTGCTGCCCCTGCAAGACTTTCAACTCAGGATCCGTTTTAAATGTGGGTGCCTCTCAGGGGCCACTTTGGCCTCAGGGTCTGATTTGGTGGGTGGGGCCCCTCAGGATCCAATTCGGTGGCCTGGGCTCCTCAGGATTTAAATTAGTGGCCGGGATTCCTCAGGGTCCAATTTTGTGGGTGGGGCCCCTCAGGGTCTGATTTTGTGGGTGTGGCCTCTCAGGGTCCGATTTTGTGGGTGTGGCCCCTCATGGTCTGATTTTGTGGGTGGGGCCCCTCAGGGTACGATTTTGTGGCCGGGGCCCCTCAGGGTCCGATTTTTTGGCCGGGGCCCCTCAGGGTCTGATTTTATGGCCGGGGCCCCTCAGGGTCTGATTTTGTGGGTGGGGCCCCTCAGGGTCCAATTTTGTGGCGGGACCCCTCAGGGTCCGATTTTGTGGTCGGGCCCCTCAGGGTCCGATTTTGTGGCCAGGGACCTTCAGGGCCCGATTTTGTGGCTGGGGCCACTCAGGGTCCGATTTTGTTGATTGGGCCCCTCAGGGTCCGATTTTGAGGGTGGGGCCCCTCAAGGTCCGATTTTGTGGCTGGGGCCCCTCAGAGTCCGATTTGGTTGTCGGGGCCCCTCAGGGTCCGATTTTGAGGGTGGGGCCCCCCAGGGTCCGATTTTGTGGCCGGGGCCCGTCAGGGTCCGATTTTGTGTTTGGGGCCCCTCAGGGTCCTATTTTGTGGTTGGGGGCCCTCAGGGTCCGATTTTGTGGGTGGGGCCCCTCAGAGTCCGATGTGGTTGGCGGGACCCTTCAGGGTCCGATTTGGTGGGCGGGGCCTCTCAGGGTCTGATTTTGAGGGCGGGGCCCCTCCGGGTCCGATTTTGTGGGTGGAGCCCCTGAGGGTCCGATTTGGTGGGCAGGGCCCCTCTGGGTTCGATTTTGTGGCCGGGGTCTCTCAGGGTCCGATTTTGTGGCCGGGGCCCCTTAGGGTCCGATTTTGTGGTTGGGGCCCTCAGGGTCCGATTTTGTGGATGGGGCCCCTCAGAGTCCGATTTGGTTGGCGGGGCCCCTCAGGGTCCGATTTGGTGGGCGGGGCCTCTCAGGGTCCGATTTTGTGGCCGGGGCCCCTCAGGGTCCAATTTTGTGGGTGGGGCCCCTGTGGGTTCGATTTTGTGGCCGGAGTCTCTCAGGGTCCGATTTTGTGGCCGGGGCCCCTCAGGGTCCGATTTTGTGGTTGGGGCCCCTCAGGGTCCAATTTTGTGGTTGGGGCCCCTCAGGGTCCGATTTTGTGGCCGCTCCCCTCAGGGTCTGATTTCGTGGCCGGGGCCCCTCAGGGTCCGATTTTGTGGCTGGGTCCCCTCAGGGTCCGATTTTGTGGCCGGGGCCCCTCATGGTCCGATTTTGTGGTTGGGCCGCTCAGGGTCCGATTTTGTGGGTGGGGCCCCTCAGGGTCCGATTTTGTGGCTGGGGCCCCTCAGGGTCCGATTTTGTTGGTTGGGCCCCTCAGGATCCGATTTTGAGGGTGGGGCCCCTCTGGGTTCGATTTTGTGGCCAGGGTCTCTCAGGGTCCGATTTTGTGGCCGGTGCCCCTCAGGGTCCGATTTTGTGGTTGGGGCCCTTTAGGGTCCGATTTTGTGGTTGGGGGCCCTCAGGGTCCGATTTTGTGGGTGGGGCCCCTCAGAGCCCGATTTGGTTGGCGGGGCCCCTCAGGGTCTGATTTGGAGGCCGGGGCTTCTCAGGGTCCGATTTTGAGGGCAGGGCCCCTCAGGGTCCGATTTTGTGGGCGGGTGCCTGAGGGTCCGATTTGGTGGGCGGGGCCCCTCAGGGTCCAATTTTGTGGGTGGGGCCCCTATGGGTTCAATTTTGTGGCCGGGGTCTCTCAGGGTCCGATTTTGTGGCCGGGGCCCCTCAGGGTCCGATTTTGTGGTTGGGGCCCCTCAGGGTCCGATTTTGTGGTTGGGGCCCCTCAGGGTCCGGTTTTGTGGTTGGAGGCCCTCAGGGTCCGATTTTGTGGCCGGGGCCCCTCAGGGTCTGATTTTGTGGTTGGGGCCCCTCAGGTTCCGATTTTGTGTCCGGCGCCCCTCAGGGTCTGATTTCGTGACCGGGGCCCCTCAGGGTCCGATTTTGTGGCCGGGGCCCCTCAGGGTCCGATTTTGTGGCCGGGGCCCCTCAGGGTCCGATTTTGTGGTTGGGCCGCTCAGAGTCCGATTTTGTGGCCGGGGCCCCTCAGGTTCCGATTTTGTGGCCGGGCCCCTCAGCGTCCGATTTTGTGGGTGGGGCCCCTCAGGGTCCGATTTTGTGGCTGGGGCCCCTCAGGGTCCGATTTTGTTGGTTGGGCCCCTCAGGATCCGATTTTGAGAGTGGGGCCCCTCAGGGTCCGATTTTGTGGCCGGGGCCCCTCAGGGTCCGATTTTGTGGTTGGGGCCCCTCAGGGTCTGATTTTGTGGCCCGGTCTACTCAGGGTCCGATTTTGAGGGCGGGGCCCTTTCGGGTCCTATTTTGTGGTTGGGGTCCCTCAGGGTCCGATTTTGTGGCTGGGGCCCCTCAGGGTCCGATTTTGTTGGTTGGGCCCCTCAGGGTCCGATTTTGTGGCCGGGGCCCCTCAGGGTCCGATTTTGTGGTTGGGGCCCCTCAGGGTCTGATATTGTGGCCGGGTCTACTCAGGGTCCGATTTTGAGGGGGGGCCCCTTCGGGTCCGATTTTGAGGGCGGGGCCCCTCCGGGTCCAATTTTGTGGGTGGAGCCCCTGAGGGTCCGATTTGGTGGGCAGGGCCACTCTGGGTTCGATTTTGTGGCCGGTTTCTCTCAGGGTCCGATTTTGTGGCCGGGGCCCCTTAGGGTCCGATTTTGTGGTTGGGGGCCCTCAGGGTCCGATTTTGTGGGTGGGGCCCCTCAGAGTCCGATTTGGTTGGCAGGGCCCCTCAGGGTCCGATTTGGTGGGCGGGGCCTCTCAGGGTCCGATTTTGTGGCCGGGGCCCCTCAGGGTCCAATTTTGTGGGTGGGGCCCCTGTGGGTTCGATTTTGTGGCCGGGGTCTCTCAGGGTCCGATTTTGTGGCCAGGGCCCCTCAGGGTCCGATTTCGTGGTTGGGGCCCCTCAGGGTCCAATTTTGTGTTTGGGGCCCCTCAGGGTCCGATTTTGTGGCCGCACCCCTCAGGGTCTGATTTTGTGGCCGGGGCCCCTCAGGGTCCGATTTTGTGGCCGGGGCCCCTCATGGTCCGATTTTGTGGTTGGGCCGCTCAGGGTCCGATTTTGTGGCCGGGGCCCCTCAGTGTCCGATTTTGTGGCTGGGGCCCCTCAGGGTCCGATATTGTGGCTGGGGCCCCTCAGGGTCCGATTTTGTTGGTTGGGCCCCTCAGGATCCGATTTTGAGGGTGGGGCCCCTCTGGGTTCGATTTTGTGGCCAGGGTCTCTCAGGGTCCGATTTTGTGGCCGGGGCCCCTCAGGGTCCGATTTTGTGGTTGGGGCCCTTTAGGGTCCGATTTTGTGGTTGGGGGCCCTCAGGGTCCGATTTTGTGGGTGGGGCCCCTCAGAGCCCTATTTGGTTGGCGGGGCCCCTCAGGGTCTGATTTGGTGGCCGGGGCTTCTCAGGGTCCGATTTTGAGGGCGGGGCCCCTCAGGGTCCGATTTTGTGGGCGGGCGCCTGAGGGTCCGATTTGGTGGGTGGGGCCCCTCAGGGTCCAATTTTGTGGGTGGGGCCCCTCTGGGTTCGATTTTGTGGCCGGGGTCTCTCAGGGTCCGTTTTTGTGGCCGGGGCCCCTCAGGGTCCGATTTTGTGGTTGGGGCCCCTCAGGGTCCGGTTTTGTGGTTGGGGGCCCTCAGGGTCCGATTTTGTGGCCGGGGCCCCTCAGGGTCTGATTTTGTGGTTGGGGCCCCTCAGGTTCCGATTTTGTGTCCGGCGCCCCTCAGGGTCTGATTTCGTGACCGGGGCCCCTCAGGGTCCGATTTTGTGGGTGGGGCCCCTCAGGGTCCGATTTTGTGGCCGGGGCCCCTCAGGGTCCGATTTTGTGGTTAGGCCGCTGAGGGTCCGATTTTGTGGCCGGGGCCCCTCAGGTTCCGATTTTGTGGCCGGGGCCCCTCAGGGTCCGATTTTGTGGGTGGGGCCCCTCAGGGTCCGATTTTGTGGCTGGGGCCCCTCAGGGTCCGATTTTGTTGGTTGGGCCCCTCAGGATTCGATTTTGAGGGTGGGGCCCCTCAGGGTCCGATTTTGTGGCCGTGCCCCTCAGGTTCCGATTTTGTGGCCGGGGCCCCTCAGGGTCCGATTTTGTGGGTGGGGCCCCTCAGGGTCCGATTTTGTGGCTGGGGCCCCTCAGGGTCCAATTTTGTTGGTTGGGCCCCTCAGGATCCGATTTTGAGAGTGGGGCCCCTCAGGGTCCGATTTTGTGGCCGGGGCCCCTCAGGGTCCGATTTTGTGGTTGGGGCCCCTCAGGGTCTGATTTTGTGGCCGGGTTTACTCAGGGTCTGATTTTGAGGGCGGGGCCCCTTCGGGTCCTATTTTGTGGTTGGGGGCCCTCAGGGTCCGATTTTGTGGGTGGGGCCCCTCAGAGTCCGATTTGGTGGGCGGGGCCTCTCAGGGTTCGATTTTGAGGGTGGGGCCCCTCAGGGTCCGATTTTGTGGCCGGGGCACCTCAGGGTCCAATTTTGTGGGTGGGGCCTCTCTGGGTTCAATTTTGTGGCAGGGGTCTCTCAGGGTCCGATTTTGTGGCCGGGGCCCCTCAGGGTCCGATTTTGTGGGTGGGGCCCCTCAGGGTCCGATTTTGTGGGTGGGGCCCCTCAGGGTCCGATTTTGTGGTTGGGGCTTTTCAGAATCCGATTTTGTGCGCGGGGCCACTCAGGGTCCGATTTGGTGAGCTGGGCCCCTCAGAGTTCAATTTGGTGAGCAGGGCTCCTCAGGGTCCGATTTAGTGAGCGGGCCCCTCAGGGTCCGATTTGGTGGGCGGGATCTCTCAGAGTCCGATTTGGTGGGCAGGGCCCCTCAGGGTCCGATTTGGTGGGCGGGGCCCCTCAGGGTCCGATTTGGTGGGCGGGGCCCCTCAGGGTCTGATTTGGTGGGCGGGGCCCACCAGGGTCCGATTTGGTGGGTGGGGCCCCTCAGGGTCCGATTTGGTGGGCGGGGGGCGCACTTTGGCGCACATTCTCTCTCAGGGGCATGTGTCACGTGATGAAGCTAGATTTGCATTTGTGCTTTGGGTTTCGCTTTAAGAGCTGATATTATCTGGCAGAAACTGTGTCCTGGTGGGGTCATGTAAATTTCGTAGGCGTTGGCATAGTAACTGGGTCTGCCTGCGAATATCAATGAGCTTAACTGCCGCAACTGGTGCTCAAATTTGAATCGCCTCACGACTGCCCCATGTATTCCTATGGCAAAATTTTCCCATTCAAATGCATTGAGACAATGCATTCCAATGACGTGAAAATGATTTTTCAAATGCAAATTGCGCAAAAACTACAAATCCGATCGACACGAAAAATACTTAGCACACCACTCGTGGACGCTGGCTTCGAAACGACACCTCAACGGAGTCTGTGGGTGTAGCGTTTCGGGCCGCATTAATTGCGGAAATCAACTGAATTATAAGAAAAAGAATAAGTTAGCAGCGCTCGGATTACAATATAGTGGTTTTTTCGAGCACTATAATTATAGAAAAGACGCTTTATAGAAAAAAAATAAAACGCCACCTCTGTTTCCAGAAGTGTCTTGTTCTTGAAAAACTTGGCAGATTCACCTTGCCTAGAAAAGTTGTTGTGTGCACAAATCCCAACGTTCTTAAGAAGCCTTAATATTAATAAATGTGAATGATTTTTAGAAAGCCTGATCGCATGAAAATTCAATTGGCACATACATTAAATACACAAAGGGATGAGCAGTGGCATAACTTAAAGTTTGCGAGCCCAAATGCAAAATCTCCAAAAGGAACCAAAACTATCTTGGGTCTTTAATTGTATTGGTCTCCTTGCATGGTATACAGGGGCTTTTAAGCGCCCCATGATACCCCTGGGCTGAGTGTGACAGCAACCCCTACACCCACTATAGGTATTCCCCTGAGGACGAGCTCGGTATCTGTGGACAGTATTGTACAAAATGATCTAAATTTCTTACCTTTGTGCTAACGATCTGAGATGTGAAATGCAATCTTGATGATCGTCTCTGAAAGTCCTGACTTTATATCTTCAAGACCGGACATCAATGCTCCTTATTACGTTAAGATAAGTGTGAACTAAACTATTACTTGATGTACTGTCTACTAACTTCGTAATGAAGATAGGAGAGAGCAAACTAATGGCCGACTACTGATCTGTATCATGGAGTCAAAGCCATTGGTTTGATAAAAAATATCTCCAGTTTCCAAAAAAATGCTGTCTAAAAGCCTAGGATTGTAGAAGTAATTCCTAACTACGGCTGTTCACATGCTGAATAACTGCTTTTTACTCTTGCTTGCAAATATGAAATTAGTTGACGTGGTCAAGGTTATATCGCACGCCGAGTCATAAATTTTATCTTGTAATTTGTGTCAACAATTGTCATAAAAAGTCTCATTGTAAGCTTCCATATAGTTTTATAGAAAAAGAACAAAGAGGATAAAATGCAAACACAGAGAAATGCAGAAAAAAAATCTACTGTCACGGGGTCCTTCTCTGGTATCACACTATCAACAGAGCAAGCGAAGAGTGAACAATTCCAAGACCTTTATTCAGGCAAAAATACGAAAAGGTCCATATTCAGTCCACCACACAAAGGATAAGATAGTCCAGAATAAGAATGCAGTCCAGTATCAGGATAAAATGTCCAGGGAAACGAGATTCCAAAACACTCTAGCACCAGAGGATAAAAATGGGTCCTTCTCTCTGAAATGCAGCCTTTTCACCATCTTGTCTCTACCGGAACTGACTTGTCCAGCTGCCGTTCTTCCCCCCACCCCCTTCCTTCCCAGGGGTAGTCAAATGAGTTGCCTCCCAGAGGAGAACAAAAGGCCTTAGGGATTAATGCACTACAGGGGGTCATCAAGAGACAGATACAGTGAGGCTGTAGACTTACAATGTAATAAGAAAAACACTATGAAAATAACTGGAATTGTTAAAAATAGGAATATGCAAAAATTGACATCCACATAACATATCACACCATCACACTACTGTATTGCACAAGAACAAACTACAGACCAGGCAAAGTATATGAAAGCAACTAAAAAGGACCCAACATATGGGGTCCGACAGTCAACACTTATGTGGTTGCACAACCCCTGATGCACCCATATGTAAAAATTGTAAACCCTGTATTCCAATATAAAAAAATGAAGAGCTATGTCAATGAGCTTGGATGCAAATAACACCATAAACAATATTTGTGTGTAACAAATAATCAAGTATAAACCAGTGTAAGAGTGTATAATCTACACAATAAACACCAGAGACAAAATCACTACAAAATGATAAGCAATAAGTTCTCAAACACTTTAATATATATAAGTGCAAAAGAAAGAGACATGGAACATTATACTCAAAATAAGTGAAGCAGAGGTTGGCCAGGAGGTTTTGGGGTAGATTTCAGACACATATCACTTCTTACTAAAACTTCCTCAGGCATTTCTAAGTCGTCCTTATATAGATTTTTTTTTTTAGATTTCTAGTCTTTTCAGTGGTTTAATAAAATATGGATATAAGTATTTCAACTCATATCATATGTTGAATGTTTGATAATAATAATAAGGCCTTAAGATTACTGATATTAGTAGGAGGATAAAAGTTTACGAATCAGTTTGCCCAGGAAGAAGCTGTCAGGCGAAACCCAGAGTATTCTTATTGATTTTGTGTTTTATGAGCTTGTATTTGATCTGGATTTTGTAAGTGTAATAAAAGCATTATTTGGATAAAGTGTACCTGTCTGGGCTGCTCTATGATATTATCTTTTGAGGTGATTTATATTAGGAGACAAAAGATTTTGCTACCTAGAGAGGCCCAGAATCTTTTTTTTTTTTTTTTATCATAGATCACTTCCATATGGTTTGTCTGGTCTGTTGATTGTAAATGTAACTTTACATAGATTTTTAGATATTTCCTCTCCATTTTCGTTTTACACTGTTCTTTCTCTTTGTAATATGATGGCATTTTAAAGTGTGTAGCAACATTGTGTGGTGTACCAACTAATGGTTTATGGAGAGACGATCTGATTCCAGGACAGGTTGCTGGGTCTTGTAGTCCCACAAACCTATATTTTAGCAAAGGGCTGGATTTAAGGGTTAACTAGAAGTGATGGGTGGGATTGGTTAACCACACCTTCAAGGGGACGTGCTCCTGTGAATACAGGAAGGTCCTACATATTTCCTGTGTACAACACATGGAGAGAATCCATGTGTGTGATGGGAGCTGGCTGAAGCTCCTGAAGGTCTAGAAAGTACTAAGGATCTAGATGACTAACAGAAGCCAGATGAAGCCAGGCTGGGGAAAACCTGAAGTGCTGTTAACCAGGTAACCCCAAGTCTGGAGAATTGTGCCCTGACGACGTCAGGCATTTGAACTGTGCAAACGGAACCGGATTGAACGGACTGTTTGTGGGTTCTGTATGGTTCACATGCCCTACCATGGGTTATGAAGTGGTTTATGATTCTGTAATAAACCCGAGGTGGACTTGTTTAAAGGAAGAATCCACCCCTGGGAGAGTATATTTAATTCTTAACACTCCGTGTCGTGACCCTGCATAGCTGCCGCCCTTACAAGGGCGGTACCCTAGTATACACCTATAAGCACCCCTAGGGTTATGTGCCACCCCATCGTGTTTTTTCCTCCCCTGACAGGGGAGCTGGCATGACTTATTGGTTTGAGAGGCTACACCTGCCACTGCAAGGGGCCTAATAGGAAATTGCCATTGTTTTGAAAAAAACCCTGATGAACCCCCCATTCAAAGGGAGAAATGCTTTGGGTTGGCACATAACCCTAGGGGTACTTATAGGTCTGCACTAGGGTACCACGCTTGTTAGGGCGGCAGCTATGCAGTGGCACGACACGGAGTGTTAAGAATTAAATATACTCCCCCTTGCTTTTTCCTTCAATCCTTTATTCCCTCATTATTCTACCTATGGGGATAAGGATCCTTTATTCCTATGACAAGTTGCATCTGCTAAGCTGGGATAAAGGAAGTTAGGCTTTTGGTGAGATCATACCAGTTTTTTAACTTGTGCACTGTTGATTTGGAGCACTTGCACGTTCTGGTATAAGTTGTCCATCTATGCATTGTGGCCCAGGGCCTGCTTTTAAGGTATCATTAAAGGTTATGTTTTAAATATATGTACCTATCTTGCTGCTATTGTTGACAATCGATAATGTACAAACATTACTGGAATGTCATGGGCAGGTCAACTGTTAGCTGTAAACTATGCAGTAAGTATGAAGAACTATGGTCTGCTTACTGGAGGGCTTCAGAGAAGGTGTTCTGTCTCTGATGTTCATAAAATAATGTTCCATGTTCCACCTCCTTAAACTTTGCACTAGAAATAACACAATTTTGCTCCTTTAATAATAAAGAAAACCCTCTTTATTAGACATCAAGAAACCACTTTGCCACACTATGTATGACTTGATACCTTGAGCTTTCTTTTATTATCTTGCAGGCTTTACAATAAGATTGCTCCCATCCTTTGCAAGGTTTCACCCTATATTGGGATCTCCAATTGAAATACTTTCTATATTTCTCATCATCTGTGTCCAATGCAAGAAGGTAGGCAGCAAGTTCCTTTGCAGATGTGAAATCGTTGACATGTATGAAGGCATCTCTGGGGACAAAGCGTTCATAATTTTCACGAGAGGTGCCAAGTACAACTGGCACTGCCCATGAACCAAAAGCATTCACCCATAATTTCTCTGTAATGTAATCTGGGTAGATGGAGTTCTCAAACGCCAAATAGAATTTGTACTGAGATATGGTTGAATGAAATTTCTCCTTTTCCAGTTTCATGTGTTTGGCCCCATAAATATCAATAGATATGTGCTTCCTCAGTTCCTCATAATATTCTATACGACGAATACCAGGGTACCATTTGCTGACCACCCAAGATAGCAACTTGGATTTTGCCGGAATTGTAAAGTTTTGAGGCTCCCTCAAAAATTCGATATGACCGGATGGAGTGTAAATATCCGAATCATGGCGGAATGTCATCGTCATGTTAAACATATTATTCAGAATGTCCAGGTTTGAGATAATAAGTGGTGGCTCCATGTTCAGCCACACCCAACGTTGATAGGGGTTTCTTGGTTGCTGGGGCAAAGAGTATTTATTGCCCATAATATCTGCATGATGAATGATGACGGCATCGGCTGCACTATACAGACCTCTATCTGCAGTTAGCTTACACCCCGTGATGCTAAACTCTGTCTCACATCTATCTAATGCAAATTGAGCACCCCATGGCCAGTTCCAAACCAGGACAAGAGTATCTTTTCGTGGTGGAAGGATTGCTGGCTTTGTGGTTGTCACATTTTCAACTTCTTTATTAGGTGTTGTTGTTGTTTGTTTATATTTTGGACATTGGAAAATCAGGTTAATATGTTTCCAATTATATGAAACAAGGAATATGGCGAACAATAGGGCCATTATAATGATAGAGTATTGATTGACCTTTGGCGCCATACTTTTTTCATTCTGTAAAGAGCAAAAAGAATAAATAATGGTTTATGCACATTGTCAAATTAATTCAAATTAGTAAGGTTAGTTTTTAAGGGTTGTTCAAAAGACTTGATCGCCTTTAAAATAACAAAACCATCCTTCCTTACCCTTGCCTCTACAGCCATGTCTTTCCATTTCCTTGGGCATGCAGTTTTTGGTCATGCCCACTTTGAAGGCACAGGGACTTCTAGGCCAAATGATTGACTGCAGCAGTCATGTGACATCACTGTTGCTACAATGGAGAGGAGGGTCTGTAGTGGCATGAATTAAGTAATGATGATTTGCTTTTTTTAAGGAGAGCAAGCTTTTAAATTAAAAAACGGACAACGCATTTAAAGGGCTGTTCCGTTTAGTACAAATAATTATCTACCTGATGAATAAGTGATAATTGCAATATCGGTGGATGTCCAATCATTGAGACCAGGTGGCAGAACAACATTTCCCATTAAAATGGAGCAGTGTGTGTGGGTATCAGCAGTAAGGGTACCGTTACACTTAGCGATGCACCAGCGATCCCGACAACAATATGGATCGCTGGTGCATCGCTAAGTGGTTGCTAGTGAGCTGCCACACAGGCAGATCTCACCAGTGACATAGCAGGGGTCGGGGGTCGCTACTTACCTGTCAGACGAGGCGATCCTGACGTCCTCCCGCCCGCATCCACGCGTCGCTCGTCGGCACCACAGGAAGCCCAGCAGGAAGCGCCCGACGAGAAATGATCCAGGACGTTCTCGCACGACCAGCAAGATGAGCAACGGGGGAGCCGGTCGGAGGTAAGTATCAGACATAGCGATATCGCTAGCAATATCGCTGCTACGTCACAAAATCGGTGACGTTACAGCGTTATTGCTAGCGATATCGCTATGTTAAGACCCACACATAATTATCACTGAAAGATGAGTGAATTAACTCAAAGTATCCTTGTTTAGTGGCTGTTGGAATATGTTTAGTGCAACAACTCCATTCCTGTCTAGGAGTGTTTAGTTGCTAGATTTGTATGCTGTTTATAAAGTTAGAACAAAAAAAACTCTCAGAGGCTCACACAGGGAGAGCATGTGACTGTATTTCCTGTTTTCCAGTATCTGTGTATGAGAGAAGCAACCTGCTGTAGATGCTGCACAGACAGAGACACACGATGACTTATTCCTTATCTATTAAGCTTATCATATATTGTTCCTGATTGTTCCTGTATAAAGAAGCTCTGTTGTTACAAACTTGGAGTGTATCCTGAATAATCCGCTTCCAACAGTGGCCATCTCATTAGTCCATGGCTGTGTGCCAGGAGCCCTGTGAACTACCTTCAATATGCTGAGATTCCAGCAAGTCTTCTAATTTGTAGGCCTGGCACGATGTCATGAAGAACGTATGATGTCACACTGAACCTACTGATCCGAAGAGGCACTGAGGATACATGCAGGTAGGACTGCTGTACCATGGAATTGCAGAACAATTTGTTCATCTTTGGTTATAACCTATCCTTTACAGTCCATACAACCGAGAGTTTTCTCTTTTGCTATTGCCTTCAAGCCTTCTTCTCCAGTGCTGGATTCACAGCTACATCTCTCAGTTGCACTGTACAGCTCTGGCAAAAATCAAGAGACCACCACATCAAAACCCTTTCATGCACAGCCCATTCTCCAGACCTGAACCTCATTGAAAACCTCTGGAATGTAATGAAGAGGATGATGGATAGTCACAAACCATCAAACAAAGAAAAACTGCTTAAATTTTTGCGCCAGAAGCAGTGTGAAAGACTGTTGGCAAGTATGCCAAGACGCATGAAAGCCGTTAATAATCATGGTTATTCCACAAAATATTGATTTCTGAACTCTTCCTGAGTTAAAACATTAGTATTGTTGTTTCTAAATGATTATGAACTTGTTTTCTTTGCATTATTTGAGGTCTGAAAGCACTGTTGTTTTTTTTAATTTTGACCATTTCTCATTTTCAGAAAAAAAACACAAAATGTATTGCTTCAAAATTTGAAGACATGTTGTCAGAAGTTTATAGACTAAAAGAACCATTTACATTTTACTCAAAAATATACCTATAAAGAGAAAAATCAGACAAACTGAACATTTGGAAGTGGTCTCTTATTTTTTTGCTGGAGCTGTATAATTTAGTAATATAGATATTAAACACTATGATAAATATGTTCACACACATCAGTGTTTTGCAGCTGCTTAGCCATCCTGCGCTTAAAATTTTGTGGCGAAACATGTCCACCATATATTCACATAATTTTTAAAGCTTATCTGATGACTTTTGGAGTAATCTGTAATGATGAATACTATTACTTTTGGATAATATACAGTATGTTTAATGACCTAATGTAATTTAGGCAAGACTCATCAATTTCAAACATTGTGTCTTGATGCTTGAGGAAGGCAATGTCAATGTTTTCGATGGGGAAATGGTATGTCATGTTGTGAAATTCTCATAGTTTTTAGTAAGAATGTCTATTGGGGTTGGCAGATGCAGCTGAGCACTTTACCCAGTAGTCCCCATTAGTGCCATAAATTGTATTATGGGTCTGTATTGTAGTGACCTGTAGAGAAATGTTATTCCATGTTCTGCAGATACATGTCTTACGGGAACACCAAGTGGCAGCACATGGAGGACAATACACATGCACACCACAATGTATTGACACTATTCCAACTTTTCCTTAACTGATATATCTGATAACAATAGATGGGTGCATTCATCTGAACAGGACATAGAAACAAAAGAGTTTACTTAAGTCAACCTGACATGAACACTGAAAGGTCACTTATAAAGATTCTAATAATTTACAAGTATCAGTAAAGGGGGTTTTACACATAGCGATATCGCTAGCAATATCGCTAAAACGTCACTGGTTTTGTGACGTTATAGCGATATTGCTAGCGTTATCGCTATGTGTGATACTTACCAGCGCCCGGCTCCCCCACTGTCCATCGCTGATCGTGCGAGAATGTCCGGCTCCATTTCTCGTTGTCAGCTTCCTGCTGGGCTTCCTGCTGTGTGAGACGAGCGACGCGTGGAGGCGGGCGGGAGGACGTCAGGATCGCTGTGTGTGAAAGGTGAGTATCGTGCGCTGCGTCGCTGCTGCATCACTGTGAGATCTTTCTGTGTGAAAGCTCACTAGCGATCATTTAGCGATGCACCAGTCGGATCGCTGGTCGGATCGCTGGTCGGATCGCTGGTGCATCGCTAAATGTAAAAGGGCCTTAAGTTTCCAATAATGGACATTATGCATAACATACAGTACATTCCAGTTGTGCACTTGCTTCGAGTTGAACAGAAAGATTTGCAGGACCACAATCCAGTGGTCACATTGGAAGTCTTTAGCCACCGTGCCAGAACCCTGTGAACATCTTTCTTTCTAAAAACTAGGTGATTCTGGGTACTAGAAAAATGTGTGTTTAACTTTAACCCCTTTCTGACATTGGGTGTAATAATATGTCCACGCTCACTGGGCTTTATTGACCAAGGATGGATTGTTACGCCTAGGTGATCGGGCGTGCACCCCAAATGTCAGCTGATTCTGATAGATGACACCCGGCACTAAGTGCCAGGAGCAGTCCTGCACCACTTCCGGCACTTTAACTCCCTAAATGCTGCGATCGAGCTTGATCGCACGATTCCAGGAGCAAGCAGAGGGATGACAGCCCCTCTACCCTTGGATCGGAGACACGGGGTCCAGATCATTGCCATGGTCACCCAACGACATCCGGGTCACCAGAGCTAGAAAAGTTGCTTGATTATGCATGATCTGCAGCTTTCTCTGTCAGTGCACAGCTGACAGATTACATAGTACGGGGATGCTGCTGCGGTGATACCAACTAAAACAAACCTACAAATGTGTCACCCATGTATTACGGGGACTAACCCCTATCCTTTTGTGTTGAATATCAAGATAAATACACCTAGAATGTTTTATAACATTTATACATGGGTGACACATTTGTAGGTTTTTTCAGTTGGTATCACCACATTCTATCGCCATTCTTCACATTTAACATTATCAGTCCCATTTGTTTTAGTGCGCATGCGTGAACTTGTGTGCGCCCATGACATTTAAGCCGCGGTCTTATACGCTAGTTCCACACACTCCAGCCGAGCCACACATAGCGGTGGTTTGTGGGAGTTCCACTGTGACCGCGCTTGAATGCTCTTTATGACAGGAGCTGTGCTCCGTGGACACTTACGCCATTCCACCATATGGGCTGACGTATCACACTAATTAAGCTAGCATTCCCATTGGTTGTTGCTCATATTTAAACCACGTACACCCTCTGCCCGGACACGCCCCCGAGAAAGCATTGCGAAATGTGCGCGACTGGCCTCCTATTTCACTTTCTATATGCTGCTAGAATCCAGGTAAAGTTTCCATGGCTACTCATTTGACGCATTTTCTATGTGGCCAACTCTCATAGTTCTGCGGCTGTGGTGCTATTTCCCGGTGTATGTCTGTAGCGAATACTATGTATATCTCTATTTGAGTTTTTTTAGGTGATACTAGAAAGGATTGGCATACAAGGGATAGTGCATATGTTTTTTAAATGAATGCCTTTGTTATCAAAGCACTTTCTATTGGGCTATTGTAGTTACAAAGCATTGTGGACTTATAGGCATCTGAATTGTTCAGCGGTATAGCAGACCATATCTATTGTTTTAATTAGTCCTGTGGGTGCCATGTTACTTACCATGCAGCAACATGTACAATTGATGGAGTAGTTACCAGCCACTCTTTCTTTTTGTTCTTGTAATCTTTTTTGTATTTTGTATTTCTAGTGCAATATTTTATATTGGATAATAAATAAATTGTAATTTTTATCATTACTTGTGGTTTCATGCTCATGTGATTTCGAGCTTTAATTTAGCTACCAGATGGTGGATTTGTATTGTTGGGAATTTGAGCTAATTTTTTCATGAACTTGGCAATTTTTGGAGATATAGCTCTTGTGAATTGTGGTTCAACCTTTAATTTGACTCTAACTTGGTGACACTTTGTAAGATGGGGACAGTTAGGCTCGAGACTCCAATAAAAGTGACTCCATTGACTCCACTCCCCTCACCAAGTGGGGAATCACCTGTATCTCAGAAATGTTCTTGATTAAGGTGGGCTCTTCTCATATGGAACATATTACTCTCTTTGTTTTGGACAATTTACCTGCGGGGTTGGTTCTGGGATTTTCCTGGTTACAACGTCATAATCCGGTTATCAATTGGAAGACCAGGGAAATTGTCCAATGGGGATCCAATTGTGTTAACCCATGTTGTAATTCTGTGTCTATTTCGTCTGTCGGTCTGGAGAGTATACCGGAGTACCTAAAGGATTTCTAAGACGTGTTCTCCGAAAGCGAGGCTGAAGTTCTACCACCACATCGACCTTTTGATTGCACCATTGATTTGATTCCAGGAGCTAAATTGCCCAAGGCCCGGTTGTTTAAACTTTCGTACAAATCAGTCTCTGGAACAAATTTTGCAATGTTTAGCCTCAACTCAACAAGAAGATTGGTGTAATGCTTTGCCTTTAGCTGAGTTCGCCTTCAATAATTGTGTGTCGGGCCACTATTATGTCACCCTTTCTTGCCAATTATGGGTTCAAGCCACATTTTTGGGAGTTCTCTCGTTTCGACTCTGGTTGTCCTGTGGCTGAGGGGACTGTGCAGCGCCTAAACGAGTTGTGGACTGAAGTTTGACAAAACATTACCAAGGCTCAGAAAAAGTACAAATTTTTTGCAGATAAGAAACGAGTGGGTTGCATTGTGGATTCTCAGAGGGTACATGGTACTCTGCAGTATCTTGTACACTGGAAGGGATATGTGTTATGAGTAGAGTTGAGCGACTTTTGGTTTTTTAGGGTCGCGTTTCGTTTCGTGAAACCCGACTTTTCCAAAAGTCGGGTCGAGCAAGATCGTCCGATTATATGGAAAAGTCGGGATCGTCCCGAAACACGAAACCCAATGTAAGTCAATGGGGAATAAAAGTCGGCAGTGAGAGGAGGACAGGAAACACACCTACAGTGCCCATTTGAATGCCAAAAGCATCAATTCTTCTTACTTAAGCTTGTCAACCTTAATTAACTTCATAATACAAGTTACGCACTGAAAAATGGGGGTTATTTGGCTAAAGTTGTGGGGGGGAGGGCTGGCTGCAGGTTTTCATGTGCCCTGGGCGAAAGAGCGCCCCTTTAACACATACCACAACTCATCAATGATCATGCTCCGATACGGCAGAGAAATAGCGGTATAGTACAATGAAAAATACCTCACTTTTTACATCTCATGACGAGGCCCATCTATTTCTCCATACAGAATCATTGGTCCCATATAATGTTTGAAACAGTATATGATGAGCTCCACATAATGCTACAGTATATGTTGGTCCCCATGGATGAAGCTCCACTGTCTTATGGGCCCAAATAATGCTCCAAACATAATGGGCCCCATTTCTAATGCTCTAGTGTATAATGGGCCCTGTAAATGCTGCTCCAGTGTCTGATGTCCACCTTTGGAATGTTCCAGTGTATGGTGGGCCCCATCTATCATTCTCCAGAGTATAGTGCTCCCCAAAAATTGCTGTCCCAACATTGAAAACAATCAAATAAGCCTCCTCGCTAGGGAATCCCTGTACTTGTCTGGACTCCTCGTCGTCCCCATCTTCCATCTCACTGCACAGTATTTCAACCTTGCAAGTTCTGTGATCCTGAGCAAGCAGGGGGGGCCCACTCGTTGGCGACGGCACTGGCACAGGGCCCCTGATAGTACGGTGGTGTGTCTGATGGCGGGTGGGCCGAACCTGCACTTTCATCTGCAGCTTCCTCTTTGTCACCTTGTAAGATGGAACTGTATATGGGAAGGGTAACCTGAGTTTCATCAGGGTCAGATTCAGGCCGTGTAGCATGCGAGGGGAATGTAGTGGTCTGGGTCAATGTACCAGCAGATTCATCGAGCAGTGGCTGGGCATCAGTGCACTTGTGTCGCCCCCAGGAGTACGGTCGCCACAGTGGCATTACCTTCCTCCTAGGGAGTGTGATGTCATGCTTGGGAGCAACGAAGGATCTCTCTAGCAGGTTAACTGATTGGGCGGCGTTATTCCCACGAGTCATGACCCTCCAAACAGCGTTCATGAAGGCAAAGTGTTTGTTTTACGTGGGCAGTATGGTTGCAAAGCTGAACCTTAAAGGAATGTCCAGAAGGGCACCACCAGGAGTGGAACCTACGGCTAAATTCGACTCCACCTGGGAAACCTCAACCATGCCAGCTACAGAACAGATGCACACATTGCAAGCTTAATATCGTTAACGAACGAGACTCCGTCATGCCCCGCGGTCCGAGTCCGGCTTACTAGAGGGACACGTGAGGCTCTGGAACATGAGATTGGCCAATAACTGGTGTGTCATGCCCTTACATGTCCGTGGCTGCATGTGCGCTACACTGAAAAGGCCAGCGTATGTCGCTTACAGGTGCAGATAACCCGCTGAACAACGTTAGTGATGGGGATCACTGATTACAATTATTACCCGCGAACAATGATTTCCCAGTAAGTGCAGGTCAACCGCAGTTCCGGAATTAGGCCTAACCGTCATTCCTGAAAAAATGAAAAACTTACGTGTGCAAACCACAGGTGCTGTAGCTTGCTTAACAGCTCGCCAGCCGTTCTCACGCCCAGTATGGATTACACGTGATTGCACGAAGGTTAGAAAGGGTACCGTATCCCCAGATAACATGTATGGATAGCGTACACATTCAAAATATATGTCTCAGGAGGCAGGCTCAGACGGTGTTAGGCCCAGTATGGATTGCACGTCATTGCACAAAGGTTAGAAAGGGTACCGTATCCACGGATAACATGTATGGATAGCGTACACATTCAAAATATATGTCTCAGGAGGCAGGCTCAGACGGTGTTAGGCCCAGTATGGATTGCACGTGATTGCACAAAGGTTAGAAAGGGTACCATATCCCCGGATAACATGTATGGATAGCGTACACATTCAAAATATATGTCTCAGGAGGCAGGCTCAGACGGTGTTAGGCCCAGTATGGATTGCACGTGATTGCACAAAGGTTAGAAAGGGTACCGTATCCACGGATAACATGTATGGATAGCGTACACATTCAAAATATATGTCTCAGGAGGCAGGCTCAGACGGTGTTAGGCACAGTATGGATTGCACGTGATTGCACAAAGGTTAGAAAGGGTACCGTATCCCCGGATAACATGTATGGATAGCGTACACATTCAAAATATATGTCTCAGGAGGCAGGCTCAGACGATGTTAGGCCCAGTATGGATTGCACGTGATTGCACAAAGGTTAGAAAGGGTACCGTATCCACGGATAACATGTATGGATAGTGTACACATTCAAAATATATGTCTCAGGAGGCAGGCTCAGACGGTGTTAGGCCCAGTATGGATTGCACGTGATTGCACAAAGGTTAGAAAGGGTACCGTATCCCCGGATAACATGTATGGATAGCGTACACATTCAAAATATATGTCTCAGGAGGCAGGCTCAGACGGTGTTAGGCCCAGTATGGATTGCACGTGATTGCACAAAGGTTAGAAAGGGTACCGTATCCCCGGATAACATGTATGGATAGCGTACACATTCAAAATATATGTCTCAGGAGGCAGGCTCAGACGGTGTTAGGCCCAGTATGGATTGCACGTGATTGCACAAAGGTTAGAAAGGGTACCGCATCCCCGGATAACATGTATGGATAGCGTACACATTCAAAATATATGTCTCAGGAGGCAGGCTCAGACGGTGTTAGGCCCAGTATGGATTGCACGTGATTGCACAAAGGTTAGAAAGGGTACCATATCCCCGGATAACATGTATGGATAGCGTACACATTCAAAATATATGTCTCAGGAGGCAGGCTCAGACGGTGTTAGGCCCAGTATGGATTGCACGTGATTGCACAAAGGTTAGAAAGGGTACCGTATCCACGGATAACATGTATGGATAGCGTACACATTCAAAATATATGTCTCAGGAGGCAGGCTCAGACGGTGTTAGGCACAGTATGGATTGCACGTGATTGCACAAAGGTTAGAAAGGGTTCCGTATCCACGGATAACATGTATGGATAGCGTACACATTCAAAATATATGTCTCAGGAGGCAGGCTCAGACGGTGTTAGGCCCAGTATGGATTGCACGTGATTGCACAAAGGTTAGAAAGGGTACCGTATCCACGGATAACATGTATGGATAGCGTACACATTCAAAATATGTGTCTCAGGAGGCAGGCTCAGATGGTGTCAGGCACAGTATGGATTTGACGGCCCAGATTACACAGCGGAGGAGCAGGGAGAGGTAAAGATTGCAAATGCTGGGGCCCTGCCCAAGCAAGGGGGGCCCACTCGTGGGCGTCGGTACTGGCACTGGGCCCTTCATAGTACAGCGGTGTGTCTGACGGCGGGTGTGCACCGCAACCGTCAGAGACACTTGATTGCACTATGAGGGACCCTGTGCCAGTGCCCGCGCCCAAGAGTCGGCCTACCCACCTGTCCAGGGCAACGGCACTCGCACGGTGTCGTGCGCTAGGTGGTGACCCCGGCCATGGGGGGGGGAGGCAGCACAGTTAGGGAGTTTTAGAAAGTGGCATATGTTGATGTTGGACATTCAGCTGATGCAAAAGACGAAATAGGTCAAGTCCCAGGAAGAGGTGGACCAAAGCAAGCCATTTTTCTGTCACCCTATGTGTCATCAGGGGAAGGTGGGACAAAATCCTTGGAAACCCATGCATGGTTCATTTTAATGAAGGTTAGATCATCCACATTTTGGGTTGACAGACGGGTCCTTTTTTCTGTCAGGATTGATCCAGCTGCACTGAAGACTCTTTCCGATAGCACACTTGCAGCTGGGCAAGCGAGCTCCTGTAAGGCATATTGTGCCAATTCAGGCCAGGTGTCCAGTTTAGCGGCCCAATAGTCAAAGGGGAATGACCTGTGTGGGAGAACATCGATATGGGAGGAAAAGTAGTTTGTAACCATGGTTGACAACTGCTGTCTCCTGTCACTTTCCATCGATGCAGTATTACCAGTTGTGTGAGCGGTATTTGAAAAATCAGTCCACAACATTGTCATGAAACCCCTGTCTCCAATGCCACTTCTGCTGTGTGCACCACGAACACCCCTGCCAAGCTGCCCCCGGCCCGTACGGCTCGTGTGAGAACCATCACCGCTGCTGTGTGCTGGGAATGCCTCAAGCAACCGATTTACCAGAGTTGCTTGTTTATTAGCCAATATTAGGTCAAGGTTCTCCTGTGGCATGATGTTTTGTAATTTGCCTTTATAGCGTGGATCCAGGATGCTGGCCAACCAGTAGTCGTCATCGTTCATCATTTTGGCAATGCGGGGGTCCCTTTTTAGGATCCGCAAGGCATAATCTGACATGTGGGCCAATGTTCCCGGTGTCAATGATGCACTGCGAGTGCTGGTTGGAGGAGCACTTTCTGGCAAATCCACATCCCTCCAGTCATGCACAAACCCTGTACCAGACCTTGCCACGCCAACATTTTCACTTGCCCCACGAGATGCATCCTCCTCCCCTAAGTAATCATCCCCATCATCATCCTCCTCCTCCTCTTCTTCCTCCACCTCGTCCAGGAGAGGTCCCTGAGCAGACAATGGCTGAATGTCATCAAGGATTCCCTCCTCCTCTTCCTCCTCATCAACATTGGCTGCAGACGCCTGCTCCTTAAGGTGCGTCAAAGTTTGCATGAGTAGACGCATAAGTGGGATGCTCATGCTTAGGATGGCGTCGTCTGCGCTTACCAGCCGTGTGCATTCCTCAAAACACTGAAGGACTTTACAGAGGTCTTTCAGCTTCGACCACTGCACACCTGTCAACTCCATGTCTGCTCTCAAAGTGCCTGGCCGTGTATCCTCCCACAAATGCATTATGGCCTGCCTCTGCTCGCACAGCCGCTCCACCATGTGCAGGGTGGAGTTCCACCTTGTTGCAATATCGATAATGAGGCGGTGGTTGGGAAGGTGGAGCAATCGCTGCAGCTTCTGCATACGAACGGAGTGTACAGGCGACCGGCGGATGTGCGCGCACAGTCTTCGCACCTTCTGGAGCAGGGCTGTTAACTCCGGATAATTTTTGAGGAAGCACTGCACCACCAGGTTCAAGGTGTGAGCCAAGCAAGGTATGTGGCTGAGTTTTGAAAGGGCTATGGCTGCCACAAAATTACGGCCGTTATCACTAACTACCTTACCTGCCTCAAGATGTACACTGCCCAGCCATGACTCAGTTTGTCGCTTCAAGTACTCGGCCAGCACCTCGGCGGTATGTCTGTCACCCAAACACATCATCTGCAACACAGCCTGCTGATGCTTTCCACTAGCTGCTCGATAGGGGGACACATCGTGTGCAACAGTGGCAGCTGCAGATGGAGTGCTCGTACGACTGCGCTCTGTGGACGAGCTTTCGCTTCTGGAGGAGGAGGAGGAGGAGGAGGGTGGAACGCCTACAGCCAACTGTTTCCTATACCGTGGACTAGGCAGCACTGTCCCACCACCGCTGTCCCCTGTGGACCCTGCATCCACCACATTAACCCAGTGCGCAGTGATGGACACGTAACGGCCCTGGCCATGCCGACTGGACCATGCATCAGTTGTGAGGTGCACCTTTCCGCTCACTGACTGCTTGAGTGCATGGACAATGCGGTCTTTCACATGATGGTGGAGGGCTGGGATGGCTTTGCGAGAGAAGAAGTGGCGACTGGGTAGGTCATAGCGTGGTACTGCATAGGCCATGAGTTCGCGGAAAGCTGTGCTTTCCACCAACCGAAAGGGCATCATCTCAAACGAGATTAGTTTGGCAATGTGGGCGTTCAAACCCAGTGTACGCGGATGAGAGACTGAGTACTTTCTTGACCTACTCATAGTGTCTGGGAGGGTGAGCTGGACTTGAGAGCTGCATATGGTGGAAGTAGCGGTGGACAGGGCGGACTGAGAGAGGGTTGATGATGGTGATGGAGTTGGTGTTCTTTCTGATGGCCTAGAATCAGTCTTTCGTTGATATAACAGTGGGATTCCCTGACTGCTGTGGCCTTGCAACGACACCTCAACATTTGCTGCTGTGCTAACCGGTGGGCTTACAGTGGGGGAAACAATGTAGCGTTGCTGACTACCTTCGTTGTGATCAGTTGCACATGTGGCACTTGAGGTTTGGTGTTGTGTCCATGCTTGCAAGTGCATGCTGGTTAAATGTCTAAGCATGCAACTGGTATTCAAATTTTTCAGATTTTTCCCTCGGCTAAAGGTCTTTGCGCACTTCTTACAGATAACCTTGGCCTGATCATGAGGATTTTGTTCAAAAAAGTACCACACTGCACTCTTCCTACTTTGGCAGACATTTTGCGGCCTAGCACGCTGTGATCTTTTGACCCTCTGGACAAGCTGTCCAGCAACTCTTTTGATGTTTGGAACCTGTCTTTGGAGTGCTCCGGGCCTGCCAGATAACAGCTGTTGCGATGTCGATGTCTGCTGTGGATGCTCCTCATCTGAGCTATTGGAAGCAGCACCCTCTTCCCCCAATGGATGCCAATCTGGGTCAACAACTGGGTCATCCATCACCTCCTCTTCTATGTCATGTGCACCTTCCTCTGTGTCACCGTGTATGGTGGTATAGTGTGCGGGAAGGGGCACCTGAGTCTCATCAGGGTCAGAATCTGGCTCTGTACACTGCGAGGACAATGTAGTGCTCTGAGTGAATGTACCAGCAGAATCATCCATCAGCGGCTGTGCATCGGTGCACTCCATGTCAGATTCATCTTGGCCTGGGTAATTCACCATTTCACTTGATAATCCAGGCATGGTATGTGAAAGCAGCTCCATGGAGTAATCAGTAGTATGGCCTGCGTCATCCTTCAATCTTGGTTGGGGTGAAGGACACAAGGAAAGGTGTGGTTCATGAACATGAGCCTCCAATGACGACTCAGTGCTTTTACTTTTTACAACTGAAGAAGAGGAGGCGATAGAGCTGGAGGCTGAGTCAGCAATGTAAGACAAAACTTTTTCCTGATGCTCTGGCTTTAAAAGCGGTTTGCCAACTCCTAGAAAACTAAGCGTTCGAGGCCTTATGTAGCCAGACGATGACGCAGGCTCAACACCTCCTGCATTCGGTCCTATTTTGCTCTTGCCACTACCATCAGATCCACCACCAACACCATCATTACCAGCTGCCAACCCCCGCCCAATTCCACGGCCTCTTCCACCAGCCTTCCTCATTTTTGGTAGAAATGTAGACAAAATCCAACAAACTATATAGTATGTAAAACAAGGTACAAGGTGTCTATAGGACAGGGGAGATTTTGAATTTCTGCACACACTTTTGGACACTGGACACTTTTGGATTGTGTGAGGCCCACTGATATCTGAGCGCTATGTGACAGGCTCGATGGCACAGCTGTGACCTAAGTGACTAGAGGATAAGCGAGAGTTTGAATCTCTGCACACACTTTTGGACACTGGACACTTTTGGATTGTGTGAGGCCCAATGAATATCTGAGCGCTATGTGACAGGCTCGATGGCACAGCTGTGACCTAAGTGACTAGAGGATAAGTGAGAGTTTGAATCTCTGCACACACTTTTGGACACTGGACACTTTTGGATTGTGTGAGGCCCAATGAATATCTGAGCGCTATGTGACAGGCTCGATGGCACAGCTGTGACCTAAGTGACTAGAGGATAAGTGAGAGTTTGAATCTCTGCACACACTTTTGGACACTGGACACTTTTGGATTGTGTGAGGCCCAATGAATATCTGAGCGCTATGTGACAGGCTCGATGGCACAGCTGTGACCTAAGTGACTAGAGGATAAGTGAGAGTTTGAATCTCTGCACACACTTTTGGACACTGGACACTTTTGGATTGTGTGAGGCCCAATGAATATCTGAGCGCTATGTGACAGGCTCGATGGCACAGCTGTGACCTAAGTGACTAGAGGATAAGTGAGAGTTTGAATCTCTGCACACACTTTTGGACACTGGACACTTTTGGATTGTGTGAGGCCCAATGAATATCTGAGCGCTATGTGACAGGCTCGATGGCACAGCTGTGACCTAAGTGACTAGAGGATAAGTGAGAGTTTGAATCTCTGCACACACTTTTGGACACTGGACACTTTTGGATTGTGTGAGGCCCAATGAATATCTGAGCGCTATGTGACAGGCTCGATGGCACAGCTGTGACCTAAGTGACTAGAGGATAAGTGAGAGTTTGAATCTCTGCACACACTTTTGGACACTGGACACTTTTGGATTGTGTGAGGCCCAATGAATATCTGAGCGCTATGTGACAGGCTCGATGGCACAGCTGTGACCTAAGTGACTAGAGGATAAGTGAGAGTTTGAATCTCTGCACACACTTTTGGACACTGGACACTTTTGGATTGTGTGAGGCCCAATGAATATCTGAGCGCTATGTGACAGGCTCGATGGCACAGCTGTGACCTAAGTGACTAGAGGATAAGTGAGAGTTTGAATCTCTGCACACACTTTTGGACACTGGACACTTTTGGATTGTGTGAGGCCCAATGAATATCTGAGCGCTATGTGACAGGCTCGATGGCACAGCTGTGACCTAAGTGACTAGAGGATAAGTGAGAGTTTGAATCTCTGCACACACTTTTGGACACTGGACACTTTTGGATTGTGTGAGGCCCAATGAATATCTGAGCGCTATGTGACAGGCTCGATGGCACAGCTGTGACCTAAGTGACTAGAGGATAAGTGAGAGTTTGAATCTCTGCACACACTTTTGGACACTGGACACTTTTGGATTGTGTGAGGCCCAATGAATATCTGAGCGCTATGTGACAGGCTCGATGGCACAGCTGTGACCTAAGTGACTAGAGGATAAGTGAGAGTTTGAATCTCTGCACACACTTTTGGACACTGGACACTCTTGGATTGTGTGAGGCCCAATGAATATCTGAGCGCTATGTGACAGGCTCGATGGCACAGCTGTGACCTAAGTGACTAGAGGATAAGTGAGAGTTTGAATCTCTGCACACACTTTTGGACACTGGACACTTTTGGATTGTGTGAGGCCCAATGAATATCTGAGCGCTATGTGACAGGCTCGATGGCACAGCTGTGACCTAAGTGACTAGAGGATAAGTGAGAGTTTGAATCTCTGCACACACTTTTGGACACTGGACACTCTTGGATTGTGTGAGGCCCAATGAATATCTGAGCGCTATGTGACAGGCTCGATGGCACAGCTGTGACCTAAGTGACTAGAGGATAAGTGAGAGTTTGAATCTCTGCACACACTTTTGGACACTGGACACTTTTGGATTGTGTGAGGCCCAATGAATATCTGAGCGCTATGTGACAGGCTCGATGGCACAGCTGTGACCTAAGTGACTAGAGGATAAGTGAGAGTTTGAATCTCTGCACACACTTTTGGACACTGGACACTCTTGGATTGTGTGAGGCCCAATGAATATCTGAGCGCTATGTGACAGGCTCGATGGCACAGCTGTGACCTAAGTGACTAGAGGATAAGTGAGAGTTTGAATCTCTGCACACACTTTTGGACACTGGACACTTTTGGATTGTGTGAGGCCCAATGAATATCTGAGCGCTATGTGACAGGCTCGATGGCACAGCTGTGACCTAAGTGACTAGAGGATAAGTGAGAGTTTGAATCTCTGCACACACTTTTGGACACTGGCCACTTTTGGATTGTGTGAGGCCCAATGAATATCTGAGCGCTATGTGACAGGCTCGATGGCACAGCTGTGACCTAAGTGACTAGAGGATAAGTGAGAGTTTGAATCTCTGCACACACTTTTGGACGCTGGACACTTTTGGATTGTGTGAGGCCCAATGAATATCTGAGCGCTATGTGACAGGCTCGATGGCACAGCTGTGACCAAAGTGACTAGAGGATAAGTGAGAGTTTGAATCTCTGCACACACTTTTGGACACTGGACACTTTTGGATTGTGTGAGGCCCAATGAATATCTGAGCGCTATGTGACAGGCTCGATGGCACAGCTGTGACCAAAGTGACTAGAGGATAAGGGAGATTGGATTGCTTTTAAAAAAGCAGTTTGCGGAGCAGTGGGTAAACAGCAATGCCAGCCTGTCAGGAAGCCTTAGAAGGCAGCCCAACAACCAACACCACTGATACACCACTATATAGCCTCCCCTTGCACACACAGTGACTGGTGTGTTGTGCAGGCCAAATCGCTAGCAGCAGAAGCAGTTTTTTGGTCTTCTTCCCTGCCTAACGCTCTCCCTATAGAATCAGCAGCAACCTCTCCCTATGCTAAGATCGGCAGAAGTAAGAAGGCGGTCGGCGTGCACGCCCTTTTATACCCCCTGTGACGCCCACCAAAGCAAGCCAATCACTTGCATGCCCTTCTGAAAGATGGTGGTGACCCGTGCCTATGTCATCACGTTGCCCACAGTGTCCGTGTATCCTGATTGGCTGAAAAAGAGCGCAAAACAAACTTTTGAAACGCGACTTTGGCGCGTAAGTCGCCGACCTCGTGGCCGACCTCATCCTAGAGTCGGGTTTCGTTTCATGAAACCCGACTTTGCCAAAAGTCGGCGACTTTTGAATTTTTTCGACCCGTTTCGCTCAACTCTACTTATGAGCTCATTTTCTGCTCCACCAGTTGAGAGTTCTCCTTCCGTTCTCCCTCTGGTGGTGACAGGAGGTAGTGAGGTTGGTTTAAGTGGTAGTGATCTGCCACCTGTTGAGGAGGATAACAATTGGATCTCTGGAGTATCAGACTGGATATAAGACAGCCGACGCCCTATCCTGGTGCTGGTGATTCAGTCTGTTTCTCAGGTCTTGGTCTTCAGCTCTCTTCCAGTCTTCTCAAGTTAAGTTTGCTTTTTGCTAATGTTCACACTTGCGCTTGTTGGTCAATTCTGTTTCTTGTGTGGTCAGCTTGCCCCTGCTGGGGCTATGCTGAACTTCCACTCCTATTTATCTGTATTTGCCAATTTGCCTTTTTGTCCCTTATTAGATTGGCCTCTTTTTGCTCTGTTTCAGAATATTTCAGAGTGCTGATGTAGTGGGAGAAGTCTAGTGACTTCAGGGTTAATTTTGCTATCAGATGTGTTGGACATTATTTTGGTAGGGTTTTTTGGCAGATTGCAGACAGTGGCTTTCCTTTGCTGTCCTTTCTAGTTAGTCGGGCCCCATCGTTTGCTCAGACTATTTTCCTGCCTGTGTTTGTGTTTTCATCTTGCTTCACCGTCAATACATGTGTGGGGGCTGTCTTTGCCTTTGGGGTCTGCTCTGGGGCAGTTAGTTTTCCCTTTTCTTGCTTTAGGTTTATGTAGTCCTCCGGCGGTGACGAGGTGTCTAGGAACAACGTAGGAATGCTCCACTGCTACTGTTAGTTGTGTGGTTAAGATCAGGGATCTGCAATCTGCATAGTTACTAACCTCTCTGGTGTTCTGGGACTTAGCTTTTTGTTGTTCCTCCTCAGTGACCCATTCATAACAGATATGGTTTGGAAGATCGGTTTTGGGTGCCGGCTCGTTCTGTACATGCTGATCGGTTGGTTCGAGCGTTTCATGTCAGATATCCTGGGAAGCGTGGGGGTCCAGTGGCCCCCCCCATTGAGAGGGGGGTACTGTCATGGTTCTGGATGGAAATTCCTTTCCCCATCATGGGCTCTATGGAGTTAACCTTGCGGGCCTCCCTTTGGTCTGGGGAAGGCTATATTAACCCGCTCTTCTCTTATTATTATTATATTTATTTATAAAGCACCATTGGTTCCATGCTGCTGTACATGAGAAGGGGTTACATACAAATTACAGATATCACTTACAGTACACAAACTAACAATCCCAGACTGATATAGAGGGGAGAGAGGACCCTGCCCTTGCGTGCTTACATTCTACAGGATGTTGGGGAAGGAGACAGGAGGTTGGGGAGTTGCAGCAGCTCCAGTGATGGTGAGGTGGTAGCTCCAGTAGTGGCAAGGAGGCAGTGGGGATCATTGTAGGCTTTCCTGAAGAGGTGGGTTTTCAGGTTCCGTCTGAAGGATCTGAGTGTGGTTGATAGCCGGACATGTTGGGGCAAGGAATTCCAGAGGATGGGGGCTATTCGGGAGAAGTATTGGAGGCAGTTGGGTGAGGAGCGAATAAGCATGGAGGAGAGAAGTAGTTCTTGAGAGGATCAGTGATTACTTGAAGGAAGATATCGGGAGATTAGTTCAGAGATATATGGAGGAGGTTATAGATGGCCTTGTAGGTCAGTATTAGCAATTTGAATTGGATATGCTAAGGAAATGGGAGCTAGTGAAGAGATTTGCAGAGGGGAGAAGCAGAGGAGTAGCGAGGAGAGAGATGAATTAGTCGGGCAGCATAGTTAAGGATGGACTGGAGAGGTGCGAGGGTGTTAGCAGGGAGGCCACAGAAAAGGATGTTGCAGTAGTCAAGACGGGAGATGATGAGGGCATGCACAAGCATTTTAGTAGAGTGAGGGTTGAGGAAGGGACAGATTCTGGAAATATTTTTGAGCTGGAGGCTGCAGGAGGTGGAAAGAGCTTGGATGTGCGGTTTGAAGGACAGGGCAGAGTCAAGGGTTACTCCAAGGCAGCGGACCTCCGGTAAGGGGGAAAGCGTGATGTCGTTAATTGTTACAGATAGGTCAGATAAGGAAGATCTGTGAGATGGGGAAAGATGATCAGTTCAGATTTGTCCACATTCAGTTTGAGGAAGCGGAAGGAAAAGAAGGAGGATATGGCTGATAGACACTCCGGGATTCTGGACAGCAGAGAGGTGATGTCTGGGCCAGAGAGGTAAATCTGAGTATCATCGGCATAAAGGTGTTTCTGGAATCCGTGGGACTTTATGAGTTACCCCAGGCCAAGTGTATAGATTGAGATGAGTAGTGGTCTTAGAACAGAACCTTGGGGGACTCCAACAGAAAGAGGGTGGGATGAGGAGGTAGTGTGGGAGTGGGAGACGCTGAATGTGCGGTTGGAGAGGTATGAGGAGATCCAGGATAGGGAGAGGTCTTTGATGCCAAAGGAAGAGAGGATCTGTAGTACGAAGCAGTGGTCAACTGTGTTGAAGGCAGAAGACAGGTCTTGAAGGAGGAGTATAGAGTATTGTCCGTTCGCTTTGGCTGTAAGTAGGTCGTTAGTAATTTTGGTCAGGGCTGTCTCAGTGGAGTGGTGGGGACAGAAATCAGATTGTAGATTGTCAAAGAGCAGGTTAGATGAGAGGTGGGAAGAAAGTTTAGCGTGGACGTGCTGCTCCAGGAGTTTGGAAGAAAATAGGAGCAGCGATATTGGGCGATAGCTGGACATAGCGGTTGGATCGAGGGTTGGCTTTTTAAGGATAGGCGTGTTTGTGGCATGGTTGAAAGCAGAAGGGAAGGTACCAGAAGTTAGTGATAGGTTGAAGAGGCGCATTAGGGATGGGATAAGAGTGGTGGTGAGGTTGAGGAGGAGGTGGGATGGAATGGGGTCGAGTGCACAAGTGGTGAGGTGTGATTTGGAGAGAAGATGAGCAAGCTCCCCTTCAGTGATGTTGGATAAGGAGTTTATGGGGTTTGGGCATTGGTCCGGTATACAATGGGGTTGTGGTGGTTGAAAAATAAACACTTGCCGTGTTTAGTCTATCTTGTTTTTGAAGTGCATGGCAAAGTCTTCAACAGATATTAGGGAAGTTGGAGGGGGCAATGGTGGGCGGAGGAGGGAGTTAAAAGTATTGAACAACTGTTTATGTTTGTGGGATAAGGAGGATACAAAGGGTGTAAAGAAGGCCTGTTAGGAGAGGTGAGAACTGATTTGAATGCAAGTGTTGCTTGTTTGAGTGCAGTGAAGTCATCTTGCAAATGCATTTTCTTCCAGCGCCGTTCAGCAATTCTGGATGCTTGCCGAAGCATTTTAGTGGTGTTATTGTGCCAGGGTTGTCTATTGATTCAAGAGTGGCATAGTAGAAACTAGTAGCAGTGTCTTTGTCGTGGATTGAAGATATTATGTAATATGTTCCCAATAAAAGCTTCAGCTCAAGCCACAAAAAAAAGAACAAGCCCTCGCTCAGGTCTGTCTTCTGTTAACAGAAATGCAGGGGACCATCACATTACTGGTAAAACAAAGGCTCTGTAAAAGCAAAATGGCTCCTCAACCTCCAAAAGAAATTCAGCAATTTCTCAGCTGCCAAATCCAAAACCACATATAGCATCCACGTTTGGCATTTCTGAAGTGATGAGAGCCCGCCTAACTTATGGGTGCATGTCTCCAGGAGCATCGGCTGAACATAACATACTGGTGACTGCAACGTACTGGTGACTACAAAGGCAGTTTGCAGTTTTCATTGGGCAACATTCATTACTGTTTGTTTCTGGAAAATACCCAAGGAGACAAAATCGGCAATACACCTGTAGATAAATTCCCAAAGGGGTATAATTTCCCAAATGGGGTCACTTGAGGGGGGATTCTGTTCTTCTAGCAATTAGGGGCTCTGTATATGGAGTCTGCAAACTGCTCTAGGAAAATTTGCAGTCAAGGAGATAAATAGCATTTTGTTCCTCCCTAGTCTCTCCATATGACTAAGTAGTACTGTAAAACCACATATGGGGTATTGCAGTATTGTGGTACAAATTATGGTGCCATTTTTAACCACTTCTAGTGTGAAAATGTAAGTCTGGGGCTAAAACCAAATTTTGGTGGTAAAAATGTAGTTATTTTTTCTTCACTTGCCCAATGGAATAAAATTCTGTGACAAACCCAACTCCTAGTTGAATTCATGGAGACGTGTAGTTTGTAAAATGGGGTCATTTATGGGAGGTGGTTCTGCTGTTCTGGCACTTCATGGGCTCTCCCAATGGGTCATGGCACCTGCAAACCATAACAGTAAAATCTGGCGCTCCTTGCCTTTTGAGCTTTGCACTGTACCTGAAAAATATTTCTCAATTACATATAGGGTATTGGCGCACACAGGAAAAAATAGACCTCAGATTGTTGTAAAAAAAATTTCCTATTAGCCTGTAGAAAAATTACAAACTTGGGGCTAAAACAACATTGCATGGTGCAATTTCTTCGCTACCTTTATGACAATGCAAAATTTGAGGCTAACATAACATTTTTGTGGGGTGTCTAGTTTCCAAAATGGGGTCACTTGTGTGGAGTTTCCACTGTTTAGGCACATCAGGGGCTCTCCAAATGGGACATGACATTCGCTAATGATTCCAGGAAATTTTATATTCAAAAAGTCAAATGACGCCCCTTCCAAGACCTGCCGTGCACCCAAACAGTAGTTTTCTCCCTCATATGGAATATCAGCATACTCAGGAGAAATTGCACTACAAATTATATGGTGCAATTTCCCCTGTTACCCTTATGAAAATACAAAAATTGGGTCTAAGGCTGGTTTCACAATCGTGCATTTTACATGCAGCGCACGGTGCCCCTAAGCCCCGCCCCCTGCCTGCTCCCTGCCCGCCCCATCTGGTCATCGCCTCCTCCTATCGCACACTGCTGCATGCGATCTGCGCACCCTATCTTTAGCATAGGGTGCGCAGACAGTGCGCTGGCCGTGCGCTAGTAGGATTTTGGTGTGCGCTGCGCACTTTTGAAGGTGCGCCGAGCGTGCCAAAATGCAACATGGTGCATTCGGCGCACACCGGTGCACATTCAAAACTGTGCAGCGCACGTCAAAATCCTTCTAGCGCACGGCCAGCGCACGGTCTGCACACCCTATGCTAAAGATAGGGTGCGCAGATCGCATGCAGCCGTGTGCGATAGTAGGAGGCGATGACCGGATGGGGCGGACAGGGGGCGGGGCCGTGCGCTGCATGTAAAATGTGCGAATGTGAAACCAGCCTAAAATAACACTTTTGTGGGGAAAATGTGATTTTAATTTTTTCACGGCTCAATGGTATAATCTTCTGTGAAGCACCTGGGGGTTCAAGGTGCTCACCACACATCTAAATACATTTCGCGAGGGGTCGAGTTTCCAAAATGGGGTCACTTGTGAGGGTTTCTACTGTTTAGGTACATAAGGGGGCCTCCAAACAGGATATGACGTCCGCTAATGATTCCAGGAAATTTTACATTCAAAAAGTCAAATGGTCCGAGCTCTGCTGTGCACCCAAACAGTGGTTTTCTCCCTCATATGGGGTATCAGCATACTCAGGAGAAATTACATAACAAATGTTGGGGTCCATTTTTTTTCCTGTTACTCTTGTCAAAATAAAAAAAATTGTATCTGCTGTAAAATTTTTGTGAAAAAAAAGTTAATTGTTCATGTTTTTCCACATTCCAAAACTTCCTGTGAAGCACCTGAAGGGTTAATATACTTCTTGAATGTGGTTTTGAGCACCTTGAAGTGTGCAGTTTTTAGAATGGTGTCACTTTTGGGTATTTTCTGTCATAGACCCCTCAAAGTGATTTCAAATGTGATGTGGTCCCTTAAAAAATGGTTTTGTAAATTTGTTGGAAAAATGAAAAATTACTTGTCAACATTTAACCCTTATAACTTCCTAACTTCCTTAGAACAAAAAAAAACATGGTTCCAAAATTGTGCTGATGTAAAGTAGACATATGGAAAATGTTATTTATTTACTATTTTGTGTGACATATCTCAGTGATTTAAGGGCATGAAAATTCAAAGTTTAAAAATTGCAAAATTTTCAAAATTTTCGCCAAATTGCCTTTTTTTTTTCACAGATAAACGCAAGTGAAATCGAAGAAATGTTACCACTATCGTGAAGTAAAATATAGCTCTGGCAAAAATTAAAAGACCACTTCCAAATGTTCAGTTTGTCTGATTATTCCCTTTATATCTTAATAGGTATATTTTTGAGTTAAACGTAAATTGTTCTTTTAGTCTATAAACTTCTGACAACATGTCTCCAAACCAGGGGAAGAGTCTTGAGGAGATCATTTGCATATTCCCAGTGCCTTCTGGGATAAGTGAAGAGTCTCAGCGAGCTCAACGATCACTGGGTTTTGGCCGTTGCAGCTGGAAAGAGGAAATCGGAAAACCGTGCGCGCAAATTTTGGCTCATCTTTCATCGTTTTTAAGAAATCTCAATATGGAAGAGGCTAGGAGCCATTTGGTGAGCTGCAGTTCTTGCTACATGTTCACAGACTTACCAGTGGAAAAGCCAAACTTCACATACCACAAATGCAAGCTTGTGTCCCTGTTGGAGGAAAAGTTGCAAAATCTCGAAGAGAGGTTAGCTACGTTGAAGATCATTAAGGAAGGTGAAGAGTTCTTGGACAGAGCAGAATTATCTCTTCATGTTACAGAAAGAGAAGAAATTCGAAGTGCACCTGAAGAAACAGAGGAATGGAGACATGTGACCCAGAGAAGCAGGAGGATCAGGAGGCAGTCAGCACCCATACTGCTCAGAAACCAGTACCAGGCTCTCACGCAGGAAAACGATGAAGAAATACATCAGGATAAGACTTTGCCAACAAACAGCAACCTCGTATGCCTTCAGAGTCCTGGATGGAGAAAGAAAAATGTTGTGAAGAAGAAACGGAGAGTGGTGGTCATGGGGGATTCCCTGTTGAGAGGAACAGAGGCCGTTATCTGCAGACCAGATATAACTTCAAGAGAAATGTGCTGTCTTCCAGGTGCAAAAATTAAAGATGTGTCTGACAGGATATCAGGACTCTTCAGACCTACAGATGACTACCCATTCCTGCTACTACATGTGGGGACAAATGACACCGCAAGAAATGACCTGGAAACCATCTGCAGAGACTTTGAAGACTTAGGCAAGAAAGTGAAAGAACTGGGAGCGCAGGTGGTCTTCTCTTCCATCCTCCCAGTGGATGGCCATGGAACAAGGAGGTGGAATAAGATTCTGCAGGTGAACAACTGGCTACGTCGATGGTGCCGTCAGCAAAGATTTGGATTTCTGGATCACGGAGTGAATTACTTATACGATGGACTACTTGCTAGAGATGGGGTGCACCTTACGAAGACTGGAAAGCATGTATTTGGAAGTAGCCTTGCTACACTTGTAAGGAGAGCTTTAAACTAGAACAACATGGGAAGGGAAGCAAAAGACCAGAAAAAGCCATACACCTGACAAATGCTATTGAGAACTCTGCTATTAGAAGTGGAAAGGAAGAACAAAGACAAAAGAATCTAATTAATAAAAATATTGGAGAAAGAGAAACCTATCACAAACTAAATGTTTCTATACTAATGCACAAAGCATGGGCAACAAACAAGGAGAATTGGAACTACTAACACAGGAATAGAAATATGATGTCATTGGAATCACTGAAACTTGGTGGGACAATACACATGATTGGAATACAAGACTAGAAGGATACAACTTATTTGCAAGAAACAGACTTGATAAACGAGGAGGAGGTGTCGCATTGTATGTTAGAAACGTGTATATCTGCACAGAGATTGAAGCTTCAGAGACTAGGAGTTCTGTGGAAACTGTTTGGGTAAGAATACAAGGACAGAACAATGGAAAGGACACCATTGTAGGCATTTACTACAGGCCGCCTGTGCAAGCTGAAGACATGGATGAACTCTTTATGCATCAAATGGCCAAGTTCTCCAAAAAATATGACATAGTTGTCATGGGAGATTTCAACTATCCAGACATTTGTTGGGAATCTCTCTCAGGCAAAACTAACAGGTCAAGGAAATTCTTATCCTCTCTTGCTGACAACTTTATCTTCCAAAAGGTAGGGGAGAAAACAAGGGGAACTGCTACCTTGGATCTAATCCTTATAAACAGGGAGGTAAAAGTGGCTGGGACCCTAGGAGGTAGCGACCATGCTATTTTAGAATTTTCGATAACTAGAGGCAGAAGACCTGTGAAGACTCAGACGTCAAGGTTAGATTTCAGAAAGGCAGATTTTAAGGGATTCAGAAAGAGAATTGGAGAGATCCAAGGCTGGATATTCTTAAAGACAAAAATGTCCAGGAAGGATGGGAAATCTTGAAAAATGAAATTCTCAAAGCACAGTTGTTAACAATTCCGAAAAGAGGGAAGAATAGGAAGCATTTAAGGAAACCAGGAGGGATGAACACAGAACTTAAGCACATGCTAAAAAGGAAGAAAAAAATGTTTATAAAATGGAAAGAGGGAGGCATATCTAAAGAAGAATATAATGCTGTCTGCAGAACCTGCAGGGCACAAATCAGATTAGTAAAGCTGAAAATGAATTGAGGCTTGCAAGAGATGTCAAAATCAATAATAAAGGATTTTGGGGATATGTCAAAAATAAAAGAAAAGTCAAAGATGCTATAGGATTTTTACAGGATGAAAATGATGAAATGGAAATACAGGATGTTGAGAAGGCTGAACTTTTAAATTCCTATTTTGCATCTGTTTTCTCTCAGAAAGGAAATGTAACATCAACTGTTCTTCACTGTCCTATTAAGGGAATAGAAGAATCCAGGATATCTATAAACAGAAAGATAGTGAGGAAACACTTAGCTAACCTAAATTAATTCAAGTCTCCAGGTCCAGATGAATTACACCCCAGACTACTGAAGGAGATAGCAGAAGAAATTTTTGAACCCCTCTCCATAATCTTTGAAAATTCTTGGAGAACAGGAGAAGTGCCAGAAGACTGGAGAAGAGCAAATGTTGTTCCTATCTTCAAAAAGGGGAAGAAGGTGGACCCAGGCAACTATAGGCCGGTGAGTCTGACTTCTATACCAGGAAAGATCTTTGAACAAATTATTAAACAACATGTATGTCAGTACCTGGATAAGAATGAAGTGATTAAACAGAGTCAGCATGGGTTTGTAACTAATAAGTCATGTCAGACTAACTTAATTTCCTTCTATGACGGAATCACTGATTGGGTGGATCAAGGAAATGCTGTAGATATAGTATATCTTGACTTCAGCAAAGCATTTGACAAAGTATCTCATACAATCCTTATTGAAAAAATGACTAAGTATGGAATGGACAAGGCAACTGTTAGGTGGATTCATAAATGGCTTAGTGATCAGACCCAAAGAGTGGTCGTAAATGGCTGCACAACAAGTTGGAAGAATGTCTCAAGTGGGGTACCATAGGGCTCTGTCCTGGGCCCTGTATTGTTCAACATCTTTGTCAACGATTTAGATGAAGGAATTGAGGGTAAACTGATTAAATTTGCTGATGACACAAAGCTAGGAGGGATAGCTAATACTAGAGAAGAAAGAGAGGATTCAAAAAGATATAAATAAACTGGAGAAGTGGGCAGCAACTAACAGAATGGTTTTTAACATGGAGAAATGCAAAGTACTACATCTGGGCAATAAAAATGAAAAAAGCATATACAGAATGGGAAGAATAGGGCTAAGTGACATCACATGTGAAAAAGACTTGGGTATACTAATAGATCACAGACTGAATATGAGTCAACATTGTGATGCAGCAGCAAAAAAGGCAAATGCAATTCTAGGATGTATTAACAGAAGCATACAGTCTAGATCACGTGAAGTCATTATTTCCCTCTACTCCTCTTTGGTAAGACCTCATCTGGAATATTGTGTCCAGTTTTGGGCACCACATTTTAAAAAAGACATCAACAAACTGGAGCAAGTTCAGAAAAGAGCGACCAGAATGGTGACCGGTCTGCAAACCCTGTCTTATGAGGAAAGGTTGCAGGATTTGGGAATGTTTAGTTTGCAAAAGAGAAGACTGAGAAGAGACTTAATAGCTGTCTACAAATATCTAAAGGGCTGTCACATTGTAGAAGGATCAACTTTATTCTCATTTGCACAAGGAAAGACTAGAAGAAATGGGATGAAACTGAATGGGAGGAGACACAGATTAGATATTAGAAAAAACTTTTTGACAGTTAGAGTGATCAATGAGTGGAACAGGCTGCCACGAGAAGTGGTGAGTTCTCCTTCAATGGAAGTCTTCAAACAGAGGCTGGACAGACATCTGACTGGGATGATTTAGCGAATCCTGCTTTGAGCAGGGGGTTGGACCAGATGGCCCAGGAGGTCCCTTCCAACTCTACGATTCTATGATTCTATGATTTGCAAGCAATAATTTTCTGAAAAGGAGAAATGGTCAAAATTAAAAACAAAACAGTGCTTTCAGACCTGGGCGGTACTTCATTTTGAAATGTGCCCTCTTCTGGAACATAACTTATATTCTGGGCCGAACCCTGACTTCAGCACATCAACTCTTCTGCGTTGAACCTCCAATGGGCGGAGCACATTTTCACGTCTTCGGGCGCTGTCCACTCCCACAATGGGCTGGACTTCTCCACCTCAGACCACAGGTTGCCTCCATTTTGGGATCCATGCTATTGGCTGCCAGCTTAGTTTGTTCAATTTCAGGTACTGTCATATCTGCCTCACTGTTCACCATTTTTTAATTTTTTAATTTATAGGCTCTACCATTTAAGGTTGTTAATTTTCATGCGCTTTTTCAATTGCGCCACAAGCATTCTTGACTCAACTTTCTTCATGCGAGGAACCCATATACTGCCGACTAGAGATGAGTAAACATTTTAAGATTCCTTTAGGGTTGGATTGGTGAACCTCCCAATGTTCCAGATTGGTGAACTTCCCGATGTTCGCCGAACTTATCCAAACCCCATTGAATTCAACTGGAGGCAAAACCAAACGCATAGACAACTTCTGGGTGCCCCAAAAGCTGCCAAAACAGCCAAAATTAGGGGCAGACACCAGGAAAAGTGGCATCAATTAACCCAGAGTAAAAATAGTAGAAATGCGCAGCATGGATGCATGGGATAGGGCCTGGGACAGGGCTTGGACCAGCATTTCTAGCTTAAACATTGATCAGTAACAGGTGGGTGAGTGACAGATGTAGGACTAGTGCTCTGAGAACCCTGCCAAATTCAGGCAACACATGTGAAGGAGAAACTTGTTTTTCTTATCTTACAGGTTGCATCGGGGCCTTATCTACAGCATTATAGAATGCTGTAGACAAGCCCCTATTGGTGATGGCCGCAGCTTATATGCGAAAAATGAGGTTAGAGATTCCCTTTAAGTTTAAATTAAGAGGTGGGTGAGGGATTGGTGTAAGCCTGCTGTGCAGGAAGCCCTGATACCTCATGAAACAGCTCAAACTGCTTTTCTGCTCAGCCACACTTAGGTGGCACAAATATCAGCTTCATAGACTACTATTGTTAGAAACATTTAAAGATAGTAACAAAGGAATTTGACTGAAAGTAAATGCAGGCCTGCCGGTCTGGAAGCCCTACTGCTACAGGCAACACACATGAAAGAGACCCAACTTGGAGTCCAAACATTTCCAAAAATTAGAGGCAGACACCAGGAAAAGTGACATCAATTGACGATTGACAATTCTAGATATTTTATAAAAATGCAGCATGGATGATGGAACAGGGCCTGGCCCAACATTTCTAGATTACGCATTGATCAGCAAGCGGTGGATGAGTGACAGGTGTAGGACTGGTGCACTGTGCCCCCCTCCACTACAGGCAAGCAACCAGATGGAAACCTCACTTGGTGTCTCCATATTTCAAAAAAGTAGTGGCACACACCACTAAAGTGGCATCAATTCTCCCAGAGTAGAAATAGTATAGTGGTGCTCTGAGACCCCTGCCACTGCAGGCAACACACAAGGAGACCTGAATAATAATCTCCATTTACCAAAAATTTGGTTGGTCGTGACTCAGTAGCAAACAAAAGGTGGAGAAATAGTAGGGATATTAAGTGCTTTAAAATGTAGGCAAATAGTAAAAATAACAGCAGTGGACACACCTTCTGATTGTTGTACCATTAAGGCACTTGTTAGTAACATCAACAGCAGTAGCAACAGCAGCCACAGACGCCACAGCAAAGGTGTCACAGACTGCAATAATGCGAGATCAGTGCAGCACACTGAAAACTACACCATCACCTAGTATGCCCAGTCTGTGGGTGCAAAAGTCATTGAACATCCATGACTTGTTCATCTTGATGAAAGTTAGGCAGTCTGCACTTTTAGGGGACATGCCCACCGATGAAGCCCAGCGCGAAACGTGCGTAGGGGCTTTGGGGACTGGACACTACACATATGCACTTTCCTTATGGGTAAGCATTGTTACCTTTTCATCTTTTCCCCACACCTTTCTGCACATAGCACTTTAATGGAAGGTTCTGTATGAATCCCCCATGTCCCTTGGCATGAACTTTACTTCGGCAGAAACATTAGACGGCCAAGTGTGAGACTCTTTAGCATGGGTACAAGTTTCTATGCAGTTTTGGGGTCACGTATTATCATTTTTTGTACCATTGCATTTACTATGCATGTGCGGCGTATCCATCCCCTTTTTTCTTAGTGTTATGTCCGATATCTGATCATATGATTGTATTTTGAAATGTACACCTTTTTTGCACCTGTACTAATAAAGAGCGAACATTTTTGATATTATAACTATTTATGTTTTCTGACTCTTTGGCGTTATACTCCGATTTCTATGTAGGTTTATATATTTCTAAGGGAGTTGTCCTTTTATTTATGCCATTATGAACGTCCTTTTTTCTAGATAGGAAAAAGTATCATGTTCTTTGCTATGTTGGATTATGTAAAATTGGACAGCCAGATGTGTTTATCTATCAGGACACCACCAGCAGCGCTGAAGGCACATACTGAGAGAATGCTGGCTGCTGAGCAGGACAAAACCTTCAAGGCATGGCTGGCGAGCTCAGGCCATTCTTCAATTTTTGAAGACCAAAATGCTAAAAGGTCCAAACCCTCTGCTGGCATCAATTTTGAGCTCCAGATCCTGTGGTTTCTGCACCAACACATCCAGGCCGGGATAGTGGCGGAGAAATTGCTGTACCACTATGTTGAAGATTTCAACCATGCAAAGCATGTGTGTGAGGTTGCTCCGGTGTAGAGCTGCCACCAGTTTTCATCATTATCGCACACAGCCTTCCCTGGCTTCAGGTTCAGTGGAGACAGCCATTGCTCAATCTCAGCCTGGACAGATGTCCACAACTCTTGAGCTGTGTGACTGCGATCTCCAAAGCATATTAATTTGATTGCGGTGATCCAGAAGCAGTGGAGGAAGTGTTAGATACAGAGGTTTGTCCCACAAACCTTGCAGATTTCAAGACTTGTGGAGCAGCCCGCAGCCACCAGAGTCACCCAGCGTACCCTCAGCGAGATGCAACTCCCCTGGCCATGCTTACTCGTCCAGGTGTCAGTGGTAAAGTGCACCCTCTCAGACATAGATTTTTTCAAGGAACAGGTGTCTGCAACATGCAGGTATAGTGCAGGCACATCTTTCTTAAAGAAGTAATGGTGACTGGGCAACTGGTACTGGAGGACTGCGACGGTCATCAGCTTTCGGAAACCATCTATATCCACCAGGCAAAATGGCAGCATTTCCTTAGCCAACAGATTGTAGATGGTGAAGTTCAAGCTCTTAGCTTTGGCATGTGTTGGAGGAAAAAAATATTTTACGTGACCACAGAGAGGGTGGAGTGAGCAGGGTGTACACGACAAACTGCTGGACTGTGAGTAAGGTGCAGGTCGGGATGTTATTGTATTAGAAGTAAAAAAAATACTCTCCTCAAGACTGAAATTGCAAGACCAAGAAAGAAAGAAAAGTTGTGAAATTATTAAAATCACAGGATTGATAAACATTTTAATAATTGGAAACAAATGTTGAAAAATATCTTGATTGATTCAGTATGAAGTATGAGTGCCATGCGCAGAAATCCCGACACAGCTATCAATGTTCTATTGCGCTGAAAGCACTCGGTCAAATTATCAGTATCCGCAGCTAGCAGCCCCAAATGTGCTGGATGGCAGACAAGTCTGGAGACAGTGCAGGCCATAGTAGGACGTTCAGGTCATGCAGGCTGCTCACAGTAGCATGAGTAACTTGTGATCTGACATGGTTGTCTTGAACAATGGCTCTTGAGCATGCTGCACTCCATAATCCTTGGCGTCTCTAAAGAGGGTTACATCAGTACTGTTACTGCTCATCAGAGTCGCTGAGTCATGCTGGCCTCTGTGTGAACCCAGCGGCTCTGATGAGAGGTAACATTACTAATGTTTCCGCTATTCAGAGCCATCTCGTTTCATGGAGCGCAGCGTGAGCCAGGAGTGGCTTTATATGACAGATTCGGGGAACGTTGTGGGAAGCGCTGGACTAGGTCAGATCTGTGTGGAACATTTTCTGTCTACAATAAGTTGATGAATGAGGGACAGTGTCTTGTTTTTATTTCCCTCTTTTATGTTTTTCAGATTTCCATTTGTGGACTACGTCAGGTTCCCTGGACTACGTCGGACCTGCATGTTTTTTTAAAAAAAATAAATTGATGAACCAGGGAAAGTGTTGGGGTGTGTTTTTTTTTAAATAAAGTAATAAATAATTTTTTTTTTTTTTTTTCGTTTTTCTTACTGGGTTAGTAATGGGGACTTGATGTCAGCTGTAGTTTTGGACAATTCATAGCTGACATCAACCCTAAACCCCATTACTCCGATTGTGAATGCACCCGGCAATCAAGATAAGCAAAAACAAAGTGCCAGTACTGGCATATCTAATATGATATGCCACTTCTGGAGCAGCTGCTGGCTGGTATTTTTAGGCTGGGAAGGGCCAAATAACTAAGGACCTTCCCAGCCTGGTAATATCAGCTCACAGCTGTCTGCTTTATCTTTGCTGTTTTCCTAAAATAGGGGGATCCCACATCATTTTTTTACTTTATTTATTTATTTATTTGGCTAAGCAAGCTTAAAAAGCTGTACAATAAGCTCCACATGGAAGACACTAAAGTAAGGGTGCACTAAAAATCCTTAAGGGCCACCAACAATGCATGTTTTCAGGATTTCCTTAGTTTTGCACAGGAGATAAGCGGTGGACGCTGCGTCTTCCTCAAGGCATGTGCACACATCCAGGTCCCCTGGCTTATTTACCATTGGGGTTTTTCCTCTTTATCGCCCCATACTCTTCTGAAAGTGACCAAACCGAGATGTGCCTCACTAAATATCCACAGGATTCCCACAAATCCCTGACACTCCTGTATAGTTTGTAATTGATAAAGGCCAAATGTGGCCGAAACGTTTTGCCTTGACTACATTAAAAAGTCAAAAAATTCATCTTTAGGTTGAGTGCCTAGTTTATTTTTATTAACTCATTATTCAGTGACTTGCTTCCTTTTTAAAATTCCTTGCCCCAACCATCATTCTTTGGGTGGAGCGTGCATAGTGTGAGTCGGCATCCTGTGTGCAAGACTTCAAATAAATGGGCCCGGATGTGGCTCACGCCCAGATTGAAATTTCTGCTGGGTGAAAAATTTACAGAGCTGAAATTTTGATCTGCGCATGCGCCGCCTCCAGCGCCATTTTATTTCAGCCTTGCACACAGGACGCCAACTCACATTGTACATACATCGCCAACACAATGATAGCATTGCGGAATCAGAAGACCCTGCACCCAAGTCTCGCCCGAAGCACAGAAGGCGTAAATTTATGAAAATTTCATAAGGTGAGTATTCATCAGCCTTTGAGTGGATTCCTTTACATCAGGTATCATATTAGTCACCATATCCTCGCTATTATGACCATGCCTTTAATTTATAGGGCTAAATCCAGCTTACAGGTCCTCTTTTTAATCAAGAAACACCACTAACCAAACAACACCATGAAGACCAAGGAGCTCTCCAAACAAGTCAGGGACAAAGTTGTTGAGAATTGCAAGTCATAGTTGGGTTATAAAAAAAATTTCCAATCTCGGATGATCCCCCAGAGCAACATCAAATCCATTGTCATCAAAGGGAAAGAACATGGCACCACAACAAACCTGTCGAGAGGGCCATCCACCAAAACTCTTAGCCCAGACAAGAAGGGCATTATTCAGAGACCAGCACAGAGACAAAAGGTAACCCTGAAGGAGCTGCAGAGTTCCCAAGCAGAGACTGGTGTGTCTGTCTATACAACTACAATAAGCCATACACTCTGTAGCGGTGGCCTCTATGGAGGAGTGGGCAGAAAGTTGCCTTTACTTACACACAAAAATTGTAAGGCTCATTTTGATTTTGCGAAAAGATATTTGGGAGAAACCCCAAATGTATGGAGCAAGGTGCTGTGGTCAGATGAGACTAAAATTGAACTTTTTGGCCACAAATGTAAACGCTAATATCAAACAAACAAAACTCATTATCACCCCAAGAGCAGGGGCTGGGAAAATTGTCCAAGTCAAGATGAAGATGGATGGTGTGAAATACAGGGATATTCTTGAGCAAAACCTGTTTCAGTCAGTTAATGATTTGAGACTGGGAGAGAGATTTACCTTCCAACAAGACAATAATTGAAAGCAACACTTGAGTGGTTTAGATTGAAACGTGTGAATGTTTCAGAGTGGCCTAGTCAAAGCCCAGACCTTAATCCAATTGAGAAACTGTGGTCAGACTTGAAGATTGCTGTTCACCAGAGGAAACCATTTAACTTGTATGTGCTGGAGAAGTTTTGTCTTGAGGAATGCGCAAAAATCCCAGTGGCAAGATGTGGAAAGCTCATAGAGATTTATCCAAAGTGACTTGCAGCTGTAATTGCTGCAAAAAGAGGCTCTGCAAAGAACTGACTTTAGGGGGCTGAATAGTTATGCATGCTAAAGTTTTCAGTCATTTTGTTCTAGTGTTTGCTTCACAGTAAAAAAAAATATTTACAGTTGTAGCAATTGTATAATATTTGGGGGGGAGGGGGGGTGAAATTACATATCTGCAGGATCATCCATCCATCCATTTATCCATCCATCTGCTGGTGCATTTTCCTGCTTCCTTTTGAGATGTGTGCATAAAAATCGGACACCATAAGGATGCTCAGTGTGCTCTCCGTTTTTATTCTCGCATCCCTTGACTTGCATTGGTGAGTCTCTTCTGAGATATGCGACCTTATGCAGCATGTTGAGATTTTTTCATCAGCCCGATTACAGGTGAGGAAAAGTTCGCAAATCAGCATTGACTCTTTGATTAACATTGGTTTGAGTGCAATGCCAGCACCTCAACCCCTTTGTGTGGATACTATGGGTAAGATACTTCTTATATGATCTAACCTTGTTTTGTTGCCTGACTATTGGTGCTCCCTGTTTGTATATCATTTTACTCTGCCTATTGGTCATTATTATTTATGATTCATTATGGACCAGGTGGACAAGGGTAGTGAACCTAATCTAATACAGTTAGGTCCATATATATTTGGACAGAGACAACATTCTTCTAATTTTGGTACTAGACATTAGCACAATGAATTTTAAACAAAACTATTCAGATGCAGTTGAAGTTCAGACTTTCAGCTTTCATTTGAGGGTATCCACATTAAAATTGGATGAAGGGTTTAGGAGTTTCAGCTCCTAAACATGTGCCACCCTGTTTTTAAAGGGACCAAAAGTAATTGGACAGATTAAATAATTGTAAATAAAATGTTCATTTCTAGTACTTGGTTGAAAACCCTTTGTTGGCAATGACTGCCTGAAGTCTTGAACTCATGGACATCACCAGACGCTGTGTTTCCTCCTTTTTGATGCTCTGCCAGGCCTTCACTGCGGTGGTTTTCAGTTGCTGTTTGTTTGTGGGCCTTTCTGTCTGAAGTTTAGTCTTTAACAAGTGAAATGCATGCTCAATTGGGTTGAGATCAGGTGACTGACTTGGTCATTCAAGAATATTCCACTTCTTTGCTTTAATAAACTCCTGGGTTGCTTTGGCTTTATGTTTTGGGTCATTGTCCATCTGTAGTATGAAACAACGACCAATCAGTTTGGCTGCATTTGGCTGGATCTGAGCACACAGTATGGCTCTGAGTACTTCACAATTCATTCGGCTGCTTCTATCCTGTGTCACATCATCAATGAACACTAGTGACCCAGTGCCACTGGCAGCCAGGCATGCCCAAGCCATCACACTGCCTCCACCGTGTTTTACAGATGATGTGGTATGCTTTGGATCATGAGCTGTACCACGCCTTCACCATACTTTTCTCTTTCCATCATTCTGGTAGAGGTTGATCTTGGTTTCATATGTCCAAAGAATGTTCTTCCAGAACTGTGCTGGCTTTTTTAGATGTTTTTTTAGCAAAGTCCAATCTAGCCTTTTTATTCTTGATGCTTATGAGTGTCTTGCACCGTGCAGTGAACCCTCTGTATTTACTTTCATGTAGTCTTCTCTTTATGGTAGATTTGGATATTTATACGCCTACCACCTGGAGAGTGTTGTTCGCTTGGTTGGCTGTTGTGAAGGGATTTCGCTTCACCATAGAGATTATTCTGCGATCATCCACCACTGTTGTCTTCCGTGGGCTCCCAGGTCTTTTTGCATTGATGAGTTCACCAGTGCTTTCTTTCTTTCTCAGGATGCACCAAACTGTAGATTGGGCCACTCCTAATGTTGCAGCAATTTCTGTTTTTGCAGCTTAAGGATGGCTTGTTTCACCTGCATGGAGAGCTCCTTTGACAGCTTGTTTCCATCACAGCAAAACCTTCCAAATTCAAGCACCACACCTCAAATCAACTCCAGGCCTTTTATCTGCTTAATTGAGAATGACATAACGAAGGGATTGCCCACACCTGTCCATGAAATAGCCTTGGAGTCAATTGTCCAATTACTTTTGGTCCCTTTAAAAACAGGGTGGCACATGTTAAGGAGCTGAAACTCCTAAACCCTTCATCCAATTTTAATGTGGATACCCTCAAATGAAAGCTGAAAGTATGAACTTCAACTGCATCTGAATTGTTTTGTTTAAAATTCATTGTGGTAATGTCTAGAACCAAAATTAGAAAAATGTTGTCTCTGTCCAAATATATATGGACTTAACTGTATATAAAGCTCAATATGTGTGTGTATATGTTTGTATGTATGCGTGTATGTCTGGGATTGGCATCTGCACCGTCGCAGCTACAGCCACAAAATTTTGCACAGTGACATGTCTGGACCCCGAGAGCGTCATAGGCTATGTTGTGAGGCGAAATTTTAACCCCACATGTTCCAATTCACCAAACAATTTTGCCCCTATCTACATAATGGGGAAAAAAGTGTATGTATGTATTGGCATCTGCACCATCGTAGCTACAGCCACAAAATTTTGCACAGGCACACATTGGGACCCCGAGAGCATAGGCTAAGTTGTGAGGTGAAATTTTAACCCCGCACGTTCCAATTCACCAAACAATTTTGCCCCTATCTACATAATGGGGAAAAAGTGAAAGGAAAAGTGTTGGAGGCAAATTGACAGCTGCCAGATGTGAACAAGGGGGACTTAAAGAATGAGAGCGATGGCACCAAAGAGTATATACTGTACAGTTGCTAAGGTGGGCCCTGACATGGGATACTCACCACACACGGGGATATGAACAGACACACAAAATGCGCCACACACTACCATGTGCTTCAACACATATACCACCCTCAGCACACATTTCACCACACATACACCAACCTTGCCACATAAAAGTCGAAACACAAAAGTCGCCACGCTGTCCCAGAGCTGTTTAAAAGTTGAAAAATGAGCTGTGATTGATTGCGATCAGCAACAGTTTTCTTTTTAGACAGTTGTGGTAACTGAGGCCTATTATTATCATTGCTATGGTGTTATTGTCCTTCTGTAAAGCTGGAAATAACACAATGTATTACCGTGCCAACACAGACCACCCTCTGACACAGACTGCAGGGGGAGCCTAGTATCACACATGATAGGATTAGATACATGGTTCAGCAGGCAGTATCACACAGGATAGGATTAGATACACAGCTCAGCAGTCAATATCACACAGGAGAGGAATAGACACATGGCTTAGCAGACAGTATCACACAGGATAGGATTAGATACACAGCTCAGCACACAGTATCACACAGAATAGTATTAGATACACGGTTCAGCAGACGGTATCACACAGGATAGGATTAGATACACGGCTCAGCAGTCAGTATCACACAGGATAGGATTAGATACACGGCTCAGCAGTCAGTAACACACATGATAGGATTAGGTACACGGCTCAGCAGTCAGTATCACACAGGATAGGGTTAGATACACGGCTCAGCAGACGGTATCACACAGGATAGGATTAGATATACTGCTGAGCAGTCAGTATCACACAGGATAGGATTAGATACACGGCTGAGCAGTCAGTAACACGATAGAATTAGATACACAGCTCAGCAGACATTATCGCACAGGATAGGGTTAGATACACAGCTCAGAAACAGGATGTGCCAAAGGAGAGGACATTTTCACTCCAAGAATTCCACTCATTCCATCTGATTTGTTTTTTTATTTTAAACGCCTTCAGTTTCCAGTTCAACTGCTATTTGCAATGTCCATTAACAATGCTCAGGGACAGTCCTTGAAAGTAGTAGGGATCGATTTAAGTAGTAGGGATCGATTTGCAATCTCCATGCTTTTCTCATGGTCAACTTTACGTGATCTGTTCAAGAGTTGGAACTGCCAAAAATCTGTTCATCTTTGCATCGAAAGGAAAAACCAAAAATCTTGAATGAGTTGAAAATAAAATATTATCAATGCTTAGGTAATCGTTTAGTTAATTTGTGTTGCAAATCTGTAGTGTTGAATATATGATGTGAAATATTTTTATGTGCAATATAATCATAATAATTTGCTATAATTAACCACAGTTTGTTACTATGCCCAGGCAATGCCGGGCTCTTCAGCTAGTACTTCATATAAGCACAGACTTTGTAATCAGGATTATTATTGGCACTAGCACTTTAGATGTAATGTGATTATTTTGAGGGGTCTCTCATCCACTTTATATTTCCTTTTTGGGGTTTTGGTGCTGTTCCTTGCATCTTGGTTCCACATCATTCATCTTTGTTCATTGTATGTGTATTTATAAATTGGTACTTTTAATATGTCTTTAATAAAGTGAGATACAATTTATTGGACTTTTTGGATCTCTCTTTTTCCTGGTGTATTGCTATTTATGAGAGCATCCTGTAGATTTGACCTGGAGTACCATTTGGTGTTGGGTTCACTATAAATAGTATGATTTCTGATTCTTGGATTGTGCTTTCATTTTTTTATCGCATTGCACTCGCCGTATTTATACACAGATGTGAGTGATACATAAAAAAAATAAGTGGCCGGAAGAATAATGGATTCCTGATGTAAGACATTTTTTCACATGCAAAGCTCAGAACGCATACAGCCAAATGAGGACTGAGCAAGCTGAGAGCTGCCAAAAAAAAGTCTGAGCTGCTGGTTTGAGGAGCTATAATCTACATGCAAATTAATTTTGCCAAATGTTCCGGACCTATAGATACCAGGACACTAAAGGACCTAAAGAGAATTACCCAAAAATAACTGAATTGCTCAAGGGGACTTCTCCAGAGGGTGAGATGTACAACAGGTGCTGAACAATATTATCATTGAGCAATTCCTTGATGTTCTTCTTGCACCAATGCAAATTTGGATAAAGGAACATGTAAGGAACACATGCCTGACTGTGGAGAGTTAGCATGGGCATTTATATAAAATGGTTTATTGACCAGACCTTTTATGGCAAGCAAGCCAAATGTGGTAAGACCTCACTTACTTTTATTACTATTATTGATAAGTGTCCGTATATTTACAAGAGCACATATCAAGGACAGACACAGGCTAAAGAGCGTTTATCCTCCATTCGTCAATGCTCCCACTGCTAATAGCTTGAACATAGCTTCTGAACATATACAGTAGGTGATGGCACTGTACATATTTATCATTGGGGCGATGCTTAGTAATCTCCCAAAGTTCACAGGGAGCAACATGATGTTGTGGGACTGGACTGAAAGGGTTAAGAGTGTAAAGAGGTGGCGGGGACCCTCATGTCCTTTCTCTCTCCTTAACGCTGTTCTCACAATTATATGCGGCACCTCATTGCTATTAATGTGAAATGTAATGTTTATGTACTGTGATGTCATGAATTTGCCATTCATTGTGTATATGTTTAGGATTAGGGATAGAAGTTAAAATAAAGTAATAGCAGGGTTAGAACAGAGGGGGGCACATTAGAGATAGAGACTAGGATAGATAATGGTATTAGTTTAGGCACAGGGAGCAAGGAGTTAAGTGGATGGGAGGGGCACAGAGCAGCACAGAGCAGGGAGATATAGGAAAGGCACTTCCTGTTTAGAATCAGATGCCCGCAGTCTGCCTGAGACAGTTATAGGCCATGGGGGTAAAGCTGCAGATGGCAGTAAGGGACCCCAGGCTGGAGAATAGTGTAGTCAGGCACCAGCTCAACAGGATCATCCCCAATAAGGACAAGAAGCGAGAGACTGGAGTGACAGAGACTGAGGGAATCCCAGCAGCAGAAGTGAGTACTCCACTGCACCCATCTCTGCATGTGCAAGGTGCTGGGGTGCTCATTGACTGTGACTTAATGAACTCGCCAAAAACTACCACACCGTGCCTCCATGTTACAAGAGCATGCTGCGGTGCAGTGAGGAGTCTGAGGAGGGTGGAGAGGAGGTGGAGTGACCATGGTGCAGCCTGCATAAGGATTCAGAAGGGGGTGGAGAGGAGGCAGAGAAGGGGCGGAGAAGCCATGGTGCAGCCAGCATAAGCATTCAGAGGGGGCAGAAAGGAGGCTGAGCAGAGGGCAGAGCGGCCATGGTGTGGCCAGCATAACAATTCAGAGGGGCCAGAGAGGAGGCAAAGCAAAGGGAAGAGCAGCCAGCATAACGATTCAGAGGGGGGCAGAGGTTTCAGGGTCCTGAACATTGCTGTGGTCATCTGACCTGCGTGGAGATACATAGAGACGTAGGTCAGATGACCACAGCACACTGCCCTTGACTCTTTCTCCGAGTCCTGACTTGTCACAATGAGCGCACCAGTGTCAGTACACCCCCACTACATAAATCTGTAGTTTTATTTATTATAGACATGTCCCAGGTAAGATTAGAGCAAGAGATTGGGCTTCCTATACATGTGACTTGTAGAATGCACGGACCCACATGTGCATGAGGTGTAGATCTTTTATTACAACTGAACTGGAGTAGACTTGAATGACATGCATGATGTAAAAGCATGTTCACACTGGCCATAAAAGCAAGCAAAAACAATGTGTGTGTATACCCTGATGAAAATAAATAAGTAAAAAAGCAAGTGCACTAAATAACATAGGGTACTTGGTAAACACTGTTTTGATCAAAAAAGTATAAAACTGTCCCACCACGGCAAAGTGAACCCATTTGAGACAGTAACTACACTAACGGTTAAAACCTACCTAGTGTGAATAGTGTCAGAGTCTCTGGGTCCCAAACGGACACCCAGCTTCAGAGGGACTATAAGTGAACTACAAAGCTCAGTAGAAAGGAGGCCACACCCTATTTGTACTGAATGCAAAAATGCTGAAGAAAAAAACAAAAAAACTGAACTGGAGTAGACTTGAATGACATGCATGATGTAAAAGCATGTTCACGCTGGCCATAAAAGCAAGCAAAAACAATGTGTGTATATACCTTAATGAAAATAAATAAGTAAAAAAGCAAGTGCATTAAATAACATAGGGTACTTGGTAAACAATATTTTGATCAAAAAAGTATAAAACTGTCCCACCACGGCAAGGTGTAGCCATTTGAGACAGTAACTATGTTAAAGGGGTTGTCCAAAATTGGGATTAAAGTCTGTAGTCACTCTGTGTAACACAGAATTCTACATGTGAATCCTCATATAGCGCTGAGTCACAATTCTCCAGGAGTGAGTCGGCAGTTGTGTGAACGCAAGTATGTGATTTACACACTCCTGGCCACATTCTGTCAAGATGGGCGCTGCCTCGTTTAATGCAAGCGTATTGAGCAAGGCTTGACACGTCTAGCCAGAATGTGGTCAGAGGAATGCAAATCACGTACTTGCGGTCACACAACTGCCTGCTCGCAGAGAATCCTGACAATGCATTCATGGTTACATAGAGAAACTGGAGGACTTGAGCCCCAAGCCTGGACAACCAACATTAAATAAGGCACATGTAAAGAAATGACAGTCATAATGTGTAAACACTATTAACCTGATAGATGTTTAATCTACAGGCTTAGGCTGGAGTCACACTAACCGACGCAAAATACGGTACGTTGATTATGTGGCGCCCCTGAGGCTCAGTCGCCACAGAGGTACTGCACCTCCTCCTGAGGTGTGGTGACCCACCATCCAGGTAAGTTGGAGGCTCCTGACCATGCTCCAACACTCGCACCCCACACAACAGAGTAGTTCAGCAAAGCCACATTGCGGCTCCTTGCTTAGAGAGTAGCAGAGCACCTTTGGTGGCTCCCTGCTTGGAACACTAAACGTGCTGGGAGGCGGGTGGAGTTAGAATACATAAAAGAGCGGGGAGGTTTAGGATTACAGGTCAGTCTGAGGGAGGAAGCCACTCAGAGACAAGTGAGGAAAGGAGATCCCTGGAAGAGGGATGGAGGAAGGAGTGCTGCAGCTGCCTCAGTGATCTGAGCCAGCTGACATGAGAAAGGAAAGAAGGAGAAAGACATTGAACTGAAACCTGATCTTCCATAAGAGAGAGAGATTAGTATGGAACAAAGGAGTAAAAGGGGAACAGAGAGGACGTGGGTTAGGAGAGAACCCTGCCTAGAAGTTCTAAGAGCAAGGCCGGGGCCGGTCCCCTAGGTTGTATGGGCACTTATGGTTCTGCAGCAGACACCGGTGGAGTAGTGGGCTGTAAATGCACTACTCCCATCTAAGACTTGGGGGCACAACAGCAACTTGGATAGAGAGCCGGGACTCAGGAGTAAGGAGTCCCCGAAGCAGGCTACAGCTGTCTGCCGTACAAGTAGGGTTCTTGGGAACATCTGTAAGGAGGAACTCCAGTGTAACTCAGTACTAGGAGATCTTCACACTTAAAGGCGCTATAAGAGGAGACGTTCAGAAAGGTACATGTTGGCGGAGCGGTGGAAGGGAGCATTCCATCTTGCCTGGAGGTTGACTGAGTCCCTGACCTGGAGGACACGGCACGGAAGCGGGCACTACAGACTGTGATTAAAGTTTTGGAACTGCATGCTCGGGTGTCCTCCATTTATTCTTGCGCCAACGCACGCAGCACCGCTACATCTGGGTACCAGCTTCTACACCGATTGTGCCTCTCCTTTAATTCCACATCTACACTGCCCTGGGACTACAGCTCCTCCTGTGGGGAGCTTCACCATCTTGGCTGCAACACACCATCAGCCCCAGAGGATCTGCATGCAGCATCGGCCTAACACCTCACTTGCCGAACACCACAGGTGGCATCACGAACTATTCCATTCACTACATTCCACCATTCAATTCCCCCCATTAATTGGGCGCCCAGGGCCACGGACCGGGTCACCGCTGCTGTGACACATCCCGCTGACACCGGCCCGGTACCGAGTACCCCACAGCCCTGGGAGGGCGACCCAAACTTGGCATCACGAACAGGATGACGAGACACGATGCCATCGGGTTCTGTGTACCTAAGATTTGTTGGACTTAAAACTTTTGAGAATGTGCCGAAGACCCAATTTGATAGACTGTGAAATGAACATTAAAAATGGCCGCTGGCGTGGAGAAGAAGGGCGTCTCGATATGGGAGGTCCTAGGAAAAGACCGTGAACATTCTTGGGCCTCCCCTGCCTGATTTACTATGTGACAGCAATATGGCCCATCCCCCGAGGGGTTCGTATACTGGCTTGGTATGGAGGCGCTTGAAGAAGACGCCGCCCTAAGAAGGAGGGGCAGAAGCCAGTGGCGGGAAAGGAGCCGAGGCAGGAAGAAGAACGCGAGAACGCCATGATGGAAGAAGAGGGAAGGAGGCCTGCGGAGCGCGGGGAGGTGGATCTCCCCAGCGCCATGGCTGAAGGCTCAGACCCTGCTTCTTAGATGAATCAACGGCAGCTGGAGGAGGAGATTACTCGGCTGACCCAATGTTTGCGGCAGAGGCAGGAGGCCGAACTGGCAGCGTGCCCAGAAGGGACCAACACCTGCAGAAACCGCCGCTGCTGCACCGGAGCTTCCCCAGGCAGATTCCATGGAGCCTGCCGCCACCATTGCACCGCTGGCAGCATCTGGAGCCCCCTCGCTGCCACCACAGGAAGAATTGTATGAGGCCCCGGGAGCTAGAGCAGATGAAGAGGCGCTCCCGCCCAGACCTGACGCGGCCGCGCAGGTCCCTACAGAGACCCCCACGGATCCGGAGCCGCCATTAGCTCCACCGCCATCCCCGATATTGCACCAAACGGCGTCCACTGCCACTACGCTTGCACCGGAGCAGAGACCACACTGCCAGGAGGCTCCAGGTACGTCTGATCCCCTACACCTGGGAAGGCCCTGGGGTGAACCGCGGTCGCAGCGGCTGGCCAGGTCGCGCTAGATCTGGTCTGGGACCGGGATGCCTGTCCCCGGGGGGAAACACCGGAACCCCTGAGAGTGGCGCCGCGGTACAAAACCAGCCTGGATCGGTCCCGGGAGGAACGGGAGGATGAAGAGAACTGGGCTAGTTGTCAAGCTACCATCCGGCAACTGGCAGCTGAACACCGGGAGAGGGAGCAGCGCCGGCTAGCGGTACTAGGCCCAGATTTGGACCGGAAGGAGTGGGTCCGTGCCGGTCATTTTGGTCCCAGAGATGCAGCAGGTTGGGGCCACGTCCTGAATGTGAATCATGAGAGGGGGTTCGGCTTTATCCATGACCCTAGCCGAATCTCCGATCTGTTTTTCAACCAGAGAGACGTGGAACATTTGAGAAAGGGGCACCCTGCCAGGAACCTAAGCCCGGGAGATCACGTGACCTTCACCAGACACGAAGGTCTGAGAGGCTGGTACGCTATGAACATTAGGCGAGTCCCAGAGGATCTTATCAAGACCTGCAGGCAGAAATCACCTACTGCCCCCATGTGCCAAAAGTACAGAGAACCGCAAGCTTCACCCCACTGGAGGAAGAGTACATGAGGACTGCCCATGCATTTCTTACATCTGGTAGCTGTTCCCAGTCAGCAGCTTCCAGTACCCCAGGAGGGGATAACCATTAGTTAAGATGCTTCTGATAATAGCTCTCGTTACCCAGGATGGTTTATTTGCACCGTTGTGCCTTTTGTTCTATTTCTGACCATCATGATTTAGTTTTGTTTGTTTTTCCAGTGTTGCCCTGTTTTGTTGGCAGCCTTTCCATGGAACTATAGAGATCATGAACGCTGAATGTTCCAGAACTGTAATTGTAAATAGTTGCACCTCTTTTGGTGCCCTCTCTTGGTTTTACATAGACACTTTGCGAATATAAGGTCTACCTCGTTTGGAGGGTGACTCCAATCAAAGGACACTGCAAGAGATCCCGGCTGGGAGCGGTGTCCAGCATTTACAAGAATTGTTGAAAGTTTTAATGTGAAGTATTTGATAATGATGTGTCTTATGAGAGTATTGTTAACTAGGAAATGGCTTTTATATAGAATTAGGAATGCTTTGATAGAGAGATGAGAGATTTGAATAAAGAATAAAGAATTGGAAATGTAGGTGATGAGCCAGGCCCCACGGTTGTCACTCAGAGTTAAAAGAAAGTAGAAAATGTGCACTAAGGATGGAAAGAAATGTGTTGATGAAGAATACTGAAGTGATAGTGAGTAACAGACAATAGCACTTTGAATTATGTATTGTATTGAAAATTGCACTTTTGACTTAAGATTTTAGATAGTTAATTAAGAATTGTTTGCAACGTTCAAGAGTGAGTGCCTCCCACATTGGGAAGTTTAGTATAAGAAATGTTTATTCAGCATTACAAAAATTTTGTATGTTCCTGTGTTGTCAACTTTGTTTGCCTTGCAGCCCGCGGACGTGCTGTGTTTAACGGTGGGTATGTGGCACCCCTGAGGCTCAGTCGCCACAGAGGTACTGCACCTCCTTCTGAGGTGTGGTGACCCACCATCCAGGTAAATTGGAGGCTCTTGACCACGCTCCAACATTCACACCCCACACAACAGAGTAGTTCAGCAAAGCCACATTGCGGCTCCTTGCTTAGAGAGTAGCAGAGCACCTTTGGTGGCTCCCTGCTTGGAACACTAAACGTGCTGGGAGACAGGTGGAGTTAGAATACATAAAAGAGCGGGGAGGTTTAGGATTACAGGTCAGTCTGAGGGAGGAAGCCAATCAGAGAGGAGTGAGGAAAGGAGATCCCTGGAAGAGGGATGGAGGAAGGAGTGCTGCAGCTGCCTCAGTGATCTGAGCCAGCTGGCACGGGAAAGGAAAGAAGGAGAAAGACATTGAACTGAAACCTGATCTTCCATAAGAGAGAGAGAGATTAGTACGGAACAAAGGAGTAAAAGGGAACAGAGAGGACGTGGGTTAGGAGAGAACCCTGCCTAGAAGTTCTAAGCGCAAGGCCGGGGCCGGGTCTCCGAGGTTGTATGGACACTTATGGTTCTGCAGCGTACACCGGTGGAGTAGTGGGCTGTAAATGCACTACTCCCATCTAAGACTTGGGGGCACAACAGCAACTTGGATAGAGAGCCGGGACTCAGGAGTAAGGAGTCCCCGAAGCAGGCTACAGCTGTCTGCCGTACAAGTAGACTTCTTGGGAACATCTGTAAGGAGGAACTCCAGTGTAACTCAGTACTAGGAGATCTTCACACTTAAAGGCGCTATAAGATTAGACGTTCAGAAAGGTACATGTTGGCAGAGCGGTGGAAGGGAGCATTCCATCTTGCCTGGAGGTTGACTGAGTCCCTGACCTGGAGGACACGGCACGGAAGCGGGCACTACAGACTGTGAGTAAAGCTTTGGAACTGCATGCCAGGGTGTCCTCCATTCATTCTTGCGCCAACGCATGCAGCACCGCTACATCTGGGTGCCAGCTTCTACCACGATTGTGCCTCTCCTCTAATTCCACATCTACACTGCCCTGGGACTACAGCTCCTCCTGTGGGGAGCTTCACCATCTTGGCTGCAACACACCATCAGCCCCAGAGGATTTGCATGCAGTATCGGCCTAACACCTCACTTGCCGAACACCACAGGTGGCGTCACGAACTATTCCATTCACTACATTCCACCATTCAATTCTCCCCATTAATTGGGCGCCCAGGGCCACAGACCGGGTCACCACTGCTGTGACACATCCCGCTGACACCGGCCCGGTACCGACTACCCCACAGCCCTGGGAGGGCGACCCATTTACATGCGTAATACTGATGAATGACCCCTAAATAGTGCTCCGTATGTTATCAGTAAGCAAGGTGTGGTCGCGTTTTTTGCGCATGTCAGCATCCGTATGTAATCCGTATGGCATCCGTATGGTGAGATTTTCTCGCAGGCTTGCAAAATGGACATTTAATGGTTTTGAGGCCTGCTAACTATTTAAATCATTAGCCTGCACCCTATTTATTGGCTCAGGAACAGGTGGCTGCCTCCATTCTGTTCATTTGTGACCTTGCCTTCACTATGTGTGTTGGTGTTGTATGTGCAACATGGCAGAAAGTCTGAGTTTCAACACAACTGAGCAGGCTCTCTTCAACTGGCCTTTGTCATGCCGCTTTGGTCAACGATACCCAGTGATAGTGGATCCGCGGAGGAGGAGACGCATGTGGGTCCATCCACTTTTGAGGCAACGGCTCACAAGAGGTCATTGTCACCGTCCCTATTTTCTTCTCTGCAGGAGCATCCGGAAAAATTCTACCAATACTGTCGCATGAGCCTTGCAACATTTGATTGACTCTTGGAGACAGTGTGCCCTGGGATAACCTTTCAGGACACAAGGATGCGCAAAGCTATATCTGCAGAGGAGCGACTTCTACTCACAATACGGTATGTACTACACAACCACATTCTCTATGTTCATGATGTGTTGCCCAAAGTATGTATTTTTTGCTTCTTGGACTAAGTTAAATGCCCTCATCTTATTCCAATTATAAAAATTATAAAAAATGGGGAAAGCTAACCCAGCCACCAGGAAAATAAGTAATATAATGATATAAACCTCAGGCAAAATAATTTTTCTTTGCAAGAAAATATCTTTTATTCAAACATGGAACATAAACACTACAGATTCCCCAATGTTTCGGCTCTATCGAGCCTTTATCAAGGGTTTATCTATAAAAATAAAATAACAATAACATATAATCAAAAATTGTCGGGAAAAGTTTGACATTTCATGATATAATTTGACATCTCATTATATAATTAATATTAATGCATAAAACAAATAACGTGAATACAATGATTCCATCCGGTAAGAGAATCCTAATATTCTGATGAAAAAAGGGGAGAGATATATTATATATGTAAATATATGCGCACCTAAAAGATTGCAAATGGTCCTAAGGCATTATAAATAGAGTAAAATAGAGAAAATACCTGTGTAATCATATGTTCCCTTCTTACATATTCTAAAAGTAAGGAAAAAGAAAGGGGAAATCTTCTTAGAACCACATAAAGATATAGCCCGGATGGAATCATTGTATTCACGTTATTTGTTTTATGCATTTATAATAATTATATAATGAGATGTCAAATTATATAATGAGATGTCAAATTTTTCCCGACAATTTTTGATTATATGTTATTGTTATTTTATTTTTATAGATAAACCCTTGATAAAGGCTCGATAGAGCCGAAATGTTGGGGAATCTGTAGTGTTTATGTTCCATGTTTGAATAAAAGATATTTTCTTGCAAAGAAAAATTATTTTGCCTCAGGTTTATATCATTATATTACTTATTTTCCTGGTGGCTTGGTTAGCTTTCCCCATTTTTTATAATTGGGACCATGCATACCACAAAAGGGGGGTGAGGGGACCATGCATACCACGAAAGGGGGGGTGAGGGATAGCATGCATACCACGAAAGGGTGGTGAGGAGACCATGCATACCACGAAAGGAGGGTGAGGGGACCATGCATACCAGGAGAGGAGGGTGAGGGGACCATGCATACCAGGAAAGGAGGGTGAGGGGACCATACATACCACGAAAGGGGGGTGAGAGGACCATGCATACCACGAAAGGGGGGGTGAGGGGACCATGCATACCACGAAAGGGGGGGGTGAGGGGTAGCATGCATACCACAAAAGGGGGGTGAGGGGACCATGCATACCACGAAACAGGGGTGAGGGGACCATGCATACCACGAAAGGGGGGTGAGGATACCATGCTTACCACGAAAGGAGGGTGAGGGGACCATGCATACCAGGAAAGGAGGGTGAGGGGACCATGCATACCACGAAAGGAGGGTGAGGGGACCATGCATACCACGAAAGGGGGGGTGAGGGGACAATGCATACCATGAAAGGGGAGTGAGGGGACCATGCATACCACAAAAGGGGAGTGAGGGGACCATGCATATCACGAAAGGAGATTGAGGGGACCATGCATACCACGAAAGGGGGGTGAGGGGACCATGCATACCACGAAAGGGGGGTGAGGGGACCATGCATACCACAAAAAGGGGGGTGAGGGGACCATGCATACCATGATTGGGGGGTGAGGGAACCATGCATACCAGAATGGGGGGGTGAGAGGACCATGCATACCAGGATTGGGGGGTGAGGGGACCATGCATACCATGAAAGGGGGGTGAGGGGACCATGCATACCACGAAAGAGGGGGTGAGGGGACCATGCATACCACGAAAGGGGGGTGAGGGGTATCATGCATACCACAAAAGGGGGGTGAGGGGACCATGCATACCATGAAACGGGGGTGAGGGGACCATGCATACTACGAAAGGGGGGTGAGGAGACCATGCTTACCATGAAAGGAGGGTGAGGGGACCATGCATACCACGAAAGGAGGGTGAGGGGACCATGCATACCACGAAAGGGGGGTGAGGGGACCATGCATACCACGAAAGGGGAGTGAGGGGACCATGCATACCACGAAAGGGGAGTGAGGGGACCATGCATACCATGAAAGGGGAGTGAGGGGACCATGCATATCACGAAAGGGGATTGAGGGGACCATGCATACCACGAAAGGGGGGTGAGGGGACCATGCATACCACAAAAGGGGGGTGAGGGGACCATGTATACCATGATTGGGGGTGAGGGAACCATGCATACCAGAATGGGGGGTGAGAGGACCATGAATACCAGGATAGGGGGGTGAGAGGACCATGCATACCAGGATTGGGGGGTGAGAGGACCATGCATACCAAGATTGGGGGGTGAGGGGGCCATGCGTACCAGGATAGGAGGATGAGGGGACCATACAGACCAGGATAGGGATAAGGTGGTACCTTGCATATCAGGATTGGGGGGGTGAGGGGACCATGCATGCCAGGATGAGGAATAGCGTGCCATGCTTACCATGATTGGGGGGGTCCATGCATAACAGGATGAGGAATAGTACCATGCATACCAGGATAGGGATGAGGGGTGCCAAGCACACCAGGATAGGAGGGGGGCAGCACATACCAGGATGGGAGACCATATACCAATAAAAATGCTGGCCACCCGGGCGTAGAACGGGTTCATAGCTATTATAATATGTTCTTTTTATAAGTGGTTATACAACATGTTGTACACTATCACCACAATCAGAATTGCAGAGGAACTTATTAAAGAGGTTGGACATTCATTTATCAAATATGTTGAGTTTCACACTCCCTGAGGAAGCAACGGCAAAACACATGTTGGGTTGGGAAAGCATTATCTTGTGGTCAGGTATGTTCTCATCATGTTGTCATGCCAGTGGGGTTACTTTTAGGTTTGTCCAACACATGAAGGATACTGAACAGGTCCTTTTGGTCTAAATTACATGCTAATGTGGTTAATTTTTGTGACTCATGTCAGTATACATTCCAGTATATTTCCCCAGGTGACATGAAATCTAAATTGGTTCTTATCTATGCTGTTAATACCCCTTTTGAAAGTATAGTGTTTGATATTGTTGGTCCTGTTGAACAATTTAAAAAAGGTAAACAAACCAATATATTCATGTTATAAGTGATTATACAATATGTTATCCACTATCACCACAAATGGAATTGCAGAGGTTAGCACTTTAATTTATAAAATTTGTTAAGTTTCACACCCCATGAGGAAGCAACGGCGAAACACTTGTTTGGTTGAGTAAGCATCATATTTTGTCACACCCTTAGACAAAGCAACAGAACAGTGAAACATTTTTTAATGTGAGTTTAGCACCATCTCGTGAACAAGTAACTTTTCATCATGCTGACCATGGAAGGAGATGAAAAAAATATATGTTTAAAACATCTTATATATTGAGTCTATTAAAAAAGGAAATGCTTATAAATTCATAGTGACACATTTCTAGCTGTCATAGCTCTTAGTACTGACAGGTAGCATCTCAGAGAATGAAGATTTTATTGTAGATGTCCCAGGAAAGGGGCATGTGGAAACACCAACATTGACTTAAGAAATTAACCCTATGTATTGCACTAATGCAAGCATATTGACCATGGATACCAAAACTTTGAAGGATAGAAAAAGTAATTGGTAAAAAAATAGATATGTCAATGATACCATATATAAATAAATATATAAATATATATAACAAGTTTAAACTATAAAAACAAAGAATAAATATTTCACTAATACAATTTGATAAATATGTACAAAAATATATAACATGCTGTGACTGTCATTATACTAATAAAGATACACGAGATTATTTTTGAAGTTTAGACCATTGGAGATCTTGTACCTACTGTAAATTCAAAGTCCAATATATTTTGCGCTTTAGGAGAAGCTGAGCCCAGTTACCACCCATAGCAGGGTGATTAATCCTCTCAATACCTACCACTAGTAATGATGAAACATTACCCTGATGTATATCGAGGAAATGAACCTATGAAGCAAACGGCACTCAAAAAATCAGGAAAAATATATTTTTATTTACAAGGCAATCCCAAAAGTAGTAACGTTTCGGCCCTACAGCATCTTTCAAACTCTGTGTGACACAATAACAGAGAAACAATATAAATATCTGTACATTCAAACACATTTTAAACAAATGTCTGTTTGAACTAATGGTTGTCACAGTTGATCACATGCAAAAATCTGTTAGTTCGACAAAATCCAAACTGGACCCAGAATGACTTGTCCAATCACTGTTAAAAGTCATAAAGAATGAAGCAATCCAAATTTGTGAGGGACGCTGAAGATTATCTTCAAAATCGTGTCTGCAGAAGGCAAGATACATCACGCTTCTTTCCATGGGGTCAACGTACATCACCGAATACTTCATATTCAAGTACAGACAGCAAAAAATACATGAGGAACTCAACAATTTGAGTAGTTCACATCATGTGACTAACATATACTACACACGACCTATACTGTGGTGACGGATGGAGGGAAACGTCCCCACACTTGTATGAGGTACAGAGTAATCTGCCGAGCGATGATGCGGTACTAGTAGGCTGTACCATTGACGTCACTGAGCGATACACCCTTTAGTAATGCAATTCAGTGGGCGGCTCTACTGACGTCACATGCCGAGAACTAAGAGGGGCATTCATTAAAGATTTCCCCTGACTCTTTTCTATTTATCACAGGACAGTGAAACTGCACTTGTGTAATGATATAAGTCTCTATAGATTACGTGCCAATGTGCAACTCAGAACTGGTAACAGTCTTGATTTTACAGATGCTGAAGTGGTGTGAGGCTTGATATTAGACCCATCCAACGAAAAAAAGATGATTAAAAGGCTTTTATTACTAATATAAAGAGAAACTTTATTGTTTGGAACCATAGATAAAATATTACATATCACCAATTAGGGGATTAAGGGGAAGTAAACATACACATATGTATATTGTGATTACACATCTAAAAAGACGCACATAACCAGCACCTGAAGATGTAACCTATACAACTCCAATTATATGACTATCCAAAATTAACAGTTTTGCTGAAAAATAGTACATCAACCTCAAAATGGACACTACAATATTATGTCCTCATATCCTACAACTGATTTAGAGAATTCATATTATAGATGACTATTATATCATGCCTCCACCGCCGAGAAACTAACCGTTATATATAATGGACGTTATCACTTATAATAACAAATCTTATATGGTGTGGTACCTAAATGTAGCCACTTATCCTGGCTAATCACCCATAATGTTATCTATAATACCGCCAGCAAGTGGCCACTAAACATGCCATAGTGATTGTCACCGGCAAGAGCCGCTATGTACAGGAAATCACATCCACACCATAATGGCCATTATCAGCAATGGCCGCTACATATGTAGAATAAACGTCCATACTAAAATAGTTATTACTGGCAGTGGTGGTCAGGAGGTGCACAGGTGCCTGGATAGCGCGTCCACCCCGACGCGCGTTTCGGACCTGCCTTTTTCAAGGGGCCTGGCTGGTATATACACCAGCGTCCTTAAATAGTGTGCCCGGACGCCGCGAAATCGGCGTTACCGGAAGTCATGTCCGCGGCCCGGAAGTGACGCACTCTGTCACCGAAGCAACCACAACACCGGTCAGCACCGGCGTCACACAGTGGGAGTGGCCGGGGCGGGCCAACCCCACCATGTAGAGACGCCACATGCGGACAGGGGCAGCGGTGACAAGGGGACAGGCGCGTACGGGGCCGCCGACATCAACCCATAGCTGCACAGTAAACACACCAAGAGCATATTTATTATAATATACACATACTACCAATTATTACAGGATCAGCAACCATCTATAAGGACACTATCATATATATTTTTTCTGTAAGATATAACAATTATTTCACCATAGACAATAATCATTGCATATTATTCTTAAACTAAGGATATATATAGAATATAAACATCATGATCCTTGCTGACTTCTTCATTTCTTGGCAACAATTATTCACCCAAAAGGGGCTAGATTATATATGATGTCCATAGATATATGGTTCACTTTATCCATCCTTATAGATCCCAACACTAAAGTAATAAAATAAAACATTAAAAGAAATATTAAAATAGTGATATCACAAATCATAGGTGATGTTTACCCACAGAGCAGTGTTCATAGGAATGGGGCATAACTGATGTTTTCATTGAGTCCAGATGGATGGACTGATCCAATTGTCCATATCCATCTGGACTCAAGTTGGGCCAACTTCTTAGAGATCCCACCCCCACGAATCCCTGTCTCGACCATGTCGATGCCCCTCACCCTAAGGAGCCTGCCATCGCAGCCGTGATATCTCCGAAAGTGGCGTGGAATGGTCTTTAATGATGTTAGCTGTCTGGTAGTCATACCCACGTAAATCATATTACATGGGCAGACAGCATAATATATTACATTTTTACTAGTACATGTAATATATTTTTTTATTTTAAACTCCCGGGATCCATTTTGGGTAACAAAAACTTCTGTGCGATCAATGTTTGGGCAAGCGACGCAGCGACCACACGGAGTACTACCACAACGACCAGCCATTTGATCTAAGAAGGTGACCATTGGCTCACCCACATAGTGGCTTTGCACCAACTTATCACGCAAATTCCTTGATCTTCTGGCCGCGACAGCAGCCCTATCCGGCAGGAGACTCGACAAGACTGGATCGGCCTTTAATATGTGCCAGGATTTATCTAGAATCTTACGCATACGCGGGAAGTGTGAATGATAATTAGTAACAAACCTCACTTTACCCGATTCTTTACTAGATTTTGTACCATATAGGAGTGTGTCTCTTGACGAATATCTGGCCCTATTGAATGCCTTTTTGATCATTCGGTTACTAAAACCACGTTCAAGCAGCCTTTCCTTTAAATCTTCCGCCTGCCTGAAAAAGTCTTCATTGGTCGAGCACAACCTGCGTAATCGCAGGAATTGTCCGGTGGGAACCGACTGGACTATATGTCCCGGGTGGGAAGATGATGCGTGGAGCAACATATTGGTAGCAGTTGGCTTACGGAAAATATCCGTTTGTATCTCACCCCTATGATCTTTCTTCAGGACTATATCTAGGAAATCTATTGATACCGGATCATATTTATAGGTAATGTAGATGTTTAAGTCATTATTATTTAAGGATAGCATAAAGGACTCAAGGTCATCCCTAGACCCCTGCCAGATCAACAGTATGTCATCGATGTACCGCGTCCAAGAGAGGACGCGGCACATCGGCATCTGCTGATCAGGCAGGGAGAGGTGTCTCTCCCACAGCCCCAGGAACAGGTTAGCATAAGCAGGGGCAAAAGATGCCCCCATAGCTGTTCCCTGGAGCTGTAGGAAGAAAGACCCCTTAAAAACAAAAAAGTTATGCATCAATGTAAAACGCAATAACTCGATGACCAACTCTTTAATCTCCACAGGTAAATTGGACATACCAAGAAAAAATGTTGTAGCCCTAATGCCATCCTCATGCCTGATGCTGGTGTACAGGGATTCAACATCTCCTGTCACCAGCATCATATCATCTTCCAAATGCAAGCCATCCACCCGCCTCAACAGCTCACCCGTATCTTTAAGAAATGATTGCAACCCCTCCACTAGCGGTTGCAGTTTGGAGTCTATCCACCTATTTACATGTTCCAGGTAATTACCTCTACACGATATAATGGGCCGGCCTGGGGGCGTCTGCGCGTCCTTGTGGACCTTAGGGAGCAGATAAAAAGTCGGGATAGTTGGTTCTACAACAATCAGGGCATCAGCCAACTCCTTAGTGATGCTTCCTGCTTCCCTTGCTTTATTAATGATAGTATGTAGTTGTAGGGAATAGGTGGACAAGGGGTTAAATGTGAGTTTTTTATAGGAGATTTTATTATCTAACTGGCGAAAGGCTTCTTTTTCATATAACACCTTTGGCCAAACTACTACATTGCTCCCCTTGTCCGCCGGTTTAAAAACTACATCCATTAGGTCTTGAAGGACACGCAGACGTCCCCGTTCTTCTTTTGTAAGGTTATCACCACGAATATATTTTGGAATTTCCAAAAATTCTTTACTTACAATTTGTACAAATAAGTCCACATTGGGACATGATGATATAAGGGGAAACCTCTTAGATTTGGGCCGTATCGAGGGTGGAACCTTACCTCCCTCTGGAACACTGTGTTCGGTGGCTAGATCCTCCAATGTCTGCAACGCTATTTGTTCTTCCTCTGTTGGAAATAAATTGGAGAGGTTGCCATCAAAAAAATGTTTTTTATAAATCAATGAACGGGCAAACAGATGTAAATCCTTAATTGCCAAAAATGCATCAAAAGATGCAGATGGAGAAAATGAAAGGCCCTTCTCCAATAACTTCAACTCAATCGTAGTAAATTTATGATCACTAAGGTTAATTACCTTGTTACTCCATCTCAAACGTCAGTCTCATCTCTAAGCGACATGTCAGAAAGATCAGGGTCATCTTTGATTACTGGATCAGGATTGATGAGACGGAATCAAAGAGAACGCACGTTTCATCCATATAGATGTCATGATCGCTCTCCCGTATCTACGAGATATGGTAACAAGGTAATTAACCTTAGTGATCATAAATTTACTACGATTGATTTGAAGTTATTGGAGAAGGGCCTTTCATTTTCTCCATCTGCATCTTTTGATGCATTTTTGGCAATTAAGGATTTACATCTGTTTGCCCGTTCATTGATTTATAAAAAACATTTTTTTGATGGCAACCTCTCCAATTTATTTCCAACAGAGGAAGAACAAATAGCGTTGCAGACATTGGAGGATCTAGCCACCGAACACAGTGTTCCAGAGGGAGGTAAGGTTCCACCCTCGATACGGCCCAAATCTAAGAGGTTTCCCCTATATCATCATGTCCCAATGTGGACTTATTTGTACAAATTGTAAGTAAAAAATTTTTGGAAATTCCAAAATATATTCGTGGTGATAACCTTACAAAAGAAGAACGGGGACGTCTGCGTGTCCTTCAAGACCTAAGGGATGTAGTTTTTAAACCGGCGGACAAGGGGAGCAATGTAGTAGTTTGGCCAAAGGTGTTATATGAAAAAGAAGCCTTTCGCCAGTTAGATAATAAAATCTGCTATACAAAACTCACATTTAACCCCTTGTCCGCCTATTCCCTACAACTACATACTATCATTAATAAAGCAAGGGAAGCAGGAAGCATCACTAAGGAGTTGGCTGATGCCCTGATTGTTGTGGAACCAACTATCCCGACTTTTTATCTGCTCCCTAAGGTCCACAAGGACGCTCAGACGCCCCCAGGCCGGCCCATTATATCGGGTAGAGGTAATTACCTGGAACATGTAAATAGGTGGATAGACTCCAAACTGCAACCGCTAGTGGAAGGGTTGCCATCATTTCTTAAAGATAAGGGTGAGCTGTTGAGGCGGGTGGATGGCTTGCATTTGGAAGATGATATGATGCTGGTGACAGGAGATGTTGAATCCCTGTACACCAGCATCAGGCATGAGGATGGCATTAGGGCTACAACATTTTTTCTTGGTATGTCCAATTTACCTGTGGAGATTAAAGAGTTGGTCATCGAGTTATTGCGTTTTACATTGACGCATAACTTTTTTGTTTTTAACCCCTTCACTACCAAGGGTGGTTTGCACGTTAACTACCGGGACAATTTTTACAATTCTGACCACTGTACCTTTATGAGGTCATAACTTTGGAACGCTTTCATGGATCCCCGTGATTCTGACATTGTTTTCTCGTGACATATTGTACTTCATGTTAGTGGTAAAATTGCATTCAAATAACTTGCGTTTATTTGTGAAAAAAACGGAAATTTGGCGAAAATTTTGAAAATTTCGCAATTTTCCAACTTTGAATTTTTATGCCCTTAAATCACAGCGATACGGCACACAAAAAACTTAATACATAACATTTCCCACATGTTTACTTTACATCAGCACAATTTTGGAACCAAAATTTTTTTTTGTTAGGAAGTTATAAGGGTTAAAAATTGACCAGCGATTTCTCATTTTTGCAACACCATTTTATTTTTAGGGACCACTTCACATTTAAAGCCACTTTGAGGGGTCTATATGATAGAAAATACCCAAAAGTGACACCATTCTAAAAACTGCACCCCTTAAGGTGCTTAAAACCACATTCAAGAAGTTTATTAACCCTTTAGGTGCGTCACAGGAATTTTTTGAATATTAAAAAAAAAATGAACATTTAACTTTTTTTCACAAAAAAAATACTTCAGGTTCAATTTTCTTTATTTTACCAAGGGTAACAGGAGAAATTGGACTGCAAAAGTTATTGTGCAATTTGTCCTGAGTACGCTGATACCTGATATGTGGGGGGAACCACTGTTTCGGCGCATGGCAGAGCTCAGAATGGAAGGAGCGCCGTTTGACTTTTTCAATGCAAAATTGGCTGGAATTCAGATCGGACGCCATGTCACGTTTGGCGAGCCCCTGATGTACCTAAACAGTGGAAACCCCCCCAAGTGACCCCATTTTGGAAACTAGACCCCCCAAGGAACTTATCTAGATATGTGGTGAGAACTTTGAACCCACAAGGGCTTCACAGTAGTTTATAACGTACAGCGGTACAATTAAAAAATCATATTTTTTCCACAAAAATGATCTTTTCACCCCCAATTTTTATTTTTCCAAGGGTAACAGGACCCTAAAAGTTATTGTGCAATTTGTCCCGAGTACGCTGATACCCCATATGTGGGTGTAAATGACTATTTGGGCGCATAGGAGAGCTCGGAAGGGAAGCAGCGCCATTTGACTAGAATTGAGATCGGACATCATGTCGCGATTGGAAAACCCCTGATGTACCAAAACAGTGGAAACCCCCCACAAATGACACCATTTTGGAATCTAGACCCCCCAAGGAACTTATCTAGATGTGTGGTGAGAACTTTGAACCCCCATGGGCTTCACAGAAGTTTATAACGTACAGCAGTACAATTAAAAAATCATATTTTTTCCACAAAAATGATCTTTTCACCCTCAATTCTTATTTTTCCAAAAGTAACAGGACCCTAAAAGATATTGTGCAATTTATCCTGAGTACGCTGATACCCCACATGTGGGTGTAAACCACTATTTGGGTGTATGGCAGAGCTCGGAAGGGAAGCAGCGCCATTTGACGTTTTTGGCTGGAATTGAGATCGGACACCATGTCACGTTAGGAAAGCCCCTGATGTACCAAAACAGTAGAAACCCCCCACAAATGACACCATTTTGGAAACTAGACCCCCCAAGGAACTTATCTAGATGTGTGGTGAGCACTTTGAACCCCCCAGTGCTTCACTGAAGTTTATAACGTCCGGGCGTGAAAATAAAAAAATCGTATTTTTTCCACAAACATGATCTTTTAGTCCCCATTTTTTTATTTTCCCAAGGGTAACAGGAGAAATTGGACCCCAAAAGTTGTTGTCCAATTTGTCCTGAGTATGCTGATACCTCATATGTGGGAGAAAACTACTGTATGGGCACACGTCGGGGCTCGGAAGGGAAGTAGTGACGTTTTGGAATGCAGACTTTGATGGAATGGTCTGCGGGTGTCATGTTGCGTTTGGAGAGCCCCTGATGTACCTAAACAGTGGAAAACCCCCACAAGTGACCCCATTTTGGAAACTAGACCCCCTAATGAACTTATCTAGATGTGTGGTGAGCACTTTGAACCCCCCAGTGCTTCACAGAAGTTTATAACGACTGGGCGTGAAAATAAAAATATCGTATTTTTTCAACAAACATCATCTTTTAGTCCCCATTTTTTTATTTTCCCAAGGGTAACAGGAGAAATTGGACCCCAAAAGTTGTTGTCCAATTTGTCCTGAATACGCTGATACCTCATATGTGGGAGAAAACTACTGTATGGGCACACGTCGGGGCTCGGAAGGGAAGTAGTGACGTTTTGGAATGCAGACTTTGATGGATTGGTATGCGGGTGTCATGTGCGTTTGGAGAGCCCCTGATGTACCTAAACTATTGAAACTCCCCACAAGTGACCCCATTTTGGAAACTAGACCCCCCACGGAGCTTATCTAGATGTGTGGAGAGCACTTTGAACCCCCAAGTGCTTCACAGAAGTTTATAACGCCTGGGCGTGAAAATAAAAAAAACATTTTTTTCCGCAAAATTATATTTTTGCCCCCAATTTTTTATTTTCCTAAGGGTAACAGGAGAAATTGGACCCCAAAAGTTGTTTTGTAATTTGTCCTGAGTAGGCTGATACCCTACATGTGGGGGTAAAACACTGTTTGGGCACATGGCAGAGCTTGGAAGGGAAGGAGCACCATTTGACTTTTTCAACGCAGAATTGGCTGGAATTGAGATCAGACGCCATGTTGCCTTTGGAGAGCACCCGATGTGCCCAAACAGTGGAAATCCCCAATTATAACTCCAACCCTAACCTCAACACACCCCTAACCCTAATCTGAGCCCTAGCCCTAACCCGAGCCCTAGCCCTAACCCTAGCCCTAACCCTAACCCTAGCCCTAACCCTAGCCCTAACCCTACCCTAACCCTAACCCTAGCGGGAAAATGGAAATAAATACATTTTCTTTTAGTTTTATTATTTTTCCCTAACTAAGGGGGTGATAACGGGGGGTTTGATTTACGATTTATGGCGGTTTTTATGTTTGGCGGCTGTCGCACGCTAAAAGACGCTTTTTATTGTAAAAATAGTTTTTGCATCACCACATATTGTGAGCTATAATTTTTCCGTATTTTGACCCACCAAGTCATGTGAGGTCTTATTTTTTGCGGGACGAGTTGACGTTTTTATTGGTACCATTTTCGGGCACGTGACATTTTTTGATCGCTTTTTATTCCGATTTTTGGGACGCAGAATGAACAAAAACCAGCGTTTCATGAATTTCTTTTGGGGGGTGCGTTTACACCGTTCCGCGTGCGGTAAAATTGATAACGCGTTTTTATTCTTCGGGTCAGTACGGTTACAGCGATACCTCATTTAGGTCGTTTTTTATGTTTTGTCGGTTTTTTGCAATGAAAACAATTTTATATAAAAAATAATTATTTTTGTATCGCTTTATTCTGTGAGCTATAACTTTTTTATTTTTTTGCGGATGATGCTGTATGGTGGCTCGTTTTTTGCGGGACAAGATGACGTTTTCAGCGGTACCATGCATATTTATATGCGTCTTTTTGATCGCGCGTTATTGCACTTTTTGTTCGGTGGTATGATAATAAATCATTATTTTTTGCTTCGTTTTTTATTTTTATTTTTTAAGGGGTTCGCTAAAGGGGTTAACTAATGGGAAAGTTTTATAGGGCAGGTCATTCCGGACGCGGCGATACCAAATATGTGTACTTTTATTGTTTTTGTTTTTTTTTATTTTGAAAAAATGGATTTATTGGGGAATATTTTTTTTTTTTTTTACTAATTTATTTAGCGATTTTTTTAAAATTATTTTTAACACTTTTTTTTTTTTTTTACTTTATTACCTTGTCCCAGGTGGGACATCACTGTCCTGTGACAGATCGCTGCTCTGTCACATCACAGATCACTGTGACAGATCAGCGATCTGTCACAGGCACTGCTGCAGACTTCCTCATGCCTGCGCTTTGCAGGCAGTGAGGAAGTCAGCTCCCTGCAGGCCCCCGTCGCCATCTTGGATCCGGGGGCCTGTAGGGAAAGAGCCCCCCGCAGCAGCGCTGCACATTGCGCTGCCGTGGGGGGCTCAGGGAAGCACGGAGGGAGCCCCCTCCCTGCCGATGCTTCCCTTTAACCCCCGGTACACCGCGATCGCGTTTGATCGCAGTGTGCAGGGGGTTAACGTGTCCGTGACCGCCCCTGACACATTGTGCCGGGTGTCAGCTATGATAATTAGCTGACACTCGGCCGCGATCAGCGACGCTCACCACGTGGGCGCCGCTGATCGCGATGATGTAATATTCCGTCCATGGTAATTAGGTCCATGGTCACATAGACGGAATATTACATCAATTGTAGGTAAGGGGTTAAGGGGTCTTTCTTCCTACAGCTCCAGGGAACAGCTATGGGGGCATCTTTTGCCCCTGCTTATGCTAACCTGTTCCTCGGGCTGTGGGAGAGAGACCTCTCCCTGCCTGATCAGCAGATGCCGATGTGCCACGTCCTCTCTTGGACGTGGTACATCGATGACATACTGTTGATCTGGCAGGGGTCTAGGGATGACCTTGAGTCCTTTATGCTATCCTTAAATAATAATGACTTAAACATCTACATTACCTATAAATATGATCCGGTATCAATAGATTTCCTAGATATAGTCTTGAAGAAAGATCATAGGGGTGAGATACAAACGGATATTTTCCGTAAGCCAACTGCTACCAATATGTTGCTCCACGCATCATCTTCCCACCCGGGACATATGGTCCAGTCGGTTCCCACCGGACAATTCCTGCGATTACGCAGGTTGTGCTCGACCAATGAAGACTTTTTCAGGCAGGCGGAAGATTTAAAGGAAAGGCTGCTTGAACGTGGTTTTAGTAACCGAATGATCAAAAAGGCATTCAATAGGGCCAGATATTCGTCAAGAGACACACTCCTATATGGTACAAAATCTAGTAAAGAATCGGGTAAAGTGAGGTTTGTTACTAATTATCATTCACACTTCCCGCGTATGCGTAAGATTCTAGATAAATCTTGGCACATATTAAAGGCCGATCCGGTCTTGTCGAGTCTCCTGCCGGATAGGGCTGCTGTCGCGGCCAGAAGATCAAGGAATTTGCGTGATAAGTTGGTGCAAAGCCACTATGTGGGTGAGCCAATGGTCACCTTCTTAGATCAAATGGCTGGTCGTTGTGGTAGTACTCCGTGTGGTCGCAGCGTCGCTTGCCCAAACATTGATCGCACAGAAGTTTTTGTTACCCAAAATGGATCCCGGGAGTTTAAAATAAAAAAATATATTACATGTACTAGTAAAAATGTAATATATTATGCTGTCTGCCCATGTAATATGATTTACGTGGGTATGACTACCAGACAGCTAAAGGTTAGAGTGCGGGAACATGTTTTGGGCATAGAGGCAGCAGCGATCGTGGAAGATGTAACATCATTAAAGACCATTCCACGCCACTTTCGGAGATATCACGGCTGCGATGGCAGGCTCCTTAGGGTGAGGGGCATCGACATGGTCGAGACAGGGATTCGTGGGGGTGGGATCTCTAAGAAGCTGGCCCAACTTGAGTCCAGATGGATATGGACAATTGGATCAGTCCATCCATCTGGACTCAATGAAAACATCAGTTATGCCCCATTCCTATGAACACTGCTCTGTGGGTAAACATCACCTATGATTTGTGATATCACTATTTTAATATTTCTTTTAATGTTTTATTTTATTACTTTAGTGTTGGGATCTATAAGGATGGATAAAGTGAACCATATATCTATGGACATCATATATAATCTAGCCCCTTGTGGGTGAATAATTGTTGCCAAGAAATGAAGAAGTCAGCAAGGATCATGATGTTTATATTCTATATATATCCTTAGTTTAAGAATAATATGCAATGATTATTGTCTATGGTGAAATAATTGTTATATCTTACAGAAAAAATATATATGATAGTGTCCTTATAGATGGTTGCTGATCCTGTAATAATTGGTAGTATGTGTATATTATAATAAATATGCTCTTGGTGTGTTTACTGTGCAGCTATGGGTCGGTGTCGGTGGCCCCGTACGCGCCTGTCCCCTTGTCACCGCTGCCCCTGTCCGCATGTGGCGTCTCTACATGGTGGGGTTGGCCCGCCCCGGCCACTCCCACTGTGTGACGCCGGTGCTGACCGGTGTTGTGGTTGCTTCGGTGACAGCGCGCGTCACTTCCGGGCCGCGGACATGACTTCCGGTAACGCCAATTTCGCGGTGTCCGGGCACACTATTTAAGGACGCTGGTGTATATACCGGCCAGGCCCCTTGAAAAAGGCAGGTCCGAAACGCGCGTCGGGGCGGACGCGCTATCCAGGCACCTGTGCACCTCCTGACCACCATTGCCGGTAATAACTATTTTAGTATGGACGTTTATTCTACATATGTAGCGGCCATTGCTGATAATGGCCATTATGGTGTGGATGTGATTTCCTGTACATAGCGGCTCTTGCCGGTGACAATCACTATGGCATGTTTAGAGGCCACTTGCTGGCGGTATTATAGATAACATTATGGGTGATTAGCCAGGATAAGTGGCTACATTTAGGTACCACACCATATAAGATTTGTTATTATAAGTGATAACGTCCATTATATATAACGGTTAGTTTCTCGGCGGTGGAGGCATGATATAATAGTCATCTATAATATGAATTCTCTAAATCAGTTGTAGGATATGAGAACATAATATTGTAGTGTCCATTTTGAGGTTGATGTACTATTTTTCAGCAAAACTGTTAATTTTGGATAGTCATATAATTGGAGTTGTATAGGTTACATCTTCAGGTGCTGGTTATGTGCGTCTTTTTAGATGTGTAATCACAATATACATATGTGTATGTTTACTTCCCCTTAATCCCCTAATTGGTGATATGTAATATTTTATCTATGGTTCCAAACAATAAAGTTTCTCTTTATATTAGTAATAAAAGCCTTTTAATCATCTTTTTTTCGTTGGATATGTTATATTTGGTGATAGGCATAACTAATCCGAGTGGACACATGGGGACCCAAATTAATTATATATAATGATTGCTACCATGTGTCCTAGTCATACTTGGTATATTTATCTTGATATTAGACCCAGTAGAATACAAATCAAGTTCATATACTTGAATGTCCGCACACCAAAAGAGATGTTCAATGAGATGAAAGAGGTTTATGGTGATGATTCACCATCATGTGATGTAGTCAAGAACTGGCATGTCAGGCACTCAGACCATCCTCATGGAGCCGGTTTCTAACCGTTTGTGCAGACACCTGCACATTTGTGGCCTGCTGGAGGTCATTTTGCAGGGCTCTGGCAGTGCTCCTCCTGTTCCTCCTTGCACAAAGGCAGAGGTAGCGGTCCTGCTGCTGGGTTGTTGCACTCCTATGGCTCCCTCCACGTCTCCTGGTGTACTGGCCTGTCTGTTATGAATGGGTCACCGAGGAAGAGAGTGCAATAGGCTATGCCACCAGAACACCAGAGAGGTTGGTCGCTCAGCGGATTGCAGACCCCTGATCTTAACAACACAACTAGCAGTAGCCGTGGAGCGTTCCTACGTTGACCTAGATGCCTCGTCACAGCCGGAGGACTAACTAAGCCTAAAGACAGAAAGGTGAAATCTAAACTGCCCCAGAGCAGATCCCCAAAGGAATAGACAGCCCCCAAATATATATTCTCGGTGAGACAAGATGAAGCAGAAACACAGACAGAAAATAGACTGAACAAATGATGGGGCCCACACTGACCACATAGGACAGGACAGAAAAGGCACTGTCTGCAATCACGCAAAAACCCTAATAATTCCAACACGACTGATGTACAAAAATACAGGTTTAAACAACCTCGCCCCGTCTATATCAGCCCTCAGGCGTGAACTGGCGGCTAGCAACAGGCTAATACAGCAGGGGACTGAGCAAACAAACACAAGATACAGAAATACAAGGCAGGAGCCAGCAGCCCCAGGGGGGCGCAAGCTCACCCTTGACAGCAAGGCAAAAACAGATGCAAAGGGTTTAGCAAATGACACTTATCTAAAAAATGCAGGATCAGGCAGGAGACAGAAATCCTCAGTAAGCAAAGAATGGAGTATCACTGGCAGTCACTGAGAGAAGTCTGCTCGCTTATGTAGTCACAGTCACTACCACCACTCCTCCAATTATCTTCTGCAGCTGTTGGGTTAACATCATGTTGACCAGCACCATTACCAGCAGTATCCACCAGAGGAAGCCTTGCCTCAAAAGTCGGATCAAGAGAGCTCACAACAGTACCCCCCCCTAGAATAGGGGTCACCGAACACTCATCCACACCACCAGGCTGATCAGGATGGGCCCGGTAAAAAGCACAAACCAATCTCTCGGCATGAATATTGGAAGAAGAGACCCAAGAATTATCCTCTTGGCCATAACCTTTCCACTTGACCAAGTACTGGAGTCTTCGTCTAGCCAGATGAGAGTCCAATATTTTCTCTACCTCATACTTCAAATTACCCTAAACCAATACAGGGTCAGGGGGTGACGCCACAGGAACTACTGGCTCCACAAACCTTTTCAACAATGATTTGTGAAAAACGTTATGAATCTTGAACGTACCTGGAAGAGCCAAATGGAAATAAATGGGGTTAAGGATTTCCAAAATCTTATAAGGTCCAATGAACCATGGCTTGAATTTTGGAGACGCAACCTTCATCGGAATATTTTTTGAGGACAACCAAACCATATCACCCACTTTGAACTGGGGACCAAAGGTCCTATGCCGGTTGGAAAACCATTGGGCCTTTTCCTGAGAGTGGGACAACTTGTCCACTACTTGGTCCCAAATCTGCTGCATTCTGTCCACCACAGAATCCACACTTGTGCAAGCAGAAGCCTCCACCTGCCCCGAAGAAAATCAAGGATGAAAACCAAAATTACAGAAAAACGGAGACATCAAAGTGGCGGAACTAGCTCTATTGTTTAGAACGAATTCGGCCAATGGCAGAAATGAGACCCAGTCATCCTGATCAGCAGATATGAAACATCTCAAATACGTTTCCAAAGTCTGTTTTTTTCCTCTCAGTTTGTCCATTGGTCTGAGGATGAAATGCAGAGGAGAAAGATAACTGAATTCCCAGTTTAGAACAAAAGGCCCTCCAAAATCTGGAAACAAACTGGACTCCTCTGTCTGACACAATGTTCTCAGGAATCCCGTGCAAACGAACCACCTGTTGTAAAAACAGGGGCACCAACTCAGAAGAAGATGGCAACTTCGGGAGTGGTACAAGATGGACCATCTTGGAAAATCTATCACAAATCACCCAGATAACAGTCATTCTCTGAGACAGGAAGATCAGAAATAAAATCCATTGAAATATGGGTCCATGTTATGAGTTCATTTTCCCCTTCACCATTGAGGTCTGATGAACTCCCTCTTCTGGTGAAGGAAGGTAGTGAGGCTGATTACCAAGCACCTGAGCTGGGAGAGGATGACTGGGCGACAGGGATCTCTGACTGGATATAAGGAAGCCGACGCCCTTCTGCCTCGCTGGTGATTTCTCTGTGGAATTCTAGGAGACCAGTCTGATTCCTGCTCCTCAAAAGCTAAGTTTTCTGCTTTGCCTTTTTGCATTTGTGTTTTGGTTTTAGTTTGCCTTGCTTTTCTGGATTCTGCCATTCCCTGCTGGGGTGAGCTGAATTCCTTTTTTGTCGGTTTGCTCTGTCTTCAGAAAATACCTGAGTACTGACATAGTCTTTTTGAAGCCTAGCGTATTCAGGGCATTTTTCCCTGTCAGTCTGTTGGCTCTTATTTTGATAGGGTTTTTCGCGGATTGCAGACAGCAGCTTTCCTATCCTGTCCTATCTAGTTAGCTTGGGCCCCATCATTTGCTCAGTCTATCTTTCTATCTGTGTTAGTGTTTTTTCTTCTTGCTTCACTGTCATTATATGTTGGGGGCTGCCTATTGCTTTGGGGTCTGCTCTGGGGCAGTTTAGATTTCACTTTCTGTCTTTAGGCTAGGCAGTTCTCCGGCTGTGATCGAGGGGTCTAGGGCATCGTAGGAACCCCCCACGGCTACTGCTAGTTGTTGTTGATAGGTTCAGGGGTCTGCAATCCGATAGCTGCCAACTTCTATGGTTTTCTGGACTTAGCTATCATTTCTGTTTTGCCTCCTACGGTGACTCATTCATAACAGAATCACCAGCCATACCGCAGATCCTAGGGTACGCAATAGCAGGAAAGAATTAAAAAAAAAAAGTGTATATTTTTTCCTCTACATCTCTGAGGCCGTAGGGGGAATTTTTTTTTTCTCTCAACGGAGATAAAGCAATTGTCTGATCGTGTGGAGCAGCTCGCTGCGGAAGTGCAGGGAATTTCCGCCTACCTTGCTCATTCACATGCTGCTGAACCAAATATCCCTACTCCTGATGTGTTTTTTGGGGATCAGTCTAAATTTTTTAATTTCAAAACTATTTGTAAATTATTTCTTGCCTTGAAGCCTAACTCGTCAGGGAGCTCCGCGCAGCAGGTTAAAATTGTCATCTCTTTGCTGCGTGGCGATCCCCAGGATTAGGCGTTTTCTTTGAAACCTGATGATCCTAGTCTGACTAATGTGAACGCATTTTTTCAAGCCTTGGGGTTGTTGTATGACGAACCTAATGCTATTGATCAGGCTGAAAAGACCCTGTTGGCATTGAGCCAGGGTCGAGATTCTGCAGAATTGTACTGTCAAAAATTCCGAAAGTGGGCGGTCCTTACTGCCTGGAATGATAATGCCTTGGCAGCTCTCTTTCGGAAGGGTTTGTCAGAAGCCGTAAAAGATACTGTGGTGGGATTTCCTGTTCCCTCTGGTCTGGACGATTCTATGTCATTAGCCATTCAGGTTGATCGGCGTTTACGTGAACGCAGGACTGCACGACAGATGTTGCCACCTGTTCAACAAGTGCCTGAATCTATGCAATGTGATAGAGTTTTGTCCAGGGAGCAATGTCAGGAGTTCAGAAAGCGTAATAAGCTGTGTTTTTTTGTGGAGATGCCTCGCATATTATTTCTGTCTGTCCTAAACGAGAGAAACGTTTTGCACACACGTTTTCTGTGGGTGGTGTTCAACCTAAGTTTCTTCTGGCAATTACTCTGATCTGCTCCCTGTCCACATTTTCCGCCAAGGCTTTTGTGGATTCGGGAGCAGCCCTGAACCTAATGGACTTGGATTTTGCTAAACGTTGTGGATTTCCTAAGACACCTCTGCGGACGCCTATCCCTTTGAGGGGGATTGATGCTACTCCTTTGGCGAAAAATAAACCTCAGTTTTGGACCCAGGTGGTAATGCGGGTCGCCCCAAACCATCAAGAAAACTGCAGATTTTTGGTGTTGCATAATTTGCATGATACCATTGTTCTGGGGTTTCCCTGGTTGCAAATTCATAATCCAGTTTTGGATTGGAAATCTGTGTCTGTGGTGAGTTGGGGTTGTCGGTGTGCCCTTAGTGAGGCTCCGGTTTTTTCCACCTCTCCTCAGTCGCATGATGTTCCTGACTATTTGGTGGACTTTTATGATGTATTTAGTGAGAATGAGTCTGCGTCTTTGCCTCCAAATAGGAGTTATGACTGTGCAATTGAACTGAGCCCGGGGTGTAAATTTCCCAATGGTCGGCTCTTCAATTTATCTGTACCCGAGCACGAGGCTATGCGATCCTATATTAAGGAGGCGTTGGAGAAGGGTCATATTAGACCATCCTCTTCACCATTAGGTGCTGTTTTTTTTTTCGTGGCCAAAAAGGATGGTTCATTAAGGCCTTGTATTGATTATCGTCCCCTCAACAAAATTACTATTAAATATCAGTATCCGTTACCCCTGATTTCGGATCTATTCTCCAGAGTTAAAGGTGCTTGCTGGTTTACCAAGCTTGACCTCAGGGGGCGTATAATCTTATCCGCATTAAGCATGGGGATGAATGGAAGACGGCGTTTAATACTCCAGAGGGACATTTTGAGTACCTGGTGATGCCTTTTGGGCTCACTAATGCCCCTTCTGTCTTCCAGTGCTTCATGAACGACATTTTCCGAGACTTTGTGGATATATTTTTGATTATCTATCTGGATGATATTTTGATCTTCTCCAAGGATTGGGATTCTCATGTGGAACATGTTCGGACGGTGTTCCGGATCTTGAGGGAGAATTCCCTGTATGTCAAAGGATCGAAATGCCTTTTTAGGGTACAGAGGATTTCATTTTTGGGATTTATTTTGTCTCCGTCAACTATTGAAATGGATCCGGCCAAGGTACAGGCCATTTATGATTGGGTTCAGCCCACTTCTTTAAAGGCCCTTCAGAAGTTTTTGGGTTTTGCTAATTTTTATCGGAAATTTATAGCAAAATTTTCTAGTATTGCCAAGCCATTGACTGATCTGACTAAGAAGGGTGCTGATGTGTTGAATTGGTCTCCGGAGGCTGTTTCTTCCTTTCAGGAGCTGAAGCGAATATTCACATCTGCCCCGATTTTGCGGCAACCTGATGTCTCACTCCCGTTCCAGGTAGAGGTGGACGCTTCTGAGATTGGTGCAGGAGCTGTTTTGTCCCAAAAGGATCCTGTAACATCTAAAATGAATCCCTGTGCTTTCTTTTCCCGAAAGTTCTCCCCATCTGAATGTAACTATGATGTGGGGAATCGGGAACTGTTGGCCATGAAATGGGCATTTGAGGAGTGGAGACATTGGTTGGAGGGAGCTAAACATCAAGTCGTGGTCCTCACTGACCACAAGAATTTGATTTACCTGGAGTCGGCGAAACGCTTGAACCCTAGACAGGCTAGATGGGCCTTGTTTTTTACACGTTTTGATTTTGTGGTCTCTTTTCTTCCTGGCACTAAGAATGTCAAGACTGACGCTCTTTCTAGGAGCTTCTTTGCTGATTCTCCTGTGGTGACCAAGCCTGCTACCATCTTAGGCGAAGGGGTAGTTCTTTCTGCCATCTCGCCCGATTTGAGACGTGCTCTGGAAGAGTTCCAGGAGGACAAACCTGAGCGTTGTCCCAGTGGAAAGTTGTATATTCCTGACCAGTGGAAGAAGAGAGTGATGTCTGAAGTTCATTGCTCTGCATTGGCTGGTCATCCAGGTATTTTTGGTACTAGAGATCTGGTGAGTCGGTCTTTTTGGTGGCCCGCCTTGTCTCGTGATGTCAGGAATTTTGTGCAGTCCTGTGGGACTTTCTCCCGGTCTAAACCTTGTTCTCGCTCTAGTGGGTTGTTGATGCCTTTGCCGGTCCCCAGGAGGCCATGGACCCATATTTCAATGGATTTCATCTCTGATATGCCTGTCTCTCAGAGAATGACTGTTATTTGGGTGATTTGTGATAGGTTCTCTAAGATGGTTCATCTTGTACCACTCCCTAAGTTGCCATCTTCTTCTGACTTGGTGCCCCTGTTTTTGCAACAGGTGGTTCGCTTGCACGGGATTCCTGAGAACATTGTATCTGACAGAGGAGTTCAGTTTGTGTCTAGATTTTGGAGGACGTTCTGTTCCAAGCTGGGAATTCAGTTGTCCTTCTCCTTTGCGTTTCACCCTCAGACCAATGGGCAGACGGAGAGAACAAACCAGACCTTGGAGTTGTATTTGAGATGTTTTATTTCCGCTCATCAGGATGATTGGGTTTCATTTTTGCCCTTGGCCGAATTTGCTTTAAATAATAGAGCTAGTTCTGCCACTTTGATGTCACCTTTTTTTTTGTAACTTTGGGTTTCATCTTCGATTTTCTTCAGGGCAGGTGGAGCCTTCTGCCTGCCCAGGTGTTGACACTGTGGTGGAGAGAATGCACCAGATCTGGGACCAAGTGGTGGATAAGTTATCTCTCTCCCAGGAAAAGGCCCAGCGGTTTTCCAACCGACATAGGACCGTTGGTCCCCAGTTTAAGGTGGGTGATATGGTTTGGTTATCATCAAAAAATATCGCTATGAAGGTAGCTTCTCCTAAGTTTAAGCCTAGATTTATTGGAGATCATTAATCCGGTCTCTTTTCGGTTGGCTCTTCCTGTCACATTTAAAATCCATAATGTGTTTCATACGTCCTTGTTGAAGAGGTTTGTTGAACCAGTAGTTCCTGGGGTGGCACCTCCGGACCCTGTATTGGTTGAAGGTAACATAGAATATGAGGTAGAGAAGATACTGGATTCCTGTCTGGCTAGATGGAGACTCCAGTATTTGGTTAAGTGGAAGGTTTATGGTCAGGAGGATAATTCCTGGGTCTCTGCCTCTGATATTCATGCCAAAAGATTGGTGCGTGCCTTTCATAGGGCTCACCCTGATCGCCCTGGTGGCGTGGATGAGGGTTCGGTGACCCCTCCTCAAGGGGGAGGTACTGTTATGAGTTCATTTTCCTCTTCACCATTGAGGTCTGATGAACTCCCTCTTCTGGTGAAGGAAGGTAGTGAGGCTGATTACCAAGCACCTGAGCTGGGAGAGGATGACTGGGCGACGGGGATCTCTGACTGGATATAAGGCAGCCGATGCCCTTCTGCCTGGCTGGTGATTTCTCTGTGGAATTCTAGGAGACCAGTCTGATTCCTGCTCCTCAAAAGCTAAGTTTTCTGCTTTGCCTTTTTGCATTTGTGTTTTGGTTTTAGTTTGCCTTGCTTTTCTGGATTCTGCCATTCCCTGCTGGGGTGAGCTGAATTCCTTTTTTGTCGGTTTGCTCTGTCTTCAGAAAATACCTGAGTATTGACATAGTCTTTTTGAAGCCTAGCGTATTCACGGCCTTTTTCCCTGTCAGTCTGTTGGCTCTTATTTTGATAGGGTTTTTCGTGGATTGCAGACAACAGCTTTCCTATCCTGTCCTATCTAGTTAGCTTGGGCCCCATCATTTGCTCAGTCTATCTTTCTATATGTGTTAGTGTTTTTTCTTCTTGCTTCACCGTCATTATATGTTGGCGGCTGCCTATTGCTTTGGGGTCTGCTCTGGGGCAGTTTAGATTTCCCTTTCTGTCTTTAGGCTAGGCAGTTCTCCGGCTGTGATCGAGGGGTCTAGGGCATCGTAGGAACCCCCCACGGCTACTGCTACTTGTTGTTGATAGGTTCAGGGGTCTGCAATCCGATAGCTGCCAACTTCTCTGGTTTTCTGGACTTAGCTAGCATTTCTGTTTTTGCCTCCTACGGTGACTCATTCATAACAGGTCCATGGCCTGCTGGGCACTGGCAGGGGCATCAACAAACCACTAGAACGAGAACAGGACTTGGACCTGGAACAAGTCCCACAGGACTGCACAAAATTTCTGACATCACGAGATAAGGCAGGCCACCAAAAAGACAGACTCACCAAATTTCTGGTACCAAAAATACCCGGATGACCAGCCAGCGCGGAGCAATAAATTTCAGCCATCACTCTTTTCCTCCACTGGTCAGGGACATACAATTTCCCCATAGGGCATCGTTCAGTCTTGTCCTCCTGAAATTCCTCCAGGGCAAGTCTCAAATCGGGTGAAATGGCGGAAAGAACCACACCCTCACCCAGAATGGTAGTAGGCTCGGTCACATCAAGAGAATCCGCAAAGAACCTCCTAGAAAGGCTGTCCGCCTTAACATTCTTAGTGCCAGGAAGAAAGGTGAACACAAAATTAAAACGCGTAAAAAGCAAGGCCCACCTAACTTGTCTAGGATTCAAGCGCTTGGCTGATTCAAGATAAATCAAATTCTTGTGGTCGGTAAGGACCACAACTTGATGTCTAGCTCCCTCCAACCAAGGTCTCCACTCTTCAAATGCTCACTTCATAGCCAACAACTCTCGATTCCCCACGTCATAGTTACGTTCAGATGGGGGAAAATTTTTGAGAAAAGAAGGCACAGGGATTCATCTTAGAGGTTACCGGATCCCTTTGAGACAAAACAGCTCCTGCACCAATCTCAGAAGCATCTACCTCCACCTGAAATGGGAGTGAAACATCAGGTTGCCGCCGAACCGGAGCAGAAGCGAATCTCCGCTTAAGCTCCTGAAACGCCGAGACTGCCTCTGGAGGCCAATTCACCACATCAGCGCCTTTTTTGGTCAAATCTGTCAGTGGTTTAACAATGCCAGAAAAATTACTTATAAATTTACGATAGAAATTAGAAAAACCCAAAATCTTCTGAAGAGCCTTCAGAGAAGTGGGCTGAACCCAATCATAGATGGCCTGTACCTTGGCCAGGTCCATTTCAATAGCAGATGGGAACAAAATGAATCTCAAAAACAAAATCCTCTGTACACCAAAGAGACATTTCGATCCCTTAACATATAGAGTATTTTCTCTCAAGATCCGGAACACAGTCTGAACATGTTCCACATGAGAATCCCAATCACTGGAAAAAAATCAAAATATCATCCAGATAAATGATCAAAAACTTATCCACAAAGTCCCGGAAAATATCGTTCATAAAAGACTGGAAGACGGAAGGAGCATTAGTGAGCCCAAAAGGCATCACCAGGTACTCAAAATGTCCCTCCGGAGTATTAAAAGCTGTCTTCCATTCATCCCCATGCTTGATGCGAATAAGATTATATGCCCCCTAAGGTCAAGTTTGGTAAACCAACAAGCACTTTTGACCCTGGAAAATAAATTAGAAATCAGAGGCAATGGGTACTGATATTTAACAGTGATCTTATTAAGGGAGCAATAGTCAATACATGGCCTTAATGAGCCATCTTTCTTGGCCACAAAAAAACCCCCAGCACCTAAAGGTGAAGAGGATGGTCTTATATGACCCTTCTCTAATGACTCCTTGATATAAGATCGCATAGCATCATGTTCAGGTACCGATAAGTTGAAAAGCTGACCTTTAGGAAATTTACACCTGGGCATCAACTCAATTGCACAACCATAACTCCTATGAGGAGGCAAAGACGTGGACTTACTCTCACTAAATACATCAGAAAAATCAGCCAAATAGTCATGAACATCTTGAGACTGGGAAGAGGTGGAGAAAACAGGAGTGTCACCAAGAGCACATTGACAACCGCAACTCACCACAGACACAGATTTCCAATCCAACACAGGATTATGGGTCTGCAACCACGGAAAACCTAGTACAATAATATCATGTAAATTGTGCAACACCAAAAATTTACAATTCTCTTGGTGGTCCGGGGCGACCTGCATAATCACCCGGGTCCAAAACTGGGGTTTATTCTCCGCCAAAGGGGTAGCATCAATACCCCTCGAAGGAATAGGGGTCCGCAGGGGCATCATAGGAAAACCACAACGCTTAGCAAAGTCAAAATCCATCAGATTCAAAGCTGCTCCTGAATCCACAAATGCCTTAGCGGAAAATGAAGACAAGGAGCAGATCAAGGTAACAGCCAAAAGGAACTTAGGCTGCGCACTGCCCATCGCAAATGAGTGAGCAAAATGTTTCTCTCGTTTAGGGCAGGCTGAAATAGCATGAGAAACATCTCCACAAAAGAAGCATAACTTATTACGCCTTCTAAACTCTTGACGTTGCGCCCTAGACAAAACCCTATCTCATTGCATGGGTTCAGAGGTTTGTTCAAAAGGCGGCACCGTCTCTCGCGTAGTTTTACGTTCTCGTAAACGTCGATCAACTTGAATTGCCAATGACATAGAGTCGTCAAGACCAGAAGGGACAGGGAAAACCACCATAACATCCTTTACGGATTCTGCCAGACCTGTTGTGAACTCATTTTCTGGTCTACCTCTGGTTTCTGGTGAGGGAACTGTTTGTGCTTACAGAGGAGTTGTTAGTTCTCTTTCTGGGCTCCCTCTGGTGGTGGCAGGAGGTAATGAAGCTGATCTAATTAACAGAGACCTGCCACCTGATAATGAGGATGAGGATTGGACATCTGGAGTCTCAGACTGGATTTAAGACAGCCGACTCCCTATTCCAATGCTGGTGATTTTTTCCTGCCTCCTGAGGTCTTAGTTTCCAGCTCAGTTCCTGCCATCTCAAGCTAAGTGTACTCTGCTAATGTTCACATTTGATTTAGTTTGGTCTATTTAGTTTTTTGTGTGGTCAGCCAGCCCCGGCTTGGGCTGTGCTGAATTTCCACTCTTATGTTACTCTAGGGTCTGAGCAGGTTCTCAGGATGCAGTGACGAGACACGAGACAGGGTATGGGTTGTATAATCAACTTTTATATCTTGGAGCCGCTGGTGGCTATGCTGAACCAGTAAAAAGAGGTAACAACAACTTGTCCTCACAGGGACTCAAAACAATAAAACAATATCTTTATATTAACTGGGAGCAACCCGGCTAGTCCGGGTGTGGAAAGACGGAGTATGACAAAACTAGGGTACTTATTACTATAGGTCACTTATCCTTCCATGCGTTGATCGAAGTCGCAGATGTGGCCGCTTAGACGTCGTTGATGCTGTCACCTCGACACCTCGGAGTCCCGGGAAGGTTTGGGCACAATAGGCCCTGGGAAACCTATGCCGGTGAGGCGCAACAGGCCCTGAAGAAACTGTGATGGTGGGGCGCAACAGGCCCTGAAGAAACTGTTCCGATGGGGCTCAACAGGCCCTGAAGAAACTGTTCCGATGGGGCTCAACAGGCCCTGAAGAAACTGTTCCGGCGGGGTGCAACAGGCCCTGAAAAATCTGTGCCGGTGGGACGCAACAGGCCCTGAAGAAACTGTGCCGGTGGGGCGCGACAGGCCCTGAAGAAACGGTGCTGGCGGGGTGCCACAGGCCCTGAAGAAACGGTGCCGGCGGGGCTCAACAGGCCCTGAAGAAATGGTGCCGATGGGGCGTAACAGGCGTCTCCTTGCGGCTCTCGTCTCACCGCGGAGTTATGACGCAGTCTCTAAATATAATACCGTTCACCAACCTCTGCTCAGGGTCCTTTAGCAAACCGGAAGGGGGTCTCTACTGCCGCCTGTAGCGAGGTGGCACCCCCTGGGGCCGGTGATGACAGGGTCGCAGCTGTAGGAGAAGGCAGGGGGGCAGTGTCCTGACCGCTGTAAAGGAATGGTCTGTAGTTGCAGCGGTCACTGTAGGTCGCGGACTTGTCACAACAGGGCGGGAAACAGCAGCGGCGGCTGCATGCGACCGTATGAGGGGAGTGGCCGCCGGTGAAAGGCTCTCACGTGTCACTTGTTGGTGAGTGCGCAGCTTTCCTTTCACAGGCCCCTGTCGGTCTCTCCAAAACACACCGTCCGCTCCCTCGGTCCTCTCTGTCTCACCCGGCTTCCTGTCTGTTGTCCAGCTCTCTGTCAACTGACACCTGAGCGCGCCCCCTGCTCCTTTTATCCTAGCCCCGCCCGCTGTTGCCCTGACACCCTTAGCCAGGTCTCTCCCTTTGTCATCCCCCTGGTGCGATTCCTTCAGGAACCCTGATGGCGGTCCCCTTGGTTCCGGCCCAATCACTATATGGGGGTCCTCCTCCCCACATTACCCCACCCTGTGAGCTCGCCAGTCCTCGGGCGAGGGCCTTAGTCTATTGAAATGGGTCTGCGGGGGTGTCAATGTTCGTTGCCATACAAATTGGTCTTGTTCATATCGTTCAGGGGGTTTACCGGCTGTTGACTGCTCGGAGCGTCTTAGTTCGACTGGGGTGGGGTCTTCTGGGGTGGTGGACATTGGTGGGCTGAATGGTGCAGGTGGGCTAATTGTGTCAACTGGCTCATTATTGAGTGGAGGGCCTTTGGGTTCTGGAGGGAAATCTTTGTCATCGTCCGGGTCCCAGCATATGGACGCCGGTTCAGATGTCACCGGGATGGGCTCCAGTTGTTTCGGGTCGGTGGAAATACACGGGCGTAACATATTACGATGCACAATGCGGGTTGGGGTTTATCCTGCTCGGGCCGTATTTCATACACAGGTCCTTCCGGATGGATACGGCGTAGTACCCGATAAGGACTCTCTTCCCAACGTGACTCCAGTTTGTTCTGGGGGCATTGATCCAGTACAAGCACATGGTCACCGCTTTGGAGCTGAGGAGGTGGAGTTGTATTCTTCCCTGGGTGATCCCAGTCTTGGAGTTTGGTATGTACGATTCAGTGGAGAGTTTTCAGCCTGTGGCTATGATTTCGGACCCAGGACAACACTCCGGTCCAGGGCTGAGGCTCTTCGGGGTCCAACTCCAACTCCATGATCCCTTTACCCTCTCGTCCAAACAGCAGGGAATAAGGGGTATAGCCAGTAACTCGATGTACATATATATATATATATATATATATATATATATATATATATACCCATACCAGTTCAGAAACATATTCGGGCCAACGAGCCTTCTTGCCACTCTCCAGAGTACGCAGCATTTGAATCAAAGTCCGATTAAATTGTTCACAAGCCCCATTTCTTTGCGGGTGATACAGTGTGGTCCGGGATTTGTCAATCCCATAGAGGTGATGCAGTTCCTCCATAACTTTTCCCAAAAAACATTCTCCCTGGTCGGAATGTATACGTTGAGGACAGCCGTACACTTGTATAAAGTTTCTGCAAATTGCGGAGGCGGCCGACTCCGCGGTCTGGTCTCGAGTAGGGGTGACCACAGCGAACTTGGTGAAATGATCCACCATGACGAGGCAGTGTTCGTATCCCTGGAATGCGGGACCAATGGTCAGGTAATCCACCATCAGGAGTTCAAGGGGTGCTGAAGTCACAATTGTCTGTGTTGCGGTGTGTTGAGCGGGCGGTTTGGCCAATTCACATAAGCGGCAAGTCCGTCAAACTTCGTCCACAACAGCCGGCAAGCGTGGGTGATAAGCTTTCTGTTGCAACCATTGCAATGTCTTTTTAACTCCAAAGTGGGCCCCTTTTTCATGAGCCTCTCGAGCCAGTTCGTGTAGTTGAGCTCCGGGCGTAACCACCTGCCAAACCGTCATTAAGGTTGTTTGTGATGTTATTTTATGGTACAATAGTCCCTTTCGGATAACCAACCTCTCCCATTGTCGCAGCATCAGCGACAGGTCTTGGGTCAAAGTTTGTCATTGAGTATCAGTGGGCAATTGGCCAGCGACGACCCATGTCCGGAGAAGTCTAACTTCCTCATCTTCTTGTTGTTGTATCCAATTATCCCGAGATTGTTCAAGTATGCCTCTGGGGGTCTCTGGGGTAGATACTTTTGGATTGACATTTGTGAGCACGGCAGCGGTGAGGGCGAACGGTATTTCTTCTCCTTCTAATCTCTTTTGTAGATGATTTTATAATTGAACTTCGCAATCCGGGCCACCCATCGCTGTTCCAGAGCCCCCAATTTGGCGCTTTCCTAATGAGCCAGCGGGTTGTTGTCCGTTCGCACCACCACCTCGGAGCCCGCTAGGTACTCTGCAAATCTCTCTGTCATGGCCCACACCACTGCGAGGAGCTCGAGCTTGAAGGAGCTGTAATTGTCAGGGTTACGCTCGGAGTCATGCAGTGAGCGGCTTCCATATGCGATCACCCTCTCCCGGCCATCTTGCACTTGTCACAACACAGCCACCAGCCCGTGAAGACTCCCGTCAGTGTGTAGGATGAACGGTTGTGAGAAGTCCGCATAAGCTATCACTGGGGCATCCGAGAGCGCAGCCTTGAGGTCTCGGAAGGTCTCTTCCTGATGGTGTTGCCGCTGGATTCTTCGTCCATTGGCCCCAGAGGGACCCCCCTTTAGCAGGTCATGCAGGGCTCGAGCTCAACGTGCAAAATTCTTTACAAAACGACGGTAATATCCGGCTAACCCCAGAAAAGCCCGCACATCTTTTACCGTCTTGGGGGTAGGCCATTCCTGTATAGCAGCAACTTTCTCCCAGGATGGCCTCACACCCTCTGCTGAAACAACATGACCCAGATACTCAATCTGGGAGCGAAATAGGTGGCATTTCTGGGGCTTCACCTTCAACCCGTACTTTTGCAGCCGGCTGAATTCCTGCCCCAACCGCTTTAGTTGGTCCTCGAATGTGGCGGCATAGATGATGATATCGTCCAGGTAGATCAACGTGGCCTCAAAATTGGGATCTCCTAGACACCGCTTCATCAACCGCTGAAAGGTCCCGGGGGCGTTGGCCAGTCCAAACAGCATCCAATTAAACTCAAATAGTCCCATGGGCAATATGAACGCCGTCTTGGCTCTATCTTCTTCTGACATGGGCACCTGCCAGTACCCATTGGCTAAGTCCAGGGTCGAAAAGTATGTTGCCTTTCCCAAGGCGAACAAGGATTCTTATATGCGGGGCAGTGGATATGAGTCTTTAATAGTGCAAGCATTGAGTTTCTGATAGTCCACACAGAGCCGTAGTGTGCCATCTTTCTTCCGGACCAACACGATTGGAGCCGCCCAGGGGCTTTCACTTTCCCGTATCACCCCTTTTCGCAGCATCTGGGCCAGCAAAGTTTTCACCTCTTGATAGAGTTGTGGCGGAATCTGTCGATATCGTTCCCGGATAGGGGCCGCTCCTGCTGTGGGAATTTCATGAGTAATGGCGGTGGTACACCCAAAATCTTCTTCATGACTAGCAAACACTTCGTGGTACTGTCCAAGCAATGTTTTTACCTGTGAGAGTTGGGTTGCAGTTAACCCGGAAAGCTCGTCCCGCATCTGCTCCAGAATATTTTGACCTTTCTCCTGAGCCTAGACTTCGGTGGCCTGTAGGGTTCGAATCGTGACTTCCCACGGATCCTCGGGGTGTATTCGCAATTGAACCGCAGGAGCTGGCAGTACTTCCTCTAAGGGCCTTACTAGTTTGGCCAGTTCAGTCCGTGCTTTTAAAACGGTGTCTCAGTCTTCAAGGTTAATGCAGTGTACCAGGACGGTTCCTTTTTGCACGGTAGCCAGGGAACGGGCCACCAGTATGCCAGGAGGCAAGCGCTCCGAGTGACATGGCTCCACCTGCACCTCCACGCCCTCCAAAAGTATCGAGGCTCGAATTGGTAGGGCCACCACAGTCTGCCCAGGAGATAGTACAAGCAGGGGAGCCGCTGACGCGATGACCTTGCCTAGAGCCTCGCCTTCCCTGCAGTCCTGATGTACCCGCGCACCTTGCACCAGCTGTTGGAATACCTGTCCTTGAGCTGTGCGAGAACCCCACTGCTTCAGTATCTTCTGTGTGGGATCATTAAGGAACAGGTTGCCAAACTCTCGTAAAATATTCATGCCTAGTTAGAGTTGAGCGACTTTGGTCGGATCGGGTTTCATGAAACAAAATTTGTTTCAGATGAAACTCGTCCGACTAGGGCAAAAAAAGTCGGAGTTTCGTCCGCTCAATGCTGACTTTCATTTCCCATTGACTTGCATCGGGGTCGGGTTTCGGACGAAACTCCGACTTTTTTTTGCCCTAGTCGGACAAGTTTCATCTAAAGCAAATTTTGTTTCATGAAACCCGATCCGACCAAAGCCGCTCAACTCTATGCCTAGGGTGACGGGGTGCCGTGGATCAGCTTCTCCTTGAGTCAGCACCACCCCTCTGCGACCAAGGGGTTTACCGGACCAAGTCACCTGCACCCACACTACCCCGGCAACCGGGACCGGCAGTTGGTTGGCGGCTATTAATCTGATCATGGGCCCCCACTGAGGCCTTGCTGCCTCCGGAAAGTTTTGTTGAAAGTACGTTGCGGGCATAGTGGTTACTTGTTACCCCGTGTCCACCAGACACCGGACGGCCCGGCCCTCCACTTCTGCCCAAACCACTGGACACTTTGCTACCAAATCTTTGGGACTTCCACCACCCCTAGTTGTGGTTTTCGGCTCCGAGCGGCATACCCCCAGCCCGGAGCCCTTTAGTTTAATGGCCGCCGGGGTGGGTATTTCCTATGCCGCGGACACTCTCGGGCGAAGTGAACTGGATCTCCACACTCATAACACCGGGCCGGCATAGACTGACCATGCCGCGGGGAGCGTGACCCCGAGGAGCCGGGGTTAAAGCTAGGTCGTCCAGTCCCAATTTCGGTTCTTCTCTTTACTTCGGCCAACTCGTCCTTAATATTTTTCAGTTCTCGCTTCATTTCCTCCACCCACTGAGGTTCCTCCACTGCGTTCGAGGAGGCCTCCACACCTCGGACCTTCCCCACGGGGACCGCCATCCCCTGTTCTTGCTCTTGAACCCGTGCCTGACTTCCCACTTCTGAAAAGTCTATTTGGGGGTTCATTCTGATCTGCTCCTGTAATGCCTGCTTTATTAGTGGATCTCGCAGTCCAGTCACCAGTAGGTCACGGAGGGTAATGTGAACAGATCCTACCCCTACCCCGTCTTTTCTTTCAATAGCCTTATGCAATTCTTGGAGGACATTCATGTACTGAGTGATCGTCTCCCCTTCTGCCTGCATCCGACTAAACAGACGGGTCCTCAACTCTCCCACATTAGTGGGATCCCCGTGGGTCTGTTCCACTCTCTGTAACAGTTTTTCAATAGTGTTGCGGTGCCCCGGAGGTTTCAACATCACTGACCTACGCACCTCCCCGTGCCACTTCGGCTTCCAAGTCAGGGGGTCATTGGGTGCATCCGAAAGAGCCCCCGCATCCGCTCTGTCCAGCTCCATAACATAGTATTGGAGCCGGAAAATCTAGACAGGTTGTTCAGCATTGCCCCCAATGAAATGCTGGTACGGGGACCCTCATTAGTTGTAGATTTTACAGCTCCGCCCTGATCTGGGTCACCACTGTCCGCGCTCAGAGACTGCATCCTGCCAACTACGCCAAGTGTAGGGTCTGAGCAGGTTCTCAGGACGCAGTGATGAGACACGAGACAGGGTATGGGTTGTATAATCAACTTTTATAACTTGGAGCCGCTGGTGGCTATGCTGAACCAGTAAAAAGAGGTAACAATTTGTCCTCGCAGGGACTCAAAACAATAAAACAATATCTTTATATTAACTGGGAGCTACCCGGCTAGTCCGGGTGTGGAAAGACGGAGTATGACAAAACTAGGCTACTTATTACTATAGGTCACTTATCTGTTATGATTGAGTCACCGAGGAGGAAAAAACAAAACACAAGCTCAGCCCAGAAAATCAGAGAGGTTGGAAACTAGCAGATTGCAGACCCCTAATCCTATCACACAACTAGCAGTAGCCGTGGAGTGTTCCTATGGTAATCCTAGACACCTCGTCACAGCCGGAGATCTAAATAAGCCTAAAGAGAGAAAAGGGAAAAACTGACTGCCCCAGAGCAGACCCCAAAGCAATAGGCAGCGCCTAACATATAATGACGGTGAAACGAGATGAAAACACTAACACAGATAGAAAGATAGGTTGAGCAAATGATGGGGCCCAAGCTAACTAAAAAGGAAAGGACAGAAAAGCTGCTGTCTGCAATCCGAGAAAACCCTGCTAAAAATATTACCAACACAACTGATAAGCAAAAAGGACTCTGAAGTCACTAGACTTCAAACCCTATATCAGCACTCAGAATATTCTGAAAGCAGAGCAAAAGAGAATACTGATCAAGGAATAAGAATCCAGCACATCCCCGGCCGGGGATGGCTGAACTCAAAAAACAAGGTAAACAAAACCAAAACTAATAAGTTCAATAGCAGAGCAAAAACTTATCTTTGGGAAGCAGGAATCAGACTGGTCTCCAAGAATCCAGCAGAGAAATCACCAGCCACTCAGAAGGGCATCGGCTGCCTTATATCTAATCTGAAGTTCCTGTTACCCAGTCACAATCCACCTGATCAGGTGTTTGGTTTCTTTCATCCAAATCAGCCTCACTACCTTCCTTCACCAGAAGAGGGAGATCCTCGGACACAAAAGGTGAATGTACAGATGAGCTCACAACACTTATCCTTCCAGGAGTCGCTCGAAGTCACAGATGTGGCCGCTTAGAGGTCGCTGATGCTGTCACCTCGACACCTCGGAGTCCCGGGAAGGTTTGGGCACAACAGGCCCTGGGGAACCTATGCCGGTGAGGCACAATAGGCCCTGAAGAAACTGTGCCGGTGGGGCACAACAGGCCCTGAAGAAACTGTGCCGGTGGGGCGCAACAGGCCCTGAAGAAACGGTGCCGATGGGGTGCCACAGGCCCTGAAGAAACGGTGCCGGCGGGGCGAAACAGGCCCTGAAGAAATGGTGCAGATGGGGAACAACAGGCGTCTCCTTGCGGCTCTCGTCTTGCCGCGGAGTTATGACGCAGTCTCTAAATAAAATACCGTTCACCAACCTCTGCTCGGGGTCCGTTAGCAAACCGGACGATGGTCTCTACTGCCGCCTGTAGCGAGGTGGCGCCCCCTGGGGCCGGTGATGACAGGGCCGCAGCTGTGGGAGAAGGCAGGGGGGCAGTGTCCTGACCACTGTAAAGGAATGGTCTGTCGTCGCAGCGGTCACTGGAGGTCGCGGGCTTGTCACAGCAGGGCGGGAAACAGCTGGGGTGGCTGTATGCAACCGTATGAGCGGAGCGGCCGCCGGTGAAAGGCTCTCACGTGTCACTTGTCGGTGAGTGCGCAGCTTTCCTTTCACAGGCCCCTGTCGGTCTCTCCAAAACACACCCTCCGCTCTCTCGGTCCTCTCTGTCTCACCCGGCTTCCTTTCTGTTGTCCGGCTCTCTGTCAACTGACACCTGAGCGCGTCCCCTGCTCCTTTTATCCTAGCCCCGCCCCCTGTTGCCCTGACACCCTTAGTCGGGTCTCTCCCTTTAGCATGTTTTCATGGCATAATAAATTTTATATGCTTCTTCACCCGGACTGGATGCTGCTCTTCTTCATTTTGGGTCTCTCCCTTTGTCATCCCCCTGGTGTGATTCCTTCAGGGACCCTGATGGCGGTCCCCTTGGTTCCAGCCCAATCACTATATGGGGGTCCTCCTCCCCTCATTACTATATGTGCCAGTTTGCTTTTTGTCCCTTATTAGATTGGCCTCTTTTTGCTCTGTTCTCAGAATATGCCAGAGTGCTGATATAGTGGGTGAAGTCTAGTGACTTCAGGGTTTTTTGCTATCAGAAGTGTTGGACATATTTTGCAGGGTTTTTTGGCGTGATTGCAGACAGTATCTTTCCTTTCCTGTCCTTTCTAGCTAGTGTGGGCCCCATCATTTGCTCAGCCTATTTTCCTACCTGTGTTTGTGCTTTCATCTTGTTTCACCATCAATACATGTGTGGGGGCTGTCTATTCCTTTGGGGTCGGCTCTGGGGCAGTTTAGATTTCCCCTTTTCTTGCTTTAGGCTTATTTAGTCCTCCGGCTGTGACAAGGTGTCTAGAATCATCATAGGTACACTCCATGGCTGCTGTTAGTTGTGTGGTTAGGATCAGGGGTCTGCAATCCGCGTAGTTACCGACCTCTCTGGTTTTCTGTGACTTAGCTTGGTTTCGTTTTCCTCCTCGGTGACCCAATTATAACACAGACCTTTCCGAAAGAGAGCTGCTAGGGCATCATCATTCCATTTAGTAAGGACCGCCCATTTTTGGAATTTTTGACAATATAACTCAGCATCATCTTGACCCTGTTTTAATGCCCAATAAGGTTTTCTCAGCTTGATCAATAGCATTAGGCTCATCATACAATAACCCCAGTGTTAGGAGCAGCGGAACGCACTAAATAAATAATCAAGTGCGTTCGCTGCTCTGGGTCCACCGTGCAGAAGGTGTTAACACTTCTGCTGAGTAATGGCAGATGTGCTATATGGCGGTATAACGTGCATGGGATAAACACCACCCGATGTGCGCTGAGCGGATTCTGTTAGCTCACAGAGGCGCTGTAACATAAACATAAACGTTGAGCCTGTTAGACTCACAGGTCTCAGCTAAATTGCACATGCGGTATCCGGTTACAGGACATGGCCCAAGGCTAAGGTCAGTGTCCGTCTAGACCTACCATGCGTGCGGCGTCACTACCGTGGACGCCGGTAATTGCTGCTGACTGCAGCGCAGTGGCAAACACAGCCGCTATACGATAGTGCCATGAGACGTGACACAATCGGATGCTAGTGTAGATGTGCGATGTGCACAGTGGCCTATGGCTTGCCACTGGCTGGTGCTGTCTCTTTCTCTAGTTCCCTATCCACATGCGTAATATCAGAGGGAGGGGAATCTTAATAAGTCAGTCACCAGAATCATACATCCATCACCATTCACACATCTAGCAAGTAAAGTCTATACTAGCGCATGGCCGAGTGGCCATGAGGGTCTTTTATAGTTGTGCGCTGCCGGGACCTTCCAGATCTCTGAGATGGACCAATCAGATCTGGAGACGGACCTGAGCACGTGACTCCCGACCTCCAATGGGAGATTGTCTCGTGAGCATGCTCAGTGGAGTGGCAGAGGGACATAGCCTCAGGAATGGCTTGCTGCAGAGCAGCATGTGAGGCTCTGGATTCCTGTTGTGTCGCTGCAGGAATCTGACGCCTAACACCCAGGGCTTGAAAAAACACATCTACATTAGCCAGAATAGGATCTCCAGCTTTCAGAGAAAAGGCTCAGTCCTGGGGATCGCCGCGCAGCAGGGAAATTACAATTTGAACCTGCTGCACCGAGCTCCCCGAGGAGTTAGGCTTCAAAGCAAAAATTAGTTTACAATTATTCTTAAAGTTCAGAAATTTAGACTGATCCCCAGAAAACACATCAGGAGTAGGGATTTTTGGTTCCACAACAGATGATTGGGAGAGATAAGCAGAAATTCTCTGCAATTCAGCAGCGAGCTGCTCAACACGATCGGACAATTGCCTAGTCTCCATTAAGGAAAAAATCCTCCTACGGCCCCAGAGAAAAAAGAGGAAAAAATAAATAAAAAATTTTGACACTTAATTGCAATTCTTTCATTCTTTTGAGTACCTGTGGCGCCCCCAGGAGTATGGTCACCACAGTGGCATTGCCTTCCTCCTAGGGAGTGTGATGTCATGCTTGGAAGCAATAAAGGATCTCTCTGGCAGTTAACCACAACATACAGCACAGTTCCATTCCAGGTCAGCAGAGGGAGCTCTGAACCAAAACTGGGGAGGAGCTACTCTCTGAGGGCCAGGAAGGGAGAATCAGGAGTTCATGTGAGGAGGGCAACGTGTGTGGACGTGAGGAGAAGAGCTGGGAGTGAGCAGAGAGTTCAGGCTCATTCCCAGCTATAGCGTATAATCTGGAGCCCGATCTCCAAGGTTGTATGGACACTGATGTTCCTGCAACAGAAATCGGAGGAATAGGAAGCTGTAAATGCTCTATTCCCACATAAGACTCGGAGGAACAATAGTGACGTGTGAGCCAGAAGAGAAAGGCTACAGCTGTCTGCCATACGAGGGAATTCTAAAGAGAATAAGCAAGTGGAACTTCAGTGTAACACAGAACTGCAAGTACCTAAAACTAAGCACTAAGAAGGAGACTACACAACCCATCTGCCTAGAGAAATTCCTAAGTTGCTTCAAGGCTCGCCAGCTCCTGTGCCATCTGTAATCTGGACCCTGGACTGCATTTGCCAAGCAAAGTAAAGGTAAAGAAACTACACTCTGTTGTGTCCGTGCCTTCTTCCTGCAAACTCTCCACCATTGCTACATCTCTGTGCCAAACACTACATCCACTTCCTCACCACCTATCTTCTTCATCTACTCTGCCCTGGGACTACAGCCCTGCCTGTGAAGGGCTACACCATCATTGCTGCACCCCACCATCTGTCCCAGAGGATCTGTCCCAGAGGATCTGTCCGCAGCATCGGCTTAACATCTTCATTGCCTAACACCACAGGTGGGGTCACGAATCATTCACTCATAAACTTTATTCCATCACTTCATCCCTTCTACATGGGTGCCCAGTGCCACGGACCGGGTCACCGCTGCTGTGACATTCCCCTCTGAGAGACCGGCCGGTACCGAGTACCCCACAGTCCTGGGAGGGCGACCCATACCCTAGAATCTACAGTTTGGCCAGTGATTCTGTTATGAATGGGTCACCGAGGAGAGAGCGCAATAGGCTATGCCACCAGAACACCAGAGAGGTTGGTCGTTCAGCGGAGTGCAGACCCCTGATCTTAACAACACAACTAGCAGTAGCCGTGGATCGCTTCTACGTTGCCCTAGTTGCCTCGTCACAGCCGGAGGACTAACTAAGCCTAAAGACAGAAAGGTGAAATCTAAACTGCCCCGGAGCAGATCCCCAAAGGAATAGACAGCCCCCAAACATATATTGTCGGTGAGACAAGATGAAGCACAAACACAGACAGAAAATAGACTGAACAAATGATGGGGCCCACACTGACCACATAGGACAGGACAGAAAAGGCACTGTCTGCAATCATGCAAAAATCCTAATAATTCAAACATGACTGATGTACAAAAATACTGAGGATTGAACAACCTCGCCCCCACTATATCAGCAATGAGGTGTGAACTGGCGGCTAGCAACAGGCTAAGGCCTGTTTCACACTTCAGTTTTTTGACGTCAGTCAAAATCCGTCGTTTTGCCAAAAAACGGATACGCCATTTTTTTGGCGGATCCACCATTTTTTTGACAGATCCGGTTTTTCCCATTGACTTGCATTAGCGGCGGATTTTGACGGATGGTCATCTGTTGGATCCGGTTTTTGACGGATCCGCCAAAATTTTGGCGTCCGCTGACTTGAGTGGACAGACAATGAAACGTTTTTTGGCTGCGTCAAAATAGTGGATAGCAACGGATCCGCCGCTATCCGCCATTCCTTATAATGGTCACCTATGGGCGGCAGATCCATTGCCAACTGTTTTTTGATGGAATCCGGCAACGGATCAGCTTTTTCACACTGAGCATGCTGAGATTTCCTTGCTAAAAATTTAACCCCAAATTCCATTCTGCTGGCAGAAAAATCTCTCTCTCTCTCTCTCTCTCTCTCTCTCTCCCCTTTTTCCCCAGACTCGTTTTCCTTTAAGTTTCAGTCACTCACTACTAAAGCGGATCCGTCAAAAAACGGATCCGTTGGCATCCGTTTGTGCCACAACGGAAACGGATCCTTTTTTTCACAACCTGGCGGATTTTGACTGACGTCAAATAACTGAAATATGAAACAGGACTAATGCAGCAGGGGACTGAGCAAACAAACACAAAATACAAAAATACAGGGCAGGAGCCAGCAGCCCCAGGGGGAGCAAGCTGACCTCTGACAGCAAGGCAAAAACAGATGCAAAGGGTTTAGCAAATGACACTTAGTTGAAAAAATGCTGGATCAGGCAGGAGACAGAAATCCTCAGTAAGCAAAGAAAGGAGTATCTCCGGCAGTCACTGAGAGAAGTCTGCTTGCTTATGTAGTCCCAGTCACTACCACCACTCCTCCAATTATCTTCTGCAGCTGTTGGGTTAACATCATGTTGGCCAGCACCACTACCAGCAGTATCCATCAGAGGGAGCCTTGCCTCAAAAGTTGGATCAAGAGAGCTCACAACACCTGTCTCCTGGTAAGTGCCTCCAGCCTCTGAACACTATGCTGACAGACACCGCAAACCTTCTTGCCATAGTTTGCATTGATGTGCCATCCTGGATGAGCTGCACTACCTGAGCCATTTGTGTGGGTTGTAGAGTCCGTCTCATGCTACCACGAGTGTGAAAGCACAACAAATATTCAAAAGTGACCAAAACATCAGCCAGAAAGTATTGGTACTGAGATGTGGTCTGTGGTCCCCACCTGCAGAACCACTCCTTTATTGAGGGTGTCTTGATAATTTCCAATATTTTCCATCTGTTGTCTATTCCATTTGCACATCAGCATGTGAAATTGATTGTCAAACAGTGTTGCTTCCTAAGTATACAGTTTGATTTCACAGTAGTTTGATGTACTTGGAGTTATATTCTGTTGTTTAAGTGTTCCCTTTATTTTTTTGAGTAGTGTACATACCATTGTCAAGACACCAGACGAAAGGACTTGGAAACGTGCATAGGGGTGAATGCTTGTCACTACAAGCTGTAGCATCAAACTACGAAGGTAAAATAGCTTTTTACATGATTCCAACTATAGTTATGTCATTCATAATTACAGGTTACACATGTGAATAGAATGATATCATGCACCAGATCTTTACTATGGATTACGTTCTATGCATTTTCTAAGTACGGTACTTAATTGCACATGCAGTTTGTACCTTCCATTATTCACTCAGTGTATTATATTTGTGAGTATATCATTCTATATTCTATTTTTCTTCTTGACCCTGTGAAATTATTTTGGAATCTCAGTACTATGTGTATACCATGTAACATCATCTCTTGGCTATTTCTAAGTGTAATATATTTTGATATGCGCCTTCTTTTACATCAATGCATCACCACTGCATATCTATGCTTTAAATAAATTATTTACTTTATTATTATTGATCGTTATCTCGGTTCTTTTTTCCTTTTTTCTTCTCTCTTTATTATTCACCTAGGGTCATTTCTATACCTAGTCCAGGCTTATGTGCACACAACATTGTCATATCACTATACATAAAAGTACACATATATTTGTCCTTTTTTGTATTTTCTTTTTGTCTCAGTTACATGGGTTTTGCTTTTTAAGCATGGCAGAATTCAGGAAAAAGACTTAGGTCATTTAGGTCATTTGTGCCACAAGCACTGCCATACAATTGTTTCTACACCTGGTTGCACTAAGTAATCCCACAATGTGATTTGACAGGGGCTGAAAAATAAATACATCAAAAAAGTCTAAAAGCAGCCAGAAAAACAAAAACAAGTGATAAAAATATAGGAGCACGTTACGCTAAATTAGGGTCATTAAGCTATTCTACGTAGTCCCCGAGGCTCTACAATTCTCATTGTACCAATGAAAATGGGTACATGAGATACTGTATTGATTTTAGAAAACTTAAGCAGATTTCTAAATTTCCTACATATGCACCCTATTACTAGGTGGTGTGAAGCCCAAGATACATTCACATTTGATTTGACCATGGGCAATTGGCAGATGTTACTTAGAGAAAAAAATATTTCGGTTTACAAGTATGCCTTTTGCCCTCCATAATGTCCTTGCTATGTTAAAAAGATTAAATAGTCTGTCTGCTCAAAATCACTATTTAATCCCACCACATGGTCAAATATGAGACTCAGCAAAATCATGATGTTGACATCGAGGCAGTATCAAAAGTTTATAACGTACAGCCGTACAATTAAAAAGTCATATTTTTTCCACAAAAATGATCTTTTCACACCAATTTTTATTTTACCAAGGGAAACATGACCCCAAAAGCTATTGTGCAATTTGTACTGAGTATGCAGATACCCCTTATGTGGGGGTAAACCACTGTTTGGGCACATGGCAGAGCTCGGAAGGGAAGGAGCGCCGTTTGACACAAAATTGGCTGGAATTGAGATCGGGCGCCATGTCACGTTTGGAGAGCCCCTGATGTGCCTAAACAATGGAAACCCCCCACAAGTAACCCCATTTTGGAAACTAGATGCCCCCAAGTAACTTATCTATATGTGTGGTGAGCACTTTGAACCCCCAAGTGCTTCACAGAAGTTTATAACGCCTGGGCGTGAAAATAAAAAAATCATATTTTTTCCACAAACATGATCTTTTAGTTTCCAATTTTTTTAATATTCCCATGGGTAACAGGAGAAAGTGGACCACAAAAGTTGTTGTGCAATTTGTCCTGAGTTGGCTGATACCCCATATGTGGGGGTAAACCACTGTTTGGGCGCATGGCAGAGTTTGGAAGGGTAGGAGCACCGTTTGACTTTTTCAACGCAGAATTGCCATGTTGCGTTTGGAGAGCCCCTGCTGTGCCTAAACAGTGGAAACCCCCCAATTCTAACTCCAACCCTAACCCCAACACACCCCTAACCCTAATCTCAGCCCTAACCCTAGCCCTAACCCTAATGGGAAAATGGAAATAAATACATTTTTTTAATTTTATTATTTTTCCCCAACTAAGGGGGTGATAAAGGGGGGTTTGATTTACTATTTGTAGCAGGTTTTTATGTTTGACAGCTGTCACACGCTAAAAGACGCTTTTTATTGTAAAAATAGTTTTTGCATCACCACATATTGAGAGCTATAATTTTTTCATTTTTTGACCCACAGAGTCATGTGAGGTCTTATTTTTTGCGGGACGAGTTGACATTTTTATTGGTACCATTTTCGGACAAGTGACATTTTTGATCACTTTTTATTCCGATTTTTGAGACGCAGAATGAACAAAAATCAGCATTTCATGAATTTCTTTTGGGGGGGCGTTTGCACAGCTCCGCATGTATTAAAATTGATAAAGCGGTTTTATTCTTCGGGTCAGTACGATTACAGCAATACCTCATTTATATCTTTTTTTATGTTTTGGCGCTTTTATACAATAAAAACAATTTTATATAAAAAATAATTTTTTTTGCATCGCTTTATTCTGTGAGCTATAGCTTTTTTATTTTTTCGTTGATGACACTGTATGGCAGCTCATTTTTTGCGGGACAAGATGGCGTTTTCTGTGGTACCATGGATATTTATCTTCGTCTTTTTGATTGCATGTTATTGCACTTTTTATTTGGCGGTATGATGGTAAATCATTGTTTTTTGCCTTGTTTCTTTTTTTAAGGGGTTCACTAAAGGACAGTTTTATAGGGCGGGTCGTTATGGACGCGGTGATACTAAATATGTGTACTTTTATTGCTTTTTTTATTTACAAAAAAAGAATTTATTGGGGATTTTTTTAACATTTATTTAGGAATTTTTTATTAATTATTTTTACACATGATTTTTTTTTTTTACTTTATTATATTGTCCCAGGTTGGGACATTGCTATAAAGTGTCAGATCGCTGATCTGACACTTTGCAGTGTCAGATCAGCGATCTGACAGGTGCTGCAGAGGCTTTCTCAGTGCCTGCTCTCAGCCGGGACTCCCTGCAGGACCCTGAAGGCCCCCGCAGCCATATTGGATCCGGGGCCCTGCAAGGAGGAAACCCTCACAGCAGCGCGAGCACATCGCGCTGCTCCGAGGGTCTTTGGGAAGCGCGCAGGGAGCCCCCTCCCTGCGCGATTCTTCCCTGTGCCCCCGATACACTGCGATCATGTTTGATGGCAGTGTGCTGGTGGTTAAAGTGCCGGGGGTGGTCTGTGACTGTCCCTGGCACATAGTTCCAGGTGTCAGCTGTGATAATCAGCTGACACCCGGCCACGATCAGCGGCGCTCCCCCCGTGAGCGCCGCTGATCGCGTGTGACGTACTATTCCATCCATGGGGCTTAGGTCCCATGCCACATGGATGGAATAGTACGTCCAATGAAGGGAAAGGGTTAAAAAATATGCATAGCAAACACCAAGCACACCAGTATGGATGTTCAATGCACTTCAACTAAAAAGTCTTAGTCATGATGACAATGCATTAAAGACATATATATGGTGTGCACATAACATTGATTGGACAGACAATTAAAAATGCAAAAAAGCATATGTAAATTAAGAAAAATGCTAACAAACCTCTGTCCAAAACTATCATGGACAATAGAAAATTAACATAGTATTTTCCCTTGAAAATGTTACCTAAACAATATTCAGTATTGTTTTATTAAATCTTGTCTAGCATTGAGACCGTGGGGAATACGAGTGTCAAGCATAAATATCCAGTATGTCTCCCGGTTAAATAATTTCTGTAGTAAATTACCTCCTCTTGGAGGTTTGTAAACCTTTTCAATTCCACAAAATCTAAAACTAATTAAATTGCCTTTGTGCATATTATAAAAGTGTCTTGACACAGCTGAGGCAGAAAGAGCTTTAGGGTAAGTGCACACATAGCTTTTAGGTTGTGCGGATTTTGTTGAAAAATCCGAAGGTAAATCCGCAGGACAAAAGTCCTGCGGTTTATCTGCGGATTAGCCTGCGGTTTTGCCCTGTGGTTTCACACCTCATAATGATAAGGTGTGAAACTGCAGCGGAAACCACACAAAGAATTGACTTGCTGCGGACTGTAACCCGCAGCAAAACCGAGCGGAAAAATCCGCAGCATGTGCAAAGCGTTTTTTTTTCCATAGGAAATAAAGGTACTGTACAACGCAGCAGAATCTGCTGCGGACCTGCAGGGCCAAATCCGCTGCGGATCCACAGCAGAATCCACAGCGTGTGCACACACCCTTAGAATTTACAGCATCTAATAAGTGCCTCCTAATACGCACCTTCAGCGGACAAGTAGTGCACCCAGCATACTGAACTTTGCATATGGTACTCTCTACAAGACACACCACATTCTCAGTGTTACAATTAATGTAATCATGTATATCAAATTGTTTATGATCATATAGGGATGAAAATTTGTTTTATAAACATAATTACATGTTTTGCAACGATTGGCTCCACATCTAAAAAATCCTGTGGCGTCGAGCCAAGTAGCTCGATTTTCTCTTGTTCCAATCTGGTGTGGATGCTCACCACAGTCCATCTTGGGTATAAGATAGTCACACAGGCTTATTGCACTTGCTCTCAATAACCTCCTTAGGGATTTTATGTTTTTCACAGTGTTGATTGACCTTTATATATCTGTATATACATATATTTTTGTCTTTCATCTTTTTTATTTAATATTTTAACATTTTTTTTTATTCTACCATGTTTACATTTTATATTGCTCATCAACATCTGTTTTTGCATTTTTATTTTTTTATATTTAATTTTTAGTTTTGCATATTTATTTATTTCTTATTTTTCATTATATATATATATTTTTCCATTACATATAACCATTCTTTTTCAAAATGAATATGGCTCCTTTTCTCCTTTTTGATCCTTTATTCATAGAAAGGAACTTAATCCCCATTCTTTTCTGCCCAGAAATAATTTCTATAGCTCTGTTCTGTTCATATTATTCTTTTCATCAGACTGACCATATCACTGTGAGCATCTGACAATTGACCCTTTGTTCTCGGTACCATGACGTATTTGAACACACATACTTTTATACACTCCTTTCTTTCTGTTATATGCCTGCATTGACTGCGATAATGTGACCCATGATCACGTGATCGGGAGTCGAGTCTTATATATATCCATATATTCATTAGCACACACTTGCGCATCACTGCTCTTTTGACTTCGAACCTGGAGGTCACATGACTGGACAATTCAAGCCTTGATATGAGTGAGACGCTTGGCGCATGCGCGATACTCCTTTACACTGTTTTAAAGATAATGATTTCCCTATTCTCCTTGTCTTTTTGTATTTCAATAACTATGTTAGATTTTATATTAATTAGTGTATCCCTGAATTCAAATACTTCTTTTCTTCCCTCTTAATGCTTTATTTACTGTACCAGTAACTCATAGATAAAGTATGTTAAGTAGTAATACACATGACTCCTGTAGGTAAAGAACATACTAATGTATATATGGACTTGGGGGACAACATGTCATAGAATATATGAAAAAAAGGAGAAAACAGACAGTGAGCAGTCCAAAGAAAAAAGTAGCAAATTTTATTAATAAGAAAAAATTTAACATGGAAAAAAGGTGGGGGGAACACATATCATATGCACATGCTGAGACAAGCTGTGAGAAAGGGGCGCGCAAGAGGAACAGTCCACAAATGTATAAATATTACATTGACTAGATACCGAGTAATATCATATTGTAATATAAGATTAATTTGTAACAGTTTATGTAGATTAGATGAATTATAGTGCCAATGCACTGCAATATGAAAAGAGTGCAGATAGTTATGCAATAGCACCAATGCAATCACTATAAGCTTATAAAAGACATGTAGAGATACCTCGAACAACAAATATTAGATGGATGTCCTAAGGATTGCGCTTCCACCTCGACGTGCATTTCGGTCCTACCTTCGTCAGGTGGCGAAGTGCATTGCATATTGCAGTGCATTGGCACTATCATTCTAGATAAACTCTCATAAAGTAATCTTATATTACAATATATTACTCTGCATTCAGTATCCAGTCAATGTGTTTATACATTTGTGGAATATTCCTCTTGCGTGCCGTTTTCTCACAGCTTGTCTCAGCATGTGCATATGTGTTCCCCCCCTTTTTTGTCCTGTTACCGTTTTTTCTTATTAATAAAATGTTATATTTCTGTTAACTTTGGACTATCACTGTCTATTTTATAGTTTGTTTTGCTTTACTTACTGGTATGCAATATCTTCATCCCATTGATTATTTATTTGAGTGGCACCCTCCTACTTCTTTGTGGTCACTGTGCCCCTTGGAGCTCACGATCTAGATTCCCTATCATGTCTTTCTAGTGGGGGAGGACACTGGAGAACCCAGAGAAAACCCACCAAGCACAACACCCTGCAGATGATGTCCTTGGTGGGATTTGAATCCAAGACTCCAGCGCTGCAAATCAACAGTGCTAACCACTGAGCCACCATGCTGGGATAAAACTATACTTGATACACTTCAAAGCCAAAACTTGTCCCGCAAACAACAAGCCCATCATGCATCTAATATCAATGCAAAGATATTGCTGAGCTGTACTTTATTTGGCACCATCTGCTGGTACTGTGTAGGCGCGAAGTAGCACTATTTGTTGTGCAGGTTTATGGCTTTATTTCATATACCTAATGTTCACCGCACCACCGTCTGCCAATTACCTGTACAACAATTATCTGGATTGACCCCATCTAGAATCATGTATCATCTACAGTCAGGATCTAGATAATATATCACATTCCCGCTCATTCTTCCACATTTTACTGCAATATCTTAACTTTAGAAGAAATGAAATAAGGGATAAGCAGAAATTCGATTTAACATCTCAGTTTCTCACCTTTGGGGATGCAGAAGTACCCAGCTGGCAGGTCATCTAGTCTTTTGTTTCTTTCCTGCACATTTTACATTTTAGATGCTCCCTCCCTCCTTGGTGGAGGTAGGACACACTATTGAGAGTCTAACAATGGATTTCATGACATTTCCCTCTGACTTTTCCTATAAGAGATCTCACAACTGACTAAAAGGAATCATTGTCTCACCTAAAACAAAGTTTCAGAGCAGGTTTATATCCTACAGTTATGTAATGAGGCAATTAAAATGAATTTTCCATATATTTCACATACGACTCATTGACATCACGTGACGCACTGTAACTTCTGCCATGGAGCTGTAGAAAAATATATCTTTGGGGGTCTCTCCTACTTAAAATGGGATATCTCCTTCAGGGTGCCTTAGTGGCATAACATGAGTTTCAAGGCATGGCAGGTATTGCAACCTGTAATCCAGCAATAATATCCCCTTTTTAAAACAAATAAGATTCCCTGAGTGCCCCCTTAAAGAGTTTTTTTTTATTTTTGAAAACCTCTGTCCCCCCTGTTTTAAAATGCAAACTGTGCTTTACTCCATCTTCCCATTCAGTGCTGAGTCTCCACCGCTGCTCCCAGTGCATGTTAATGCTTACAGTGCTAAACATCATGCTGACGAGTGGCTCTTAGTGGGTTGTGCCGTAAACTCTGGAGCTCATTAATTGGCTGCTGTGATCATCATGTTACCTCAGCGACACAGAAAATAACAGACATGAGGAGCATCGGCAAAAACTCAGCGCTGAACCTGGGGAAAATTGGTCAACTTTTTTTTTTTTTTAAACAAACTAAACCCAGGGAACAAGGTTTTTCCAAAATCAGAAAATCACTTTAAAATACATAATGCCCCGCTCCGAGAGACCCATTTAGAATGTATTAATGCCCCCTTTAAAAGTTATGATGCCCTCTCAAAAGGTAGTAATGCCATCTTTGTACTTCCTGTAAAAAAATATACTTAACTTATCTAGACAATACATTTTTTTCTATCCCACACAAAGAGCAGGCTTGAACAGAGGGCACAATGCAGTGATGCCATTGCGCCACCTATGAAAGGATACCGGCATCTTGAAGGCTCGTAGGTCCACAGCAACCTATGGAGAGTGATGGGGTCTACGTTGACACAGATACAGTTCAAAAAGTTGCCTGAGGTCACCCAGAAGTCTGGGCCATGTGTCTCACCCTGGATCTTTGGTGCTTTCAATGCCACTTCTTTCTTGCATTACAAGATCCAACTGTATGGGTGTCATTCATCCAAGTCACAGTATTTTTGGTGCTAGCAATGATTCTTTTTAATGGTGAAAATTTTCAAAAGGATAAAAAAGGTAGTTTTTTTTTTAAATTTTGCACCAAGGGCAACCAGTCCTGTGTCATTCCCACAAAATTTTATTGGTGTTTGTGTGACACCCCAGAGTCCGGTTGTCACAGTGACATTGCCTCCCTCTAAGACGTGAAGTCATGCTTGGAGGCAGAAAAGGGACCCCCATGCCAGGTAATAGATTAATTCACAATTCCTGCTGCTGGTCAGAAAAGGGAGATGCCTTATAAATTCTGGCCAGCAGTGGGGGTTGGTTAGTCAGCTAGAAGTCAGCTGAGGGAGTTGTCATGGAAACGAGAGCAGCTGTGAGCTGTGAGGAGAAATGACAAGGCAGTTAAGAAACGTGAGGTACAAAGATCTTTCTGGAAGATCCTGTGAGTTGAAGAAAGGGAGCTGATTTGAGAGGAGTTCAAGACAGGCAACTGATCTGTGAAGAGGGAAAGGACATGAGCAGAGATGGAGAGTCTCTGGGAAGTTAAAACTGCAGATAGCAGACCCTTGAGCAAAATGCTAATAAAGAGAAAAGGGACGTCAGAGTGTTTTGCCACAGCTAGATGAGGGGGGACAGGGCAAAAACTGAGAACAAGGATGAATTCTCATTGTCACACAATAAGAGAAAAAAAGAATGGATCTACCTGTGGCAAAATATTTTTGTATCCCTGGTCATAGCATGATGGATATTAAATTACATGTATTAAGGCTGTGTGCCCACGTAGCAATTTTTAAGCGTTTTTGCTGTGATTTTCGGCACGAAAACACTGCGAAAACATTTAAAAATCGTGTACAGAACACCCCCCATGCATTCCGCACATGCTGTGCTAATGCTGTGCTTTTTTCCGCGGCGGAATCGCATCGCGGAAAAAATCGCAGCATGCTCATTCTTTTGTGCGGAATCGCAAAGAATTGCCGCGATTCCGCACCCATAGGAATGCATGAGAATCGCTTACTTCCCGCATGTGGCTATGCCCACCATGCGGGAAGTTAAGCGTCTCATGTGCGGTTGGTACCCACGGTGTGGAGGAGAGGAGACTGTCCTCCAGGCCCTGGGTACCATACCCCTGTAAAAAAAAGAATAAAAAATAAAAAATCGGGGTATATTTACCTTCCGGCGTCCCGCGCTGCATTCCCGGCCTAAGCGTTCCTAGTAATGCCTTGCGGCAAGGCAGTGTAATGACGTAGTCTCGCGTGACTCTAGCGGTCTCGCGAGATCACTATAGCAATGCGAGACTACGTCATCACAGGTCTCGCAAGGCATTACTGGGAACGCTGAGGCCAGGGAATGCAGAGCGGGACGCCGGAAGGTAAAAATACCCCGATTTTTTTATTTTTTTTAGCATTTTAACATTCTATCTTTTACTATTGATGCCGCATAGGCAGCCTCAATAGTAAAAACCTGGTCACACTTGTCAAACACTATGTTTGACGAGTGTGACCAACCTGTCAATCACTTTCCAAGCGATGCTTCAAATCGCTTGGAAAGTGCTTGAATATCGCACGTGAAAATCGCGGCAAAATCGCGATCATAATCACGGTAAAATCGCGGTGAAATCGCGCAGAAAAAAACGCGCGATTTCTGGGAAGGAGTGCGGTTTTTAGTGAGCGTTTTAAAACGCTACATGGGCACATAGCCTAAAAGGTAACTTCAAGTCTCAGAGAGAGAGAAGAATCTTTGAGTACAAATTTATAAAAACTTTCGACACATTCAGTGCAGGAATGAATGTGTCGCATGGATTTATTTCTTTTTACATCAATTAAGGAATTTGCTCTTCAGACCTTCTGGGGTTATCACAACACAGAACCAGACCGCAATCAGAGGGCAATAAAACCTTCACACTGCTTATCTATGAACTTCTCCAATATTTATGCTTATCCCTCTCCCATAATGACTATTCCGCTTCACATCACTTGTCTTATCTATTGCGTTATTTCTGTGCTGTCTTGTGTATAAATTTGTGATTCTTCAGATTTTGTATTAAGGGCATGTCACACTAAGAGATATCGCTAGCAATATCGCTATAACTAGTGACGTTATAGCGATATTGCTAGCGATATCGCTGTGTGTGATACTTACCTCCGACCGGCTCCCCCGCTGGTTATCGCTGATCGCGCGAGAACGTCCAGGACTGTTTCTCGTCGTCTGCTTCCTGTGGCGCTTCCTGCTGTGAGGACGAGCGACGCGTGGAGCCGGGCGGGAGGACGCAGGATCGCCTGGTGTGACAGGTAAGTAGCGACCCCCGTCCCCAGCGATGTCGCTAGTGAGATCTGCCTATGTGGCAGCTCACTAGCGACCACTTAGCGATGTACCAGCGATCCTGACCGCGTCATATCGCTGGTCGGGATCGCTGGTACATTAGTGTGACAGTACCTTTAGTCTAGCCTGATGAAGAGACCTGAGTAGTCTCGAAAGCTTGCAATGTGTTACCATCTTTTCAGTTAGCCATTAAAACGTATCAACCACTGAGGACTCTCAATTCTGAATATTCTTAAACCAGATTGGCAATTTAAAGCTGTTGAATGGTTTCTAAAAAAAGTGCTACAAATGTACAGAAACAAAACAAAAATGTACCCCACTTCTTGCCTCCTCAATCTCTGGTAATCAAGCACTGATGCTCTGATGATGATTTACAGGGATAACTCATGATTCCAGAAGTACAGCATGGGACTGCTGCACCCAGGTCCTCTAAAAAGAAAGACAATCTATGCAGCTGCTCCCTAACTATTTGATGTACATTTTGAATGGGAGTTCCCCACTACTTGCTTAGAATTTGAGATGAGCGAATCTTTCAAGGTTCGGTTCGGCAATTGTCCCCATGTTCGACGAACATATTCACCGAATGGTTCATCGAACATACCCGGACCACATTGAATTCAATGGGAGGTAGAACCAAACGCATTCACAACACCTTCAGGCAGAGGCGTATCTAGGCTTTCTAGCACCCGGGGCAAGAATTTGGTTTGGCCCCCCCATTACATATTCGACTTACGCACTTAGCCATGTACCCACGAGCTGCTCTTCCTAATGCTCTCAATGTTCAGTAAAAAACTGAAAGCAGGAAGAGAAGCTCGTTGTCACAAGACCATAACTATGAAAATTACATATGAGTGAAGTGTCCATGTGATGACTATTGGAACCTGCAGAGCTGAATCCTGACATTGCAGCTTCTGAATTCTCACAATGAATGCACTGCACACATTTAGGATTCTCCCTTGCTGATGTACAGTCATGTCAACACAAGTATGTGATTTGTATACTTCTGGCCACATTCCAACTAGACGTGCCCGGCCTCGCTCTGTTCATTTTCATTGAGTGAGGCCCCACATGTCTAGTCAGCATGTAACCATATGTATGTAAATTACCGGCACGAGAGAATCCTAACAGCCTTCAGTGAGCACTATAAGAATTCTGCAGAAGTCACATAGAATGACTGCAGACTCAGCACAAACCTGGATAACCCCTTTAATGTTCCTAACATAAATAAAAACAAGAGCATTAGTATCACAAATAACATTTACATCCAGTGTAAGGTAACGCCTATTGTTCGTGTTGGGGACACTCACTTGGCAGCAGATTAACGAGGTCCGGCACGGGTTTTTCACATAAACAGTCCATGTGGTTTATTATACTGCATAAACCATATACGGCAACAGTCTTACATCAGACAGGTCAATGTTCATCATAGGGCTTCGCTCTCTCAGCCCTGTGGTCACGCAGGCTGTGCTATGTCCAGCAAACAGGCTCAATAGCCTAAACACAGTTATTTCCCCCTGTCTGGGGTTACCTCTTAGGCCTCTTTCACACTTCAGTTCTTTACAATCAGTCACAATCCGCCAGGTTTTGAAAAAAACGGATCCTCAATTTTCTTTTGAGGATCCGTTTTTTTCTCCCATTGACTTACATTAATGGCGGATTGCTGTCCGTTGCATCCGTTTTTTTTGAGGATCCACCAAAAGTTGCTGTCCGTCACCATCCTCAAAGATTTTAAAACGGAGCTTGTAACTTTTTTTCTCTGGCGGATCCTCCAGAGACTGATTTAACCCGAATTTCTTTCTGGGTGCCGGACCAAAAAAATTTTTTCTCTCTCTCTCTCTCTCTCTCTCTCTCTCTCTCTCCTTTTCCAGGCTGCGATTCCTTTAAAATTCTGCATTTGTCGGATCCTTCAAAAAAACGGATGGGTGGCATCCGTTCTCATCAGTTACAAAACGGATCCAGCATCCGTCCTTTTGGCGGATTTTGACTGATGCAAAAAACTGAAGTGTGAAAGAGGCCTTAGTTGCTTCTTATTCAGGACGTCCATCACCTCCTGGGGACCGTTCAACACATACCAGCTTCACCGGTTACAAAGTCTCGCCATGTGCTCCAGGACCTTGCAGTCTGCACCATTCAGCTACACATACTTTCTCCATGGGACCCACCCTGGTCACATTATATGGTCCATAACCACACCCACAAGTGAGGTATGGATCACATGGTCATGACCTCACTAAAGGTCCTATTCCACACAGCCACACACACATAGGCTTTACTTTGGGCGTTCAGACTCATGCCCCTGGGTGGGTTTGTAGGTGACTGGTCCTACCCATCTCACCAAGTTGCCTGGAAGCTTCCCTCATACACAGCAACAAACCCTCAGCAGTTTATCTCTGCTGATCAATACATATTCCAGCTTCCATCACAGGGCACCCACCCTTGTGATACATATCGGTCATTTACAAACCTGCCGCTCATCATTTCCCCATCACAATAATGGAAACACCTGTATGCACGTCCTGGGAAGCCCATACAGTGCCCTCTAGCTGTGACAGGGGTCACTGCACCACACCAGGTACCTTATAGATGACGTCAGCTCTGCAGTCGTTCTCCTTTTCTTCTTCTTGCCCAGACCCCATGATGAGTTTTCTCATCCACAGCCGTCTCTGCAGACTTCCATCTTCTCCGGTCTACTGCAGCAAATCTCCACATGATGCCCTTAAAGATAGAAGTGTCATTATAATGCTCCTAAATAAAATTTTCTGCAATATACTGCAGCCTCACAGTATTTCCCTCCCTTCTCATACTGTCTCCTCTAACATCCCTCTGTTCACCATACTGTCTCCTCATATAATTACACCCTCACTCTCTATACTGTCTGCTCACACATACCCCTGACTCCCCATACTGTGTCTGCACACATCCCATCATGCACACTCCCCATACTGTGTCCACTTACATTTTTCCCATCGCTACTCAACCTGTGTGCACATACATTTACCCATTCGCACCCCATACTATCTGCACGCATCCCCCATACTGTTTCCTCATACATGCCCTCATACATACATACTCTTCATTTTGTGTCCTCAAATCTCCCCACACACATTAAATCCCCCATCCCCACTCCAAATCCCCCATCCCCAATCCCCCACACACATTAAGCACCCCCCATCCCCACTCCAAATCCCCCACACACATTAAACCCCCATCCACACTCCAAATCCCTCACACACATTAAATAACTCCCTGTCCCTACTCCCAAATCCCCCAACACATTATATACCCCCCACTCCAAATCCTCCCCACACATTATGTAACCCCACTCCAAATCCCCCCACACATTATGTACCCCCACTCCAAATCCCCCCACACATTAACCCCCAGCCCCACTCATTAACCCCCATCCCCACTCATTAACCCCCCACACATTAATCCCCATCCCCACTCATTAACCCCCCACTTATTAACCCCCATCCCCACTCATTAACCCCCACTCATTAACCCCATCCCCACTCATTAACCCCCCACACATTAACCCCGATCCCAACTCATTAACCCCCCTACTCATTAACCCCCATCCCCACTCCAAATCCCCCCACACATTAACCCCCATCCCCACTCATTAACCCTCCCACTCATTAAACCCCATCTCCACATTAGCCCCCCACTCATTAACCCCCATCCCCACTCATTAACCCCATCCCCACTCATTAACCCCCCACACATTAACCCCCATCCCCACTCATTAACCCCCTAATCATTAACCCCCATGCCCACATTAACCCCCATCTCCACTCATTAACCCCCCACTCATTAACCCCCATCCCCACATTAACCCCCATCCCCACTCATTAACCACCCCACTCATTAACCCCCTTCCCCACATTAGCCCCCATTCCCACTCATTAACACCCCCATCTCCATCTTCAGTGGTTCTTCAGCTCCACAGTGGATCACATTTACCACCAGCATTCGCACTGGGCACCGGGGAGTGACGTCAGCAGCGTGATCACATGACCTGATCACGCTGCTGAAGTCACTCTGACCCAGCGGTCAGAGCTTCAATTGTACTGGTGTCTGTATAGACGCCAGTACAATTGTTCCCTGGGAGCCAGCACACGCACCTTGTCTGCGCCGGCTTGTCAGATTGACAGCCGGCACAGAGAATCGCCGACTCCCAGGCCGTGGGGCAGAAAAATCAGCCTCCAGGGGAGACACTGCGAACCGCTGAGTTAGGCAGCCCGACTGCGCCCCCCTGCCCCGGCTGTGCCCCCCTGGATATGCCTCTGCCTTCAGGGGGGCCAAAAAGCTGCCAAAACAGCTCAAATTAGGGGCAGACACCAGGAAAAGTAGCATAAATTGACCCAGAGTACAAATAGTATAATTGTGCAGTATGGAGGTATCTCGCCCAGAACGGGGTCTCAGGTCACCGGGCAGCGTTAGATTCAGGAAGTCACGGGGGTGGCAGCCGTGCCCGGTGCCTGTGCTCCAGGGACAGTGAAATGGAAGTTGAAAAATAAAAGAAATTTGAAAAAGTTTGTGACACCAGTTGGAGTGTTCGACTGTAAGATAGCCGGCACTGCAGATGACCCCTGGGGGGGTAGATGGTGATGGCAGTGCAGGTGTTTAACCCCCTCCAACTAGGGCTGACTGTGATTGTGATGAAAGTAGATGGCATGGAGTAATAAGGCAGGAGACAAGGAAAGTCACTTTATCATTTGCTGAAGTTCAGATCCAGTTCAGAGGATAAGATACAACTCTCACCAGGTTTACAGTCTGCTCTACAAGATGGGAGTTATCCTTCTCTCTGCTCAATGTAAACTTCCTGCTGTCCTAATCCCTTCAGGGACCAAGGCTTCCCGGAGTCTGAAACTTCCAGTACAGCCACTTACTCACTGTACTTTCTCCCCTGGCAACTTACAGCTTAAATCCTGTGTGAAGCACAAGTTTCTTCTTGCACAATGCTTCACTGATCCTCAGTTGCTGTAGTCTTTCTGGGAGAAGACACTCTGCTATTGGTTGTATGAACCTCACAGTCTCTCAGCTTACCATCCGACTCTAAAAGCATAGATGGTCTAGGGGCTGATTTCCTGATTCCTCTCAGCATTGCTCCTGGAGGGAGCACATGTTACTGCTCCAGGAATGTTCTCCATTTTCTCTCCACCGTCTTCCTCACAGAACAACAACCCGACTCCTCCCCCTCCCAGTTAGGGCATGTCTCCAAAGCTCTAAGCTTCAGGGAAGAATGGGAGTGAGGTAAAATTGTGTGTGTGCAGTTGTCTCCAGCAGAGAAAGCATAACATCCATCATTTACAAAACACATACAACAGAGTACATATTTGACCATTTTGTGGCAGCAAATACACAGGGTGCCACATTCCCCCCTAGTTAAAGGTACCTGAGTGCAGCTGCAGGGCACACAGACCATAATATGAAATTCACTGCACTTGCTGTTTTAGGTGGCTTCCTGCCAAGGCACAATGAACGGGTTTTCCTCTCAAGTTTATGAGTCTTTACAAGAGTTCTTGTAGTAAAATAAAACATTTTAACTACTGCAATCTCGCCTTAGTCCATGTGGGCACAACTTCTGCAGCATTTTTAATAACTTTACATAAGGCATAGTTCAATATAAGTACAAATTCAAAACAAACTTATTACTCTTAATACTCTATGAGAATATTTTACAAATCATCTCGATAGCGAGAAGGGTTTTTTCCCTGCGTGCTACGCTGTGATCTGCACAACATAGGAATACTAGACAAATTCCTACAACTCTTTGAACCTACCATGGGTACAACAGGTTCACTGCTGACTGTGGGAAAGTTTTCTGATCCTTCCACATGCAAAGTGTCAGTGGTTGGCATTAGCGTTTTGTCGCTTCCAGAACAGTTTGATGTCTCTGGTAAAGACCTTTGTGGGAACACCATCACTGGAACTACCACCGCATTGTCAACTTGTAGCCAAGAACTAGGGAATTCACCTAAAACAGTGCGAATCTTTGTATCAGTCTTTTTCATTAGCTGAGGATCTTCCTTAGTCTCAACTCTTTCACGCAATTATGCTGGACATACTTTCAGATTGTCTTTGGATACGGTAATACACATTTTTCCGCCGTCTTTGGCTTTCTGTGTTCCAATCAGTGTCCAATTGGCTGGATATGGTTTCACGAGTTAGGACTCCCATTTCTAGGTCAATGGGGAGTTTACCTGGCCGTGCTCACATCAAATAAGCTGGGGCATATCCTGTTGAGCTGGTTGGCATATGATTGTCCATTTTGATCAAATCAGGCAATTTCTCAGGCCATTGGCTCCTTTCCTTTACTGGTAGGATCTGCAATAAATTGATCACCAGATGATTCAGTTTTTCGCAAAGACCATTGCCTTGGGGGTGGTATGGTGTAGTTCAGATCTTTTTGCATCCATAAAGGGAGCAAAATTCCTGGAAGACTTCTGCTTCGAAGGCTGGACCTCTGTCTGTCAGCACCTGATCTGGGTAGCCATGGGGTCTGCAGAAATATTCTTGGAATGCCTTTTCAGCTGTTCTTGCTGTTTGGTCTTTCACCGGAACGACCACTAGGAAACAGGAATAGTGATCCACTATTGTTAAGGCATAGGTATACTCTGATCGGCTTGGGGATAGTTGCACGTGGTCTAAGGCCACCAATTCCAGAGGCTGTTTAGTGATTATGGGCTGCAAGGGAGCCCTTTGATTAGCAGAATTCTTTCTTCTGATATTACATGGGCCGCATTCCCTACACCACTGTTCAATAGACCATCTCATACCTGTCCAGAAGAAGTGGTCGCGGATGACTACTTCTAGCTTTTTCCAACCAAAGTGTCCCACTTGATTGTGGTAAGCTTCTAAGACCATAGGCACGTCTTTTCTTGGGACCACGATCTGCCATGCCAGTTCATGCGCACGTGGGTTAATAGCTCTTTGGACCAACTTGCCTTCAAAAAGGAACAGCTTCTTTCTCTCTTTCCACAACTGTTGGACATCTGCAGGAGCATCAGGAGCTGGAGATGACTCTGCTTCACCAAGGAGTTCTTTGACAATACATATAGCCGGGTCACTGCTCTGCGTCTCTGCCCAACCATGGTGAGGTAGTGGATTAAAGGAAACTTCGTGAACGGCAAGACTTCTCCCTGTCATGTGGTTAGAGTCTTGGGAGGCACCGTGGCGGTGGAAGGCCGGCATCTCTATTTCCTCCAGATCTGTTAGATCTTCTGCTGGATCAGGAGCATTTGGCATGCGGGACAAGGCATTGGCATTGGAGTATTTAGTGCCAGCTCGGTATTTAATGACGAACTCATAATTGGACAACCGAGCCATCTATCTTTGTTCCAAGGCGCCGAGCCTGGCGGTCTCCAGATGGGTTAACGGATTGTTGTCCATATAGATGGTAAATTTAGATGAGGCCAAATAGTGCTTGAACCTCTCGGTCGCTGCCCAAACGATAGCCAAGAATTCTAACTTGAAGGAGATATAGTTGGTAGAGTTCCTCTCAGTAGGATGAAGCTTCCAACTGGCGTAAGCAATGACTTTCTCCTTACCCTGCTGCTCTTGAGACAGGACAGCTCCTAACCCAACATTGCTGGCATCGGTGTGCAGGATAAACGGCTGATCATAGTCTGGACACGCTAAGATTTCTTCTCCAGTAAGTGCTTGCTTAAGGCTGTTGAATGACTCATCCAACCAAGCATTCCACTCTATCAGCGGACTCTTGCCTTTGACCTTTTTGAGTTGGCCAACTAGGAGGTCTTGAAGGGGGGCTGCCAATTTAGTAAAGTCTTTAATAAAGCATCTGTAGTATCCCACTAGGCCTAGGAATTGTCTGACCTCTTGGATGTTGGTGGGTACCTGCCAGTCTCTGATGACAGTCACTTAGTCTGGGTCGGGTGCTACACCTTCTGCACTCACAACATGGCCTAAATACTGCACTTTGGGCTTTAGGAGATGACATTTAGATGGTTTTACCTTTAAGCCGAAGTTGGACAATGCCTCAAAGACCTCTGCCAGGTGTTGCAGATGTCCCTCAGAGGTCCTGGAATATACAGTCACATCGTCCAAGTACAATAGCACAGTCTCAAAGTTCATATGTCCCAGGCAACATTCCATAATTCTTTGAAAGGTCCCAGGGGCACTGCTCAATACGAACAGCATGTAATTAAACTCACGTAACCCCATAGGAGTAGTGAACGCAGTTTTTTCCTTGTCTGCCTCAGCAACAGGAACCTGCCAGTACCCGCTGGTTAAGTCTAGAGTGGAGAAGTACCTAGCTGATTTTAACGGTGCTAGAGACTCCTCTATGTGTGGTAAGGGGTATGCTTCTTTGTGAGTAATTTTGTTAAGTTGTCTGTAATCTACACACATGCGCATGGACCATCTTTCTTTTTAACTAACACCAGGGGAGCTGCCCAAGGACTGTAGCTATCCCTGAAAACCCCTGCTTGTTTTATTTCCTTTAGCACACCTTTTGCACACTGATAATGAGCTGGAGGTACGGGACGATACCTCTCTTTGATAGGTGGGTGATCTCCTGTGGGGATATTATGTTGAAACCCTTTTACCTATCCAAAATCCAAGGGATGCTTACTGAAAACCCTCTCGTATTCTGGTACCACCCACTGCACTCCATTTTTCTGATGTACAGGAGTGGAGTCGGTGCCAACATGTATTTTTTGGAACCATTCTTCCGTCTGAACAGAAGAACCATGGCCATCCGTCGCTTCGGACTGATCCAAGGGTTCTACAGCCTGAATATCGTTGTTGCTGACTGTGAATAGTTTTGCCATGGTTGCATAACGGGGCAAGCGTGCTTCCTCCTCCCCACAGTTCAGAACACGTACTGGGACCCTGCCCTTTTTAACATCAACAATTCCCCTGGCCATCATCATAGTAGGTCTGCTATCTGAATAGACTGGCTCAAGGAGGGCTTGGTAGTCCCAACCTCTGATGCCTATGGCTGCTCTGTACCAGATGAGAATCTCACTCCTAGGGGGAAGCATAATGGAGTTGGGATCACTCACCCTTACACTACCAATCTCTCCACCAGTTAACTCCACCTGCTGTTGCTGGACAAGGGCCTTGATTTCTTTATTGAGGGCATTCTGCTCTTTGTATGGGGCTGACTCAGCTATGTCTTGCAAAATGGCGATGACCTCACTTAAACAATTTTCAATCACATTTGTGCCCAATGTTATGATAGGTTGACACTCTCCTCTTTTCACCTCTACCACCACGAGACCTTCAGTTTTGAGCTCCACTTTCCCCACTTTAATGACAACCTCTTTGTACCCAACCTATGCCAGTGGTTGACCATTACTTGCTATTAATGGCAAGACACCATCAGGAAGTCGGGTGAAATCAGCATCAGTCCAATATCTCTGGTACAGTGTGTGGGGCATTGTGGTTACCTGTGATCCAGTGTCCATGAGGGCGGTGAAGGGGATACCATCCTCTACCACGGGTATAAGTGGGCATCCTCAAACATACCTGTTTCTCCAGTTAGTTGGGCCTGATTGTCTTACTCCTGGGGGTTGGTCCTCGGCCCCAGGGGTCACCCATTAAAAGGACATTCTCTTTTAATATGATCAGCCTTATGGCACAGTCTGCAGATGGGTCTTCTGGAAGGGTCAAATCGGTGTGTGGATCTCCTGCCGGTGTGGGTCAGTCGTCGCTGCTGTTGAAGCATCCTCTTTGGCAGTCGCCATGGGAGATCATCCGGGCTCAATGCTAATTGGATCCACTTTTCCGATCAGTATACTTGCTGGTTTGTACCCGGCTGGCTCGTACCAGGGTCACGAGACTCCATGAGTCCAGTAGGGTCACAGCCGGGATGCCCTCCACTACAACCTTACACAAATGTTCCATATTGGGACTCTCCAGGGTGCCCATTGCACACATTGGTTCAGCATAGTGGGATTGGCAGTTCCCAAAGTTTGTGTCATAGGCTCAGCCAGGTGGGGGCAATCAGCTCTCATTTGGCCTGGCTCCTGGCACCGCTAGCAGATTATGGGACCTCTTTCTTCCCCAGACAAGTCTTGAGCAGGCTTCCTGGGCTCTGCTCACTGAGCCAGGGGTGGAGACTTAGGGGACCTTCCTTTTATCTTCCGGGGAGTCCTCGTTGTAGCTCTTTGGTAGCCCCATATCTGTCTATGAGGTTTATCATCTGGAGGGCATTAGTAGGGGATGCCTGTCCAACCCAGGTTTGGAGGGAGTGGGGCAAAGCCCTCCAAAATTTATCAGTCACTATGCGGTCCAGCATGGCCGTGGGAGATAATACCTCAGGCTGCAACCACTTTTGTAACAAGTGCACCAGGTCATAATACTGGGACCGAGCTGGCTTGGAGGGGGTAAACTCCCACTGGTGTACCCGCTGGATCCGGACTAACACATTTACCCCAAGGAGTGCCAGTATCTCACCCTTGACGATCGTGTGGTCCTCCCTTTGCTCAGTGGGTAGGTCCTGATATGCGTTCAACGGTCCTGGGGCCAGAAACGGAGTGATGATTTCTTCCCACTGGTCCCGGGGTAGTTTCTCCCTCTCAGCCACCCCTTCAAACATCTCCAGGTATGTCTCAACATCGTCAGATTTCTCCAATTTGGGAACTGCTGTACGAACCGCTTTCTGGACATCATGGATTCCCCGGGTAGTTCCTGTTGTCTGTGCTGTCGTGTGGTGTTGTATCAACAGCTGGTTGGTTTCCTGCTGCTGTTGATTAAATATCAGCTGCTGCTGCGCAACCTTTTTCTGCTGTTGCATGGCTTCCTGCTGCTGCTGCGCAGCCTGCTGCTGCTGTCGCATGGCCTTCACAAGCATTTTTACCGTGGTCTTCATTTCTGGAAAGTTCCCCACCTGGGTCTGTGCCATTCTTTTCACCCAGGACATGAGTTGGAGTACAGAGCAAAAATAAGCAAAAACAGCTCGCCATCACTGCATATGCCCGCATTCTCCATCAATTGTAGGGATTTGCTCTGATAGGCACTGGCAGGGCCACAGTAACGAGGCAACACACAGGCTTAGAGTTCAACTTCAGTGGTTTAATGACACTTTTAAACAGCAGGTTAGCAGAAAGTAAAGAAAAACACAAACATATTCCAGCTTGGAGAACCACTGGTCTCAGACTCACCCTTGCACGGGAAAGGTCTTAACAAAGTGGCTGCCTCGTCAGCGGCATCCGCCAGGTGCCATTCCCAGGGTTGTTTTCAGTCTTGCTGCTAAAACTGTGCAGCATGGGTAGTCCAACAAAACAAGTTCAGGCTAACTCCAGCCATGTTCCTCCTATCTTCCATACACACACTCACCATGTGCCAAACAATATCTCCATTACATAGCCCTTAACTCCACCCACAGGTGAGGTACACATCACATGGGCTGATCACGTGACCGTGACATCAATGCAGGTCCTCCACTTTAAGGAAAATCACTGCCAAACTTTATCCTGCTGGGAGAAATATATCTCCCATCCAGCACTACACCCTTTGCTGTACCACAACAAGTATCTGCTTAATTATAAAGTGCTGCAGAATATTTTGGAGTTATATAAATACAATGCCTTAGTTTTCACTGGAGCCTCTGATGGTGAGGTCAGGCTTGTGCGGCAGGCAGCTGCCAGGTGCCACTCCAGGGTGGTGTCTGGCTGTGGCTGCTGATCCCATGGTACGGGGACAGGCACTAGTAGCAGACATACAGATGAGCACGACGGGCACAGCTGAGACACTGGCAGGCGGGCACAGCAGAGACACAGGCAGGCAGGCATGGCAGAGACACATGGCAGGCAGGCACAGCTGAGACTCAGAGGAAGCAGGCAGTCACAGCTGAGACACAGGGCAGGCAGGTATGGCTGAGACACAGGGCAGGCAGGCACGGCTGAGACACAGGGCAGGCAGGCACGGCAGAGACACAGAGGCAGGGACCAACTGGAAAGGCACAAAGACACGGGCAGGAAGAAGTGGTGTGTGGAATAGGTAGGGTCCTGTTCACACAGCGGGTGCAGGTACTGGTACAGACACAAAGGAATGGTGTATGGAGAAACAGGTAGAGACCTGTTCACACATCAAATGCAGGCACTGGTACTGGTAGGAAATAATGGTGTATGGAGGAACAGGTAGAGACTTGTTCACACAGCAAATGCAGGTACTGGTAGAGGCCGGAAGAAAAAAAGGATGAAGGAATAGATTTGGACCTGTTCACACAGGAGGAGAACCGCAAGGCTCCAGAGAAGATTTGTAGAGCAGCAAGATTACGGAGCAAAGCAGAGCCGCAAGAGTACAGAGCAGGCAGAGACGCAAGAGTGCGGAGCACAAGCAGAGCCACAAGAGTGCGGAGCACAAGCAAAGCCGCAAGAGTGCAGAGCACAAGCAGAGCCGCAAGAGTGCAGTGCACAAGAAGACAGAGAGGACACAAGGAAAGACACAGCAGGGAAAGAAGCCAAAGACAAGGAGACTGATAGACAGAGGTAGGACAGAGTTCAAACAAGGTAACGGTGTGAAACAAGGTACAGGACCAAGGACACAGGGACCAGGGTATACACAGGTACAAGGCAAGGCTGGAAGCAATAGCACAGAGACCAGGATATAATGCCTCATGAAGAGCGGCAAGACAGGTACAAGACAAGGCTAGAACAAAGTCACAGAGACTAGGATATTCTGCCTCCTAGAAGGCAGACAGACAGGTATGAGGCAAAGCTTGGAATCAAGCCTTCAGAGAAGGCGACACACAGAGCAGGACCTGGCCACTCAGAAGCAAGACACTAACTGAGTAAAAACATTGCACAGGCAGGGTCCACTTAGTGGAGCTGCCCTAAATACCAGAGACTTCTTGACGATTGGCCTGGAGCACATTAGGCAGGTGCACACTGATTCCATAAGAACCAGAGAGTATCGGCGCCACCCCCCTATGCACACAGCCAGGAAGCATTCAGAGAGCTGACAGGAAGCAAGAGGCACAGAGCATGGGGCTGTCAGCAGACAGAAATCACAGCATGACCTGGAGCAGTGGGTAAGTTGGTGTGTGGGGAATGGGACGCCATGCAGTGATGCCAGCAGGGTTGTTACAGTGAGTCAATCCATCACTGGCATACAAAAGGATGCAAGTGGTGGTACTGCTGAGTTAGAGAACATGTGAGGTCACCGGCACTGTAGACATAGGGTGAATGTGCTGAGAGGGAAACGAAAGAACATCATGGAGCGCCATAACAAGAATGTAACATTAATATCTACTTCTGCATGGTGTGGTACACTTACAAGGTTATGGACAGTTCACCAACATGGTCTACTGCACGTAACCTTCAAAGATGGAAGCCTTTTCATTGTGCAATTAAAATATAGAGTTCAGTAGAAACAAGACTGTGGTCTGATATCCATATCAGTACTCTGTGGCTACATAAGGTAGTTTAAACTTCTTTGGCCACTACTCGAATACCGGCAGCCTGGGCCGTTTGTGATAGCTAGATTACTTTTGCGATGTCAGGATGTTGCTGTGTGATACATGTCAAAGCATGAGATTGCAGGGATCTAGTAATCACAAGTGACGCACAGGACAGATTCAACAGCTGGCCAAGGAAGTTCACATGCCAAAGAGTAAAGAAGATGTGGGTGCCACACAAGGGTAGTGAAAATCTTTTTAATTAACACTTCAAATGCTAAGCAGCCACTCTGCCATGAATAGAAGTTGTATGTATAGCTGTTTCTCAGTTTTTTCACTTGCCTCTATTCTGCTGAACTGCTTTTTTTTCTTTTTTTTAGTAAATTGGCTTCCTCTCTATGCTTTCCTGCTTAGATCTGTATTGAAGGTTACATAGAGAGATTCCATCAAATTTGACTGAATAAACCTCCTACAAACAGGTAGCACTGAATATCATGTTAGGAAAAACAGGAAGTGAAAAGGCACTCCAGCTCATAAGTAAAAAATAGAAAAGCTTTATTATAGCATGTCAAAAAAGATTAAAAACATGGGAAACACCTGATACGTTTCTGGCACACGTTCTGCGCTCTTAGTCATAGGCTATAAAACACAGGAATATATACTGTACATGTAATGGACCAATCACAGATTAATGACTAATTTCAAGTCACTTGTACCAGCTGACATGAAAAGGAAAAAAAAACATTTATTAGACATAAAACAAATTATTTTTCAAATTCATCCCATTGGGATATCTAGTACTGTATCTAATTTTAAGATCCAGAATGTTTCCCGGGAAGTAAGAAGTTTCTGTTTGTTTCCACCTCTTCCAGGAGAAATGATTGTTTCAAAAGCAAAAAAAAAATAAAAAGTGATATATCCGCATTATGAACATTGACAAAATGCTTGGCTGCACCTGAATAAGTTGCATTTATATTTTGGATATTATTTAAATGTTCAGCAATGCGTTTTTTCACCTTGCGCATCCAATATATTTAATACCACAAGCTAAACAATAAAGGCAATAAACAACATACTGCAGTTCATGAATTAATTAATAGTATAACTTTGACCAGAAGAGGATTGAATGAATTTAGTTTTATCTGCTGCAAAGCTGCACGCATTACATCATTTCCCCGAGCATTTATAAAAGCCAAAAACAGAAAGCCAGGACGTAGGCATTGGTTTCTGCTTGATCAAGTGATAAAGCATTTCCCAGACTGAAACCTGTTTTAGCTACGTACCTGCAACCTATATTAGTAATTTGATGCAATTTGTCATCCTGATTGACGATAGGTAAATATTTTTTAATGATTCAAATCATTTTATTGTATTGAGGAGTGAATGGTGTTGAAAAGGTTAAAACAGAACCTGAGTTAAATAAACTTTTTTTGTCGAAAAAGGTCTAGGCTGATTAACAGATTTTGCAAATGCACGTTTTATATTATTATTAGTATATCCTCTGTCATGCAGACGTTATTTAATTAATTTACTTTCTGAAGAAACAATTGATTATTAGAGCAAATTTGTTTCGCTCTGTTACATTCCCCATAGGGGATAGCTTTAATGGTATGTGTTATGTCCCATGAATGAGACATTTTACAGACTGTCCTGTGCATTTTACATGCTGTATTGCAGTCTCTAATATTGTTTACTGTTGCTATGTTTTCCTGTGTTTTGCATAGCTGAAATCCTCCCTCTCCATCAAGTTTGTCTCTTCTGTCTCCCTGTCTACCTCTTCTGGGTGTGATGTCACTTCCTTCTTCTTCCCCCTGTGTCTCATTCTCCATCTTGGCTTCATTAGAAGCAAATGTGTTTTCAGCCTGTCTGAAGAAAGTCTTTTTTACCTGCTGCTGTTTGTATGCATTCTTAAGGAAATCAAAGTCTCTTCTGGATTCTTCATAACGTGTGCCGGCAGCTGAGTTGAGCTATCTGTGACCGTCGCCAATTGTAAGTAAGGTGAAGAGATCCAGCATCTCACAGAGCCATATGTGCAGCCACAGGCCTCGGGGACAGAATAATAAAAAAAAGACTTACCAGATTCATCTGTAAAGCCCACAGCTTCTATAAAGCTACAGAACTTCCTGCAGAGCACCCGCTCTCAGCATATAAGAGACTATACAGCTCCCCTTCTCCCTGTGAATCAGGATGGCTGAAGGAATGACGACACGGTCTCTGTCAGACCCATTGTTAGAGGAAGAGTGCATAGAACTTGATCCTCCATTTAGTGAGAAGGCTAGACGTCCCACAAAGCCAACATGGAAAATAAGGGAGAATCTAGAATCCAGTAAACATGAACTCCGTGCTACAGCAGAGCTATGGCAAAAACTGCTGATTCACATAGACAGCCTGTCTCAGCCTGCTTCTCTCCAACGATCACCAGAGGGAACCCTTGCACAACTGTGTTCAGATTATCAATGTTATGCAAAAATAGCTGACCGGTAGAGTTGAGCGAAATGGGTCGAAAAAATTCAGAAGTTGCCGACTTTCGCCAAAGTCGGGTTTCATGAAACGAAACCCGACCTTAGCGTGAGGTCGGCCATGAGGTCGGCTACTTTAGCGCCAAAGTTGCGTTTCAAAAGATACTTTAGCGCCCTTTTTCAGCCAATCAGGAAGAAAGGACACTGTGGGCAACGTGATGACATAGGCAGCGGTCACCACCATCTTGGAGAAGGGCATGCAAGTGATTGGCTTGCTTTGTGTGGCATCACAGGGGGTATAAAAGGGCGGGGATGCCGACCGCCATGTTACTCATGCTGATCTCAAAATAGGGAGAGCTGCTGCAGCTGCTGATTCTGTAGGGAGAGCGTTAGGAAGGCAATAAGAAAAAAAACTGCTTCTGCTGCTAGCGCTTTTCACTGTAGTTACTGTGCAGTGTAAGGTGAAGATTTTTGCTTTTGTGCAGCAGCTCTGGTGGTGATTAGCCTGCCTTTTAAGGCTAGCTGCATTGCTGTGTGCACACTGGTGTTCAAACTGCTTTTTTAAAAGCAATCCAAATTGTATTGTTTTGTCCTGGTGAGGTAGTGAGCATTCATTTTTTCACACACCGTACAGCGGTGTACGCTCCTCACACAGTACCGTGTAACGGCTGTTATCACAGCCAAATTGAAGCTATCTACGTGTGTGACTCTGTAAGGAAAAGTCGAGGAGTTTGTCCGTTCTTACAGTCCTACACCTTATAGTTTTGTCCGTTTTTCAAACAGTTTAGTATATTTGCTGTTTGATTACATTCAAAACTAGAGAGAGACAGCGTGTGTCAGTCCGTATACAAAAAGACGGAGCTTGACAATTTTACATACACCAAACTTCGGTGTACGTGCACGCGCCTCTCTCAGTACCGTGTAACAGCTGTTATCACGGCCAAATTGAAGCTATCTACGTGTGTGACTCTGTAAGGAAAAGTCGAGGAGTTTGTCCGTTCTTTCAGACCTACACCTTATAGTTTTGTCCATTTTTCAAACAGTTTAGTATATTTGCTGTTTGATTACATTCAAAACTAGAGAGAGACAGCGTGTGTCAGTCCGTATACAAAAACACAGAGCTTGACAATTTTACATACACCGTACAGCGGTGTACGTGCATGCTCCTCTCTCAGTACCGTGTAACAGCTGTTATCACGGCCAAATTGAAGCTATCTACATGTGTGACTCTGTAAGGAAAAGCCGAGGAGCTTGTCCGTTCTAACAGACCTACACTCTAGGGAAATTCCAATTCTGCCCAATTCTATATACACCTTGTAGTTTGTCATACACTAGGCAATTTCTGCCGGTCACATTGCGGTGTTATAGACACAGGGCCTGACAGAATCCAACTGTGTAGGGAGATTCCAATTCTCCACAGTCCTCTATCCACCTTTCTTACAACATCCAGAATCTGCCTGTCACATTGCGGTTTAAAATAAACAGGGCCTGACAGAATCCAACTGTGTCCTGAAGTCTACAGAGATTCCAATTCTTCCCACTACTATATACACCTTGTACCTTGTTTTACAGTACCATATAGTTGGTGGTTTTTTGGGTACATTTTCCCCAAAAATGAGGAAGTGTGGTGGAAGAGTCTGTGGAAGTGGGCGGGGGTTGTCAGCTGGTAATGATGTTGTTGGTGGTGGATCTGCTGGTAGTGGCAATAGCAAAATAGCACCTAATGCAGGAGGTGTTGAGCCTGCGTCATCGTCTGGCTCCTCAAGGCCTCGAAGGCTCCCTTTTCTGGGAGTAGGTAAACCGCTTTTAAAGCCGGAGCTTCAAGAACAAGTTTTGGCTTACATTGCTGACTTAGCCTCCAGCTCTATCGCCTCCACTTCTGGAGTTTTAAAAAATAAAAGCACTGAGTCATCATTGGAGGCTCATGTTCATGAACCCCACCTTTCCTTGTGTCCTTCACCCCAACCAAAATTGAAGGATGCGGCAGGCCACACTACAGATTATTCCATGGAGCTGTTTTCACATACCATGCCTGGGTTATCAAGTCAAATCGTTAATTACCCAGGCAAAAATGAATCTGACATGGAGTGTACTGATGAACAACCACTGATAGATGATTCTGCTGGTACATTCACTCAGAGCACTACATTGTCCTTGCAGTGTACTGAGCCAGAATCTGACCCAGATGAAACTCAGGTGCCCCTTCCCACATACTATACCACCTTACACGGTGACAAAGAGGAAGGTGCAGATGAAAGTGCAGGTTCCTTGAGCTGGTGGGGGGGCATACTCAAGGGTGAAGGCACTGGCACAGGGCCCCTCATAGTATGCAAAAGTGTCTCTGCCGGTGGGAGGGCCCAGGGCCACCCCACCCGCCGTCATCCCTACCACCCCACCCGCCATCAGATACACCGCCACACACCGCCGTACTATTAGAGGGGCCCTGTGCTACTGCCATCGCCAACGAGTGGGCCGCCCTGCTTGCTCAGGATCACAGCACTTGCAAAGTTGAAATACTTACCTCTCCCTGCTCCACCGCCATGACGTCTTCCGTGTTTCCTGACAGTGATAGTCTGATCAGAGAGCGCAATGACATCACGTCTGTACACCCTCTGCCTAAACAGCCAAGTGCAGTGAGATGGACGATGGGGACGACGAGGAGTCCAGACTAGTACAGGGATTCCATAACGAGGAGACTTATTTAATTGTTTTCAATGTTGGGACAGCAATTTTTGGGGAGCACTATACTCTGGAGAATGATATATGGGGCCCACCATACACTGGAGCATTCCAAAGGTGGACATCAGACACTGGAGCAGCATTTACAGGGCACATTATACACTAGAGCATTAGAAATGGGGTCCATTATGTATGGAGCATTATTTGGGCCCATAAAACAGTGGAGCTTCATCCATGGGGACCAACATATACTGTAGCATTATGTGGAGCGCATCATATACTGTTTCAAACATTATATGGGACCAATGATTCTGTATGGAGAAATATATGGGCCTCATTACTCTGTATAGCGCACTATGCGGTGGCCATAATACTGTATGGAGTAATATACTGTCCGTTTTTGGAGCTATTAAAAATGGATACCAGTCATGAGATGTAAAAAGTGAAGTATTTTTCATTGTACTATGCCGCTATTTCTCTGCGGTATCGGAGCATCATGAGTTGTGGTATGTGTTAAAGGGGCGCTCTTTGGCCCAAGGCACATGAAAACCTGGGGCCAGCCCTACCCCCCCACAAATTTAGCCAAATAACCCCCATTTTTCAGTGCGTAACTAGAATTATTAAGTAAATTAAGGTTGAAAAGCTTCAGTAATCAGAATTGATGTTTTTGGCATTCAAAAGGGCACTGTAGGTGTGTTTCCTGTCCTCCACTCCCTGCCAACTTTGCTTCCCCATTGACTTGCATTGGGTTTCGTGTTTCAGTCGGCCTTCGACTTTTCATGATAATTGGCCGATTTCGTTCGACCCGACTTTTGCGAAAGTCGGGTTTCACGAAACCCGACTCGACCCGAAAAAAGGCAAAGTCGCTCATCTCTACTGACTGGTATATCTCAGTGTTATAGAGACTTAATCCATTAGTTACCAGCAAAGATCTACAAGCTTTCCGACAACTTAACTCAGAGAGAAAACATGGTACGCGACATTAAAGTCAAGACAGAGGCAAGAATCGCGCTAATAGCCGAGATGTCGTCTTGTATTTCTGGCTCAGCCAGTCAAAGCGATCAACTAAGTCACACTCCTCAAAATCTTCAACCCTCAGCGAACAGCTCGTAAAAGCACGTGCAGAAGCCGAGGCCACTAAAATACGAGCTGCCTTCGCTCAAAAGGAAACTGAGATGAAAATAGAGGCAGCCGAAGCAGTGCACAGAATAGAGGCCCTAGAGAAGGAACGCGAACACGCCATAGTCATGGCAAGGTTAAAGGTCCTGGAACAAGCCATCAGTGGGAGACAAAGAGACAGCATAAGTTTAAGTGATTTTGATACTGAAGACCCTCTTAAGCATACTAGAGACTATGTTCGAAGCCAATACAGTGCTACCCCTGCTCCTGCAATCCTTCCTGACCACACAGATGCTCCCCTTAGACAACAGGACACAGATCCTGCACCCAAGGTCAGTACAATACGCTGCCAACCTTGCATCCTGATCCTCCTCTGTGCACCGAAATGTACCAGAAACCTGCACCTCACCAAATCTTATACACAGAAACATACATGCAGGCCAATATGCAGGCAAGTCACCACACTCAGTCACACAATTCCAGTCCCATGTGTGGCAGAAACTAAGCTCATTAAGCCATTTACCACTAGAAGTCCCAGAGAGGGGTCATTTAACATTTCTACCTTTGGAACCCAGAGACGGGTCGAATGACCTGAAGGATTTTATCTAACATCCTATAATCACTGTCTTTTGTTCTGTAATTAAGGCCACTACTGTCGCACCACAGGAGGTTGTTGTTTTCCATTGAGATTAGCCTTTTAGTTTCTAGTTAGTTCTATTCAGTTTATTGTATTTGATAATCGAAAGACTATACATATTGTATTTAGTTTAGTTTTATTTGAGCAGAAAAGCACTGAAACAATGAATCATTTTTTTATATATTTTAAATAGAGAATTAGAAATTTTAGAGCAAGGTACAGCTGTGAGAAATGACCAGAAGCATTTGTGTCTAAGTCAAGAGGACTGAAATGTCAGTGTGAAAAATATACAAAAGAACAACTGTTATTTGTCTCCATGCTTTTTATTTTTGATATAAAAATAAAAAAGTACAAGGAATAAAACAATTCCACACATTTACAATAGGCTGCATGTGTTTGTGTGAGTGGCATGTCCTTCTTGTGTGACTAGCATTTGAGCACTCACCGAGCAGTCTGTCTGCACTGTCGGAACATACCTGGCACTGCCTGGGTACATCCCTGGTACATTTGCCACACGTGTATTTGTACGTGTATTTATCCCCCACAGCACAAAAGGCTGCATGCAAATTTGCTAAGGTGTTAGCAACCTTATGCATATCCCCCGCACAACAGTGCAGCTGGGGGGTGGGCAGACACACTCAGGAGCATCTTACATTCTTGCTCTTTTACAAGACCTTTGTTGAGGTGGATCAACACAATTAATTTGTTTTGTTTTTTGTCTGTCATTTTTAACCCATTTCTTTCACATCTTTTTTAAAAAGAAAAACATAACTAAATTCTTTTAGAAAAACTTGAAAAATTGAACAGATTGTATGTTTTGCAAACTATATGTACATTTGGCAAAGTGACCTGGATAATGCAGCACAACATCATGGATCAGCAGCAAAAGGTCACATCTCTCCCAAAATACTTCATGTGTGCTTCAAAACAAAATGTGTGGTTTATACAAATTGTCAGTTCCCTCAAAATGCAAAGTCTCTTGACTTGTGTTTCACACAGTGTTTTGAGCATGAATTCAGCTCTACTCCCCCCCTGCAGATTCCTCAGACAATGGCCACATTTACAAATGAAAGGATGCTAATTGGAGCCATCAGAGTCGGCAGTTCGGACTAAGGGTACCGTTACACCTACCGATGCACCAGCGATCTCGACTAGCGATATGACGCGGTCAGGATTGCTGGTGCATCGCTAGGTGGTCGCTAGTGAGCTGCCACACAGGCAGATCTCACCAGCGACATCGCTGGGGATGGGGATCGCTACTTACCTGTCAGACGCGGCGATCCAGCATCCTCCCGCCCGGCTCCATCGCTAGCAATATCGCTGCAACATCACAAAATCGGTGACTTTACAGCGATATTGCTAGCGATATCGCAGTGTGTAACGGGGGCTTAAGGGTCATTTGACCATCTTTCGGGACTTCAGGGGGGAGCTCGAAATTTCTGGGACTTCTAGTGTTAATGGACTGAACGCCTACGCTGCCCCATATGTACCGGCATTCCCAGGTCAAAGCACAGACTGTATGAACAATGCTATCAAACCAGCAACGGTCCTTCAAAAATCAGAGAATGCTGAAATGACTGGCCTTGCAAGGTACATGATTTGGCGTGATCTAACTAAGACCGGTCTGACAAAGTTTGACGATAAACCTGAGAACTACAGGGGTTGGAAGTGCACCTTTAAAACCACAATCAGTGACCTCGGCATCACCGCCGCTGAAGAGCTAGACCTGCTAATCAGGTGGCTTGGGCCACAATCCACGGATCGGGTCAAGAGACTTAAATCCGTCCACACCAGTAATTCCATTGCGGGTCTCACCGCTGCATGGAAGAGGCTAGAAAGAAGCTATGGGAGTCCTGAGGCCAAAGAAAAGGTCTTGTTCAAGTGACTAGAGGATTTTCCAAAGGTATCTAATAAGGACAGTACAAGGTTCCAAGAGCTCAGCGACCTTCTGTTAGAGCTTCAGCTGGCCAAAGCAGACCCGTACCTGTCTGGCCTCAGCTACCAGGACACTGCTCACTGGGTAAACCCAATAGTTTCCAAGCTGCCGTCCAATATCCAAAATAAGTGGGCCATGCTTGGATCAAAATACAAAAGGGAAAACCAAGTCTCCTTCCCTCCATTTTCCTACTTCTGAGAGTTCATCGAAAATATTGCAGAGTGTAAGACCGATCAAAGTTTTTCCTATGGAGAACACAGTGATCCTGTTTCATCTCCTAAACACGACAGTCCACGTCTTAACTACTGGAACCGCCGAGCTCCAATGTCCGTCAACAAGATGGATGTTCTTCCCACATATTCAGTATCACAAGATAAGAACGACAAAGGTGAGCAAGAAGGTTGAGAATTCTAATCATATGTGTCCCTTTCACAAGAAACCTCATCCCTTAAAGAAATGCATCGGCTTCAGAAAGAAACCACTCCAGGAACGCAAAGAGCTTCTGAAGAACTTTGGGATATGTTACAGGTGCTGCGCTTCTAGTGAACACTTTGCTAAGGACTGCAAAATATCTATTAAGTGTTTGGAGTGTGACAGTGAGGAGCATGTGCAAGCGCTCCATCCATCCCAATCTAACACTACACAGCTTACACCTTCCCCTACCACAAGGCACTGCGGGGAGGATGCTGTTCAAACAGTGAGCTCTATCTCAATATCGTCTTCATGGACAGAAGTCTGCGGAGAAGGCCTCTGGGACAAGTCATGTGTGAAGATATGCCTGGTGAATGTGTATCCCAAGGGTCTACCAGAGAAAACCGCAAGGGTGTATGTTATCCTGGACGATCAGAGCAACCGATCACTTGCAAGGTCAGAACTCTTTGATATGTTTGACTTAAAGGGAAACTCTCACCCCTACACCCTAGGTACCTGCAGAGGTGTTACGGAGGTCTTCTGGAGAAGAGCCAATGGACTCATGGTGTCTTCTCTTGAGAACAATGTGGAGATACCCTTACCCACTCTAGTCAAATGCAGCCAGATACTGTCCAACAGAGAGGAAATTCCAACTCCAGAGGCTGCACTCCATCACCCTCATCTAAAGACTTTGCAAATAAAGTCCGTGGAGCCTCATTTAAGAGTCTCAAACACGGGACTAGCCAGATCTTCCTCCAGGGAAGGACCCGGCCAAGGGGTGGCTCCTTTCGGAAACCACCATTACCACATTATTAAGTGGCCCTTTAAGTCAATATTCAGCTCTTTGCGAGTTTACAACTATGACAAGGGAAATACCAAGGCCAGGTATCCATCCACAGACAGCTGTTTTGGGGTGTTGCCCCTCATCAGTGTGAAGTAGGAATCTGGCTAGGTGGGAACAATGCCTAGTAGACCAACATCACGAAACAATCACTGACCTCAGGGAGACCAGTCAAAGAAAACACTGCGGCAGCCAGCAAAGGCGCTCAATCAGTGAAATCTCCAGTGCTCAGTATGAAGGCATCTCCCTAAACAACAGCCTTATAGGAGTACTGATTCGCTTCAGACAAGAATCTGTCGCAGTAATGGCCGACTTTCAACAAATGTTTCATTTCTTTACCGTGAGAAAAGACAGCAGAAACTACCTCAGATTCCTATGGCACAAAGACAATGACATCCGCAACAAGGTCATAGACTACAGAATGAATGTGCACGTCTTCGGGAACAGCCCTTCGCCTGCAGTGGCCATCTATGGACTAAGACGGACAGCACGGGAAGGTAAGAGAGAGTATGAGTCTGATGCTCGTCTTTTTGTGGAAAGAAACTTCTGCGTAGATGATGGACTTAAGTCTCTTCCCACAAGTGAAGAGACTATCGATCTGCTCTCTAGGACTCAGGAAATGCTGTTGACAGCGAACCTTAGACTCCACAAACTCATCTCCAACAGTGAAAAGGTAATGAAAGCATTTCCATCTGAGGATCACGATGCTGGTGTAAGGGATCTTGTTCTAGGTTCTGACGTTTCTCCCACGCAATGCAGCCTCGGTCTGCTTTGGGATATTAAGCAGGACACGTTCACCTTCCAGGTGTCAGCTTGCGATAAACCTTTCACTAAACGAGGAGTCCTATCTGTTGTGAACAGCATCTATGATCCTCTCGGGTTTATTGCACCCATCACCATTCAAGGCAAGATACTGTTGAGACAGTTGACCGCCGAGTGTATGGATTGGGGCACTCCACTACCATCCCAGAAACAACAAAGGTGGGAGGCATGGAAGAAGTCTCTGAAGGTCTTAGAGCATTTTCAAGTCCCACGGTGTTACTCCCCAGGCATCCTTTCAGCCACCATCAGAAGAGAAGTCCACATTTTCTCTGCCGTAGCCTACCTGAAGGCCTTGGAAGAAGGTAACAAGGTGCATTGTGCATTCATACTTGGTAAGGCAAAACTAACCCCGAAACCTGCTAACTCTGTTCCAAGACTTGAACTTTGTGCCGCCGTTCTGGCAGTGGAGTTAGCTGAAGCTATAAAGGATGAAATGGACATTGCTATTGATTCATTTACCGTCTACACAGACAGTATAGTGATACCAGTAACATCGGACCCTGATGCACCAATGATCCTTACTCCTGCTACACTTCTTACTCAGAAGGTTGGCGCTGCTGCAATTCCTCCAGGGAAGTTTGTGGATTGGGACATTTACAAACGTCAGTGGAAACAGGTACAACACTTGTCCAATGTCTTTTGGCACCACTGGAAAACCAAATACTTGCACTTGCTTCAAAGCCATCACAAATGGCAGACTGCAAAACCTAATCTACAAGAGGCAGACCTCGTCCTCCTTAAAGATAAAGAAGCTCATCGCAACGACTGGCCACTGGGTCTTATTACCAAGGTTACACCAAGCGATGACGGGAAGATCCGTAAGGTAGAAGTCAAGGTTACGAAAGGCGGTTCAACTCGTATTTTCTTCCCTCCAGTCACTGAGCTTGTGCTACTTTTACCGAAGAAGGACATCACATAAAGTCGTTGTTTATGGACACAGCTCATGGCGGGAAGCCTACTGCCATGTATTCCTCCAGCTGTGTTGGAACATTCGAACATTTGAACTTTCTCCAGCGGATTATTGGGTTGGTGGAAGTGTTTGCACGCTGCGGCTTCCCCAATCTGAAGATGGGTTTACGTTTGGACTCGGTCTATTCCGCTTTTGAGGACTTCATGCCTCCAACTGAAGATTGGACCATGCCAATTGGACTACAACTGTTGTTGTTATTACTTGCGTTCTTGTTTCCCCATTTGTTTTTCAGGTCTACAGTGACAAATTCAGAGGACATCATAAAAATTATTAAATCTATAGATTTCAGACGGGGAGTGTTATGTCCCATGAATGAGACAATTTACAGACTGTCCTGTGCATTTTACATGCTGTATTGCAGTCTCTCATATTGTTTACTGTTGCTATGTTTTCCTGTGTTTTGCATAGCTGAAATCCTCCCTTTCCATCAAGTTTGTCCCTTCTGTCTCCCTGTCTCCCTCTTCTGGGTGTGATGTCACTTCCTTCTTCTTCCCCTTGTGTCTCATTCTCCATCTTGGCTTCATTAGAAGCATATGTGCTTTCAGCCTGTCTGAAGAAAGTCTTTTTTACCTGCTGCTGTTTGTATGCATTCAACAAGAATTCTTAAGGAAATCAAAGTCTCTTCTGGATTCTTCATAACATGTGTGCTGGCAGCTGAGTTGAGCTATCTGTGACCATTACCAATTGTAAGTAAGGTGAAGAGATTCAGCATCTCACAGAGCCATATTTGCAGCCACAGGCCCCGGGGACAGAATAGTATGGGAAGGGTGGGAAGACGAAGATAGCAAAAGTGAATTGCCACTATTTTCCTTACTATACAAGGTAGTATGGATGCAATGCTGAAAAGGATCACCAATTAAAAGAATATCCAAAAGGGGAATTTGTAGGTTTTAATTACTATTGGTATATTGAAGATTTAAAATATTGGATTTAATATAAGAATGAAACAATGATAAATTAGATGAAATGCCTCACCAAACAAACAGTAAATCATTAACAAATCTACCAAAAAAGACTATATCATTAAGAAATGAATTGGAATCAGAAAATACGGCACATGGCACTCCGATGTATTTTTGCAGGCCGTTTTTGTGTCCCCATAGGAATATATTGGGGCCGCAAAAATGGCCAGCAAAAACACGGCAAGTGTAAAAGCAGCCTAATTCAGATTCTGATTTAACCCCTTTCTGCCACGGGATAGTACGTCATAGCGATCAGCGGCGCTCACGGGGTGAGCGCCGCTGATCGCGGCCAGGTGTCAGCTGATTATCACAGCTTACACCCGGCACTATGTGTCAGGGGCGGTCACGGACCACCCCCCGACACGTCAAACACGATCGCAGTGTACCGGGGGTTTAGGGAAGCATCGGCAGGAAGGGGGCACCCTCCGTGCTTCCCTGAGCCCCCCGGAGCAGCGTGATGTGCTGCACTGCTCTGGGGGCATCCTTCCCTGCAGGTCCCCGGATCCAATATGGCGGCGGGGACCTTCGGGGGCCTGCAGGGAGCCGGCTTCCTCACTGCCTGCAGAGCGCAGGCATGAGGAAGCCTGTGAAGCGCCTGTGCCAGATCGCTGATCTGTCACAGCGATCTGTGATGTGACAGATCAGCGATCTGTCACATGACAGTGATGTCACCCCTGGGACAATGTAATAAAGTTAAAAAAAAGTGTAAAAATAATTTATAAAAAAATCGCTAAATTAAAAAAAAAACAAATATTCCCTAATAAATTCATTTTTTGGAAATAAAAAATAAAATAAAAGTACACATATTTGGTATCGCCGCGTCCGTAACGACCCGCCCTGTAAAACTGTCCCATTAGTTAACCCCTTTAGCGAGCCTCTTAAAAAATAAAAATAAAAAAACAAAGCAAAAAATAATGCTTTATTATCATACTGCCGAACAAAAAGTACAATAACACGCAATCAAAAAGACGGATCTAAATATCCATGGTACCGCTGAAAACATCATCATGTCCCGCAAAAAACGAGCTACCACACAGCATTATCTGTGAAAAAGTAAAAAAGTTATAGCTCGCAGAATAAAGCAATGCAAAAATAATTATTTTTTTATATAAAATTGTTTTCATTGCATAAAAGCGCCAAAACATAAAAACAGACATAAATTAGGTATCACTGTAATTGTACTGACCCAAAGAATAAAACTGCCTTATCAATTTTACCGCAGGCGGAACGGTGTAAACGCACCCCCAAAAGAAATTCTTGAAATGCTGGTTTTTGTTCATTCTGCGTCCCAAGAATCGGAATAAAAAGCGATCAAAAAATTGTCACGTACCTGAAAATGGTACCAATAAAAATGTCAACACGTCTCGCAAGACCTCACATGACTCGGTGGGTCAATATACGGAAAATTATAGCTCTCAAAATGTGGTGATGCAAAAACTATTTTTACAATAAAAAGCGTCTTTTAGCGTATGACAGCTGTCAAAAATAAAAACCTGCTATACATACTAAATCAATTCCCCCTTTATCACCCTCTTAGTTAGGGAAAAATAATAGAATTAAAAAAATGTATTTATTTCCATTTTCCCATTAGGGTTAGGGCTAGGGTTAGGGTTAGGACTAGGGTTAGGGTTAGGGCTGAGATTAGGGTTAGGGGTGTGTTGGGGTTAGGGTTGGAGTTAGAATTGGGGGGTTCCACTGTTTGGGCACATCATGTGCTCGCCAAACGCAACATGGCGTCTGATCTCAATTCCAGCCAATTCTGAGTTGAAAAAGTCAAATGGTGGTCATTCCCTTCCAAGCTCTGCCATGCGCCCAAACAGTGTTTTACCCCCACATATGGGGTATCAGCCTACTCAGGACAAATTGCAAAATAACTTTTGGGGTCCAATTTCTCCTGTTACCCTTAGGAAAATATATATTTTCACGCCCGGGCCTTATAAACTTCTGTGAAGCACTTGGGGGTTCAAAGTGCTCACCACACATCTAGATAAGTTCAGTGGGGGGTCTAGTTTCCAAAATGGGGTCACTTGTGGGGAGTTTCCACAGTTTAGGTACATCAGAGACTCTCCAAATGCGACATGACACCCGCAGACCATTCCATCAAAGTCTGCATTCTAAAACGTCACTACTTCCCTTCAGAGCCCCGACGTGTCCCCATACAGTAGTTTTCTCCCACATATGGGGTATCAGTGTACTCAAGACAAATTGGACAACAACTTTTGGGGTCCAATTTCTCCTGTTACCCTTGGGAAAATAAAAAAACTAGGGACTAAAAGATCATGTTTGTGGAAAAAATATGAATTTTTTATTTTCACGCTCGGGCATTATAAACTTCTGTGAAGCCCTTGGGGGTTCAAAGTGCTCACCACACATCTAGATAAGTTCCTTGGGGGGTCTAGTTTCCAAAATGGTGTCATTTGTCGGGGGTTTCCACTGTTTAGGCACATCAGGGGCTTTCCAAACGTGGCATGGCGACCAATCCCAATTCCAGCCAAAAAAGTCAAACGGCCCTGCTTCCCTTCCGAGCTCTGCCATGCGCCCAAATAGTGGTTTACCCCCACATATGGGGTATCAGCGTACTCAGGACAAATTGCACAATAACTTTTGGGGTCCTGTTACCCTTGAAAAAATAAAAATTGAGGGTGAAAGAACATTTTTGTGGAAAAAATATGATTTTTTAATTGTACGGCTGTACGTTATAAACTTCTGTGACGCCCTTGGGGGTTCAAAGTTCTCACCACTCATCTAGATAAGTTCCTTGGGGGGTCTAGTTTCCAAAATGGTGTAAATTGTGGGGGGTTTCCACTGTTTTGGTACATCAGGGGCTTTCCAAACGCGACATGGTGTCCGATCTCAATTCCATCCAAAAACGTCAAATGGCGCTGCTTTCCTTCTGGGCTCTGCCATGTGCACAAATAGTCGTTTACATCCACATATGGGGTATCAGCGTACTCAGGACAAATTGCACAATAACTTTTAGGGTCCTGTTACCCTTGGTTAAATAAAAATTGGGGGTGAAAAGATCATTTTTGTGGAAAAAATATGATTTTTTAATTGTACGGCTGTACTTTATAAACTTCTGTGAAGCCCTTGTGGGTTCAAAGTTCTCACCACATATCTACATAATTTCCTTGGGGGGTCTAGTTTCCAAAATGGGGTCACTTGTGGGGGGTTTCCACTGTTTAGGTACATTAGGGGCTCTCCAAACCTGACATGGCGTCTGATCTGAATTCCAGCCAATTATGCATTGTAAAAGTAAAACGGCGCTCCTTCCCTTCTGAGCTCTGCCATGCTCCGAAACAGTGGGTCCCCCCCCACATATCAGGTATCAGCGTACTCAGGACAAATTGCACAATAACTTTTGCAGTCCAATTTCTCCTGTTACCCTTGGTAAAATAAAAAAAATTGGACCTGAAGTAATTTTTTTGTGAAAAAAAATGTTCATTTTTTGTTAAACATTCAAAAAATTCCTGTGAAGTACCTGAAGGGGTAATAAACTTCTTGAATATGGTTTTGAGCACCTTGAGGGGTTCAGTTTTTAGAATGGTGTCACTTTTGGGTATTTTCTATAGACCCCTCAAAGTGACTTCAAATGTGATGTGGTCCGTAAAAATAAAATGGTGTTGCAAAAATGAGAACTCTCTGGTCAATTTTTAACCCTTATAACTTCCTAACAAAAAAAAATTTTGATTCCAAAATTGTGCTGCTGTAAAGTAAACATATGTGAAATGTTACTTATTAAGTTTTTTGTGTGCCATATCTCTGTGATTTAAGGGCATAAATATTCAAAGTTGGAAAATTGGCAACATTTTCAAAATTTTCGCCAAATTTCCGTTTTTTTAACAAATAAACGCATGACTTCACCTTTTAGAGGGAGGCGATGCCACTGTGACAACCAGACTCTGGGGTGTCACACAATTTGTCATCCTGATTAACGATAGGTAAATATTTTTTGATGATGGAAATGATTTTATTGTCTTGAGGACTGAATGGTGTTGAAAAGATTAACCCCTTTACCCCCAACGGTGGCTTGCACGTTCATGACCAGGCCAATTTTTACAATTCTGACCACTGTCCCTTTATGAGGTAATAACTCTGAAACGCTTCCATGGATACTGGTGATTCTGACATTGTTTTCTCGTTACATATTGTACTTCATGTTAGTGGTAAAATTTCATTCAAATAACTTGCGTTTTTCAATGCAAAATTGGCTGGAATTCAGATCGGACGCCATGTCACGCTTGGAGAGCCCCTGATGTGCCTAAACAGTGGAAACCCCCCACAAGTGACCCCATTTTGGAAACTAGACCCCCCAAGGAACTTATCTAGATATGTGGTGAGAACTTTGAACCCACAAGGGCTTCACAGAAGTTTATAACGTACAGCGGTACAATTAAAAAATCATATTTTTTCCACAAAAATGATCTTTTCACCCCCAATTTTTATTTTCCCAAGGGTAACAGGACCCTAAAAATTATTGTGCAATTTGTCCTGAGTACGCTGATACCTGACATGTGGGGGTAAACCACTATTTGTGCGCATGGCAGAGCTCGGAAGGGAAGCAGCGCCATTTGACATTTTTGGCTGGAATTGAGATCGGACACCATGTCACGATTGGAAAACCCCTGATGTACCAAAACAGTGAACACCCCCCACAAATAACACCATTTTGGAATCTAGACCCCCCAAGGAACTTATCTAGATGTGTGGTGAGAACTTTGAACCCCCAAGGGCTTCACAGAAGTTTATAACATACAGCCGTACAATTAAAAAATCATATTTTTTCCACAAAAATGATCTTTTCACCCTCAATTCTTAATTTTCCAAGGGTAACAGGACCCTAAAAGTTATTGTGCAATTTGTCCTGAGTACGCTGATACCCCATATGTGGGGGTAGACCACTATTTGGATGCATGGCAGAGCTCAGAAGGGAAGCAGCGCCATTTGACGTTTTTGGCTGGAAATGAGATCGGACATCATGTCGCGTTTGGAGAGCCCCTGATGTACCAAAACAGTGGAAACCCCCCACAAACGACACCATTTTGGAAACTAGACCCCCCAAGGAACTTATCTAGATGTGTGGTGAGCACTTTGACCCCTCCAGTGCTTCACAGAAGTTTATAACGCCCAGGCGTGAAAATAAAAAAATCGTATTTTTTCCACAAACATGATCTTTTAGTCACCAATTTTTATATTTTCCCAAGGATAACAGGAGAAATTGGACCCCAAAAGTTGTTGTCCAATTTGTCCTGAGTACGCTGATACCCCATATGTGGGAGAAAACTACTGTATGGGCACACGTCGGGTCTCGGAAGGGAAGTAGTGACGTTTTGGAATGCAGACTTTGATGGAATGGTCTGCGGGTGTCATGTTGCTTTTGGAGAGCCCCTGATGCACCTAAACAGTGGAAACCCCCCACAAGTGACCCCATTTTGGAAACTAGACCCCGTATGGAACTTATCTAGTAGTGTGGTGAGCACTTTGAACCCCCCAGTGCTTCACAGAAGTTTATAACGACCAGGCGTGAAAATAAAAAAATCGTATTTTTTTTCACAAACATGATCTTTTAGACCTCATTTTTTTTATTTTCCCATGGGTACCAGGAGAAAATGGACCCCAAAAGTTGTTGTCCAATTTGTCCTGAGTACGCTGACACTCCGTATGTGGGAGAAAACTACTGTATTGGCACATGTCGGGGCTCGGAAGAGAAGTAGTGATGTTTTGGAATGCAGACTTTGATGGAATGGTCTGCGGGTGTCATGTTGCCTTTGGAGAGCTCCTAATGTACCTAAACAGTGGAAACCCCCCACAAATGACCCCATTTTGGAAACTAGACCCCCTAAGAAACTTATATAGATGTGTGGTGAGCACTTTGAACCCCCAAGGGCTTCACAGAAGTTTATAATGCCCGGGCATGAAAATAAAAAAATCGTATGTGGGAGAAAACTACTGTATGGGCACACGTCGGTTCTTGGAAGGGAGGTAGTGACGTTTTGGAATGCAGACTTTGATGGAATGGTCTGCGGGTATCATGTGCATTTGGAGAGCCCCTGATGTACCTTAACTATTGAAACTCCCCACAAGTGACCCCATTTTGGAAACTAGATCCCCCACGGAACTTATCTATATGTGTGGTGAGCACTTTGAACCCCCAAGTGCTGCACAGAAGTTTATAACGCCCGGGCGTGAAAATAAAAAAATCATTTTTGTCCACAAAAATGATATTTTTGCCCCCAATTTTTTATTTTCCTAAGGGTAACAGGAGAAATTGGACCCCAAAAGTTGTTTTGCAATTTGTCCTGAGTAGGCTGATACCCCATATGTGGGGGTAAAACACTGTTTGCGCATGGCAGAGATTGGAAGGGAAGGAGCACCATTTGACTCTTCCAACTCAGAATTGGCTGGAATTGAGATCAGACGCCATGTTGCATTTGGAGAGCACCTGATGTGCCCAAACAGTGGAAACCCCCAATTCTAACTCCAACCCTAACCCCAACACAGCCCTAACCCTAATCTCAGCCCTAACCCTAGCCCTAACCCTAGCCCTTTCCCTAGCCCTAGACCTAGCCCTAGCCCTAACCCTAACTCTAGCCCTAACCCTAACTGTTATGAATGTGTCACCAGAGGAGGAAAAAATAAAAATGCAAGCAAGTCCAGAAAACTGGAGAGGTTTGTAGCTAGCGGATTGCAGACCCCTGAAGCTATTCACAACAACTAACAGTAGCTGTGGAGCGTTCCTACGGAGTTCCTAGACGCCTCGTCACAGCCGGAGAACTACATAAGCCTAAAGAAAGAAAGGGAAAATCTAAACTGCCCCAGAGCAGACCCCAAAGCAATAGACAGCCCCCAACATGTATTGTCGGTGAAAAGAGATGAAAACACAAACACAGACAGAAAGACAGGCAGAGCAAACGATGGGGCCCAACTAACTAGATAGGACAGGACAGAAAAGATGCCGGCTGCAATCTGCAAAAACTCTACCAAAAATGTTCCAACACGTCTAATAGGAAAAACGGCCCTGAAGTCACTAGACTTCAAAATCCCTATATCAGCACTCCGATATATTCTGAAGACAGAGCAAAAGAGATTAAACCAATCAGGGACAAAAATGGAAATTCATCAAAGCCCCAGCCGGGGCAGCTGAACACAAAGCTAAGCAAATCAGACAAAATCTCATGGAACAATAACAGAGCAAAACAGCTTTAGAAGACAGGAACTGAACTGGAGACCAGAGGTCAGAGCAGAGAAATCACCAGCAACCCTACAGGGCGTCGGCTGCCTTATATCCACTCAGAGATTCCTGATGTCCAATCGCAATCCACCTGTTCAGGTGACAACTCTCTCCCATCCAAATCAGTTTCACCACCTCCTTTCACCAGCAGAGGGAGTTCATCGGACATCAAAGGTGAACGAGAAAATGAGCTCACAACACCTACCCCTAATGGGAAAATGGAAATAAATACATTTTCTTTTAATTTTATTATTTTTCCCTAACTAAGGGGGTGATAACGGGGGGGTTTGATTTACTATTTATGGCGGCTTTTATGTTTGGCAGCTGTCACACGCTAAAAGACGCTTTTTATTGTAAAAATAGTTTTTGCATCACCACATATTGAGAGCTATAATTTTTCCGTATTTTGACCCACCGAGTCATGTGAGGTCTTATTTTTTGCGGGACGAGTTGACGTTTTTATTGGTACCATTTTCGGGCACGTGACATTTTTTGATCGCTTTTTATTCTGATTTTTGGGACGCAGAATGAACAAAAACCAGCGTTTCATGAATTTCTTTTGGAGGGGTGCGTTTACACCGTTCCGCATGTGATAAAATTGATAAAGCCCTTTTATTCTTCGTGTCAGTACGGTTACAGCGATACCTCATTTAGGTCTTTATGTTTTGTCGGTTTTATGCAATGAAAACTATTTTATACAAAAAATAATTATTTTTGCATTACTTTATTCTGCAAGCTATAACTTTTTTATTTTTTTGCTTATGATGCTGTATGGTGGCTCGTTTTTAGCGGGACAAGATGACGTTTTCAGCGGTACCATGGATATTTATATGCGTCTTTTTGATCGCGCGTTATTGCACTTTTTGTTCGGCGGTATGATAATAAATCATTATTTTTTGCGTCGTTTTTTATTTTTATTTTTTAAGGGGTTTGCTAAAGGGGTTAACTAATGTGAGAGTTTTATAGGGCAGGTCGTTATGGATGCGGTGATACCAAATATGTGTACTTTTATTGCTTTTGTTTTTTTCATTTCCAAAAAATGAATTTATTGGGGGAATATTTTTTTTTTCTAATTTATTTGGCGATTTTTTTATAATTATTTTAACACTTTTTTTTAACCTTATTACATTGTCCCAGGTGGGACATCACTGTCCTGTGACAGATCGCTGATCTGTCACATCACAGATCACTGTGACAGATCAGCGATCTGTCACAGGCAGTGCAGCAGACTTCCTCATGCCTGCGCTTTGCAGGCACTGATGAAGCCAGCTCCCTGCAGGCCCCCGAAGGTCCCCGTCGCCATCTTGGATTCGGGGGCCTGCAGGGAAGGAGCCCCCCGCAGCAGCGCTGCACATTGCGCTGCCGTGGGGGGCTCAGGGAAGCACGGAGGGAGCCCCCTCCCTGCCGATGCTTCCCTTAAACCCCCGGTACACCGCGATCGTGTTTGATCGCGGTGTGCAAGGGGTTAATGTGTCGGGGGCGGTCTGTGACCTCCCCTGACACATTGTGCCGGGTGTCAGCTGTGATAATCAGCTGACACCCGGCCGTGGTGAGCGCCGCTGATCGCTATGACCTACTATCCCGTCCCTGGGAATTAAGTCCCAGGGCACATGGACGGGATAGTACGTCTCATGGCAGAAAGGGGTTAAAGGTATAACCGCACGATGTGCGTACAGCACCACTCTGGCGGATGCCACTAACCAGCCTAAGCTTAAGTCTGGAAAGTGCACTAACTGCGCACGATGCCGCACTGACGGACGCTGCGGTACATGCGGTACAATCGTGCCTTGTGCAGGATGGCACAATCTGGCGCTAGCACTTGTGAAGACCTTGGAGCACTGTGGCGCATAGGCAATGCCACTACTAGGCACTGACTAACTCTGCTAACCCTATTACATGCACAACCAAGGGAGGGGATGTATAATGAGTCAGTCACCAGAAACATGCATCCATCATCACACACACAAGAACTTAATTCTATACTAGCGCATGGCCAGGCAGCCATGCAAGGCTTTTATAGTTGCAGCCTTCCAGGACCTTCCTAGTGGTCCAATCAGAGCAGCAACAGGACCTGAGCACATGACCTCCGACCTCCAATGAGAGGTCGTCCTACGTGCATGCTCAGTGGACCAAAAGAAGGACTTAGTCCCAGGAGCTGCTCGCTGCTGGCAAGTGTGGATTGTTATAGTTGGACCAGGGGAGGCGGCAGCAACCAAACCGACAGTGCTAGCCTGAGCAAGATGCCAGGATCGACATCTCTGCTGAGCAGCCTCCTCTGCGGTCGGGAAAGAATGAGAAACTGCAGAAGACAAGGCTCGGGATTCCTCCTGTGCAGAGGGAGAAACCCGACTCCTAACAACATGTATATATTCTATGCTATGTCATGTGTTTTATAGCCTATGACTAAGGGTGCAGAGCGTACGCCAGAAACACGTCAGGTGTTTCCCATGTTTTTAATCTTTTTTGACATGCTATAATAACGTTTTTCTATTTTTTACTTATGGGCTGGAGTGTCTTTTCACTTCCTCCTTTTTTTCCTCTCTTACTGTGCTCCCCAGTGGAAAGAGCACCCACCCAGTGATCAAAGTGGACTTAATGCAATCATTTGCTGGTCGGTAACGTTTGCAGCTCCGTACCTCTCTCTCCTGAATATCATGTTATTCTTTCCATCAAAAAGGTGAACAACCACTCTGATGCCTGATGGAAGCCCATGTACTGTGTCCCATCTCACTAGCAGTAAGTAATAATTCTATGAAAACGAGAAAGCAGTTGTTATTTCCTTATTTACAAAATGGTAGCAAAACAATGCCATGTAGCTGCTGTAAAGTCAAGCTAGAAATGTTAACTTAGGGTAGGAGTAAATCGCAGAAGGATATGGAAAATATGTGAAAACTTATATGTTCAAAGTATTGTTAGAATTTTTTCTGCTTAAAAAGAAAACTACCTGTCCTACCTACATCAACGTTGCGCAATGTTTTTCACACACACAAATCACCATAATTTCCTTAACTCTAGAGATTGATATTTTATGTTCTTAATTTTATGTTCTTCCTATACATTTAGACAATAGCAAAAGTAATATATGTTTCAACAATCAGTTCCTTTCTAGTAATCTACTTTTTATTTTCTACTTCTTTCTTGGTCTTAAAACAGCATAACTTTCTCCTCATTGCCGCTATCACATCTTTGTTTTTCAAGCTGTAGATCAGGGGGTTTAATATGGGGACTGCGGCTGTATTAAACAATGAGGTGAGTTTATTGGACTCCAATCTAACTGATGAAATGGGTCGTAAATATTGGTAAAACAGAGTGCCATAAAGGAGGGTGACAACAGTCAGGTGTGAGGAACATGTGTAGAAAGCTTTACGTCTGCCGGTACTAGACCGTATCCTCAATATGCTACTAATGATAAAAGCATAGGATATAAAAGTTAGGATGAAAGGTGTAAAAGTGGCAATTAATATTCCTTCAATAATTATATAGAGTTGCAAAATAGTTGTGTCACTACAAGTAAGTTTTATGACGGGTATAAGATCACAGAAGAAATGGTTGACTTCCAATGATGTGTAGCATGTGAATGAGATTATTTCCAAGAGGCATGGTATGATATTTATAGAACCCATGATCCAAGAGGCACCGGCCAGGAGAAAACAGGTCCTGCTGTTCATAACCTCATTGTATCGTAGAGGGTTGCAGATGGCCACGTAGCGGTCATAGCTCATAGCCGTCAGAATCAAGAGTTCATCACAAGTGAATGACAAGAACAAAAATATTTGTGCACAACAGCTACTAAACGAGATAGTTTTGTGTCCCGTTAGGAACGAAATAAGAGCTTGATGTAGAGCTACAGTGGAGCAGGACATGTCCAGCGTGGATAAGTTCCCTAGAAAGAAGTACATGGGAGTATAGAGATGATGATCAAGGGTGATCAGAAGAAGAATTGTCATGTTACCACCAAGAGTGATGAGATAAATAAGGAGCATCACAAGGAAGAATGGAAGCTGTAGCTTGGGGATATCTGACATACCTTTAATAATAAAGTATGTCTTCTCAGGGGTGTTGTTCAGATCCATAAAATGAGAGTTAATTAAATCTTTTTTTAATTATTTTAGTTACTGTTATTAATACATTTCAATAATGTTGCGCACCTTTAGAATATGAAAGAAACAGGGAAGATTTTTGTTATGGTCTTTTTGTATTTTTATAGCAAATGTATTTGTGATTATTTTAATCCCATTTATTGTGGACTCCAACCTGTTGGGATTCACACACCTTCCACGTCAGAGAGAAGAGGAGCAGCTTGCATTAATGGGATGCAGTAAGCTATTGGTGATATTATTGGGGATATTTTGTTGCTGGCACAGTTATTGGTATCGGTATTGGACTGTGATGCCAAGGGCCCACCAGTAGACCGCCAAAGAACAGTGCATCCTTAAAGGTATGGTCCAGCGAAAATAAGTTACCACCTATCGATAGATGCTGGGATCCTAACTGATTGGTAGATCGAGTAATTTGTATCCCCATTAATCTCATTCAGAATTGAGACACCATTGCCCTATTCATTCTTTAAGGGACCCCCAGAAAAAGGCAAGTGCATAGCTTGACAGCCCCATAGGTAATTAACTGAGCAGGAGGTTGGCATTCACACAGTAGTTGCATTCTAACTGGGGATAGTGAAGATGAAAATTCCTCTTTTATTTGGACATATTTTTAGACCTGTAACTTTTTTTATTTTCTGATTATGGAGCTTTGTGAGTCCTTGATTGTTAAAGTGCAATCTATAGTTATATTGGTAGCATGTACCAGCCCTAGAATCGCACTTCCCATTCCATCGGCCATAGTATGTGACCTGCGGCTGCTTCAAGGGTAGCAGAAGAACTGCCTCCTCCCTGCCAATATCAGTGGCTCTTCTTTTGATTAGCTCATGCGTCATCTCGTCAATGTTGTGGTGCAATGTCATCATTGTGAATAAAAAGAAGATCCGTGGATGTTGGCAGATAAGAGGCAGTTCTGCTCCCATGCAGAAGCCACAGACCACTGCCATAGCCAATGAAGTGGGATGTGCGAACACATTTGCACCATCTTCAGTTAGCACCCAAAACGTTAGGTGCAAGTACTTGCTTATATACAAGTTTTTACTTATATACTTGTGACAAAAAATAATTTTCCTATACAGTTTCATAAATTTTTCTATCTGTTTTTGTTTTTTTAAATCACTGTCGAAAACAGACTGCAGAAAGAGTTAACAGTATCCATCACACTTATGCTTTTACTTATGAATGAATTTCTAAGTTAATTTTTAACCAAAGAAAATTACAAATTTGATCATAAATCAACTTCCATTTTTGGTCATGTTACATACCAGAAATGGAATAATAAGCTGCATGCTTGTCCAAATGGTACCAGTAAATTTAAAGGTCACCCCACTAAAGAAGCCCAGACACAGAGATGGGCCACAAAATGTGAAGACACATTCTAATTTTTTTTGTCAAGTAGAATTCGTATTGACATGCAGAAAAATAGGTAACCTTATATTTTGTATAATTAAAAGACTATTCGTGCAAAATGACAATACAGGCTAATATAATGTTATGCACATAAGGTTAATAAACACATGAAACCAAGGATTAGCCAATCTGTTCAGACCCAGGAAGCTCTCAAAGATACTATGATTGGTGATGGTATCCAAAGTTTGTAATCTGTGGTAAAAGTCCACAGAATGTATGTGGATGTTACCCCGGCAGGTAGCACTTTCCACAAATGTTGTCCTCTAAAAAATGGAGTTGCAGGGTTCAGTGTGATGTCACTTCAACTACGGGACTATCCCTGATAAAGGAGAGTGAGCTTCCCAGAAATACTAGGTATCTTGATAGGTGTGACAGCTCACAGGAACTGACAACTCGATTTTTGAAAGGACGGTATTTGGGGAAAGTGCTACCAGCCAGGGCATCATCCACATACTTTCTGTAGACTTATACGGCGGATTACTCACTTTGGATGCTATCACCAAACATAGTACCTTTGGAAACTTACTGTCTGTGAACAGGTTAGCTAATACTTGGTTTTATGTGTTTATTAACCTTATGTATATGACTTTTTTTAGTGCGGCTTTTCATTTTATATGAATAGTCGTAGAACTAAATTTTTTTTGCAATTCTTGGTGGAATGAGAATATTATTGGGCTGCAGGTGATATAAATAGGTGTATGTTGTTATGAGTGCTAATGGAGAAAGTATATAAACTTTACATTTTAATCTCACAGTGATTGTCATAAAACAAAGCTCAAAAGAGATTAACAGAATTGCTGTTTTTTTCCAATTTTATCTTTACCTTTTAAAAAATATTATATGATAAGATAAATGATCTAATTTATTTGTCCAACTTAAACAAAAAGCTTTGATACAGTGTAATGTAATAATGTAAAAATGTTATTGGCTTATGGAAGAAAGGAATGAAAAAAGCAAAAGCAAGAATGTCCAAAACATACAATTTAATATTAAGCAGTAATTTCTTTTTCCCCTATCATATGTCATAAAATGTATATTTGGTGTAAAGCTAATGCAAATATCAAACGTAAGTTTTGTAATGGACCTAAACTTACCTGAATATAGAAAAAAAGTGTAAGCTGTGTTTTAAAAAACCTGTGCAAGAAATAGAAATATCGTTATGATGAAGCAGATGTAAAGGATGAAGAAATCTCTGTACATCGTTATCAAACAATCATATTAATAGTCACTCTGTACATCTGGGAACAAATCCACAGAGATAGAAAAACCTCATGTAACACATGAGTACTAATTAGAGTTTAGCACATTTTTTGGAGGCAATTTTAATACACAGTGAATAGAGATGAGCGAATATTTCATTGTTCGATTCGGATTATGATCACCGATTTAGCTATATCCGCCAAATTATTTGTCGAATATTCGTCGAACATAGCCGACCGCCATGGGAGGCAAAAACAAACACATACACAACATCTTCACATGGGGCCAAAAGCTGCCAAAACACATGAAATTATATGCAGACACCAGGAAAGTTGCATCAATTGACTCACAGTACTAATTTTAGAATGGCATGGCAGCAGTCAGCCATGCATGAGGTATCAGGGTCTGGGCTAGCATTAACAGCTTTGAATTGAACTCTATATTAAAACAAGGTGGGTGAAGCATTGGTGTAGGCCTGCTGTGCTGTGGGCCCTGATACCACATGGAACAGCTCAAACTGCTTTTATGTTCAGCCACACTCAGGTGGCACAAATATCAGTTTCGTAGACTGCTATTGTCAGAAAAATGCAAGTATAGTAACATGGTTGGTTGACACAAAGGAAATGGAAGCCTTCTGGGCTCAGAGGCCTACTGCTACAGGCAACACACATGAAGGATACACAACCAGGAGTCTACACCTTTCCAAAAATTATTAGCAGATACCACCAAAGTGGCATCAATTTCACCACAGTAGAAATACTATAATAGGGACCGAGGCCTCTTCCACTACAGCCAACCAAGCAGATGGAGACCCAACCAGGAGTGTTCACATTTCCAAACATTAGTGGCAGATACCAACATAGAGGCATCAACTTCACCATAGTAGAAAAAGTATAATGGGGTCCGACACCTCTTCCACTACAGCCAACCCAGCAGATGGAGACCAATCAAGAGTCTTTAAATTTAAAATAATTAGGGGTACACACCAACAAAGTGGCATCAATTTCACCGGAGTAGTAATATAATGGTGAGAGACATCTCTTCCACTACAGTCAACCCAGCAGATGGAGAGACCCGATCAGGACTCTCAACTAGAGATGAGCGACTTTGCCTTTTTTCGGGTCGAGTCAGGTTTCATGAAACCCGACTTTCTCAAAAGTCGGGTCGAACGCAATCGGCCGATTATCGTGAAAAGTCGAAGGCCGACTGAAACACGAAACCCAGTGCAAGTCAATGGGGAAGAAAACTCGGCTGTGAGTGGAGGAGAGGAAACATACCTACAGTGCCCATTTTAATGCCAAAAACATAAATTCTTATTACTTAAGCTTGTCAACCTTAATTTACTTTATAATATTAGTTAGGCATTGAAAACTAGGGGTTATTTGGCTAAAGTTGTGGGGGGGTAGGGCTGGCTCCAGATTTTCGTGGGCCCAGGGCCAAAGAGTGTCACTGTGCTCCTTCATGCCACAATTCATGAGCCTATGATACGGCAGAGAAATAGCGGTATAGTACAATGAAAAATACTTGACTTCTTACATCACATGACTGATATCCATTTTAAATTCTCCAATTGCTCCAAAAATGGACAGTATATTACTCCATACAGTATTATGGCCACCGCATAGTGCACCATACAGAGTAATGAGCCCCATATATTTCTCCATACAGAATCATTGGTCCCATATAATGTTCGATACAGTATATGATGAGCTCCACATAATGCTACAGTATATGTTGGTCCCCATGGATGAAGCTCCACTGTTTTATGGGCCCAAATAATGCTCCATATATAATGGGCCCCATTTCTAATGCTCCAGTGTATAATGGGCCCTGTAAATGCTGCTCCAGTGTCTGATGTCCCCCATTTGGAAAGTTCCAGCATATGATGGGCCTCACGGATGATGCTCTAGTGTATGATTGGTCCAAATAATGCTCCATATATAATCTGCCCCATTTACAATGCTCCAGTATATGATGGGCCCCATGGATGATGCTCCAGTGTCTTATGGGCCCAAATAATGCTCCATATATAATGGGCCCCATTTCTAATGCTCCAGTGTATAATGGGCCCTGTAAATGCTGCTCCAGTGTCTGATGTCCACCTTTGGAATGCTCCAGTGTATGGTGGGCCCCATATATCATTCTCCAGAGTATAGAGCTCCCCAAAAATTGTTCCCAACCTTTAAAGCAATTAAATAAGTCTCCTCGCTAGGGATTCCCTGTACTCTGGACTTCTCATCATCCCCATCTTCCATCTCTCTGCACTTGGACTGTTTAGGCAGAGAGCGTGCAGACGTGATGTCATCGCGCTCTCTGACCAGAATGTCACTGTCAGGAAACACGGAAGATGTCACAGTGGTGGAGCAGGGAGAGGTAAGTATTTCAACTTTGCAAGTGCTGTGATCCTGAGCATGCAGGGGGGGCCCATTCGTTGGCGATGACACTGGCACAGGGCCCCTCATAGTACGGCGGTGTGTCTGACGGCGGGTGGACCCTGGGCCCTCCCACCGGCAGAGACACTTTTGCGTACTATGAGGGGCCCTGTGCCAGTGCCATCGCCCATGAATATGCCCCCCACCTGCTCAAGGAACCTGCACTTTCATCTGCACCTTCCTCTTTGTCACTGTGTAAGGTGGTATAGTATGCAGGAAGGGGAACCTGAGTTTCATCAGGGTCAGATTCTGCCTGTGTAGAGTGCAAGGGGAATGTAGTAGTCTGGGTCAATGTACCAGCAGAATCATCTAGCAGTGGCTGGGCATCAGTGCACTTGTGGCGCCCCCAGGAGTACAGTCACCACAGTGGCATTACCTTCCTCCTAGGGAGTGTGATGTCATGCTTGGGAGCAACGAAGGATCTCTCTAGCAGTTAAAACAACACACAACACAGTTCCCACTCCAGGCCAGCAGGGAGAGCTCTGAATATGACTGCTGAGGAGCTGCTCTCTGTGGTCGGGAGGAGGGAAGTTAGGGCAGTCTGTGAAGGAAAGGGGAAGTGTGTGGACGTGAGAAGGGGAGCTGGAGGATGAGCAGAGTTAAGGCTCACTCCTAGCTGGAGCGCATCGTTCGGATTCTGGTCTCCGAGTTTGTAGGGACACTGACGGTCCTGCAGCAGTATCCAGAGGAAGTAGCAGCTGTAAATGCTCTGTTCCCAACTAAGGCTCGGAGGCCCCAGCAGCGACGTGTATGAGCCAGAAGGAAAAGGCTATGGCTGCCTGCCATACGAGAAAATACCAAAAGAGAGTCAACAACAGGGGGAACTTCAGTGAACTCAGTACTGCAAGTACCTCAGATAAGCGCTAGAACGGAGGCCACACTACCTATCTGCAGAGAGAGAATTCCTAATTTCCTTCCAGGCTGACCAACTCCTTCTCCATCTGTACTATGGGACCTGGATGGCACATACCAAAAACAGGTAAAGGAACTGCACGACTGTGTCTGTCATCTTTCTCCTGCACCTGGCGCATGGCTCTGCTACATCCTGCACTGCACACCATCTACCAACTCTTTCATCTGCCCTGCGACTACGGCCCTACCTGTGCAGGGCTTCTACATCTTAGCTGCACCACAACATCTGTCCAAGAGAAGCGACACTGCAGCGCTGGTCAAGCTGATCAGAAACCACAGGTGGCGTCACGTATCTTTCACCTATAAACGTTATTCACCCCTTTGCATGGACACCCAGGGCCACGGACCAGGTCACCACCACCGTGACACATCCCTCTGAGACACCGGCCCGGTACCGATTAACCACACTGCCCTGGCTGGCGACCCACACTCCATGTCCACTCCATGTCAGATTCATCTTGGACTGGGGAATTCACGATTTGACTAGATAACCCAGGCATGGTATGTGAGAAAGAGCTACATGGACTAATGTGAAGTGTGGCCTGCTTCATCATTCACTTTTGGTGGGGGTGAAGGACACAAGGAAAGGGGTTCTTCCTGACCAGGAGCCAGCACTTGACGACTCAGTGATTGCATTTTTTGAAACTTCAGAAGAGGAGGGCATATTAGCTGGAGTCTGTTTTGGCAATGTAAGCCAAAACCAGTTCCTGATGCTCTGGCTTTAAAAGCGGTTAACCTACTCCCAGAAAAGGTAGCCTTCCAGGCCATCCGGAGCCAGACCAGGACACAGGCTCAACACCTCCTGCCTTAGCTGTTATTGTGCTTTTGCCACTACAAGCAGATGCACCACCACCATCAGTACCAGCTGGCCCCCCCACGCCCACGTCCGCGACCTCTTCCACCATACTTCCAAATTTTGGAGAAAATGTACCCAAAATAACATCATATATTTGGTACTGTATAAGAAGCGTACAGCTGTATACAGTCAAAGGATAATTGTAAATCTCCGTATATATTTCATGAGTCACACAGACGCTCACAGGCTCAGTATAGATTAGACAAGAATATAAAAAGTAGAAAAAGGGTACAGTATCATCAGATAGCAGGTATATATAGTATAGTTTAAACATTCTAAATCTCCATATATATTTCAGGAGGCAGACACAGACGCTCTCAGGCTCAGTATAGATTACAACACAATATAAAAAGCCGTAAAACGGTAATGGATCTGAAGCGTACAGCTGTATACAGTGTAGGGGTCATTGTCAATCTCAGTATTTATTTCCAGAGTCAGAAACAGACTCTCACTTGGTCAGTTTGGATTAGACCAAAATATAAAAACCAGTAAATGGGTAATGTGTCACAAGCGTAGAGCTTTATACAGTGTTGGGGAAATTTTTAAATCTACATATAAATTGCAGGAGTAACCCACAGACTCTCACACACTCAGGATGGATCACACCACAATATAAAAAGAAGATCCGCAAGAAATAATCACACATGTGGGCCAATGTTCCAGGTGTCAATGATACACTTAGAGTGGTGAGTGGAGGAGGGCTTTCTGGCAGAAAGGGTACAGTATCACCAGATACCAGGTATATATAGCTGTTAGGGACGGCGTAACGCACTAACTATAAATAATAGGAAGTGTGTTCACCGCCCGGGGTCCACCGTGCAGTAGGTGTAACAACCGCTGCTGAGTAATGGCGGACTTGCTATATGGCGGTATACTCTGCTCGGGTTAAATGTCACCCGGGGTGCGCAGAGCGGACTCTGTTGAACTGACAGAGGCTCTAAAGCATAAACGCCGAGCCTGTTAGCATCACAGGTCTCAGCTGGTGTGCACACACGGTATATGGTCACAGGACACGGCCCAAGACAGAGGTCTGTGTCCGTCTCGACCTACCGTGCATGCGGCGTCGCTACAGCGGACGTCGGTAAGTGCTGCTAACTGCAGCGCAGAGGTAACTACTGCCACCATACGATAGTGCCGTGAGGCGTGACACCATCGGACGCTAGTGCAGAGGTGCGGTATGCACTGTGGCCTATAGCTTGCCACTGACTGGCGCTTACTATCTCTCTAGTTCCCTATCCACATGCGTAATATCAGAGGGAAGGGGTTTCAAATGAGTCAGTCACCAGAATCATACATCCGTCACCATTCACACAAAGCAAGAATAGTCTATACTAGCGCATGGTGTCAGCAACATCCAGACCCAGAGAGCTGGTCTGAGCATGGCGCCTGTATCGCTCGAGATTGCTGTGCAGGTCCCAGAGCGGTCACAAAGGAATGGGAGACTGCTGGATGTATGGCTCTGGATTCCTGCTGTGCAGCTGCAGGAATTTGACGCCTAACATTACCGCCCCTCCTAGGGCCCCCCACCTCTGAGCCTCGCTACGCTCAAAGGCTGCGATCAGGAGCGGGGCATGGATGTTCTCCACTCGCTCCCATGTCCGGGCCTCTGGACCATGACCCTTCCAGTCCACCAAATAAAACTTTTTGCCACGCACAATCCTGCGTCCCACAATGGCGTTAACCTCAAACTCGTCCGAAGACAAGTCTGATGACCCCGCAGATGACTCAGAGAACCGGACCATGTGAACGGGTTTGAGAAGGAACACATGGAAAACGTCAGAAATGGCTAAATGTGGAGGAAGAGCCAGGCGGTAGACCGCAGAGCTGATTCGCTCAAGAACCTTAAAAGGTCCGATGTATCACGGCGCGAACTTGGAGGACTCGGACCGCAGCTTGATGTTTCGAGCAGAGAGCCACACCAAGTCGCCGGGGGAAAAGGTTGGAGCGGGTCGCCGATGTATGTCGGCGGATGCCCTCATTCTTTCTTTAGAGGCACGAATAGCATCCTGAGTGCGATCCCAAATGTCACGAGCCTCCACTGCCCAGTCTGCCACCCTGGATTCAGTGGAGGACACTGGCATCGGGACTTGGCCACGCGGATGCTGGCCGTAATTTAGAAGGAACGGCGTCTGACCAGTGGAATCAGCCACTGCATTATTCAGGGAAAATTCAGCCCATGGTAGCAAGCATGCCCAGTCATCCTGCCTGGCAGAGACGAAATGCCGCAAGTACATGACCAAGGTTTGGTTGGCTCTCTCAACCAAGCCATTCGTCTCGGGATGGTAAGCGGAGGACAGGTTTAGCTCAATGCTGAATAGGCTGCAGAGCTCCCTCCAAAACCGGGATGCAAACTGGGGACCTCGATCACTGACAATTTTGTCTGGCATGCCATGCAGACAGAATACATGTTTTATGAACAGTGTGGCAAGACCACGAGCGAAAGGCAACCGTGCGAGTGGCACCAGATGCACCATTTTAGAAAAATGGTCGGTGACCACCCAGATGACCGTACTGCCACCAGACTTGGGCAGGCCAACCACAAAATCCATGCCAACCATCTCCCAAGGTCTATCCACCACCAGCAAAGGGTACAATAACCCAGCCGGCCTCTGTCTAGAGGACCTGTTCTGTGCACATGAGAAGCATGCTTGTATGTATTCCTTAGTGTCTCGAGCCATGTGCGGCCACCAATACGACCTTGCCAGGAGTTCTGTGGTCCGCTTATTGCCAAAGTGACCACCAACCCTGGATGCGTGCGCCCAGGCGAGAACCTTCAGCCGTAGCTGAGGAGGAACAAAAGTCTTGCCCGGTGGCACTGACTCGAGAGCAACTGTAGTCACGGTTAATTCTCCCTCCGGAGAGCTTTACGACTCAGCCTCTCCTTCCTCCGCTGAGACCACCGAGCGCGAGGGAGCATCCGCACGGACGTTCTTCTCTCCAGAGAGATAGCGGAAACGGGAGAAGAAGAGCGACCACCTAGCTTGACGAGAGTTCAAGCGCTGGGCCGTTTGTAAATAGACCAGATTTTTATGGTCCGTATACACCTGGAAGGGAAACCGGGCTCCCTCCAGGAGATGTCTCCACTCGGAAAAGGCCAACTTCATTGCTAGCAACTCCCTGTCCCCGATGGAGTAATTCTTCTCCGCCAGTGAGAAGGTCTTAGAGAAGAAGAAGCAGGGATGCTTCCGACCTTGAGCATCCTTCTGGAAAAGGACTGCTCCTGCACCGACGGAAGAGGCATCCACGGTTTATCCACATCGGGACGGTGTAAGAAGGGAGCACCAGCAAAATGGGATTTTAGAGACGAGAAGGCCTTGGAGACTTGTTCAGACCAAGCGTTAGGATTAGCTCCTTTCTTTGTGAGAGCAACCAAAGGAGCTACCAGTGTGGAGAAGTGAGGTATGATCTGGCGGTAATAGTTGACGAACCCTAGGAAGCGCTGCACCGCTTTGAGTGAGTGTGGTTCCTGCCAGTCCATTACTGCTTGCAGTTTGGCCGGATCCATAGCCAACCCCTGGGCCGAAATGACGTAGCCCAGGAACGGCAAGGACTCCTGCTCAAACTGGCACTTCTCCAGCTTGGCGAAAAGAGAGTTCGCCCGCAGACGGTCGAAGACCCTGCAGACATCTCTCCGGTGGGAGGTCAAATCTGGCAAGAAGATGAGGATGTCATCCAGATAGACCACCAACGAGGTGGAGAGCATATCACGGAAGACGTCATTGACGAAATCCTGGAAGACAGCAGGCACATTACAAAGGCCGAAGGGCATGACCAGATAATCATAGTGGCCATCCCTGGTACTAAAGGCTGTCTTCCACTCGTCTCCTTCACAAATACGGATCAGGTTGTACGCCCCCCATAGATCTAATTTCGTAAAGATCCGGGCCCCTCGCAACCTGTCAAATAGCTCAGAGATCAACGGGAGAGGGTATTTGTTTTTAACTGTAATGGCGTTGAGACCTCTGTAGTCAATGCAGGGACGTAACTCTCCGCTCTTCTTCTGCACGAAGAACCACCCTGCACCAGCCGGCAACACCGACTTTCTGATAAAATCTCTGGCCAGGTTCTCCCAGATATATTGAGACATAGCCTCTGTCTCAGGGAGTGACAGCGGATACACACAGCCTCTAGGAGGTTCCGTGCCTGGCAGAAGATCTATCGGGCAATCGTAAGGACGGTGCGGCGGGAGCGTCTCCGCTTATTTTTTAGAGAAGACGTCCGCGTACTGGTGGTAAGGTTTAGGAAGCGCGGAGAGATCTGCGGGCACTTCAGTGGAAGCTACCTGAACACTGCCCTTCAGGCACCTTCCCTCACAGTCCTTGCTCCAACCCAGTATATTCCCCGAAGCCCAATCAATATCAGGGGAGTGACAACGGAGCAAGGGAACTCCGAGAAGCACCTGGTCGATGCCATCTGGCAAAATGAACAAGGACAGAATCTCACGATGAGAGGGTGAGATTGAGAGCCCGAGTGGGTCTGTCTGGTGGGTCACCTGAGATGGTAAAGGTGCACTGTCAACCACCCTGATGGTCAGAGGCCGGGGCAGCAACACCAGTGGAATAGCGTGTTTCTGGGTGAAGGTCGAGGACATAAAGTTCCCCTCAGCCCCGGTATCCACAGTAACCTCTACCTCCCAGGTGGAGGCCCCACTATCTAATGTCCCTCGGAATACCAGTTTGGGAGAAAAAGGTTTCATATTTGTCTGACCACCACCTACGACCACTGGACATGATCGTTTTTCCGACCGCAGACGACATGTGCTAGCCGAGTTACCAAACTGCAGGCACTGGTAACAACGTGCGGTGCTTCGCACCGGACGTGGCTTGGAGCCGGCGTGAGACACCTCCATAGGTTCGGAGGATGTAAGCTCCTGAGTGGAAGATCTTAGCGGCTCGGTGAAGGTGGGAGCCAAGTTAACCCTTCATCTGGATTGCGCACGTTAAAGCCCACGCTCCGTAAACCCGAGATCAATGCGGGTGGAGATGGCAATCACTTCTTCCAGACTTGTGGGGACCTCTCTCTGGTTGCTAGAGCATCTTTGACATGCTCTGCTAACCTTCTCCAAAACACAAGGATGAGTGCTTTATCGGGCCACTCTAGTTTGGAAGCCAATGTCCGGAATCGGACAGCATAATGGCTCACCGAGAGAGAACCCTGTGTTAGGGCCAATAATTGGAGAGATGTGTCGTGCGTGATCCGTGGTCCCAAAAATACCTGCTTCAGAGCCGCAAGGAACTGAGCAGCCTCCTGAACCACGGGATCATTACGCTCCCACAATGGCGTAGCCTACTCTAATGCCCTGCCAGATAAAAGAGAAACAATAAACCCCACCTTAGCCCGCTCTGTAGGGAACCATACAGCCAGTAACTCAAGCTGGACAGAGCACTGACTCACGAATCCCCGAAAACTTGTTGGGGAGCGGGAGGCGAGAAATTGTCGGCATAGGCGTGAGTGTGGGCACGCGTGAGACAGCCTCTGCGACTGCCTGAGCAGCGGCTACCGTAGCATTCGCAGCTGAGGTGGAGCTCTCGATAGCCGCCAACCTGCTCTCCAGCTGCCGAATGTACCACTGTAGCTGCTACAGGTCCACCATTACTAGCCAGACCCTAGCGCTAGAATAATGTTAGGGAAGGCGGAACGCACTAAATATAAATAATAGGAAGTGCGATCGCCGCCCGGGGTCCACCGTGCAGTAGGTGTAACAACCGCTGCTGAGTAATGGCGGACTCGCTATATGGCAGTATACTGCGCTCGGGTTAAATGTCACCCGGGGTGCGCAGAGCAGACTCTGTTGAACTCACAGAGGCCCTAAAGCATAAACGCTGAGCCTGTTAGCTTCACAGGTCTCAGCTGGCGTACGCACATGGTATTTGGTCACAGGACACGGCCCAAGACAGAGGTCAGTGTCCGTCTTGACCTACCGTGCGTGCGGTGTCGCTACCGCGGACGCCGGTAAGTGCTGCTAACTGTAGCGTGACAGTAACTACTGCCGCTATACGATAGTGCCATGAGGTGTGACACCTTTGGACGCTAGTGCAGAGGTGCGGTATGCACTGTGGCCTATAGCTTGCCACTGACTGGCGCTTACTCTCTAGTTCCCTATCCACATGCGTAATATCAGAGGGAAGGGGTTTCAAATGAGTCAGTCACCAGAATCATACATCCGCCACCATTCACACATAGCAAGAATAGTCTATACTAGCACATGGACGAGCGGCCATGCGGGCCTTTTATAGCCATGCGCTTCCGGGACCTTCCAGACCTCTGAGATGGGCCAATCAGATCAGGATAAGGACCTGAGCTCGTGACCCCCGATCTCCACTGGGAGATCGTCTCGTGGGCAAGCCCTGTAGCGTGGCGAGAGGACTTAGCCTCTGGAGAGGTTTCCTGCAAAGCAGGTTGTGCTACCATTGTTGGTCCAGAGGTGGCAGCAACATCCAGACCCAGAGAGCTGGTCTGAGCAGGGCGTCTGGATCGCCGAGATTGCTGTGCAGGTCCCTGAGCGGTCGGAAAGGAATGGGAGATGGCTGGATGTATGGCTCTGGATTCCTGCTGTGCAGCTGCAAGAAACCGACGCCTAACAATAGCAGAGTTTAAACATTAAAAATGTACGTCTATATATCAGGAGTAGTGTTGAACCACCCCGCTAGTGTTCGGTTCGTCAAACAGGAGGCAAGTTCGTCGAACATTCGACAAACACCTTCAAACCCCATCGAAAACAATGGCTAGAAAACATACAAAACACCTTAAAAGGTTTCCCAAAGCAGACACAATGCTCAGAAGAGAAAAATAACATGGAAAAAGGCAACTACATATAGAAATGAGGTGGAGGAGTAAAAGGAGGAGGAAGAGACACAGATATAGGCATGTCATGCCCTTATAAAGTCAAAAAAGGCTGGAATAAAAATCTAAAATACAAAAAAAAATTCTAAAATCCAAGACGATCATATACCGTCAGACTTCCCACCATAAATTATGCCAACTGCCGATCGGGCGGCTTTATTCCCACGACCCTCTGAACAGCGTCCATGAAGGCAAAGTGTTTGGTTTAGGGGGGCAGTATGGTTGCAAAGCTGAACCTTAAACGAATATCCAGAAGGGCACCACCACAAGGAGTGGAGCCTGCGGTTTAATTGGACTCCACACGGGCATCCTCAACCATGCCAGCCACGGAAATGATGGACAGATTGCAAGCTTTCTCGATTCTGTGGGTGGTGGTGCATGCCCATTTTTAGTTGTGCTAGCGATATGTCAGCTTAATTCCGTTAACAAATGAGACTCCGGCATGCCCCCGTGGTCCGCGTCCAGCTTACTAGAGGGATACGCGAGGCCCTGGCACGCAGGATCGAGCAATAACAGGTCTGTCATGCCCTTACATGTCCTGGGCTGCATGCGCGCTACACTGAAAGGAACAACGTGTGTCGCTTACAGGTGCAGATAACCCGCTGACCCCCGTTAGTGATGGGGATCTGGGATTCCAATTGTTCCCCGCGAACGAGGATTTCCCAGTAAGTGCAAGTCAGCCAGAATTCCGGAATTAGGCCTAACCGGCATTCCAGAAAGAATGTGCAAAAATTAAGTGTCCAAACCACAGGTGCTGTAGCTTGCTTAACAGCTGGGCTCCTCTGCTGAGTAGCACACAGTTCTTACATAAACAGGCGGCATAGCTTGGTTCACGGGAGGGCAACTCTGCTGAGCAGCAGACAGTGCTTACATAAACAGGCGGCATAGCTAGGTTCAAGGGTGGGCTCCTCTGCTGAGCAGTATACACAGGTACTAGGCCCAAAGTATTGACTGGGCTAAATGGAGTTAAAAAATGGTTCTTACATAAACAGATGGCACAGCTTGGTTCACGGGTAGGATCCTCTGCTGAGTAGCAGACACAGTTACTAGGCCCAAAGTATTAACTGGGCTAAATGCAGTCAAAAACAGGTTCTTTCACAAACAGGCGGCATAGCTAGGTTCACGGGTGGGCTCCTCTGCTGAGTAGCAGACAGTGCTACAAGGCCCAAAAGGATTTTCTGGACAAGATGCGGTAAAAAATTATTAGAAACACACACGGTGTAGCTCCTTGACAGGTGTACTACACCACTGGCTTCCAGACACCGCTACTATGCCATGAAACTGTCTATTAACATTGAAAACCATTATTAATGTGAAAATAAAGTTACGCTTTTGGTGAACAAACCGTTCTCGAACGGAACCTCGAACAGCCGACTTTTAAGCAAAGTGTTCGAGTTCGATGAACGGCTCGAACGCCGCCCAAAACAGCTCAAATTTGAACTTGGCGAACAGTTCGACTCGAACACCCCTCATCTCTAATCAGGAGGCAGACTCAGACGGTCTCAGGCTCAGTATGGATTCGACAAGATTGTAGAAAGTTGAGAAAGGGTACAGTATCACCGGATACCAGGTATATATAGCATAGTTTACACATTAAAAATCTATGTGTATGTATCAGGAGGCAGACTCAAATGGTCTCAGGCCCAGTATGGATTTGTATATCACAAAGGTTATGTCACTGTAAGGTGACCCAATAACCAAGAGTGTCACTCATTTCATAAAATACATATTTTATTAAACATTAATTGACATACAACCATAAAACCATTGCCTCAAACCAACACTTATAGGAAGGAGAAACAGCAAAAGGATACAAATTCAATTATATAAAGAGTCAAAATTTAAAGAAAATGACTGCAGTATCCTGAATATTATAATATGCCCAACAATATGCTTAGTATTTATTGATTGGATACATTTTTAATAAAACTATAGAAAATTGCATGCAAAAAAACCTGCATAGGTGTGAAAAAAATTTACTGCCTTAATGTGAATAGAATCTAACACATAATTCACACCTTTGAATAACTATTCATTAATCAGCTGTTGCTGCTGCTACACCACCATGACATGGCTGTAGGAAATTGCATGCGAAAAACCTGCATAGATGTGAATAAAATTTACTACCTTAATGTGAATAGAATCTAACACATAATTCACACCATTGAATAACTATTCATTAATCAGCTGTTGCTGCTGCTACACCGCCATAGCCTTATACACATGGCTGCAGAAAATTGCATGCAAAAACCTGCATAGATGTGAATAAAATTGACTACCTTAATGTGAATAGAATCTAACACATAATTCACAACCTTGAATGACAATTCATTAATCAGATGTTGCTGCTGCTACACCACCATAGCCTTACAAATGGCTGCAGAAAATTGCATGCAAAAACCTGCATAGATGTGAATAAAATTTACTACCTTAATGTGAATAGAATCTAACACATAATTCACACCATTGAATGACAATTCATTAATCAGCTGTTGCTGCTGCTACACCACCATAGCCTTACACATATGTGGATTCTAATTACCCACAATATGCAATATATGCAGCCATTGCTGCTACAGCACTACCACAGCCTCTCACCTCTCATGTATGCAGGTTAAAATGATCCAAAGCATGAAAATAAATGTGAGGAATGCATCGCCAAATACATATTACCTAAGCAGTGTGCACAGTGGAGTTGGGCATAGAGTAGGATGCTGCTTCCCCGCACCCCAACGCACGTTTCGCCCCTGCTTCTTCCTGGGGGTGTGTTCGAGTTCGATGAACGGCTCGAACGCCGCCCAAAACAGCTCAAATTTGAACTTGGCGAACAGTTCGACTCGAACACCCCTCATCTCTAATCAGGAGGCAGACTCAGACGGTCTCAGGCTCAGTATGGATTCGACAAGATTGTAGAAAGTTGAGAAAGCGTACAGTATCACCGGATACCAGGTATATATAGCATAGTTTACACATTAAAAATCTATGTGTATGTATCAGGAGGCAGACTCAGACGGTCTCAGGCCCAGTATGGATTTGACAAGATTGTAGAAAGTTGAGAAAGGGTACAGTATCACCGGATAACAGGTATATATAGCATAGTTTAAACATGACATATCTCTGTGTATATTTCCTGAGTCCGACAAAGACACTCACAGCCTCAGTATGGATTAGACAAGAATCTAAAAAGTAGAAAAAGGGTAATGCATTCGAAGTGTACACCAGTATACACTGTTGGAGTATTTTTAAATCTTCATATATATTTCAGTCTCAGTAAGACAGTCCAGACTCTCCACAAGAGGAAGCGAGATGAATACAAGTACAGACGGAAAATCGAGTGATTGCAGAAATTTTGGAATTACTAATCATGGGAAAAACTCCTGGGAGAATTCTCAGAGGTGATGCTGACCCTCAATTACTTTAAAATTACATAAAACATATGTGACATGCACAAATGTGAACAAGTCGGTCAGACAGTGCTCACACCACCCACTGGCCGAAACACAACAAGAAAACACAAAATGACAAATTTGCAAAAATACTCTGCAGTAAAAAATATTACAGTAATCAGCAAGTGCTTGATAACAAATACAGGGTATTTAGTCGATACGTTTTTTGCAATAAGTGTATACCAAGCTGCTCCACCATGTCATGGTAACCCTTCACGGAGCAGTCCCTATCTAATGTATTTAAAAAGTGAACATGTGAACAGTGTCTAAATGAACAGGATACAGACAGGCGCCTCCTAGTATGGGCTCGTGGTGTAAGGCAGCTTATTTATGTGCATGTCACACAAGAGAGGGGTGGGGTCTCCCAAACCATGCTAAGCAAGGAAAAAACAGATTAAAAACATATGTGACATGCACAAATGTGAACAAGTCGGTCAGACAGTGCTCACACCACCCACTGGCCGAAAACAGTTCTTTGTGAAGAAAGGGTTGCTGTATTGCAGTACCGTGGATCCCATCACTATTACTCATCTCCATCAAATTGTGATCACAGGGAGAGATGTAGACATGGTCCTCACTGCCTATCATGATCTGTCAGGTAACTTTGGAGTGCAAAAGACAGAAACCACAAGCCGTAGGCGATTCTATTGGATTGGCATGAGAGGACACATTTAAAAATGTGGGCAGGAATGTCACACGTCTGTGAGTAGGAAAACTGTGAAAGTTGATGATAAACCACCACTGCATCTCATTGTGAGTCGACGTCCATAACAAATGGAAGCCTTGATTATCTGAAGATAGAGCCCAGCAGGACAGGGCATAGCTACGTCTTAACCATCATCTATCAGTTCACCAAATTTGTAGTGGCAGTCCTAGTGAAGGATTTAACAGCCCAGACTACACAGCGGTGGAGCAGGGAGAGGTAAGTATTGCAAGTGCTGGGGCCCTGAGCAAGCAGGGGGGGCCCACTCGTGGGCGGCGGTACTGGCACAGGGCCCCTCATAGTACGCCGGTGTGTCTGACAGCGGGTGTGCACCCCCACCGTCAGACACACTTGATTGTACTATGAGGGACCCTGTGCCTGTGCCATCGCCCAAGAGTGGGCCCACCTGTTCAGGGCAACGGCACTCGCACGAGTGCATGCGCCAGGTGGTGACCCCGGCCCTGGGGGGGAGGCAGCCCAGTTAGGGAGGTTGAAAAAAATGGCATATGTTGATAATGGACATTCAGCAGCCGCAAATGGAGGAATTGGAGAAGTCCGAGGAAAAAGAGGACAAAAACAAGCCATTTTTCTGGCAACCGATGTGTCAGTAGGGGAAGGTAGGACAAAATCCTTTGAAACCCATGCATGGTTCATTTTTAAGAAGGTTAGATCATCAACATTTTGGGTCGACAAATGGGTCCTTTTTTCTGTCAGGATTGATCCAGCAGCACTGAAGACTCTTTCGGATAGCACACTAGCAGCAGGGCAAGTGAGCTTCCATAAGGCATATTTTGCCAATTCAGGCCAGGTGTCCAGTTTACAGGCCCAATAGTCAAAGGGGAATGATCTGTGAGGGAGAACATCGATATGGGAGGAGAAGTAGTTTGTAACCATAGTTGACAACTGCTGTCACTTTCAATCGATGCAGTATTACCAGTCGTGTGAGCGGGACTTGAAAAATCAGTCCACAACATGGTCATGAAACCCCTGTCTCCAACGCCACTTCGGATGTGTGCACCATGAACACCGCTTCCATGTTGCCCCCTACGGCTCGTGTGAGAACCATCACCGCTGCTGTGTTCTGGGAATGCCTCAAACAAACGGTTTACCAGCTTGTTTGTTAGCCATTATTAGCTCTAGGTTCTCCTGTGGCACGATGTTTTGGAATTTGCCTTTATAGCGTGGATCCAGGATGCTGGCCAACTAGTAGTCGTCATCATTCATCACTTTGGCAATGCGGGGGTTCCTTTTTAGGATCTGCAAGGCATAATCACACATGTGGGCCAATGTTCCAGGTGTCAATGATGCTCTGCGTGTGCTGGGTGGAGGAGCACTTTCTGGCAAATCCACATCCCTCCAGTCACGCACAAACCCTGTACCTGACCTTGCCATGCCAACATTTTCTCTTGCCCCCTGAGAAGCATCCTCCTCCCCTAAATAATCATCCCCATCATTCTCCTCCTCCTCTTCCTCCATCTCGTCCAGGAGAGTTCCCTGAGCAGACAATGGCTGACTGCCATCAAGGCTTCCCTCCTCCTCTTCCTCTTCCTCCTCGGCTGCAGACGCCTGCTCCTTAATGTGCATCAAAGTTTGAATGAGCAGACACATAAATGGGATGCTCATGCTTATGATGGCATCATCTGCGCTTACCAGCCATGTGCATTCCTCAAAACACTGAAGGACTTTACAGAGGTCTTTCAGCTTCGACCACTGCACACCAGACAACTCCATGTCTGCCCTCAAACTGCCTGCCCATGTATCCTCCCACAAATGCATTACAGCCTGCCTCTGTTTGCACAGCCTCTCAACCATGTGCAGGGTGGAGTTCCACCTTGTTGCAACGTCGATAATTAGGCGGTGCTTGGGAAGGTGGAGCAATCGCTGCAGCTTCTGCATACGAATGGAGTGTACGGGCGACCGGCGGATGTGCGAGCACAGTCTTTGCACCTTATTGAGCAGGGCTGTTAACTCCGGATAATTAACGAGGAAGCACTGCACCACCAGGTTCAAGGTGTAAGCCAGGCAAGGTATGTGTCTGAGTTTTGAAAGGGCTATGGCTGCCACAAAATTCCAGCCGTTTTCACTAACTACCTTGCCTGCCTCAATATGTAGACTGCCCAGCCATGACTCAGTTTGTCGCTGCAAGTAGTCGGCCAGTACCTCCGCGGTGTGTCTGTTGTCACCCAAACACATCATCTTCAACACAGCCTGCTGATGCTTACCACTAGCTGTTCGATAGTGGGACATCTCGTGTGCAACACTGGCAGCTGCGAATGGAGTGCTCGTGCGACTGCGCTCTGTGGAAGAGCTTTCACTTCTGGAGGAGGAGGAGGGTCGAACGCCTACAGCCAACTGTTTCCTATACCATGGGCTAGGCAGCACTGTCCCACTGTTGCTGTCCCCTGTGGACCCTGCATCCACCACATTAACCCAGTGCACAGTGATGGACACGTAACGGCCCTGGCCATGCCTACTGGACCATGCATCTGTTATGAGGTGCACCTTTCCACTCACTGATTGCTTGAGTGCATGGACAATGCCGTCTTTCACATGCAGGTGGAGGGCAGGGATGGCTTTTCTAGAAAAGAAGTGCCGACTGGGTAGGTCATAGCATGGGACAGTGTAGGCTATGAGCTCTCAGAATGCTGCACTTTCAACCAAACGGAAGGGCATCATCTCTAATGAGATCAGTTTGGCAGTGTAGGCGTTCAAAGTCAGTGTACACGGATGAGAGGATGAGTACTTTCTTGTCCTTCTCAGAGTCTCTGGTAGGGTGAGCTGGACTTGAGAGCTGCATATGGTGGAACTAGTGGTGGACAAGGCTGACTGAGAGAGGGTTGGTGATGGTGATGGTGATGGTGTTGGTGGTCTTGCTGATAGCCTAGATTCAGTCTTTCGTAGCAATAACATTGCGGTTCCCTGACTGCTTTGGCTGTTACGAATGAGTCACCGTAGGAGGCAAAAACAGAAATACTAGCTAAGTCCAGAAAACCAGAGAAGTTGGCAGCTATCGGATTGCAGACCCCTGAACCTATCAACAACAACTAGCACTAGCCGTGGGGGGTTCCTACGGTGCCCTAGACCCCTCGATCACAGCCGGAGAACTAAATAGCCTAAAGACTAGTGTTGAGCATTCCGATACCGCAAGTATCGGGTATCGGCCGATACTTGCTGTATCGGAATTCCGATACCGACATCCAATATTTTTTCAATATCGGCATCGGAATCGGAAGTTCAAAGTTGATTGACAGCCGAAATGATGTCATCATGATGCGCGGTGTGTGCGCATCATCATGCGCCGTCATTTCGGGCCTTCCGGGGGTCTCTGCTGGCCTGCCGGGGGGCTGTGCCGGCCTGCCGGGGGGCTGTGTGGACTGCCCGGGGTCTGTACCGTCCTGCCGGGGGGCTGTGCCGGCCTGCCGGTGGTCTGTGCACCCTGTGGGGGTCTGTACCGGCCTGCCGGGGGGGCTGTGCCGGCCTGCCGGGGGGCTGTGCACCCTGTGGGGGTCTGTACCGGCCTGCCGGGGGGCTGTGCTGATGTCCGGGGGTCTGTGCAGGCATCGTCCGATGGGACTACAAGTCCCATCTGGCGATGCCTGCTACCATGACAGTGATTGACACATTAGCCAATGATGGGACAGTAGTAGTCCCATCATCCGGCTAATGTGTTAAATGTTAAAAAAAAAAAAAAAAAATACTACATACATACTACATGCATGCTACATACATACTACATGCTACATACATACCACATATATACTACATGCATGTTACATGCATACTACATGCTACATACATACTACATATATACTACATGCATGCTACATACATACTACATGCTACATACATACTACATACATACTACATGCATGCTACATACATACTACATATATACTACATGCATGCTACATACATGCTACATACAGTACATACTACATACATGCTACATACATACTACATACATGCTACATACATACTACATGCTACATATATACTACATACATACTACATACATACTACATATATACTACATGCATGCTACATACATACTACATGCTACATACATACTACATATATACTACATATATACTACATGCATGCTACATGCTACATATATACTACATACATACTACATACACTCACTGGCCACTTTATTAGGTACACCTGTCCAACTGTGTGTTAAGACTTAATTTCTAATCAGCCAATCACATGGCGGCAACTCAGTGCATTTAGGCATGTAGACATGGTCAAGACAATCTCCTGCAGTTCAAACCGAGCATCAGTATGGGGAAGAAAGGTGATTTGAGTGCCTTTGAACGTGGCATGATTGTTGGTGCCAGAAGGGCTGGTCTGAGTATTTCAGAAACTGCTGATCTACTGGGATTTTCACGCACAACCATCTCTAGGGTTTACAGAGAATGGTCCGAAAAAGAAAAAAAATCCAGTGAGCGGCAGTTCTGTGGCCGGAAATGCCTTGTTGATGCCAGAGGTCAGAGGAGAATGGGCAGACTGGTTCGAGCTGATAGAAAGGCAACAGTGACTCAAATTGCCACCCGTTACAACCAAGGTAGGCAGAAGAGCATCTCTGAACGCACAGTGCGTCGAACTTTGAGGCAGATGGGCTACAGCAGCAGAAGACCACACTGGGTACCACTCCTCTCAGCTAAGAACAGGAAACTGAGGCTACAATTTGCACAAGCTCATCGAAATTGGACAGTAGAAGATTGGAAAAACGTTGCCTGGTCTGATGAGTCTCGATTTCTGCTGCGACATTCGGATGGTAGGGTCAGAATTTGGCGTAAACAACATGAAAGCATGGATCCATCCTGCCTTGTATCAACGGTTCAGGCTGGTGGTGGTGGTGTCATGGTGTGGGAATTTTTTCTTGGCGCTCTTTGGGCCCCTTGGTACCAATTGAGCATCGTTGCAACGCCACAGCCTACCTGAGTATTGTTGCTGACCATGTCCATCCCTTTATGACCACAATGTACCCAACATCTGATGGCTACTTTCAGCAGGATAATGCGCCATGTCATAAAGCTCGAATCATCTCAGATTGGTTTCTTGAACATGACAATGAGTTCACTGTACTCAAATGGCCTCCTCAGTCACCAGATCTCAATCCAATAGAGCATCTTTGGGATGTGGTGGAACGGGAGATTCGCATCAGGGATGTGCAGCCGACAAATCTGCGCCAACTGTGTGATGCCATCATGTCAATATGGTCCAAAATCTCTGAGGAATGCTTCCAGCACCTTGTTGAATCTCTGCCACGAAGAATTGAGGCAGTTCTGAAGGCGAAAGGGGGTCCAACCCCTTACTAGCATGGTGTACCTAATAAAGTGGCCAGTGAGTGTATATACTACATGCATGCTACATACATACTACATGCATGCTACATACATACTACATGCTACATACATACTACATGCATGCTACATACATACTACATACATACTACATGCATGCTACATATATACTACATGCTACATACATACTACATACATGCTACATACAATACATTCATACAATACATTCATAGACATACAGTACATATAACATAGAGTAACATACTTACCAATACTTGTCACATTGTTCCCCGAAGCCATTGTTTTTTACGGAATAAATATTAACATAACAAACCACAAAAATACTCACCCATGATCCGAAGCAGTCCACGAGTGTGTCCCACGACGATCTTGGGTAGAGAACTGCAGCATCAGCTGATGCTGCCGCTCTCTACGGGCTGCAGGAATCCAATGACGGAAGGTAGGTATCCTTCCGCACTGTATTCCTCCGCCACTTAAAAAAAAGTCCCTAGTCTCACTTAATGGTAAATTCCCACACAGCATTTACCATAAAGTGAGACTAGGGACTTTTTTTTTGTAGCATGTAGTATGTATGTAGCATGCATGTAGTATGTAGTATATATGTGGTATGTATGTAGCATGTAGTATGTATGTAGCATGCATGTAGTATATATGTAGTATGTATGTAGCATGTAGTATGTATGTAGCATGCATGTAGTATATATGTAGCATGTAGTATGTATGTAGCATGCATGTAGTATATATGTAGTATGTATGTAGTATGTATGTAGCATGTAGCATGCATGTAGTATATATGTAGTATGCATGTAGTATATATGTAGCATGTAGTATGTATGTAGCATGCATGTAGTATATATGTAGTATGTATGTAGTATGTATGTAGCATGTAGTATGTATGTAGCATGCATGTAGTATATATGTAGCATGTAGTATGTATGTAGCATGCATGTAGTATATATGTAGTATGTATGTAGTATGTATGTAGCATGCATGTAGTACATATGTAGTATGTATGTAGCATGTAGTATGTATGTAGCATGCATGTAGTATGTATGTAGTATGTATGTAGCATGCATGTAGTATGTATGTAGCATGCATGTATGTAGTATGTATGTAGCATGTATGTAGCATGTAGTATATATGTAGTATGTATGTAACATGCATGTAGTATGTATGTAGCATGTATGTAGTATGTATGTAGCATGTAGTATATATGTAGCATGCATGTAGTATGTATGTAGTATGTATGTATGTATGTAGCATGCATGTAGTATGTATGTATGTAGTATTTTTTTTTTTTTTTTTACATTTAACACATTAGCCGGATGATGGGACTACTACTGTCCCATCATTGTCTAATGTGTCAATCACTGTCATGGTAGCAGGCATCGCCAGATGGGACTTGTAGTATGTATGTAGTATGTATGTAGCATGCATGTAGTATGTATGTAGTATGTATGTATGTAGCATGCATGTAGTATGCAAGTATGTTGTATTTTTTTTTTTTTTTTTTTACATTTAACACATTAGCCGGATGATGGGACTACTACTGTCCCATCATTGTCTAATGTGTCAATCACTGTCATGGTAGCAGGCATCGCCAGATGGGACTTGTAGTCCCATCGGACGATGCCTGCACAGACCCCCGGACATCAGCACAGCCCCCTGGCAGGCCGGCACAACTCCCCGGCAGGCCGGTACAGACCCCCACAGGGTGCACAGCCCCCCGGCAGGCCGGCACAGCCCCCCGGCAGGCCGGTACAGACCCCCACAGGGTGCACAGACCACCAGCAGGACAGCACAGCCCCCCGGCAGGCCGGTACAGACCCCGGGCAGTCCGCACAGCCCACCGGCAGGCCGGCACAGCCCCCTGGCAGGCCGGCAGAGACCCCCGGAAGGCCCGTACAGACCCCCGAGAGGCTGTACAAGGGCAGGAAAGGGTTTTTCCAATTCCAATACCGGAAGTCTCATAGACTTGAATGGGACTTTCGGTATCAGCATCGGCGATACCGATACTTTTTTTAAAGATCGGCCGATCCATTCCGATCCGATATTTTGAAGTATCGGACGGTATCACTCAACTCTACTAAAGACAGAAAGGGAAATCTAAACTGCCCCAGAGCAGACCCCAAAGCAATAGGCAGCCCCCAACATATAATGACGGTGAAGCAAGATGAAAAAACACTCACACAGATAGAAAGATAGGCTGAGAAAATGATGGGGCCCAAGCTAACTAAATAGGACAGGATAGAAAAACTGCTGTCTGCAATCCGCCAAAACCCTATCAACACAAGAGCCAACAGACTGATAGGGAAAAAAACCCTGAAGACGCTAGGCTTCAAAAAGACTATATCAGTATTCAGGTATTTTCTGAAGACAGAGCAAAAAGGAATTCAGCTCACCCCAGCAGGAAATGGCAGAAATCCAGAAAAACAAGGCAAAACAAAACCAAAACACAAATGCAAAAAGCAGAGCAGAAAACTTAGCTTTTGAGGAGCAGGAATCAGACTGGTCTCCTAGAATCCCTCAGAGAAATCACCCGCAAGGCAGAAGGGCGTCAGATGCCTTATATCCAGTCAGCAATTCCAGTCACCCAGTCATCATCATTCTGCTCAGGTGCTTGGTAATCAGCCTCACTACCTTCCTTCACCAGAAGAGGGAGTTCATCAGACCTCAATGGTGAAGGGGAAAATGAACTCACAACATTTGGCCTTGCGACGACACCTCAACATTTGCTGCTGGTGGTGTGCTAACTGGTGGGCTTACAGTGGGGGAAGCGATGTAGCATTGCTGACTACCTTCATTCGGAGCAGGTGCACATGTGATCTGTGAGGTTTCACAGTAAGTCAACACTTGCAAGTGCATGGTGGCTAAATGTCTAAGCATGCAACTGGTATTCAAATTTCTCAGATTTTGACCTTGGCTAAAGGTCTTTGCGCACTTCTTACAGATAACCTTTGCCTGATCATTAGGATTTTGTTCAAAAAGTGCCACACTGCACACTTCCTACTATGGAAGACATTTTGAGGTCTTGCATGCTGTGCTAATTTGACCGTCTGGCCAAGCTGTCCTGCAACTCTTTTGTTTTTTGTTACCCATGTTTGAACTGCTACGGGCCTGACAGAAAACAGCTGTTGCGATGTCGAGGCCTGCTGCGGATCCTCCTACTCCTCTTCTGAGCTATTGGCAGCGGCACCCTCTTCCCCCAATGGATGCCAATCTGGGTCAACAACTGGGTCATCCATCACCTCCCCTTCAATTTCATGTGCACCTTCCTCTGTACAATACACTATTTGTTTATTTCTTTATCTGTTTGTATCACTTATGTTTTTTTAGATATATAGGAAGCCCATGGTTCATGGGACACGGTGTGATGCTTAACCTATTGGTTTGGTAACATATAGTGCCCATTGGACATGACACTTGCAAAAAAATTTTTTTAGTATGTAGAATTTTTATATTAATATATTTACTAATAAATGTAAACACTAGAATTTATCACTATTGCACAGTAATAATGTATAGTGAAGTCTGTATTTTTTGATAAATATTATCATTATACTACTATCAGCTATGTGCATTTATGCATGATTTATATTATTATGTATAACACAATATAGTTTTAAGAAAGAGTATGATTTGTATATTTCCTATGGTTATTTTGATTACCATATGTATCAATTGCAATATCGCAGTGAATTCACCTCTGTGAAATGTATCTGACGTTGTTCCATGGGTGTACTGTTGAAGTGCGCATGTGCTGATTCGCGCTCGCTCCAGACACAGGACGCGCGGCCAAGAACGCTGGTGTGCCCGCCCACTGATCACCTGATTGGTGAGGTGGATTGTGGGTAACCCACCGGGCCGCGCGCTTGTGTCCCTTTACAAGAGCGTTGCGTGATCTGCGCCTGCGCCACAGAACATCACGTACACCCGGTGAACAATTGAAATCGTTAATTAAGAGTCTCTGACTGCTATTTAAGGGCTATTCACCCTCTGCCCAGACACGCCCCCCGATGAAGCTGGGCGAAACGTGCGCGTCGGGGCAGAGGGACTGGGCTTTCCTTTACAGTCATTTAGCCACCAGGATCCAGGTAATGTGTCCGTGATCATTAATCCCCCCATGCTTATGGGAGCGTCTATGTGTTTGTTCACAAGGGAGATATAGTGGATCTTACATGAGTCTGAATAATACAATGATACTATACGTGGATCTTAATGCATAGTAAAATGGGCATCTAATAGTGTGCGATGGTGCAATCTTTTGTATAACATATTTTAAGGCATTGAGATACCTGACTAATGTGAATCTGTTATAGATCTTTAAATGGTGAATGTGTCACTTTGCTTTAAATTTACTCCATGGTTACTGTGCACATAAATCAGAACTCATGGAACCATTTTTTGAACATGGCACTTACCAGGTGGCATGAATTATCTTAGACCCATTGTCCCTCTTTTTCTGTTCCTAAACCTTTCTTATTTTAATATGTAAATGGATGGATTAATAAAGATTTAGATTTATATTTTTATATTAAATATGTCTCACTCCTTTTTCTTCAAGAAAAACAAATGGCTAGTTTTTTGAAGTATGTGATTTTGTAATATAAGTTGTTCAGAGTGGACTAACTTATTTGGGGCTGTTTAAGGACCTTTTTGCGTAATAATAATTATATAGTACTGTTGTTTCAACAGTGGTCCGTTGAATATGGATTTCAAAACCAGGGAGACCACCTGGTTGGCAAAAGCTACTGATGTATTTAAGAAAGGCACAGGAATAGGCGTTGGCCACACATCTATCACCTGTCAGGAGATTTTAAAAAGATATAAGGATGTCCTTCACAAAAAAAACTAAATTATGGTGGACTAAAACAGCACTTGAGAATTACTGGGAGCAGAAAATTGTACCAAGGGGATTAAGGATACAGGTATATCCAACATTTGATCTTGAGGATGAAAATCTGACACAGAGATGGATCAAGGCTGCTAATACCTGTGCTCTTGAATTTATTCAAATAATAATTGAAAAAAATGCATCTTCTCTAAATAAGATTGATGATGAACTGCAGGATTTACAAAAGCAACTACAAGCAAATATGACGGCGACATCATTTCAGGAAGCCATTACTAATTTGGAAAAAGATATGGAAAAATGGGAAAAGAATATAAGTTCAGATAAATTCAATAAATATGAGCGGGATCGCTCAGATTATGCTTCAGGAAAAATTTTTCGCTGGCAAATGAAAAAAATTTCGACTAAACGTGGCTTTTCACGGAGTTCATCAGTACAATCTATATCATCCATTAGTGAAAATGAAAGCCAGGAAACGGAACTGGTGAATGGTCCTAAAACACGATGAAATGGCAGAAAAAATCAGACATATAATGGATCTAATAAGAATCAAAGAGAAGATTTTCTTAAGGTAATAAATTTATCATGTCATGAATTGACTGATATACAGATTAAATTACTGCAGAAAGGGCTAACATTTTCCCCTTCATCTTATTTAGACCCGTTTACGGTAATTAAGGATTTGCATCTCTATTCAAGAAAGTTGATTTATAAAAAATTGCATTTCAAGTCTCAGAATTTAGAACTCTTTCCAACAAGGGAAGAACAGGAAGCCCTTGCTAATTTACAATCACTCATGGATGAACAATCAGAGGTGAGCCTTTTTCCAAATCATCTTATGGGCAAATCCAAAAAATTTCCTCCCTTGTCTTTAGTGCCAGCAATTGACATTTTTACTAAAATGGTTTCTAATGATTTAAAATCATTACCATCTGGGTCAACCAAGGGTGGCAACTTGACATATAAGGAAAGAAGGGCACTTGAGGATATGGAACAATGGAATGATGTTGTGTTCAAGCCTTCCGATAAGGGAGGAAATATTGTAATTTGGCCCAATCAGATGTATGAAGCACAGGCCAACAAGTTGCTTCAAAATCTGGATTGTTACAAGCAGCTCACTTTTAATCCAATTACTAAATTCCAGCAAGAATTGATTGACATCTTAATAGTGGCTTTTGAACAGAACATCATCCCCAAAAAACTTGTAGACATTTTTGAAAGATTACACCCGAAATTACCAACTTTTTATTTAATTCCAAAGATTCATAAGGATATTATAGATCCTCCAGGAAGACCAATCGTGTCGGGTAAGGCTGGTTTGTGTGAAACCATATGTGACATTATAGATTATTTCTTAAAACCTTTGGTTTATGAACTACCATCATTCATAAAAGACACAACAGCGGCCCTATGTCATCTTGATCAGGTCCATCTGAGCTCCGACATGGTGTTGGTGTCTGCAGATGTTGAGTCATTATATACATCAATAAGACATGATGATGGCATAAGGGCAACAAGATGGTTCCTGCAGACCAGCAATATATCTAAACCCATGGCAGAATTGGTCCTTATTTTGTTGGATTTTGTTTTGAAACATAATGCTTTTACTTTTAAAAAAATTTTTTTTTTACAGAAGCAGGGAACTGCAATGGGGGCCTCATGTGCCCCCTCTTATGCAAATCTTTTTTTTGGGTTTTTGGGTACGGGAAATTTTTCAAGATGACAACATACCAGGAATGAGTAGCATTCAAAATTGGATCAGATTTATAGACGATATCTTGTTCATTTGGGAGGGCCCTATAGATGATTTGGAAAAAACAATGTTGAGTCTTAACAATAACTCTTATAATATCCATCTGACCTATAAATATGGTCGGAGTATTGAATTTTTGTATCTTGTTATTTCGGCAGCTCCTGATGGTTCCCTATCCACAACGGTGTTTCGAAAGTCAACAGCTACTAATGCATTATTGCATGCCAGTTCTGCTCATCCGAAAGCATTGATCCAGGGCATTCCTATAGGACAGTTTCTTCGAATCAAAAGAATATGTTCAGATGGTCGACAATTTGAAATACAGGCAAGAGATCTTTCCCATCGGTTTCAAGAGAGAGGATATAGTAAAAGAAGTATTCGGAAAGGTTATAACAGGGCAAAGAATTCCCTAAGAAACACTTTGTTGTTCCAAAAGAAAGCTCCTGGTGATGAAATGGTGGATAAAAAGGTGAGATTTATAACTAACTATCATAACCAGTGGGACGAACTCAAGGAGATTTTGAAAAAACATTGGAATGTGCTAGTCACGGACCCAATTCTTAAAAAAGTATTGGATCCATATCCCTTGGTGGTTGCAAGACGCTCACGCAATTTGCGTGACCGTCTTGTGAACAGTCATTATGACCCATGTCGTAGAGAGAATTTGGAAAAGGTAGAAAACCAAAAAAAAGGATTTTTTCCATGTGGTCTGTGCAAGGCTTGTGCTAATTTAATAAAAACCAGTGTCTTTGAAAATCACGATGGATCAAGGACCTTTAGTATAAGAAAATATATCACTTGCACTACAAAGGGTGTGATTTACCAAGCTATATGTCCTTGCAATAAGGCCTATATTGGACTAACAACTCGAGAATTAAAGGTACGTACAAGAGAGCACTGTTTGGATATAGAGAAAGCAAAATCGGTAGTTAACGAGGCAACATTAAAAACAATACCGCGACATTTTAAACAATATCATGGATGTAAAGCGCATCTATTGAAAATTAGGGGAATCGACATGATAGATTTGGGCTTCAGGGGTGGTGACCTCGGGAAGTGCTTAGCTAGACTGGAATGCAAATGGATATTTAGATTGGGAACCTTGAGTCCACAAGGTCTCAATGAAAATGATGGTTTTGGGTCATTTCTTTAGGACTTTTTTCTTCTCCTTATAGACTTTGTGGTATAGGGTGATATTTTAATTGTTTTATAGTTATTTTATTATTTTTAAACAATTCTTTTCTTCTTTTTCTTATTTGAAAGTCTCTTAGCAGTTGGAGTACCGTTTTTGTATAGTATTCGGAGTTTATCTTCTGTCCATCTGGCGGCCACAAGAGGAAGAAACAAAGGGCGGAAGATTGTGTTATACATATATATAAAAGGAGAATGATCGGAGGAAAAATATTATAAATGGAAGATGAAGTAATTTAGCAACGAATATTCATTAATATCCATATGTTGGACATTGTGCTTTTTTAAAAAATTGATTGAAAAATAATATACATGGAAATATGACTTATGCGGTAGTATATGTGAGTGTAATACACTATTTGTTTATTTCTTTATCTGTTTGTATCACTTATGTTTTTTTAGATATATAGGAAGCCCATGGTTCATGGGACACGATGTGATGCTTAACCTATTGGTTTGGTAACATATAGTGCCCATTGGACATGACACTTGCAAAAAAAATTTTTTAGTATGTAGAATTTTTATATTAATATATTTACTAATAAATGTAAACACTAGAATTTATCACTATTGCACAGTAATAATGTATAGTGAAGTCTGTATTTTTGATAAATATTATCATTATACTACTATCAGCTATGTGCACTTATGCATGATTTATATTATTATGTATAACACAATATAGTTTTAAGAAAGAGTATGATTTGTATATTTCCTATGGTTATTTTGATTATCATATGTATCAATTGCAATATTGCAGTGAATTCACCTCTGTGAAATGTATCTGACGTTGTTCCATGGGTGTACTGTTGAAGTGTGCATGTGCTGATTCGCGCTCGCTCCAGACACAGGACGCGCGGCCAAGAACGCTGGTGTGCCCGCCCACTGATCACCTGATTGGTGAGGTGGATTGTGGGTAACCCACCGGGCCGTGCGCTTGTGTCCCTTTACAAGAGCGTTGCGTGATCTGCGCCTGCGCCACAGAACATCACGTACACCCGGTGAACAATTGAAATCGTTAATTAAGAGTCTCTGACTGCTATTTAAGGGCTATTCACCCTCTGCCCAGACACGCCCCCCGATGAAGCTGGGCGAAACGTGCGCGTCGGGGCAGAGGGACTGGGCTTTCCTTTACAGTCATTTAGCCACCAGGATCCAGGTAATGTGTCCGTGATCATTAATCCCCCCATGCTTATGGGGGCGTCTATGTGTTTGTTCACAAGGGAGATATAGTGGTTCTTACATGAGTCTGAATAATACAATGATACTATACGTGGATCTTAATGCATAGTAAAATGGGCATCTAATAGTGTGCGATGGTGCAATCTTTTGTATAACATATTTTAAGGCATTGAGATACCTGTCTAATGTGAATCTGTTATAGATCTTTAAATGGTGAATGTGTCACTTTGCTTTAAATTTGCTCCATGGTTACTGTGCACATAAATCAGAACTCATGGAACCATTTTTTGAACATGGCACTTACCAGGTGGCATGAATTATCTTAGACCCATTGTCCCTCTTTTTCTGTTCCTAAACCTTTCTTATTTTAATATGTAAATGGATGGATTAATAAAGATTTATATTTATATTTTTATATTTAATATGTCTCACTCCTTTTTCTTCAAGAAAAACAAATGGCTAGTTTTTTGAAGTATGTGATTTTGTAATATAAGTTGTTCAGAGTGGACTAACTTATTTGGGGTTGTTTAAGGACCTTTTTGCGTAATAATATATACATGTAGTATGTATGTAGCATGTAGTATGTATGTAGCATGTAGTATGTATGTAGCATGCATGTAGTATATATGTAGTATGTATGTAGCATGTAGTATGTATGTAGCATGCATGTAGTATATATGTAGTATGTATGTAGTATATATGTAGCATGTAGTATGTATGTAGCATGCATGTAGTATATATGTAGTATGTATGTAGTATGTAGTATGTATGTAGCATGCATGTAGTATATATGTAGTATGTATGTAGTATATATGTAGCATGTAGTATGTATGTAGCATGCATGTAGTATATATGTAGTATGTATGTAGTATGTATGTAGCATGTAGTATGTATGTAGCATGCATGTAGTATATATGTAGCATGTAGTATGTATGTAGCATGCATGTAGTATATATGTAGTTTGTATGTAGTATGTAGTATGTATGTAGCATGCATGTAGTATATATGTAGTATGTATGTAGCATGTAGTATTTATGTAGCATGCATGTAGCATGCATGTAGTATGTATGTAGCATGCATGTAGTATGTATGTAGCATGCATGTATGTAGTATGTATGTAGCATGTATGTAGCATGTAGTATATATGTAGTATGTATGTAGCATGCATGTAGTATGTATGTAGTATGCATGTAGCATGTATGTAGTATGTATGTAGCATGTAGTATATATGTAGCATGCATGTAGTATGTATGTAGTATGTATGTATGTAGCATGCATGTAGTATGTATGTATGTAGTATTTTTTTTTTTTACATTTAACACATTAGCCGGATGATGGGACTACTACTGTCCCATCATTGTCTAATGTGTCAATCACTGTCATGGTAGCAGGCATCGCCAGATGGGACTTGTAGTCCCATCGGACGATGCCTGCACAGACCCCCGGACATCAGCACAGCCCCCCGGCAGGCCGGCACAGCTCCCCGGCAGGCCGGTACAGACCCCCACAGGGTGCACAGACCCCCGGCAGGCCGGCACAGCCCCCCGGCAGGCCGGTACAGACCCCCACAGGGTGCACAGACCACCGGCAGGACGGCACAGCCCCCCGGCAGGCCGGTACAGACCCCGGGCAGTCCGCACAGCCCACCGGCAGGCCGGCACAGCCCCCCGGCAGGCCGGCAGAGACCCCCGGAAGGCCCGTACAGACCCCCGAGAGGCTGTACAAGGGCAGGAAAGGGTTTTTCCAATTCCAATACCGGAAGTCTCATAGACTTGAATGGGACTTCCGGTATCGGCATCGGCGATACCGATACTTTTTTTAAAGATCGGCCGATCCATTCCGATCCGATATTTTGAAGTATCGGACGGTATCGCTCAACTCTACTAAAGACAGAAAGGGAAATCTAAACTGCCCCAGAGCAGACCCCAAAGCAATAGGCAGCCCCCAACATATAATGACGGTGAAGCAAGATGAAAAAACACTCACACAGATAGAAAGATAGGCTGAGAAAATGATGGGGCCCAAGCTAACTAAATAGGACAGGATAGAAAAACTGCTGTCTGCAATCCGCCAAAACCCTATCAACACAAGAGCCAACAGACTGATAGGGAAAAAAACCCTGAAGACGCTAGGCTTCAAAAAGACTATATCAGTATTCTGGTATTTTCTGAAGACAGAGCAAAAAGGAATTCAGCTCACCCCAGCAGGGAATTGCAGAAATCCAGAAAAACAAGGCAAAACAAAACCAAAACACAAATGCAAAAAGCAGAGCAGAAAACTTAGCTTTTGAGGAGCAGGAATCAGACTGGTCTCCTAGAATCCCTCAGAGAAATCACCCGCAAGGCAGAAGGGCGTCAGCTGCCTTATATCCAGTCAGCAATTCCAGTCACCCAGTCATCATCATTCTGCTCAGGTGCTTGGTAATCAGCCTCACTACCTTCCTTCACCAGAAGAGGGAGTTCATCAGACCTCAATGGTGAAGGGGAAAATGAACTCACAACATTTGGCCTTGCGACGACACCTCAACATTTGCTGCTGGTGGTGTGCTAACTGGTGGGCTTACAGTGGGGGAAGCAATGTAGCATTGCTGACTACCTTCATTCGGAGCAGGTGCACATGTGATCTGTGAGGTTTCACAGTAAGTCAACGCTTGCAAGTGCATGGTGGCTAAATGTCTAAGCATGCAACTGGTATTCAAATTTCTCAGATTTTGACCTTGGCTAAAGGTCTTTGCGCACTTCTTACAGATAACCTTTGCCTGATCATTAGGATTTTGTTCAAAAAGTGCCACACTGCACTCTTCCTACTATGGAAGACATTTTGAGGTCTTGCACGCTGTGCTAATTTGACCGCCTGGCCAAGCTGTCCTGCAACTCTTTTGGTTTTTGTTACCCGTGTTTGAACTGCTACGGGCCTGACAGAAAACAGCTGTTGCAATGTCGAGGCCTGCTGCAGATCCTCCTACTCCTCTTCTGAGCTATTGGCAGCAGCACCCTCTTCCCCCAATGGATGCCAATCTGGGTCAACAACTGGGTCATCCATCACCTCCCCTTCAATTTCATGTGCACCTTCCTCTGTGTCACCGTGTAAGGTGGTATAGTATGCGGGAAGGGGCACCTGAGTTTCATCAGGGTCAGATTCTGGCTCAGTAGGACAATGTAGTGCTCTGAGTGAATGCACCAGCAGAAAAATCCAGCAGTGGCTGTGCATCAGTGCACTCCATGTCAGATTCATCTTGGACTGGGGAATTCACGATTTGACTTGATAACCCAGGCATGGTATGTGAAAAGAGCTCCATGGAGTAATCTGTAGTGTGGCCTGCCGCATCCTTCACATTTGGTAGGGGTGAAGGACACAAGGAAAGGTGTTATTCCTGACAAGGAGCCTCCACTGATGACTCAGTGCTTTTATTTTTTTAAACTTCAGAAGAGGAGGCGATAGAGCTGGAGGCTGTGTCAGCAATGTAAGCCAAGACTTGTTCCTGAAGCTCCGGCTTTAAAAGCGGTTTACCTACTCCCAGAAAAGGGAGCCTTCGAGACGTTGTGGAACCAGCTAAATGGTACTGTAAAGCAAGGTACAATGTGTATATAATATTGTGGAGAATTTGAATCTCCCTAGAGATTTTAGGAGGCTGAACAATTATCTTAGGCCCACTATAGATTACACCTCAATTTAACAGGCTTAAATTGGCTGGTGTATGACAAAGTACAAGGTGTATGTAGTATTGGGGAGAATTTGAATCTCCCTAGAGATTTTAGGAGGCTGTACTATTATCTCAGGCCCACTATAGATTACACCTCAATTTAACAGGCTGAAATTGGCTGGTGTATGACAAAGTACAAGATGTATATTGTATTGGGGAGTATTTGAATCTCCCTAGAGATTTTAGGAGGCTGAACTATTATCTCAGGCCCACTATAGATTACACCTCAATTTAACAGGCTGAAATTGGCTGGTGTATGACAAAGTACAAGGTGTATATAGTATTGGGGAGAATTTGAATCTCCCTAGAGATTTTAGGAGGCTGAACTATTATCTCAGGCCCACTGTAGATTGCACCTCAATTTAACAGGCTGAAATTGGCTGGTGTATGACAAAGTACAAGGTGTATATAGTATTGGGGAGAATTTGAATCTCCCTAGAGATCTTAGGAGGCTGAATTATTATCTCAAGCCCACTATAGATTACACCTCAATTTAACAGGCTGAAATTGGCTGGTGTATGACAAAGTACAAGGTGTATATAGTATTGGGGAGAATTTGAATCTCTCTAGAGATTTTAAGAGGCTGAACTATTATCTCAGGCCACTATAGATTACACCTCAATTTAACAGGCTGAAATTGGCTGGTGTATGACAAAGTACAAGGTGTATTGTTATGAATGGGAAATCGAGGAGGAAAAAAAGACAGCAAGCTAAGTCTCAGAAAACCAGATAAGTTGGTAACTATGCAGATTGCAGATCCCTGATCTTACCCGCACAACTAGCAGCAGTCGTGGAGCGTTCCTACGTTGGTCCTAGACGCCTCGTCACAACCGGAGAATTACATAAGCCTAAAGCAGGAAAAGAGGAAAACTAACTGCCCCAGAGCAGACCCCAAAGGAAAGACAGCCCCCCACATGTATTGATGGTGAAACAAGATGAAAATACAAACAAAGGCAGGAAAATAGGCTGAGCAAACAATGGGGCCCGGCTAACTAAAAAGGACAGAAAAGGAAAGACACTGTCTGCAATCTGCCAAAAAACCCTTCAAAAATATTGTCCAACACTTCTGATAGCAAAATTAACCCTGAAGTCACTAGACTTCTAAACCTATATCAGCACTCTGAAATATTCTGAGACAGAGCAAAAAAAGAGGCCAATCTCCTAAGGGACAAAAAGCAGATTGGCAAATACTGATTAATAGGAGTGGAATTTCAGCATAGCCCCAGCAGGGGCAGGCTGATTACACAAAAAACTGAATTGACCAACAAGAGCAAGTGTGAACATTGGCAAAAAACAAACTTAACTTGAGAAGACTGGAAGAGAGCTGAAGTCCAGGACCTGAGAAGCAGACTGAATCACCAGCACCCGGATAGGGCGTCGGCTGTCTTATATCCAGTCTGATACTCCAGAGATCCAGTCGTTATCTTCCTCATCAGGTGGTAGATCACTACCACTTAAACAAACCGCACTACCTCCTGTCACTACCAGAGGGAGAATGGAAGGGGAACTCTCAACTGGTGGAGCAGAAAATGAGTTCATGACAGTACCCCCCCTTGAAGAGGGATCACCGAACCCTCATCCATGCCACCAGGCCGATCAGGATGGGCCCGGTGAAAAACACGAGCCAATTTATTGGCATGAATATCAGAGGCAGAGACCCAAGAATTATCCTCCTGGCCATAACCCTTCCATTTGACCAAATACTGGAGTCTCCATCTAACCAAAAGAGAATCCAATATTTTCTCTACTTCATATTCCACATTGCCTTTAACCAATACAGGATCAGGAGGTGCCGCCACAGGAACTACTGGCTCAACAAACCTCTTCAACAGTGACTTGTGAACTACGTTATGGATTTTGAACGTAACTGGAAGAGCCAATCGAAAAGTAACAGGATTAAGAATCTCCAAAATCTTATAAGGTCCAATAAATCTTGGCTTAAATTTTGGAGATGCAAGCTTCATAGGAATATTCTTAGACAACAGCCAAACCATATCACCCACTTTAAACCGGGGACAATGGTCCTACGCCGGTTGGAAAAACGCTGGGCCTTTTCCTGAGAGAGTGACAACATATCCACCACTTGGTCCCATATTTGCTGCATTCTCACAACCACAGTGTCCACACCTGGGCAGGACAAAGATTCCACTTGCCCTGAAGAGAATCAAGGATGAAACCAAAAATTACAGAAAAAGGGTGACTTCAGAGTGGCAGAACTAGCTCTATTGTTCAGCGCAAATTCGGCCAAGTGCAAAAATGAGACCCAATCATCTTGATCAGCAGATATAAAACATCTTAAATAAGACTCCAGAGTCTGGTTTGTTCTCTCAGTCTGCCCATTGGTCTGGGGATGAAACGCGGAGAAGAAGGATAACTGAATTCCCAGATTGGAACAAAAGGCTTTCCAGAATCTGGAAACAAACTGGACCCCTCTATCGGACACAATGTTCTCAGGAATTCCGTGTAACTGAACCACCTGTTGTAAAAACAAGGGCACCAACTCAGCGGAAGATGGCAACTTTGGGAGTGGTTCAAGATGGACCATCTTTGAAAATCTATCACAAATCACCCAGATAACAGTCATTCTCTGAGAGACAGGAAGATCAGAAATAAAATCCATTGAGATATGGGTCCATGGCCTCTTGGGCACCGGCAAGGGCATCAGCAACCCACGAGAACAGGGTTTAGACCGAGAACAGGTCCCACAGGACTGTACAAAATTCCTTGAAAAATGAGGATGAATGAACTCATTGAGATCAACATCCAACACTGCGGAGACACCATCACATGTTTCTCAACGCAGTGATTCTAGAGCAATGCCCCCATCCCTTATGGGAAATCTGTAAAAACATGCAAAACACAAGCCGCGGAGACACCATCGCATGTTTCTCAACGCAAGCAATGACTAGCCAGGTCTTTCCCCGGGAAGGGAAGTCTCCAATGAAGGAAACCACCTATGCCAAAATATGGTATTCATCCACAGACAGCTGTTTCAGGGTATTGCCCCTCATCAGTGTGGAGTAGGAAACTGGCCAGTAGGAGCAATGCCTAGTAGAAAACTATGAAAAATGAGGATGAATGAACTCATGGAGATCAACATCCAACACTGTGGAGACACCATCACATGTTTCTCAACACAGTGATTCTAGAGCAATGCCCCCATCCCTTATGGGAAATATGTAAAAACATGCAAAACACAAGCTGCGGAGATACCCCGAAACAGCTGTCTGTGGATGGATACCATTTTTTGGTATCCCTTAACAAACAGGGAATTCTCCCTCAAAATCTGGAACACAGTCCGGACATGTTCCACATGGGAATCCCAATCACTAGAAAAGTTCAAAATATCATCCAGATAGATGATCAAAAACTTATCAACAAAGTCTCGGAAAATATCATTCATAAAGGATTGGAAGACAGAAGGGGCATTAGAGATCCAAAAAGGCATCACCAGGTACTCAAAATGTCCCTCCGGAGTATTAAACGTGTTATACGCCCCCCTGAGGTCAAGCTTAGTAAACCAGCAGGCACTCTTAACTCTGGAGAATAAATCAGACATCAGAGGTAACGGGTACTGATATTTAACCGTCATCTTGTTAAGGGAACGATAATCAATACACGGTCTTAATGAACAATCTTTCTTGGCCACAAAAAAAAACCCAGCGCCTAATGGTGATGAGGATGGTCTAATATGACCCTTCTCCAAAGACTCCTTAATATAGGATCGCATAGCATCATGTTCGGGTACAGATAAGTTTAAAAGCCGACCCTTGGGAAATTTGCACCCAGGCATCAACTCAATTGCACAGTCATAACTCCTATGAGGAGGCAAAGACACAGACTTACTCTCACTAAAAACATCAGAGAAATCAACCAGATAATGAGGAATATCATGAGACTGAGGAGAGGTGGAGAAAACAGGAGCGTCCCTAAGAAAACACTGACAACCCCAACTCACCTCAGACACAGATTTCCAATCCAAAACTGGGTTATGAGTTTGCAATCAGGGGAACCCCAGAATAATAGTATCATGCAATAATTGGTCTGGGGCAACTCGCATTATCACCTGGGTCCAAAACTAAGGTTTATTCTCTGCCAAAGGAGTGGCATCAATACCCCTCAAAGGAATGGGTGTCTGCAGAGGCGTCATGGACAAACCACAACGTTTAGCAAAGTCCAAATCCATCAGATTCAGAGCTGCTCCTGAATCCACAAAAGCCTTAGTGGAAAATGTGGACAAGGAGCAGATCAGAGTAATTGCCAAAAGGAACATAGGTTGTATACTGCCCACAGCAAATGTGTGGGCAAAATGTTTCTCTCATTTAGGGCAGACAGAAATAGTATGAGAGGCATCTCCACAGAAAAAGCACAGCTTATTACGCCTTCTAAACTTCAGACGTTGCGCCCTAGACAAAACCCCATCACATTGCATAGGTTCAGACATTTGTTCAAAAGGTGGCAGCGCCTCCCGTGTAGTTTTACGTTCACATAAACGCCAATCAACTTGAATGGCTAATGACATAGAGCCATCCTGACCAGAGGGAACAGGAAATCCCACCATAACATCTTTTACGGTCTCTGACAAACCTTTCTGAAAGAGAGCTGCCAATGCACTATCATTCCATGTAGTAAGGACGGCCCACATATGGAATTTTTGACAGTACAACTCTGCAGGATCCTGACCCTGGTTTAATGCCAACAGGGATCTCTCAGCTTGATCAAAGGCATTAGGTTCATCGTACAACAACCCCAAGGCCTGAAAAAATGCATCCACATTAGTCAGAATAGGATTTTCAGGTGTCAGTGAAAAAGCCCAATCTTGGGGATCGCCGCGCAGCAAGGAGATGACAATTTTAACCTGCTGCACAGAGCTCCCCGATGAGTTAGGCTTCAAAGCAAGAGATAATTTACAATTATTCTTAAAATTCAGAAATTTAGACCGATCCCCAGAAAACACATCATGAGTAGAAATCTTGGGTTCAGCAGCATGTGACTGAATAAGGTAGGTGGAAATTCCCTGTACTTCAGCAGCAAGCTGCTCCACACGAAAAAAATCCTCCTACGGCCCCAGAGAAAAAGAGGAAAAAATACATAATTAAAAAAAAAAATTCTGACACTTTTTTTTTTCTCTAACAATTCTTTCCTGCTTTTGAGTACCCTAGAATCTGCGGTATGGCTGTTGATTCTGTTATGAATGGGAAACCGAGGAGGAAAAAAAAGACAACAAGCTAAGTCTCAGAAAACCAGAGAAGTTGGTAACTATGCAGATTGCAGATCCCTGATCTTACCCGCACAACTAGCAGCAGTTGTGGAGCGTTCCTATGTTGGTCCTAGACTCCTTGTCACAACCGGAGAACTACATAAGCCTAATGCAGGAAAAGAGGAAAACTAACTGCCCCAGAGCAGACCCCAAAGGAAAGACAGCCCCCCACATGTATTGACGGTGAAACAAGATGAAAATACAAACAAAGGCAGGAAAATAGGCTGAGCAAACGATGGGGCCCGGCTAACTAAAAAGGACAGAAAAGGAAAGACACTGTCTGCAATCTGCCGAAAAAAACCTTCAAAAATATTGTTCAACACTTCTGATAGCAAAATTAACCCTGAAGACACTAGACTTCTAAACCTATATCAGCACTCTGAAATATTCTGAAACAGAGCAAAAAAGAGGCCAATCTCATAAGGGACAAAAAGCAGATTGGCAAATACTGATTAATAGGAGTGGAATTTCAGCATAGCCCCAGCAGGGGCAGGCTGATTACACAAAAAACTGAATTGACCAACAAGAGCAAGTGTGAACATTGGCAAAAAACAAACTTAACTTGAGAAGACTGGAAGAGAGCTGATGTCGAGGACCTGAGAAGCAGACTGAATCACCAGCACCCGGATAGGGCGTCGGCTGTCTTATATCCAGTCTGATACTCCAGAGATCAATCATTATCTTCCTCATCAGGTGGTAGATCACTACCACTTAAATACAATAACCAAATAAAATTATTGTGGTATCAGGCATGAAGCAGCAACAATATCTTTGATAGGACTATTCCTCCTGATGAACCGCTACGGCGGGGAAACGCGTTGAGGGTCCCCCATGAGACATGATAAGTGACCTTTTTATTTGGTTATTGTATTTGAGGATGTTTATCTCTCCAAGTGAGAATAGCTGCTGATTTGGCCTTTTTTTGAGGTCATTCTATCATTGTGGGTCACATGATATCATGATATGGTATATGTTTTTATTGCTGTATTATTTGATTGGTCTGCATAAGTCCTAGGGCATTCTGATTTCTTCATTACTGTTCTATCCTGGAAATTGTTTTCCCCTCTGTGATATTAGGGATCACTAGGGAAGCGAGGGATAGTCCTCGTTGAGTGGGGGCGCCAACATCGTACTACTAGGGTGCCAACCTCCACGGATAGGAAGGTATCAGTCAGGCCTTATTGTAGGGCTATGCAGCACCTTAGACTAGGTCTAATTTTTGACATTTTTTCAACGTCACTGGGAAGGTGTGTTTTATGATCATTAATAAAATTGTGTTTTTTAAGGGGATTTTCATGTACACTAAGTTTTTTCTAATCTCCATGAATTAGACGCTGAAGTTAGCAAGGAGTGAAGGACCTACGGTCATGTGACTGCAAGGGGTGGGGCTTTGTGTCCTGCTGCCAGAGATCGGCAGGACACAACTACAGGAATGCTCAGGTCAGACAAACAGGGGTCATACACAGAGATAGCAGTAAAGTACCAGGGATGAGACAGAATGGATAGTCGGGGCCAGGCAGTGGTCAAAGCCAAACAGACATAGAAAGTACCAAGCAGAATCCAACAAGCAGTATCCAGAGAACAGACCGAGTCGAAACCAAAGTATCAGGCAAACAAGAACACAGCACAAACACACTCAGGGGTCAACACACTCTGCCAAGGGCGAAAATATAACTGACGGGGATTGTAGCTTCCTGAGGCGATAAAAAGCTTTCCCAGAAGGAGAGGCCACAATAATAAGCCCCAGGTGTGCTGGTAAGAGCCTGCATTGAGATCATAACATTTAACCCCAGAAGTGCAGGTCCACCAACACTGGTTCCAGACATTAACCCATGTGTGTGACTCCGGAAATAAATATGGAGATTTAAATTTTTCCATACACCTTATACAGCTGTACGTTTCTGATACAGTACCGTATATCTGCTGTTTGGATTATGGTCAAATCCATACTGAGAGAGCGTCTGTGTGTGACTCCTGAAATATATATGGAGATTCAAATTTTCTCCTACACCGTATACAGGTATACGCTCCTCATACAGTACCATATATCTGCTGGTATTTTGGGTACATTTTCCCAAACATGAGGAAGTATGGTGGAAGAGGCCACGGACGTGGGTGGGGGGGCAGCTGGTACTGATGGTGATGGTGGTGGTGAATCTGCTGGTAGTGCCAATAGCACCTAAGGCAGGAGTTATTGAGCCTGTGTCATCATCTGGCTCCAGAAGGCTCCCTTTTCTGGGAGTAGGTAAACTGCTTTTAAAGCCGGAGCATCAGGAGCAGGTTTTGGCTAACATTGCCGAAACAGCCTCTAGCTCTGTCACCTCCTCTTCTGAAGTTTCAAAAAATGCAAGCACTGAATCATCAGTGCAGGCTCCTGGTCAGGAACAACACCTTTCCTTGTGTCCTTCACCCTCAACAAAAGTGAAGGATGCGGCAGGCCACATTTCAGATTACTCCCTGGAACTCTTTTCACATACCATGCCTGGTTTATCAAATCAAATCCTGAATTCCCCAGTCCAAGATGAATCCGACATGAAGTGCACTGATGCACAGCCACTGCTATATGATTCTGCTGGTACATTCACCCAGAGCACTACATTGCCCTTGCAGTCTACTGAGCCAGAATCTGACCCTGATGAAACTCAGGTGCCCCTTCCCGCATGCTATACCACCTTACACAGTGACACAGAGGAAGGTGCAGATGAAATTGAAGAGGAGGTGATGGATGACCCAGTTGTTGACCTGGATTGGCATCCATTGGGGGAAAAGGGTGTCGCTGGCAATAGCTCAGAAGAGGAGGAGGGTCCGCGGCAGGCATCGACATCACAGCTGTGGTTATCTGGCAGGCCTGTAGAAGTCCAAAAATGTGTTAGAAAAACAAAAAGACCTCCAGGACAGCTTGGCCAGATGGTCAAATTAGCACAGCGTGCAAGCCCTGAAAATTTATCCCATAGTAGGAAGAGTGCAGTGTGGCATTTTTTTTACCAAAATCCTATTGATAAGGCAAAGGTTATCTGTAAGAAGTGCACAAGGACCTTTAGCCGAGGGAAAAATCTCCGAAATTTGAATACCAGTTGCATGCTTAGACATTTAAACACCATGCACTTGCAAGCGTGGACACACTACAAAACCTCACGCAGCACATATGCACCTGCTCTGACTGAAGGTAGCCAGCAATGCTACATCACTCCCCCCACTGTAAGCCCACCGGTTAGCACACCACCAGCAAGAAATGTTGAGGTGTCGTCGCAAGGCCAAAGCAGTCAGGGCATCACAATGTTTTTGCAACAAAAGACTGAATCTAGGCCATCAGCACCATCACCAACTCCCTCTCAGTCTGCCATGTCCACCGCTAGTTCCCCCATATGCAGCTCTCAAGTCCAGCTCACCCTAGCAGACACTCTCAGTAGGACAAGAAAGTACTCATCCTCTCATCCGCGTACACTGACTTTGAACGCCTACACTGCCAGACTGATCTCATTAGAGATGATGCCCTTCCGTTTGGTTGAAAGTGCAGCATTCTGAGAGCTCATAGCCTACACTGTCCCATGCTATGACCTACCCAGTTGGCACTTCTTTTCTAGAAAAGCCATCCCTGCCCTCCACCTGCATGTGAAAGACCGCATTGTCCATGCACTCAAACAATCAGTGAGTGGAAAGGTGCACCTCACAACAGATGCATGGGCCAGTAGGCATGGCCAGGGCCGTTATGTGTCCATCACTGCGCACTGGGTTAAAGTGGTGGATGCAGGATCCACAGGGGACAGCGACGGTGGGACAGTGCTGCCTAGCCCACGGTATAGGAAATAGTTGGCTGTAGGCGTTCGACCCTCCTCCTCCTCCAGAAGTGAAAGCTCCTCGATAGAGCGCAGTCGCACAAGCACTCCATCCACAGCTGCCAGTGTTGCACACGAGGTGTCCCACTATCGAACAGCTAGTGTAAGCATCAGCAGGCTGTTTTAAAGATGATGTGTTTGGGTGACAACAGACACACCGCGGAGGTACTGGCCCAGTACTTGCAGCGAGAAACTGAGTCATGGCTGGGCAGTGTTAGGAACAGCAGAACACACTAAATAAAAAATATAAATAAAGTGCGTTCGCCGCTCGGGGTCCACCGTGTAGTAGGTGATATAACCGCTGCTAGATGGTGGCAGAGACAATATGACAGTTATGCACGCGGGTTAAACTTCACCCGGAGTGTGCAGGATGGGCTCTGTTCACACACAGAGAAGCCGTAACAAGAAAAACACAAAAACACTGAACCTGTTTGTGACACAGGCTTCAGGTAGAGTACACACAGGACGGTAAACGGTCACAGGAGCAGCCCAAGATGGCGGTACTAAATCCTTCTATACCTACCGTTATTATCAGAGAATATAGCACCACAGCCGTGAACGCTCAAAGAGCTGCTACTGCAGCGCGGCGTGGATACAGCTGCTGGATGACACCGCTATAGTGCAGGCGCGATGTCAGATGCAAGCAGCTGTGGCTACGGAGCAATAGCGAGCTGGCGCTGGTACTGGTAGAAACTCAATCCCTCACACAGACGTAATATCAAAGAGTAGGGGTTTCAAATGAGTCATTCACCAGATCATGCATCCATCAACATACACACAGTAGCAAGTATGACTATACTAGCGCATGGCGGAACGGTCATGCGCGCCTTTTATAGCAAACGGGACCTTCCGGAAGCCTCCAGATCTCCGAGATGGACCAATGAGATCTGGAGCAGGACCTATGTACATGTCTCCCGAACTCCAATGGGAGATCGTCCCATGAGCATGCTCAGAGGGTGGAATGAAGGACTTATTCTCAGGAGAGATCTGCTGCAAGGCAATCTTTTCTGCAATCACGCTGCAGTAGATAATGAGCAGGAGACCGCAGAATGTGAGGGTCTGGATTCCTGCATAGTAACTGCAGAAATCTGACTCCTAACAGGCAGTCTACATCTTGAGCCAGGCAAGGTAGTTAGTGATAACGGCAGTAATTTTGTGGCGGCCATAGCCCTTGCAAAACTCAGACACATACCTTGCCTGACTCACTCCTTGAACCTGGAGGTGCAGTGCTTCCTAAATAATTATCTGGAGTCAACAGCCCTGCTCCATAAGGTGCGAAGACTGTGCTCCCACATCTGTCACTCGCCCATAGACTCCAGTCGTATGCAGAGGCTGCAGCGATCGCTCCACCTCCCCAAGCATCGCTTAAACATAGACTTTGCAACAAGGTGGAACTCCACCATGTACATGGTTGAGAGGCTGTGGGAACAGAGGCAGGCTGTAATGCATTTGTGGGAGGATACACGGGCAGGCAGTTTGAGGGCAGACATGGAGTTGTCGGGTGTACAGTGGTCAAAGCTGAAAGACCTCTGTAATGTCCTTCGATGTTTTGAGGAATGCACAGGGCTGGTAAACGCGGAGAGGATGCCATCATAAGCATGAGCATCCCACTTATGCATCTGCTCATACAAACTTTTACGCACATTAAGGATCAGGCATCTGCAGCGGAGGAGGAGGAGCGAAGCCTTGATGACAGTCAGCCATAGTCTGCTCAGGGAACTGTCCAGGAAGAGGTGGAGGAAGAAGAGGAAGAGTAGGAGGATGAGGGGGATGATTATTTTGGGGAGGAGGATGCGATTTTGGGCAAGAGAAAATGTTGGCTTGCCAGGGTCAGGTACAGAGTTTGTGCGTGACTGGAGGGATGTGGTTTTGGCAGAAAGTGCTCATCCACCCACCACTGTCAGTGCATCATTGTCACCTGGAACATTGACCCACTTATGTAATTATGTATTGCGGATCCTAAAAAGGGACCCCCGCATTGCCAAAATTATGAAGGATGATGACTACTGGTTGGCCAGCATCCTTGATCCATGCTATAAAGGCAAATTACAGAACATCATGCCACATGAGAACCTAGAGCTAATATTGGTGAGCAACAAGCAACTCTGGTAAACCGTTTGTTAGAGGCATTCCCAGCACACAGCAGTGGTGCAGGTTCTACCACGAGCCGTACTGGGCCAAATGGAAGAGGTGCTCATGGTGCACACAGCCGAACTGGCGTTGGAGACAGGGGTTTCATGACCATGTTGTGGACTGATTTTTCGAGGACCGCTCACACGACTGTTAATACTGAATCAATTGCAACAGACAGGAGACAGCAGTTGTCAACTATGGTTCAAAATTACCTGTCCTCCCCTATCGATGTTCTCCCTCACAGTTCATTCCCCTTTGACTACTGGGCCTGTAAACTGGACACCTGGCCTGAAATGGCACAATATGCCTTACAAGAGCTCGCTTGCCCTGCTGGTAGTGTGCCATCAGAAAAAGTCTTCAGTGCTGCTGGATCAATCCTGACAGAAAGAAGGACCCAGCTGTCGACCCAAACTGTTGGTGATCTCACCTTCATTAAAATGAACCATGCATGGGTTTCAAACGATTTTGTCCCACCTTCCCCTGATGACACATAGGTTGCCAGTAAAATGGCTCGCTTTGTCCTCCTCCTCCTCCAACTTCTCCAATTCCTCCATTTGCAGCTGCTGAACGTCCAGCCTACACCTCAACATATGCCAGTTTTTCCATCTGAATAACTGGGCTGTATTCCCCCAGGGCCGGCGTCAGCACCTGGCGCACCCGGGCAAGTGGCGGTGCCCTGAGCAGGTGGGGGGCCCACTCATGGGCGACGGCACTGGCACAGGGCCCCTCACAGTACGCTGGTGTCTCTGATGGTGGGTGGGACCCACTCGCCATCACAGACACCGTCGTACTTTGAGGGGCCCTGTGCCAGTGCCATCGCCCACTCGTGGGCCCCCCTGCTTGCTCAGGGTATCAGCACTTGCAATACTTACCTCTTCCTGCTCCACCGCTGTGACCTCTTCCGCGTTTCCTGACCGTGACATTCAGGTCAGAGAGTGCAAATACGTCACGTCTGTATGCCCTCTGCTTGAACAGTCCAAGTGCAGAGAGCTTGAAGATGGCGACGCTGAGGAGTCTAGAGTAGAGCAGTGCCCAGCGAGGAGAGGTATTTCATTTTTTTAATGTTTGGAGCAATATATGGGGAGCATTATACACTGGAGAATTATATATGGGGTCTATCATACACTTGAGCATCATAGATAGGGCCCATTATACACTGGAGCATCATATGGGGCCCATTATATAAGGAGCATTATATGGGCCCATCATACACTGGAGCATTATAAATGGGGCACATCATACACTGGAGCATCATCCATGGGGCCCATCACACACCTGCGCATTTTAAGTGGGGTCCATCATAAACTGGAGCATTATAAATGTGGCCCATCATACACTGGAGCATCATATACAAGGCCCATTATACACTGGAGCATTATAAATGGGGCCCATTATAGATGGAGCATTATACACTGTTTGCATAATTATTATTATAATAAGCCAAAATACCCCCTGAGGAAGGAACGTTTTCCGTAACGCGCGTTGGGGTTCCAGAGTGTGGTGCAGTGTCTCCTCCATCCTGGTATGCATTTAATTTAGTCTATCGGTCTCATGGTCTCATGGGTACTTTATAATAATTTTAATTTATATCTTGGTGTTTAGCTTGGGATTTTTCCCTTCACTGTTGTCATGCTGGCCACCTATGTATTACCAGTCCTTGGTGACTTTTTTCTAGTGACCGTCTGTTTTTCACACTAACCAGGTTCACTTGATACTGATCATGATTAGAGTTGAGCGAAACGGGTCGAAAAAAATTCAAAAGTCGCCGACTTTTGGCAAAGTCGGGTTTCATGAAACGAAACCCGACCCTAGGATGAGGTCGGCCACGAGGTCGGCGACTTACGCGCCAAAGTCGCGTTTCAAAAGTTTGTTTTGCGCTCTTTTTCAGCCAATCAGGATCCACGGACACTGTGGGCAACGTGATGACCTTGGCACAGGTCACCACCATCTTTCAGAAGGGCATGCAAGTGATTGGCTTGCTTTGGTGGGCGTCACAGGGGGTATAAAAGGGCGTGCACGCCGACCGCCATCTTACTTCTGCCGATCTTAGTATAGGGAGAGGTTGCTGCGGATTCTGTAGGGAGAGCGTTAGGCAGGGAAGAAGACAAAAAAACTGCTTCTGCTGCTAGCGATTTGGCCTGCACAACACACAAGTCACTGTGTGTGCAGTGCAAGGGGAGGCTATATTGTGGTGTATCAGTGGTGTTGGTTGTTGGGCTGCCTTTTAAGGCTTTCTGACACGCTGGCATTGCTGTTTACCCACTGCTCCGCAAACTGCTTTTTTAAAAGCAATCCAATCTCCCTTATCCTCTAGTCACTTTTGTCACAGCTGTGCCATCGAGCGTGTCACATAGCACTCAGATATCAGTGGGCCTCACACAATCCACAAGTGTCCAGTGTCCAAAAGTGTACGCAGAGATTCAAAATCTCCATTATCCTCTCGTCACTTTGGTTACAGGCAGCTGTGCCATCGAGCGTGTCACATAGCGCTCAGATATCAGTGGGCCTCACACAATCCACAAGTGTCCAGTGTCCAAAAGTGTACGCAGAGATTCAAAATCTCCATTATCCTCTCGTCACTTTGGTCACAGGCAGCTGTGCCATCGAGCGTGTCACATAGCGCTCAGATATCAGTGGGCCTCACACAATCCACAAGTGTCCAGTGTCCAAAAGTGTACGCAGAGATTCAAAATCTCCATTATCCTCTCGTCACTTTGGTCACAGGCAGCTGTGCCATCGAGCGTGTCACATAGGCCCACTGATATCTGAGCGCTATGTGACACGCTCGATGGCACAGCTGCCTGTGACCAAAGTGACGAGAGGATAATGGAGATTTTGAATCTCCGCGTACACTTTTGGACACTGGACACTTGTGGATTGTGTGAGGCCCACTGATATCTGAGCGCTATGTGACACGCTCGATGGCACAGCTGCCTGTGACCAAAGTGACGAGAGGATAATGGAGATTTTGAATCTCTGCGTACACTTTTGGACACTGGACACTTGCGGATTGTGTTAGGCCCACTGATATCTGAGCGCTAACACAATCCGCAAGTGTCCAGTGTCCAAAAGTGTACGCAGAGATTCAAAATCTCCATTATCCTCTCGTCACTTTGGTCACAGGCAGCTGTGCCATCGAGCGTGTCACATAGCGCTCAGATATCAGTGGGCCTCACACAATCTACAAGTGTCCAGTGTCCAAAAGTGTACGCAGAGATTCAAAATCTCCATTATCCTCTCGTCACTTTGGTCACAGGCAGCTGTGCCATCGAGCGTGTCACATAGCGCTCAGATATCAGTGGGCCTCACACAATCCACAAGTGTCCAGTGTCCAAAAGTGTACGCAGAGATTCAAAATCTCCATTATCCTCTCGTCACTTTGGTCACAGGCAGCTGTGCCATCGAGCGTGTCACATAGCGCTCAGATATCAGTGGGCCTCACACAATCCACAAGTGTCCAGTGTCCAAAAGTGTACGCAGAGATTCAAAATCTCCATTATCCTCTCGTCACTTTGGCCACAGGCAGCTGTGCCATCGAGCGTGTCACATAGCGCTCAGATATCAGTGGGCCTCACACAATCTACAAGTGTCCAGTGTCCAAAAGTGTACGCAGAGATTCAAAATCTCCATTATCCTCTCGTCACTTTGGTAACAGGCAGCTGTGCCATCGAGCGTGTCACATAGCGCTCAGATATCAGTGGGCCTCACACAATCCACAAGTGTCCAGTGTCCAAAAGTGTACGCAGAGATTCAAAATCTCCATTATCCTCTCGTCACTTTGGTCACAGGCAGCTGTGCCATCGAGCGTGTCACATAGCGCTCAGATATCAGTGGGCCTCACACAATCCACAAGTGTCCAGTGTCCAAAAGTGTACGCAGAGATTCAAAATCTCCATTATCCTCTCGTCACTTTGGTCACAGGCAGCTGTGCCATCGAGCGTGTCACATAGTGCTCAGATATCAGTGGGCCTCACACAATCTACAAGTGTCCAGTGTCCAAAAGTGTACGCAGAGATTCAAAATCTCCATTATCCTCTCGTCACTTTGGTCACAGGCAGCTGTGCCATCGAGCGTGTCACATAGCGCTCAGATATCAGTGGGCCTCACACAATCCACAAGTGTCCAGTGTCCAAAAGTGTACGCAGAGATTCAAAATCTCCATTATCCTCTCGTCACTTTGGTCACAGGCAGCTGTGCCATCGAGCGTGTCACATAGCGCTCAGATATCAGTGGGCCTCACACAATCTACAAGTGTCCAGTGTCCAAAAGTGTACGCAGAGATTCAAAATCTCCATTATCCTCTCGTCACTTTGGTCACTGGCAGTTGTGCCATCGAGCGTGTCACATAGCGCTCAGATATCAGTGGGCCTCACACAATCCAAAAGTGTCCACTGTCCACAAGTGTGTGCAGAAATTCTAAATCTCCCCTGTCCTATAGACACCTTGTACCTTGTTTTACATTACTATATAGTTTGTTGGACTTTGTCTACATTTCTACCAAAAATGAGGAAGGCTGGTGGAAGAGGCCGTGGAATTGGGCGGGGGTTGGCAGCTGGTAATGATGGTGTTGGTGGTGGATCTGATGGTAGTGGCAAGAGCAAAATAGGACCGAATGCAGGAGGTGCTGACCCTGCGTCATCGTCTGGCTACATAAGGCCTCGAACGCTTAGTTTTCTAGGAGTTGGCAAACCGCTTTTAAAGGCAGAGCATCAGGAAAAAGTTTTGTCTTACATTGCTGACTCAGCCTCCAGCTCTATCGCCTCCTCTTCTTCAGTTGTAAAAAGTAAAAGCACTGAGTCGTCATTGGAGGCTCATGTTCATGAACCACACCTTTCCTTGTGTCCTTCACCCCAACCAAGATTGAAGGATGACACAGGCCATACTACTGATTACTCCATGGAGCTGTTTTCACATACCATGCCTGGATTATCAAGTCAAATGGTGAATTACCCAGGCCAAGATGAATCTGACATGGAGTGCACTGATGCACAGCCGCTGATGGATGATTCTGCTGGTACATTCACTCAGAGCACTACATTGTCCTCGCAGTGTACAGAGCCAGATTTTGACCCTGATGAGACTCAGGTGCCCCTTCCCGCACACTATACCACCATACACGGTGACACAGAGAAAGGTGCACATGACATAGAAGAGGAGGTGATGGATGACCCAGTTGTTGACCCAGATTGGCATCCATTGGGGGAAGAGGGTGCTGCTTCCAATAGCTCAGATGAGGAGCATCCACAGCAGACATCGACATCGCAACAGCTGTTATCTGGCAGGCCCGGAGCACTCCAAAGACAGGTTCCAAACATCAAAAGAGTTGCTGGACAGCTTGTCCAGAGGGTCAAAAGATCACAGCGTGCTAGGCCACAAAATGTCTGCCTGTCTTTTTTTGAACAAAATCCTCATGATCAGGCCAAGGTTATCTGTAAGAAGTGCGCAAAGACCTTTAGCCGAGGGAAAAATCTGAAAAATTTGAATACCAGTTGCATGCTTAGACATTTAACCAGCATGCACTTGCAAGCGTGGACACAACACCAAACCTCAAGTGCCACATGTGCAACTGATCACAACGAAGGTAGTCAGCAACGCTACATTGTTTCCCCCACTGTAAGCCCACCGGTTAGCACAGCAGCAAATGTTGAGGTGTCGTTGCAAGGCCACAGCAGTCAGGGAATCCCACTGTTATATCAACGAAAGACTGATTCTAGGCCATCAGAAAGAACACCAACTCCATCACCATCATCAACCCTCTCTCAGTCCGCCCTGTCCACCGCTACTTCCACCATATGCAGCTCTCAAGTCCAGCTCACCCTCCCAGACACTATGAGTAGGTCAAGAAAGTACTCAGTCTCTCATCCGCGTACACTGGGTTTGAACGCCCACATTGCCAAACTAATCTCGTTTGAGATGATGCCCTTTCGGTTGGTGGAAAGCACAGCTTTCCGCGAACTCATGGCCTATGCAGTACCACGCTATGACCTACCCAGTCGCCACTTCTTCTCTCGCAAAGCCATCCCAGCCCTCCACCATCATGTGAAAGACCGCATTGTCCATGCACTCAAGCAGTCAGTGAGCGGAAAGGTGCACCTCACAACTGATGCATGGTCCAGTCGGCATGGCCAGGGCCGTTACGTGTCCATCACTGCGCACTGGGTTAATGTGGTGGATGCAGGGTCCACAGGGGACAGCGGTGGTGGGACAGTGCTGCCTAGCCCACGGTATAGGAAACAGTTGGCTGTAGGCGTTCGACCCTCCTCCTCCAGAAGCGAAAGCTCGTCCACAGAGCGCAGTCGTACGAGCACTCCATCTGCAGCTGCCACTGTTGCACATGATGTGTCCCCCTATCGAGCAGCTAGTGGAAAGCGTCAGCAGGCTGTGTTGCAGATGATGTGTTTGGGCGACAGACACACCGCCGAGGTGCTGGCCAAGTACTTGAAGCGACAAACTGAGTCATGGCTGGGCAGTGTACATCTTGAGGCAGGCAAGGTAGTTAGTGATAACGGCCGTAATTTTGTGGCAGCCATAGCCCTTTCAAAACTCAGCCACATACCTTGCTTGGCTCACACCTTGAACCTGGTGGTGCAGTGCTTCCTCAAAAATTATCCGGAGTTAACAGCCCTGCACCAGAAGGTGCGAAGACTGTGCGCGCACATCCGCCGGTCGTCTGTACACTCCGTTCGTATGCAGAAGCTGCAGCGATTGCTCCACCTTCCCAACCACCGCCTCATTATCGACATTGCAACAAGGTGGAACTCCACCCTGCACATGGTGGAGCGGCTGTGCGAGCAGAGGCAGGCCATAATGCATTTGTGGGAGGATACACGGCCAGGCACTTTGAGAGCAGACATGGAGTTGACAGGCGTGCAGTGGTCGAAGCTGAAAGACCTTTGTAAAGTCCTTCAGTGTTTTGAGGAATGCACACGGCTGGTAAGCGCAGACGACGCCATCCTAAGCATGAGCATCCCACTTATGCGTCTGCTCAAGCAAACTTTGACGCACCTTAAGGAGCAGGCGTCTGCAGCCAATGTTGATGAGGAGGAAGAGGAGGAGGGAATCCTTGATGACATTCAGCCATTGTCTGCTCAGGGACCTCTCCTAGACGAGGTGGAGGAAGAAGAGGAGGAGGAGGAGGAGGATGATGGGGATGATTACTTAGGGGAGGAGGATGCATCTCGTGGGGCAAGTGAAAATGTTGGCGTGGCAAGGTCTGGTACAGGGTTTGTGCGTGACTGGAGGGATGTGGATTTGCCGGAAAGTGCTCCTCCACCCAGCACACGCAGTGCATCATTGACACCGGGAACATTGGCCCACATGTCAGATTATGCCTTGCGGATCCTAAAAAGGGACCCCCGCATTGCCAAAATGATGAACGATGACGACTACTGGTTGGCCAGCATCCTGGATCCACGCTATAAAGTCAAATTACAAAACATCATGCCACAGGAGAACCTTGACCTAATATTGGCTAATAAACAAGCAACTCTGGTAAATCGGTTGCTTGAGGCATTCCCAGCACACAGCAGCGGTGATGGTTCTCACACGAGCCGTACGGGCCGGGGGCAGCTTGCCAGAGGTGTTCGTGGTGCACACAGCAGAAGTGGCGTTGGAGACAGGGGTTTCATGACAATGTTGTGGACTGATTTTTCAAATACCGCTCACACAACTGGTAATACTGCATCGATGGAAAGTGACAGGAGACAGCAGTTGTCAACTATGGTTACAAACTACTTTTCCTCCCATATCGATGTTCTCCCACACAGGTCATTCCCCTTTGACTATTGGGCCGCTAAACTGGACACCTGGCCTGAATTGGCCCAATATGCCTTACAGGAGCTCGCTTGCCCAGCTGCAAGTGTGCTATCGGAAAGAGTCTTCAGTGCAGATCAATCCTGACAGAAAAAAGGACCCGTCTGTCAACCCAAAATGTGGATGATCTAACCTTCATTAAAATGAACCACGCATGGGTTTCCAAGGATTTTGTCCCACCTTCCCCTGATGACACATAGGGTGACAGAAAAATGGCTTGCTTTGGTCCACCTCTTCCTGGTACTTCACCTATTTCGCCTTTTGCATCAGCTGAATGTCCAACACCAACATACAGTGGGGCAAAAAAGTATTTAGTCAGTCAGCAATAGTGCAAGTTCCACCACTTAAAAAGATGAGAGGCGTCTGTAATTTACATCATAGGTAGACCTCAACTATGGGAGACAAACTGAGAAAAAAAAATCCAGAAAATCACATTGTCTGTTTTTTTTTCATTTTATTTGCATATTATGGTGGAAAATAAGTATTTGGTCAGAAACAAGCAATCAAGATTTCTGGCTCTCACAGACCTGTAACTTCTTCTTTAAGAGTCATCTCTTTCCTCCACTCATTACCTGTAGTAATGGCACCTGTTTAAACTTGTTATCAGTATAAAAAGACACCTGTGCACACCCTCAAACAGTCTGACTCCAAACTCCACTATGGTGAAGACCAAAGAGCTGTCAAAGGACACCAGAAACAAAATTGTAGCCCTGCACCAGGCTGGGAAGACTGAATCTGCAATAGCCATCCAGCTTGGAGTGAAGAAATCAACTGTGGGAGCAATAATTAGAAAATGGAAGACATACAAGACCACTGATAATCTCCCTCGATCTGGTGCTCCACGCAAAATCCCACCCCGTGGGGTCAGAATGATCACAAGAACGGTGAGCAAAAATCCCAGAACCACGCGGGGGGACCTAGTGAATGAACTGCAGAGAGCTGGGACCAATGAAACAAGGCCTACCATAAGTAACACACTACGCCACCATGGACTCAGATCCCGCAGTGCCAGACGTGTCCCACTGCTTAAGCCTGTACATGTCCGGGCCCGTCTGAAGTTTGCTAGAGAGCATTTGGATGATCCAGAGGAGTTTTGGGAGAATGTCCTATGGTCTGATGAAACCAAACTGGAACTGTTTGGTAGAAACACAACTTGTCGTGTTTGGAGGAAAAAGAATACCGAGTTGCATCCATCAAACACCATACCTACTGTAAAGCATGGTGGTGGAAACATCATGCTTTGGGGCTGTTTCTCTGCAAAGGGGCCAGGACGACTGATCCGGGTACATGAAAGAATGAATGGGGCCATGTATCGTGAGATTTTGAGTGAAAACCTCCTTCCACCAGCAAGGGCATTGAAGATGAAACGTGGCTGGGTCTTTCAACATGACAATGATCCAAAGCACACCGCCAGGGCAACGAAGGAGTGGCTTCGTAAGAAGCATTTCAAGGTCCTGGAGTGGCCTAGCCAGTCTCCAGATCTCAACCCTATAGAAAACCTTTGGAGGGAGTTGAAAGTCCGTGTTGCCAAGCGAAAAGCCAAAAACATCACTGCTCTAGAGGAGATCTGCATGGAGGAATGGGCCAACATACCAACAACAGTGTGTGGCAACCTTGTGAAGACTTACAGAAAACGTTTGACCTCTGTCATTGCCAACAAAGGATATATCACAAAGTATTGAGATGAAATTTTGTTTCTGACCAAATACTTATTTTCCACCATAATATGCAAATAAAATGAAAAAAAAACAGAATGTGATTTTCTGGATTTTTTTTTTCTCAGTTTGTCTCCCATAGTTGAGGTCTACCTATGATGTAAATTACAGACGCCTCTCATCTTTTTAAGTGGTGGAACTTGCACTATTGCTGACTGACTAAATACTTTTTTGCCCCACTGTATGCCACTTTCTAAAACTCCCTAACTGTGCTGCCTCCCCCCCCATGGCTGGGGTAACCACCTAGCGCACGACACCGTGCGAGTGCCGTTGCCCTGGACAGGTGGGTAGGCCGACTCTTGGGCGCGGGCACTGGCACAGGGTCCCTCATAGTGCAATCAAGTGTCTCTGACGGTGGTGGTGCACACCCGCCGTCAGACACACCGCTGCACTATGAGGGGCCCAGTGCCAGTACCGACGCCCAAGAGTGGGCCCCCCTTGTTTGGGCAGGGCCCCAGCATTTGCAATCTTTACCTCTCCCTGCTCCTCCGCTGTGTAATCTGGGCCGTCAAATCCATACTGTGCCTGACACCGTCTGAGCCTGCCTCCTGAGACATATATTTTGAATGTGTACGCTATCCATACATGTTATCCGGGGATACGGTACCCTTTCTAACCTTTGTGCAATGACGTGCAATCCATACTGGGCCTAACACCGTCTGAGCCTGCCTCATGCTGTATAGACATATATTTTGAATGTGTACGCTATCCATACATGTTATCCAGGGATACGGTACCCTTTCTAACCTTTGTGCAATCACGTGCAATCCATACTGGGCGTGAGAACGGCTGGCGAGCTGTTAAGCAAGCTACAGCACCTGTCCAGACAAGTACAGGGATTCCCTAGCGAGGAGACTTATTTGATTGTTTTCAATGTTGGGACAGCAATTTTTGGGGAGCACTATACTCTGGAGAATGATAGATGGGGCCCACAATACACTGGAACATTCCAAAGGTGGACATCAGACACTGGAGCAGCATTTACAGGGCCCATTATACACTAGAGCATTAGAAATGGGGCCCATTATGTTTGGAGCATTATTTGGGCCCATAAGACAGTGGAGCTTCATCCATGGGGACCAACATATACTGTAGCATTATGTGGAGCTCATCATATACTTTTTCAAACATTATATGGGACCAATGATTCTGTATGGAGAAATAGATGGGCCTCGTCATGAGATGTAAAAAGTGAGGTATTTTTCATTGTACTATACCGCTATTTATCTGCCGTATCGGAGCATGATGAGTTGTGGTATGTGTTAAAGGGGCGCTCTTTCGCCCAGGGCACATGAAAACCTGCAGCCAGCCCTCCCCCCCCACAACTTTAGCCAAATAACACCCATTTTTCAGTGCGTAACTAGTATTATGAAGTTAATTAAGGTTGACAAGCTTAAGTAAGAAGAATTGATGCTTTTGGCATTCAAATGGGCACTGTTGGTGTGTTTCCTGTCCTCCTCTCATTGCCGACTTTTATTCCCCATTGACTTACATTGGGTTTCGTGTTTCGGGACGACCCCGACTTTTCCCTATAATCGGACGATCTTGCTCGACCCGACTTTTGGAAAAGTCGGGTTTCACGAAACGAAACGCGACCCTAAAAAACCAAAAGTCGCTCAACTCTAATCATGATATCTCTTTTTGGAGCCCTGTTCAACATTACTCTTTTGTACTTTCAGTGTCACTTTTAACCTCATTTTGCTATTTTCACCTGGAATTTAAATAAAGATTTGTGATTTTTCTAACCACAATTTATCTTGGACTTTATTGCACTGTTTTTTTCTTTTAGTTTGCAATAATTATTATTAGGCAAGTTGTATTTGAGAGGATTCTTTTTATTATTGAACAACAACTATGTTCTCAATCAGCCGAAAAGACTCATAAATATCAAAGCTTAATATTTTGGGAAGTTGGAGTGGGTTTTTTTAGATTTGGCTATCTTAGGATGATATCTGTGCAGGTAACTATTACTGTGCAGAATTATTAGGCAACTTAATAAAAACAAAATATATACCCATCTCACTTGTTTATTTTCACCAGGTAAACAAATATAACACAAAATTTAGAAATAAACATTTCTGACATTCAAAACAAAAAAAAGGGACCGACATAGCCACCTTTCTTTACGATAACACTCAAAAGCCTTCCATTCATAGATTCTGTCAGTTGCTTGATCTGTTTACGATTAACATTGCGTGCAGCAGCCACCACAGCCTCCCTGACACTGTTCCCAGAGGTGTGATGTTTTGACTCCCTGTAGATCTCACATTTTATGAGGGACCACAGGTTCTCTATGGGGTTCAGATCACGTGAACAAGGGGGCCAAGTCATTATTTTTTCTTCTTTTAGTCCTTTACTGGCCAGCCACGCTGTGGAGTATTTGGATGCATGTGATGGCATTGTCCTGCATGAAAATCATGTTTTGCTTGAACAATACCGACTTCTTCCTGTACCACTGCTTGAAGAAGGTGTCTTCCAGAAACTGGCAGTAGGACTGGGAGTTGAGCTTCACTCCGTCCTCAACCCGAAAAGGTCCCACAAGTTCATCTTTGATGATACCAGCCCATACCAGTACCCCACTTCTACTTTGCTGGCGTCTGAGTCAGAGTGGAGCTCTGGCCTTTACTGATCCAGCCTCAGGCCCATCCATCTGGCCCATCAAGAGTCACTCTCATTTCATCAGTCCATAAAAGCTTACAAAAATCTGTCTTAACATATTTCTTGGCCCAGTCTTGACATTTTATCTTATGTTTCTTGTTCAAAGGTGGTCGTTTCCAGCCTTCCTTACCTTGGCCAAGTCCCTGAGTATGGCACACCTTGTGCTTTTTGATACTCCAGTAACGATGCAACTCTGAAATGGCAAAACTGGTGTCAAATGGCATCTTGGCAGCTTCACGCTTGATTTTCCTCAATTCATGGGCAGTTATTTTGAGCCTTTTTTATCAACACGCTTCTTGCGACCCTGTTGGCTATTTGCCATGAAATGCTTGATTGCTCAGTGATCACGCTTCAAAAGTTTGGCAATTTCAAGACTGCTGCATCCCTCTGCAAGACATCTCACAATTTTTGACTTTTCAGAGTCTGTCAAATCTCTCTTCTGACCCATTTTGCCAAAGGAAAGGAAGTACTTAATAATTAAGCACACCTTATATAGGGTGTTGATGTCATTAGACCACACCCCTCCTCATTACAGAGATGCAAGTCAACTGATTTACATAATTGGCAGATGGCTTTCAAGCCTATACAGCTTGGAGTAGGACAACATGTATAAAAAGGGTGATGTGATCAAAATACCCATTTGCCTTATAATTCTGCACACAGTGTATAGGCCAATCATACACTGGAGCATCATCCATGGGGCCCATCATATACTGCAGCATCATATGGGGCCCATTATATATGGAGCATTATATAGGCCCATCATACAATGGAGCATCATCCATGGGGCCCATCATATACTGGAGCATCATATGGGGCCCATCATATACTAGAGCATCATATGGGGCCCATTATATATGGAGGATTATATAGGCCCATCATACAATGGAGCATCATCCATGGGGTCCATCATATACTGGAGCATCATATGGGGTTCATTATTTATGGGCCATCATATAGGGTATGTAGCATTATATGGAGCACATATGGGGCCTATTCTGTATGGAGCATTATATGGAGCCCATTCTGTATGGAACAATATATGGGGCCCATCATATACTGTATGGAGCTTTATATGCGACTCATTATACTGTATAGAGCAATATGTGGGGCTCATTCTACTCTATGGGGACAGTCCTATACTGTATGGCACATTATAGGGGGCCATCATATACTGTAGCATTACATGGAGCTCATCATATACTGTATGGAACATTATAAGGGACCAATTATTCTGTATGGAGCAATATATGGGGCTCATTATTCTGTATGGCGCACTATGTGGTGGCCATAATACTGTATGGAGGAATATACTGTCCGGTTTTTGAGATACTGTAGAATTTAAAATAGATATCAGTCATGTAATGTAAGAAGTAATTTATTTTTCATTGCACTATACCAATATTTCTCTGCAGTATCGGAGCATCATGAATTGTGGTATGTGTTAAAGGGGCCCACTGACACTGTTTCGCCCAGGGCACACGTAAACCTGAAGCCAGCCCTACCCCCCCACAACTTTAGCCAAATAACCCCCAGTTTTCAATGCATAACTATTATTATAAAGTAAATTAAGGTTGACAAGTTTAAGTAATAAGAATTGATGTCGTTGGCATTGAAATGGGCACTGTAGGTGTGTTTACTGTTCTCCACTCCCTGCCGACTTTTCTTCCCCATTGACTTGCATTGGGTTTCGTGTTTCAGTCGGACCTCTGATTTTTCCCGATAGTCGGCCGATTTCGTTCGACTCGACTTTTGAGAAAGTCGGGTTTCATGAAACTCGACTCGACCCTAAAAAAGTCGCTCATCTCTAGTTATGACCAATCAATGGGCTCCACAGGATAGGTGATCGCTTAGGTCCGACCATTAGAAACTGCACCAATCGGAAGAATGAGGAAGTTTTACCGTTGATAGGACACTTATCCCCATTTTAAAATGAAGCAGCAGGTGGGATATCTGACCGCAGCTCCATTCATTCTCTTTGGGGCTTCTAGAAAAAAACAAGTGCAGCCACTGTGGGAATGAATGGTCAGTGGTCAAGTCGGACATGCCACTCCAGTCTAAAGGGGATAAAAAGTTTCACATTTTACTGAACAAGTCCAAGTAGTCAGACCCCCACCAATCAATACCTTATCACTTTTCCTGTGGATAGGTGATTACTTTTTTCATAGAAAACTTGTAAGTGCATCTCTGCCAAGTATTTAATCTCTAATGGAAATAAAGAATCTACTCCTAATTAATATCAGAGAGGACAAATGACCACCATACACAACACAATCCCCTATACCAAGACGAATACCACCACATACAGTAAAAAATACCACGACAACATGACCAGACCATATAGTGACCGAATAATACTACATGTAAGGGACAAATACCACCACTCCATGACCAGACTGCATATTACCACCACATAGTGACTGAATAATATGACTATTACCAGCATATAGGGATCAAATAATACCACATACAAGGAGAAATACTGCTACACCATGACCAGACCACAAATTACCACCACATAGTGACCGAATACTACAATACTGCTCATGAATATAAAACACAATACTAACAACACTATTATTACCACCAGTGACATTATACACAGTACCTCTGTATATAGTGTCAGTGTACAGGTAATACAGTGATCACAGGTGAGATTATACACAAGCCCTATATTTAGTGTCAGTGTACAGGTACTACAGTGATCACCGGCAACATTATAGACAGGAGCTCTGCATATAGTATCAGTGTACAGGTAATACAGGGATCACCAATGACATTATACACAGGAGCTCTGTACATAGTGTATAGTGTTCAGGTAATGCTGTGATCACCAATGATATTATACACAGGAGCTCTGTATATAATGTCAGTGTAAAGGAAATACAGTGATCACCAATGACATTATACACAGGAGTCCAGCAAAAAACATTCCAATTCAGCTTCCAAATTTTTAGAAAAAATTATTGGACATAAATTTTTCTAAAAATTTGGAAGCTGAATTGTAAGGTCTTTGTCGTGGTATGCCTAGGTTACTTTAGGCAAAAACCCTGGGACCCCTGCGATGTCCCTCAGACTAGGGGAACCCTGTCTGTCCCTCTACCCAGGGTTTACACTGAAGGTGTGCCTGCCTGAGCCTCCACCCTGTCCCTGTCTCCTGTCCAGCCCTAAGCTGAACCCACCTCCCTCCACCCAGTGAAGAGACCAGACACCAGACCCCACAAATACGTATGGACAGGGGTAAAACTTTTTGACAGTTAGAGTGATCAATGAGTGGAACAGGCTGCCACGAGAAGTGGTGAGTTCTCCTTCAATGGAAGTCTTCAAACAGAGGCTGGACAGACATCTAACTGGGATGATTTAGCGAATCCTGCTTTGAGCAGGGGGTTGGACCAGATGGCCCAGGAGGTCCCTTCCAACTCTACGATTCTATGATTCTATGATTCTACCACACAGTTAATACACAAGGGAATACAATAATGTGCAAGGGCAACCAAATATATATATAAGAGATTGGAGAAAGAACCACTGAGGGATATACTGCACCAGATATCAGACGCTCCAACACCACCACTGCTTACCAGTATTGCTAGCACTAGGTAAAAGCTATAGTCGGCGACGCCCATAGTCAGGACGAACTATTTAAAGACCAAGGGCGTGGCCCAGCCCTCAGCCAGCATGACAACCTGGTTAACCCTATCCCGACTGGAACAGAATACCCAACAGGGTATTACTGCTGTCTGCCGGACACCCTGGTGTGAACAGTGTCCGACATGACAGTACCCCGCCTTCTACGAGGGACCTCCGGAACCTCACCATGTCGAGGACCTGGCTTGTCCGGATGGCGACGATGGAACATAGTAACCAGTCGATCAGCATGAATGTCAGAGGCCGGCACCCATGTCCTCTCCTCAGGACCATAGCCATGCCAGTGGACCAGGTACTGTAGAGTGCGACGCACAACCCTAGAGTCCACCACTTTGGACACCTCAAATTCCAACGCGCCATCCACCAAGACGGGAGGTGGTGGCCCGGGGGAACCATCCACCAAACCCACGACCTTCTTTAGCAATGCTTTGTGAAATACATTATGAATCTTATACACAGCCGGCAACTCCAAACAAAATGCCACGGGGTTGATCACTGCGGAGATTCTAAATGGGCCAATGAACCTGGGACCCAACTTAAGTGACGGTATCTTGAGCTTAATGTTCCTAGTAGATAACCACACCCAATCACCCACACACAGGTCCGGACCTGGCACACGTCTGCAGTCAGCCACCCGTTTGTACCTGGAACCCACCTTCAACAAGCGCTGCTTGACTCTCCTCCAAACAGACGACAATTGAGCTCCCAACTGGTCCTCTTCAGGGACGCCAACTGAGCACCCCTGACGCAAGGTGCAAAATTGAGGATGTTGACCATACACACAAAAAAAAGGAGATTCCCCAGACGATTCCTGGCAATGGTTGATTATTGCAAATTCTGCCAGAGGAAGAAACGCTGACTACTCTTCCTGATTGTCGGAAATAAAGCAGCGCAAGTATTGCTCCAGGTTTTGGTTCATCCGCTCAGTCTGTCCATTCGACTGAGGCTGGAAAGCCGATGAATGAGATAATTTGATTCCAAGGCGAGAACAAAAAGCTCTCCAAAACTTTGCCACAAACTGCGTACCTCGATCAAACACAATGTCAGACGGGACACCATGAAGTCTGACCACCTCGCGAATAAATATCTGAGCAAGAGTCTTAGCATTGGGCAAAGACGGTAAAGCAACGAAATGTGACATTTTGGAGAACCTATCAACAATTACCAAAATGACCGAGTTTCCTGCCGAAGCGGGCAAGTCAGTAATAAAATCCATGGAAATCTCAGTCCATGGCTTACTGGGCACCCCGAGAGGCTGCAAGCTACCAGCGGGACGGGAACGAGGAGTCTTGGCCCTTGCGCACGTGGTACAGGCAGCCACATATGAGGCCACATCCTGCCGGATTTTAGGCCACCAAAAACGACGCGATACCAGTTCCAGAGTGCTCTTAACCCCTGGATGACCTGCCAGTACCGTGTCGTGATGTTCGCCCAACACTCTAGAGCGTAGATGTAGCGGCACAAAAGATTTATTAGCAGGCAACCCTGGCGGTACCACCTCCTGAGCCTCCGCAATCCCTGCATCAATCTCTGTCGTGATGGCAGATACCACCACACCCTTTTGGAGAATAGGCACCGGCTCTTCTCATAACTCTCCACCAGGAAAACACCTGGATAAAGCGTCTGCCTTAACATTCTTTGACCCAGGTCGATAGGTAACAATGAAGTTGAACCGGGTGAAGAATAATGCCCAGCGAGCCTGTCTGGAGGACAGGCGCTTAGCAGATTCTAAATAAAGCAAATTCTTATGGTCGGTTATCACAGTAATCTGATGAACAGCCCCCTCCAAGAAGTGTCGCCACTCCTCAAATGCCAATTTGATGGCCAATAGTTCCCTGTTGCCAATATCATAATTACGCACCGCAGGCGACAGCTTCTTGGAGAAGAAGGCACACGGATGCAACTTGGCCCAAGAAGGGCCCTGAGACAGTACAGCCCCCACTCCAACCTCCGACGCATCCACCTCCACGACAAACGGTAAGGAGACATCGGGCTGCACCAGAATGGGCACTGAGGCAAAACTATTCTTGAGGAATTCAAACGCCTGTACCGCAGGCTCAGACCAGTCAGAAAAGTCGGTACCCTTCTTAGTCATGTCAGTCAGTGGTTTGGCAATCATAGAGAAGTTCTTAATAAATTTCCTATAGTAATTGGAGAAGCCAAGAAATTGCTGAAGCGCCTTAAGATTATCAGGCCGATCCCAATGTAGTGCCGCCTGCACCTTTGCGGTGTCCATCTTAAAACCTGAGGCGGAGATTATATAACCCAAGAACGGTAGCTCCTGTACGAAAAACACACATTTTTCAAGCTTGACATAGAGCCTGTTCTCTCTGAGCAACTGCAGAACCTGTCTAACATGCTCTATATGTGTATCATGGTCGCGAGAGAAAATGAGGATGTCGTCAAGATAAATTATAACGAACCTCCCCAACAACTGAGAGAAGACATCATTAATGAAGTGTTGAAAGACCGCCGGTGCCATAGTCAACCCGAACGGCATTACCAAACTCTCAAAGTGACCCTCAGGGGTATTGAACGCTGTCTTCCACTCATCCCCCTGACGGACTCTTATAAGATTGTACTCCCCCCTGAGGTCCAGTTTGGAGAACCACCTGGCACCAACCACTTGGTTGAATAAATCGGGTATAAGTGGCATAGGGTAAGGATCACGGACCGTAATCTGGTTGAGTTCTCTGAAATCCAGACACGGGCGTAAACCGCCATCCTTCTTTTTAACAAAGAAGAAGCCAGCAGCCAGAGGAGAAGAGGAAGGTCTAATATGACCCTTGCTCAGGCTATCCGCAATGTATTCCTTGAGAGCTAGCCTCTCGGGACCTGAGATATTAAACATTCTAGCTTTGGGTAACTTGGCTCCTGGTTCCAACCTAATAGCACAGTCATAGGGGCGATGCGGTGGTAGTTCCGAACAACCCTTCTCAGAAAATACATCCGCATAATCCAGCAACGGCTCCGGGATACTGGGGGTCAAAGCGGAAATACATGTAGCCAGGCACCTCTTCTGACACTCCCTGCTCCACTGAATTATGTCCTGGGTCTTCCAATCAATAACAGGATTATGCATTGACAACCATGGAAAGCCCAGAACCATTGAGCCGGTAAGTTACTAAGCACCTTACAAGTTACCCGCTCTGAGTGTAATACTCCGATGTGGAGTTGTATATCCAACACACACTCTGTGATCTCCCCTTGAGACAACGGGGAAGCATTGATGGTAACCACCCGGATGGGGTTCGGCAATTTCTCCACCGGAAATCCCGCTGTATGCGCGAACCTCTCATCAATGAGATTGGCAGCTGAGCCACTATCAATAAATACTGTAATAGAGAGCATTTGCCCCCCAAGTACCACCCTAGCAGGGAGCATACACTGGGAAACCATGACGGAGGATACACAAAGGCTCAGACTAGACTCCACCAAACCCTCTGAGCCTATCAGTTTTCCGCCGGCGCGCCCTTCTTAGGTACCAGGGGGCAAGCGTTAATAAAATGTCCTCCTTTGCCACAAAAAAAACAGAGCCCCTGCCTTCTGTGCCAAGGACGTTTAGGCTTGTTACTCGGTGACTGTGCTATACCAGCGATCTGCATGGGTTCCACGGATTCACCCGCGGCAACCTCACCGACCACTCCCCCACCTCCCGGAGGCAACGAAACCAGCGCACCCTGACGGAGACGTCGGTCTATGCGTACTACAAGTGCCATCGCAGCCTCCAGAGAGGCGGGAGTCTCGTACATTAGGAGAGTCTGTTTAACCCTTCCAGAAACCCCATGCAAAAATTGACTTCTAAGCGCAGGGTCATTCCACTGCGTGTCCACCGCCCAGCGCCGGAATTCCGTGCAGTAATCCTCAGCTGGTCGATCACCATGTAGCAGTGAGTGTATCTTAGACTCTGCTAAGTTTAATCTATCCGGATCGTCATAGATCAAACCCAGAGCAGAGAAAAAATAATCTACAGATTCAAATGCCGGTGAGTCTGAAGGGAGTGAAAAGGCCCAGGCCTGTGGATCACCACTCAGCAAAGAAATCACCAAGCCCACGCGTTGAGCCTCAATACCTGAGGAATGTGGACGCATACGGAAATACAATTTGCATGATTCACGAAACACCGTGAACTTACCACGATCACCAGCAAATCGTTCAGGAAGGGGAAACTTGGGCTCAGCTGCCCTGGCTGCAGCCTCAGCAGGTACTGCAGGAGCTGACAGGCCTTGTTGCTGGACCGCCCCCCGGAGTTCAGTGACCTGTATGGATAGAGCCTCCAGCTGCTTGGTTAGGGAAAGTATAGGATCCATAGTAAGTAACCCCTATTTTCCCTATCTATACCTTTTTTTTTTTTTTTTCTCTCTCACTTTATTATTTGGGCCGACTATAATGTCATGGTATGCCTAGGTTACTTTAGGCAAAAACCCCGGGACCCCTGCGATGTCCCTCAGACTAGGGGAACCCTGTCTGTCCCTCTACCCAGGGTTTACACTGAAGGTGTGCCTGCCTGAGCCTCCACCCTGTCCCTGTCTCCTGTCCAGCCCTAAGCTGAACCCACCTCCCTCCACCCAGTGAGGGGACCAGACACCAGACCCCACAAATACGTATGGACAGGGGTAAAAGAAACACCACACAGTTAATACACAAGGGAATACAATAATGTGCAAGGGCAACCAAATATATATATAACAGATTGGAGAAAGAACCACTGAGGGATATACTGCACCAGATATCAGACGCTCCAACACCACCACTGCTGACCGGTATTGCTAGCACTAGGTAAAAGCTATAGTCGGCGACGCCCATAGTCAGGACGAACTATTTAAAGACCAAGGGTGTGGCCCAGCCCTCAGCCAGCATGACAACCTGGTTAACCCTATCCCGACTGGAACAGAATACCCAACAGGGTATTACCGCTGTCTGCAGGACACCCTGGTGTGAACAGTGTCCGACATGACAGTCTTTTGCTGGACTTTTGGATGTGAGACTACACGGAACTTATGCTTCCACGCACCACTAAGCCAAGGCAGGTGAGCTCGTTCATTCATCCATTTGCATTATACACAGGAGCTCTATATATAGTGTATAGTGTACAGGTAATACAGTGATCACAGGTGAAATTATACACAAGAGGTCTGTATATAGTGTCAGTGTATAAGTAAAGGGCCTGTCACACCAAGCGATATCGCTAGCAATATCGCTATAACGTCACTGGTTTTGTGACGTTATAGCGATATTGCTAGCGATATCCCTATGTCTGATACTTACCTCCAACCGGCTCCCCCGCTGATAATCGCTGATTGCACGAGAACGTCCTGGACCGTTTCTCGCCGTCAGCTTCCTGCTAGGCTTCCTGTGGCGCCGACGAGCGACGCGTGGACGTGGGCGGGAGGACGTCTTCATCGCCTTGTCTGACAGGTAAGTAACGACCCCCAACTGCTGCTATGTCGCTGGTGAGATGTGCCTGTGTGGCAACTCACTAGCGACCACTTAACGATGTACCAGCGATCCTGACCGCATCATATCGCTGGTCGGGATCGCTGGTGCATCGCTAAGTGTGACAGTACCTTTATACATTGATCATTGGCAACATTATACACAGGAGCTCTGTATATAGTGCCAGTGTACAGATAATACAGTGATCAACAGTGTCATTATACACAGGAGCTCTGTATATAGTATTAGATTCAAAATTAAAAGCAACAGATGTGACATACACAATAGAATAGGAAAAGATCACCTATTAAAATTAAAACGGACAAAAAATGGTTCTACACCATATTAAGACTTAATCATATGAAAGAGGAGATGTATAAATGAACCAAAATACAAAAGGTATAAAATATATATATAGAATCATAGAATCGTAGAGTTGGAAGGGACCTCCTGGGCCATCTGGTCCAACCCCCTGCTCAAAGCAGGATTCGCTAAATCATCCCAGTCAGATGTTTGTCCAGCCTCTGTTTAAAGACTTCCATTTAAGGAGAACTCACCACTTCTCGTGGCAGCTTGTTCCACTCATTGATCACTCTAACTGTCAAAAAGTTTTTTCTAATATCTAATCTGTGTCTCCTCCCATTCAGTTTCATCCCATTGCTTCTAGTCTTTCCTTGTGCAAATGAGAATAAAGTTGATCCTTCTACAATGTGACAGCCCTTTAGATATTTGTAGACAGCTATTAAGTCTCCTCTCAGTCTTCTCTTTTGCAAACTAAACATTTCCAAATCCTGCAACCTTTCCTCATAAGACAGGGTTTGCAGACCGGTCACCATTCTGGTCGCTCTTTTCTGAACTTGCTCCAGTTTGTTGATGTCTTTTTTAAAATGTGGTGCCCAAAACTGGACACAATATTCCAGATGAGGTCTGACCAAAGACGAGTAGAGGGAAATAATGACTTCACGTGATCTAGACTGTATGCTTCTGTTAATACATCCTAGAATTGCATTTGCCTTTTTTGCTGCTGCATCACACTGTTGACTCATATTTAGTCTGTGATCTATTAGTATACCCAAGTCTTTTTCACATGTGCTGTTGCTTAGCCCTATTCCTCTCATTCTGTATATGCTTTTTTCATTTTTATTGCCCAGATGTAGTACTTTGCATTTTTCCCTGTTAAAAACCATTCTGTTAGTTGCTGCCCACTTCTCCAGTTTATTTATATCTTTTTGAATCCTCTCTCTCTTCTCTAGTATTAGCTATCCCTCCTAGCTTTGTGTCATCAGCAAATTTAATCAGTTTACCCTCAATTCCTTCATCTATATCGTTGATAAAGATGTTGAACAATACAGGGCCCAGGACAGAGCCCTGTGGTACCCCACTTGAGACATTCTTCCAGCTGGATGTGCAGCCATTTACGACCACTCTTTGGGTCCGATCACTAAGCCAGTTATGAATCCACCTAACAGTTGCCTTGTCCATTCCATACTTAGTCATTTTTTCAATAAAAATTGTATGAGATACTTTGTCAAATGCTTTGCTGAAGTCAAGATATACTATATCTACAGCATTTCCTTGATCCACCCAATCAGTGATTCCATCATAGAAGGAAATTAAGTTAGTCTGACATGACTTATTAGTAACAAACCCATGCTGACTCTGTTTAATCACTTCATTCTTATCCAGGTACTGACATACATGTTGTTTAATAATTTGCTCAAAGATCTTTCCTGGTATAGAAGTCAGACTCACGAGCCTATAGTTGTCTGGGTCCACCTTCTTCCCCTTTTTGAAGATAGGAACAACATGTGCTCTTCTCCAGTCTTCTGGGACTTCTCCTGTTCTCCAAGAATTTTCAAAGATTATGGAGAGGGGTTCAAAAATTTCTTCTGCTATCTCCTTCAGTACTCTGGGGTGTAATTCATCTGGACCTGGAGACTTGAATTCATTTAGGTTAGCTAAGTGTTTCCTCACTATATTTCTGTTTATAGATATCCTGGATTCTTCTATTCCCTTAATAGGACAGTGAAGAACAGTTGATGTTACATTTCCTTTCTGAGAGAAAACAGATGCAAAATAGGAATTTAAAAGTTCGGCCTTCTCAACATCCTGTCTTACCATTTCATCATTTTCATCCTGTAAAAATCCTATAGCATCTTTGACTTTTCTTTTACTTTTGACATATCCCCAAAATCCTTTATTATTGCTTTTGACATCTCTTGCAAGCCTCAATTCATTGTCAGCTTTAGATAATCTGATTTGTGCCCTGCTGGTTCTGCAGACAGCATTATATTCTTCTTTAGATATGCCTCCCTCTTTCCATTTTATAAACATTTTTTTCTTCCTTTTTAGCATGTGCTTAAGTTCTGTGTTCATCCATCCTGGCTTCCTTAAATGCTTCCTATTCTTCCCGCTTTTCGGGAAGTTTGTGATTGGTTTCTCTTTCTCCAATATTTTTTATTAATTAGATTCTTTTGTCTTTGTTCTTCCTTTCCACTTCTAATAGCAGAGTTCTCAATAGCATTTGTCAGGTGTATGGCTTTTTCTGGTCTTTTGCTTCCTTTGCCATGGTGTTCTAGTTTAAAGCTCTCCTTACAAGTGTAGCAAGGCGACTTCCAAATACATGTTTTCCAGTCTTCGTAAGGTGCACCCCATCTCTAGCAAGTAGTCCATCGTAAAGGTAATTCACTCCGTGATCCATAAATCCAAATCGTTGCTGACAGCACCATCGACATAGCCAGTTGTTCACCTGCAGAATCTTATTCCACCTCCTTGTTCCATGGCCATCCACTGGGAGGATGGAAGAGAAGACCATGTGCGCTCCCAGTTCTTTCACTTTCTTGCCTAAGTCTTCAATGTCTCTGCAGATGGTTTCCAGGTCGTTTCTTGCGGTGTCATTTGTCCCCACATGTAGTAGCAGGTGTAGGTCTGAAGAGTCCTGATATCCTGTCAGACACATCTTTAATTTTTGCACCTGGAAGACAGCACATTTCTCTTGAAGTTATATCCGGTCTGCAGATAGCGGCCTCTGTTCCTCTCAACATGACCACCACTCTCCGTTTCTTCTTCACAACATTTTTCTTTCTCCATCCAGGAGGACTCTGAAGGCGTACAAGGTTGCTGTTTGTGGGCAAAGTCTTATCCTGATGTATTTCTTTATCGTTTTCCTGTGTGAGAGCCTGGTACTGGTTCCTGAGAAGTTTGGGTGCTGACTGCCTCCTGATCCTCCTGCTTCTCTGGGTCACATGTCTCCATTCCTATGTTTCTTCAGGTGCACTTCGAATTTCTTCTCTTTCTGTAACATGAAGAGATAATTCTGCTCTGTCTAAGAACTCTTCACCTTCCTTAATGATCTTCAATGTAGCTAACCTCTCTTCGAGATTTAGCAACTTTTCCTCCAACAGGGACACAAGCTTGCATTTGTGGCATGTGAAGTTTGGCTTTTCCACTGGTAAGTCTGTCAACATGTAGCAAGAAGTGCAGCTCACCAAATGGCTCCATGCCTCTTCCATATTGAGATTTGTTAAAAACGATGAAAGATGAGCCAAAATTCGGCACATGGTTTTCCGATTTCCTCTTTTCAGCTGCAACGGCCATAACCCAGTGATCGTTGAGCTCGCGGAGACTCTTCACTTATCCCAGAAGGCACTGGGAATATGCAAATGATCTCCTCAAGACTGTTCCCATTTATTTATATAAATAAATAAATCCCATATACTATCAATAAGGTGCATAAGTTAGCAGAAATGTGCAATATAATCAACAATTGTGTAATATGAGCAACTGTGCAAAATATGCAATGAAAAAAAAAAAAGTGGTGTACACAATGTGCTACCAACTGCTCCTTTAAGGAGATGTGCAACCATGTGAACACACTGCAATTGAAATGCAAATAAGCTGTGAAAGGGTCAATACCTACAATATAACAATAAAAGAATAGCTTCCACAATGTGCTAACAACAGCTCCTTTGAGGGAGTGTGCAAATAAACAAAGGAAGTGCAGATAAAGTGCAATTAGGCTGTGGCAAGGACAATACCTACAAAGTGTGACCTAGGCATCCCTAGGTATGTTTCATAGATGATTGCCTTCTTCCAGAGGAGTGTCATATAGTATTTGTCATGGTTAGGACATGGTTAATGTCCTGTTCTCACAGGGTTTACTTTTGCTGGCCTCTCTTTGGATCTGGGAGGGGTATTTATACTCACTGCAGACTAGCATTCTCTGTCAGCTATACTGTTATTCTGGCTGTGTGTCTGACCGGCCCCCCTGGTGTGCGTGTACTGCATTGCTTGTTTGATTTCCGTATATGACCCGGCCTGTCCCCTCACTCTGAACTCCGTCTCATGTTTTAGGTACTATTGTGTTCTCTGGTTCTGACCTCCTGGCTTGGCTATTGTTACTCCGCTACTGTTTGCCCCTATTGTACTGTCTATTGCCCGTTCTGGTTTTCTGATCTATTGCTACGTCCTGACTATCCGCTCTGTCTAACCCTTTGGTACTGTCCTGCTATCTCATGCATTGACCCCGGCTTGATCTGGTTTTTGCCCCTGTCCATGCCCCTTGGTAACCTGTCCCGTAGTTACCTTTCTAGGAGTTTCCCTGCAGCTCCTAGCTCTGTGGAGCTTAGGTCACGCCCCCAGCAGTCATGTGCTTCAGGTCCTGATAGATTGAAGCACGCATTGTCACCGCTGCTGCCCTGCTCCACAGGTATCTTTGAGCACGTTTTTTTTGTACTCAGGACATGCGCACTGGCTCAGAGACTGAGTGTAGTGCTATGTTCATGACAGACATTATAGCTGACCGTTTCAGTTCTTTTTTTTTCTCTGAAGGAGAAAAAAAAAGCATGTTATCCTCATGGATCCCATACAAGCTTTGGATGATCAGGTCAAGCACCTGACCCAAATGTTCCATAAACTGAATGTGGAACAGCGCACGATGGCCCATACCCAGCAACAGTTGGTGGTTACTGTGCAGGGGGCTGTCGATGCAGGGGCTTCTAGTTCTGGGGGTAGAGATGTGTCATTAGCGTCCCCCGAATCTCCGGTCAAATTGCCAGACCCTTTCTCAGGGGATAAAAGGAGTTCAGGTCTTTCAGAGAAGGATGCAACCTTTTTTTTTCTCTAAGGCCCCGCTCCTCCGGGATTGAGTTCCAGAGGGTGGGGGTCATTATTTCCCTACTTCGGGGGGCTCCACAGGCATGGGCTTTTTCTCTCTCTTCCTCTACTCCTGAACGTATGTCTGTCAATTTGTTCTTTGAGGATCTGGGGCACATTTATGATGAGCCTGATAGAGTGCGTCTGGCAGAGAATATGGTGATGAGTGTGACACAGGGGAGGCACTCTGCTGAATGGTTCTGCTCAGAGTTTAGACGTTGGATGTCCGAAGTATCCTGGAACGACGCCACCCTGAGAGGGTTGTTTCTCAGGTGCCTGTCTGACCGTCTGCAGGACGCTCTGGCATTACATCCGCCTCCTGATACCCTGGAGGACACCATGATGCAGGCGGTTCATATGGACCGGAGACTCCGTGCTAGAGGAATGATGCAACAAGAGTCTCCCTTGTACCCCAAATTGTGTGACACTGCAACTGTATCTGAGCTCATGGAGGTTGGGTCAGTCTCGGTTAAGGAGAAAGAGAGAAGGCACCGTAGAGACAACCTACTATGCTTTTACTGTGGAGCTTCTGGACATTGGAAAAGGAATTGCCCCTCCTGCCCTTCTTCAGCGAAACCATCAGAGAAACGACTGAGTCTGGGCAACAATCGAGGATATTGTCCAGACTCCCAGGTACATTTCTTCTCACGTATAAAAATGGTGCTCCAGGTTGAATTGGAACTTGCTGGTGGTCCTGTTATGACCACCGCCTTTGTCGACTGTGGTTCCTCCATTAATCTGATTGATGCCCAAGTTGTGACTCTTAATAAGATAGGGACAGTTAGGTTAAAAGACCCTGTTAAAATAGTGGCTGTGGATTCATCCCCTCTTACCCGGGATGGAATTTGTTTTATGTCTGAAGTTTTTTCTATGAAAGTGGGTTCCACTCATGTGGAAAATTTAAGTTGTTTCATTATGAATAATCTGCCTGCAGGACTGGTATTGGGGATGACCTGGTTGCAACACCACAATCCTCTTATTGATTGGGTGAAGGGGGAGATCAGCCGATGGAGATGTAATGATATTGGTCTGTGTTGTAACCCGGTTCCTTTTGTCAGTCCGATAAAATCTGTATCTGTGTCATCTGTTGGTCTGGAGGGTATTCCGGAGTACCTGAGAGACTTTAAAGATGTGTTTTCCGAAAGCGAGGCTGAGGCGCTCCCACCACATAGACCATATGATTGTGCTATCGATTCAGTACCTGGAGCCAAATTACCCAAGGCTCGTTTGTTTAATTTGTCCGGGCCTGAGCACCAAGCTATGAAAAACTACATTAAAGAAGCCTTTGCAAGGAGCATATTCGGCCCTCGGTCTCACCCGTGGCAGCGGGGTTTTTCTTTCGACTTTTGAGAACTGAACAAAATTACTGTTAAGAACACGTACCCTCTGCCATTGATTCCTGATCTATGCAATCAACTCACGGGGGCCAAATGGTTTTCTAAGCTCGATCTACAAGGGGCTTATAACCTTATAAGGATCCGGGAGGGGGACGAATGGAAAACAGCATTCCTGACAACTGAGGGGCTGTTTGAAAACCTTGGTTATGCCCTTCGGCCTCACTAACGCTCCTGCGGTTTTTCTGAACTTTATTAATGTTGTTTTTTCTGACTTGATTGGACGTTATGTAGTCATTTACCTGGATGACATCTTGATTTACTCTGAGGACAGTCAGTCTCACTTGCACCATCTGTGTACGCTTATTATGAGACTCCGGGAGAAGCATTTGTATGCTAAGCTGGAGAAGTGCTCATTCTTTATGCAAGAACTATCTTTTCTGGGTGTAATTGTATCCGGGGAGGGATTCCGCATGGATCCAGGGAAGGTTCAGGCCATTACAGATTGGGTACAGCCTCATGACTTGAAGGGGTTGCAGCGATTTCTGGGCTTCGCTAATTATTATAGGAAGTTCATTAAAGGGTTCTCGCAGGTGGAGAAACCCTTGACGAACCTCACTCTTAAAGGGGCAGATGTAAAAAATTGGTCTGTGGCCGCAAAAAATTCCTTCCTGGCATTAAAGAAGTGTTTTACTACAGCCCCTGTGTTGGTACAACCCGATTCGTCAAGACCTTTTATCGTCGAGGTCGACGCTTCGGAGGTGGGGGTGGGGGCAGTATTGTCACAGGGCCCCTCTACCCTGACTAACCTCAAACCCTGTGCCTTTTTCTCTAAGAAGTTCTCTTCGACCGAGAGAAACTATGATGTCGGTAACAGGGAATTGTTAGCAGTTAAATTGGCCTTCGAAGAATAGAGGCATTTTTTGGAGGGGGCCGCTCATCCCATTACGGTCATTACTGATCATAAAAACCTGGCCTATATCGAGTCTGCTAAGAGATTGACCCCCAGACAGGCTCGGTGGGCACTTTTTTTTTCTCGATTTTCATTTTACCATCACGTTCCGACCAGGGTCTAAAAATGTAAAGGCGGATGCCTTATCCCGAAGTTTTGATTCTGTGTCCCCTCCAGAACCTCCTTCCTCCATTCTTCAACCGGGAATGGTTGTAGCCGAAATCTCCTCTGAGTTACAGAGAGAGATTCTAGAAGCACAAGTACAAGCTCCCAGGAATAAACCCCCAGGTAAATTGTTTGTACCCGAACAATTCGTCCCACACTCCTTCAAGAATTTCATGATTCTGTGTTAAGTGCACACCCTGGTATTGCAGCTACCCGGGGGGCAGTAGCTAGCGGTTTTTGGTGGACCTCTATGGGTACTGATATAAAAAGGTTTGTGAATACTTTTGGGGTGTGCGCGCGCGCTCTAAAAGCTCTCAGGTCCGGCCGGCGGGGGAATTGGTGCCTTTGCCAATTCCAGATAAACCATGGACACACCTGTCCATGGACTTTATCACTAATCTTCCACCTTCCAAGGGCAACTCAGTGGTATGGGTAGTGGTTGATAGATTTTCTAAGCAAGCCCACTTTGTGCCATTACCTGCATTACCATCTGCTGAAACCTTGGCCCGCTTGTTTATACAGCACATTGTTTGACTGCATGAACCGCCTGTGAACGTGGTGTCAGACAGGGGTGTGCAATTTGTGGCCAGGTTATGGAGAGCGCTTTGTATGAAGTTGGGGGTCACGCTGTCATTCTCCTCTGCCTATCACCCGGAATCCAACGGACAAACTGAACGCACCAACCAGTCATTGGAGCAGATTCTGAGATGCCTGGCCTCCTGCAGACAGGAAGACTGGTGTGAGGTATTACCCATGGCAGAATTTGCATTCAACTGTCGGATTAATCAGTCTACCGGAAAGTCTCCCTTTCAGGTCAATTATGGGTTTGTTCCGCAGTTTGGGGAATTTTCCCGTATGGATTCGGATTGCCCTGGTGTCGAGGGGATGGTACAACAATTAAAAACCCTCTGGAAGGTGGTGCAGGGAAACATCTCCAAAGCCCAGAAGAAGTTCAAACATTTTGCAGACAGGAGGAGGGGGGTGGTTCCTGCGTTGACAGTGGGGGAAAAAGTCTGGTTGTCCACCTGTAACATCAAACTTAAAATACCCTCTATGAAGTTGGGCCCCAAATTTATTGGCCCATACAAGATTGTAGAGGTGATCAACCCGGTGGCGTAGGATTACAGTTGCCCACCTCCTTGAAAATCTCTAACGTCTTCCACAGGTCCCTATTAAAACCTGTGGGGACAGTTAGAGAAGATCCCTCATCTGTGGCTCCACCAGTGTTGGTAGAGGGTCAACTGGAGTACGAGGTAGGGCGCATTGTTGATTCGCGGTGAGTGCGCCGGAGACTTCAGTACCTTATCCATTGGAAGGGATATTCCGTTGAGGATCGGTCGTGGGTTCCAGCCAGTTCGGTGCACGCTGATCGACTGGTGTGGGCTTTTCATGCCAAATACCCTGAGAAACGCGGGGGTGCAGTGGCCCCCCCATTAAGAGGGTGGTACTGTCATGGTTAGGACATGGTTAATGTCCTGTTCTCACAGGGTTAACTTTTGCCGGCCTCTCTTTGGATTTGGGAGGGGTATTTATACTCACTCCAGACTAGCATTCTCTGTCAGCTATACTGTTATTCTGGCTGTGTGTCTGACCGACCCCCCTGGTGTGCGTGTACTGCATTGTTTGTTTGAATCCCGTGTATGACCCGGCCTGTCCCCTCACTCTGAACTCCGTCTCACGTTTTAGGTACTATTGTCTTCTCTGGTTCTGACCTCCTGGCTTGGCTATTGTTACTCCGCTACCGTTTGCCCCTATTGTACTGTCTATTGCCTGTTCTGGTTTTCTGATCTATTGCTACGTCCTGGCTATCCGCTCTGTCTAACCCTTTGGTACTGTCCTGCTATCTCGTGCATTGACTCCGGCTTGATCTGGTTTCCGCCCCTGTCTATGCCCCTTGGTAACCTGTCCCGTAGTTACCTTTCTGGGAGTTTCCCTGCAGCTCCTAGCTCTGTGGAGCTTAGGTCACGCCCCCAGCAGTCATGTGCTTCAGGTCTTGATAGTTTGAAGCTAGCATTGTCACCACTGCTGCCCTGCTCCACAGGTATCTTTGAGCACGTTTTTTTGTGCTCAGGACATGCGCACTGCCTCAGTGAACGAGTGTAGTGCGGTGTTTATGACAGTATTAGTGTACAAGTAATACAGTGACCACTATTGACATTATACACAGGAGCTCTGTATATAGTGTCAGTGTACAGGTAATAGAGGGATCATTAGTGATATACACAGGAGCTCTGTATATAGCGTCAGTGTATAGGTAATACAGGGATCACTAGTGACATTATATAGAAGTGATCTGTATATATTCTCAGTGTATAGGCAATATAGTGATCACCAGTGACATTATACACAGGCGCTCTGTATATAGTGTCAGTGTACAGGTAATACAATGATTACCGGTGACATTATACACAGGACCTCAGTATATAGCGTATAGTGTACAGGTAATACAGTGATCACCAGTGACTTTATACACAGGAGCTCTGTACACAGTATATAATGTATAGTGTGTGTGTACATGTAATACACTGACTCACCAGTGACGTCTGCATTTGAAGTCCTTCATCTTCGCTTTTCTTCTTCAACCAGCACAGACCGCCATAATTTCTTCCAGCCAGGACTCATCTCTGCAAAAAATAACATACAGTAATCAATAGCTGATCGCTTCCAGAGTACTTTCCCCACTTTTTCCCTGACTTCTACACTATGTCAGATGAAGAAGGAAAGCAATGTAGTGCCACCCTGCACAGTAACAGGACTTCCCTTCTGTTCCCTCCATGAAAACCCATTTCCTAAAAATTAAATTATATTACAGTAGTAATAATGTCTCTAATTGGACCCTAAAGAAATTATGTTCCCCACTTGTTACCATAATCTATTTATAGCATGTTCCTCATTCTAACCTTCGAACAGTAATTAAGTCCCTCACCCTGGTCCCCTTTATTTAATAATTTCCCAAGCCTGGCCCCCTATATTTTATAATATGCTCCAGCCTGGCCCCCTTTATTTTATAATATGCCCCAGCCTGTCCCCCTATGTCCCTTGTCCAGCATGGCCCCCCAGATATCCATCCTGCACCCCCAGCTATACATACTGGCCCTCATATGTCCCTTGTCCTGCCGCAACATGTATCTCTCCTGGACCCCCATATATCCTTCCTGGGTCCTTTGTCCTGGCTCCCCCATATATCCTTCCAGGCCCCCCATATATATGCATCCTGCCGCCCAATATATGTGCTTCCTGGTCTCTTGCCCTGCCCCCCCATATATCCATCCTGGACCCATATATATACAACCTGGCTCCCCCATATATATTCATCCTGGCCCCCCATATAAAGTAGATGCATCCTGGTCCCTTTTCCTGCCCTCCTCCCCCATAAATCCATCTTGGCTTCCCATATATATGCATTCTTGCTGTACCATATATATGCATCCTGGCTCCCCATATATCCATCCTGGTCCCTTGTCCTGCCCCTCCCCCATATAGCCTTGCTGGCCCCCTATATATGCATTCTAGCCCCCTCATATATCCATCCTGCTCCCCCTCCATATATCCATCCTGGCCCCCATATATCCATCCTAGCCACCCCATATATGCATCCTGGCCCCCCATATATATGCATCCTGGTCCCTTGTTCTGCCCCCCCATAAATCCATCCTGGACCCCATATATATGGATCCTGGCTCCCCAATATATCCATCTTGGCACCCCATATATCCATCCTGGCCCCCCATATGTATCCATCCTGGTCCCTTTTCCTGCCCCCATATCTCCATCCTGGCCTCCCTATATATCCATCCATCCCCTTGTCCTGCCCCCATATCTTCATCCTGGCCCCCCGTATGTGCATCCATCCTGGCCCCCTGTATGTGTATCCAACTTGGCCCCCGTATGTGTATTCATCCTGGTCCCCGAATGTGTATCCATCCTGGCCCCCTGTATGTGTATCCATCCCCACCCTCATGTGTATCCATCCTGGCCCCCGTATGTGTATCCATCCTGGCCCCCTGTATGTGTATACATCCTGGCCCCCCATATGTGTATCCATCCTGCCCCCCCGTATGAGAGAGAGAGAAGAAAAAAAAAACATTCCTCTTACCTGCCTGCACTCCTGGCGGCGTCCTTCTTCTCTGCAGTTCCGGCGTGCTCATGGTAAAATGGCCACCGACATAGCAAAGGTCGGCGGTGAATGTTCCCCCTTCTCATGCGGTGCATGACACTGACGTCATACATCGGTGACGACGGGTGCACACTTGCCAGTATTGATCAGGAAATGTGCCGCGGCCGTTCAGGTAATGAACGCTCCGTGTGTGCACCCCTGCACATACGCGGCCTGTGCTTTTAAAAGGGATGCCTGAAGAAGGTGTTCCGAAATGCGCGTTGGGGCGGGCACATGGACCATCTGAGCCCTTGGCTACTTATATTATCAGGTGATGTAGCTGGTAACATTTGTCTTTATTATGTACTATTCTCACTAGAGATATAATTAAGCAATAAGTGGTATGTGTGATTTTTCCTTGGGGATATCTTGTGAGGTTTACATTGCCTTATTTATCCATTATAATAGTCTTTGTGTGTTACAACTAATCACCTGATGTTATTACTGGGTGTTAAAGACGTATATAATATACCGTTATCCTCTGATACGGGCATTCTATAATTCGGTGTACACCTAACATGAGGTCTGTCTATTGGTTTTTTATATGTATGTCCATTCTAATCCTTGCCTATTCATAAATTAATAAAGCAATTTTATTCTACTTTGGACCTTGTGGTTGTCTTTCTGATTTTTCCTCCCTCTCTGTGATTTACACATTTGAGAACCGGTCTTATTGATACGCATTCTATATGTTTGGGGTTAGTTATTTATTTATGATTTTTTTCTCTATATTCATTATAATCCTCTCCCCAACATACCAATGTTTGCCTCTAATCTCTTTTAAACTGCATGCTCGCAAATGCGAGAATCCTAACAAACAAGATGGAAGAACTAGAAGCAGAAATCTCTACAGGTAACTATGACATAGTGGGAATAACCGAGACATGGTTAGATGAAAGCTATGACTGGGTAGTTAACTTACAGGGTTACAGCCTGTTTAGAAAGGATCATAAAAATCAGAGAGGAGGAGGAGTTTGTCTTTATGTAAAGTTTTGTCTAAAGTCCACTTTAAGGGAGGATATTAGCGAAGGGAATGAGGATGTTGAGTCCATATGGTTCGAAATACATGGAGGGAAAAATAGTAACAAAATGCTCATTGGGGCCTGTTACAAACCCCCAAATATAATAGAAATCATGGAAAGTCTACAACTAAGGCAAATAGCTGAAGCTGCAACCCATAATGAGGTCCTTGTTATGGGGGATTTTAACTACCTGGATATTTACTGGGAAACAGACCTGCAATACCCATAAAGGCAACAGATTTCTGCTAATAATTTTTCTTAGTTATCTTTCACAATTGGTGCAGAATCCAACCAGAGGAGCAGCACTTTTAGACCTAACACTATCTAACAGACCTGACAGAATAACAAATCTGCAGGTCATCGGGCATCTAGGAAATAGCGACCACAATATTGTACAGTTTCACTTGTCTTTCGCTAGGGGGACATGTCAGGGGGTCACAAAAACAATGAACTTTAGGAAGGCAAAGTTTGACCAGCTTAGAGATGCCCTTAATCTGGTTGACTGGGACAATGTCCTCAGAAATAAGAATACAGAAAATAAATGGGAAATGTTTAAGAACATCCTTAATAGGCACTGTAAGCGGTTTATACCTTGTGGGAATAAAAGGATGAGAAATAGGAAAAACCAAATGTGGCTAAACAAAACAGTAAGAGGGGCAATTAACAGTAAAAAGAAAGCATTTAAACTACTAGAGCAGGATGGCCCCGTTGAAGCTCTAAAAACTATAGGGAGAAAAATACTTTAGCTAAAAATCTAATTAAAGCTGCGAAAAAGGAATCAGAGAAGCACATTACTAAGGAGAGTAAAACTAATCCCAAACTATTCTTCAACTATATCAATAGTAAAAGAATCATACGTGAAAGTGTAAGCCCCTTAAAGAATTGTGAGAAAAAAATGGTTGGAGATAACAAGGAAAAAACTAATATATTATACACCTTCTTCTCCCCTCTAATGATGGTGGAAAATAAAATGCTAGGTGAAATGCTGAGAGACAAAGAAAACCCTATATTAAGGGTCACCAATCTAATCCAAGAAGAGGTGCAAAACCGGCTAAATAAGATTAAAATAGATAAATCTCTGGGTCTGTATGGCATATACCCACGAGTACTAAGAGAACTAAGTAATGTAATAGACAAACCATTATTTCTTATATTTAGGGACTATATAGCAATGGGGTCTGTTCCACAGGACTGGCGCATAGCAAATGTGGTGCCAATATTCAAAAAGGGCTCTAAAAGTGAACTTGGAAATTATAGGCCAGTAAGTCTAACCTCTATTGTTGGTAAAATGTTTGAAGGATTTCTGAGAGATGTTATTCTGGATTGTCTCAATGAAGATAACTGTTTAACGCCATATCAGCATGGGTTTATGAGGAATCGCTCCTGTCAAACCAATCTAATCAGTTTTTATGAAGAGGTAAGCTATAGACTGGACCAAGGTGAGTCATTGGACGTGGAATATCTTGATTTTTTCAAAGCATTTGATACCGTGCCACACAAGAGGTTGGTACACAAAATGAGAATGCTGGGTCTGGGGGAAAATGTGTGTAAATGGGTAAGTAACTGGCTTAGTGATAGAAAGCAGAGGGTGATTATAAATGGTATATTCTCTAACTGGGTCGCTGTGATGAGTGGGGTACCGCAGGGGTCAGTGTTGGGACCTATTCTCCAACATATTAATGATCTGGTAGAAGGTTTACACAGAAAAATATCGATATTTGCAGATGATACAAAACTATGTAAAGCAGTCAATACAAGAGAAGATAGTATTCTGCTACAGATGGATCTGGATAAGATGGAAACTTGGGCCGAAAGGTGGCAGATGCAGTTTAACAATGATAACTGTAAGGATATACACATGGGAAGAAGGAATCAATATCACCATTACACACTGAACGGTAAACCACTGGGTAAATCTAACATGGAGAAGGACTTGGGGATCCTAGCTAATGATAAACCTACCTGGAGCAGCCAGTGCCAGGCAGTGGCTGCCAAGGCAAACACGATCATGGGGTGCATTAAAAGAGGTCTGGATACACATGATGAGAGCATTATACTGCTTCTGTGCAAATCTCTGGTTAGACCGCACATGGAGTACTGTGTACAGTTTTGAGCACCGGTGTTCAGGAAGGATATAATGGAACTAGAGCGAGTACAAAGGAGGGCAACAAAATTAATAAAGGGGATGGGGGAACTACAACATCCAGAGAGATTAGCAAAATTAGGATTATTAGTCTAGGAAAAAGACGACTGAGGGGCGATCTAATAACCATGTATATATATATAAGAGGCATCGTGATTACTCGCTAATCCCACCCCCTGCACAGTAGCTCCACCCCCCACCACATCACCACACATAATCCCGCCCCCCACCACATTACCACACACAATCCCGCCCCCCACCACATTACCACACATAATCCTGCCCCCCACCACATCATCACACATAATCCCGCCCCCACCACATCACCACACATAATCCCGCCCCCCCACCACATTACCACACATAATCCCGCCCCCCACCACATTACCACACATAATCCCGCCCCCCACCACATTACCACACATAATCCCGCCCCCCACCACATCGCTACACATAATCCCGCCCCCACCACATCACCACATTCAATAAGATTGGCTGGCGTTCTCCTACCTGATCCTGTATTCACACATGGTCAATTATACACTGCATTCTCTAGAGTAACAAGTTGTAAAGGTCTTTCAGTTCAAATTGTACCTGGTAGAAGTCAAGGAAAGATCTTTGAAAATGATGAAAATGACTATACATTTAATTGTGTTTACAGAGAAATTTTAACTTAATTTATGTTTCGTTATGAAATTTGTTGAGATGCTGGAATGAATAAAAAACGCACATCTTACTGAATCCAGTTTGTTTTTGATTTTGCACTGTGAATAAAATGTATCATTAGTATTATTCAGATTTTTAATGATTATTAGTGTTATTAACTTCATTTTAATTTAACCCCTTAGCGACAGAGCCAGTTTGCAGCTTAATGACCAGGCCAATTTTTACAATTCTGACCACTGTCCCTTTATGAGGTTATAACTCTGGAACGCTTTAATGGATCCTGCTGATTCTGAGATTGTTTTTTCGTGACATATTGTACTTCATGTTAGTGGTAAAATTTCTTCGATAAGTCTTGTGTTTATTTATGAAAAAAACAGAAATATGGCAAAAAAATTTAAAATTTTGCAATTTTAAAACTTTAAATTTTTATGCCCTTAAATCAGAGAGATGTGTCACATAAATTTCTTAATAAATAACATTTCCCACATGTCTACTTTACATCAGCACAATTTTGGAAGCAAAATTTTTTTTGTTAGGAAGTTATAAGGGTTAAAAGTTGACCAGCGATTTCTCATTTTTACAACAAAATTTACAAAGCCATTTTTTTTAGGGACCACATCACATAACCCTTTAAGTGCTTCACAGGAACGAAAGCAATGTGGATGGAAAAAATTAACATTTAATTTTTTTTGGAAAAAAATTACTTCAGAACCAATTTTTTTTATTTTCACAAGTGTTAAAAGAGAAAATCAACCACAAAATTTGTTGTACAATTTCTCCTGAATACGCCGATATCCCATATGTGGGGGTAAACCCCTTTTTCAGCACATGGCAGAGCTCGCAAGGGATGGAGCACCGTTTGACTTTTTCAACGCAGAATTGGCTGGAATTAAGATCGGATGCCATGTTGCGTTCGGAGAGCCCTTAATGTGCCTAAACAGTGGAAAACTCCAACAAGTGACCCCATTTTGGAAACTAGACCCATTAAGGAAATTATCTAGATGTGTGGTGAGCACTTTGAACCTTCAAGTGCTTCACAGAAGTTTATAACGTAGAGCCGTGAAAATAAGAAATCCATTTTTTTTCCACAAAAATGATCTTTTCACCCTCAAATTTTTATTTTTACAAGGGTAACAGGAGAAATCATACCCCCACAGTTATTATGCGATTTGTCCTGAGTACGCTGATACCCCATATGTGGGAAGGAACCACTGTTTGGGCGCATAGGAGAGCTCAGAAGGGAAGGAGTGCCATTTTGGAATGCAGACTTTGATGGAATGGTCTGCGGGCATCATGTTGCGTTTGCAGAGCCCCTGATGGGCCTAAACAGTGGAAACCCCCAACAAGTGACTCCATTTTGGAAACTAGACCCCCTAAGGAACTTATCTAGATGTGTGGTGAGCACTTTGAACCCCCAAGCGCATCACAGAAGTTTATAAACGCAGAGCCGTGAAAATAAAAAGTCTTTTTTATTTCCACAAAAGTGATTTTTTAGACCCCAATTTTTAGACCCCCAAAGTTGGTAAATAGTGGAAACCCCTCAATTCTTGCTCCAACCCTAACCCCAACACACCCCTAACCCTAATCCCAACCCTAATCCCTAATCCTAATTCTAACCCTAATCCTAGTTCGCCCTAACCCTAACCCTAGCCCAACCCTAGCCTTAACCCTAGCCCAACCCTACCCTAACCCTTAACCCTAGCCCAACCCTAACCCTTAACCCTAGCCCAACCCTAACCCTAGCCTAACCCTAACCCTAGCCTAACCCTAACCCTAGCCTAACCCTAACCCTAGCCCTAGCCTAACCCTAACCCTAACCCTAGCCTAACCCTAACCCTAACCCTTATGGAAAACTGAAAAAAAAAATATTTTTTTTATTTCATTATGTGTGCCTATATAAGGGGGTGATAAACGGGGGGGTTATGTACTATTTTTATTATTTTGATCACTATGATCGTTTATCATAGTGATCAAAATAATGAATGGAATCTGCCAGCCGGAGCCAGCAGATTCCCGGCGGGCGCACTGCGCATGCGCCCGCCATTTTCAAGATGGCGGCGCCCATCGGATGACGCCGGCGGGCGCGGGACCACCGGGAGGGGACGGAGGACAAGGGAGAGGTACCGGGAGGGGACCGGGGGGGATCGGGGACCCTATTTCTCTATCCTCTGATGTGCGATCACATCAGAGGAAAGAGAAATTAAATGTAAAATCGCGGCTTTTTTCTTTTTTTGCGGTCGCCGTTATAGGGTTAATAACGGCGATCGCAAAAGCGGGGGTCGGTAAAAACCGACCGATTCATGTTCTCTGGGGTCTCGGCTACCCCTGGCAGCCGAGACCCCGGAGAAAATCCGACACTGGGGGGCGCTATTCACTTAAATCACAGCGCCGTGAATTAACGGCGCTGTGGTTTAAGTACCCTTAATTACCGCCGTTAAAAGGCGTATCGGCGGTCGTTAAGGGGTTAATTTACCACCTGCATAAGGGCTATTGAATGTTGTCATTATTTACTTTCGTTTAATCACCAGCAGCTTTAATTAGATTGCAATGAGCGTACCGAGTGTTAGTTGGCTGGAAACTGGAAGCTAGTAAGTATATAAGGGGACAATACAAATATCTCTCCGAAGATATGTTTATACCAAGGAATGTGATGGTCACAAGGGGGGCATTCTCTGGGTCTGGAGGAGAGAAGGTTTTTCCACCAACATAGAAGAGGATTCTTTACTGTTAGGGCAGTGAGAATCTGGAATTCCTTGCCTGAGGAGGTGGTGATGACAAGTTCAGTCAAGGGGTTCAAGAGAGGCCTGGATGTCTTCCTGGAGCATAACAATATTGGATCTTACATTTATTAGGTTCTTTAGAAGGATGTAGATCTGTGGATTTATTCTGACAGAATATAGGCTGAACTGAACGGACTAATGTCATTTTTAGGCCTTGCTAACTGTGTTCCTATGTTAGATACTCCTGCACCATCCTCTCCATTTGTTCACCACATGTCAGACTTGGACTCTGTTGTGGTGGTGCATGAGCTGGTCTAAAACATGTGTCAAAGGACTCACAGAAATTGAAAGAGAATTTTGAGCAACCAGCTCACCTTATTGGCATGTGGCGTGAGGAAACACGGGAACCGTGTAGTCATCACGTGGAAAAATCATAAAAGGAAAAAAAAATCCAGCTTCCAAAAAAATCCAAATTTATTGTGAATAAAAACAAAATCAAGTAGGATACAGCTCACATGGTTGTTAATCACAGCAACGCATTTCGAATGATAAATTGTTCTTTCTCAAAGCTGCTCAGCATGAGTAGTGACATGATTATATACCAACCCCAGCCAATAAAAATTCATTAAAGATCACCTGAAACACATGATGGCTCACATCATTAAAAACACAAAAAAATACACATACAAGAAAAAACATATATACAATAGCTGAACCCTAATAGTGAAACATAATCTCTTTACGTGCATTTAGACCAGCAGGATGACATGTATTCAGACAGAACATCCAATATGCCTCAAGCATCATTAAATGTCTCTTAGTGTCTCTTCCCCTTGCTGACGTAGTAAGTTTCTCAATGCCGTTAACCTGTAAGAATGCGTGCTTCTCTGATGACAAGTTGCAAAATGCTTAGATGCAAACGACATTGAACGATTCACACTGGTGGAAGAAACAATGTCAGTGATATGCTCCGAAATACAGACTTTAAGCATACGATTTGTACAGCCTATGTAACTGTAAGGAACGACGGAACGCACTAAGTAAAAATAAGAAATAAAGTGCGTTCGCCGCTCGGGGTCCACCGTGCAGTAGATGTTACACCGCTGCTAGGTAATGGCAGATGAGCAATATGGCGGTATACTGTGCACGGGTTAGATTGACCCGAAGTGTGCAAAGTGGGCTCTGTTCACACACAGAGGCGCCACAACATAAACATATGAAAACACTGAGCCTGTTAGTGTCACAGACCACAGGGAAATGCACACACGGTATCTGGTCACAGGAGCATGGCCAAGGCAGAGGAGCTGCGTCCATCTAGACCTATCGTGTGTGCGGCATCGCTACTGCGGCCGCCAAGGAGGGCTGCTACTGCAGCGTGGCATGGGGCACGACCTCTAGTCGACAAAGCTAGGAAGCAGGCGCAATGTCGGACGCTAGAGTAGAGGTGTGGTGTGCACAGTGGCCTAAGGCTTGCCACTGACTGGCGCTGACTGCTGCACTAATTCCCTATCCACATGTGTAATATCAGAGGGAAGGGGTTTCAAATGAGTCAGTCACCGGCGTCATACATCCGTCACCATACACACATTAGCTTGAAAAGTCTATACTAGCGCATGGCCGAACGGTCATGCACGCTTTTTATAGCCGTGGGGGACCTTCCAGATCTCCGAGATGGACCAATGAGATCTGGAGCAGGACCTGGGCACATGACTCCCGATCTCCAATGGGAGATCGCCTCGTGAGCATGCCCAGTAAGAGCACAGAGGAACTTAGTTTCTGGAGCGGTCTGCTGCAAAGTAATCTTCTCTGCAGTAGATCGACAGCAGGAGACCGCAGAATGTGAGGCTCTGGATTCCTGCAGAGCAGGCGCAGAAACCAGACGCCTAACATTACCCCCCTTTCTAGGGCCCCCTCCCCTCTGAGCCTTCCAATCCACCACCTTGTGCCCATCAGAGGCATAGGTATCAGACTCGTCCGAAGGCGAGTCTGATGTCCCTGTAGATGACACGGAAAACCGGGACACGTGGAAGGTATCAGAGGCGGCAAGATCGCCAGGTTTAAGAAGGGACACGTGGGAGACAACGGGAGCGGCAAAACCGCCCAGAGCATAGGTTGAAGTGGAACGCCGGTGTGTGTCGGCGGATGTTTCCACTCTCTGTTTAAGGAGGCTATCCCGAGCACATGAGGCGCATGTCCGAATATATTTTTTAATGTCCCGAGCCCTGTGCGGCCACCAATACAACCCTGCCAGGAGTTTTGTGGTCTGCATGTAGCCACAGTGACCACCCGCCCTGGACGCGTGTGCCCATGCGAGAACCTTCGGCCGAAGGCGAGGGGGGACAAAGGTCTTGCCTGGCGGCACAGAGCTTGGCCATTGCGGGGCCCCATTATCCTGGGGAACAGAGTGCTGACAGTGTTAGCCGCAAGTGGAGCTTAGTGCTGGATGCGCCTCGAGACTGGCTTGAGACACCTCCATGGGCTCTGGGAGTGAACACTCTGGCTCGGGTGATTCCAGAGGTTCAAAGAGGTTGGGAGCCAGAGTAACCCTCCAACTGGATTGAGCATGCTCCAGCCCACGCTCCGAGAAACGGAGATCAATACGGGTGGCAATGGTAATCAGCTCCTCCAGACTTACAGGAACCTCTCTAGTAGAAAGAACATCCTTAACATCCTCAGCTAAACCTCTCCAAAACACAGGGATGAGGGCTCTATCAGACCACTCCAGCTCGGAAGCCAGTGTCCAAAAACGAACGGCATACTGGCTGACCGAGGGAGATCCCTGAGTTAATGCAAGGAGCTGAAGAGAGGTATCGTGCGTGACCCGTGGTCCCAGGAAAACCTGCTTGATAGATGTTAAGAACTGAGTAGCGTTCCGAACCTCAGGGTCACCACGCTCCCACAGTGGGGTGGCCCACTCCAACGCCCTGCCCGACAGAAGGGAAATAATAAACCCCACCTTAGCCCGTTCCGTAGGGAATCGTGCAGCCAGTAACTCCAGCTGGACAGAGCACTGGCTCACAAAACCCCTACAGGAGGCGCAATCGCCAGAAAATTTATCGGGCAAGGGAGGCGGGAAACTGTTGGTGCTGGGGAGGACGTGGACATACGTGAAACCACCTCTGCGATCGCCTGTACAGCAGCCTCCGAAGACTTCGCCGCTGCGATAACACTCTCAAGAGTAGCCAACCGGCCCTCTAGCTGGTGAATGCACTGAAGGAGTTGCTGCTGATCTGCCATTACTAGCCGGACCTTGGTGCTAGTATAATGTTAGGAACGGCGGAACGCACTAAATAAAAATAAATAATAAAGTGCGTTCGCCGCTCGGGGTCCACCGTGCAGTAGATATTACACCGCTGCTAGGTAATGGCAGACGAGCAATATGGCGGTATAATGCACACGGGTTAGACTTCACCCGAAGTGCGCAAAGCGGGCTCTGTTCACACACAGAGGTGCCGCAACATAAACATACGAAAACGCTGAGCCTGTTAGTGTCACAGACCACAGGGAAATGCACACACGGTATCTGGTCACAGGAGCAGGACCCAAGGCAGAGGAGCTGCGTCCGTCTAGACCTACCATGTGTGCGGCATCGTTACTGCGGATGCCAAAGAGGGCTGCAACTGCAGCGCGGCGTAGAGCACGGCTGCTAGTCGACAAAGTAAGGAAGCAGGCACAATGTCGGACGCTAGAGTAGAGGTGTGGTGTGCACAGTGGCATAAGGATTGCCACTGACTGGCGCTGACTGCTGCACTAATTCCTTATCCATATGCGTAATATCAGAGGGAAGGGGTTTCAAATGAGTCAGTCACCAGAGTCATACACCCGTCACCATACACACATTAGCTTGAAAAGTCTATACTAGTGCATGGCTGAACGGTCATGCGTGCTTTTGATAGCCGTGCGGGACCTTCCAGATTTCCGAGATGGACCAATGAGATCTGGAGCAGGACCTGGACACATGACTCCCGATCTCCAATGGGAGATCGCCTCGTGAGCATGCCCAGTAGGAGCACAGAGGAACTTAGTCTCTGGAGTGGTCTGCTGCAAAGTAATCTTCTCTGCAGTAGATAGACAGCAGGAGACCACAAAATGTGAGGCTCTGGATTCCTGCAGAGCAGGCGTAGAAACCAGATGCCTAACAGTAACAAAGATTACATTCTGTACATTTAATGAAATAAACCACATTTCTACTGTTACAATTAATAAGCTGTTGTATCTTATATCATTGCTTATCGTCACTGTTACAAAATGAATGTGTTACAATGGAGTGGGCACATGTTCTCCATCTAGATGCACCACAATGATAAAATCCATTGTGATGTAACTAAGTACGTGACTTGATACTAGGATTGGAAAAACTTGGTGATAAAATATTAGCCAAAGTAGTGGCCTTTTTGGCCACTACTTGACAACCTGAGGCTAAAATAGTAGACAGGGTATGATCTTCATATAGAATAGGAATATTTTTAAGAATAAGGGATTTGATAACATTGAACTGAGGACTGTATTGGATTGAACACACTATTCTGTTATTCCTCATATCATTATTATCGTCCGATTTTGTAACTATCATGTCAGAACGCTTTTTCTTTTGTACAATTTTTTTAGCCCTATTAACAGACTAAACTGGCTAGCCTCTCTTTTTCAATTTGTCACAACATAAATCTACCTCCTGTTTATGGATAGTAGTATCACTACAATTCCTAGTGATCCTAGTCAAGTTACCTACTGGTATAGATCTAGTGGTATGACTAGGATGACTACTTGAGGCATGTAATACACTATTACCTGATAATGGCTTACAATAAGTTGATGTGATAATAGTACTGCCCTCAGCCCCCTGCAGTGTCAGATCCAAAAATGAAATAGTATAAGGGTCAATATTGCACGTGAACCGAAGACTGAATTAATTAGAATTACAAGTCCTGGTATGGCAGATACATCGCCGCTCCAATTAAGGAGTGTATCAGCGATGTATCGGTCATACCAAAATATGTTGGACAAAAAGGGGTTACTATCAGAGTATAAAATTAACTCCTCCCAATAGGACATGACCGAATTGGCTACTGAGGGTGAATGCTTACCACACTGAAGATAAAACTGTTGATCAAAAGAAAAATAATTATGATTCATTAAAAAGTATATAACTTGCATAATATAATTGCATAGATCAACAGTGTAGTCACTATATTTGTTCAAATGAAATTCAAGCGCTTTGATAATCACATTTTGTGGTATAGAAGTGTATAGTGCAATAACATCACAGCCAATCCAATGAAAATTATTACTCCATACAATGTTAGAAAGCTGATGAAGAACATCTTTGAAGTCCCTGCGAAACTGCTTCTGCCACTTACACTGCGGCTGGTAATGTCTTGGCGTTGACGAAATGATGTGCCGGAGGATGGAAGTCTAGAGCTTCAATGCACAATGTGTGCCTCACTGCTTTCTTGGGGAAAACCCCTCTTAAGGTTGTTTAAAAGCGAGTTTTGATACTCCAGCATATGCTGGTCCCTTTCCTGTGCGGGAAGCATCTTGCAAAATTTACTTTTACAGCGTGGATCTAACAGAGTGGCAACCCAATAGTCAGCACTATTTCGAATCATAACTATATGGGGATCATGTTGCAGATAGTGCACCAAGAAGGCACTCAAAGGTCCAAGCCTATGCTGTGTTGTTGGCTGGGTAACACTGATGCTTGTTTCCTCCGTCCCCTCCCGTTAACCAGGATTATCCTCTTCATCTGACAGTTGCTTACTCATCATCTCTTCATCCTCCATTTGTTCCACGGCTCTTGCACCTTCACTAACGGTTTGTCTGGTATCACAAGCCCCCCTCGATCGCAGTAATTCACCCTCCCTTGGCTCCCGCCCATGTGGCGACAGTCTGGAACTTTGAGAAATTGTTATCCCTTCCACATCCTCTTCTTCCTCTGGGACCACAACCTCCTCCTGCAGGCTATTCAAAGTCTGCTCCAGCATGTAGATAACCAAAATAGTGATGCTGATGATGGCGTAATCAGTGCTAACCATCTTAGTAGCCATTTTGAAACTGTGCAGAAGGGTGCAGAGGTCCTTAATCTGTGCCCACTTCATAAATGTGATATGCTCCACGTCCATAGTACTTTGTCCCAGGCTATATGACATGACATACTGTAGTGTGAATATAAAAATGGCTATTGTGAGTCCATATTTAAATATACAGAATGCATTCAATTTTTTTTGTTAGGAAGTTATAAGGGTTACAAGTTGACCAGCGACTTCTCATTTTTACAACACCATTTTTTTGGGACCACATCACATTTTAAGTCACTTTGAGGGGTGTATATGATAGATAATAGCCAAAAATGACACCATTCTAAAAACTGCACCCCTCAAGGTGCTCAAAACCACATTCAAGACATTTATTAACCCTTCAGGTGCTTCGCAGGAATTTTTGGAATGTTTAAAAAAAATGAACATTTAACTTTTTTTCACAAAATTTACTTTAGATCCAATTTTATTTTACCAAGGGAAACAGGAGAAATTGGACCCAAAAAGTTGTTGTGCAATTTGTCCTGTGTACGCTGATACCCCATATCTCCAGGTAAACCACTGTTTGGGAACATGGCAGAGTTTGGAAGGGAAGGAGCGCCGTTTGACTTTTCAATGTAAAATTGGCTTGAATTGAGATCGGACACCATGTCGCGTTTGGAGAGCACCTGATGTGCCTAAATAGTGGAAATCCCCCACAAGTGACACCGTTTTTGAAAGTTGACCCCCTAAGGAACTTATCTAGATGTGTGTTGAGCACTTTGAACCCCCAAGTGCTTCACATAAGTTTACTGTATAACGTAGAGCCGTAAAAATAAAAAATCATATTTTTTCCACACAAATGATCTTTTTGCCCCCAATTTTTTATTTTCCCAAGGGTAACATGAGAAATTGGACCCCAAAAGTTGTTGTGAAATTTGACCCGAGTATGGTGATACCCCATATGTGGGGGTAAACCACTGTTTGGCGCATGGCAGACGCTTTTTATTGCAAAAAATAGTTTTTGCATCACCATATTTTGAGAGCTATAATTTTTCCAGAGTCATATGAGGTCTTGTTTTTTTGCGAGACGAGTTGACATTTTTATTGGTACCATTTTGAGGCATATGACTTTTTTATTGCTTTTTATTCTGATTTTTGGGAGTCAGAATGAAGAAAAAACAGCAATTCATGTGTGGTAAATTTGATAAAGCAGTTTTATTCTTTGATTTAGTACGATTACAGCAATACCTCATTTATATCATTATTTTATGTTTTGGCACTTTTATACAATAAAAACTATTTTATACAAAAAATTATTTTGCATTACCTTATTTCAGAGAGCTATAAGTTTTTCATTTTTCTGGTGATGGAGCTGTATGGGGGCTTGTTTTTTGCAGGACGAGTTGATATTTTTATTGGTACCATTTTTAGGCACATGACATACATTTTTTTATCACTTTTTATTCCGATTTTTGTGAGGCAGAATGAACAAAAATCAGCAATTCATGAATTTCTTTTGGGGGGCGTTTATACCGTTCCGTGTGTGGTAAATTTGATAAAGCAGTTTTATTCTTCGAGTCAGTATGATGACAGCGATAACTCATTTATATCATTTTTTTATGTTTTGGCACTTTTATACAATAAAAACTATTTTATATAAAAAATTATTTTGCATCACTTTATTCTGAGAGCTATAAGTTTTTCATTTTTCTGGTGATGGAGCTGTATGGGGGCTTGATTTTTGCAGGACGAGTTGATATTTTTATTGGTACCATTTTTGGGCACATGACATTTTTTCATTGCTTTTTATTCTGATTTTTGGGAGGCAGAAAGAACAAAAGCCAGCATTTCATGAATTTCTTTTTTTGTGGGTTATACCATTCTGTGTGTGGTAAAATTGATAAAGCAGTTTTATTCTTCGGGTCAGTACGATTACAGTGGTACCTCATTTATATCTTTTTTTCATGATTTGGAGATTTTATACAATAAAAACTATTTTATATAAAAAATGATTATTTTTGCATTGCTTTATTCTGAGAGCTATAACTTTATTTTTTTGCTGATGATGCTGTATAGGGGCTTGTTTTTTGCAGGACAAGATGACATTTTCAGAGGTACCATGTTTATTTATGTCCATCTTTTTGATCACATGTTATTCCACTTTTTGTTGGCAGTATGATGAAAAAGCAATGTTTTTTGCCCTTATTTAATGGTGTTCACTAAAGGTGTTAACTAGTGGGACCAAATATGCGTAGTTTTATTGTTTAGATTTTTTTTCATTCAAATATTAATTTGATAGAATAAATATTGATTCTTTTATTATTATTATTTATTTATTTTTTTATTAAATATTTTTACAATTATTTAATTTTTTTTTTACTTTTTTCTACGGGACAATCATTTTGTGCAGGCTGATGGCTTCTATAGCATTCAGATGAAGCATCATCTGCATGCTATAGAAGCTGTCAATATAACCTTGAAAAATAGGAAAAGGGAAAGGGATGTGTGCTCACCAAAATAGTCCTGTAAGCCGGTCGTGCCTATGGATCAAATGGCTGACCACCATGTGTAGCAAACATAAGAAGAGAAGGAAGATCCGGCACTGAAGACTAGAGTTGAGCGAAACGGGTCGAAAAAATTCAAAAGTCGCTGACTTTCGCCAAAGTCGGGTTTCATGAAACGAAACCCGACCTCAGCGTGAGGTCGGCCACGAGGTCGGCGACTTTAGCGCCAAAGTCGCGTTTCAAAACATGCTTCAGCACCCTTTTCAGCCAATGAGGAAGAACGGACACTGTGGGCAATGTGATGACATAGGCAGCGGACCCCACCATCTTTGAGAAGGGCATGCAAGTGATTGGCTTGCTGTGGGGGGCGTCACAGGGGGTATAAAAGGGCGTGCACGCCGACCGCCATCTTACTTCTGCTGATCTCAGTATAGGGAGAGATGCTGCTGCTGCAGATTCTGTAGGGAGAGCGTTAGGCAACCAGTCACTGTGCAGTGCAAGGGGAGGCTATATTTTGGTGGATCAGCTCTGTTGGTTGTTAGGCTGCCTTATAAGGCTACCTGATAGCTGCATTGCTGGTTTCACACTGCTTTGCAAACTGCTTTTTTAAAAGCAATCCTTTTTTTTTTTTGTCCTGGTGAGATACTGAGCGTGCATTTTTTCACACCGTAAAGCGGTGTACGCTGCTCTCTCAGTACCATGTAACGGCTGTTATCACGGCCACAGTGAAGCTAAGGGTGTGACTTTGTAAGGATAAGTCGAGGAGTTGTTCCGTTCTTACAGACCTCCACCTTATAGTTTTGTCTGTTTTTCAAACAGTCTAGTCTATTTGCTGTTTGATTACATTCAAAACTATAGAGAGACAGCGTGTGTCAGTCCATATACTAAAAAAACACGGAGCTTGACAATTTAACATACACCAGACAGCGGTGTACGTGCACGCTGCTCTCTCAGTACCGTGTAATGGCTGTTATCACGGCCACAGTGAAGCTAAGGGTGTGGCTCTGTAAGGATAAGTCGAGGAGTTGTTCCGTTCTTACAGACCTACACTCTAGGGAGATTCCAATCCTGTCCTGTCCTATTTAACATTTTTCACACCTGCCAAATAAATCCTGTCATACAGCGGTGTGATATACACTGGGCCTGACACAATACATCAGTGTCCAGAAGTGTGTAAGGACATTCCATTTCTCCCATCCTATACAACATTTTTCACACCTGCCAAATTCATTCTGTTATACAGCGGTGTGATATACACTGGCCTGACACAATACATCAGTATCCAGAAGTGTGTAAGGACAATCCATTTCTGCCATCCTATGTCACATTTTTCACACCAGCCAAATTCAGCCTGTCATAGAATCATATAATCATAGAATCGTAGAGTTGGAAGGGACCTCCTGGGCCATCTGGTCCAACCCCCTGCTCAAAGCAGGATTCGCTAAATCATCCCAGTCAGATGTCTGTCCAGCCTCTGTTTGAAGACTTCCATTGAAGGAGAACTCACCACTTCTCGTGGCAGCTTGTTCCACTCATTGATCACTCTAACTGTCAAAAAGTTTTTTCTAATATCTAATCTGTGTCTCCTCCCATTCGGTTTCATCCCATTGCTTCTAGTCTTTCCTTGTGCAAATGAGAATAAAGTTGATCCTTCTACAATGTGACAGCCCTTTCGATATTTGTAGACAGCTATTAAGTCTCCTCTCAGTCTTCTCTTTTGCAAACTAAACATTCCCAAATCCTGCAACCTTTCCTCATAAGACAGGGTTTGCAGACCGGTCACCATTCTGGTCGCTCTTTTCTGAACTTTCTCCAGTTTGTTGATGTCTTTTTTAAAATGTGGTGCCCAAAACTGGACACAATATTCCAGATGAGGTCTGACCAAAGACGAGTAGAGGGAAATAATGACTTCACGTGATCTAGACTGTATGCTTCTGTTAATACATCCTAGAATTGCATTTGCCTTTTTTGCTGCTGCATCACTCTGTTGACTCATATTCAGTCTGTGATCTATTAGTATACCCAAGTCTTTTTCACATGTGCTGTTGCTTAGCCCTATTCCTCCCATTCTGTATATGCTTTTTTCATTTTTATTGCCCAGATGTAGTACTTTGCATTTTTCCCTGTTAAAAACCATTCTGTTAGTTGCTGCCCACTTCTCCAGTTTATTTATATCTTTTTGAATCCTCTCTCTTCTCTAGTATTAGCTATACCTCCTAGCTTTGTGTCATCAGCAAATTTAATCAGTTTACCCGCAATTCCTTCATCTAAATCATTGATAAAGATGTTGAACAATACAGGGCCCAGGACAGAGCCCTGTGGTACCCCACTTGAGACATTCTTCCAACTGGATGTGCAGCCATTTACGACCACTCTTTGGGTCCGATCACTAAGCCAATTATGAATCCACCTAACAGTTGCCTTGTCCATTCCATACTTAGTCATTTTTTCAATAAGGATTGTATGAGATACTTTGTCAAATGCTTTGATGAAGTCAAGATATACTATATCTACAGCATTTCCTTGATCCACCCAATCAGTGATTCCGTCATAGAAGGAAATTAAGTTAGTCTGACATGACTTATTAGTTACAAACCCATGCTGACTGTTTAATCACTTCATTCTTATCCAGGTACTGACATACATGTTGTTTAATAATTTGTTCAAAGATCTTTCCTGGTATAGAAGTCAGACTCACCGGCCTATAGTTGCCTGGGTCCACCTTCTTCCCCTTTTTGAAGATAGGAACAACATTTGCTCTTCTCCAGTCTTCTGGGACTTCTCCTGTTCTCCAAGAATTTTCAAAGATTATGGAGAGGGGTTCAAAAATTTCTTCTGCTATCTCTTTCAGTACTCTGGGGTGTAATTCATCTGGACCTGGAGACTTGAATTCATTTAGGTTAGCTAAGTGTTTCCTCACTATATTTCTGTTTATAGATATCCTGGATTCTTCTATACCCTTAATAGGACAGTGAAGAACAGTTGATGTTACGTTTCCTTTCTGAGAGAAAACAGATGCAAAATAGGAATTTAAACGTTCGACCTTCTCAACATCCTGTCTTACCATTTCATCATTTTCATCCTGTAAAAATCCTATAGCATCTTTGACTTTTCTTTTACTTTTGACATATCCCCAAAATCCTTTATTATTGCTTTTGACATCTCTTGCAAGCCTCAATTCATTTTCAGCTTTAGATAATCTGATTTGTGCCCTGCAGGTTCTGCAGACAGCATTATATTCTTCTTTAGATATGCCTCCCTCTTTCCATTTTATAAACATTTTTTTCTTACTTTTCAGCATGTGCTTAAGTTCTGTGTTCATCCATCCTGGTTTCCTTAAATGCTTCCTATTCTTCCCTCTTTTCGGAATTGTTAACAATTGTGCTTTGAGAATTTCATTTTTCAAGATTTCCCATCCTTCCTGGACATTTTTGTCTTTAAGGATATCCAGCCATACAGCGGTGTGATATACATTGGGCCTCACACCATACATCAGTGTCCAGAAGTGTGTAAGGACAATCCATTTCTGCCGTCCTATGTCACATTTTTCACACCAGCCAAATTCAGCCTGTCATACAGCGGTGTGATATACATTGGGCCTCACACAATACATCAGTGTCCAGAAGTGTGTAAAGACATTCCATTTCTCCCGTCATATATCACATTTTACACACCAGCCAAATTCAGCCTGTCATACAGCAGTGTGATATACACTGGCCTGACACAATACATCAGTGTCCAGAAGTGTGTAAGGACATTCCATTTCTCCCGTCATATATCACATTTTACACACCAGCCAAATTCAGCCTGTCATACAGCAGTGTGATATACACTGGCCTGACACAATACATCAGTGTCCAGAAGTGTGTAAGGACATTCCATTTCTCCCGTCATATATCACATTTTACACACCAGCCAAATTCAGCCTGTCATACAGTGGTGTGATATACACTGGCCTGACACAATACATCAGTGTCCAGAAGTGTGTAAGGACATTCCATTTCTCCCGTCATATATCACATTTTACACACCAGCCAAATTCAGCCTGTCATACAGCAGTGTGATATACACTGGCCTGACACAATACATCAGTGTCCAGAAGTGTGTAAGGACATTCTATTTCTCCCGTCATATATCACATTTTACACACCAGCCAAATTCAGCCTGTCATACAGTGGTGTGATATACACTGGCCTGACACAATACATCAGTGTCCAGAAGTGTGTAAGGACATTCCATTTCTCCCGTCATATATCACATTTTACACACCAGCCAAATTCAGCCTGTCATACAGCGGTGTGATATACACTGGCCTGACACAATACATCAGTGTCCAGAAGTGGTAGGAGAATTAAATTCTCCCCTGTCCTATATACACCTTCTACGTTGTTTTACAGTTCCATATCGTTGGTGGAATTGTGGGTACATTTTTCAAAAAAATGAGGAAGTGTGGTGTAAGAGGCCGTATTAGTGGGCGGGGGTTGCCAGCTGTTAATGATGGTGTTGGTGTTGGATCTGCTGGTAGTGGCAAAAGCAAAATAACACCTAATGCAGGAGGTGTTAAGCCTGCGTCATTGTCTGGCTCCACAAGGCCTCGAAGGCTCCCTTTTCTGGGAGTAGGTAAACCGCTTTTAAAGCCGGAGCTTCAGGAACAAGTTTTGGCCTACATTGCTGACTCGGCCTCCTGCTCTATCGCCTCCTCTTCTGAACTTGTAAAAAATAAAAGCACTGAGTCGTCTTTGGAGGCTCATGGGCATGAACCACACCTTTCTTTGTGTCCTTCACCCCAACCAAAATTGAAGGATGCGGCAGGCCACACAACAGATTACTCCATGGAGCTGTTTTCACATACCATGCCTGGGTTATCAAGTGAAATGGTGAATTACACAGGCCAAGATGAATCTGACATGGAGTGCACTGATGTACAGCCACTGATAGATGATTCTGCTGGTACATTGAATCAGAGCACGACATTGTCCTCGCAGTGTACTGAGCCAGATTCTGACCCTGATGAAACTCAGGTGCCCCTTCCTGCATACTATACCACCATACACGGTGACACAGAGGAAGGTGCACATGACATTGAAGAGGAGGTGATGGATGACCCAGTTGTTGACCCAGATTGGCATCCATTGGGGGAAGAGGGTGCCGCTGCCAATAGCTACGAAGAGGAGGAGGAGCATCCACAGCAGGCATCGACATCGCAACAGCTGTTATCTGGCAGGCACGGAGCAGTCCAAAAATGGGTTACAAAAAGCCAAAAAGTTGCTGGACTGCTTGGCCAGACGGTCAAAATAGCACAGCGTGCAAGGACTCAAAATGTCTTCCATAGTAGGAAGAGTGCAGTGTGGCACTTTTTTGAACAAAATACTAATGATCAGGCCAAGGTTATCTGTAAGAAGTGCGCAAAGACCTTTAGCCGAGGGAAAAATCTGAAAAATTTGAATACCAGTTGCATGCTTAGACATTTAACCACCATACACTTGCAAGCGTGGACGGAACACCAAACCACATGTGCAAATGCTCCCAAAGAAGGTAGTCAGCAACGCTAGATTGTTTCCCCCACTGTAAGCCCACCAGTTAGCACAGCAGCAAATGTTGAGGTGTCGTTGCAAGGCCAAAGCTGTCAGGGAATCACAATGTTATATCAACGAAAGACTGAATCTAGGCCATCAGAAAGAACACCAACTCCATCACCATCATCAACCCTCTCTCAGTCCGCCCTGTCCACCGCTAGTTCCACCATAGGCATCTCGCAAGTCCAGCTCACCCTGCCAGAGACTATGAGTAGGACAAGAAAGTACTCATCCTCTCATCCGCGTACACTGGGTTTGAACGCCCACATTGCCAAAATAATCTCGTCAGAGATGATGCCCTATCGGTTGGTGGAAAGCGCAGCTTTCCTCGAACTCATGGACTACGCAGTACCACGCTATGAACTACCCAGTTGCCACTTTTTTCTTGCAAAGCCATCCCAGCCCTCCACCTTCATGTGAAGGACCGCATTGTCCATGCACTCAAGCAATCAGTGAGTGGAAAGGTGCACCTCACAACTGATGCATGGTCCAGTAGGCATGGCCAGGGCCGTTACGTGTCCATCACTGCACACTGGGTTAATGTGGTGGATGCAGGGTCCACAGGGGACAGCGGTGGTGGGACTGTGCTGCCTAGCCCACGGTATAGGAAACAGTTGGCTGTAGGCGTTCGACCCTCCTACTCCTCTAGAAACGAAAGCTCGTCCCCAGAGCGCTGTTGCAGCAGCACTCCATCCGCAGCTGCCAGTGTTGCACACGAGGTGTCCCCCTATTGATCAGCTAGTGGAAAGCGTCAGCAGGCTGTGTTGAAGATGATGTGTTTGGGCGACAGACACACCGCGGAAGTACTGGCCGACTACTTTCAGCAACAAACTGAGTCATGGCTGGGCAGTCTACATCTTGAGGCAGGCAAGGTAGTCAGCGATAACGGCCGTAATTTTGTGGCTGCCATAGCCCTTTCAAAACTCAGACACATACCTTGCTTGGCTCACACCTTGAACCTGGTGGTGCAGTGCATCCTCAATAATTATCCAGAGTTAACAGGCCTGCTCCAGAAGGTTCGAAAACTGTGCTCGCACATCCGCCGGTCGCTCGTACACTCCACCCGTATGCAGAAGCTGCAGCGATTGCTACACCTTCCCAAGCACCGGCTAATTATCGACGTTGCAACAAGGTGGAACTCCACCCTGTACATGGTTGAGCGGCTGTGCGAACAGAGGCAGGCCGTAATGCATCTGTGGGAGGATACCCGGACAGGCACTTTGAGGGCAGACATGGAGTTGACAGGTGTGCAGTGGTCAAAGCTGAAAGACCTCTGTAAAGTCCTTCAGTGTTTTGAGGAATGCACACGGCTGGTAAGCGCAGACGACGCCATCCTAAGCATGAGCATCCCACTTATGCGTCTGCTCATGCAAACTTTGACGCACCTTAAGGAGCAGGCGTCTGCAGCCAATGTTGATGAGGAGGAAGAGGAGGAGGGAATCCTTGATGACATTCAGCCATTGTCTGCTCAGGGACCTCTCCTGGACGAGGTGGAGGAAGAAGAGGAGGAGGAGGATGATGATGGGGATGATTAATTAGGGGAGGAGGATGCATCTCGTGGGGCAAGTGAAAATGTTGGCGTGGCAAGGTCTGGTACAGGGTTTGTGCGTGACTGGAGGGATGTGGATTTGCCAGAAAGTGCTCCTCCACCCAGCAATCGCAGTGCATCATTGACACTGGGAACATTGGCCCACATGTCAGATTATGCCTTGCAGATCATAAAAAGGGACCCCCGCACATTAAGGAGCAGGCATCTGCAGCCGAGGTTGACGAAGAGGAAGAGAAGGAGGATATCCTTGATGACAGTCAGCCATTGTCTGCTCCGGGACCTCTCCTGGACGAGGTGGAGGAAGAAGAGGAAGAGGAGGAGGAGGGTTATGATGGGGATGATTATTTAGGGGAGGAGGATGCTTCTCGTGTGTCCAGAGAAAATGTTGGCGTGGCAAGGTCTGGTACAGGGTTTGTGCGTGACTGGAGGGATGTGGATTTGCAAGAAAGTGCTCCTCGACTAATCAGTCGCACTGCATCATTGACACCGGGAACATTGGTCCACATGTCAGATTATGCTTTGTAGATCCTAAAAAGGGACCCCCGCATTGCCAAAATGATGAACGATGACGACTACTGGTTGGCCAGCATCCTGGATCCACACTATAAAGGCAAATTCCAAAACATCATGCCACAGGAGAACCTTGACCTAATAATGGCTAACAAACAAGCTACTCTGGTAAACCGGTTGGTTGAGGCATTCCCAGCACACAGCAGCGGTGATGGTTCTCACACGAGCCGTAGTGGCCAGGGGCAGCTTGGAAGAGGTGTTCGTGGTGCACACATTAGAAGTGGCGTTGGAGACAGGGGTTTCATGACCATGTTGTGGACTGATTTTTCAAGTCCCGCTCACACGACTGGTAATACTGCATCGATGGAAAGTGACAGGAGACAGCACTTGTCAACTATGGTTACAAACTACTTTTCCTCCCATGTCGATGTTCTCCCTCACAGGTCAATCCCCTTTGACTATTGGGCCGCTAAACTGGACACCTGGCCTGGATTGGCACAATATGCGCTACAGGAGCTCGCTTGCCCAGCTGCAAGTGTGCTATCGGAAAGAGTCTTCAGTGCTGCTGGATCAATCCTGACAGAAAAAAGGACCCGTCTGTCGACCCAAAATGTGGATGATCTAACCTTCATTAAAATGAACCATGCATGGGTTTCCAAGGATTTTGTCCCACCTTCCCCTGATGACACATAGGTTGGCAGAAAAATGGCTTGCTTTGGTCCTCCTCTTCCTGGGACTTGAACAATTTCGCCTTTTGCATCAGCTGAATGTCCAACATCAACATATGCCACTTTCTAAAACTCCCTAACTGTGCTGCCTCCCCCCCCATGGCCGGGGTCACCACCTAGCGCATGAAACCGTGTGAGTGCCATTGCCCTGGACAGGTGGGTAGGCCGACTCTTGGGCGCAGGCACTGGCACAGGGTCCCTCATAGTGCAATCAAGTGTCTCTGACGGTGGTGGTGCACACCCGCCGTCAGACACATCGCCGTACTATGAGGGGCCCAGTGCCAGTACCGACGCCCACGAGTGGGCCCCCCTTGCAATTGGCAGGGCCCCAGCATTTGCAATCTTTACCTCTCCCTGCTCCTCCGCTGTGTAGTCTGGGCCGTCAAATCCATACTGGGCCTGACACCGTCTGAGCCTGCCTCCTGATCTATAGACATATATTTTGAATGTGTACACTATGCTATCCATACATGTTATCCGGTGATACGGTACCCTTTCTCACCTTTGTGCAATCACGTGTAATCCATACTGGGCCTGACACCATCTGAGCCTGCCTCCTGATCTATAGACATACATTTTGAATGTGTACACTATGCTATCCATACATGTTATCCGGTGATACGGTACCCTTTCTCACCTTTGTGCAATCACGTGTAATCCATACTGGGCCTGACACCGTCTGAGCCTGCCTCCTGATCTATAGACATATATGTTGAATGTGTACACTATGCTATCCATACATGTTATCCGGTGATACGGTACCCTTTCTCACCTTTGTGCAATCACGTGTAATCCATACTGGGCCTGAGAACGGCTGGCGAGCTGTTAAGCAAGCTACAGCACCTGTGGTTTGCACACGTAAGTTTTTCATTTTTTCAGGAATGACGGTTAAGCCTAATTCCGGAACTGCGGTTGACCTGCACTTACTGGGAAATCATCGTTCGCGGGTAATAATTGTAATCTCAGATCCTCATCACTAACGGTGTTCAGCAGGTTATCTGCACCTGTAAGCGACAAACGCTGGCCCTTTCAGTGTAGCGCACATGCAGCCACGGACATGTAAGGGCATGACACACCAGTTATTGGCCAATCTCACGTGCCAGAGCCTCGCGTGTCCCTCTAGTAAGCCGGACTCGGACCGCGGGGCATGACGGAGTCTCGTTCGTTAATGGAATTAAGCTTGCAATGTGTGAATCTTTTATGTTGCTGGATGGTTGCGGTTGCCCGTGTTGAGTCAAATTACGCCGCAGGCTCCACTCCTGGTGGTGCCCTTCTGGACATTCCTTTAAGGTTCAGCTTTGCAACCATACTGCCCACGTAAAACAAACACTTTGCCTTCATGAACGCTGTTTGGAGGTTCGTGACTCGTGGGAATAACGCCGCCCAATCAGTTAACCTGCTAGAGAGATCCTTCATTGCTCCCAAGCATGACATCACACTCACTAGGAGGAAGGTAATGCCTCTGTGGCGACCGTACTCCTGGGGGCGACACAAGTGCACTGATGCCCAGCCACTGCTCGATGAATCTGCTGGTACATTGACCCAGACCACTACATTCCCCTCCCACTCTATACGGCCTGAATCTGACCCTGATGAAACTCAGGTTACCCTTCCCATATACTGTTCCATCTTACACGGTGACAAAGAGGAAGCTGCAGATGAAAGTGCAGGTTCGGTCCACCCGCCATCAGACACACCACCGTGCTATCAGGGGCCCTGTGCCTGTGCCGTCGCCAACGAGTGGGCCCCCCTGCTTGCTCAGGATCACAGCACTTGCAAGGTTGAAATACTGTGCAGTGAGATGGAAGATGGGCACGACGAGGAGTCCAGACTAGTACAGGGATTCCCTAGCGAGGAGACTTATTTCATTGTTTTCAATGTTGGGACAGCAATTTTTGGGGAGCACTATACTCTGGAGAATGATAGATGGGGCCCACCATACACTGGAACATTCCAAAGGTGGGCATCAGACACTGGAGCAGCATTTACAGGGCCCATTATACACTAGAGCATTAGAAATGGGGCCCATTATGTATGGAGCATTATTTGGGCCCATAAGACAGTGGAGCTTCATCCATGGGGACCAACATATACTGTAGCATTATGTGGAGCTCATCATATACTGTTTCAAACATTATATGGGACCAATGATTCTGTATTGAGAAATAGATGGGCCTCATCATGAGATGTAAAAAGTGAAGCATTTTTCTTTGTAGTATACCACTAATTCTCTGCCGTATCGGAGCAGCATGAGTTGTGGTATGTGTTAAAGGGGTGCTCTTTCGCCCAGGGCACATGAAAACCTGGAGCCAGCCCTCCCCCCCCACAACTTTAGCCAAATAACCCCCATTTTTCAGTGCGCAACTAGTATTATGAAGTAAATAAAGGGTGACAAGCTTCAGTAATAAGAATTTATGCTTTTGGCATTCAAATGTGCACTGTAAGTGTGTTTCCTGTCCTCCTCTCACTGCTGACTTTTCTTCCCCATTGACTTACATTGGGTTTCGTGTTTCAGTCGGACCCCCGACTTTTCCCTATAGTCGGGCGATTTCGTTCGACCCGACTTTTGCGAAAGTCGGGTTTCGCGAAACCCAACTCAACCAGAAAAAAGACAAAGTCGCTCATCTCTACTGAAGACTTGATAAATTCCTCTGAAGAAGAACCTGTTGTGAGGTTCGAAACGTGTAAGGCGTAGGGGTCTTTTTCCCCTTTCTGTTTTTATTATGAAAATATGTGAATAAAGTTTTTCCGTGGATTTTATCAAGTCTTCAGTGTCGGATCTTCCTTCTTTTCTTATATAGAAGCTGTCAGCACTGCACTCAGTGCACACTGACGTGAGAGACTTCCTGACATGCACTGCACATGACAGGAAGTTTTTTAGCTCTGGTAACCCGGATATCGTCAAGACGACATCGGGTTACCATGGCAGCGATCGTGACCCTGTGTCACGCCGCTGGGTCTCCAATCCAAAGGCAGAGGGGCTGTCAGCCTCTGTGCCAGCTCCAAAATGCTGCGACCTTGTTTGATCACAGTGTTCTGGGGGTTAAAATGCCGGGAAAGGTCTGTGATGGCTCTTGGCACTAAGGCCAGTTTCACACGTCTATGTCTCCGGTACGTGTAGTGACAGTTTTATCACGTACCGGAGACACTGACACATGTAGACCCATTCTAATGAATGGGTCTATGCAGATGTCAGCGGTTTTTCATGGACCGTGTGTCCATGTGCAAAACACGGAGACATGTCCGTTTTAACACGGACACACGGCCCACAACACGTGCTGTACACCTGCACACGGAGAACTCTCCTGCAGAATGACAGGCGGCTTCAGCACCAGCCGCCGGGAACAGCGCTAACAGTAGCCACTTCTTCCCGGGGGCCTCCATGTGGTCCTGATGCGGCACACGGTTGCCACATGTGTACCACACGGAGGTACCACGTGTTCACACGGACATGGATAGCTCCGGTACCGTTTTTTCCGGTACCGGAATTATCTGGATGTGTGAAACTGCCCTAAGGCTGGTTTCACATTTGCGTTTCTGTGTGCAGCATAGGGCTGCGTATACTTCTTTCCTTAAGATTCACATAGATCCACAGGCGTCTTGCGTACCTATATTTTACATTGTGTATGCAAGAACATGCGTTGTATGCGGATGCTTCCCCTCGCGCTGTTTTGACATGCCCGCCGAACACAACATGTTGGACGCATGTGGATCTATGAGGATTTTAAGGAATGAAGTATGCAGGCCTACTCTGCGCACAGAAACGCGAATGTGAGACCAGCCTTAGTACCGGGTGTCAACAGTGAGAATCAGCTGACACTCGGCCGCGCTCCCCCTTGAGCGAGGCCGATCACCATGACGTACTATCTCGTCCATGGTCAGACAGGCCGAGGGCACATGGACGGGATAGTACATCAGATGGCATAGAGGGGTTAATATTTACAGATGGTATTTGTTGTCATAAAGAAAATTTACAAAATTAGATATAATTAGAGGATAATATACTGTACAGCTAACGAAATGATCCCTTAAAAGCAATATTAAATATATTAAAACATGAACCCCAAACAAGACAAAAAAAAATCTAAATCTATTAGGAAAAGGCAAACATACCCAAACTATGGGATAAACTGGCAATAGTGGTAGATATCTCAAAAAAGACAGTTGTTTCTAAAGTAGAGTATAGTAGGGTAACAATAAACTGAAACTGAATCAACCCTTACCTAGTCAATAAAGATAAATGCCCCAAGAGACCAGCACAGCTAGCATTCCTGCTCAGTAAATGTTCAGCCCAATGCACCCAAAAGGTTGTTGTGACGAGTGTCAGCTTACGCTGAGTCATTTTCCTTCTTTTAGAGTGGAACCTCTGGGCCGTGGCACCCACCCACCTAGGGCGAGCGAACCTAGTGAGAACCCACCCCCTGTACAGGGAGTGTCAGGGGCAAGACCATGGGGGTGAGCCACCACGGCAGCTGGACCAGACAGCCGGCACAGGGAGACACTATTGAGTGTCTAGCAACAGGACGAACAGGATATGAAACATAAGCGAGGTCACAGGGTCTCTTCAGCAAATGTTGTTACACACTTTAATCAGATACAAGGCAAAAACAGAGAATCAGATGCAGGGCACCAACGGTGAAACACGGCAAGGTGCGTGCAAGGGCACGCCAAAAGTTCAGACATAACACGTGCAGAAAACATACCGGAGTCCAGGGCAGGGTATGTGTTAGGGAACACACAAGGTTTCCTAGGAGGGAGGCATGCTAGGACACGCCAGAGTCCAAGACAAGGTGCGCACCGAGAGACACGCCAGAGTCCAAGGCAGGGTGCGTGCAAGGAGACACCCCAGGATCCAAGACAGGGTGCGATGGCATCGGACTCCGGTCTACTGGCAACGACCGACAGGATCCAGGCATCAGGCTGCGGAAGTCAGCTCCGGACATCAGGCCGCAGTCATCTGGTTCCGGACCTCTAGCAGCGGTTGGCAGGTTTTGGGAGTCTGGCAGGCAAGCCAGGGATCAAGGCAGGGTGCGTGCTTGGAGCCACGCCAGGTTCCAAGGCAGGGTGCGTGCTTGGAGACATGCCAGGGTTCATTCAAGGACGGAGGCCTGCGAATGCAAAGGGCATGCCAGGGACAGGTTCAAGAACGGAGGCCTGCGCATGTAGAGGGCACGCTAGGGTCAGGTTCAAGGACGGAAGCCTGCGCGTGTAGAGGGACATGCCAGGGAAAGGTACAGAGCAGCGTCCTGCGCGTTCAAAGGAATACGCCAGGGTCAGGTTCAAGGACGGAGGCCTGCGCATGCTGAGGGGCATGCCAGGGACAGGTTCAGAGCACAGTCCTGAACGTGCAAAGGAACACGCCAGGGTCAGGTTCAAGGATGGAGGCCTGCGCATGCCGAGGGGCATGCCAGGGACAGGTTCAGAGCAGAGTCCTGTGCATGCAAAGGAACACGCCAGGGTCAGGTTCAAGGACAGAGGCCTGCGCATGTCGAGGGGCATGCCAGGGACAGGGTTCAAGACAAGGTACAGACTAGGACCTGTGCGTGTTAGAGGGTACGACAGGATACATGGCAAAACCTGCACATACTTTTATAGAAGCATGGGGAGGTATGCCAAGGGCAGGCGAAGACCTGCGCGTGCTATAGAGAGCACGTAGAGCACAGTGCAGAAACAGCTTGAAGTGCAAGGAAGCACAGAGAGCACGGCTGGGGCTAGCTGATAGGGCTGCAGCACTAACAGGCGGGCAAGACTCCAGTGTACCCGGCTGAGGCATAGCAGGCGACACAGCTGTCACTTACTGACGAGCATGGCTGAGGCACAAGCAGGCGGGCACGGCTAGGGCGGGCACGGCTGAGGCACAAGCAGGAGGCTAGGAAGGCCAGGTGCATGCAAAGGGCACACGAAGCAACAAAGCAAAGCAAAACAAGAAACAAGGCAGAGCTAGGCAGGTACGGAACACGGAGCGGAAACTTAGGCAGGAACACAGAGTCAGATCAGAACAAGAACAGAGCTTGCAGCGGAGCGTAGGCCGAAGCCCAGAGCCGGGCCAAGGCAGAGCCTTGGGACTAGCATGGAAATGTGCAAGAGAGCACGATAGGACAGAGTCTAGCAGCGGAGCGTAGGCCGAAGCCCAGAGCCGGGTCAAGTGAGAACCTTGAGCCTAGACATGGAAATTTGCAAGAGAGCACCATAGGGCAGAGTACGGAAAACCAGGCAGAGACAAGAAACATGAGAAGTACTACAAGGCTCAGAATAGCAAAGACCAGACATGGCGAAACAGGCAAAGGCAGAGAACAGGGAAGTACTACAAGGCAACGCAAGGCAAGGACAAACAAGGCACGAGAGACAACACAAGACATGGCACGAGACAGGAGGCAGAGTACAAGCACAGAGCGTGTGCAGAGATGCACGACAGGGCAGAGTGCAGGGGCACAGAATACAGAGAGCGACCGAGCAGACCAAGCAGCCATGCAGGGAAACAACACAATACTCAGGCCCTGACCATAGGGAGGGGCGGTCTGATATACCACCATAGCACCAGTACTTCAGGGTCAGAACCAGGGAGGGACTTTGGGTTCAGATCCTCCAGGATCATAGAGAGCATCGCTAGAACAGCCTGGGTAGAACCATAGAGGAGGTCACATGATCAGGAGTTTCCAGGAATACAGCTGATTGCAGAATCAGAGCAGGACTGGAACATAGGAAGGGTCACATGAGGTTTCCAGGAATACAGCGGATTGCAGAGTCAGTCAGAGACGGATGGTTACCCAGCAACAGCGTGCAGCCATGAGGTAAGGCACGCGTGCACACTGCTCCAGGCATCTTGCGGCATGACAGACAGGGCAGACATGACAGTTGTGCTATATATAGATTAAGAGATATGTATAAAAAATACAGTAGATAGATAGCCAAACTGATACCTGTGTATCACAACTGTCACCCATCAATTAAAAAAACACCGGATAAAGTAGAGCACAGGGAGGCCAAGAAAACAAAGCAAAATGCAGAACAATGCTCGCCTATCCACGTTATATTAGGGAATGAAGATAAAGTGGACTGTAGTACATACATATTTAGTAACCCCATACCTTAGGCTCACCCCTACCTAAGCCACGTAGGTTGGCATCCTAGGAACAAGAGCAAATGGTCTCCCCCGGTCAATGATAGCTATCCCAATTACACCTTAGAAAATTGCTCCAAGCAGAATTAAGGGTCCCATATAGTCCTTCACATAGTATTATGGCCCTGAGATAGTCCCTCCATACATTAATATGGGTCTCATATAGTTTTCCATACAGTATTATGTGCCCATATAGTCCTCCATACAGTATTATGGGCACCATGTAGTCCTCCATACATTATTATGGGTTCCATGTAGTCCTCCGTACAGTATTATGGCCCAATAAACTCCTCTTTATAGTGTTAAGGGTCTAATTTAGTTCTCCATACAGTTTTATGAACCTCATATAGTCCTTCATATTTTATAAGGTCCCATGTAGTCCTCAATACAGTATTATTGGCCCCATATCCTCCATACAGTATTATAAGCCCCCTATTATATTTTATTTTCATCTCTAATCAAAAAAGATGACGGTTTCCTCTCCCATCACAGTTGAAAGTAAGATGACGGACGGGGAGGGGGGCAGTGCCGGCACTGGCACAGGGCCCCCCAACTCACAGGCCCCAGAGCGGCCACTGGTCCTGTTAAATGTATTTAGAAATAAGAATGTATGTGAATCCATTTCTACAAATTGCAAAATGCAAGTCACATACATGTAAATAAAAATGTAACCGAGGGGCTGACACACCAATAAGATGCCTAGCTAAATAAATTAGAAGTTATAATAATGACATTTTCTGACCCTTTGTATATTATATGTCCATTGTGTCATATGTCTCTGATTAAAGGAGAACTATCATCTTACCTGGTTCCTGGGCAAGGAGTAGGAATCAGTAAGGACTCAACACACAGCCCCTCATATTTGTTAACTTTCTATCAGAACAAATATATTAATATATTTTTTTGTACGTCGGGGAATATGTCTGTAGTGGGAGCTGAACTTTCTGCAAGTCAAATTTGCATTTTAACTTAATATTTTGGAGTAAACTTTTACATTCCCATTCATTGTATGGCTGTGAAATGATTCTCTTCTGGCAAAAAGGGATGTCTAGTTTAGAAAACCCATTGTCTACTACCCTGATAGTAAATTCAGAGTTTATAGAGGGGGGAGTACACTGAAAAGTGGCTAAAAAGAGTGTCTTGCACTCTGAAGGACTCAAGACATCTGCAGGCAATTGATTTCAGTGTAAGCTGTGTAAGAACTTATTTCTCCAAGGGTGGTGGTGCTGCAATGAAATTAAATACTTGCTGTTCAGGTCCTCCCTGGATCAAACTGTAATCATCTTATTTTAGAGAACCTTTCTGATAAATTGAAATAGAATAAAAACTGGCTAATAGAAAAACTGCTATGGGGCGCTTGATTAGTTTTTATTTAATGAATATTGATCATTGGTTTTTGGAAAAAAGTAAAAATACCCAATTTTTTTGTGACTATATCCATGTACGTCAGCACGAACACTAATATATCTTGCACTTCGTCATACTGGTGACAGCTGGAAAAACACATCTTAGACATGGACAAAATTTTTCCTTACTTGTATAAAATCTTTACTTGTTTCTAAATTTATTGCGCACTCATGACATACAGTGGGGAAAAAAAGTATTTAGTCAGTCAGCAATAGTGCAAGTTCCACCACTTAAAAAGATGAGAGGCGTCTGTAATTTACATCATAGGTAGACCTCAACTATGGGAGACAAACTGAGAAAAAAAAATCCAAAAAATCACATTGTCTGTTTTTTTTTCCATTTTATTTGCATATTATGATGGAAAATAAGTATTTGGTCAGAAACAAAATTTCATCTCAATACTTTGTGATATATCCTTTGTTGGCAATGACAGAGGTCAAACGTTTTCTGTAAGTCTTCACAAGGTTGCCACACACTGTTGTTGGTATGTTGGCCCATTCCTCCATGCAGATCTCCTCTAGAGCAGTGATGTTTTTGGCTTTTCGCTTGGCAACACGGACTTTCAACTCCCTCCAAAGGTTTTCTATAGGGTTGAGATCTGGAGACTGGCTAGGCCACTCCAGGACCTTGAAATGCTTCTTACGAAGCCACTCCTTCGTTGCCCTGGCGGTGTGCTGTGGATCATTGTCATGTTGAAAGACCCAGCCACGTTTCATCTTCAATGCCCTTGCTGATGGAAGGAGGTTTGCACTCAAAATCTCACGATACATGGCCCCATTCATTCTTTCATGTACCCGGATCAGTCGTCCTGGCCCCTTTGCAGTGAAACAGCCCCAAAGCATGATGTTTCCACCACCATGCTTTACAGTAGGTATGGTGTTTGATGGATGCAACTCAGTATTCTTTTTCCTCCAAACACGACAAGTTGTGTTTCTACCAAACAGTTCCAGTTTGGTTTCATCAGACCATAGGACATTCTCCCAAAACTCCTCTGGATCATCCAAATGCTCTCTAGCAAACTTCAGACGGGCCCGGACATGTACAGGCTTAAGCAGTGGGACACGTCTGGCACTGCAGGATCTGAGTCCATGGTGGCGTAGTGTGTTACTTATGGTAGGCCTTGTTACATTGGTCCCAGCTCTCTGCAGTTCATTCACTAGGTCCCCCCGCATGGTTCTGGGATTTTTGTTCACCGTTCTTGTGATCATTCTGACCCCACGGGGTGGGATTTTGCGTGGAGCACCAGATCGAGGGAGATTATTTTCTAATTATTGCTCCCACAGTTGATTTCTTCACTCCAAGCTGGTTGGCTATTGCAGATTCAGTCTTCCCAGCCTGGTGCAGGGCTACAATTTTGTTTCTGGTGTCCTTTGACAGCTCTTTGGTCTTCACCATAGTGGAGTTTGGAGTCAGACTGTTTGAGGGTGTGCACAGGTGTCTTTTTATACTGATAACAACTTTAAACAGGTGCCATTACTACAGGTAATGAGTGGAGGAAAGAGGAGACTCTTAAAGAAGAAGTTACAGGTCTGTGAGAGCCAGAAACCTTGATTGCTTGTTTCTGACCAAATACTTATTTTCCACCATAATATGCAAATAAAATGAAAAAAAACAGACAATGTGATTTTCTGGATTTTTTTTTCTCAGTTTGTCTCCCATAGTTGAGGTCTACTTATGATGTAAATTACAGACGCCTCTCATCTTTTTAGGTGGTGGAACTTGCACTATTGCTGACTGACTAAATACTTTTTTTCCCCACTGTAATTATGTTAAAGCCCATTTAATATTTTTTCTTGTCTTATTTAATGTTACATTTGCATTATAATATAAAGCAGACATAAACATAAATTCCCTGTATCGAGCAGCTTCATAGAATACAATCTTAACAGCTTCATTTGTGCCCAGATAGATGAACACTGTTGTCCAGAAAACATCTAGAAATGCTGGGAATCGCGTGATAATAGTGCCAACCATCAAATATTAGATTGTTAAGTTTATCATCATCATCTTTGTCCAACTCTAGAAGATAAGGTCCAGTTCTTTTGGAACTATCGTAGATGTATAGATGGACCTTTAATACTAAGGACATGATATTGAAATCGCAAGTTGAGATATTTTCTAAACTTTTCATCATTCTTGTCAAACTCTAAAAGTTAGGCGGCCAGTTCCTTAGGACTTGGAAAATTGTCAACATGAATGAAGGCATCTCCAGGGACAAAACGTTCTTAAATTTTTCCAAGATGTTGCCAAAACTGCTATAACTTCCCATTATAACAAAGCATTGGACCATTGCTTCTTGGTTATAAAATCCTTGTAGGCTAAATTCTAAAGAGAACTTATATTGATATCGGTGGCCTAAAAATCATCATGGAACAGTTTTTTATGCTTTGCTTCATAGACATTGTTAGGGAGATATTCTTTATCTCCTCCTAATACTCTGTTTGGTGGACACCTAAGTACCATTTACCAGCAGATCTCTATGGTTGTCATAGCCAGATTGCTATGAGCATTGCCCGGTGGTCGGCGCTCATAGCAAACAAGCATTTCTGCTGCATACAGGCGATCTGATCATTGCCTGTATGTAGCAGAGCCGATCAAAGTAGTGCAGCTTCTAGTATCCCATGGAGACTATTGAAGCATGCAAAAAGTATAAAAAAAAGTTTTTAAAAATATTAAAAAAAGTTCAAATCACCCCCCTTTCACTCCATTCAAAATAAAACAGTAAAAAAAAATTCAAATATACACATATTTGGTGTCGCCCCATTCAGAATCGCACAATCTATCAATATAAAAGAAAGTATTAACCCAATCGTTAAATGGCATAATGAGAAAAAAACTAAAAATGCCAGAATTACTTTTTTTTGGCCGCCGCAACATTGCATTAAAATGCAATAATGGGCCAGGAGGTCATGTCAGGAACAAAGTGGTAAAACAAAAGGATAGTCAAAAAACAAAGTCAAAGAGTGGAAATAATCAGGACAAACAACAGGAGGACAGTAGTATAAACCAGGACAGAATCTCTATTGACTGGCATTGTGAATCGGAGATTCATGGGTTTAAATAACTGGTTGCCCTGTCCAAGGTTCTTAGGAAGGAGTGATAAAAACCTAGCCTAAAATTAACCTCATAGCTCCCTTATACGGCAGCACCAAAAGTCCCAGGGAAAAATTAGGACTGACACTGTCACGTGTCCCAAGAAATAAAGGCACACTTCTGCCCAGTGGCCAAAGCTGAAACAGAGGAGACACATATTGACACAGATGTTGCAATTCATTATAATAATCAATTCTTAGATTGTATATAGATCCTGTAGTGTAAAATTTCTCAGATAGCTCAAGTGCTTCAAACAAGCCTAAGTCTCAGAAGTCAGATTTTGGAATCTTTGTGATTCATTATTATAGAAAATCTCAACCTTTTTAGTAAAGCATCTTTGACATCTTTATTTTTTAAACTGTAAATCAATGGGTTTAGGATGGGTAAAGCTGCTGTATTAAAAAGAGAAATAAGTTTGTTTGAGTCTAAGTTGACCAAGGAATGTGGCCTCATGTACTGAATGGCAAGAGTGGTATAGAGAAGAATGACAACTGTGAGGTGTGAGGAACAAGTGTAGAAGGCTTTATGTCTGCCAGTGGTGGACTGAATCTTCAGTATTGTTGCAATAATGAAGACATAAGAAATAAATGTTATAACGCAAGGAGAAAAAGCTGAAATGCCAACTCCTATAGTGAGTATGTAAAGGTCTAGGAAATGTGTTTCACTGCAAGACAAGGTCAGCACTGGCATTATATCACAGAAGAAATGGTTGATCATGTTTGACTTGTAGCAGGAGAACTTCAGTAATTCCCAAAATATGGGGATACTTTCGACTGTGCCCAATACCCAGCATAACATGGCCAGCAGTGCACATATTCTATCACTCATTATCATGTGATAGCGCAATGGGTTACATACAGCCACATATCGGTCATAACCCATTACAGCCAGGATTAAAAGTTCACCACACGTCAAAGATAAAAATATAAAGATCTGCATTATACATCTGAGAACTGAGACAGTCCTATCTCCTGAGACGAAAGATATAAGAATGTGATTTAGATTGTTTGTTGCGCTAATGATGTCAAGAATGGACAGGTTACATAGGAAGAAATACATTGGGGTGTGGAGCTGAGTGTCTTGACTGACTAGAAGAAGAATTGTCAAGTTACCACCAAGAGTCAAAAGATAAATTATAAAAACCAGAAGAAAAATGGTGACTTGTATCATAGCATCATCAGAAATCCCAGAGATAATAAAATTATTTACTGCACTCATATTTGTGTGATCCATTATTCTAAATGTTAATGGAGCAATAAGATTTTAAATTCAAGAAATAAAACTAAAAACAATCTAAAATATTTTTCCGAAGGAAATCAAAGTTGATGAAAAGGAATATGAAAGGAAAATAGTGACCCTGGTTATTCATTGGGTACATTTCTAACTCATCTAAGGTCTCTACTTAATTGAGATGTTTTATACAAACAGTGAATCCCAAGAGCATTTCTCAAGTGAAATACTCAAGTGTATATACCAGTTTAGTAATTGTGAAGCATAAAATATTTTTGTTTCAGAAGCCATTTAATTACCTGTGGGAGGCAGTGACCCGTGTCACAGGTAAGGGTTACTGTGTGTTCTCCCCAGGATACGCATGGAGGCATATTGAGGCCATGAGGGGGCATTGCAGTCACAGGTGTATCTATGATTTCAATGGTGAAGAAGTGACCTATGTCACAGGTGGGGTCACTGTGTGTTCTCCCAGGATGTGCACAGAGGCATATGAAGGCCACAAAAGTGCATGGCAATCACGAGCATAGCTGTGATTGCAATGCAGACTAAAAATAATAAAAATAAGTGTTAGTATTGGATATGCTATTGTCCAAGGCAGATGTAGAGAAAACCTGCTCTGGTTGTGTGTTTTGAAACAGACTGCAGGATGATAGTCGTGCAGTCCATTTCATTCCAGGATGTGTTTTCCTTGTGGCTGAAGGCCACAGTTCTTTGTTATAAGCCCTTCAGGAAAGGGTATGGGTGTATCAGTGTCAGGTCCAGTGTCAGTTGGTGCATGTTACTGTGCAGAGCAGTTGGTGTTGCAGAGCACAGCCTGTGTGAGGCAACACAGGACAGAGCGAAGCCAATATGCCTGGCACCCACGAGTACACAGTGTTGCTGCCATTCATAGTAACTGGTCAGAGGAGGACTGGTGTGTGTAACGGCTGCAAACAGGTGGATATGGTGCCCGGTTGCGACCAGGAGGCTATCAAGGACTGTGTACGGCTGTGTGAGTAAAAAGACATTAACACAGTGGTGCAGTAACTGGTCTCGGATGTGGACAGGTCTTGTGCCCAGAGGTGAACCAGAGGTAGCCTGTCCTGTGCCCGAAGGAGGACTGGCATGTGTAGTGATTGCAAACTAAATGACTAAATCTGTGAGTAGAGACATTGACACAGTGCTGCAGTTGCCCACGGAAACTGGACAAAGGGAGGACCAGCTTGTTTAGTGGCTGTGCAAACTGAAGGAGAACGTGTCTTGTGAAAAGCTGTGAGTAAGAGACTTTAATACGGCGCTGCAGTCGCCCACAGTTACTGGACAAAGGGAGGTCCAGCATGTTAAGGGACTCCAATCTAAAGCTGTGTAGTATGTAGTGCTATGAAATGGACACTAATATATGCACTTGTGTGAAGCGGACACTGAGTTAATATGCACATGTGTGAATTGAACTTTAATGCTGTGAAGTAACACATTAAAGAGACTTTTGTGTTTGAACTTTGTGGGTTACTACCTCTTCACTGCATAAGTGTGCTACCGCTGCACTACACCTGATATTGTTAAATGAAGTTTAAAGCTTAAATCCAGCAAATATAATTTATTTTGTGTCTGAAGGTTAACCTTCACCAAAATGCTGAGAATACGAGGGTCACGGGAAAGGCAGCATAACAAAGTCAGCCATGTGTGCCAGACTGTTAACAGCAAAGACTTCTGTGTCCTCACCAAGAGGATAACTAAATGCTATCCTCCTCCCTGTCCACAGGCCATCCACGCTGAACAGACGGTATGACAGTTGTACTTGTAGTACCATCTATAGTGCATGAAAGTAGCTCCTGTTCTTCTTCCTCCTCTTCCTCATTGTCAACCAATCCATGTTGGAATGACATGAGGCTGGGCTGTGTGTAATCACCCTGTATGCTTCCTTGCTCCATTTCATCATGCACAGCCCGCAATGCATCCTCTTTGATTGTGAGCAGAGAGCATTTCAGAAGACAGAGAAGTGGGATGGTGATGCTAATTATGGCGTCATCGCCGCTCACCATCTTGATGGATTCTTCAAAGTTTTGGAGGATGGTACATATGTCTGACATCCATATCCACTCCTGAGGTCTTTTGTGTAGAGTCTGAACTGAATATCAATGGCTTTGTTGATGCTGGTAGTCAACAACTGCCTTCTTCTACTCACAAATCCTTTCCAACATGTGCACCACACACCAGTTAGTGAGTCGGAAGCTGCAAATGCTGCTGAACCATGGCAAGGGCAGTGGATGCTGTAGCTGACTTTCTAAAATGGGAACACAGGCAGCGTACTTTGACAAGCAGATCTGGCAGCTCTGGGTAGCTTTTGAGAAACCGTTGAAGAATGAGGTTAAGCAAATGGGCCAGGCATGGTATGAGTGTGAGTTTGCCTCGCCTCAGAGCAGCCATCAGGTTCCGGCCATTTTCACACATGACCATGCCTGGCTGTAGGTTCAGTGATGTCAGCCACAGATCTGCCTGGTCTTTCAGAGCTGTCCACAACTCTTCAGCATTGTGCTGTTTGTCACCTAAAAACAATATCTGGATCGGTGTTCAAAAAGATATATATACGCAGAGTAATTATCAATTATATCAATTCTTTATTGTTACAGTGGTAAAATACACATAAAAATTCATACTAATTGTTAAAAAATAATACCAAGACACTGCTAACTAGAAGTGTCAACACCACTATTACATATATTTTTTTATGTATATAAAAAAATCTTATTTCATACAAAAATAGCCCTAACAAAAATTCATAATAAATAGTCAGGAAAAATTTGAACAATATAAATCCATAAAAGTTAAAGTAAATCTCCAAAAAATATATGGATCAGGGACAACAAGACTAGTAAAATAGTAAAAAAATATATTAAAAAGATATATTATTTGTGCATAAATAGATAATAGCTATATATATATTATATATATATATATATATATATATATATATACAAAAAACTGCCAGTGTATCATTCTGCAAATCAATCAGAAAGTGCTGCATGCATAGAGCTCATTTATAATCTAATAAAATATTATTGCCATAATAGTGCAATTGCCAGATAAAATGCAGCGTTTTTAAAAAAACAAGAACAAGTGGACAGAAAAAAAATACTCAGAGTCCCATACCGCAATGGCGATGTATTTAACAAAAAGAGAAATCTAAAGTATATGAAGATTAAGGGCTCAATAAATAGATGAAATCTCACCAAAATCGGATATAATAGTGGCGTGTCACATCCCCGACGTGCGTTTCGGAAGTTTTTGCGTCGGGGACGTGCCCTGATGAAGGAAAACTTCGGAAACGCATAACCAATGGAATTGCGTGCCATTGAGCGAAGGTGGCCAATTTATGCACTAAGCATTCTCATTTTTTCATATTTCTTGTGCAGTAATGCAATCCAATTTTTATATTTCATGTTTGCATGCTATGGGGATGCAGAGTGCTGCCTTATTTGTTTGGTTGTATTTGAGTTGGTTACTCTAGGTAAGCACCTGTTCACACTTGTGTGTTTGGATGTGTTTTTTTTTTATATTTGTATTAGGCTTCTGACTGAGCACTCCGCCCCTTAGCCTCAGGCATTTTTAATTGCAACAGGACCCTACCCCTCCACAGAGATATAGACTTTAGTCTATGAGTGTATTCACATTAGGTTCCCAGAGTGATATAGACTGTCTAAGGCTGGTTTCACATTAGCGTTTTTTGAACGCAGCGCTTTGTGCGCGTCCATGCGCAAGCGTCATGCGCCCTTATCTTTAACATAGGGGGGCGCATGGTCTTGCGTTTGTACACGCTTTCGTATGCATTTTCATGAGCATGCGGTTTTTTTACAGTGTGCACCTAGGTGTGCCCAACGTAAACTGTTGCATTTTTGGGTCCGTCCAATGGCGTAAAAAAAATGCATGAGCATGCTTGCGCACGGAATGGGCCAAAATAACGCATTACAGTCTATGGGAACGCAGGTGTGCGTATGGACATGTGCATGCCTGCGTTTGAAAGTTAACATGGCTAGAAACTGGTTAAAACGCATGCGCCTAAAAACGAAATGCATGCAAAACGCATGATGTATTTTTTGCATGCGTTTCTATTGCGCACAAAGCGCTGCGCTAAAAAACACTAATGTGAAAGTAGCCTAAGAGAGGATTGGCATTAGGTCATGGCAAATGAGAATCGCCTTAATATGGCTGCTAGGTACACATAAATTGGCCAATTTATGCGCTAAGCATTCTCATTTTTTCCTATTTCTTGTGCAGTAATGCAATCCAATTTTCATATTTCATGTTTGCTATGGCGCTGCAGAGTGCTGCCTTATTTGTTTGAGCGAAGGTGGCTGACATGAAATTGCCCTCAGCCCTGGAGTCCATGCAAGCTTCAGAATAGAGAGTGGTCGACCTAAACGTCAAAGAAACCCCAAAGGCTAATTTGGAAGACACACCAACTGGAACTAGTGAGCCTCTCCCTAATGCCACTTGTAGCTATGACTCCCTCTGATGCTTGGGACACTTACACCTATTTGCAAAATGGCCGACCTGCCGGCAGGCAAAACAAGTCGGTTGTGGATGTACAGAGCAGGTGCTAAACACCGACCGAGATATATCCATGGGTTCTACAGAATCGCTCATAAGAGCCAGAGATTCTAGAGGATTAGCAAAGTTTGGGGCTAACCGAATCCCTTGTCTACTCTGAGCTCACTCCAATCCCCGCTCAGCATGGCAGAGATCTACGCGAGTGGACGCGGATATCAATTCCTCCAGAGTAGTGGGAATCTTCCTAGTAGCCAAAGCATCCCGGACATTATCTGCTAAACCCCTCCAAAAAATTGGTATCAGAACCTTATCAGGCCAATCCAACTCGGTAGCTGGAGTACGAAATTGGATGGCAAATTGACTGGTCATGGAAGAACCCTGAGTTAATGCCAGGAATTGGAGTGCGGTGTCATGGGTTACTTGTGGCCCCAAAAAGAATTCCTTCAGAGCGCCCAAAAAGTGAGAGGCATTGAGAATCAGTTGGTCATCTCGCTCCCATAATGTCGTAGCCCACTCCAATGCTCTGCCTGACAAAAGGGAGATCACAAATCCCACCTTGGTTCGTTCAGTTAGGAATTGCGAAGCATATAACTCAAGGTGGAATGAGCACTGAGTAATGCAGGCCTTGCTGTCACCCGAAAATTTGTTGGGCAGCGAAAAATGAGGTACGGATGGAACAGACACCGGAGCAGAAACCATAGTAGCGGCTTTGCTGGCTGCTTGTGCTGCCAGCGCATTAATATCCACAGCTGTAGACATCAGCTCAAGAGTGGACAATCTGCTCTCTAGCTGCTGGATATACCGCCTGAGTTGCTGCTCGTCTGCCATAGCAGACCCTGATGCTAGTATACTAATAGGGTGGGCAGATCGCACTAAATAAAATAATAAAGTGGGATTGCAACCCGGGGTCCACCGTGCAGAGATGTAACCTGCTGCTAATGTGAACAATGACGGAACTAAACAGCAAACGTTCACCTTAATACGACTGCGTTAACTTCACGCAGTATGAACCGAATGCACTATACTCAGAGCTTAAGGGTTGAGCTCGCTCTGTAACTGACCCGTGCCAATCGCACAAGTGGCTGAAACAGATGCTGAGTCAAGAGGAAAAAACTAAAGCTGACGCTAGCTGGAAAAATCCCTGCTGACTTCACAGGGGGCAAAGCTCTTTGTTTGGATCTTGCTCTGTAACTCAGCTGTGCTAACCGCACACAAACAAATGCCAAGCCAGGTGGGGAAGAAAAAACCCTAACTGTCTAATACTAAGGAGATAACTAATACACACACATGCAGACAGAGTGGTAGCATATCTACTCACACACACCAACCACAAACGATACTAGCGTACCTGTGGTCATCGCTGGGAGCCTTTTATACACTAGGATCATGTCCAGACCGACTGGCCCACGGGCAAGATCCTGTCTGGAGCTGCCACCTCACCAGAGCAGCTGACGTCCGACCACCTAAGCAAAACACTTGAACTGATGTCCATGCTAAGCAGGACTCACAGTGGCTGGACTAGAATGGGAGGCCGCAGAGACAGACAGCACCTGGAATCCAATATTTAAGGGAAAACATGTGCACATCTGAGGAGTGATGCCGAGGTAGGTTCCCAAACCATGAAAATATTCAAAAAAAGAACCTGGCACTCAACTTTGTGATAGTATACAAGTGATTTATTCCATCCCAGACAATTGTACAATATAGTATTTCAAAATGTTTTGGTCAGACTAATGGTGGATGCCATGTCTGAAACTCTAGCTGCACTCACCAATGCTGCTACCCAGACTGTAGCTTTCAGCCTTACCACTTAGGAGTTTTTCATCCTGAGAATACTGAGCTTTTTTTGCCTCTCTTATTCACCCTACTGCAATCACTAGCACCTGGAATCTGTCACGTGGACCTGTCCTGTGTGAGACGGCCAGCAGACCGGTACTAAAACAACAAGACAAGGCACGTGTAACTGTCCTGTGTGACGCGACCCGCAGGCCGGTAACTGAAACAGCAAGACATGGGGAAAGGGGCAACAGTTACAACGGTGGGCCCTGCGATAGCAAACGGGGACGTGGAGACCTACTGCACTCCCCTGAGTCAGTGTCCCTCCACTCCTAACAATCCCTAGGTCGGTTCCACACCAGGCGCCGATCAGGATACCTGTCACCCTAGCACACCCTACACCTATCCCTTGCTAGGGAGCTGGGTGGTGCAGGCACTGGCCCCACCGCTGTACTAATACACACCAGGGAAAAATACAAACAGGGGAAACACCAAAAAGACTTATCTTGCTCTGCTGCAGCACCAGGCAGCAGAGTGTGTCACTGGATAAACTTTCCGCAATGGCTCGACACCTCAGAGCCAGCTCCCACCTTCACCATCTCACTTTGTTGCGGACACCGGGCAGCCAGAGTTCAACACTAGTTTCAGCAGTGGCTCCAACCTTCAAGCCAGCTGCTAACTTCACCTGGTTTCTACAGTGGCTTCACACCTCAGCCAGCTGCTCCCTTCACCGTGGTTGGAATCCCAAAAAGACGCTATCACCAACACCTGCTCATAGACCATGTGACCCTATATAGGAAAAGGGAATGGTCAAATGATCAGGGGCTAAAGGCTGCTATAATCCTAGTGACCACCGGTGGCAAAAGGCAAAGCAAAGAAAACATCAAGTGCAATGACCCTAACGGCCACCGGGGACAAAACTAGAACTGAAACCACCACAGTGCAAGAAAAAAAAGGTTACTAGTGCATTTTATCTGTCATGATCCAGTATGGATCATGACAGTACCCTCCTCTTAATGAGAGGCCTCTGGACCCTCAAGACCGCTCTTCATCAGGGAACCACCTACAGCGGGGACTCCCAGATCCAGAGTTCACACCTGCAACTACCTGCACTTAAGGAGGTTTATGACAAACGAGCACCACTGGTATTGGCAATGTATGTTCTGGAGGCACCACACATCTCCGAAGCGCCGACCAGGGGAACGAGTTGTGTATGTGCATGTTTGGGAGTAACTCGAGCTGGTAAGACTCCGGGCCCTGGATAGCTGACACCAGATATGGCCAGATCAACTGAGAATTCCATACCCCCGCAACACACTTCCACTGGATGTTTTTGGTGGCCAACCATACATGATCGTTCACACACAGGTCCGGACCTGAACGTTTATTGCCACACATTCGTTTGTCAAAATAGGGTGAACTCTTTCTGGCACTGACAACAGAGTTGTCCCCCTGTGTCACCACACTCACACCCCCGTAATTCACCAAGGGTAAAACACCACCCTCCAACCCCTTCCCCCACGAGGTCTCCGCCTCCCAGGGTTGGCTAATGGCGAGGGTTGAGACTTGCCCCTACTCTCCTGCAGCATCTCCGCTGCTCCCACTGGAGAGGAAGGGGACGCTAGTAGAGAGATGGCAGGGACAGTAGCCCCTAGACAGCAGCCCTCACACGACTGCTCCCAGCTGACTACTTCCCTAGTCCGCCAATCTGAAACCGGGTTGTGCTTTTTAGACCAAGGGGGGCCCACAACGATAGGTGCTGGATTTCCCTCCAAGACGTAGTATGACTGGGACTCATCATGATATTCACTATACAGCACAAAGTCTTCTACGACTTGGTTTAACCCCCCTGGCTCAGTGGGACAGAGTTAATGGCCTGGACGCTTATGGGTTTGTCCGGCGTCTCAACACTCAGACCATGAGTCTGGACAAACTGAGCATCCACGAGACTGACTTCTACTCCACTGTTAACAAGCACCGGTATGCCCTCAGGTACCTTGCCAACCATCACCTCTGCTGACATAGTACTTTCTGAGGGCGAGGAGGAAATATACACTCCCAGGTCGTCTTCCTCCACACGACCCGGGGGACATGGCTTCTCTGATATAACCGAAGTTTCGGCGTGAGTGCAAAGCACTAACTCATTAGTCTGCTCACTACAGGGACGTACCCTGTTATGATTGGGTCACCGAGGAGAAAAAGCAAAACAAGCTAAGTCACAGAAAACCAGAGAGGTTGGTAACTATGCAGATTGCAGATCTCTAATCCTACCACACAGCTAGCAGCAGCCATGGAGCGTACCTACGATGCTCCTAGATGCTTCGTCACAGCAGGAGGACTAAATAAGCCTGAAGCATGAAAAGGGGAAAACTAACTGCCCCAGAGCAGACCCCAAAGGAATAGTTAGCCCCCACACATGTATTGATGGTGAAACAAGATGAAGGCACAAACACAGGCAGGAAAATAAGCTGAGAAAACGATGGGGCCCAAACTAACTAGAGAGGAAAGGAAAGGAAAGACACTGTCTGCAACCTGCAAAAAACCCTACAAAAATAATGGCCAACACTTCTGATAGCAAAATTAACCCTGAAATCACTAGACTTCTCCCACTATATCAGCACTCTGAAATATTCTGAGACAGAGCAAAAAGAGACCAAACTAGTAAGAGACAAAAAGCAAATTGGAAAAATACTGATAAATAAGAGTGGAAATTCAGCACAGCCCCCAGCCGGGGCTGGCTGGCCACACCAAAAAACTGAATAGACCAACAAAATCAAGTGTGAACATTAGCAGAAAAACTTAGCTTTAGATGACTGGAACAGAGCTGAAAACCAAGAGCTGACAAGCCAGAAGGAATCACCAGCAACTGAATAGGGCGTCGGCTGTCTTAAATCCAACCTGAGACTCCTGAGGTCCAATCGTCATCCTCATTCTCAGGTGGCAGATCTCCACCGATCAAATCAGCCTCACTACCTCCTGTTACCACCAGAGGAAGTCTGGAAGGAGAACTCACAACTGGTGAACCAGAGAATGAACTCACAACAGTACCCCCCCTTGAGGAGTGGTCACCGAACCCTCATCCACGCCACCAGGCCGATCAGGATGGGCCCGGTGAAAAGCACGAACCAATCTATTGGCTTGAATATCGGAGACAGAGACCCAAGAATTATCCTCCTGACCATAACCATTCCATTTGACCAAATACTGGAGTCTCCGTCTAACCAAACGAGAATCCAATATTTTCTCTACCTCATATTCCACATTGCCTTCAACCAACACAGGGTCAGGAGGTGCTGCCATAGGAACCACTGGCTCAACAAACCTCTTCAACAGAGATTTGTGAAATACGTTATGGATCTTGAACGTAACTGGAAGAGCCAATCGAAATGAAACAGGATTAAGAATTTCCAAAATCTTATAAGGACCAATAAATCTTGGCTTAAATTTAGGAGATGCAACCTTCATAGGAATATTCTTAGACGACAACCAAACCATATCACCCACTTTAAACCGGGGACCAATGGTCCTATGCCGGTTGGAAAATCGCTGGACCTTTTCCTGAGAGAGTCACAACTTATCCACCACTTGGTCCCATATCTGCTGCATTCTCTTAACCACAGTGTCCACACCTGGGCAGGATGAAGATTCCACTTGCCCTGAAGAGAATCGAGGATGAAACCCAAAATTACAGAAAAAGGGTGACATCAAAATGGCAGAACTAGCTCTATTGTTCAGTGCGAATTCGGCCAAGGGCAAAAATGAGACCCAATCATCCTGATCAGCAGATATAAAACATCTCAAATAAGACTCCAAGGTCTGGTTTGTTCTCTCAGTCTGTCCATTGGTCTGGGGATGAAGCGCGGAGGAGAAGGATAACTGAATTCCCAGATTGGAACAAAAAGCTTTCCAGAATCTGGAAACAAACTGGACTCCTCTGTCGGACACAATGTTCTCAGGAATCCCATGTGACTGAACCAGCTGTTGTAAAAACAAGGGCACCAACTCAGTGGAAGATGGCAACTTTGGGAGTGGTACAAGATGGACCATTTTCGAAAATCTACCACAAATCGAGACAGGAAGATCAGAAATAAAATCCATTGAGATATGGGTCCATGGCCTCTTGGGCACCGGCAAGGGCATCAGCAACCCACTAGAACGAGAACAGGGTTTAGACTGAGAACAAGTCCCACAGGACTGTACAAAATTCCTGACGTCATGAGATAAGGCAGGCCACCAAAAGGACCGACTTACCAAATCTCTGGTACCAAAAATACCAGGATGACCAACCAATGCGGAGCAATGAATTTCAGACATCACTCTCTTTCTCCACTGGTCAGGAACATACAATTTTCCCATAGGGCAACGCTCAGGTTTATCTTCCTGAAATTCCTCCAAGGCGCGTCTCAAATCGGGCGAAATGGCAGAAAGAACTACCCCCTCACCTAGGATGGTAGTAGGCTCGGTCACACTAAGAGAATCAGCAAAGAAACTCCTAGAAAGGGCGTTTGCCTTAACATTCTTAGTGCCCGGAAGAAAAGAGACCACAAAATTAAAACGCATGAAAAATAAGGCCCATCTAGCCTGTCTAGGATTCAAGCATTTGGCCGACTCCATATAAATCAAGTTCTTGTGATCGGTGAGGACCACAACTTGCTGTCTAGCTCCCTCCAACCAATGTCTCCACTCCTCAAATGCCCACTTCATGGCAAACAATTCCCGATTCCCCACGTCATAGCTGCGTTCAGATGGGGAGAACTTTCGAGAAAAGAAGTCACAGGGATTCATCTTAGAAGTCACAGGGTCTTTTTGGGACAAAACAGCTCCTGCACCAATCTCAGAAGCATCTACCTCCACCTGAAATGGAAGTGAGACATCAGGTTGCCGTAAAACTGGAGCTGAAGTAAATCTCTGCGTAAGCTCCTGAAATGCTGAGATAGCCTCAGGAGACCAATTCAGCACATTAGCGCCCTTCTTGGTCAGATCAGTCAGTGGTTTGACAATACCAGAAAAATTACCTATAAATTTATGATAGAAATTAGCAAAACCCAAAAACTTCTGGAGGGCCTTCAAAGAAGTAGGCTGAACCCAATCATAAATGGCCTGTACCTTGGCCGGGTCCATTTCAATAGTCGATGGAGATAAGATAAATCCCAAAAATGAAATCCTCTGTACACCAAAGAGGCATTTCGATCCCTTAACAAACAGGGAATTCTCCCTCAAAATCCAGAACACAGTCCGGACGTGTTCCACATGAGAATCCCAATCACTTGAAAAGATCAAAATGTCATCCATATAGATGATCAAAAACTTATCCACAAAGTCACGGAAAATATCATTCATAAAGGACTGGAAGACAGAAGGGGCATTAGTGAGCCCAAAAGGCATCACCAGGAACTCAAAATGTCCCTCTGGAGTATTAAACGCCGTCTTCCATTCATCCCCGTGCTTGATGCGAATAAGATTATACGCCCCCCTGAGGTCAAGCTTAGTAAACCAGCAGGCACTCAACTCTGGAGAATAAATCAGACATCTGAGGTAACGGGTACTGATATTTAACCGTCATCTTGTTAAGGGAACGATAATCAATACACGGTCTTAATGAACCATCTTTCTTGGCCACAAAAAAACCCCCAGCACCTAAAGGTGACGAGGATCGTCTAATATGACCCTTCTCCAATGACTCCTTAATATAGGATCGCATAGCATCATGTTCGGGTACTGATAAGTTGAAAAGCCGACCCTTGGGAAATTTACACCCAGGCATCAACTCAATTGCACAGTCATAACTCCTATGAGGAGGCAAAGATGCAGACTTGCTCTCACTAAATACATCAGAAAAATCGGCTAGATAATCAGGAATGTCATGAGACTGAGGAGAGGTGGAGAAAACAGGAGTGCCCCTAAGAACACACTGACAACCCCAACTCACCACAGACCCAGATTTCCAATCCAAAACTGGATTATGAGTTTGCAACCAAGGAAAACCCAGAACAATAGTATCATGCAAATTATGCAGCACCAAAAATTTACAATTTTCTTGGTGGTCTGGGGCAACTCGTATTGTCACCTGGGTCCAAAACTGAGGTTTATTCTCCGCCAAAGGAGTAGCATCAATACCCCTCAAAGGAATAGGCGTCCGCAGAGGCGTCATGGAAAAACCACGTTTAGCAAAGTCCAAATCCATCAGATTTAATGCTGCTCCTGAATCCACAAAAGCCTTCGTGGAAAACGTGGATAAGGAGCAGATCAGAGTAATTGCCAAAAGAAACTTAGGTTGTATACTGCCCACAGCAAATGTGTGTGCAAAACGTTTCTCTCGTTTTGGGCAGACAGAAATAATATGAGAGGCGTCGCCACAGAAAAAACACAGCTTATTACGCCTTCTAAACTCCTGACGTTGCGCCCTAGACAAAACCCCATCACATTGCATAGGTTTAGACATTTGTTCAAAAGGTGGCAGAGCCTCCCGTGTAGTTTTACGTTCACGTAAACGCCGATCAACTTGAATGGCTAATGACATAGAATCATCCAGACCAGAGGGAACAGGAAATCCCACCATAACATATTTTACGGTCTCTGATAAACCCTTCCGAAAGAGAGCTGCCAATGCACTATCATTCCATGTAGTAAGGACCGCCCACTTTCGGAATTTTTTTTGACAGTATAACCCTGCAGAATCCTGACCCTGGTTTAATGCCAACAGGGTTCTCTCAGCTTGATCAACAGCATTAGGTTCATCATACAACAACCCCAAGGCTTGAAAAAATGCATCCACATTAGTTAGAATAGGATTTTCAGGTGTCAGAGAAAAAGCACAATCCTGGGGATCGCCGCGCTGCAAGGAGATGACAATTTTAACCTGCTGCACAAAGCTCCCTGATGAGTTAGGCTTCAAGGCCAGAAATAATTTACAATGATTCTTAAAATTCAGAAATTTAGACCGATCCCCAGAAAACACCTCAGGAGTAGGGATCTTAGGTTCAGCAGCATGTGACTGAAAGAGGTAGGTGGAAATTCCCTGCTTTTCTGCAGCCAGCTGCTCCACACGATCAGACAATTGCTTAATCTCCATTAGGAAAAAGAAAAAAAAATCCTCCAACGGCCCTAGAGAAAAAAGAGGAAAAAATATAAAAAAAAATATTCTGATACTTTTTTTTCTTTAACAACTTTTTCCTGCTTTTGAGTACCCTAGAATCTGTGGTATGGCTGGTGATTCTGTTATGAATGGGTCACCGAGGAGAAAAAAGCAAAACAAGCTAAGTCACAGAAAACCAGAGAGGTTGGTAGCTATGCAGATTGCAGATCCCTAATCCTACCACACAACTAGCAGCAGCCGTGGAGCATACCTGTCTGCAACCTGCAAAAAACCCTACAAAAATAATGGCCAACACTTCTGATAGCAAAATTAACCCTGAAGTCACTAGACTTCTCCCACTATATCAGCACTCTGAAATATTCCGAGACAGAGCAAAAAGAGACCAAACTAGTAAGGGACAAAAAGCAAATTGGAAAAATACTGATAAATAAGAGTGGAAATTCAGCACAGCCCCCAGCCGGGGCTGGCTGGCCACACCAAAAAACTGAATAGACCAACAAAATCAAGTGTGAACATTAGCAGAAAAACTTAGCTTTAGATGACTGGAACAGAGCTGAAAACCAAGAGCTGACAAGCCAGAAGGAATCACCAGCAACTGAATAGGGCGTCGGCTGTCTTAAATCCAACCTGAGACTCCTGAGGTCCAATCGTCATCCTCATTCTCAGGTAGCAGATCTCCACCGATTAAATCAGCCTCACTACCTCCTGTTACCACCTGAGGGAGTCTGGAAGAAGTCACAACTGGTGAACCAGAGAATGAGCTCACAACAGTACCCCTTCACCTTGGGGAACACCAGGCAGCACCATGGGGACACCCACTGCACCCACCTGCCTGGGTATGTCCGCCTGTATAAGCAAGTCCGGCTCCCCAGCAGGGACTCCATGGCACATCCTCACCAAAGCCGTATAAGGACCCTCTAGTTGAGGCAGAGGATAAGCCTCAGACCCATAATTCCGCTGCAGGTGCTGCTGAAACACATCATTCAGCTCTTCACTAATCTCAGTGAGAGCCAGCAGCAACTGCTCACCGGTCTACACTTGGCCCATGGCTCACCAGAGGAAAAAATGTTAGGGTTGGTAATAATGTAACGTGGACCCATCCTGTTTGACACGACCCGCATACCGGTAACTAAAATGACAAGACACGACACGTGAAACTGTCCTGTGTGACATGACCCGCAGGCCGGTAACTAAAAGAACAAGACATGGGGAAAGGGGAAACAGTTACAACGGTGGGCCCTGCGATAGGGAACGGGGACGTGGAGATCTCCTGCACTCCCCTGAGTCAGTGTCCCTCACACTCCTAACGTTCCCTAGGCCGGTTCCGCACCGGGCGCCGATCAGGATACCTGTCACCCTAGCACACCCTACACCTATCCCTTGCTAGGGAGCTGGGTGATGCAGGCATTGGCCCCAACGCTGTACTAATACACACCAGGGAAAAATACAAACAGGGGAAACACCAAAAAGACTTATCTTGCTCTGCTGCAGCACCAGGCAGCAGAGTGCATCACCGGATAAACTTTTCGCAGTCGCTCGACACCTTCAGAGCCAGCTGCCATCTTCACCATCTCACTCTGCTGCAGACACTGGGCAGCCAGAGTTCAACACCAGTTTCAGCAGTAGCGCCAACCTTCAAGCCAGCTGCTAACTTCACCTGGTTTCTGAAGTGGCTTCACACCTCAGCAAGCTGCTCCCTTCACCGTGGTTGGAATCCCAAAAAGACGTGATCACCAACACCTGCTCATAGACCATATATATTTCCTATATAGGAAAAGGGAATGGTCAAATGATCAGGGGTTAAAGGCTGCTATAATGCCAGTGACCACAGAGGGCAAAAGGCAAAGCAAAGAAAACATCAAGTGCAATGACCCTAACGGCCACCGGGGGCAAAACTAGAACTGAAACCACCACAGTGCAAGAAAAAAAAGGCTACTAGTGCATTTTATCTGTCATGATCCAGCATGGATCATGACAGAATCCATCCTGAGCAGAGGAAAAATCCCGGCACCTAACACTGCCATAGAAGAAATAGAGATGGTGGCTGACCGTGATTGTGAGCCTGAAGTATGTGATTTGCCGCCCCAACTGGAAGAAATGGAGCTGTCAGTTAACAGCGATCCTGAGCTTTGTGACTGTGAATTTGGGACTTGTGTTTTGTTGCCCGCCTTACAGCATTGCTGTAGAGACTTTGGGCAGTGGACCGCTGTAAAAGAAGTGAAGATGGTGGATGTTGTTGATTTACAAATGGCCCCTACAGCTACAGAAAAGATGGCGGCCATTGGCGTGAAAAGTAAAGATGAGGCTGTTTGTCGTGGGCATCAACAAAGCAGTTTGGTGCCAGAAAGAAGAAAGCCACGTCCCGTTATGGAGAAGGGCCGCCCAAAATGGGTGCAGGCGAGAAAGTAGCTGCCGCCTTCCCAGCCTAATCAGAAGAAACGGGTGGAGCAGCAAAAGGTGACACCACTCATGAATGGGTGGCACCCGAAGGAACCAGACAGCGTACCTGTGATAGAGACGTGATTGCCTGCAGACATGGTGTTAGGAGTCAGATTTTTGCCCATACTATGCAGGAATCTAGACCCTCACATTCTGCAGTCTCCTGCTCATTGTCTACTGCAGAAGATATTGCAGAGAAGATTGCCTTGTAGTAACTCTCTCTGGAGGCTAAGTCCTTCTTTCTGTCTTCTGAGCATGCTCGTGGAACGAGTTCCCATTGGTGTTCGGGAGTCAGGTGCTCAGGTCCTGCTCCTAATCCCATTGGTTCAGCTCAGAGTTCTGGAGACTTCCGGAAGGTCCCGTTTGCTATAAAAAGTGCGCATGGCTGTTCCGCCATGCGCTAGTATAGTCATACTTGCTGCTGTGTGTATGTTGATGGATGCACGATCTGGTGAATGACTCATTTGAAACCCCATTCCTATGATATTACGTCTGTGTGAGGGAATGAGTTATAGCCAGTATTAGCGCAAGCGCCAGCGCGCCATTGCTCCACAAGCACACATGCTAGCGTCCAACATCGCGCCTTCGTTACTGCGGTGTTATCTTGCGGCACGTCCCACGCCGCGCTGCTGTAGCAGCTTTAATGTGCGTTCGCAGTTGCAACGCTGTGCACATGAGTGTTTACGGTAGGTCTTAGCGGATGTAGTGCCATCATCTTGAACTACTCCGGTGACCATTTATCGCTTGTGCCGCTGAGTCTCTGTGCCTCTAACAGGCTCAGCATAATTATATTTATTATTTGTATTAGCAGCTCTGTGAGTACAACAGAGATTGCTTTAGTGCACCTGGGTGATATCTAACCCTGTGCACACTACCGCCTGATTGCTCTGCCACCACCTAGCAGTGGTTTTAAACATCTACTGCACGGTGGACCCCGAGTGGTGAACGCACTTTATTTATATTTTTATTTAGTGCATTCCGCCACTCCTAACACATGGAGAGATACAGCATGTTGTTCTGCGGCGGTATCGGCCACCAGGACTGGAGGAGGTCCAAGATCCGGGGGGGAGACGGGCCTGCGCTTCGAGGATTGGTAGTCCAAGGAACTGAAGGATGAAGACCTGATGGCACCTTGACGGGATGCCATGGGAGTGCGGAAAACCTTGAAGGTGGCCTTGCGGGGGATCATGATGGCTGCAATCACCAATGCTGGCCACCGCGCAAGAGGACTACTGATGGCTGCGGTGATGAGTAAGGGACCCCTGCCCGGCCACTAAGCTGCTTTGCCCTTGGCCTGCTCACTGCTCATGGCTCTGACATCATCCCCGGAGGTGTCTCAGCTGCCGACCCTGCCGTCATCACCGGAGGTGTCTCGGCTGCTGACTCCGTCATCTACACTGGCAGCGCCAGCACCTGCGCTTCCTCAGGCCACAACTCTGTCAGTTGACATCTGCGGCCTGCGCATAGATGAGCCCTGGGTACCCATGGTTACGAAAGCCCAGTGGATCCAAGAGGTGATTCGGGAGAAATGGCATCGGGAGCGACGCATCCGCGATGAACTACAGCGCCCAGGCGGAGGAACTGCAGCAGGCCGAATGACCCACGGATTGGTGCGGTATCTCAATAGGCACCGGGGCAACGGATTTCTGCAGCAGCTGGAGCCTGGAGCCAAGGTATATATTAATGCTGGGTCCCTGATATTCCATGGTCCTCTCTGAGAGGGGGACTATGTGGAATTTAAAAAGGAGCAAGGACCCCGGGGACCCTACGCAGTTGCCATCAAAATGGCCTCTGATCAGGAGACCATCCCACAACAGGAGGACCCGCATGTGGAACAGCCAGCTGCTATGGCCGTAGCTGCCCTGAACGTACAGGATAAAGCCGTGACTCAGAGCAGCGAGGCAGCCGCCAGTGCGTCTATGGAGCCGGAGGATCCAGGAGCTACAGGACCACCACTGGAGGGAGTGTGGAGCCAGAGGAACAGCGGAGACTCCTCCTCCAATTGGTCCTCATCACAAGTGTATGTGGTGGTATAGGGGCCAAATGCGGCCCACTATATAACTCAGCGGCCGTGTACAGACTGAGTGGCCCTTTTAAGACAAGGACTGTTCCGCGTCCCTAAGAGGGCAGTAAGCCCTCGATGGCACCCAAGGACAATGCTGTCAAACGTGGCCACCTGGTAATGGCCATGATTGTTTTTCCCCTTCACCCAGTTTTGATTGCACCCATTGGTGCTTCCTTTACTGGATCAGAGGACCAGAAACCCATGGGAGTTGATGATGGTGGACTCCGGATGTGGCTGCTGGACTGCATTACCCTGAACTGTGTTCCCACCTTGGCCCTTGGACTAACCACATGTTAAAAAATTGCAGCCCACCACCGTCAAGGGTCCTGTGGTTTGCTGAAAGGAGAGAGGTGGAAACTGCAGGGCATGAGTAAGGCTCACTAGTGTTAAAAGACTGATCGGCTCTTGAGGACTATGAGCTGTGTTTTTTTATATATATGAACTAATATACAGAGAGATTCAGACTTTGGAGTTACGTTATACAAAAGTTGCCATGGCCGGGGATGGCCATGCTTAAGGAGGGGAGAGTGTAAGCAGGTGGCAGGTCCCCTCAGTTGCACCCTCTCCCTCTCTGTGTGGGTCCCCCGTGCATCATATATAAATGTATTCTGAATGTGTTGCATATGTCATGCTATGTGAATCAAATTGTCTTGTATTGAGGTGTTGTGTTTGCATTGGTCCATGGTGTGAGTTCCCTTCTTTAAATGCTATTGTGTTCGTTGTATTCACTGCTGCCTATATGAAGGTTAGGGACAGCTAATAGTAAAAAGTGGGCTGGACTAGCAGCTCAGAAAAGGCAACAGAAAGCTGCTGCTAGAGTCAGTAGCTTGGGTACGTTAGCCCTGAGCAGATGTACAGTAAGAGATGGGGCACTGCCAGACTCCCAGATGGAAGAGATCTGTTGCCCCAAACTCCAAGGACTCAGAGGAGCTTGAAAGGACTCTGAGGACCCAAGAGCGGTCCCAAAGACTAAAAGGACTAAAGACCGCAACACGGGCCCCAGGACTCTGGAAGAACCCCCGCTGAAGAGGTTTTAAGCACTCATATTCCAGCACGTGGACTACTGGAAATCTTCAGCTGCTGCAGCTGCTGTGGGTGTGGCTGTGGAAAGTGTAAGGGAGATATCAGGAATCCAGTATTGTACTCTTTTACTTCTATTCCATCCCTGTTCATTAAAAGTTATTCCCTATTGGACAACAGTTGCCTTCTCAGTCTCTAATTTGCCTGGACTACCATGGCCGGAGAGAGAATAAGGCAATCTGTGGGAAAAGCTGTGTCGGTCTCATCTATTTATGTCTAAGGGGCCAAGGGTGCTCGCTGACCATCTGCTCAGTGGACTCTGTCTGTGAACTGTACCTTTAATTAACTATCCCCCCGGTTGCCTTTGTTACATAGTTTCATCATCACCACTCAGTATGTGACTGTGAATTAATACATCAACAATATCTGCATTATTATTTACACAGTACCTGCAAGTAAGGGTAGTAGTAAACCATTCTTTATAGATTTTGCAACTAAATCCAAATTCTGAATTCAAGTATTGCTTCTAGAGATGGGCAGACCAATTTGTGGAACTCTGGTCTAGTGCCCATATCAGTGGTAGAGTACCTAGCACTTAGATGTTAGGAATGTAGCACATACTTACTCATGGGTAATAGAAGAAGGGAACACCTATTATAGGGAGGTGCCGAAACTACACCCTACTGGTCCCTGTATAAACTAGAAGACCGTAAATACACTACTCAAAAACACTACCTTGGACCTTGCTTCCTAAAAAGCCATCAAGGGGTTTCTCGCACCTCTTCAGGAACCAGAGGCAAGGCCGCAACACACTGCCGACAATACGACAGGAAAATGTGCAGGAAGATATGAAAACCCAGAGTGAGAAAATTAAAACACATTCGTATAAAGTAGAGTGGGAAAGTTAAGGAGAGCCAAAAATAAACACAACAAGAATAACCTCCCAGAAACCTTAGGAGATGAAAGGAAGAGGAACTGGGAAGGAAAGCAAACAGACTCAATGCAGGAATTCAACTGGTGTTTACCATGCAAGGTAAACCCCTTAGCTTAAGGGCTGTAACTTCTAAACCCAAGTCCACCCGAAGATATAACCATCAAGGAAGTGCAGTGAAGGGAAACCATATAAAAGCCAACCAAGATTGTGATAAGACAGATCAAAATCGGAGCAAATTAAAAAGAGGGAACAAAGACAACATGAATCATCAGCACTTGGACAGAGAAGAAAAGGCAATAGTTCAGCAGAGGAACCGACCACAGAGCAAGAGGTCAGCGGATCGAATCCCCAAACCAAGCCATGACACTAATTGGGTGGCATGAGAATCTCTTACCTTTCAGGCCTGCAAATCCATTCGCTCATCTCAAGAAGAAAGCCTTTAATCCAGAATTTGGATTTAGTTGCAAAATCTGCAAATAGTGGTTTAATATTATCCTTTCTTTCTGGCACTGTTACCCTGAATAAGAATTTTTTTGGTTTTGGTGGAATTGGCATAGTAGCAGGAAAGTCTGTGTACCCTAACTGGCAAAGCTTTTGTACAGCAAATGGTTGAAGACCATATGTTTGACCAGGAGAGCCCTTTTCACTTTATGTAAAGTCAACATATTCTTGTGTGTGACTTCTGTGCAAGGCCAGTCTCAAAGACAAACATTTTCACAAAGGACAAAATTGTTTACAATTATAAAACCAATATTCTTTGATTTTTATGACTGAAATTCTCTTTACCAAAATTATCAATTTTTTTCAAAATAGTTCAGACATTTTTGGGGAGGAGTTATTGGCCTATTAAAATGAGAATCTGTGTTCCCAAATTGTTGAATTTTTTTCCAAATGAACGGTTGCTGACCACATTTATATCCAGGTGACCAGTATCCATTCCCTGCAGAGTCAACACTATCACACATGTACAGCCCTGAGCATGGCAGGTCAGAAAAGGGCTAAATTGTTGAACATTATATAACCAAAATTCATGACTTTCAGTACTTCAATTTTATTTTCTAAAATTATCAATTTTTTTCCAAAATTGCGAAATAATTTTTGCGGAGTGGAAATTGGCATATTACTAGTAGGATCTGTGTTCCTTAATAGGTGAAGCTTTAGCAAATTGGACAGCATGATAAGATAACTAACATTTTCTCCTGTCAACGCTTTCCTTGTTTCAAGCTTTTAATTTTTAGAAAAGTAAATCAAAGAGTTATGACACACAAAACAGTTAATATATAACATTTACCATATGTCTATGTTATATCAGCACAATGTTTAAAACTTTTTTTGCTAGGAAGTTATATAGGCTAAAAGTTGTTCAACAATTTCTCAATTTTCCAACAAAATTAACAAAAATTTGCAAAAACATTTTTTTAGGGACCGCATCACATTTGAAGTGACTTTGAGTGGCCTATATGAAAGAAAATACCCAAATATGATATCATTCTAAAAACTGCACCTCTCAAGGTGTTCAAAACTACATTGAAGAAATGTATTAACCCTGCTTCACAGTAAGAAGAAAGAAGAAAAAAATGGACATTTACTTTTTTTTCCACACAAATTTTAGCTTGGACTCACCCATTTTTATTTTCGCAATGGTGGCAGGAAAAATTGACCGCAAAATTTGTTGTGCAATTTCCCCTGAGCATGCCTATGTCCCAAGTGGGGAAAAATCACTTGGATACATGACAGAGCTCGGAAAAGAAGAAGTTTGACTTTTTGAATGTAAAATTTGTTGGAATACTTAGAGGACACCATGCTGCGCTTGGAAAGCCCCGATGTGTCTAAACAGTGGAAATCCCCTACAAGTGACACCATTTTGGGAACTAGACCCCCTAGGGAATTTTTCTAGATGTGTATTGAACACCTTGAGCCCACAGGTGCTTCATAGATGTTTATTACGTTAAGCTGTGTAATTAAAAAAAAAATCAAATTTTTCCCAAATAAATCTTCTTTAGCTCCAAATTTTGCATTTACATAAGGGTAAAAGGAGAAATTGAACAATACAATTTGTTGTGCAATTTCTTCTGAGTATGCCAATACCCAATATGTGGAGGAAAATAACTGTTTGGGCGCACGGCAGGGCTAGGAAGGGAAGGAGCACCATTTGACTTTTTGAATGCAAAATTTGATGGAATAATTAGCGGACCCATGTCGGGTTTGAAGAACCCCTGATGTGCCTAAACAGTGGAAACGCCCACAAGTGACACCATTTTGGAAACTAGACCCCTTTAGGACCTTACCTAGATGTATATTGAGCACCTTGAACCCACAGGTGCTTCACAGAAGTTTATAACGTTAAGCCGTGAAAATAAAAAGAATCAAATTTTTCCCACAAAAATCTTTTTTAGCTACAAATTTTGTATTTTCACAAGAGCAAAAGGAGAAAATGGACCCCAAAGTTTGTTGTGGAATTTCTCCTGAGTTTACCGATACCCCATATGTGGTCAAAAACTACTCTTGAGGCACAGTGCAAAGCTCATAAGGGAAGTAGCGCCATATTACAGTGCAGATTTTGCTGCACTTGTTTGAGGGTGCCATGTTACATTAGCAGAGCCCCTGTGTGCCAGAACAGCAGAAATCCCCATAAATGACCCTATTTTACTAATTAAACCTCTCAATGAATTCATCTAGGGGTGCAGTGATTATATTGACACCACAAGTGTGTCACAAACTTTTATACCATTGGGCAGTGAAGAAAAAATAATTTAAATTTTTACCACCAAGATTGTGTGTTAGCCCCATGTTTTACATTTTCACACTGGGAAATGGGCAAAAATGGCACCCAGAATTTGTCCCACAATTTCTGCTGAATGTAGAAATACCTGATATGTGGATGTACAGTACTACTTTGACATATGGAGTGACTCGGGTGGGACAGAGCACTATTTGCCTTCTGGAACGCAAATTTTCCTAGACTAGTTTGTGTATTCCATATAAAGAGCCCATAAGTGCTGGAAGAGCAGAATCCCCCTTCAAGTGACCACATTTTGGAAATTATAACCCTTTGGGAATTTATCTACAGATGACACCCCCGGATCACAGGTGCTATGGCGTCCACAGTGCCTCCATTTGCCTCATTATAGGGAATTTTCTGCTGGGGGTTCTGACTGAATCACGTATTTCAGAGATTTACATGGAAACCCTGGTGTAAGCGCTCAGCACAGAGCGCAGGAAAAATGTACACCAAGACTTACTGCGATCTTTGGGAGGCATAATGAAAAAATCAACAGCATGTGAAGAATTATACTTAAAGACAAAAATGTCGAGAAGGATGGGAAATCTTGAAAAATGAAATTCTCAAAGCACAATTGTTAACAATTCCGAAAAGAGGGAAGAATAGGAAGCATTTAAGGAAGCCAGGATGGATGAACACAGAACTTAAGCACATGCTAAAAAGGAAGAAAAAAATGTTTATAAAATGGAAAGAGGGAGGCATATCTAAAGAAGAATATAATGCTGTCTGCAGAACCTGCAGGGCACAAATCAGATTAGCTAAAGCTGAAAATGAATTGAGGCTTGCAAGAGATGTCAATAGCAATAATAAAGGATTTTGGGGATATGTCAAAAGTAAAAGAAAAGTCAAAGATGCTATAGGATTTTTACAGGATGAAAATGATGAAATGGTAAGACAGGATGTTGAGAAGGCCGAACTTTTAAATTCCTATTTTGCATCTGTTTTCTCTCAGAAAGGAAATGTAACATCAACTGTTCTTCACTGTCCTATTAAGGGAATAGAAGAATCCAGGATATCTATAAACAGAAAGATAGTGAGGAAACACTTAGCTAACCTAAATGAATTCAAGTCTCCAGGTCCAGATGAATTACACCCCAGAGTACTGAAGGAAATAGCAGAAGAAATTTTTGAACCCTTCTCCATAATCTTTGAAAATTCTTGGAGAACAGGAGAAGTCCCAGAAGACTGGAGAAGAGCAAATGTTGTTCCTATCTTCAAAAAGGGGAAGAAGGTGGACCCAGGCAACTATAGGCCGGTGAGTCTGACTTCTATACCAGGAAAGATCTTTGAACAAATTATTAAACAACATGTATGTCAGTACCTGGATAAGAATGAAGTGATTAAACAGAGTCAGCATGGGTTTGTAACTAATAAGTCATGTCAGACTAACTTAGTTTCCTTCTATGATGGAATCACTGATTGGGTGGATAAAGGAAATGCTGTAGATATAGTATATCTTGACTTCATCAAAGCATTTGACAAAGTATCTCATACAATCCTTATTGAAAAAATGATTAAGTATGGATTGGACAAGGCAACTGTGAGGTGAATTCATAACTTGCTTAGTGATCGGACCCAAAGAGTGGTCATAAATGGCTGCACATCCAGTTGGAAGAATGTCTCAAGTGGGATACCACAGGGATCTGTCCTGGGCCCTGTATTGTTCAACATCTTTATCAACGATTTAGATGAAGGAAATGAGGATAAACTGTTTAAATTTGCTGATGACACAAAGCTAGGAGGGATAGCTAATACTAGAGAAGAGAGAGAGGATTCAAAAAGATATAAATAAACTGGAGAAGTGGGCAGCAACTAACAGAATGGTTTTTAACAGGGAAAAATGCAAAGTACTACATCTGGGCAATAAAAATGAAAAAAGCATATACAGAATGGGAGGAATAGGGCTAAGCAACAGCACATGTGAAAAAGACTTGGGTATACGAATAGATCACAGACTGAATATGAGTCAACAGTATGATGCAGCAGCAAAAAAGGCAAATGCAATTCTAGGATGTATTAACAGAAGCATACAGTCTAGATCACGTGAAGTCATTATTTCCCTCTACTCGTCTTTGGTCAGACCTCATCTGGTATATTGTGTCCAGTTTTGGGCACCACATTTTAAAAAAGACATCAACAACTGGAGCAAGTTCAGAAAAGAGCAACCAGAATTGTTACCGGTCTGCAAACCCTGTCTTATGAGGAAAGGTTGCAGGATTTGGGATTGTTTAGTTTGCAAAAGAGAAGACTGAGAGGAGACTTAATAGCTGTCTACAAATATCTAAAGGGCTGTTACATTGTAGAAGGATCAACTTTATTCTCATTTGCACAAGGAAAGACTAGAAGCAATGTGATGAAACTGAATGGGAGGAGACACAGATTAGATATTAGAAAAAACTTTTTGACAGTTAGAGTGATCAATGAGTGGAACAAGCTGCCACGGGAAGTGGTGAGTTCTCCTTCAATGGAAGTCTTCAAACAGAGGCTGGACAGACATCTGACTGGGATGATTTAGCGAATCCTGCTTTGAGCAGGGGGTTGGACCAGATGGCCCAGGAGGTCCCTTCCAACTCTACGATTCTAAGATTCTAATTGTTTTTTTTAATTTTCTTATGCCGTTCCTCATGCGGTATAAGTGATTAGGTGACTTTATTCTTTGGGCAGGTGCGCTTACTGCGATACCAGATCGGGTTTTATGTTTGGCTGCTGTCACACACTAAAAGATGCTTTTAATTGCGAAAACTAGTTTTTGCATCACTATATTTTGAGAGCTATAATTTTTTCATATTTTGGCCGACAGAGTCATATGAGGGCTTGTTTTTTATTGGTACCATTTTCGAGCATGTGGCATTTTTGATCGCTTTGTATTCCAATTTTTGGGAGACAGAGTGAACAAAAACCAGCAATTCAGGAATTGCTTTTGTTTTTTATACCGTTCTGCATGTGGTAAAATTGGTAAGACAGCTTTATTCTTTGGGTCAGTACGAGTACAGCGATACCTCATTTAGATTTTTTATGTTTTGGCACTTTTACACAATAAAAACTATTTTGTAGAAAAAATTATTATTTTTGCATCGCTTTATTCTGAGAGCTATAACTTTTATATTTTTCTGCTGATAGAGCTATATGGCAGCTTGGTTTTTGTGGGACATGATGAAGGTACCATTTTTATTTACATCTGTCTTTTTGATTGTGTTTTATTGCACTTTTTGTTTTGCGGTATGATGATAAAGCATTGTTTTTTGTCTCATTTTTCCATTTTTATATTTTTATGGTGTTCACTGAAGGGGTTAACTAGTGGAACAGTTTTATAGAGTGATACCAAATATGTGTACTTTTATTGTTTATTTTTAATTTACAAAAATAAGTTTATTGGTAAAATAAGAGTATATTTTTTTCTTCGGGGATTTTTAACCCCTTCACGACCTTTGACGTCACATAGGCGTCATGAAAAGTCGTGCCAAAATGACCCATGATGCCTATGTGGCGTCATGACTTTAAAGCCCCCCTACGGGTCGGGTGACCGGGGTCACTGAAAGGTCACCCGACCCGCAGATACAGGGGGCTTTGTTTTTCACCACAGGGGTGTGGCTTCGCCCCCACATGGCTACGATCGCTCTGATTGGCTGTTAAAAGTGAAACAGCCAATCAGAGCGATAGTAATATTTCATCAATGAAAATTGATGAAATATTACAATCCAGCCATGGCTGATGCTGCAGTAGTATCGGACATGGCTGGAAACCGTGATCCGACCCCCCCACGACTCACAGGGCCGATCGGCCCCCGATACCGACTGACGGCGGCAATGTGCCGCCGCCGTCATCATCTGCTCCCCTCCCCCTTCTCTAGGCTCCCCCCACCTTCTGACCCCCCCTCACCCCCCGGTACCTCCGATGCTCCTCTCCTGCTCCCGGTGTCCCGCGGTCTTGCTTCATGGGCGCCGCCATCTTGGAAAATGGCGGGCGCATGGGCAGTGCGCCCACCGGCTGCAGATTCATTCATTCTATTTTGATCACAGTGATCAAAATAGAATGAAAAGTAAATAAACCCCGCGTTTATCACCCCATAGGCAAGAACAACTAATAAAATAAAGAAATTATTTTTATTTTTATTTTTCCATTAGGGTTAGGGTTAGGGTTGGAAAGAGGGTTAGGGCTAGGGTTAGGGCTAGGGTTACGATTGGAAATAGGGTTAGGGTTGGAATTAGGGTTAGGGTTGGAATTAGGGTTAGGGATAGAACTAGGTTTAGGTTGGAATTAGGGTTAGGGTTGAAATTAGGATTAGGGTTGGAATTAGGGTTAGGTATAGGGTTAGGGGTGTGTTGAGGTTAGGGTAATGGTTAGGGTTGGGATTAGGGTTAGGGATGTGTTGGGGTTAGGGCTGTGGTTAGGGGTGTGTGGGGTTAGGGTTGGAGTTAGAATTGAGGGGTTTCCACTGTTTAGACACATCAAGGGGTCTCCAAACGTGACATGGTGCAACCATTCATTCCAGCCAATTTTGTGTTCAAAAAATCAAACAGTGCTCCCTCCCTTCCAAGCCCCGTTGTGTGCCCAAACAGTGGTTTACCCCAACATATGGGGTATCAGTGTTCTCAGGAAAAATTGCACAACAACTTTGGTGGTCTAATTTCTCTTGTTACCCTTGGGAAAATAAAAAATTGGGGTCTAAAAAATTATTGTGTGGAAAAAAATGATTTTTTTATTTTCATATCTCTGCGTTATAAACGTCTGTGAAGCACTTGGGGGTTCAAAGTGCTCACCAGACATCTAGATAAGTTCCTTGGAAGGTCTAGTTTCCAAAATGGGGTCACTTGTACTGTTTAGGCACATCAGGGGCTCTGCAAACGTAACGACGACCGCAGACCTTTCCATCAAAGTCTGCATTTCAAAACGTCACTACTTCCATTATCAGCCCTTACGTGCGCCCAAACAATGGTTCCCCCCCACATATGGGGTATCAGCGTACTCAGGACAAACTGGGCAACAACTTTTGGAGTCCAATTTCTCCTGTTATCCTTGTGAAAATAAAAATTTGCGAGCTAAAAAATCATTTTTTGGCTATGTGCACACGCTGCGGTTTTTGCTGCGGTTCCGCTGCGGTTTTGGCTCTGCTGAACCGCAGCAGTTCCGCTGACATGGTACAGTACCATGTAACCCTATGGGTTTTCAAAACCGCAGTGCTCACGCTGCGGATTTTTCCACACGGTTTTTCTGCGTTTTTTTTTCCGCAGCATGTCAATTGTTTCTGGGATTCCGCTGCGGTTTCACACCTTTAACATAGTAGAGGTGTGAAACCGCAGGGCAAAACCGCAGGCCAAACCACAGCAAAACTGCAGGTCACTTTGCCTGCAGTTTTACCTGCAGTTCCGCAGGAAAAAAATCCGCAGGTGATTCCGCAGCGTGTGCACATTGCCTTTGAGGAAAAAAAATGATTTTTTATTTTCACAGCTTTGCGTTATAAACTTGGGGGTTCAAAGTGCTCACCACACATCAAGATAAGTTCCTTAAGTGGTCTAGTTTCCAAAATGGGGTCACTTGTGGGGGGTTCCACAGTTTAGGTACATCAGGGGCTCTGCAAATGTAACATGACGCCTGCAGACCATTCCATCAAAGTCAGCATTTCATAATGTCACTACTTCCCTTCTGAGCCCCGACGTGTGCCCAAACAGTGGTCCCCACCCACATATGGGGTACCAGCGTACTCAGGATAAACTGAACAACAACTTTTGGGGTCCAATTTATCCTGTTACCCTTGTGGAAAAAAAATTGCTGACTAAAAATCATTTTTTTTGAGGAAAAAAAATGATTTTTTTGTTTTCACGGCTCTGCATTATAAACTTCTTTGAAGCACTTAGGGGTTCAAGGTGCTCACCACACATCTAGATAAGTTCCTTAGGGGGTCTAGTTTCCAAAATGGGGTCATTTGTGGGGAGTTTCCACAGTTTAGGTGCGTCAGGGGCTCTACAAATGTAACATAATGCCAGCAGACCATTCCATCAAAGTCAGCATTTCAAAATGTCACTACTTCTCTTCCGAGCCCTGATGTGTGCCCAAACAGTGGTCCCCCCCACATATGGGGTACCAGCATACTCAAGACAAACTGGACAACAATTTTTGGGGTCCAGTTTCTCCTGGTACCCTTGTGAAAATAAAAATTTGCGCACTATAAAATAATTTTTTGAGGAAAAAAAATATTTTTTATTTTCACGGCACTGCGTTATAATCTTTTGTGAAGCACTTGGGGGTTCAAATTGCTCACTATGCATCTAGATAAGTTCCTTAGGGGGTCTAGTTTCCAAAATGGGGTCATTTGTGGGGGTGCTCCAATGTTTAGGCACACAGGGGCTCTCCAAACAGGACATGGTGTCTGCTAATGATTAGAGGTAATTTTCATTTCAAAAAGTCAAATGGCGCTCCTTCCCTTCTGAGCCCTGCCGTGCGCCCAAACATTGATTCCCCCCCACATATGGGGTATCGGTGTACTCAGAACAAATTGCACAACAACTTTTGTGGTCCAATTTATCCTGTTACTCTTGTGAAAATAAAAAATAGCGTGCTAAAAAATCATTTTTGAGGAAAAAAAATGATTTTTAATTTTCACTGCTCTGCGTTATAAACTTCTGTGAAGCACCTGGGGGTTCAAAGTGCTCACCACACATCTAGATAAGTTCCATAAGGGGTCTAGTTTCCAAAATGGTGTTACTTGTGGGGGGGGATTTCACTGTTTAGGCACACAGGGGCTCTCCAAATGCGACATGGTGTCCGATAACGATTGGAGCTAATTTTCCATTCAAAAAGTCAAATAGCGCTCCTTCCCTTCCGGACCCTGCCGTGTGCCCAAACAGTGGTTTATGTCCACATATGAGGTATCGGTGTACTCAGGAGAAATTGCCCAACAAATTTTACCATCCATTTTATCCTGTTGCCCATGTGAAAATGAAAAAACTGAGGTTAAAAAAATTTTTTGTGAAAAAAAAGTACTTTTTTTTAACCGATCAATTTGTGAAGCACCTGGGGGTTCAAAGTGATCATTATGCATGTAGATAAGTTCCTTGGGGGGTCTAGTTTCTGAAATAGGATCACTTGTGGGGGAGCTCCAATGTTTAGACACACAGGGCCTCTCCAAACGTGACATGACAACCGCTAAATATTCCAGCATGCTTTCCATTCAAAAAGTAAAATAGCGCTCCTTCCCTTCTGAGCCCTGCCGTGTGCCCAAACAGTGGTTTATGACCACATATGAGGTATCGGTGTAATCAGGAGAAATTGCCCAACAAATTTTAGGATCCATATTATCCTATTGCCCATGTAAGAATGAAAAAATTGATGCTAAAAGAAAATTTTTGCTGTAAAAATTAAAATGTCCATTTTTTCTTTCCACGTTGTTTTAGTTCCTGTGAAACACCTGAAGGTTTAATAATCTTCTTGAATGTAGTTTTGAGTAGCTTGAGGGGTGCAGTTTTTAGAATGGTGTCACTTTTTGGGTATTTTCTGCCATATAGACCCCTCAAGTGACTTCAAATGTGAGGTGGTCCCTAAAAAAAGGTTTTGTAAATTTTGTTGTAAAAATGAGATATCGCTGGTCAACTTTTAACCCTTATAACTTCCTAACAAAAAAAAAATTGTTTCCAAAATTGTGCTGATGTAAAGTAGACATGTGGGAAATGTTATTTAGTAACCACTTTGTGTCACATAACTCTCTGGTTTAACAGAATACAAATTCAAAATTTGAAAATTGCGAAATTTTCTAAATTTTTGCCAAATTTCTGATTTTTTCACAAATAAACGCAAAAATTATCGACCTTAATTTACCACTAACATGAAGCCCAATATGTCATGAAAAAACAAACTCAGAATCGCTAGGATCCGTTGAAGCATTCCTGAGTTATTACCTCATAAAGGGACACTGGTCAGAATTGCAAAAAATGGCCAGGTCATTAAGGTCAAAATAGGCTGGGTCATGAAGGGGTTATAAAAAATATTTTGACACATTATAATTTTTTTTAACTTTATTACATTGTCGCAGTATGGGACATTACTGTATTATATCAGATGGCTGATCTGACTCTGCACAGCAGAGTATCAGATCAGCGATCTGACAGGCAGGGAAAGAGGCATGACTGCTCCTGCTCTCAGCAGGTGCTCACAAGCCACCTACCCTGCAGGGCCCGGAAGGACCCCGTGGCCATCCTGGTGCCAGGGGTCTCCATGGAGATCACCAGAACAATGTGATTGCATTGCATTGTTCTGGTGGGAGCGCGCAGGGAGCCCCTCTCTGCGGGATGCTTGGGCAGCACGGTGGCTCAGTGGGTTCGAATCCCACCAAGGACAACATCTGCAAGGAGTTTGTATGTTCTCCCCGTGTTTGCGTGGGTTTCCTCCGGGTACTCCGGTTTCCTCCCACATTCCAAAGACATACTGCTAGGGAATTTAGATTGTGAGTCCCATCGGGGACAGTGATGATAATGTGTGCAAACTGTAAAGCGCTGCGGAATATGTTAGCGCTATATAAAAATAAAGATTATTATTATTATGCTGCTGTCATTATAGCACCAATCGTGGGCATTGCAGTGAGGTGTCAGCTGTCACATACAGCTAACACCCGCACCCGATCACCGTGGCACTCAGCATGAGGCCGTGCGATCTCGGCGCCGTACTAGTACTGCTCTCGGCACAATCACACATTCCACAGGGCAGTACTAGTATGGTGCATGTCGTGAAGGGGTTAACAGTGGAAACCCCCCTAAAGTGACACCATTTTGAAAACTAGACTCCTCAGGGAATGTATCTAGATGTGTTGTGAGCACATTGAGTTCCTAGGTGCTTCACGTTTATAACGTACAGCCGTGAAAAAAAAAATCTAATTTTTCCCACAAAAAAAGTTACTTTAGCCCAATTTTTAAATTTTTTTAACAAGGTTTCCAGGAGAAAATGGAACACAAAATATGTTGTACAATTTCTCCAGAGTACTCAAATGCCCCATATGTAGGGGAAAACTACTGTTTTGGTGCACAGCAGGCCGCATAAAGGAAGGAGTGACGTTTTGGAACGCAGATTTTGATATAATGGTCTGTGGGTGTCATGTCGCTTTTGGAGAGTCCAAGATGTGCCTAAACAGTGGAAACACGCCACAAGTGACCGCATTTTGGAAATTAGACCCCTCAAAAAATTTATCTAGATATGTGGTGAGCACCTTGAACCCCCAGGTGCTTCACAAAAAGTTCATCATAACATAGAGCCGTAAAAATAAAAAAAAATTTCCACAAACATTTATTTTAGCCCCAACTCCAAGAGACTAACAGGACAAAATGGACTACAAAAAATGTTGTACAATTTCTCCTGAGTACACCAAGGCACAGTGCAAAGCTCAGAAGAAAAGAAGTGCCATATTGGAGTTCAGATTTTGCTCGGCTGGTTTGAGGGTGCCATGCCACATTGGCAGAGCCCCTGAGGTGCCAAAACAGCAGAACCCCCCCATAAGTGACCCGATTTTACAAACTATACTTCTCAATGAATTCTTCTAGGGGTGCAGAAATCAAATCAACATCCCAGGTGTGTCACAGAATTTTATACCATTGAGCAGTGAAAAAAAATTAAATTTTTACCACCAAAATTTAGTTTTAGCCCCAGATTTTACATTTTCATAAGGAGCAATGGGCAAAAATGGCACCAAAATTTGTCCCAAAATTTCTGGTGAATGTAGACATCCCCAATGTCCCGTGGACCCGTCCTGTGTGACACGACCCACAGGTCAGTAACTAAAACAACAAGACACGGCACGTGTAACTGTCCTGTGTGACACGACCCACAGGCCGGTAACTAAAACAACAAGACACGGGGGAAGGGGAAACAGTTACAACGGTGGACCCTGCGATAGGGAACGGGGACGTGGAGACCTCCTGCACTCCCCTGAGTCAGTGTCTCTCACACTCCTAACGTTCCCTATACTGGCTCCTCACCTGTCGCCGAGCCGGAACCTGTCACCCTAGCACACCCTACACCTATCCTTTGCTATGGAGCTGGGTGGTGCAGGCACTGGCCCTACCGCTGTACTAATACACACCAGGGAAAAATACAAACAGGGATAACACCACTTAGCTTTGCTCTGTTGCTCTTGCTCCCAGCAACAGAGTCCAGCACCAGAATGCAGCTTTCCTCCTGAATAGCTGCTACTTCTCCAAGCTACACCAGAGCTCTCCTGAGTTGCAAGGAACTCCTCTCTGTAGTTCCTTCCTTCACCAGTCTTGGTTGGAAATGAGCAATATCACCAACAGTGATTGCAACACCTGTCACTCTTTTATAGGTAAGAGCCAGCAATCACACCTGCTTCATAATTACGTGCACTAAACTAAAGTAACCACAGTGCAATGACCCTAATGACCACCGGGGGCAAAAACTAACTTTAAGCACACAGCTTAAGGAAAAAAAAGGTTACTAGTGCTTTTATCTGTCATAATTCAGCATGGATCATGATATCCCATGTGTGGCTGTACAGTACTACTTAGCCATACGGCAAGATTCAGGAGAGACGGAGGGCTATTTGCCTCCTGGAGCGCATAGTTTCCTAGAATAGTTTGCAGACACTATTTACAGAGCTTCTAACTGCTAGAAAAGCAGAATCCCCCTCAAGCAACCCCATTTCGGAAATGATGCCCCTTTAGAAATTTATCTACAGGTGTAGTGATGATTTTGACTCCATGGGTGTTTTCCAGAGACAAGAAACAGTGGTTTGCTGAGTTATAATTGCAAAATGACATTGCAGTGCCTGTACGTTGTAGTGCTCAGTACACTGTAGTACCCAGTAGAATGTAGGGACCAGTGCATTGTAGTGACCATTATGTTGTAGTGACCAATTAGGCGAGGTGTCATCACTACAGAAATGTCAAACATGTGGACATTAAATGTGGTCTAGGTATACTGGAGCTCAAAAGGGAGAGGGAATTTGGATTTGGGAGTGCAGTATTTGCTGAATTTCTTTTGGGGGCGAGGGGTCAGTTTGCTTTTCCAGAGCCTATACCAGTAACATTGAATCACCCTATATTTCTGATGACAGACCTGAGTGGGGGCTTGCTTTTTTGTGGATTGATTTGAAGCTTTTTTTTTGGAAACATTTTACATAAATATCTGGGATCACATTTATTCTGTGCTCTACACAGAGCACTTTCTTTGTGGCTTCCATCTAAATCTTTTATTGACCTGATTCAGATAAAACCCCGAAGTATCCATTTACTATAATAAGGCAGCAGAGTTACTCTGGACTCCATCTAACCTCTGTTCAGCGGAGTCCTTCTTTTCAAAACATGCAAAAAACTTAGGCGGACTGTTCTTTTATGCATGCCTAAAAAGACGGACAGTGCCGTATCATACGCTTCCAGATGGCGTCCACAGTACCTCAATCTGCCTCATTATAAGGAATCTTCAGCCAGGAGTTCTATCTGAATCACATATTTCAGAGATTTACAGGGAAGCTTTGGTTTAGGCGCTCAGCGCAGAGCACGGGATAAATGTGAGCCGAAACTTATTGCGATCTTTTGGAGGCAGAAAGAAAAAATCAGAAGCAGGTGAAGAATTGATTTTATTTATTTTCTACGCCTTGGCTTGTGTGGCAAAATTGAATAGACAACTTTATTCTTTGAGCCGGTCTGATTACAGCGACACCAGATTTATATCTTTTTTATGCTTGTCTGCTGTCACACAAAAAAATGCTTTTTATTGCAAAAGCAAGTTTTTCCATTGCCATATTTTGAGATATAGAATTTTTCCATATTTCTGCTGACAAATTCATGTGAGGGCTTGTTTTTTGTGGGACGAGTTTAAGTTTTATCGGTACCATTTTCGTCACATGATATTTTTTGAACGCTTTCTTTTCCAATTTTTTGGATGCAGAATAAACAAAAACTAACTATTCAGGAATCTTTTTTTTTTGCTGTTCCGTGCATGGTAAAATTGATAAGGCAGATTTACGCTTTGGGTTAGTACAATTACAGCAATACCTCAGTTATATCTTTTTATGTTGTGATGCTTTTACACAATAAAAACTATTTCAAAGAAAAAATTATTATTTTTGCAACACTTTACTCTAAGAGCTATAACTTTTTTATTTTTCTGCTGATTGAGCTGTATGGTGGTTTGCATTTGTGGGACAAGATGACGTTTTCAGCTATACCATTTTTATTTACATTTATCTTTTTAATTGCATTTTAATCCACTTTTTGTTCTACGTTATGATAATAAAGCATCATGTTTTGCTGCTTTTTTTTTTACTGTGTCCACTGAAGGGGTTAACTAGTGGGACATTTTTATTGGTCGGGTCATTCCAGATGCGGTGATACCAAAAATGTACTTTGATTGTTTTTTTTCTCATACAATTATTTTTTAGTATAATAGATTTTCAATTTTTTTTATTATTATTTTGTGATTTTTAAAAAATATTTTTACAAACTTTTTTACTTTTTTTAAACTTTTTTATTTAGTCCCACTATGGAACTTTCACTTTTTGCATCCTGATCGCACTTATAAGGCATATCAATGCATGAGCATTGCTATGCTCTATGACCTGTCAGCCCTGGAGATACCAGTTAGTTAAATCATACAGGGTGCATGATCTATCTTGCTAGTGCCTGGTGACCCGAATATCATCATGATGACATCAGGTCACCATGGCAACCATTGGGCCTCCATGATGATGCTGTGGTGGTGTCGATGGAAGGGAAGAAGGGGCTCTTACCCTCTGCTTGCCTTCTAAATGTTGCGATCGATATTGTGGGCACCACTCCTGGCACTGAGTGCTGGGTGCCAACTCTTAGCATCAGCTGATACCTGGTGATGATCATGTGTGTTCAGCCCCTGTACGTGTAAAACCAACTGGACGTTTCCATACGTGCAAGGTCATTACGTACCTACCGATATGAACATATAGATACATCCAAGGTCATAAAGGGGTTAAAGATTTATGCTTTTGATTTTGTAATTGGAGATTTTTTCCAGTGTTCATTCCTTTTTCGGATCCCTTTGTATATCTATCTTTTTGTAAGTGGGATTTGGAACAGGCAGTTGAAGCACCTAAATCCAAGAATATTAGTGAACCAGAGGCTATTGTCCATGAACGATGGGCTAAGATTCTTTTTGAATGCAACCAGTAGCTGGTGTCTGGCTATGCATTGTGTTTACAGCAGGTCACAACAACCAGAGGCACCCTACTAAGCTTAAAAAATGCTTGTGATGAAGAGGTTGAGATATCCTGAAACTGTAGTTACCAGTAAAAGTGACATTTTGTGATGAGATTGGAGAAACCTCTAGTTATGTTAGCTGTATTGAGCTCTTCTCTTCTTTGATTTGCTTATTGCAAACAGCAGAACATTTGTACATTTTGCTAATTAACCTTATTTTTAAAGGAAAGTAAATATTTTGATAGCAATTTTAAAACTACTACATGTTATTAATGAACATTCAAGTCTTAGATTGTATACCAAGTGCTTCAAATAAATCTCAGAAGTCAAATTTTGGACTCTTACCGATTTGTTGGTATAGATTTCATCCTTTTTCGTAAAGCAGCTTTGACATCTTTATTTTTTAAACTGTAGATCAATGGGTTTAGGATGGGTAAAGCTGCTGTGTTAAACAGAGACATAAGTTTGTTTGAGTCTAAGTTGACTAAGGAATGTGGCCTCAGGTACTGAAATGCAAGAGTGGTATAGAGGAGAATGACAACTGTGAGGTGAGAGGAACAAGTGTAGAAGGCTTTGCGTCTGCTGGTGGTTGAGCGTATCTTCAATATTGTTGCAATAATGAAGACATAGGAAGTAAATGTCATAAGAAATGGAGAGAAAGCTGAAATTCCTACACCCATAGTTAGTATGTAAAGGTCTAAGAAATGTGTATCACTGCAAGACAACATCAGCACTGGCATTATATCACAGAAGAAATGGTTGACCATGGTTGACTTGTAACAAGAGAACTTCAGTAACTCTAAAAATATTGGGAAACTTTCGACTGTGCCCAATACCCAACATAAGATGGCCAGTAGTGCACATATTCTACCATTCATTATCATGCTATAGCGCAAAGGGTTACATACAGCCACATATCGGTCATAACCCATTACAGCCAGGATTAAAAGTTCACCACACGTCAAAGATAAAAATATGAAGATCTGCACTATACATCCAAGAATTGAGACAGTCTTATCTCCTGATAGGAAAGATATAAGAACGCTATTCAGATTGTTTGTTGAGCAAATCATGTCCAGAACGGACAGGTTACATAGGAAGAAATACATTGGGGTGTGAAGCTGAGGGTCTAGACTGAATAGTATAAGTATTGTCAAGTTGCCACCAAGAGTGAGAAGATAAATGATAAAAACCAGAACAAAAATGCTGATTTTTATCATAGGGTCATCAGAAATCCCAGAGATAACAAAATATTTTACTGCACTTATATTTGTGTGATCCATTACTTTAAAATGAAATGTTAATGGGAAAATAAGATTTTAAATTCAGAAAATATTTACTGTATAAAAAAATGTAAAATATACTGGAAACAAAATATTTTCCAAAAGAAATTGAAGTTGAAAAAAGAAAGTCAAAATAAAAACAGCGACCCTGATAATTTTTTTCCTACATTTTAAACTCATGTAAGGTTTCTAGTGAAGTGAGACGTTAAATACAAACAGCCAATCCTGAGAGAATTTCTCCTGGGCGAGAAATACTCAAGTGTACACCAATTTCATCATTACGAAACATAAAATATTTTTTTCAGAAACCATTTAATTTCCTGATATTTTGAGATGAAGTGTAAACAAAGCAAACTGAATTTACATTTTTACTGCAGATCATGCAAAATCAATTGTGGATACCATGTAATGTACAATATTTTTAATTAAACCCATCTTTCAAAATGATTTTTAGCACCAAACATATGTATTAAAAGACTAACCATCATTATAATTTTTATTTCATAAATCGATAGTACACATGAAAATAAGAAACGTAATGTAAACTATTAGTGAAATCTCCTTCTTTCTCCTCTTGGACTGATCTTTCAGTCTCAAGATTTTCAATTCACATGTAAAATGTGTATTCAGTGAATACAAACTTTTACCTTACTGAGATAGGAGATGACAGTTGCTGCTGATAAGATTCTCTGTAGACTGGAGAGATGGGGGAGAGAGGAGGTCTTCCTGTAGCTCCGTCTGCATAGAATCTTATTAGTAGCAACTCCAATCTCAGTAATGTAAAAATCTGTCTTTACTGAATACAGATTTTACCTGTGAATTGAGAAACTTGAGATTGAAAGATTTGCAGCACTTTAAATAAAGAAGACTATCCCCAAAGATGTACCACCCCTTCAACACTAAATAATTGTATTTAATTTGCATGAACATTCATATTAACGCAACTGCATGTGTGTGCATATATACATAAACACTGCTCAAAAAAATAAAAGGAACACTTAGGCTGTGTGCACACGATGCAGATTTCCAGCGGATCCGCAGCGGATTTTACCGAGCAGAAACGCTGCATACCCGCATTGTGATGTACAGTAGCATGTTAGTCAATTGGAAAAAAAAACGCTGTGCAGACGCTGCGTATTTTTCCGCACGGTTTTCTTGTGGTACAAAATATGCAGCATGTCACTTCTTTTGTGCGGTTTTCCACCTGCTCCATTCTCCAAATCCGCAGGGGAAAACCGCACAAAAACCGCAAGAAAACCGCAATAAAAAAGGAAGAAATCCGCAGGAAAAATGCAGGTCATTTGACCTGCGGATTTCTTCAATTCTGCGCGGAAAAATCCGCAGGGCAAAGAAGTACGTGTGCACTTAGCCTTAAACAGCACAATGTAAATCCAAGCCAATCACACTTCTGTGAAAGTCACCTGTCCAGTTATGAAGAAACACCATTTGTGAATCGATTTCTCATGCTGTTGTAGAAATGAAACAGACAACAGGTAGAAGTGATAGGCAATTAGCAAGACACCTTCTTTATAGGATAGGTTCTGCAGGGGGAGACCCCAGACCATTTCTTTGCTGTCATCCTTTTTGCCTGTTGTTCTGGTCCCTTTTGCATTTTGTCATTGATCTCACCCCTAGAGGTACAGTGGCATGAGGCAGAACTTGCTCAGGTAGTGCAGCTCATCCATGATGGCACATCAATACTGCGGCAAGAAGGGTAGTTGTGTCTGTCAGCACAGTGTCCATAAATGGAGCAGATACCAGGAGACAGGTCAGTACACCAGGAAATGTGGAGGGGGCCGTAGGAGGGCAACAGCACAGCAGCAGGACTGATACCTCCTCCTTTGAGCAAGGAAGTACAGGAGGGATCAGTACCAGAACCCTGCAAAATGACCCCCAGCAAGCCACTATTATCCATGTGTCTGCTCAAATTGCCAGAATCAGTGGTATGAGGGCCTGACATCCACAAGAGGGTGTTGTGCTTACAGCCCAACCCCGTTCAGGGCGATAGGCATTTGCCAGAGAACACCAAAATTGGCAGAATTGATATTGCTGCCCTGTGCTCTTCACGAATGAGAGTAGGTTTATACTAAGCACATGTGACTGATGTTGGGAATCTCTCTTAGGCAAAATTAAATGGTCCAGCAAATTCTTATCCTTTCTTGCTGACAACTCTCAGCAAAAGGTAGAAGAGAGAACAAGGTGATCAGTTTGAATCAAATCCTTATAAACAGGAAGGATATGGTTGAGAAGGTAAAGGCTGGGACCCTAGGAGGCAGCAGTCATGCTATCATAGAATTTTGGATAACTAGAGGAGGAATACCAGTGAAGACTCAGACTTAAAGGTTGGATTTCATAAAGGCAGATTTTAAGGGACTGAGAAAGAGGATAAGAGGAATCCAAAGGCTGGATATCCTTAAGGACAGAAATGTCCAAGAAGGATGGGAAGTTTTGAAAAATTAGATTCTCAAAGTACAATTGTTAACCATCACTAAAGGAGGGAAGAATAAGAAGCATTTAAGGAAACCAGGATGGATGAACACAGAACTTAAAAATGTACTAAAAAGAAAAAAATAAATATTTATCAAATAGAAAGAGGTAGTCATATCAGCTGAAGAATATAATGCTGCCTGCTGAACCTGAACGGCACACATCAGATTATCTAAAGCTGACAATGAAATATGGCAATACGAAAGAATTTTGGGGGTATGTCAAAAGTGAAAGTAAAAGAAAATTCAAAGATGCTACAGTATTTTTGCAGGATGAAAATGGTAAAAGGGTAAAGAATGATGTTGAGAAGGGCAAACTTTTAAATTCCTATTTTGCATCTGTTTTATTTCTTAAAGTAAATGTAACATCAACTGATCTTCACTGTCGTATTGAAGGAATAGAAGAATCCACACTATCTATAAACAGGGACATACAGTTGTGGCCAAAAGTATTGACACCCCTGCAATTCTGTCAGATAATACTCAGTTTCTTCCTGAAAATGATTGCAAATACAAATTCTTGGGTATTATTATCTTCATTTAATTTGTCTTAAATGAAAAAACACAAAAGAGAATGAACCAAAAAGCAAAACATTGATAATTTCACACAAAACTCCAAAAATGGGCCAGACAAAAGTATTGGCACCCTCAGCCTAATACTTGGTTGCACAACCTTTAGCCAAAATAACTGCGACCAACCGCTTCCGGTAACCATCAATGAGTTTCTTACAATGCTCTGCTGGAATTTTAGACCATTCTTCTTTGGCAAACTGCTCCAGGTCCCTGATATTTGAAGGGTGCCTTCTCCAAACTGCCATTTTTTAGATCTCTCCACAGGTGTTCTAGGGATTCAGGTCTGGACTCATTGCTGGCCACCTTAGAAGTCTCCAGTGCTTTCTCTCAAACCATTTTCTAGTGCTTTTTGAAGTGTGCTTTGGGTCATTGTCCTGCTGGAAGACCCATGACCTCTGAGGGAGACCCAGCTTTCTCACACTGGGCCCTTCATTATGCTGCAAAATTTGTGGGTAGTCTTCAGACTTCATAATGTCATGCACACGGTCAAGCAGTCCAGTACCAGAGGCAGCAAAGCAACCCCAAAATATCAGGGAACCTCCACCATGTTTGACTGTAGGGACCGTGCTCTTTTCTTTGAATGCCTCTTTTTTTCTCCTGTAAACTCTATGTTGATGCCTTTGCCCAAAAAGCTCTACTTTTGTCTCATCTGACCAGAGAACATTCTTCCAAAACGTTTTAGGCTTTTTCAGGTAAGTTTGGCAAACTCCAGCCTGGCTTTTTTATGTCTCGGGGTAAGAAGTGGGGTCTTCCTGGGTTTCCCACCATACAGTCCCTTTTCATTCAGATGCCGATGGATAGTACGGGTTGACACTGTTGTACCCTCGGACTGCAGGGCAGCTTGAACTTGTTTGGATGTTAGTCGAGGTTTTTTATCCAACATCCGCACAATCTTGCGTTGAAATCTCTTGTCAATTTTTCTTTTCCGTCCACATCTAGGGAGGTTAGCCACAGTGCCATGGGCTTTAAACTTCTTGATGACACTGCGCACGGTAGACACAGGAACATTCAGGTCTTTGGAGATGGACTTGTAGCCTTGAGATTGCTCATGCTTCCTCACAATTTGGTTTCTCAAGTCCTCAGACAGTTCTTTCGTCTTCTTTTTTTTCTCCATGCTCAATGTGGTACACACAAGGACACAGGACAGAGGTTGAGTCAACTTTAATTCATGTCAACTGGCTACAAGTGTGATTTAGTTATTGCCAACACCTGTTAGGTGGCACAGGTAAGTTACAGGTGCTGTCAATTACACAAACTAGAGAAGCATCACATGATTTTTCGAACAGTGCCAATACTTTTGTCCACCCTCTTTTTTATGTTTGGTGTGGAATTATATCCAATTTGGCTTTAGGACAATTCTTTTTGTGTTTTTTCATTTAAGATAAATTAAATGAAGATAATAATACCAAAGAATTTGTGTTTGCAATCATTTTCAGGAAGAAACTGAGTATTATCTGACAGAATTGCAGGGGTGTCAATACTTTTGGCCACAACTGTAGTGAGGGAACACTTAGCTAACATAAATGAATTCAAGTGTCCAGGTCCAGATGAATTACATCCCAGAGTACTGAAGGAGCTAGCAGAAGAAATTATTGAACCACTCTCCATAATCTTTGAAATTCTTGGAGAACAGTAGAAGTCCAAGAAGACTGGAGAAGAGTGAATGGTGTCCCTATCTTTAAAAAGGGAAAGAAGGTGGATCGAGGGAACTATAGGCCGGTGAACCTTTCTTCTATACCAGGAACGATCTTTGAACAAATTATTAAACAACATGTATGCCAGTAGCTTTATGAGAATGAAGTGATTTACCAGAGTCAGCATGGATTTGCAACTAATAAGTCATATCAGACTAACTTAATTTCCTTTTATGACAAAATCACTGATTCGGTGGATCAGGAAAACGCATATATCTTGACTTCAGCAAAGCATTTGACAAAGCATCTCACATCATCCTTATTGAAAAAAATGACCAAGTATGGAATGGAAAATGCGACTGTAAGGTGGATTTATAACTGGCTTAGTGATCGGAATAAAAGAGTGAAAAGAAATGATTGCACATCCAGCTGGAAGAATGTCTCAAGTGGGGTACCACAGGGCTCTGTCTTGAGCCATGTGTTGTTCAACATCTTTATGAATGATTTAGATGAAGGAACTGAGGGTAAACTGATTGAATTTGCTGATGACTAGAGTTGAGCATTATCGGCCGATACTTGCTGTATCGGAATTCCGATACCGACATCCGATATTTTTTCAATATCGGGCATCGGAATCGGAAGTTCAAAGTTGATTGACAGCCGAAATGACGTCATCATGATGCGCGGTGTGTGCGCATCATGATGCGCCGTCATTTCGGGCCTTCCGGGGGTCTCTGCCGGCCTGCCGGGGGGCTGTGCCGGCCTGCCGGGGGGCTGTGTGGACTGCCCGGGGTCTGTACCGGCCTGCCGGGGGGCTGTGCCGGCCTGCCGGTGGTCTGTGCACCCTGTGGGGGTCTGTACCGGCCTGCCGGGGGGCTGTGCCGGCCTGCCGGGGGGCTGTGCACCCTGTGGGGGTCTGTACCGGCCTGCCGGGGGGCTGTGCCGGCCTGCCGGGGGGCTGTGCTGATGTCCGGGGGTTTGTGCAGGCATCGTCCGATGGGACTACAAGTCCCATCGGGCGATGCCTGCTACCATGACAGTGATTGACACATTAGCCAATGATGGGACAGTAGTAGTCCCATCATCCGGCTAATGTGTTAAATGTTAAAAAAAAAAAAATACTACATACATGCTACATACATACTACATGCATGCTACATACATACCACATATATACTACATGCATGCTACATACATACTACATGCTACATGCATGCTACATACATACTACATGCTACATACATACTACATACATGCAACATGCATACTACATATATACCACATGCATGTAACATGCATACTACATGCTACATAGATACTACATATATACTACATGCATGCTACATACATACTACATGCTACATACATACTACATACATACTACATGCATGCTACATACATACTACATGCTACATACATACTACATGCTACATACATACTACATATATACTACATGCATGCTACATACATACTACATACATACTACATGCATGCTACATACATACTACATGCTACATACATACTACATATATACTACATGCATGCTACATACATACTACATGCATGCTACATACATACTACATGCTACATACATACTACATGCTACATGCATGCCACATACATACTACATGCTACATACATGCCACATACATACTACATGCATGCTACATACATACTACATACTACATGCATGCTACATACATACTACATGCTACATGCATGCTACATACATACTACATGCTACATACATACTACATACATACTACATGCATGCTACATACATACTACATGCTACATACATACTACATATATACTACATGCATGCTACATACATACTACATGCTACATACATACCACATATATACTACATACATACTACATGCATGCTACATACATACTACATGCTACATACATACTACATACATACTACATGCATGCTACATACATACTACATGCTACATACATACTACATGCTAAATACATACCACATATATACTACATGCATACTACATGCATGCTACATACATACTACATGCTACATACATACTACATACATACTACATGCATGCTACATACATACTACATGCTACATACATACTACATACATACTACATACAATACATTCATACAATACATACATAGACATACAGTACATATAACATAGAGTAACATACTTACCAATACTTGTCACATTGTTCCCCGAAGCCATTGTCTTTTACGGAATAAATATTAACATAACAAACCACAAAAATACTCACCCATGATCCGAAGCAGTCCACGAGTGTGTCCCACGACGATCTTGGGTAGAGAACTGCAGCATCAGCTGATGCTGCCGCTCTCTACGGGCTGCAGGAATCCAATGACGGAAGGTAGGTATCCTTCCGCACTGTATTCCTCCGCCACTTAAAAAAAAAAAAGTCCCTAGTCTCACTTTATGCTAAAAGCTGTGTGGGACTTGTAGTCCCATCGGACGATGCCTGCACAGACTACCGGAGCCTGCACAAACCCCCCGGCAGGCCGGCACAGCCCCCCGGCAGGCCGGCACAGCCCCCCGGAGCCTGCACAGACCACCGGCAGGCCGGTACAGACCCCGGGCCGTCCGCACAGCCCACCGGCAGGCCGGTACAGCCCCCCGGCAGGCCAGCAGAGACCCCCGGAAGGCCCGTACAGACCCCCGAGAGGCTGTACAAGGGCAGGAAAGGGTTTTTCCAATTCTGATACCGGAAGTCTCATAGACTTGAATGGGACTTCCGGTATCGGCATCGGCGATACTGATACTTTTTTTAAAGATCGGCCGATCCATTCCGATCCGATATTTTGAAGTATCGGACGGTATCGCTCAACTCTACTGATGACAGAAAGTTAGGAGGGATAGCTAATACTGGACAAGGGAGAGAGAGGATTCAAAAAGATATAAATAAAGTGGAGCAGTGGGCAGCAACTAACAGAATGGTTTTTAACAGGGAGAAATGCAAAGTCCTACATCTGGGCAAGAAAAATGAAAAAAGCATATACAGAATGGGAGAAATAGGGCTAAGCAACAGCACATATGAAAAAGACTTGGCTATAATAATAGATCACAGACTGAACGAGTCAACAGTGTGATGCAGCAGCAAAAAGGGCAAACACAGTTCTGGGCTGCATTAACAGAAGCACAGAGTCCAGATCACGTGACGTTATTATCCCCCCTCTACTCCTCCTTGATCAGACTTCATTTGGAATACTGTGTCCAGTTCTGGGCACCACATTTTAAAAAAGACATGAACAAACTGGAGCAAGTTCAGAGAAGAGCTACCAGGATGGTGAGCAGACTGCAAACTATGCTCTATGAGTAACAGTTAGTGGGTTTGGAAATGTTTAGCTTGCAAAAGACACAACTGACATGAGACTTAGTAGCTGTCTTCAAATATCTGACGGGATGTCACAGTGTAGAGGGATCAGCTTTATTCTCATTTGCACAAAGACTAGAAGCAATGGGATGAAACTGAAAGGGGGAAGACACAGATCATTTATTAGAAAAACCATTTGACAGCGAGGGTGATCAATGAGTGGAACAGGCTGCCACAAGAGGTGGTGAGTTCTTCAATGGAAGTCTTCAAACAGAGACTGAACAGACATCTGTCTGAGATGATTTTGTAAATCCTGCAATGAACAGGGGGTTGAACCAGATGACACTGGAAGTCCCTTCAAACTCTACCTTTCTATGATTCTATGATGATGAATAAAATAAAAACAACATTATTGATATTAGGCGTCAGGTTCCTGCCTCTGCACAGGAGGAATCCCGACCCTTGCATTCTGCAGTCTCCCATTCCTCTCCGGCCGCAGAGGAGTCTGCTCAGTAAAGACATCGTTCCCGGCGTCTTGCTCAGTCTACTACTGTTGGCTTGGTTACTGCTGCCAGTCAGGGTTCAGCTATAGCAACATGCAATAGCCAGCAGCGAGCAGCTGCTTCTTTCAACCCACTGAGCATGCCCGTGGGAAGTCCTCTCATTGGAGGTCTGAGGTCACATGCTCAGGTCCTATTGCTGCTCCTATTGGACCACTAGGAAGGTCCTGGAAGGACGCTGCTATAAAAGAGCTGCATGGCCGCACGGCCATGTGCTAGTATAGACAGTAATTGGTAGTGATTAGGGATGGGCGAATCTACTCGTTAGGACTCGTTACTCTGCGAGTAGTAGGGGACTCGCAGGAGTCGGTACAGGATACCTACCTTCCGTCATTGTATTCCTGGAGCTGGTAGAGAACGGTAGCATCAGCTGATGCTGCTGTTCTCCACGCAAGATGGACGTGGGACCCTCGTGGACTTCTGCGGATCAGGGTAAGTATATTGGTGTTTTTTTATTTTGATATTTAACCCTCAGGTGACAATGGCTTCGGGGATCAAAGTGACAAGTGACGGTAAGTATGTACTCTATGTTATATGTACTGTATGTCTATATGTATGTATTGTATGTAGTATATATGTATGTTGTATGCATGTAGTATGCAGCATGTATGTAGTATGTATGTTGCATGTATGTAGCATGTAGTATATATGTAGTATGTATGTTACATGTAGTATATATAGTATATATGTAGTATGCATGTTGCATGCATGTAGTATATATGTTGTATGTTGCATGCATGTAGTATGTATGTAGTATGTAGCATGTATGTAGTATGTATGTTGCATGTAGTATATATGTAGTATGCATGTTGTATGTATGTAGCATGTATGTAGCATGTAATTTTTTATTTTATTTTTTTTTTTTTTTTACATTCAACACATTAGCCGGATGATGGGACTACTACTGTCCCATCATTGGCTAATGTGTCAATCACTGTCATGGTAGCAGGCATCGCCCGATGGGACTTGTAGTCCCATCGGACGATGCCTGCACAGACCACCGGAGCCTGCACAGACCACTGGAGCCTGCACAGCCCCCCGGCAGGCCGGCACAGCCCCCCGGCAGGCCGGCAGAGACCACCGGAGCCTGCACAGACCACCGGAGCCTGCACAGCCCCCCGGCAGGCCGGCACAGCCCCCCGGCAGGCCGGCACAGACCATCGGAGCCTGCACAGCCCCCCTGGCAGGCCGGCACAGACCACCGGAGCCTGCACAGACCACCGGCAGGCCAGCACAGACCACCGGCAGGCCGGTACAGACCCCCGGACAGTCGGCACAGCCCCCTCGAAGGCCCGAACTGATGGCGCATCATGATGCGCACAGACAGCGCATCATGATGACGTCATTTCGGCAGCCAATCGGAAAGCTCAACACTAGTCAGCAGGGGGACACAAAATCGCTAAGACTCCTATTTTTTTTTTTTTTCAGAGTTTAATACAAGCAATTCTAGTTTCTTAGCGATTTTGTGTCAGCAGGGGGACACAAAATCGCTAAGAAACTAGAATTGCTTGTAGTAATATCTCTCTCTCTCCCCAGCACAGGAATCGCTGCAATACTCACATCCCCATTCATTAACATTGGACTCGCTAGACTCGCAACGAGTAGCGAGTTTCCGTCTCGGACTCGTTACAGTCTAGCGATTCCGAGTATTTCAGGATTCGCCCATCCCTAGTAGTGATGTGTGTGATGATGGATGCTTGTGAACCGCTGAATGACTCATTATGAAACCCCTTCCCTTTGATACGCATATTGGTAGGGTTTAGAGTTCTGAGTCAGCACCGAGTTGTGGCACTGCCTAGTGCCGCAGTGCTCCCAGCTCCTCACACATGCTAGTGCCACTCTGCCTTTGGCACTATGCTACTGCAGGTACTGCAGCATCTGCTAGAACGGCACTGTGCGCGTCCTATGTGCTTTCTAGTCCTGAGCTTAGGCTGGTTAGTGGTGACACACATAGTATGGTAAGCAACGTGCAGCTGCACCCTGTGACTACTAACAGGGCACAGCATTCTATAGGTGTTTGTCACACATCGCTGTTGCAGTGCTGAGTGCTAGTGGGACTAGAGGGAACCCCTCCCGACCATGCCGATGTATCCGGGCTCGCTTGGCTTGAGTGCGTTGGAACGTAGAAACATTCTCTTTTGTTGATTCCTCTGGAATGGCGCAAAATATGAACAGCATGCAAGCTCACAGGCCGTGGCAGCGTGTGAACCTCTGAGGTAGTTGCAAGGAACAGAGCGAGTCAAATTATCTTTTGATTGAGGGCGGGAAGGAGCCGTCCAGTAAGGGAACACCCGGGGACAGCTTAGTAAGGACACCGTCAGTTGGCAAGTCAAACCACTGGGAGATAGAGGATGAGACGTTAGCAGTCGGAGCAGTGGGGAGGGAGTCAACCTTCTCCTTGTTCTCCTGTTGCCTTCCTGCCAAATCTCCCCGTTCCCATGCTCAGCCCCTTTTATCTCCCCATGCTGTCCAATGCAAAGGTTTTCCCCAAATCATTCCCTGGCAACAGTGGTGACAGTCCCGATAGTTCCAGCCTCAAAGTGTACATGGAACTGCTGACTCTGTCCTTGCTCATTTTTTTTCACTCACCATTCCACGGGCGAGGTATCTTGAGAATCATCAGGTCGTTGCTTGTATGTCTTAGTGACTTGTTGCCAAATGAACTGATCCTGGTTGTAACGACTGGAGGGTTGTCCAGCCATTGTGCGTTCGGAAAGACGTAGATTAGAACGAATAGTGGAGTTTTCCCATGTAACTACACCAGGCTGTCCTGGCTCATCTTCTTACATTGTCACAGTATGTATATATCCGGGAGACTAGTGTCTGCAAAAAAGTAAAGGCAGATATGCTTACTTGTCCTAGAAATCTACCAGATTGGCTAAGAAAAACAATATGTAACAAAATTCAAGGTTCTGCCAATATAAAGTGTTCAGAAACTGTGGTATTTAGGTGAATGACTGACTATTTTTAATGGTGTCCCAGAACCTTGATTGAAACTGTGTATGCCGCAAAACATATTGGGTGGATGCTAAGGGGAATTATTGACCTCTTTTAATATACTCTGTGGCTGCTCCTAATAATAATTATGGGATAGGGAATCAAATCTTTGGCAGGTACACAGTTGGTTTTTAATAACTATTTTTGTTTGACTCAATTATACTATACAATATTTTAACAAGAATAAATAAAAATTATTTTTGTTTAAAAAAAAAAAACACGTGTTAGAAAATGGCTAAAAACTAGTGGGACAGTTTGAACCTTATAGCAATGTAACAATTATGTGCAAATCTGATTCATTTTTCTTTTTTCTATTTTTTATGTGATGGAGGAAAAAAAATTGTAAAATTGGACATTGCTTTTAAAACGGTTTTTATAAAATCAGAAAACTCCTTTATGCAATTCATTTGAACATTGCTATGATATCATATGCTGAAGTCAAAGTCTGCAATGTATTACAATTAGTGATGAGCGGTGCTCGGGTTTCCTCGAGCATGCTCGGGTTTCCTCGAGCATGCTCGGGTGTCCTCCGAGTAATTTGGTGTGCTTGGAGATTTAGTTTTCGTCGTCTCAGCTGCATGATTTGTGACTGCTAGACAGCTTGAATACATGTGTTGAATGCGTGTTTGTTAGGGAATTCCCACATGTATTCAGCCTGTCTACAAGTCGCAAATCATGCAGCTGAGACAACGAAAACTAAATCTCCGAGCACATCAAAATACTCGGAGGACACCCGAGCATGCTCGGGAAAACCCGAGCAACGAGCATACTCACTCATCACTAATTACAATATATATTGTTAGTAGACAAAAATAAAGATAAAAATCAGGGTAGGGTCCAGAAAGCTGAACTTAATTACAGAAAGTTCTTTGATGAGATTTTTATATTTTTGCAGAAGGTTATGTGATTAGATTTTTGCAGAAAGTTCTTTGATGATGTTTTTGCAAAAAGTTACTTGAAGAGGTTTTTGCAAAAAGTTTTGATGAGGTTTTTGTAAGGAAACATCAGGGGACAGATCAGTAAGGACACAGGATGAGGTGTTAGCAGTCGGAGCAGTGGGGAGGGAGTCAACATTCTCCTTGTTCTTCTGTCGCCATCCCGCCAAATCTCCCCATTCCCACGCTCAGCTCCTTTTATCTCCCCTGCACCCCTTGCTGTCCAGTACAAAGGTTCTTCCCACTCAGAAGAATCATCCCCCGGCAACAATGGTGACAGTCCCGATAGTTCCAGCCTCAAAGTGTGCAGGGAACCACTGACTCTGTCCTGGCTCATTTTATTTCACTCATCATTCCACTGGCGAGGCATCTTGAGAATCATCAGGTCGTTGCTTGAATGTCTTAGCGACTTGTTGCCAAATGAACTGATCCTGGTTGTAACGATTGGGGGGTTGTCCAGCCGTTGTGCGTATGGAGTGACGTAGATTAGAATGAATAGTGGAGTTTTCCCATGTAACTACACCAGGTTGTCCTAGTGGAGGCAAAGTTGGAGCTGTACCCGCCTTAACATTTTCTTCCGGAGTCTCAGGGCCCTGACAGACATATCCTCAGATTGTTGCTCGGGGCTTTCTTCTTCCTCATCTTCCTCTGTCATGGGAGGCACCAGCTCAGGAATCTCAGGTGTTTCTTACTCTTGTATGGGGTCTTCTGAGAGGCATGGCTGGAGCATACTCCTGTGTACTACTCTAGTGGGAGCATTCTCTTCTCCTTCTGGATAAATATCATATACGGGTCCTTCTGTAGCGACCCAATGCTTCACTCTGTAGGGCCTACTCTCCCACCGGTTTTCCAGTTTGTCCCGTGGACGTTTTTCCTGCACCAACACTTGATCACCAACCTGAGGGAGCTTCTCAGGGTGCTCCAACTCTCGGAACCAAGTCTGTACTAGGCGATGTAGGGTCTGCAAACTGTGATGATGTTCTCGGACCAAGGTAGACACCCCTGTCCGTGGGTTGTCCTCCCCCGGGTCCAGCTGTAGTTCTGTGACTTCTTTTCCTGTTCAGCCAAACAATAAGGAGTAGGGCGTATAATCAGTGGTTTGATGCACTCGACTATTGTAGATTCACACGAGCTCAGACACGTACTCAGGCCACCAAGCCTTCCTTTTGTCTTCCAGGGTTCTTAACATCTGGATTAGAGTACGGTTAAATCATTCACAGGTCCCTTTTCCCTGAGGGTGGTACGGTGTGGTATAAGACCTGTCAAATTGATAGATCAGTTGTAGGTCTTCCATTACTCTTTCCAAGAAACAGGCTCCTTGATCAGAATGGATCCGCCGCGGGCATCCATAGACCTAGATGAAGTTTTTACAGATCCTTATGGATAAAATGTTATTCTCGGGCTTACTGTGCGCTGCTTGACCAGGATAAAATTACCACAACATGAGAAATTTAACCATTTAATTCCCAACGCGTTTCAAAGTGTGAACCACTTCTTCCTCAGGGGATGACATAAAAATCTATTCAACTTTCCACCAGATAAGACCCTATTGCGCTTTTCTGTTTCCTAGTTTCATTATGTAAGTTTTTACAGATGGCATATGCAGCAGACTCAGCCGTTTGATCCAGGGTGGGCGTCACAACTGTGAAATTTGTGAAATGGTCTACCATCACTAGAAAGTGGTCGTATCACCTTAGTGTTAAAAACTTGGCAATACATTCGCAAACACGGATTGGTATCACCCCAGTAACGCTTACACTTGTTGTACTTGGGTGGGCGTGAGTTCAGATAGTTCGGCGCACATCTGATCCAGTATGCGCCGATCCTCCCAGATGTATTGAGGTTCGGCTGTTGGAGAAGTGGTGACCTTTACCGACCACGGGTTTTCTGGATTTACTGCCAACTGTATGGTCTGGGGTGGTATGATTTCTTTAGGCATGCCCACTATCCGTGCCACTTCACCCCTGTGTGGGACAACAATTTCTTGAGCTGTCAAATTAACGCAGCGTACAGGCACTGTCCCTTCACGTATCACGGCCAGTGTCCGGGCTACTAAGAATCCCGCAGGCAATTGTTCAGTTACAGATGGTTTCAACTGTACTTCTACCCCCTCTAGTGGGGCATGTGCTTGGATGAGCAGAGTCAGTATGGTCTGTCCTGGTGGTAGGGTGAGTTTAGTGGAGGCCGGCACAACCATTTCCCCATGACTAAAGGCCTCCTGGACTCGAGCTGTACGAATTAGCCGTTGAAACACTTGTCGCTGGTGGGTCTGCGGACTCCACTGCTTCAGAGACAAATGAGAAGGTTCATCGATGAGCAGTTTTCTAAATTCTTTCAGGATATTCATCCCCAGGGTAACGGTATGAGCATGGCCGTCCTCCCCCAGGGTCAGCACTATACCCTTCTGTCCAAGAACCTTCCCACACAAGACGACCTGCATCCACACCAGTCCTGCGACCAGGATGGGCAAGTGGTTTGCCCCTGTCAGTTTTACTACCGGGCCCCACTCAGGCTGGAGAGTCTCTGGGAAGTGTCGCCGGAAATACGCTTCGGGCATCGTGGTCACTTGAGACCCAGTGTCCACCTGGCAACACACGGCCCGACCGTCAAACTTGGCCCATACCAGTGGGCACGTATACACCAGATTTGTGGGACTTTCATTACTCCTTCCTTTCTATTCTGGCTCTGGGCGACCTCAGAGCCCTCTAGTTTAATGGACGGGGCGGCCGTGGCCCATTCCCCCGTGGACATTCCCTAGCCATATGTCCTACTTCTCTGGAGTTATAACAAGCAAAGAGCCTCTGTCAGCAGAACCTTCTGGCATTGCTACGGGCATCTGCATCACCTTGGCCCCCGGCTGCGTACTGACCGGTTTCAACTTTTTCCTTCACCTGAGCCAATTCCCCTTGAATAGTCAACAGCTCATTTCTCATCTCTTCAACCCATTGGGGTACAGCAACTATCTTCACTGCTGCTTCACCACTCTGGACCTTCCCTACCGGGACCATCACCCCCTGCTCTTATTCATGTAGGGGGGCTCTCTCAGGGTCTACTTGGTCAGGGTGTCCTGAAGGCCAGTCACCAACAAGTCACGCAACACGACATCTGCCGGTCCTATCCCCACTCCATCCTTTCTAGCAATGGGGGAGTGTAACACTTGCAGCGCATTCATATACTGCGTAACCGTCTCCCTCACTCCTTGCAGGCGAGTCCTTAGTTCGCCTATGTCAGTGGGGTCCCCATGGGTCGCTTCTAAGATTTGGAGTACTTTGGTAAATGTACCATGGTCTCGGGGGTACGCAACATCACGGAGTCTCTTGCCTCCCCACCCAAAGCCATAATGGCCACCTCAGCCTCGAGTGTGGGAGTCATAGGATGCATTCTCATCATACCCCTCATGCATTCAGTCCAACTCCATAACATAGTATTGAACCCCATAAATTTGGGCAAGTTACTCAGCATGGCCCCCAGGTTCTGGGCATAGCTGCCTGTTCTGCCGCCTCCGTGCTATTAGACTGCATCCTGCCGACTATGCCAAATGTAAGGGTACTAGAATTAAGATTCGTTGGATGCAGTGAAGACCCGGAGGCAGAGAAGGGGTTAACAGGATTTACTCGAACAGATTATTGGCATACAAGGAATACTCTGCACAGGGAGATGAAATCAACAGCAAAATAACACAGGAACAATGAGTGCAACAAGATTTGAACAAAAACACAATATTTGGAAAGAAGGTGTATGAAAAAGATAAGTTATCGCCTGCAGTTCTTGTAAGAGGGAGGCTGGAATATCTCCCACCGGCGTCGTAAATCATGGACAATGTCTCTTGCTCTGCTACGGAGGAATGATAAGCACTGGCTCCCTACCGTGCTGTTGTATCCAGGCTCACTTGGCTTGAGTGCGTTGGAACGTAGAAATAGTCTCTTTTGTAGATTTCCTCTGGAATGGCGCAGAACATGACCAGCATGCAAGCTTGCAGGTTGTGGCAGCGTGCGAACCTCTGAGGTAGTCGCTAGGAATAGAGAAAGTCAGAATATCCTTCACTAAGAGCGGGAAGGAGCCATTCAGTAAGGGAACATGCGGGGACAGCTCAGTAAGGACAGTCAGTTGGTAAGTCAAACCGCTGGGAGATAGAGCATGAGGCGTTGGCAGTCGGAGCAATTCATTTGAACATTGCTATAATATCATATGCTGAAGTCAAAGTGTCACGTGCCCCGTCCTGTGTGACACGGCTAGCAGGCCGGTAACTAATACAACAGGACATGGCACATGTAATTGTCCAGTGTGACATGGCCCGCAGGCCAGTAACTAATACAACAAGACAAAGGGGATAGGGAAACATTTACAATGGTGGGCCCTGCGATAGGGAACGGGGACGTGGAGACCTCCTGCACTCCCCTGAGTCAGTGTCCCTAACGCTCCTAATGTTCCCTATGCTGATTCCGCACCGGTCACCGCTCAGGAACCTGTAACCCTGGCACACCCTACACCTATCCCTAGGGAGCTGGGTGGCGCAGGCACTGGCCCCACCGCTGCACTAACACCAACATGAGGAAAAGTGACAAACAGGGAAACAGTTAGCTTTTCTCTGATGCACTTGCTCCTGGCAACAGAGTCCAGCACCTGAGTGCATCTTCCTCCCACCGTGTCCAACACCTGGGTGCAGCTCCACAGCAACAGTGCCCAGCACCCGAGTGCCGCTTCAGAGCAACAGAGTCCAGTACCTGAGTGCAGCTGTCCAGCAACAGTGTCCAGCACCTGAGTGCAACCGTCCAGCAATGGAGTCCAGCACCTGAGTGCAGCTTCCAGCAACAGAGTCCAGCAACTGAGTGCAACTGTCCAGCAACGGAGTCCAGCACCTGAGTGCAGCTTCCAGCAGCAGAGTCCAGCAACTGAGTGCAGCTCTACACCATAGCTGCCACTCCACGAAGCTTTGCAAGGATTCTTCGCTGACACCATAGCTGCCACTCCACCATGCTTTACACGAACTCCTCACTGACACCATTGCTGCCACTCCAGGACTCTCCTAGCTCCTTCCTTCACTCAGGATGGTTGGAAAAGCCCAACAATATCACCAATGTCAGTGAGCACAACTGACACACCTTTATTGAATAAGCACACCTGTTAGTGATTCCCATGCAATTTCACTAACCACCACCGAGGGAAAACTATCTCTAAAAACACCAGTGCAATGACCATACTGGTCACCGGGGGCAAAACTATCTCTAAGCACAAAGCTTAGAGAGAGAAAAAAAAGGTTACCAGTGCTCTTATTTGACATGATCCAGCATGGATCATGACACAAAGTTTGCAATGTATTACAATATATTGTGGCGTAGCGCCTACTGTGTGTGTTGGGGAACACTTGCTTAGCATCGGATTAACGTAGTCAGGCACAGGTTTTTCACACAGAACAGTCCATGCGATTTATTTAAGCGCCATAAACCGTGCTGTAAGCCAGGTTGCACATCACTAGCTTACACATAGTCCATTACTTTATCACATAAGCTTTACCAAGCATTCACTGGTCACGCCTGAATTTCTCCAGTCACTGGGTGACAACACAGCTCAATAACTGACCTTTGCCAGTGCACACAGTTTTCTACCCATGCCCGGGGTTACCTATCAGGAGCTCCTGCTCCACAGACTGACTACCTGTCAGTCCAGGTTCCTGGGGAAGCTGCCGAACTGGGATCATCGTCCTTGTGTCCAGTGCACTACCGACAGTCCAGATCCTCAGATGGAATGTAGCTCCTCCAAACACAGTGCCTTCACAGACTCCACAAACACACAAGGCCTGTCCGGGTGCTATTAAGGACATTCATCCAACACACAGGCCAGCAGGTCCAAGGTCTCACCACGTGCTCCAGGAATCTGTTCCTACTTCCAGGATCTTCGAACACAGACCTTCCAGGACCTTGCACCCTCTGACCACACACACTCTGACCATGTGACCAGACCTCAGTCACATTATATGGTTGTAACCACCCCCCATGGATAGGCGGTGCATGTGTGGTTAGTCAATTCCCGCCCAGCTCTTTGATTAACCCTATAAGCCCCCCTTATAAGTAATATACAACAAATACTTGTGGAACTTTAAGTCACAGCATAACCATATCATTTTGGGCTTACAGCGCAGAGAACCTCTGCGACACATACCAGCCATTTAACATAATGCCATTCTCTAATTCACCATCATAATTTTGCCTCCAAGCACATCCTGAAGCGCATACACAGCACCCACTAGCTGTAACAGAGGTTACTGCATCACAATATATTGTTAGTAGGCAAAAATAAATATAAAAATCATGGTAGGGTCCAGAAAGCCGCACTTTATTGCAGAAAGTTCTTTGATGAGGTTTTTGCAAAAAGTTACTTGATGAGGTTTTTGCAAAAAGTTTTGATGAGGTTTTTGCAGAACGTTCTTTTATGAGTTTTTGGCAAAGTCTCTGCATCACAATCCAAATAAAAAAGCACTGCAAATCTTGCAACAAGCTTCCCATGCATTTGAATGATAAAATGCACCTACAGTGCACTTGTGGAGGTTTTTTTTCCTCGTTTTTAATGCAGAAAAAGAAATATAATTATGATAACATTCCACATTCGCAGTTGTATAAATATTGCCAATATAACTTGATCAGATATTCTTATACACTACAAGTATAATAAAGATTTATGTTAAACCAGAACTTAATCCATAAGATTTTGTGTAAACTTTGTGTAACAACACTGTCTTAATTAAAATATATATGTATCTATTATTTTTATTTAATTGCAGTCTTTGATTTATTTATTTTTTTTTTACAGGGAAGCATTCAAAAAAACACACCTTAACAGTACTACCAATATTATATTTATAAAGACATAAAAATGCATAAAAAAATCGGATCAATGCAGCATGAAAAAGACATTCTTACAAAACCATGATCATAGAAAGAAGCAGTTTTTAATTGTGTATTTTTCAGCAAAAATTATCCAAGTGAAGAAACTCCATGTGAACATACCCAATAGTTTTTTTTTTATCTTACACGGATGCTTTGTGCTCTTGATATCCTCAATTTCGAGTCAACTTTTTTCCAAATTGACGTTTTAAAGCCATAGTCACATCCTTATTTTTTAGACTATATATCAATGGATTTAACATGGGGACCAGAGCTGTATTAAACAGGGAGGACAATTTATTGGAATCTAAGTTTACTAGTGAATAAGGTCTTAAGTACTGAAAGATGAGAGTACTGTAAAGGAGTATAACTACCATAAGGTGCGAGGAGCAGGTGTAAAAGGCTTTGTATCTACCAATATTGGACGGAATCTTAAGTATAACAGAAATAATAAATACATATGAGATAAATGTTAAAAAAAATGGAGGAAAGCAACCGAGTAAGATCCCAACAGAGAGTATATAGAGTTCTAGAACTGAGGTGTCGCTGCAGGATAGCTTAATCACAGGTACAGGGTCACAGAAGAAATGGTTAATTATATTTGATTGATAGCAGATCAGTTTGTTGAATTCCACAAGAGTTGGGAGGTTTTCTAAGAAGCTCCAAACCCAACATACAGTGGCCAACAGTGCAGTGATTCTATGGTTCATGGCCATATGGTAATGCAAAGGGTTACAAATGGCTACATATCGATCATAACTCATGGCCGTCAAAATCAACAACTCATTGCAAGTCATGGAAAAAAACATAAAAATCTGAGCCATGCATTCATTGACCGAAACTGACTTCTCACCAGTTATAAAAGACAATAAGATTTTATGTAGGGTAATAGTGGAAAGGGAAATGTCCAATATAGATAAATTGGCCAAGAAATAGTACATGGGAGTGTGGAGTTGGTGATGGGTGCAAATCAATAGCAGAATAGTCAGGTTACCACCAAGAGTGAGCGAATAGATGAGTAGAGACGCAATGAAGAAGATCAAGCAGATTGTAGGGTTATCCGAAATTCCGTAAATAATGAATTGTGTTGTAACACTGATATTTTCCTGTTCCATAAGGTTTGTTAGATTTCAGAACCCCAAAAAATAGGCTTATTTTCAAAATGAATTAATGGACAATAAAAGAATAGAATAGAAGAACAGAAGGTATAAAAAGATTGGGATAATAGTTCATCTTCTTAATTCCATTAAATATTCGATTTAAAAACCAAAAATAGCAGAGTTTTGGCAACAGAGGTGTCATATCTTTTTTAGAAATTAAAAACTGCAAGAGGGCTGATCTTCTTTTCCTCATCTTGTCTAAACTCCTGCTCATCAAAGCAAAAGTTTAAATATACTAAAAGTATCCCTAGAGTATTTGTCTTGAGACAAGAAAACCTCTAACAGCAAATCAATAAGGATTTAGTTGATTAGATACATTAAAATTTGATTTCATAGATAGTGAAACATTGGCTAAAAATGTTGCTCAGAAAATTTACCAAGGAATCCATAGAGAAACAGATGGAGCCATGCCATGACCTGGAATATCATAGCCAAAGGCAGTGGTAGAGACATAATAATGGAATATTTGCTTACAACAACCAATCAGATCCACTTCTTATTTTATAAAGCGAGTGGCTAATTCTCCTGCAGTGCCACCAAAGGTTAAATAAAATATTGCAATGTGTAATGTCATGGAATGGCATCCAGGCTGCAAAAAGTCACATACACATTTTGATAGACATCAAAATAGTATTTTTGTTTTCTCATGAATAGGCACAAGTATAGTGGTAAAATAAAAAAAGTCTCAGATTAATTTAACCAACAGGTCAGTTTGTCAAACTAATAACTAAATATACTGTATATAAATAAATATCACAGTCCTAGAGTAAACTGGCTCGATATATAAAGTGAATGCCATATTTTATTGAATAAACAACTAAAAACAATACATAATAAACTAGATACCTCTCAATGAAGGGGCACAGAACACACTTCACATATAACCCAGCATAAGTATATTCATGGTAACATAATGAGAATAGGCTGATATCTCACTTGATAGCTGTCATTGACATGCATTAAAGTCAAAGAGTTTAGCTAGTGTTATGGACATAGTTACCTGGATGAATATAGAAAGGAAGATTGCAGAGAATGTTATGCATTAGGTCCTGTGTTCCTCCACCCCGATGCGTGTTTCATAAAACTGAAGAAGTTATATTACCATGAATATACTTATGTTGGGTTATATGTGAAGTGTTTTCTGTGCCCCTTCATTGTGAGGTATCTATTTTTGTTATGTCTTGTTTTTAGTTGTTTATTCAATAAAATACTATATTTTATTATTAAATATGGTGTTCACTTTATATATCTAGTAACTTTACTCTTGGGCTGTAATATTTATTGATATACAATTATAAAGGTTACCTGATCTTTAACTGGTACACAATACTTAGTTATTCTACTCAATCATTACATTTGAGCAGATGAACAATTAACAAATTTATTGTCACCTAAACTCATTTTTTTTCTGGGTTCAGAGGGCTACGCGTCCCACCATAAATTCTCCAGAATGTCAGATTGTGCCTAGAATGGCTTGTATATTGATGCTCTAGTATCTGCAAATGGCCTTTGTCACTGTTAGGCTAGTTCTTCACAATTTCTATTAACTATCCATAATTGCACATGTAAAGTGAATATGCCACCATGCCACCTGCAGATACATCCCCTTTTCTCCCATTGCTAGCACACTCAGTTTGAGTTCTATTTTAGCCTTTGGGCAGGCTGCGGGGCACACAGTTTCCAGTAAAAACTTGAATTTGGTAGGGGACTATTACGACTTTGTGGTCATAATATACAGCATCTGGCTACCTTGGCTATCTTTCTTACTCAGACTCACCACCCTCTATGTCTGACTCTCTCTATATCGCAAGTGAATGCTTCATTTCTTGGACTCATCCCACCTTTCATCATCTCATCACACAGTGATGTCTCAGGCTCCATTTCCTCTCAGGCTTTAGTTTACTCACTCTGCCGCTGTCTCAGGTCACCAGCATGCTACTAAATGGCATACTAGGCCTAAGCATGCTGTTCTTGTAGCCTTTGGGTCTACCTACTTTGCGAATAGTAGCACACTTAATAAAGGTACAGGAATTCACACATGCCCCTAACAGAGCTCACAAAAAATCCTCACATTCAGTAGCTTGCTGCTTTTATGGTTTGTAAAGAGGATGCATTGAAGGGCCTCAGTATGTGGACATCAGTTTATAAAATGTGATATCTGTGCCGTACCTATTTCTACTGTGATGATTGGCTGATGAAGGGAATTTGTAGCCTGTTTTACTTCTAGGACTCTGGCTCTGGCCAGTTCCGAAGCTTTTGGGTTAAATCTTAGATAATTTTACATTTTTATCTCCTGTCAACCCTGGGCTTGGTTGCTTGCTGTTAGGGTCGGCGGAACACACCAGATATAAATAATAGGAGGTGCGTTCGCCGCCCGGGGTCCACCGTGCGGTAGGTGACAAGACCGCTGCTGAGTAATAGCGGATGCACCGAAAGGTGAGGTACTGCGCTCGGGTTAACGTCACCCGAACGCTAAGTACGGCTCTGTTCACACACAGAGTCGCTAAAACAACAGAGTTGTATGAGGACGCTGGCCCTGTTTACTTCACAGGATACCCAGCGAATGACGCTGCAACCGCAGACGCCAAGAACGCTGCAACTGCAGCGTGGCAATAACTATCGCTGCTGAGCGACGGCGCCGGAACGACCGAGCACCGTCGGACGCTAGTGTGTCGTTCAGGAGGCACAGTGGCGTGTAGCTGGCCACAACCTGGAGCTGACTACCCAACAATCTGTCACCATTCGTAATAACCAAGGGAAGGGGTTTCAAATGAGTCAGTCACCAGTCCATGCATCCATCACCATACACACACAGGATAATATGCTACACTAGCGCATGGCCGAGCCGCCATGCGGGCTTTTTATAGCCATGCGCTTCCGGGACCTTACAGTACTATAGGAAGGACCAATCAGATCCGACATAGGACCTGCACATGTGACCCCTGCCCTCCACTGAGAGGACAAGTTGTGGGCATGCCTAGTAGCACGGCATGAGGACTTAGCCTCGGGAGCAGTTCCCTGCAAAGCAGGTTGCGTCACCATTGCTGCACCAGGGGTGGCAGCAACATCCAGGCTCACAGAACGAGTCAGAGGGAGATGCCTGGCCAGCCGATATTGCTGAGCACGAGTCCGAGCGGTCAGAGAGGAATGGGAGACCGCAGGATGTCTGGCTCTGGATTCCCGCTGTGCAGTGCCAGGAATCCGACGCCTAACATTACCCCCCCTCCTAGGGCCCTCTCCCCTCTGAGCTTCACTGCGCTCAAAAGCCGCGATCAGGAGCGGTGCGTGAATGTTTTCCACCGGCTCCCAGGTCCAAGCCTCGGGACCATGACCCTTCCAGTCCACCAAATAAAATTTTTTGCCACGGACAAACTTGCGTCCCATGATGGCATTAACCTCAAACTCGTCAGACGATAAGTCTGATGACCCGGCAGATGGCTCGGAAAACCGGGCCATGTGAACTGGTTTGAGGAGGGACACATGGAACATGTCCGAGATGGCCAAATGTGGGGGAAGAGCCAGACGGAAGACCACCGAGCTAAGTCGCTCAAGGACCTTGAATGGGCCAATGTATCATGGCGCGAACTTGGGCGACTCAACCCGCAGTTTAATGTTTCGGGTAGAGAGCCATACCATGTCGCCAGGGGAGAAGCTTGGAGCAGGACGCCGGTGTGCGTCAGTGGAGATCCTCATTCTCTCCTTGGAAGCTCGGATAGCATCCTGGGTGCAATCCAAAATGTCACGTGCCTCCACCGCCCAGTCTGCCACCCTGGAGTCGGTGGAAGACACGGGCATGGGCACAGGAACGCGCGGATGCTGACCGTAATTTAGGAGGAATGGGGTTTGACCGGTAGAGTCGGCCACAGCATTGTTCAACGCGAACTCTGCCCACGGCAGCAAGGATGCCCAGTCGTCCTGCCTGGCTGAAACAAAATGTCGAAGATATGTTATCAAGGTCTGGTTGGCTCTCTCTACCAACCCATTCGTCTCGGGATGATAGGCCGAGGAGAGATTCAGCTCAATGCTGAGTAGAGAACAGAGCTCTCTCCAAAACCGGGACGCAAACTGAGGACCTCGGTCACTGACAATCTTGTCCGGCATGCCGTGCAGGCGGAAAACGTGCTTGATGAACAAGACTGCCAGGCCCTGCGCTGATGGTAACCGTGAGAGAGGTACCAGGTGCACCATCTTAGAGAAATGGTCGGTGACAACCCAAATGACCGTGCTGCCGCTGGACTTGGGTAGCCCCACCACAAAGTCCATACCGACCATCTCCCAGGGCCTGTCTGCTATCGGCAGAGGGAAAAGAAGCCCAGCGGGCCGCTGCCGAGAGGACCTATTCCGGGCGCAAGAGACGCATGCCTCAATATAGTCTTGACGTCACGGGCCATATGTGGCCACCAGTACGTCCTCGCCAAAAGGTCGGAGGTCCGTTTTGTCCCAAAATGTTCACCCACTCTGGACGAGTGAGCCCAAGAGAGGACCTCCAGTCGCAGACGGGCAGGGACAAATGTCTTGCCCGGAGGCACAGACTCAAGGGCAACCGGAGCCACAGTCCTCAGGCTTTCGGATGGGACGATCAGCCGAGGCTCCTCCTCCTCTTCCTCCGATGACACCACGGAGCGGGAGAGAGCATCGGCCCGGACGTTCTTCTCCCCGGAGAGAAAGTGGAGGGTGAAATGGAACCGGGAAAAGAACAAGGACCATCTAGCCTGGCGAGAGTTTAGCCGCTGGGCTGTTTGTAAATACACCAAGTTTTTGTGGTCGGTGAACACCTGGAAAGGGTGACGAGCCCCCTCCAGGAGGTGTCTCCACTCCGAGAAGGCCAACTTCATCGCTAGCAACTCCCTGTCCCCGATGGCATAATTCCTCTCCGCCGGTGTGAAGGTCTTGGAGAAAAAGAAGCATGGATGCTTCCGACCTTGCGTGTCCTTCTGGAACAGGACTGCTCCAGCACCGACGGAAGAGGCATCCACTTCCAGAATGAAGGGCTTGTCTACATCGGGGCGATGTAGAATGGGAGCACTAGCGAAATGGGACTTAATGGTGGAGAAGGCCTTGGAGACCGGTTCCGACCACAACTTGGGATTTGCACCCTTCTTGGTGAGGGCTACCAAGGGTGCTACCAAAGTCGAGAAGTGGGGGATGAATTGGCGATAATAATTTATGAACCCCATAAAGCGCTGCACCGCTTTGAGAGAATGAGGTTCCTGCCAATCCATCACCGCCTGTAGCTTGGCAGGATCCATGGCCAATCCCTGGACCGAGATGATATAGCCCAGGAAAGGCAAGGACTCCTGCTCAAACACACACTTCTCCAACTTGGCATAGAGGGAGTTCGCCCGCAGGCGATCAAAAACTTTGCAAACTTCTCTCCGGTGGGAGTCAATATCTGGAGAGTAGATGAGGATATCATCCAGATAGACTACAACCGAGGTGGTAAGCATATCCCGGAAGATATCTTTCACAAAGTCCTGGAAGACGGCCGGGGCATTACAGAGCCCGAAGGGCATCACCAGGTATTCATAGTGCCCGTCCCTGGTGTTAAATGCCGTCTTCCATTCATCCCCATCACGAATGCAAATCAGGTTGTAAGCCCCCCGCAGATCAAGTTTGGAAAATACCCTCGCTCCTCGTAGCCTATCAAACAGTTCTGATATCAGGGGCAGTGGATATTTATTCTTAACAGTGATGGCGTTAAGACCCCTGTAATCAATGCAAGGACGTAGTTCCCCACTCTTCTTCTGGACGAAGAAGAATCCCGCCCCCGCTGGTGACACTGACTTCCTAATGAATCCTCTTGCCAGATTCTCCCTGATGTACTGAGACATGACCTCAGTCTCCGGGAGAGATAGGGGATAGACTCGACCCCGGGGAGGCTCAGCACCAGGCAAGAGGTCAATAGGACAGTCATAGGGGCGATGCGGTGGAAGGGTCTCCGCCGCCTTTTTGGAGAACACGTCTGCATACTGCCGATAGTGTTTGGGGAGCGAGGAGAGATCAGCGGGAGCCTCGGTGGAGGCAACCTGAACGCACTCCCTCAGACATCTACCCTCACATGACTTACTCCACCCTATAATCCTCCCTGAGGACCACTCTATATGGGGGGAGTGATACCGCAGCCAGGGAACCCCTAGAAGTACCTGGTCAATACCCTCGGGCATGACGAGGAGGGATATCGTCTCCTGATGAGACGGAGCCACAGAGAGCACCAAGGGGACGGTCTGGTGAGTTATCTGCGAGGGTAGAGTGGTGCCGTTTACCACTCTGACGGTGACTGGTGTAGACATCATAACCAGAGGTATAGCGTGCCGTTGGGCGAAGGCTGACGACATAAAATTGCCCTCCGCCCTGGAATCCACGCAAACTTCCACCGCCAGAGTGGAAGAATTAAACCCAAGAGTCCCTTTAAAGGACAGCTTGGAGGAAAACGTCGCTGGCTTTAGTGCGCCGCCTCCTCCGGCCACTAGGCGCGAGCGTTCTCCCTGCTGCTGTGGGCACCGGTTGGCGAGGTGACTGGCCTGCCTACAAATATGACAGCTCACAGGAGCTCGAGCGGACCGGAGTCTAGATCCCTCACGGGAAGCCCCCTGACGCTCGGACGCCTGATCGGGGGATTCCAGAGGTCTAGAAAAACAAGGTGCCAACCTAAACCTCTGCCTACACTGGTCCCGTTCCAACCTTCGCTCGATGAAGCGAAGATCAATTCGGGTGGAGACAGAGATAAGCTCCTCCAGTGTAGCGGGAATCTCCCTGGTGGCCAGAGCGTCCCTCACATGGCCAGCCAAACCTCTCCAGAACGCCGGAATGAGGACCTTATCTGGCCACTCTAATTCTGAGGCCAGCGTCCGGAACTGGATGGCGAAGTGACTGACCATGGACGAGCCCTGTGACAGTGCCAGCAGCCAGAGCGCGGTGTCATGGGTGACTAGTGGTCCCAGGAAGACCTGTTTCAGAGTGTCTAAGAACCGCGAAGCACCCTGCACCACATGATCACCACGCTCCCACAGCGGTGTGGCCCACTCCAAAGCCCTGCCCGACAGAAGGGAAATAATAAATCCCACTTTAGCCCGCTCGGAGGGGAATCGGGCGGCCAGCAGCTACAGCTGTATAGAGCACTGGCTTACGAAACCCCTACAAGCTGCACTATCACCCGAGAACTTTTCGGGCAGCGGGAGGTGGGACAAAGTCGGGGCAGGGATGGCAGTGGTCACACGGGAAACAGCCTCTGTGGCTGCCTGAACAGCGACTGCAGTAACATCCGCAGCTGAGGCTGAACGCTCGAGAGCCGCCAACCTGCCCTGCAGCTGCCGGATGTGCTGCAGCAGTCGCTGTTCATCCGCCATTACTAGCCAGACCCTGGCGCTAGTGTAATGTAAGGGTCGGCGGAACGCACCAGATATAAATAATAGGAGGTGCGTTCGCCGCCCGGGGTCCACCGTGCGGTAGGTGACAAGACCGCTGCTGAGTAATGGCGGATGCACCGAAAGGTGAGGTACTGCGCTCGGGTTAACGTCACCCGAATGCTAAGTACGGCTCTGTTCACACACAGAGTCGCTAAAACAACAGAGTTGTATGAGGACGCTGGCCCTGTTTACTTCACAGGATACCCAGCGAATGACGCTGCAACCGCAGACGCCAAGAACGCTGCAACCGCAGCGCGGCAATAACTATCGCTGCTGAGCGACAGCGCCGGAACGACCGAGCACCGTCGGACGCTAGTGTGTCGTGCAGGAGGCACAGTGGCGTGTAGCTGGCCACAACCTGGAGCTGACTACCCAACAATCTGTCACCATTCGTAATAACCGAGGGAAGGGGTTTCAAATGAGTCAGTCACCAGTCCATGCATCCATCACCATACACACACAGGATAATATGCTACACTAGCGCATGGCCGAGCCGCCATGCGGGCTTTTTATAGCCATGCGCTTCCGGGACCTTCCAGTACTATAGGAAGGACCAATCAGATCCGACATGGGACCTGCACATGTGACCCCTGCTCTCCACTGAGAGGACAAGTTGTGGGCATGCCTAGTAGCACGGCATGAGGACTTAGCCTCAGGAGCAGTTCCCTGCAAAGCAGGTTGCGTCACCATTGCTGCACCAGAGGTGGCAGCAACATCCAGGCTCACAGAACGAGTCAGAGGGAGATGCCTGGCCAGCCGAGATTGCTGAGCACAAGTCCGAGCGGTCGGAGAGGAATGGGAGACCGCAGGATGTCTGGCTCTGGATTCCCGCTGTGCAGTGCCAGGAATCCGACGCCTAACACTTGCGATGTAAACCCCATAGGATCAGTTCCCACCACCAGTTATAGCCGTACTAGCTTTTTTGTTGTGTGTATCACAGATCTTGTGTCTCAGTGGATATTCCTGATTTTGACTTTAGCTTTTTTACTGACATTTCTTCTAACTTATGATTTTGTATACACCCTTTCCTACTGGTTCTGAACTGGCTCCTTGACTATTTTTCTTGCCAGCTTACACCACTGAACAGCATCCGACTCTGTGGCCGCAGCCATGGGGGGTCTCTTTTTAAGTCCAGACCACTCTACAGGGGTTAAGTTGTGAAGAACTGGGAAACACCAGGGAGTACTTAGCGCTAAGTGTCATGCCCGTCATGCTAGCCATGCTGCTGGCGCTGCATGATCCCCATTGTCATGTCTGTCATGCCTCATTGTCCCCAGGGCCGGGTCCCTGTGGGTGCCCTGCGGGTACCGCTTGTGTGTGCATGTACACCTCTTCACTGTTATGCCGCATGACCCCTGGAGCAGTGTGCACGCGCACCGAACTATCATGCCCGTTATGTCTTATGCTGCAAACTTCCGGGAGCAGTGTGCACATGCACCTCGTGACTGTTGTGCTGCAAGATGCCTGGAGCAGTGTGCACGCGCACCTCTTCTCATGGCTGCCTGCCATTGCCAGTGCGCATGTGTGCTGTACCTCATTGCTGCACGCCGTTGCTGGGTGACCACCCGTCTCTTTTCTGCCTGTAGCGATACTTTCTATGATCCTGGAGACCCTGACCATGTGAGCTTTCCTATGGTCCACCACAGTCTGATCCAGCAATCCTCTCTATGGTCTTGGAGGACTCGACCATGTGATCCTCTCTATGATCCTGGAGGACCTGAACCGGAAGTCCTCCCCTGGTCCTGACCCGGAAGTGCAGGTGCTAATGCCCTATATCAGACCGCCCCTTCCTATGGTCTGGGCCTGAGTATCGTGCTGCTTCCCTGCATGGCTGCTTGGTCTGCCGGGTCACTCCCTGTATTCTGTGCCCCTGCACTCTGCCCTTTCGTGCATCTCTGCACCCGCTCTGTGCTTGTATTCTGCCTCCTGTCCCGTGTCATGTCTTGTGTTGTCTTTCGTGCCATCTTTTGTCTGTGCTATTCTTTGCCTTGTAGTACTTCTTATGTTCTCTGTCTTTGCCCAGCTCTGGGCCCTAGCATTCCCTCTGCTTCTCTTTCCTGTACCCGGCCCTATGCTTCGGCCTACGTTCCGCTTTCTATGTACTGTCTCGTACCCTGCCCTCTGCACGTGCAGGACCATGTCTTGTACCCTGCCCCTGGCGTGCCCTCTGCACATGCAGGATGTTGCCTTGAACTCTGCCCCTGGCGTGTCCGCTGCACGCGCAGGACCATGCCTTGAACTCTATCTCTAGCTCTATTTTTCGCGCGCTCTGGCACAATCACCTTTCGTACCAGGCTTTGCCGTGCCATCTCGCACACGTCTCTGTCCTGTACCTTTGCCTAGCCCGGGCTTGTGCCTGCGTGCCCTCTTGCACGTGATACGTGATAGTTTTGGAAGAAAGAACAGAATCATTAAAATGTCAAATGCATGAATTTATGGATCAATCCTGAAAGCAGTGATAAGATTAAGGACAGTAGCCATAGATACCAATGACTTATGGGTTTTAGTGTTGCTTGGAGAAACATTAATTAATGTCTTCGTATTATGTCATTATATTCTCTGTTCTAAACCACGTTTCTCTAGAATTAACATGTAAACGCCAAGATGCAGCTTTCTTTGTTCTCATAATGTATAAGAAGCCCCTGTTACTGTTGCTTGTGGCAATTCCACCGCCATCATGCCGTCGTGCCACACCATGATCTAGCACGACGCCTTATCATCGCCAGACTTACTAGCGAATCTCTGCCCATCTGAATTCCTGTTTTTGCCCGCATATTTCAACTTCTCTGATTGTCCGTTCTGTTTTGCCGTGTATCTCCTGAAAAAACTTCGACCTCAGCTTGATAAGAGGATCGTCTCCATATTTTTCCGGCTCTTCCAGCTCTCTCAGTAAGAACTTTTTCTTACAAGTGGCGATTGCCAGCCAGGAGGAGTGGCTCCGGAGAGCTGCCTCCAGAAGAACCACTCGAAGAATTTGAAGATGAGGGCTTGGAGGTTGGAAGAGTGAAGAAAAAATAAAAAAACGCGTATGGCCATACATTAAACCGATCAAAGGAAGTCAGCCTGAAGAAGAACCTCTCGTGATCGCTCTGCGACCGCCTGCCCGATTTTTTTATAAGAAAACTACAGAAGAAAAAAAAGACTATAAGAAGATGTGCAACTAAGAAGAAGTTATCTACAAGGATGTGGAATCTTTTTTGTGCCGGGTAGCAAGAAGCTTTAAAAGGGTGTGGGGAGATGCTTGGCAAGCATAATAAGTGAGGCTGGAATCACGGCTGCACCTCTTTTGATATTTTTGGTTGACCCAGTCTGCAGCGAGGTCTTCCATCCGAGAGAGGTGTGAGTATCTAACTTTGCTTAAATTGCATTTGTTGATACTAGAACAGAGTAAAATTCGTCTTTGTAGACCACTGTAAATATGGAGTGGTTATGGAAACAGGCAGAGAAATATGCTGGCGCACCCCAGCTGGAGGGGGTTAATGTGGAAACCATGTGGTTAAATTGTATGTGCTGGTTTACCAAAGAGAACAGGGAACTAGATAGAAAAAATTTGCTAGGAAAGACTAGTAGCCGAGTAGCGGCTTTGTGTAAGACAGTCATAACTTTTGATCAGGCTCTTGATAGGCGGCTTACACAACAAAATGTTAACATGATCACCAGGGGAGGGGCAGCATATAGGGAGAGATTAGAAAAGCTGAGTGAGATGCTGAAGCTAGCACGGAAGCACAGAGAGGAGGGGTGTGAGCAGCAGCAGCTGTGAGCAGTTATGTCACAGATGGACACTGCAGCTTCGAGACACAGTGCTGATGTAAATACAGTTGTAGACTGGAGAAGAGAGTTAGGAGAATAGGTGAAGTAGTACATAAGATATAGTGTCCCAACAGCTCCAGCTTATGCAGACACAGTTAAGGAAAGATATATTGTCCCGACAGCTTCAGCACATGCAGACCCTAGGTTAAATTTAACGCTGCTTCAAAACCGAGAAAAAAAATCCCCAGCCAAATGTCCCTGGTCCATCTTAAATTTGTAAAAAAAAAAATTTTTTTTACCTAATTGGGAGGAAAGTAAGGGAGTGTTTTGTTAGGACAATGTTGTCCAAGGTGAGGGGTGATGAGTCCAATGTTTTTGCATACCATTCACCTCAGGGTGTATCTGCTGATTCAGGGAGGCCAGGAGTTCCAGGGGGATATGCGCAGCTGCCGAGAATGGGTAGGTCCTGCTCGGCAGAGCCCCCACGGGATCCCATGAGGGGTCCTCCCTTGTGTTACTTTTGTGGACATCTAGGACATGTTAGACATTTTTGTCCCAACTTTGTGCCAGGGACTATACCCCGAGAACCCCGGGAGCCATTTAACCCCCAACGGCCCCGGGAGTTCTCTAGACCACCTTTCGGAGTTAGACCTCCTTATCCTGCAGTGAATGACCCTAGGCAGTATCAGCAGCATAATGGTCTTCACATGGTTAACCCAGTCTCACAGGAGCCTTCAGCTCCTGCTCCTTCCCCGATAGCTTCCACTCATCCACGCCCGGAGATCCATGCTACTCAGGGAGGGGTCACTCCTCCTCGTCCCTATGCTCCCCTGATCAAGCAGCTGCGGGAACATGAGGACCAGACCCTGACTAAGGATCTCTTTGGGGCGGAGGTGGCAGCTGTTGGACGGAAGCCATGTCCAGATGGGGATGATGGATTTTTCGGGTTTCCCACGGCAGGTAACACTGATTGATGGAGTGCTCCCGCTGTTCCCCTTACCCTCCTTGCCCCCTTTCCCCGGGCAAGGATGGTAGACCTTATGTCAAGGTGAGAATAGAGGGGCTGCCGTGGGAAGACATCCTCATCAATACAGGAGCCTCAGTTTCAGTAACAAGACACAAATTGCAGTCACCCCCTGGACTGCCTGAAACTACCACTTTGGTAGGATTTGAGGGCTCCTGTATTCAAGCAGTAAAAAGTCGTCCAGTAAACCTGAGATTTCAGGACACAGGGGGATCGAAGCAAAGAGGTCTTCGATGCGCTTTTTGGGTAAACCCACAGTTGCGGTACACTATTTTGGGAACTGATGTTCTGGGAGCAATGGGAATTGTTGTTGATTTATGTAACAAAGTCTTGTGGTGGAACAAAGAAGCCACTATCTGCTCTGTAATTGTCCCTGTGGAGGAGGATGAGGAGAGTCACAAATTACCCATTGCTAGTTTCGGATTATGTACTGATAAAAACGTTGAAAATGCTGACAATGATGCTCTGAAAATTGAACTGAAGCAAAAGTTCCCTGAATTGTGGATCTCAAAGAAAACTGATTGTGGGTTAATGCAAATTCAGGTTAAAATTGATTGTGAAAAACTGCCACCTCTCCAGCGTCAGTACCGTATTCCTGAAGATACAATCCCTTACATAAGGGTTGCAGTCAGTGAATTAGAAAAGTAAGGTGTTGTTGTAAAAGGTAATTCCCCATGTAACAGTCCTATTCTACCTGTAAAAAAGGAAGATGGCAGTTTTCGAATGGTGGTAGGCCTGAGACTTGTAAATAAGTACATTCCCTCAACAGCTCACCTTGTTGCATCTGTCCCTGAAGTTATGTCACAGCTGAGGAGTGACTGTAAATTATTTTCTTGTTTGGACATTGCAAATGGCTTTTTCTCAGTACCCCTAACACCTGAATCTGCCCTCCACTTCGCATTCACTTTTGAGAATGTGCAATACTTGTTCATGCGGTTGCCCATGGGATTTCACAGTTCTCCTGTGTATTTCCATCAGGCATTGGCTCAAGTGTTAGAACCCCTTGGCTACGGAGACAAGGACTCGCAGTATGTGGATGATTTATTGATTCAAACTGTCGATGAATGTGAACACAAAGAGACCCTTGAAAATGTTTGTCAGGCTTTACTAAATGCAGGGCTCAAAATGAGTCTAGACAAAGTACAATTGATGAAATCAGAGGTTAAATTTCTGGGTGTGTCTGTCTCAGCAGAAGGAAAGAAACCCATGCATGACAGGGTTAAAGCTATTCAAGCTGTCTCCATACCAACTAATTTTACTGAGCTTAGAAATTTTTTGGGTCTTATCAATTTTTCTAGAGAATGCGCTGACTTTGATAACTATGCCCCCATTATATTTTCACAAGTAATCTACAAACTACAGCATCACTTAAGTTGCTGATTTTCTTTTAATGTTTAATTAATTGAAAATATCTAAATAAATAATTAAAGATATACATAAGTCAAATAAAACCCCCAAATTAAAAAATATACAAACAACATTCTGGAGTTAAATTACTGGTAACAGTGCAGCTTTTCACAGTATACTACTTAATTTGTAGTATATTATCTAACACTAACTCACAGAATAGAAACCAACAAGTATAAAAAAAAATAATTAAACACATTAGACAAAAAAGGTACATCAACCAAACTCCAAAAAAAAACTTGTCCAAAGTTCAACTATTGATGAAAGATTTAAATATTTAATTTATAGTTTGATCATGCATATTCAAGTATAGTATATCTAAGTAACATTCAAGATGTCAATATATAGTTAGTATCCCATAAATACCAAAAATTAATAATTAGGTTTATTACACACAGATATTTAGCAGTCAGCGGGATTGACCTATGGATAATTTTTGAGCATTCAAGGATCAAAGTTTTAACATTGTAAAGTTTATTATAAAAAATATTTATAAATGACATGAAAAAAGAAACAACTCGCAGTATATTTCAGGGCTCAGATAAAATAAAAGTGTTGTGTCGAGAGGTGTATTATAATGAGGTCAATCTGGGTGGTAGCCCAGGGCCCAGTGGGTGGTGGGGCCCACCAGCCCAGGGTAAATTTCCCCATTATAATCCGCCACCATTTGTTTGCCTGTCCCGGGTGGGAGCTTATTTTTCCTGCAGTGCACTGAGCCGTCACGACCCCCCATTGCCCCGACTGTTATGATGAGTCACCGAAGGAGGAAAAAACAAAATACCAGCTAAGTCCAGAAAAACCAGAGAGGTTGGCAGCTATCGGATTGCAGACCCCTGGACCTATCCACAACAACTAGCAGTAGCCGTGGGGGGTTCCTACGGTGCCCTAGACCCCTCGATCACAGCCGGAGAACTACATAGCCTAAAGACAGAAAGGGGAAAAACTAAACTGCCCCAGAGCAGACCCCAAAGCAATAGGCAGCCCCCAACATATAATGATGTTGAAGCAAGATGAAAACACTAACACAGATAGAAAGATAGGTTGAGCAAATGATGGCGCCCAAGCTAACTACATAGGACAGGATAGGAAAGCTGCTGTCTGCCATCCGCAAAAACCCTATCAAAATGAGCCAACCGACTGATAGGAAAAACAGGCCCTGAAGTCGCTAGGCTTCAAAAGACTATATCAGCACTCAGGTATATTCTGAAGACAGAGCAAAAGATCAAACAGATCAGAGACAAAAATGGAATTCAGCTCACCCCCGGCCGGGGATGGCAGAACTCCCAAAAAGCAAGGCAAAACAAAAACAAAACTGAAGAGTACAAAGCAGAGCAGAAAAACTTAGCTTTGAGATGCAGGAATCAGACAGGTCTCCAAGAATCCAGCAGGAAAATCACCAGCCAGGAAGAAGGGCGTCGGCAGCCTTATATCCAGTCCTCAATTCCAGCCACCCAGTCATCATCTAGCTGCCCAGGTGTTTGGTAATCAGCCTCACTACCTTCCTTCACCAGAGGAGGGAGTTCATCAGACCTCAATGGTGAAGGGAAAAATGAACTCACAACACCCGACCCCATCCTCGCCCTCCCAGAGAGACCAACTGGCCACCGCAGCCCCTCACTGATAAATCCCTGCTCTGTGCACACAGGACCTGTGATGAGGTCACAGGAGGGGAGGAGTCAGGGGTCAGATGATCAGTGGCCTCGGTCCGAGGCCACTGATCATCTGACCCCTGACTCCTCCCCTCCTGTGACCTCATCACAGGTCCTGTGTGCACAGCCCTCAATGTATGCAGGACTCTGCTGTGCTGGTTGTCATCGTGCTGGATGAGGGAAGTATGTGTGGGGTCAGGAGGGGTTTACAGGGTGGATGTAGATGCTGCATGTATGTAGGAGGTGTACCGAGCGGAGCTGCTCATATGCGAGATGTACGGAGTGGAGCTGCGCATGTACGGAGCTGAGCTGCGCTTGTGCAAGGTGTACGGAGCAGAGCCGCGGCTGTGCGAGGTGTACAGAGCAGAGCCCCGCCTGTGCGAGGTGTATGGAACAGAGCCGCGCGTGTGTGAGGTGTACGGAGCAGAGCCGCACGTGTGTGAGGTATATGGAGCATAGCCGTGCGTGTGTGCAAGGTGTATGGAGTGGAGCCACGTGTGTGTGAGGCGTACGGAGCGGAGCCGCGTGTGTACGAGGTGTGCGGACCGGAGCTGCACGTGTACTAGGTGTACAGAGCAGAGCCGCACGTGTACGAGGTGTACGGAGCGGAGATGTGTATGGAGTAGAGCCGAATGTGTGTACAAGGTGTACAGAGCGGAGCTGCCTGTGTGTACGAGCTGTGCGGAGCATAGCCGCGTGTGTACGAGGTGCACGGAACAGAGCCCTGTGTGTACAAAGTGTACGGAGCTGAGCTGTGTGTTTACGGAGTGGAGCCGCATGTGTATGAGGTGTATGGAGCAAAGCTGCATGTGTACAAGGTTTATGGAGTGGAGCCATGTGTGTGCAAGGTGAACAGAGCGTGGCTGCATGTGTACAAGGTGTACGAAGCAGAGCCACATGTGTACGAGGTTTACGGAGTAGAGCTATGTGTGTAATGAGTGGAGCCGTGTGTGCGAAGTCTACGGAGTGGAGCCGTGTGTGTACGAGGCATACAAAGCAGAACTGTGTGTGTATGAGGTGTGCAGAGCCATGCGTGTACAAGGTGTATGATGGCGAGCATTCATACCTCCCAACCATCCCAGATTTTGAGAGTCTGCCCCACTGCCCCGACCGGGAGCTTACTTTTCCCGCGGACACAGGAGTACATGGCGGAGCGCCGAGGAGTACTTGGAAACTCACACGTGACATTCCATCAGAAGTGACGTGCTGGAAGCTGACCGGAAATGAGGTAATTTCGGGAGGAGATTGCGACGGAACCATGGAGGCACTTCAAGGAATGCTTCAGATCATCACCATGTCCTCCTCCGACAGCGCGGACAGTGGGATCGCCTTGGACTCTGGGATGTCGGCCATGTGAGTGGATCATGATATGTCCTGCACCAGTAGGCTCAGGTGGGTACTACAATGTGAGCTGGACTGGAATAGTATCTTTATAGAATCTTTCTTTGTCTCTCTGCTTCTTTCTCTCTCTCTGTACTTTCTTTCTGTCTCTGTTCTTTCTTTCTCTCTCTGTTCTTTCTTTCCCTTCTTTCTTTTTCTCTCTCTCTGTTCTTTTTTTCTGTCCCTTCTTTCTTTCCCCCTCTGTTCTTTCTTTCTCTCTCTCTGTTTCATTTTCTTTCTCTCTCTGTTCTTTCTTTCCCCTTTCTTTCTTTCTTTCTTTCTCTGTTCTTTCTTTCCCCTCATTCTTTCTCTCTCTGTTCTTTCTTTCTCTCTATCTCTCTGTTCTTTCTTTCTTTCTTTCTTTCTCTTTCTTTCTCTCTCTGTTTCTTTCTTTCTCTCTCTGTTCTTTCTTTCTCTCTCTGTTCTTTCTTACTTTCCCCTCTTTCTTTCCCTTTTTCTTTCTTTCTCTCTCTGTTCTTTATTTCTTGCTTTCTTTCTTTCGCTCTCTGTTCTTTCTTTCCCCTCTTTCTTTCTCTGTTCCTTCTTTCCCCTCTTTCTTTCTCTCTCCCTCTCTGTTCTTTCTTTCCCATCTTTCTTTTTTCTCTCTCTCTGTTCTTTTTTTCTGTCCCCTCTTTCTTTCTCTCTGTTTTCTTTCTCTCTGTTTATCTCTTTCGTTCTTCTTTCTTTCTCTTTATTCTTTCTTTCTCTTTCTGTTTTCTTTTTTCTCTCTCTGTTCTTTCTTTCTTTTACTCAGTACCAGTCAGTGTGCCCACAATACCAGCCACTGTGCCCACAATGCTAGCCACTATGCCCATAATGCCAGCCACTGTGCCCTCAGTATCAGTCAGTGTGATCAGCAGTGCTGATTGGGGCGTGGACATGGGTGTGACTAGTTTTGAAATGGGTGTGGTCGGGCAGCCGGTAACCAATCGTCATAATGGAAGTCATCTGTTTCCATCAACTTTGTTATATGTGGGCAGTGGGCACCTCTAGTAAGGTGGGCACGAGATGGCGGGTCTTGTCACCTCTGCCTCACACATAAGTTACTATGAGGTGTACTTTGTTCCTGCCACATTTCTTTCTTTGCCTAATGAGAGAATTGTTTTGAACAGTTGAAAGTTATACAACATGAGGATTGTGCATGTGTGCGCTGCCCACATGTAGTAATGTGTGTGTGTATATATATATATATATATATATATATTTACTTACTCCGACCCCTATATAAACCTTGCCCCGCCGACCGCCATCCACTTTCCCATGCTCCTGTTCCAATCTTGTGGTCTTTTTTGTCCCCCCTTGGTCCTCCATATGCTGAACATCTGGGACACGACTAGCATTGCGCAATGTGCGCTTGTTCGTCACCAGATGCAGCGTCGTGTCCAGTGTGTGAGGAGACGGCTACTTGTCTGTGGCATTAACCCATCTGCTGCCATGTTGGGCACAACCTGTGACGAGGAGCATCTCTTCCTGTGTATCCGGCCACAGGGAAGTTCATGAAGCAGAAGCCTCTGTGTGACTCATGTGAAGTAACTTGCCTAACAGGTCATGAGTCCAGGTCAGAAGGTGATTGCAGACTATTAGCTGGTTTCAATGTTAGGTACAGGTGAGTTGGGACTAGATGTTGAGTGGAAGCCTTCCAGTATTTGTGAGGCCTCGTGCACACGCTGAGTATTTGGTGAGTTTTTACCTCAGTATTTATAAGGCCTCGCGCACACGCTGAGTATTTGGTGAGTTTTTACCTCGGTATTTATAAGGCTTCATGCACACGCTGAGTATTTGGTAAGTTTTTTGCTCAGTATTTGTAAGGCCTCATGGACAAGCTGAATAGTTGGTGTTTTTTACCTCAATATTTGTGAGGCCTTCTTCACACGTTGTGTATTTGCTGAGTTTTTTACCTCAGTATTTAACCCCTTCCCGCCCCTTGACACACCGTATGCGTCATGAAAACTAGTGACTTCCCGACCCCGTCACATGACCCCGTCATATGACCGGGGGGCCCACAGAGTCTGAACAACCTGGGGCCCTGGCTACCCTTAATCCACCCCTGGTTGTGTCAGTGACCTAAATGTGGACTGATTACAGATGGGCGGACCCCTGGATGTTTCGGTCCGGCGGGTTCGGCAGAATAGTTAAAAAAAGTTCAGGTTCGGGTATTAGAACAGTACTCTGACCCAAACCCACACCTGGACGACATTCACTTGAATGAAGGACCTGAACATCCAGTGTTTGCCACGCTGTCATGTGCATGACAGTGCACCAAACACTGCTTCTGTTCAGGGGTAAAATCATTACCGACTATCAGACACCTGCAGCTGTGTTCGAAGGTAAAAAGTTCACCTCCGGTCACTCGCGTTGGCTGATGGGACTACTGCTCCCATCAGTCTATGTGGCTGATGGGAGTATTCAGCAGACAAAGTCTGCTATCTATATAAATAATTACAGTGCCTTGCGAAAGTATTCGGCTCCCTGGAACTTTTCAACCTTTTCCCACATATCATGCTTCATTCATAAAGATACCAAATATAAATTATTGGTGAAGAATCAACAACAAGTGGGACACAATTGTGAAGTTGAACGAAATCTATTAGTTATTTTAATTTTTTTTTTTGAAATTCAAAAACTGAAAAATGGGGCGTGCAATATTATTCGACCCCCTTTAACTTAATACTTTGTTGCGCCACCTTTTGCTGCAATTACAGCTGCAAGTCACTTGGGGCATGTCTCTATCAGTTTCATACATCGATAGACTGATATTCTTGCCCATTCTTCCTTGGCAAATAGCTCGAGCTTAGTGAGGTTTGATGGAGATCGTATGTGAACAGCAGTTTTCAGCTCTTTCCACAGATTCTCGATTGGATTCAGGTCTGGACTTTGGCTTGGCCATTCTAACAGCTGGATATGTTTATTTGTGAACCATTCCATTGTAGATTTTGCTTTAGGTCTGGAATCATTGGCTTGTTGGAAGACAAATCTCCATCCCAGTCTCAGGTTTTTGCAGACTCCAACAGGTTTTCTTCAAGAATGGTCCTGTATTTGGCTTCATCCATCTTCCCATCAATTTTAACCATCTTCCCTGTCCCTGCTGAAGAAAAGCAGGCCCAAACCATGATGCTTCCACCACCATGTTTGACAGTGGGGATGGTGTGTTCAGGGTGATGAGCTGTGTTGCCTTTACGCCAAACATATCGTTTGGCATTGTTGTCAAAAAGTTTGATTTTGGTTTCATCTGACCAGAGCACCTTCTTCCACATGTTTGGTGTGTCTCCCAGGTGGCTTGTTGCAAACTTTAAATGACACTTTTTATGGATATCTTTGAGAAATGGCTTTCTTTTTGCCAATCTTTGATAAAGGCCAGATTTGTGCAGTGTACGACTGATTATTGTCCTATGGACAAACTGTCCCACCTCAGTTGTAGATCTCTGTAGTTCACCCAGAGTGATCATGGACCTCTTGGCTGCATCTCTGATCAGTCTTCTCCTTGTTTGAGATGAAAGTTTAGCGAGACGGCCGGGTCTTGGTAGATTTGCAGTGGTATGATAGTCCTTCCATTTCAATATGATCACTTGCACAGTGCTCCTTGGGATGTTTAAAGTTTGGGAAATCATTTTGTATCCAAATCCAGCTTTAAACTTCTCCACAACAGAATCGCGGACTTGCCTGTTGTGCTCCTTGGTCTTCATGCTGCTCTCTGTGCGTCAAACAGAATCCTGAGACTATCACAGAGCAGGTGTATTTATACGGAGACTTCATTACACACAGTTGGATTATATTTATCATCATTAGTCATTTAGGACAACATTGGATCATTCAGAGATCCACAATGAACTTCTGGAGTGAGTTTGCTGCACTGAAAGTAAAGGGCCAAATAATATTGCACGCCCCGCTTTTCAGTTTTTGAATTTCCACAAAAATTTAAAATAACCGTTAAATTTCGTTCAACTTCACAATTGTGTCCCACTTGTTGTTGATTCTTCACCAAAAATTTACATTTGGTATCTTTATATTATAAGTGGGAAAATGTTGAAAAGTTCCAGGAAGCCGAATATTTTCGCAAAGCACTGTAAAAAAACAATTGCGCTGGTTCCCTTGTAATTTTGATAGCTAGCCAAACAAAACTCACAGCTGGGGACTGTAATCCCTCAGCTGTCAGCTTTAGCAAGGTGGGTTATCAACAATATTAGAAACAGCATGAGGAACACCCGGTGTTCGGGGGGCTGAATCCAAACAGTAACACAGACTTCCTTGTGAAGTCAGTGTTCTGTGTTTGTGCCCGAACAGTAGGTGTTCAGTATGGATGACGAACTTTATTGTTTGGGCTACCCCATCTCTACTAGGGATAACTGTTGGCAAGCAGTGCAGGTTGCTGAATACTAGGGATGAGTGAGTATACTCATTAGGATTCAGTACTCGGCGAGTAATGCAGTACTCGCGGTACTCGAATCCTAGCGAGTAAATTTCACTACTCGCCTCGCAATATTCGAGCCTCCCGCACAGCATGTGTTAGCCAATCACAGTAAAGCCGCCGCCTTCTTTGTTGTGGCATTACTGTGATTGGCTGGCCGCGCAGCATCACTGTATCGCTGGAACCCCTGGAGAGCGGTCGCATCAGCTGATGCGGCTGCTCTCCATGGGAGATCGACGTGGGTCCCCTGTTATTAATGGAATTATGGCAGAAAGGTGAGTATAGGTTGCTTTACTATTTTTATTTTTTTACAGGTGATCGATGGCTTTGGGGAATTAGGTATGTGCCGTGAGTAGTGTTGAGCTTTCCGATACCGCAAGTATCGGGTATCGGCCGATATTTGCCGTATCGGAATTCCGATACCGAGTACCGATACTTTTTTCGTATCGGATACCGGAATCGGAAGTCCAAAATGCAATGAGCCACTTTTGTGGCTCTGATTGGCTGCCGAAATGACGTCATCATGATGCGCTGTCTGTGCGCATCATGATGCGCCATCAGTTCGGGCCTTCGGGGGGGCTGTGCCGACTGTCCGGGGGTCTGTGCCGGCCTGCCGGTGGTCTGTGCAGGCTCCGGGGGTCTGTGCCGGCCTGCCGGGGGGCTGTGCCAACCTGCCGGTGGTCTGTGCAGGCTCCGGGGGTCTGTGCCGGCCTGCCGGGGGGGCTGTGCCGGCCTGCCGGTGGTCTGTGCAGGCTCCGGGGGGCTGTGCCGGCCTGCCGGGGGGCTGTGCCGGCCTGCCGGTGGTCTGTGCAGGCTCCGGTGGTCTGTGCCGGCCTGCCGGGGGGCTGTGCCGGCCTGCCGGTGGTCTGTGCGTGGGAATTTCCCACGCAGCAATGGCATAAAGTGAGACTAGGGACTTTTTTTTTTTAAAGTGGTTGAGGAATACAGTGCGGAAGGATACCTACCTTCCGTCATTGTATTCCTGGAGCTGGTAGAGAACAGTAGCATCAGCTGATGCTGCTGTTCTCCACGCAAGATGGACGTGGGACCCTCGTGGACTTCTGCGGATCGGGGTAAGTATATTGGTGTTTTTTTATTTTGATATTTATTCCTCAAGGGGACAATGGCTTCGGGGATCAAAGTGACAAGTGACGGTGAGTATGTACTCTATGTTATATGTACTGTATGTCTATATGTATGTATTGTATGTAGTATATATGTATGTTGCATGCATGTAGTATATATGCAGTATATATGTAGTATGCATGTTGCATGCATGTGGTATATATGTAGTATGTATGTAGCATGTATGTAGTATGTAGCATGTATGTAGCATGTAGTGTGTATGTATGTAGCATGTATGTAGTATGTATGTTGCATGTATGTAGCATGTAGTGTGTATGTTGCATGTATGTAGCATGTAGTATATATGTAGTATGTATGTTACATGTAGTATATATAGTATATATGCAGTATGCATGTTGCATGCATGTAGTATATATGTTGTATGTATGTTGCATGCATGTAGTATATATGTATTATGTATGTAGCATGTATGTAGTATGTATGTTGCATGTATGTAGCATGTAGTATATATGTAGTATGTATGTTACATGTAGTATATATAGTATATATGTAGTATGCATGTTGCATGTATGTAGTATATATGTTGTATGTATGTTGCATGCATGTAGTATATATGTATTATGTATGTAGTATGTATGTAGCATGTATGTAGTATGTATGTTGCATGTATGTAGCATGTAGTATATATGTAGTATGTTACATGTAGTATATATGTAGTATGCATGTTGCATGCATGTAGTATATATGTTGTATGTATGTTGCATGCATGTAGTATATATGTATTATGTATGTAGTATGTAGCATGTATGTAGCATGCATGTAGTATGCATGTTGCATGTAGTATGTATGTAGTATGTATGTAGCATGTAATTTTTTTTTTTTTTTTTCTTTTACATTCAACACATTAGCCGGATGATGGGACTACTACTGTCTCATCATTGGCTAATGTGTCAATCACTGTCATGGTAGCAGGCATCGCCTGATGGGACTTGTAGTCCCATCGGACGATGCCTGCACAGACCCCCGGAGCCTGCACAGCCCACCGGCAGGCTGGCACAGCCCCCCGGCAGGCCGGCACAGACCACCGGAGCCTGCACAGCTCCCCGGCAGGCCGGCACAGACCCCTGGAGCCTGCACAGACCACCGGCAGGCCGGCACAGCCCCCCGGCAGGCCGGCACAGACCACCGGAGCCTGCACAGACCACCGGCAGGCCGGCACAGCCCCCCCGGCAGGCCGGCACAGACCACCGGAGCCTGCACAGACCACCGGCAGGCCTGCACAGACCACCGGAGCCTGCACAGACCCCCCGGCAGGCCGGCACAGCCCCCCGAAAGGCCCGTACAGACCCCAGAGAGGCTGTACAAGGCAAAAATAGGGTTTTTCTTATTCCGATACCGGAAGTCCCATAGACTTGAATGGGACTTCTGGTATCAGAATCGGCGATACCCGATATTTTTTTTAGATCGGCCGATACCATCCGATACGATACTTTTAAGTATCGGACGGTATCGCTCAACACTAGCCGTGAGTATGTACTCTATGTTATGTGTTGTATGTTATGTGTATGTACTGTATGTTATATGTTGTATGTTCTGTATGTCTTTTTTTTTACATTCACCACATTAGCCGGATGATGGGAAGATTGGGCGCCCGTGTAAAGGGGGTTAAGTATTGGAATAAAGTCTATGAGTGAATGATTCGTGACGCCACCTGTGGTGTTCGGCAATGAAGATGTTAAGCCGACGCTGCAGACAGATCCTCTGGGACAGATGGTATAGTGCAGCAATGATGGTGTGGCCCTCCACAGGTAGGGCTGTAGTCCCAGGGCAGAGTAGGTGAAGTGACGGTGAGGGGAGACGTGGATGGTGCAGTGTCAGGCACTGTTACGGTGAAGAGGAAAAATAAAGATGCACCTGAAAGTGGACCCTCTGGGTCACGACTCCAGAGCCCCCGAAGGCGAGTGCCCAGGTGAGGACCACCCCCTATACAGGGAGTGTTAGGAACAGACCTCCAGGGGATAGAGCCGCAACTGCCAGAACCAAAGGGACGACTGAGGCAATAGACAGAAAGCACAGACGTGGACGATAAGCGGAGCACCGGGCAAGGCAGGGGCCCAGTGGTACAGGAGTGGAGGACCAGGGGAGCACAGGACTGGAGGCTGAAAAGGCAGAGAAGCACAACAATGAACAAGGAGTAAGACAGCAGACAACCGAGATGGAGAGGGGCGAGCAGGAAGCATCACAAAAGGGGGAAAGCCCTAGGGAGACTGGGAGGGCAGAGTACAGGAGAGGCAGACTGAGAACAAGCAGGCAGCGGACTAGGGAGAACCAAGTCACTAACACAGCACAGACAGAGAACGAGAGGGGGCCTGAGGATATAGTGAGCACCGCAGCAGACAGCATCACCGCATGAGATAATCAGGCGCCTTACCAGAGCAGACGCCGGCCATATGTAGCGGTGGGCACCGCCATATTGGGGGCGGGGCTAGCGCGTCACATTACCCAGGAGGCCGCGCGCTGTGTGCTCGCACCCGACGTCGAGGGAGCCGGAGGCCTGGCGCGGGGGCGCGCTGAGGAGCAGGAGCGCGCCGGGCAGAGCGCGCCGAGGGGTAAGCAGGAGGAGGAGCCAGTGCCGTGACAGTACCCCCTCTTTACGCCCCCTCCTCCTAATGTTGGAGAGGAACCATCTCATGATGCGGGGAGCATCAATATTCGCCCTTCCAATCAACCAAAACCAGAGTTCTTCCTCTAACAGTCTTCCTAACCAAAATATCCTGCACCTCAAAGGTGTTATTCGAGCTACATGGTTGGGAGGTTTGAGAAGGTGCAGAATGAAAGTGGTTAAACATGGCTGGTTTAAGGAGAGACACATGGAAGGTGTTGGGAATCTTTAGTGAGGCGGGTAATCTCAACTTGTAGGCCATGTTGTTGATCTGGCTTAAGACCTCGAAGGGACCAATGTAATGTGGACCTAACTTGTAGGAGGGGATTTTCAACCTAACATATTGGGAGGCTAACCAAACCTTATCCCCAGGGCGATACGGGGAAAGGTCTAGTCGTCTCTTGTCGGCATACCGTTTCATTCTGAGGCTGGCACTCTCAAGAGCCACTTTGGTCTCCCTCCAAATCTGAGAGAAGTCCATGGACAAGGAATCCACTGCCGGCACACCCGAGGTGGGGGACACAGGAAGAGGAATGCCGGGGTGTTGACCAAAAACCACAAAAAAGGGAGATTTGGAGGAGGCTTCACTTGGGTGATTGTTGTAGGCGAATTCCGCCCAAGGAAGGAGAGAGACCCAGTCGTCTTGATGAGCATTGGAAAAATGCCGAAGGTATGACGTTAAGGCTTGGTTGACTCGTTCGACTTGGCCATTCGACTGAGGGTGATAGGCTGAGGAGAAATCCAGTGTTATCTTCAGTAATCCGCAGAGAGCTCGCCAAAAACGGGAGGTAAACTGGACTCCTCGATCCGAGACAATATGTTGAGGAAAACCATGAAGACGAAAAATGTGAAGCAAAAAGATCTTCGCCAACTTGGGAGCGGTAGGTAACCCAGGCAGAGCGATGAAGTGGGCCATTTTGGAAAATCGATCCACGGCCACCAATATCACAGTACATCGAGACGAAGGAGGCAAGTCAGTGACGAAATCCATGGCAATTATGAGTCCATGGGTTTGCAGGTACTGGTAACGGCTGCAGGAGTCCCGCAGGAGCATGCCGGGGAACTTTGTTTCCCGGGCGCAAGAAGGACAGGAGACAATGAAGTCTTGAACATCCTTGCGAAGCGAGGGCCACCAGTAATGGCGGGAGACAAGCGAGAGAGTCTTGTTAATTCCGGCATGTCCAGAGAATCTTGAAGAGTGACTCCAGCGTAGAACTTTTAGTCTATCTCCACTCTGAACAAAGGTCTTACCAGATGGTGGGGAGACCAGGCTTACTGGAGCCACGGTAAGGATCTTAGCAGGGTCAATGAGATGGTTTGGACCCTCCTCCTTGTCAACAGACAGGAAGGACCGTGAAAGAGCATCCGCCTTGATGTTCTTCTCCCCGGGTCGGAAGTGGAGTTCAAAGTCAAATCTTTCAAAAAACAGTGACCATCTAGCCTGTCGAGGGTCGAGCCTCTGGGCGGACTGAAGATAGGCCAAATTCTTATGATCCGTAAAAATGATGAACGGATGGAGAGCACCCTCGAGAAGATGGCGCCACTCCTCAAGGGCCATTTTTATGGTCAAGAGTTCTCTATCTCCAACAGCATAGTTCCGTTCAGGAGCGGAGAAAGCCTTAGAAAAGAATCTGCAGGTAAGAGTGCGGCCCGAGGAGGATTTCTGCAGGAGAACTGCTCCAGCTCCCACCGAGGATGCGCCCACCTCGAGGATAAATGGCCTGCTGGCATCCGGGTGATGAAGTACCGGAGACTTGGCGAATTCTTGCTTCAGGGCCGCGAAGGCAGCCTCTGATTCAGAGGGCCAATGATTGGGATCGGCCCCTTTGCGGACAAGAGCTGAGATGGGTTTTGACAAAGAAGAGAAAAGAGGGATAAATTGCCTATAATAATTGGCAAAACCCAAAAACCGCTGAATTGCCTTAACTCCAGAGGGACGTGGCCAATCGAGAACTGCCGAGACCTTCTCAGGATCCATCTCTAGTCCTGAGTTTGAAACGATGAAACCAAGAAAAGGCAATGAAGTTTGCTCAAAGACGCATTTCTCCAACTTGGCAAAGAGATGGTTCTCTCTGAGACGTAGAAGGTCTTGGCGGACGTCTCGGCGATGTGTGGCCAGATCAGGAGAGAAGACCAAGATGTCGTCGAGGTAGACTACGACACAGGAGTAGGGGAGATCTCGAAAGACATCATTAATGAGTTCTTGGAATACTGCAGGTGCATTGCAAAGCCCAAAGGGCATAGCCAAATACTCATAGTGTCCATCACGCGTGATAAACGCAGTCTTCCACTTGTCCCCGGAGCGTATGCGAACCAGATTATAGGCCCCTCGGAGATAAAGCTTGGTGAACACACGCGCCCCCTTCAAGCGATCAAAAAGTTCAGAAATGAGTGGCAGTGGATATTTATTCTTCACCATGATACGATTCAAGCCACGATAATCTATGCATGGGCGCAGGGACCCATCCTTTTTTACGAAAAAGAAGCCTGCTCCTGCAGGGGACGAAGATTTCTGAATGAAGCCCCTGGCCAAGTTGTCCAGGATGTATTCAGACATGGCTTGGGTCTCTGCCTGAGAGAGAGGATAAATCCTACCACAAGGCGGAATGGAACCAGGAACGAGCTCGATGGGGCAGTCATAGGGACGGTGCGGAGGAAAAGTCTCAGCCTCTTTCTTATCAAAAACATCCAAAAAATCATGGTACACCACTGGCAATCCATGGGGGACAAGGGAAGGACGGAGGACACCTACGGGACGCACCGACAGCAGACACCGAGCCCGACAAGACTCCTCCCAGCTCAAAACGTTACCATTATGCCAATCTAAGGTGGGCTCGTGAAGCCGCAGCCAGGGAAGACCTAGCAGGATAGGGTGAGAAATGCCTGCTAGGACATAAAACGTAATCCTCTCCTTGTGCAGCGCCCCTACCTGTAACTCCACCTCATGAGTAACTAAAGTAACTGTTTCTAGCAGGGGTCGACCATCTACGGAGGCGAGAACTTGCAGTTTTTGCAAGGCCCTCACGGGAACAGAAAACTTATTAACCTCCTCTAGTCTAATAAAATTCCCGGCAGCACCCGAGTCCACATAGGCCACCAGAGAAGCCCGCTTCCCACCAAAATGCAAGAGGACAGACAAAGTGAGAGGGAGAGAGGTATCACATACACCTAGGGAGGCCTCTCTTACCTGGCCTAGGCGGAGAAGTTTTCCGGACGTTCCGGACAAGCTCGAATGAGATGGGCATCGCTACCGCAGTAGAAACACTGACCGTGGAGGCTCCTCTCCCTACGACGCTGGTCAGAGAGCTTTAGGCGATCCACCTGCATAGGTTCGGGTGTCGGAGGTTAAGGGAGACTCCTAGGTTGAGGACTGGGTGGCCTGCGGACAGAAGAAAATGGATGAGAGACCCTTCTCTCCCTAGCACGCTCTTGAAAGCGGAGGTCAATTTGCGTAGCTAACGAGATCAAATCCTCGAGAGCTGTTGGGGTGTCACGACCAACGAGCTCATCCTTTATACGACTTGGGAGACCTCGCCAGAAGGCGCCCACTAGGGCCTCATTATTCCAACCTAAGTCTGAGGAAAGAGTCCTAAACTGAATAGCATACTGGCCCACAGTTAAAGAACCTTGACATAGGTTAAATAAAGCCTCAGTGGTGGAGGCTAAACGGCCCGGTTCGTCAAAAACTCACGAAACGTGTCCAGAAAAACGGAAAGCTGAGTAACTACTGGGTCATCACGTTCCCAGAGCGTATTGACCCAAGCCAAAGCGTCCCCCTTAAGATGAGAAATGATAAAGGCCACTTTGGCTCGGTCAGTGGGGTACTGCTGGGGCAGCAATTCAAAATGGAGACGGCACTGATTTAAAAAACCCCGGAACAACTTGGCATCTCCGCTATATTGGGGTGGTTTGGCCAACCGCGGAGGATGAGAACCAGTGGCTGGGGGAGTGGATGCGGCCGACTGCAAGGCGAGCAAGCGACCGTCCACCGAAGCCATGTAGCTGAGAATATGCGACTGGGTGTCTCGCTGCTGCGCCAATTCCTGTTGCAAGCCCACCAACTGGGCGGCGTTTCCATGGTCAGAGGACTGGAGGGCGGACAGACGTGAGTCCATGGTTTTCATGAAGGACATCATGCGCGTCTGATTCTCCCGAAGGAAATCTAACTCCTTCTGAGCGGCTGTGGCTCCAGCGGGGTCCATGGCCTGATTATGCTGTTACGGTGAAGAGGAAAAATAAAGATGCACCTGAAAGTGGACCCTCTGGGTCATGACTCCAGAGCCCCCGAAGGCGAGTGCCCAGGTGAGGACCACCCCTATACAGGGAGTGTTAGGGACAGACCTCCAGGGGATAGAGCCGCAACTGCCAGAACCAAAGGGACGACTGAGGCAATAGACAGAAAGCACAGACGTGGACGATAAGCGGAGCACAGGGCAAGGCAGGGGCCCAGTGGTACATGAGTGGAGGACCAGGGGAGCACAGGACTGGAGGCTGAAAAGGCAGAGAAGCACAACAATGAACAGGGAGTAAGACGGCAGACAACCGAGATGGAGAGGGGCGAGCAGGAAGCATCACAAAAGGGGGAAAGCCCTAGGGAGACTGGGAGGGCAGAGTACAGGAGAGGCAGACTGAGAACAAGCAGGCAGCGGACTAGGGAGAACCAAGACACTAACACAGCACAGACAGAGAACGAGAGGGGGCCTGAGGATACAGTGAGCACGGCAGCAGACAGCGTCACCGCATGAGATAATCAGGCGCCTTACCAGAGCAGATGCCAGCCATATGTAGCGGTGGGCGCCGCCATATTGGGGGCGTGGCTAGCGTGTCACATTACCCAGGAGGCCGCGCGCTGTGTGCTCGCACTCGACGTCGAGGGATCCGGAGGCCGGGCGCGGGGGCGCGCTGAGGAGCAGGAGCGCGCCGGGCAGAGTGCGCCGAGGGGTAAGCAGGAGCAGGAGCCAGTGCCGTGACAGACACAAAGATGTAGCAGTGCTGAGTGGGTTGGCGCAGGTATAAGCGGAGGACACCAGGGCATGTAGTTCCAAAGCTTTACTCACAGTCTGTTGTGCATACAGGTGCCCGCATCCGTGCGGTGTCCCCAGGGTCGTGTCCCCTGGGTCAGGAGCTCAGCCAACTTCCAGGCAAGATAAAGTACTCCATTCCAACACTCTGCCAACATATGTGCCTTTTCTGAACGTCTCCCTTTTGCACCTATAGTGAAGTACTCACAGTACTAAGTTACACTGGAGTTCCTCCTGTCAGGTGTTCCTATGAACTCTACTTGTACGGCAGACAGCTGTAGCCTGTTTCGAGGACTCTTTGCTACTAAGTCCGGGCTCTCTCTCGTTGCTGTTGTGCCCCCAAGTCTTGTGTGGGAATAAAGTGGTGACAACTTCTATTCCTCCGGTGTCTGTCGCAGGACCATTAGTATCCATACAACCTCGGGGGCCGGACCCCGGCCTTGCGCTGTGAACTTGGGAAGGGTTCTGCTCTAACCCTAATCCTTAGTCCTCCTCTCCTTACATTCCATACTAATCCTTCCTTCTTATGGAGAGAGTCAGGCTTTCCATCAATGTTCCTTTCCTGTGCCAGAGGACCCAGGTCACTGAGGTCGGCTGCAGCACTTCCTTCATCCATCCCACTCAGGGGATCTTCACTCTTCCACTCTCTGTCAGACTCACTGACTGACTGACTGAATCCTAAACTCTTCCCGCTCTTTTGGTGCCAACTAAACTCCACCCGCCTCCCAGCACGCTTCGTGTTCCAAGCAGGGAGCCACCAAAGGGTGCTTTGCTACACTACTGTGTTGTGTGGGATGCAGGTGTTGGAGCGTGGTCAGGTGTCTCCACCTTACCTGAATGGTGGGGTACCACACCTCAGAAGGAGGTGCAGTACCCCTGTGGTGACTGAACCTTCAGGGGCGCCACATACCACCCCGCTAAACACAGCACGTCCGCGGGCTGCAAGTGAAACAAAGACAGGCAAAAATCATCAGGAACATACAAAAATTTTTGAATGCTTAATGAACAATACTTATCTAAACTTCCCAATGTGGGAGGCATTGACTCTTAAACGTTACAAACAATTTAACTGTCTATGTCAAAATATAGTACCTAATTAAAGTGCTATTGGCAGTAAGCTCACTACCAGTTCAAGTATTATCATTAACACAATTCTTTCACCTTTTTACTATTACTTCTAGGCCCTAGGTGACAACCGCTGGTGCCTGGTTCGTCACCTGCATTTTCAAATCTTCATTCAAATTTTTCATCTTTATTCACACATTGAGTCTAAACTCTGTAAAACTTTCACTATTCCTATATAAAATCTGTTCTATTTCTTTATTAAACACTATCACTATTTAATTTTTCTATCAAAATGCTAAACATTATTATTAAGTGTAATTTTGTAAAGTAGACATTGATCCAGCCAAGATGTTTTGAAATGTCCCTATTAAAGCAAGCCTATGTAAAACCAAGAGAAGGCACCTTAAGAGGTGCAACTATTTACAGGCCTGTTCTGGATCATTCATTGTCCATGATCTCCACAGTTCAAATATAAAAGGCTGCCTAAGAAATTGGGCAAACTGGAATCAAAAGAAAAACAACATGGTGAACAAAACAAAAAAAATGAAAAAGGCATAATGGTGCCTATACCCTCCTGGGTAACAGTTAGTTATTAATAATTAGTGATGGTCCCCTCCTGGGGTGGTGGAAGCAGGTCGCTTGGGCTGCTTCCAGGGGAGAACTGAAGGACATCCTCTTCTTGCTTGTGGATTGACATAAGAGGTGGTGGCAGTAGGTGGAATGGCGGCCTGAGGTACAGCAGGTTTAGTAACTTGTACCATAGGGTGTGAGACTGGAGTAGATGTTGTCTGCCTGGCCTTGGCAGATGTAATCACCACCGTGGGAGCTATTCCTACCGGGGGAACATAGGCATTTTCCTTTGTGTAGGCCGCAATAAAATCTTCTGGTATGCGGCGTACATTCATGGTGTACCAGCCACGTAGCCCCTCAAGTCGGGTGAAAGTAACATACTCTCCCGGTTGCAGGTCTCGAGCAGGGTGTCCCCTCCGGAGGTGAGATTCAACATCCCCCCTGCTAAAGAAGAGGTCAGAGATCCTCTGGGGGTCTGAGATGAAACCAAACCCCCGCTCCTGGTTGACATTCAGGACCTGACCCCATCCTGCTGAGTCCCGGGGGCCGTAGTGACCGGCATGGATCTTCTCCTTCCGGTCCATATCAGGGCCTAGCACTGCCAGTCTCCGCTGCTCCCGTTCTCTCTGCTCTGCTGCCAGCTGGCGGAGGGTCTGCTGGCAATAGGATTCCTCTTCCTCCTCCACCTCTTGGGGCCAACCCCTTCCCACCGTGGACAGGGGCACTACTGCCAGGGGCTCAGATGTTTCCCCCCAGGGTTTAGAATCCCGGTCCCAGACTAGGTCCAGCACGACCTGTCCGGACGCTGCAGCAGTTGTACACCCTGAGGCCTTCCCAGGTGCAGGGGCAGCAGACGTATCTGGGGCCTCTTGGCGATGCTCCGGCTCCGATGCAGGTTTAGGACGGCAGTCAATAGCTGGAACATCCACCGGAATAGTCCAGTCAGCTGTCGGAGGTGGCAGTGGAGCAGATAGTGGCTCCGGGTCCGCAGGGGTCTCCGGTGGGACCTGTGCAGCCATGTCAGGTCCAGGCAGGAGTTCAACTTCCTCCACTTCAGCCTCCAGGCCCCTGGGGAACTCCTCATGACAGGCCGCGCTCAGCGGTGATTGCAGCGTGGAGATGGAGACAGGCGCCGCTAGTGACAGGGCAACGGCCGTAGGTTCCACAGGTGCTGCCTGGGGGAGATCTTGTGCAGCAGCGACGGCGACCGTGGGTGAAGGTACCGGTGATATAGCAGCGGCAGCGGGTACCAATGGCGAGGGTACTGGTGATGGAGGTACTGATGGTTTAGGCCCCTCCCGGGCGTGCTGCCAGTTCATGATCCAGAGCGCCTCCTGTCTCAACTGCAGACGGTGGGTCAGCTGAGCAATCTCACCCTCCAGCTGCTGGCGGTTCATTGTGGAAGTCGGATCAGAGCCTACAGCCAATGCGCCGGGGAGGTTCAGCTCTACCTCCTTGCGCTGTTCGGGCCTCCCTCCTTCTTCCATCATGGCGTTCTGGCGTTCATCCTCCTTCCCGGGCTCTTTTCCCACCACCGGCTCTCGCTCCTTCTTCTGGGGGCGGCGTCTTCTTCCTACTCCTCCATACCAGGCCAGTATCCGAACCCCATGGGGGAGGGCCATGTTGCAGTTGCATAAAAGTTCAGGCAGGGGAGGCCCAGGACAGTTCTCGGTCTTTTCTTAGGACCACCCATGTTGTCACGCCCTTCTTCACCGTGCCGGCGGCCATTTTGAGAGTCCATTTTACAGTCTATTAATTTGGTTATTCTGCACATTTTCAGCAATGTTTAAGTCCAATAAAACTCAGGCACACAGAACCCGGTGGCACCGGGCTTCGTCATCCTGTTCATGATGCCAAGTCAGGTCGCCCTCCCAGGGCTGTGGGGTACTCGGTGCCGGGCCGGTCTCTCCGAGGGGAAGTCACAGCAGCGGTGACCCGGTCCATGGCCCTGGGCGCCCGTGTAAAGGGGGTTAAGTGTTGGAATAAAGTCTGAGTGAATGATTCGTGACGCCACCTGTGGTGTTCGGCAATGAAGATGTTAAGCTGAAGCTGCAGACAGATCCTCTGGGACAGACGGTATAGTGCAGCAATGATGGTGTGGCCCTCCACAGGTAGGGCTGTAGTCCCAGGGCAGAGTAGGTGAAGTGACGGTGAGGGGAGACGTGGATGGTGCAGTGCTAGGCACAAAGATGTAGCAGTGCTGAGTGGGTTGGCGCAGGAATAAGCGGAGGACACCAGGGCATGTAGTTCCAAAGCTTTACTCACAGTCTGTTGTGCATACAGGTGCCCGCATCCATGCCGTGTCCTCCGGGTCAGGAGCTCAGCCAACTTCCAGGCAAGATAAAGTACTCCGTTCCAACACTCCGCCAACATATGTGCCTTTTCTGAACGTCTCCCTTTTGCAGCTATAGTGAAGTACTCACAGTACTGAGTTACACTGGAGTTCCTCCTGTCAGATGTTCCTATAAACTCTACTTCATCCATCCCACTCAGGGGATCTTTACTCTTCCACTCTCTCTGTCAGACTCACTGACTGACTGACTGAATCCTAAACTCTTCCCGCTCTTTTGGTGCCAACTAAACTCCACCCGCCTCCCAGCACGCTTCGTGTTCCAAGCAGGGAGCCGCCAAATGGTGCTTTGCTCCACTACTGCGTTGTGTGGGATACAGGTGTTGGAGCGTGGTCAGGTGTCTCCACCTCACCTGAATGGTGGGGTACCACACCTCAGGAGGAGGTGCAGTACCTCTGTGGCGACTGAACCCTCAGGGGCGCCACAGATGCGTATGTCACCACGGAACAGACGGACCAACAGATAAAGGTGAGGTTTATTTACAGGCAATAATACAGGAAAAATAACGGTGAAGTATTGATAAAATGAGAACAAACACTGGAAACAGTCAATAAAAGAATAAACAGGATTTGGCAATATTATCAGAGATTTTCCTATGAAGGCACTTAACAGTCTGGAGAGGTCTTGATTGAAGGGTCAACCACGTTGGCACTGAATCACCAGCAGCGTGTGTCGACTGTAGTCCCTCTGTACTCTGTGTCTTTACATTCCTCCACTGGGGTCTGAAGGGTTAATGTTGGAGGCAGAGGGGGTACTTGGCAAACGGGGTCCCCTCTGCTCTGAGACCTTTATCTAAGCACAACAGCCTCTCCCAGGGGAAACAACACTCCGTACCTTGTTAGAACTCTCAGCACGGATCACTGCCTCTGCACATGCTGCTGTCTCTGCACTGGACAGACTTCACATGGGGGTCTTGACACACCTCATCTGTCACTGCAGGCTCCAGCTTCACGTAGTCACGGGCTGCGGTCTCTGCTCTGGCTTCAGTCTCTAAACAGGGCTCTGCTTCTCTGTGGGTCTCAGTATGTCCACAGGGATCAGGACGCACCTTTGCTGTCACTGTAGTACCCGGTCTCACGTACTCACGGTCTGCAGTCTCTGTGCACGGGAGCTCTGTCTCTCTCCCAGCCTGTGTCAGCATCCTCCCCTGTCTGCTGCCCAGGCTGCTCTGAAGAAAGCGTGCGCTGTTTTCCTTATCTCTGCTCTGCTGGCTTCCTGTGCTCAGCCCCTTCTCTGTCCTCCGGGGAACCTGCTGCCCTGCTCAATGGTTCCGGGCATAGAGCAGAGGAGGCAACTCTCCCCTTGCTCTTCCTGCACTTCACCCCCTTACAGTAGTCCACGCTGATCCTTGTACCATCCAGTATATCACCTCCGGACTGTGCTGCTTACTATACCTATAGCCTAGAGAATCCACTTTACCAGGTGAACCATAAAAATTGTCAAGTAGTGGACAACATCTTTAAGCAGAATAATAAATGCATTGCAATACATTAATTCTTGCTTTAAGGGGCTCAAAAGTTATTCACTCTCTACCTGGGAGAGCAAAAATAATCTTGGTAATATAAATTTGAATAGTCATACCATGCTGCAGTATATTATCTAAGCAATCAAAAGATCGGATGTTCAAATCCTCTTATGGGACTAATAACAATGGTAGAAAAGGTAAAATATCCCAGCTAAAAAATATTCATTTGTTAAAAAAAAGTCTGTAAAAAAAACATATATTTGGCCTTGCTACATCCATAATAACTAGGGACGAGCGAACCTAAACTGTAAAGTTTGGTGTTCGTACCGGACATATAGTGTCCGGTGCTGAACTCTGAACATGGACTTCTCCTGGAGCTAGAGGCAGAGCTCCACCCTCCTCCTCCCATCTACATAGAATTGTGATAATGACTGATCAATTCTGGCAGAGAAAGAAGCAGATTTCACTGATAAGATATGTTACAAAGTTGCTTATTTGCCAGTGTACTATTGATTTATGAGCTAAAAATTAAAACAATGGTTACACTTTGTCATGTATACATATAGTCTAAATGTATTCTATTTTTGTTAATTTTGACTTCCAAAAAATATAATAAAAAGTGATGGAAAAATCCTATATACCACATAATGTCTGCATTGTGATTGCTATAAGTGTGTGCTAGAAGTGTGAAGATTAATTTAAGAATTAAAACCAGAAGGATGAATACAGACTGTGCCCTGCTACCTGCCACCATCGCACTCTAACAAGCATCTCTATTCTCCCGACAGGTATGTCCATCCACCCAGCTCTCCTGCTCTCCTGCTGTCTGTCTATGAAGGACACACAGTGCGTCACCCAGCTTTGCACATAGACTTGCCTCTGCACCTAGCATTCACATGGTATGTCCATCCACCCAGCTCTCCTGCTCTCCTGCTGTCTGTCTATGAAGGACACACAGTGCGTCACCCAGCTTTGCACATAGACTTGCCTCTGCACCTAGCATTCACATGGTATGTCCATCCACCCAGCTCTCCTGCTCTCCTGCTGTCTGTCTATGAAGGACACACAGTGCGTCACCCAGCTTTGCACATAGACTTGCCTCTGCACCTAGCATTCACATGGTATGCCTTTCAGCTAACCCCAGCTTACCCCAGTGTTATTTATGACCTTGTTTACTCTGGCTCGATCATATACATCTGGTCCACTCTTAATTGTCTGGCCAAGATGAGCAGAGACCACTCCTCTCTGCTTCACACCTGACTGCACTTAGTTGTACATATATTGCAGAGTACAAGTCTGCATAGACTTCAGTCTGCATTGTGATTGCTATAAGTGTGTGCTAGAAGTGTGAAGATTAATTTAAGAATTAAAACCAGAATTGAACCAGAAGGGAACTGAAGGTAACTGGACACAGTCACTGTAAACAATGTTTCTGTTTGTTTTCACTTTCACCCCAATAATCCTTCACTTTCTGCTAATTCCCCTAATCCCTACTCCTAGTAAGGAACTGCTCATCTCTTCTTCAATCCTCCCCATCCACCTCACCTCCGCCTCAAAACTGTTCCTTAACATACAATCCTCTGTCTCCAAACACAGACAGCCCCCTCATGCCCTCTCCTGCTCCCACCTGCTAACACTTTCTCTGCTCCTTCTCACTGCTGGTGATATCTCTCCAAATCCTGGTCCTCCTCACCACATTCCCACAGTCATTTCTACCTCCCATCCACGCTCTATCACAACCTTCCGTAACCTCTCCAACCTTATACCCATTCACCCAGCCCCCGCTTCCCCAGTCCCACTAACAGGAGCTCTGTGGAACGCTCGCTCTGTCTGCAACAAGCTTTCCTACATCCATGATCTTTTTGTTACTACCAAACTCTCCTTCCTCGCCATCACCGAAACCTGGCTCACCCCTTCTGACACAGCCTCTCCTGCTGCACTTTCGTATGGCGGCTTCCACCTTTCTCACACCCTCCGCCCCAGCAGCAAACATGGTGGAGGAGTTGGTTTTCTCCTGTCAGATACCTGCTCCTTCACCCCAATCCCACTGCCACCCTCTGTTACCCTCCCTTCCTTTGAGGTGCACTCTGTGCGCATCTACTCCCCCTCCAACCTCCAACTGGCTGTCATCTACCGCCCCCCAGGGCCAGCCACCACCTTCTTTGACCACTTCACCACCTGGTTACTTCATTTCCTTTCCGCGGACATCCCTACTATCATCATGGGCGACTTCAACATCCCCATTGACACTTCCCTCTCAGCTGCCACTAAACTTCTATCTCTCACTTCCTCCTTCGGCCTCACTCAATGGTCTTCTACAGCCACCCACAAAGATGGTCACACACTGGACCTCATCTTCACCCGCCTCTGCTCCCTATCTAACCTCTCTAACTCACCTCTTCCTCTCTCTGACCACAACCTGCTCACATTCTCTTCCCTCTTCACTCCATGTCTACAATCCCCACCCCACAAACTTTCACACCCTCGCAGGAATCTTAAACACCTTGACCTACACTCATTCTCCGAATCCCTCCTCCCTCTTACAGATATAAGTTCCTTACACAATGCGGATGACGCTGCCGCTCTATATAACACCACAATAGCTGTAGCTTTGGAATCCGCTGCCCCACTTACACATACCAAAACTCGCAAAATCAACAGACAGCCCTGGCACACCAGCCTGACCAAAGAGCTGAGGCGAGCTTCCAGGGCTGCTGAGCGCAGATGGAAAAGATCCCACTCCAACGAGCATTTCATCGCATTCAAAAAGTCCCTCACTACTTTCAAGACCACACTCGCCACAGCTAAACAAACCTACTTCTCATCTCTCATATCCTCCCTGTCTCACAACCCTAAACAGTTATTCAACACCTTCAATTCTCTCCTCCGCCCCCCAGCACCTCCTCCCTCCCCACTCATCTCAGCTGAAGACTTTGCCTCATTTTTCAAGCAGAAAATTGATAACATCAGGGACAGTTTTGGTCAACAACCCCCAGAGCCCTTCCTCCCGACTTCCCAGCCCTCCACCTTCAAAACCAACTTCTCCACCATTACAGAAGATCGACTCTCCACTCTACTCTCAAGATCACATCTCACCACCTGTGCACTCGACCCGATCCCATCCCACTTCATCCCAAACCTCACCACAGTCTTCATCCCAACCCTAACCCATCTCTTCAACCTATCACTAACAACTGGTGTTTTCCCCTCAAGCTTTAAACATGCCTCCATCACACCTATCCTCAAAAAGCCCTCTCTTGACCCATCCTCTGCATCTAGCTATCGCCCTATATCACTTCTCCCATACGCCTCCAAGCTACTGGAACAACACGTCTACCTTGAACTGTCCTCCCATCTCTCTTCTTGCTCCCTCTTCGACCGCTTACAATCTGGCTTCCGGTCACACCACTCCACTGAAACTGCCCTTACTAAGGTCACCAATGACCTCTTAACTGCCAAGAGCAAGCGGCACTACTCTGTCCTCCTCCTCCTGGACCTGTCGGCTGCCTTTGACACAGTGGACCATTCCCTATTATTACAGACCCTCTCATCCCTCGGCATCACAGACTTGGCCCTCTCCTGGATCTCATCATACCTAACAGACCGGACATTCAGCGTCTCCCACTCACACACCACCTCCTCACCTCGCCCCCTATCTGTCGGAGTCCCACAAGGTTCAGTCCTAGGGCCCCTGCTGTTCTCTATTTACACCTTTGGCCTGGGACAGCTCATAGAATCTCATGGCTTTCAGTATCATCTTTATGCTGATGACACACAGATCTACATCTCTGGACCAGATATCACCTCCCTACTAACCAGAATCCCTCAATGTCTGTCCACTATTTCATCCTTCTTCTCCACTAGATATCTGAAACTCAACATGGACAAAACAGAATTCATCATCTTTCCCCCATCTCACGTGACCCCGCCTACGAACCTATCAATTACAGTAAATGACTGCCCACTCTCCCCAGTCCCACAAGCTCGCTGCCTCGGAGTAATCCTTGATGCTGATCTCTCCTTCAAACCACATATCCAAACCCTTTCCACTTCCTGCCGACTTCAACTCAAAAATATTTCACGCATCCGTTCATTCCTCACCCAAGAATCTGCAAAAACCCTAGTCCATGCCCTCATCATCTCTCGCCTTGACTACTGCAACCTCATGCTCTGCGGCCTCCCCTCAAACACTCTCGCACCCCTCCAATCTATTCTAAACTCTGCTGCCCGACTAATCCACCTGTCCCCCCGCTATTCCCCAGCTTCTCCCCTCTGTCAATCCCTTCACTGGCTCCCAATTGCCCAGAGACTCCATTACAAAACCCTAACCATGACATACAAAGCCATCCACAACTTGTCTCCTCCATACATCTGTGACCTCGTCTCCCGGTACTTTCCTGCACGCAACCTCCGATCCTCACAAGATCTCCTTCTCTACTCCCCTCTTATCTCCTCTTCCCACAATCGCATACAAGATTTCTCTCGCGCATCACCCCTACTCTGGAACTCTCTACCACAACATATCAGACTCTCACCTACCATCGAAACCTTCAAAAAGAGCCTGAAGACCCACCTCTTCCGACAAGCCTATAACCTGCAGTAACCACCGATCGACCAAACCGCTGCACGACCAGCTCTACCCTCGCCTACTGTATTATCACCCATCCCTTGAAGATTGTGAGCCCTCGCGGGCAGGGTCCTCTCTCCTCCTGTACCAGTTATGACTTGTATTGTTTAAGATTATTGTACTTGTTTTTATGTATACCCCCCTCACATGTAAAGCGCCATGGAATAAATGGCGCTATAACAATAAATAATAATAATAATAATAATAATGGTACCAGTGAAAACTACAGCTTGAAACACACAAAATTAAGCTCTTAGGCTGGTTTCCCATTTGCGTCTGTGTGCGCAGCGTTTGATCCGCATAGATCTGCATGCGTCATGTGTACCTATCTTTAACATGGTGTGCGCAGGGGCATGCGATGCATCAGTTCACATGCGTATGCGTATGCATGCGTCATCTTTCGGTGTGCGGTGGGGTCAGGCGAACGCAACATGTTGCATTTTTGGAAGCGGCAAAAATCCGTCAAATATGCACAGTCATGCGGATGAGTGCGTAACAATTACGCATTACTGTCTATGGGAACGCATGCGTACGCAAGGACATGCATATACATGCGTTCAATATGCATGCGTTCTTCAAAATGTGAATAGAAGTTCCATGAGACATGCCCTTTTTTCTGATGTCATATTGAACGCATGCACATAAACAACGCAAAAGCATGCAAAAACGCATACAAGCGCAGCTTTTTTTGCATCATGCGTAAGATGATGCGGATAAAAAACACTGCGTAAACATGCATGCGTTTGCAGATACACTGTGGACTCAAATGCTAATGTGAGAACCTAGACTTACAGTGTTCCTTTGATAAAGAATGTAAAACTTATGGCTTTCAGACTGTGGCAACACAAAATCAAAGTGTTTTTTACAGACGGTGTATTTATTGTGCAAAGTGATAACTAATAGTGATGATCACTGATTAGTGAACATGTTCACCACTACTTGGTACTCGCCCGAGTATCGCTGTACTTGCGGTACTCAGCGAGCACTGCGCATTTCTGGAATTATTCGGTGGGAGCCCTGCATTTTTGGCACTCTTTAGAGCACCAATCAACATGCAGAGATTGTCTGCCATGCACTGTAATGCCACAGCCATATTTGTTGTGGTATTACAGTGATTGGCTGGCCACGCAGCATCATCAGGTCTATATCAGACCTGGCGCCACCCAGCTCGGCACAGTCGCCTGAGGAATCAGACAGTGCAGGAAGTGTTGCTGCTGAGATAGGGAGAGATTTGTGCTTTTACTAGTTAGTGTGGGTATACCATCGTTGAATCCACATATCCAGGTAAACCAGCAGTCCTTCTAAGGACTAATTATGGGTTATATAGATTGCAGTGCTAGGTAGGCAGGGAGTGTATGTGTGTATATACATATCAGTGCAAGGCATTCAGGCACTGTTTGTGGCTATATAGCTATCAGTAGCAGGCAGGCATTGTACGTGCCATACTTCATTGCATACATCAAGAGGGTCCATTCCATTACTGTTTGCTGCTGCTTCCTATAACATATACATAGCCCCAAGTATCACATAGTAACATAGTAACATAGTTATTAAGGTTGAAGCTAACATGTTGATCCAGAGAAAGGCAAAAAAAACCCATGTGTCAAACAGTAAGTTTCACATTGGGGAAAAAAATTCCTTCCCGACTCCACATATGGCAAGCAGACTAGCTCCCTGGATCAACGCAATATCAAGGAGACTAGTGTATATACCCTGTAACATTATACTTTTTAAGAAAGACATCCAGACCCTTCTTAAATTTTAATAGGGAATCACTCATTACAACATCATATGGCAGAGAGTTCCATAGTCTCACTGCTCTTACAGTAAAGAATCCGCGTCTGTGATTATGCTTAAACCTTCTTTCCTCCAGACGTAGAGGATGCCCCCTTGTCCCCGTCACAGGTCTAAGAGTAAAAAGATCATTAGAAAGGTCTTTGTATTGTCCCCGCATATATTTAAACATTGTAATAAGATCACCCCTAAGCCTTCGATTTTCCAAACTTAATAACCCCAAGTGTAATAACCTGTCTTGGTATTGCAGACCCCCCAGTTCCCTAATAACCTTGGTCACTCTTCTCTGCACCCGCTCCAGTTCAGCTATGTCTTTCTTATACTCCGGAGACCAGAACTGTACACAGTATTCTAAGTGTGGTCGCACTAGTGACTTGCATAGAGGTAAAATTATGTTCTTCTCATGAGCATCTATGCCTCTTTTAATGCATCCCATAATTTTATTTGCCTTTGCAGCAGCTGCCTGATACTGACCACAAAATGTGAGTTTGTCATCCACCCATACACCCAGGTCTTTTTCAGTGACAGTTTTGCACAGTGTTTTACAATTAAGCACATAATTATACATCTTGTTTGTTCTACAAAAGTGCATGACCTTACATTTATCCCCATTAAATCTCATTTGCCATTTATCAGCCAAGCTTCTAGTTTACATAAATCCTCGTGTAATATAAAATTGTCCTCCTCTGTATTGATTAGTCATCTGCAAATATTGAAATTCTACTCTCTATGCCCCCTACAAGGTCATTAATAAATAAGTTAAAAAGAAGCGGGCCCAATACTGACCCCTGTTGTACCCCACTGTTAACCGTGACCAGGTCTGAGTGTCCTCCATTAACCCCTTCCTGACATGAGACGTACTATCCCGTCCATGGGACCCGGGCCCCTATGCCCATGGACGGGATAGTACGTCTACCGCGATCAGCGGCGCCCACGTGGTGAGCGCCGCTGATCGCGGCCAGGTGTCAGCTTATTATCACAGCTGACACCCGGCACAATGTGTCAGGGGCGGTCACGGACCGCCCCCGACACGTTAACCCCTTGCACACCGCGATCAAACACGATCGCGGTGTACCGGGAGTTAAAGGGAAGCATCGGCAGGGAGGGGGCTCCCTCCGTGCTTCCCTGAGCCCCCCACGGCAGCGCAATGTGCAGCGCTGCTGCGGGGGACTCCTTTCCTCCAAGCCCCCGAATCCAAGATGGCGACGAGGGCCTTCGGGGGCCTGCAGGAAGCTGGCTTCCTCAGTGCCTGCAAAGCGCAGGCAAGAGGAAGTCTTCTTCAATGCCTGTGACAGATTGCTGATCTGTCACAGTGATCTGTGATGTGACAGATCAGCGATCTGTCACAGGACAGTGATGTCCCACCTGGGACTATGTAATAAGGTAAAAAAAAAATAAAAAAAAAGTGTAAAAATAATTTTAAAAAAATTGCCAAATAAATTAGTAAAAAAAAAAAAAATATTCCCCAATAAATTCATTTTTTGAAAATAAAAAAAAACCAAAACAATAAAAGTACACATATTAGGTATCGCCGCGTCCATAACGACCCGCCCTATAAAACTGTCCCATTAGTTAACCCCTTTAGCGAACCCATTAAAAAATAAAAATAAAAAACGAAGCAAAAAATAATGATTTATTATCATACCGCCAAACAAAAAGTGTAATAACGCGCGATCAAAAAGAATCATATAAATATACATGGTACCGCTGAAAACGTCATCTTGTCCCGCAAAAAACGAGCTGCAACGCAGCATCATCAGCGAAAAAATAAAAAAGTTATAGCTCGCAGAATAAAGCGATGCAAAAATAATTATTTTTTATATAAAATAGTTTTCATTGCATAAAACCGACAAAACATAAAAAAAGACCTAAATGAGGTATCGCTGTAACCATACTGACCCGAAGAATAAAACCGCTTTATCAATTTTACCGCACGCGGAACGGTGTAAACGCACTCCCCCAAAAGAAATTCATGAAACGCTGGTTTTGTTCATTCTGCGTCACAAAAATCGGAATAAAAAGCGATCAAAAAATGTCACATGCCCGAAAATGGTACCAATAAAAACGTCAACTCGTCCCGCAAAAAATAAGACCTCACATGACTCGGTGGGTCAAAATACGGAAAAATTATAGCTCTCAATATGTGGTGATGCAAAAACTATTTTTACAATAAAAAGCGTCTTTCAGCGTGCGACAGCTGCCAAAAATAAAAACCGCCATAAATAGTAAGTCAAACCCCCCGTTATCACCCCCTTAGTTAGGGAAAAATAATAAAATTAAAAAAATGTATTTATTTCCATTTTTCCATTAGGGTTAGGGCTAGGGTTAGGGCTAGGGTTAGGGCTGAGATTAGGGTTAGGGGTGTGTTGGGGTTCGGGTTGGAGTTAGAATTGGGGGTTTCCACTGTTTGGGCACATCAGGGGCTCTCCAAATGCAACATTGCGTCTGATCTCAATTCCAGCCAATTCCGAGTTGAAAAAGTCATATGGTGCTCCTTCCCTTCCAAACTCTGCCATGCGCCCAAACAGTGTTTTACCCCCACATGTAGGGTATCAGCCTACTCAGGACAAATTGCAAAAAAAATTTTTTGGGTCCAATTTCTCCTGTTACCCTTAGGAAAATAAAAAATTGGGGGCAAAAATATCATTTTTGTGGAAAAAAATGATTTTTTTATTTTCACGTCCGAGCGTTATAAACTTTTGTGAAGCACTTGGGGGGTTCAAAGTGCTCACCACACATCTAGATAAGTTCCGTGGGGGGGTCTAGTGTCCAAAATGGGGTCACTTGTGGGGAGTTTCAATAGTTTAGGTACATCAGGGGCTCTCCAAACGCACATGACACCCGCAGACCATTCCATCAAAGTCTGCATTCCAAAATGGCACTGCTTCCCTTCCGAGCCCCGACATGTGTCCATACAGTAGTTTTCTCCCACATATGGGGTGTCAGCGTACTCATGACAAATTGGACAACAACTTTTGGGGTCCAATTTCTCCTGTTACCCTTAGGAAAATGAAAAAATTGGGGACTAATTGATCATGTTTGTGGAAAAAATATGATTTTTTTATTTTCATGCCCGGGCATTATAAACTTCTGTGAAGCCCTTGGGGGTTCAAAGTGCTCACCACACATCTAGATAAGTTCCTTAGGGGTTCTTGTTTCCAAAATGGGGTCATTTGTGGGTGTTTCCACTGTTTAGGTACATTAGGGGCTCTCCAAAGGCAACATGACACCCGCAGACCATTCCATCAAAGTCTGCATTCCAAAGCGTCACTACTTCCCTTCCGAGCCCTGACGTGTGTCCATACAGTAGTTTTCTCCCACATATGGGGTGTCAGCGTACTCAGGACAAATTGGACAACAACTTTTGGGGTTCAATTTCTCCTGTTACCCTTGGGAAAATAAAAAAATTGGGGACTAATTGATCATGTTTGTGGAAAAAATACGATTTTTTTATTTTCATGCCCTGGCATTATAAACTTCTGTGAAGCCCTTGGGGGTTCAAAGTGCTCACCTCACATCTAAATAAGTTCCTTAGGGGGTCTAGTTTTCAAAATGGGGTCATTTGTGGGGGGTTTCCACTGTTTAGGTACATTAGGGGCTCTCCAAAGGCAACATGACACCCGCAGACCATTCCATCAATGTCTGCATTCCAAAACGTCACTACTTCCCTTCTGAGCCCTGACGTGTGTCCATACAGTAGTTTTCTCCCACATATGGGGTGTCAGCTTACTCAGGACAAATTGGACAACAACTTTTGGGGTTCAATTTCTCCTGTTACCCTTGGGAAAATAAAAAAATGGTGACTAAAGATCATGTTTGTGGAAAAAATACGAATTTTTTATTTTCACGCCCGGGCGTTATAAACTTCTGTGAAGCACTGGAGGGTTCAAAGTGCTCACCACACATCTAGATAAGTTCCTTGGGGGGTCTAGTTTACAAAATGGTGTCATTTGTGGGGGGTTACCACTGTTTTGGTACATCAGGGGTTTTCCAATCGCGACATGGTGTCCGATCTCAATTCCAGCCAAAAACGTCAAATGGCGCTGCTTCCCTTCCGAGCTCTGCCATGCGCCCAAATAGTGGTTTACCCCCACATGTGGGGTATCAGCGTACTCAGGACAAATTGCACAATAACTTTTAGGGTGCTGTTATCCTTGGAAAAATAAGAATTGAGGGTGAAAAGATCATTTTTGTGGAAAAAATATGATTTTTTAATTGTACGGCTTTATGTTATAAACTTCTGTGAAGCCCTTGGGGGTTCAAAGTTCTCACCACACATCTAGATAAGTTCCTTAGGGGGTCTAGTTTCCAAAATGGTGTCATTTGTGGGGGGTTTCCACTGTTTAGGTACATCAGGGGTTTTCCAATCGCGACATGGTGTCCGATCTCAATTCCAGCCAAAAACGTCAAATGGCGCTGCTTCCCTTCCGAGCTCTGCCATGCGCCCAAATAGTGGTTTACCCCCACATGTGGGGTATCAGTGTACTTAGAACAAATTGCACAATAACTTTTAGGGTGCTGTTATCCTTGGAAAAATAAGAATTGAGGGTGAAAAGATCATTTTTGTGGAAAAAATATGATTTTTTAATTGTACGGCTTTATGTTATAAACTTCTGTGACGCCCTTGGGGGTTCAAAGTTCTCACCACTCCTCTAGATAAGTTCCTTAGGGGGTCTAGTTTCCAAAATGGTGTCATTTGTGGGGGGTTTCCACTGTTTTGGTACATCAGGGGTTTTCCAATCGCGACATGATGTCCGATCTCAATTCCAGCCAAAAACGTCAAATGGCGCTGCTTCCCTTCCGAGCTCTGCCATGCGCCCAAATAGTGGTTTACCCCCACATGTGGGGTATCAGCATACTCAGGACAAATTGCACAATAGCTTTTAGGGTCCTGTTACCCTTGGGAAAATAAAAATTGGGGTGAAAAGATCATTTTTGTGGAAAAAATATGATTTTTTAATTGTACCGCTGTACGTTATAAACTTCTGTAAAGCCCTTGTGGGTTCAAAGTTCTCACCACATATCTAGATAAGTTCCTTGGGGGGTCTAGTTTCCAAAATGTGGTCACTTGTAGGGGGTTTCCACTGTTTAGGTACATCAGGGACTCTCCAAACGTGACATGGCGTCCGATCTGAATTCCAGCCAATTTTGCATTGAAAAAGTCAAACGGCGCTCCTTCCATTCTGAGCTCTGCCATGCGCCGAAACAGTCGTTCCCCCCCACAAATCAGGTATCAGCGTACTCAGGACAAATTGCACAATAACTTTTGCAGTCCAATTTCTCCTGTTACCCTTGGTAAAATAAAAAAAATTGAACCTGAAGTATTTTTTTTGTGAAAAAAAGTTAGATGTTCATTTTTTTTAAATATTCAAAAAAATTCCTGTGACGCACCTAAAGGGTTAATAAACTTCTTGAATGTGGTTTTGAGCACCTTAAGGGGTGCAGTTTTTAGAATGGTGTCACTTTTGGGTATTTTCTATCCTATAGACCCCTCAAAGTGGCTTCAAATGTGATGTGGTCCTAAAAATAAAATGATGTTGTAAAAATGAGAAATCGCTGGTCAACTTTTAACCCTTATAACTTCCTAACAAAAAAAAATTTTGGTTCCAAAATTGTGCTGATGTAAAGTAAACATGTGGGAAATGTTAGTTATCAAGTTTTTTGTGTGCCGTATCTCTGTGATTTAAGGGCATAAAAATTCAAAGTTGGAAAATTGCAAAATTTTCAAAATTTTTGCCAAATTTCCGTTTTTTTCACAAATAAACGCAAGTTATTTGAATGAAATTTTACCACTAACATGAAGTACAATATGTCACGAGAAAACAATGTCAGAATCACCGGGATCCATGGAAGCGTTCCAGAGTTATGACCTCATAAAGGTACAGTGGTCAGAATTGTAAAAATTTGCCCGGTCATGAACGTGCAAATCACCCTTGGGGTGAAGGGGTTAATCACCACTCTTTATTTCCTATCCCTGAGCCAGCTCATTACCCACTTACACATATTTTCCCCTATACCCATTGTTCTCATTTTATGTATCAACCTTTTGTGTGGCACCTGTCATGAATGGGTCACCGAGGAGGATGGTAGGAACAGGCTAAGCCACCAGGAAACCAGAGAGGTTGGTAACTGAGCGGATTGCAGACACCTGATCATATCAACACAACTAGCAGTAGCCATGGAGCGTTCCTACGAAGCCCTAGATGCCTCGGCACAGCAGGAGAGCTAACTAAGCCTAAAGCCAGAAAGGTGAAATCTAAACTGCCCCGGAGCAGATCCCCAAAGTAGTAGATAGCCCCCAAACATATATTGTCGGTGAGACAAGATGAAGCACAAACACAGGCAGAAAAATAGACTGAGCAAATGGTGGTGCCCAAGCTGTCTAGATAGGACAGGACAGAAAAGATACTGTCTGCAATCACGCAAAACCCCTGAAAAATCCAACACATCTGATATACGAAAACCTGAGACCATTCGACCTCACCCCCACTATATCAGCACTCTGGTGTAATCTGTGAGCAAAGCAAAGAGATACCAATATAACAGGGGACTGAACAAACTGACACAAGCTGCAACACATGGAGTGGGGCCCAGCGCTGCCCCCAGCAGGGAGTACACTGAACCCTAGCAGCAAAGCAGAAAGCAAATGTACAACCAAAATAGATGCAAAGGATTAGCAAAAGAATCACTTAACTGAACATGCAGATCAGGCAGGAGACAGAACTCCAAAAGCACAAGGAGAAAAAATCACCAGCAACCACCAAGGGCAGTGTGCTCAATTATATGCTCCCAGATAGTAATCCCAGGTTCCCAATTATTATCATCAGGTGGGGAACGTCCATCAACCTGGAAAGCTCCACTACTCCCAGTAGCCACCAGAGGGAGCAGAGGAAGCTCCGGCTCAGAAGTGCGAGCAAGGGAATCCACAATAGGCACCATACCAAAAGCTTTTGAAAAGTCCATGTATACCACATCCACTGCATTCCCTTATCAGATTAGTCTGACAGGAAAGGTCCATTGTAAACCCATGTTGATATTGGGTCATGAGGTTATTCTTCAGATACTCCAGTATAGTATCTCTTAGAAAACCCTCCAGGATTTTACCCACAGTTGAAGTTAAGCATACTGGCCTATAATTTCCAAGTTCAGTTTTTGTCCCCTTTTTGAATATTGTCACCACATTTGCTGTACGCCAGTCCTGTGGTACAGACCCTGTTATTATGGAATCTTTAAAGATTAAAAATAATGGTCTATCTATGACTGTACTTAATTCCTGCAGTGCTCGGGGGTGTATCCTAAGGGTGCTGTGACACCTGAAGCGCTTTGATAACGCAACTTCTTGTCCGTACTATTCTGAATTTTATCCTCTATTTTTGCAAAAATCTGAGTGAACAAAGAATTGTTTTTTCACTGAGCTGGATTTTTTCTTCATTGCAAAAAAATAAAACAATACAGGGCCACATATTGAACAGTCTGCTATCTCCGTCAGACGTCTGATCTATCTGTGGGCTACAAATTGTGGCATTTCATTAAAACATTCCCCTTCATTTGCTGTGTCTTATTTCACACTTGCTTTTTTTTGCAGAGCGTTTTTCCCGCAAAAAAACGCATTGAAAAAACGCATAAAAAAGCATACAACTGCTGCGTTTTTTTCAAGCATTTTTATGAGCATGCATGAAAAAAACGCAGCGTTTTTATGTGTTTGTATGCGTTTTTAGTGCGTTTTTACCGCGTTTGCGTTTTTTCCAAACATTAGGTGGCCCCTCACACTAACCCAAACCATGACTTTACTAACCCTAACCCTAACCCTGACCCTAACCCTAACCCTAACCCTGACCCTAACCCTTAACCAAACCATACTTAACCCTAACCCTAACCCTAACACTAACCCTGACCCTAACCCTAACCCTAACCCTGACCCTAACCCTTAACCAAACCATACTTAACCCTAACCCAAACCCTAAACCCTAACTAACCCTAACCCTGACCCTAAACCCCCTTAACTAACCCTAACTCTAACCCAAACCCCTAAATTCTATGGTTAACAAAAAAAAACGCATGTGCAAAAAAACGCATACATAAGCATGCCAATGCGCACATATGCGCACCCATAGACTTATAATGGGTGTCTTGCTGTAAAAAAACGCATTGCGCGCACATGCGTTTTTTTGAGGCAAGTCGGACGCCCAAAAAATGCAACAGGATGCATTTTGTGCACCCGAGCGCATACCGCAAAAAAACGCATGCGTGGAAAAATGCGTACAAACGCATGTGTATGCGCACATAAGCGCATCCCATGCAAAGTATAGGAAAAAAAACGCATGCGCTATTTAGCGCTAAAATACCGCGAAAAAAAAACGCAAGTGTGAAACCAGCCTTACACTAGTTTGATACACTATTTTGGGTGAAAAATGTAAAAAATGTATGCCACATATTGAACAGTATGGTATTTCCGTCAGATGACTGATCTATCTGTGGGCTACAAATTGTAGCACTTCAGGCCTACATTCACCTTCTTTTGCTGTGTCTTATACTAGTTCGATACACTATTTTAGGGTAAGGAGTAAATAAATAAGGCCATATATTGAACAGCTTGGTATCTGTCAGACACCTGATCTATCTGTGGGCTACAAATTGTGGCATTTCAGGCCTCCATTTTACTGTATTTGCTGTCTGTTACCCTAGATCTATACACTATTTTGGGGTAAAAAATATATAAATACAGGCCACATATTGAACAGTGTGGTATCTTCGTCAGACGACTGATCTATCTGTGGACTACAAATTGTGGCATTGCAGGCCTCCATTCTACTGTTTTTGCTGTGTCTTATCCTAGTTATTGACACCAGTTTGATAACAAAAAATAAATTTTTACCTACAGTCCAGATATTTTAAAGTGTGCTTTTCCTGCACACGTGTTATATACAAGTTGGCTCCCAATTCAGCCATTTGTAGTGAATGTGGAAAATATTGTAGTCCATTTAAAATGGCCAAGGGATGGGGAAGTGGACCTGATGGGGATGGGCAAGCTGAAATTGTGCCACAACAAACATCCACATCTTCTCGCTCGACCTTCATAACCCAATTACTAGGGTCCTGAAGCAGGACATCACTATTAAAACCAGAGTAGTGTGAAATGGTTGTTGGTTGGTTAGCAGATAATGCTTCCACTCCGTTTGCCACCACCACTACCACCCTGTCTTCCACACGGTCAAGTCTGAGTAGCTGCGAGTCTGGACCGCATATTCCTCACCCTGATCCTCCTTCCTCCCACCATGCCAAGTGCCTGGAGACAACTGATCCCACACTTGGACACTCCGAAGAGCTGTTCACTTTTCCATTTATAGATTTGGGCCTCTCGCCTGGTCCACTTGAAGTGGGGCAAGATGGGATCGCATGTAGCGATGCCCAAATATTTGAGCAGCCACAGTCACACAAAGGCAACAGTGGGAACGTGTCACAAGAGGTGGATGATGATGAGACACAATTTCCAGCAAGTCAGGAGGAGGACCTGGGTGCAGAAGTGGAACCCGAGGTGGTGGATGATATAGTAACTGACCAAACCTGGCAGGAGGACATGCAGATCGATGACAGCAGCACACAGGAGGAGGGAGGCATAGCACCCCAACAGGCAGGAAGAAACAGTGTGGTGGCCGCAGACAGAAGATGGGCAATCGTTCCTCGTAGCACCAATATGACGGAAGTAGGTAGTACAACTGTTAGGTCTTCCTGAGTCTGGTTGTTTTTTAAAGACTCAGCCGATAACCCCAAATAGGCCATTTGCACCATCTGCCATCCCGCATCAGCAGGGGTAGCAAAACTAACAGCCTGACCACCATCAGCATGATCAGGCACATGGCAGCAAAGCTCCTGACTTTGTGGGCCGAGCCCCAGGCTCCAGGAACAGTGTCTATAGGTGAAAACACTGCTTCTTCCACTGTTGTGCATGCAAGTCAATCCCCTGTCCATGGTGCATGCGAAGATGCCTCCTGCCCTGCACCTGTCGTTGCCCACACTCAACTACCAGTATCATCAAACACGTCCACGTCCTTGTCCCAGCGCAGCTTTCAGTTGTCCATACCCCAGTCATTGGAATGCAAGCATAAATAAGCAGCCAACGCCCCACAGGCCACAATCCTAAATTCACACATCTGATTGCAGTCAAAATGTTGCCTTTTAGGCTCATGGAGACAGAAGCTTTCTGCAACCTGATGGCGGTGACCGCCCCAAAGTACTCGGTCCCCAGCCGCCACTATTTCTCCTGATGTGCCATCCCGGCATTACACAAGCACGTGTCCCTCAACATTACCCATACCCTGAACAATGCTGTTACTGGGAAAGTCCACCTAACCACGCACATGTGGACAAGTGCTTGTAGGCAAGGATGCTACATCTTGCTCATGGCATACTGGGTTATCTTAGTGGAAGCCGGGACCCAGACGTACCTTGGAATGGAACAAGTCCTCCCAATGCCAAGGATTGCGGGCCCTACATCAGTCAGGGTTGTCCCCACAGTCTACAGCTCCTGCACCTCCTCCTCCTCTTCAGCCTCCATCTCCAAAATGACCACATCAGTCACAAGCTGGAAGCACTGCAGCACTGCCTCAGCCAAGCATCAATAGGCTGTACTAAAGCTAATATGCTTAGGTGACAAACTGCACAATGCTGAAGACTTGTGGACAGCTCTGAAAGAGCAGACAGATGTGTGTCTGACACCGCTGAACCGTCAGCCAGGCATTGTTGTGTGTGACAATGGACAGAACCTGGTGGCGGCTCTGAGGCGAGGCGAGCTCACTCACTTACCATGCCTGGCCCATGTACTTAACCTCGTTGTTCAACAGTTTCTCAAAAGCTACCCGGAGTTGCCAGATCTGCTTCTCAAAGTACACTGCCTGTGTGCCCATTTTAGAAAGTCAGCTCCAGCTTCCACCGCCATTGCCGTGCTTCAGCAGCGTTTGCAGCTTCCGGCTCACCGATTGGTGTGTGATGTCCCCACGCGTTGGAACTCAACACTGCACATGTTGGAAAGGATTTGTGAGCAGAAGAGGGCAGTTGTTGACTATTAGCATCAACAAGGCCATCAGTATTCAGTTCAGAATCCGCACATAAGACCTCAGGAGTGGACATGGATGTCAGACCTATGTACCGTCCTACAAAACTTTGAGGAGTCCACCAAGATGGTGAGCGGCAATGACGCCATAACTAGCATCAGCATCCCGCTTCTCTGTCTTCTGAAATGCTCTCTGCTTACAATCAAAGTGGTGGCATTGCAGGCTGAGCACAATGAGATGGAGCAAGGAAGCATACAGGGTGATTACATACAGCCCAGCCTCATGTCATCAAAACGTGGATTGGTTGACAATGAGGAAGAGGAGAAGGATGAACAGGAGCTACTTTCATGCATCCTAGATGGTACTACAAGCACAACTGTGATACCATCTGTTCAGTGTGGATGGCCTGAGGGCAGGGAGGAGGAGGAGGAGCATGGTTAGTCGTCCTCTTGGTGAGTACACAGAAGTCTTGCCTGTTAGCAGTCTGCCAGGCATGGCTGTCTTTATGTTGCTCTGCCTTTCCCATGACCCTTGTATTGTCAAAATTTTGGCTGACAGACATTACTGGTTGGTGACACTTCCAGACCCACACTACAAGGAGAGCTTTCAATTTCTTCTTCCAGAGGCAGACAGGTGTACTGAAATGATGCAGTACCAGAAGGCCCTTGTTGAGAAATTATTAAAAAAATTCCCATCTGAAAACACTGGCTGCAGAGGTCACAGTTCTTTGGACAACCAAGGAGTACAGGTGAGAGAGACACAACTCCAATCCAGCAGAGGCAGGGGAATAATGGCAACATTCTTGGAGAGTTTTCTCAGACCCTCCCATCGTAGTGGCCATGAGGCGTGGGGTACTCTCACAAGGAGTGCAAAGTTTTGGAAGTTGTTGAGGGAGTACCTTGCTGACCGTACCAATATCCTCCAAGATTCCTCTGTGCTTTTTAATTATTGGGTCTCAAAGCTGGATATGTGGCATGAACTGGTTCTCTTCGCCTTGGAGGTCTTGGTCTGTCCTGCAACTGGCGTTATGTCAGAGTGCATTTTTAGTACCGCTGGGGTAATTATAACTGATAAGCGCATCCACCTGTCAACTGAAAATACTGACAGTCTGACTCTTATAAAATTAAACAAGGGCTGAATTGGGCCAGACTTCTGTACATCACCACATGATAACCATGGTGAACGTGTACCATGACGCAACAGCCGAGTCATTTTTTTTCAAGGGTGTTTTTGATGCCCAGTGTGTTGAGGTGTACTCCCCAGTGGGAAATGTTTGTCAGCGCATACACTTAGTGTATGGGCATTACAAGTATAGGAGACCTGCTCCTTTGAACTGGCAAAACATTTTTCGGAGGCCATCCTCCATGTCTCTTCAGACACCACCAGTAGAACAGGAGGGTGAACGTGTTCCCATGATGCAACAGCCACTATAGTTTTTTGCAAGGATGTTTAAGATGACCGTAAAAAAAATATTTATACAGTAGGTTGATGTGTACTTCCCAGGGGGAAATGTTTGCCAGCCCATACACTTAGTGTATGGGCATTACAAGTATAGGAGACCCACTCCTGTAACATGGGAAAACAGTTTTAGTCGGCCATCCTCCACGTCTCTTCCGACACCACCACGAGATCACCAGGGTAATCATGGTCGATGATGATGCAACAGCCACTATAGGTTTTTGCAAAGGTGTTTATGATGGCCGTAAAAAAAATATTTACACAGTAGGTTGATGTGTACCCCCAGGGGGAAATGTTTGTCAGCCTATACACTTAGTGTATGGGCATTGCAAGTATAGGAGACCTGCTTCTGTAAACTGGGAAAACAGTTTTAGTAGACAATCCTCCACTTCTCTTCCGACACCATTACTAGAGCGTGGTCCATGGTGCAACAGCCACTATAGGTTTTTGCAAGGTTGTTTATGATGGCCGTAAAAAAAATATTTACACAGTAGGTTGATGTGTACCCCCCCAGGGGGAAATGTTTGTCAGCCTATACACTTAAGCTGGAGTCACACATAGCAATCTCGCTAGCGAGATCGCTGCTGAGTCACAACTTTTGTGACGTAACAGCAATCTCACCAGCGAGATCGCTGTATGTGACAGCGATCAGCGACTGGCCCCCCTGCCGGTATTACTGATCGCTGTAAGACACCTCTGGACATTTTTTTGGTCGCTGGGCTCCCGCTGGCCAGCACGCATCGCTGCGTGTGACAGGCGGGAGACCAGCGATCAGCTGTAAAAAATAGAATTAAAAAAAAAATATTGTTATTCTCACCTTCCGACGTCCCGCGCAGCATTCCTCTCTCCACGCTCCGGTCCCAGTGATCCTTTGCACGAATGACCGCGAGACTTCGCGCTCCCGCGAGACCGTGACTCTCGCGGTCATTCTCGCAAAGGATTACTGGGACCGGAGCGTGGAGAGGGGAAGGGTGCGCGGGATGTCGGAAGGTGAGAATAACTATATTTTTTATTTTAATTCTATTTTTTACAGGGATGGCAAGCGATGCCGGGCGCTCGGCATCGCTGTGCTGATCGCTGGTGAAGCTGTCTGTGTGACAGCTCACCAGCGATCACATATCGACTTACCAGCGACCCTGACACCTTGATATCGGTGTCGGTATCGCTGGTAAGTCGCTATGTGTGACTCCAGCTTTAGTGTACGGGCATTACAAGTATAGGAGATCTGCTCCTGTAAACTGGGAAAAGTTTTAGTAGACCATCCTCCGTTTGTCTTCCAACATCACCACTAAATCACCAGGGTAATCATGGTCCATGATGCAATAGCCACTATAGTTTTTTGCAAGGGTATTTATGATGCCCGTTCCAAAAATGTTTACACTCTATGTTGAGGTGTCCCCCCAGGGGAAAATGTTTTTCAGCATATACAATTACTGTATGGGCATTACAAGTATAGGAGACCCGCTCTTTTAAACTGGGAAAACACTTTACGGAGTCCATCCTCCACGTCTCTTCCAACACCACCACTAGATCACCAGGGTAATCATAGTCTATGATGCAACAGCCACTATAGTTTTTTGAAAGGTTGTTTATGATGGCCGTAAAAAAAAAAAAATTACACAGTAGGCTGATGTGTACCCCCAGGGGGAAATGTTTGTCAGCCCATACACTAAGTGTATGGGCATTATAATATTACAATTAAAGGAGTCCCGCTCCTGTAAATTGTGAAAACATTTTTCGGAGACTATCCTCCACATTTCTTCCTTGGGGGATTGGAGTGTGTGCAAATTTTGGGCAGACCTTGCATTCACTTCATGGGCAAACTTTACGTGACTTAAAAAAATTAGAATAATGGGAACTTTGTTCTCATGTGGCCATCTAGTACATGTGTTCAAAGGCTTATTGGGGTGAGTATAACCTTGGTGCAGGGCAGGCCTTACATTCAATGCATAAGCAAACAGTATGGGAGTACCAAATGAATAATGTGAAGTGAGTTTTCCTGTGGCCATCCAGTACGTGGGATCTAAGATTTATTGGGGTGTGTGTAACTTTGGTGCAGGGCAGGCCTTGCATTCAATCCATAGGCTAACAGTATGGGAGACACACTTTCTTCAAATGGGAACTTTTTTGTCATGAGCCTCTCAAGCACATCTGTTGAAAGGGTTATTGGGGTGCGTTTTACTTTGGTGAAGGCCAGGCCTTCCATTCAATGCATAAGCAAACAGTATGGGAGTACCAAATGAATAATGTGAACTTGGTTTTCCTGTGACCATCCAGTATGTGGGTTCAAAGGCTTATTGGGGTGCATGTAACTTTGGTGCAGGGCAGACCTTGAATTCAATGGATAAGCAAACAGTATAGGAGTTCCTAATGAATATTGTGAACTTGGTTTTCATGTGGAGATCCAGTAAGTGGCTTCAAACACTTATTGGGGTGCATGTAACTTTGGTGCATGGCAGGCCTTAAATTAAATGGATAAGCAAACAGTATGGTAGTACCAAATAAATGCTAAGAACTATGGTTGCATGTGGTCATCCATGACATCTGTGCAATAGGTTGTTGGGGTGTGTCCAAATTTTGGGCAGCCCTGCCACTCACTGCATATGCAATAACAGTATAAGGCTCCCACTGTTTAATAATGGGAACAACAAAGCATAGCCGGCTGATGGCCCTCTAAAAATAGACTTTGTGTCTGTCATAGTCCCTCCTTTATCAATAAAACAGGATGTGTCTGATGATGTGTCACACAGCACATGGCCAAAGAAATTTGTAAAATGTTAAAATTACATTTCCCGGTGAATGCATTTGTCTTGGTTGAAAGCAATGCTAAAGTTGAAAAGCGCGACAAAAAGGCTACGTGTGAACATAGCCCAAGTGGTGGAGAAACATTTTTGTTTTGGATAGAAGTCCAGCTCACCCACGTCTGACCTCACTGCACCTCAGACTCGGATCCGGCCCTGCCCTGGCCGCACAGCAATAATGAAAGAAGAAGCAATCCAGCTGAGTGCTCTGGTGATTTATTGAATGTGAAAACAAACAAAAGCCAGCTCACCAAGTGTTCACTGCAGACCTCGGAGCTCCGTCTGGACTGACGTGTAATCAACAGGAAAAAGCAATTAGTTCCAGCTGCGTGTAAAAAATTTCTTCTTTATTTCAACATTAAAATTATGTCATCTTCATAGTAAATGCCATACACACGGACACGGCAACGCGTTTCGATCTGTAAGATCTTTGTCAGAGCCATAGAGATACACTGATCTCAGCTGCATATATACTACATTTAATCCAATGACATGCACAAATGCAATCACATGACAATTAACTCATTAAAATTACATAACAATGTACAAAATAAATTAAAACACATGTTGCAAAAGAGAAATATTTATCTTTTCAACAATAATGAAGCATTAGGTCATTTCGTTTATTAAAACCACAAAACCACAAAAAATCCCTATTTCTATCCGGTCCACGCGAGATCTGAGTGTATGGACCGATTCCAAGATATAGTGGAGAAGGAATTGCAAATTTTGTTTAATCAAAAAAATAGTAAATTTAAAAATTTATCTGGCAAGCAATTTATAGCCCTAAGAGAATTAAAATCAATGACAGATATTGTCATAAAAATGTCAGATAAAGGTGGGGTAGTTGTGGTTCTAGATTCTAAAGATTATTATGATAAAATGATTGAGTTATTGTCAGATGAATTGACATACAGGAAACTGGATTATAACCCTTTAGAACAATTTAGGGATAAAACTAATCAAATTATCATGGAAGGTTTGGAGTTAGGAGTCATTACTAAAAAACAGGCAGAATATCTGCAAGTGAAAAAACCGGTGCTTCCAATCATATATGGAGTACCCAAAATACACAAAGGCTGTGGCATTCCTCCTATGCGACCGATTGTCTCGGGCATCGGTTCAGCACATGAGCATTTGTCACAATGGGTTGACACTTTGTTGCAACCCCTTGTACAGAGGATGCCTGGTTATATTAGAGATTCCAAACAGGTGTTACAAATGTTTTCTAATAAGATGTGGTTGTCATCATATTCATGGCTTAGTTGTGATGTAGTATCATTGTATACATGTATCCCTCATGATTTAGCAATAAGAGCTTTGCAATTTCATTTAAAAAGGTTTAGTAACTACTCTATGGATCTAATTAATTATATTTTGCAAGTAGTAATATTTTTGATGTCACATAATTTTTTCTCCTTTAACCAGTGTTATTATTTACAGTTGAAGGGAGTAGCCATGGGAGCCAAATTTTCACCGTCCCTCGCAAATCTGGTTATGTCGTATTGGGAATATGAATTTATTTTCTCAGATTCCAATCCTTTTTATGGACAGGTGGCATGGTATGGCAGATATATCGATGATACCCTATTAATTTGGGATGGAGATGTATCTGCCATACCTGCCTTTATGCTATATTTAAATTCTAACCAATACAATATTAAATTTACGCATGAACATAATATGGAACATATATCTTTCTTGGATTTGGATTTATTTGGTGTTGAGGGGGAAATAATCTCTACGAAAACACATCATAAACCCTATAGTGGGAATACCATCTTACATGCGACTAGCAGTCACAATAAACATACCCTCAAAGCAATACCAGTAGGAGAACTCACAAGGGTTAAACGTAATTGTAGTGAAGAGAGCAATCTAGATAGTGAACTGGAACATGTAAAGAAAAAATTAAAAAATCGCATGTATCCGGATTGGTCTTTAAATCGAGCACAACAAATAGTAAAAAATAAAAAACGTAATGAAATGATTTTTTCTGGTGGCAATGCAAATGAGACAGTTATTGGAAAAAAACCGTATATTTGTTTTCAGTTTAGTCGCCAATTTCCACAAATCAAGGGAATCATTAATAGATATTTGCCCATTTTATATGAAGATAGCAAATTGGCAGATATATTAAAGCCAGGTATTAATATAGTATTGAGAAGAGCTCCTACATTGGGAGACAAATTATCACCTAATTTATTTTCTCTCAATAATAAAACTAATAAAACCTGGTTAACCTGTAATGGTTTTTTCAGATGTGGAGCTACAAAATGCAAAACATGTAGATATGCAAATGTCACAAAAAAATTTTCTGATGCGGCAAATAAAGTGCAATATACCATAAAACAATATATCAATTGTAATTCAACTAATGTAATATACAAGATAGATTGCACTATTTGCAAATTATCATATATAGGGTGCACATCTAGAAAAATGAAGATGCGCATTAGGGAACATCTACATGATATTGAGAATACGAATAACATGAATCGTAATATATCAGCTGTGTCGCAGCATTTCATTAGGCACCATGCTAGAAATACCTCGAGTTTCAAAGTGCAAGGAATAGAACAGGTTAAAATTCCTTTCCACGGCGGAGATTCAAAGCGACGCCTGTTAACAAGAGAGGCTTTTTGGATTTATCACCTAGATGTCCGATCCCCGAATGGTTTAAATAAACGAAATGACCTAATGCTTCATTATTGTTGAAAAGATAAATATTTCTCTTTTGCAACATGTGTTTTAATTTATTTTGTACATTGTTATGTAATTTTAATGAGTTAATTGTCATGTGATTGCATTTGTGCATGTCATTGGATTAAATGTAGTATATATGCAGCTGAGATCAGTGTATCTCTATGGCTCTGACAAAGATCTTACAGATCGAAACGCGTTGCCGTGTCCGTGTGTATGGCATTTACTATGAAGATGACATAATTTTAATGTTGAAATAAAGAAGAAATTTTTTACACGCAGCTGGAACTAATTGCTTTTTCCTGTTGATTTATTGAATACAGCATTCAATAAATCACCAGAGCACTCAGCTGGATCGCTTCTTCTTTCATTATTTTTGTTTTGGGTTAATTATTTTGCCTTATACTAAAGTCATTATCTTCGAAAGGATGTTCCTTAACATATTTCCCAAGAGAATTTGGTGCACCTGTAAAAATGGCTTAAGACTCTGACAACATTATGAACAGCTGTGACCTGGGGGTCATAAATGCTTCCAGGGACATTCCCCATGATGTTCCCATTTCATTTGAGGACTGTTTCCATCATTTCCAGACCTTTTCAGAGTCTAGAAGGACCCCCGAGGGGGTCGAGGTAAAAATACTCTGTTTTCCCATAGATTTACTTTGGGCTCATTGCTCAGGTCGAGTACTCGAGTATTCCAATTTGCTCGACTCAAGCATTCCAATTTGCTCGACCTGAGCATTTTAGTGCTCACTCATCACTAATAACTAATAAATAAAACTACCATGTATAAGCCAAGTTTTTTAGCACCTTTTTGGGCTGAAAAAGACCCTCTCGGCTTATACGCGAGTCGTATACCTGAAAGCCGGCAAGGGAGGGGGAGCAGGAGACATGATACTCATCCTCCTGGTGTCTGCATATCCGGCTCTGCTACATCTCAGTCCCAGCGTTTGCATCTCCCTTCCTGTCTTCTTCCTGTGCTGGTCACATGGTACCGCTCATTAAAGTCATGAATATGGACGTGTCTCCACTCCCATAGGGGTGGAGCCGCATATTCATAACTTTAAAGAGCGGTACCATGTGACGAGCACAGGAAGATGACAGGAAGGGAGATGCAGATGTCGGGACTGAGAAGTAGCAGAGCCTGATATGCAGATGCCAGGAGGGTGAGTAGGACTGGAGCAGGGTGAGCCAGCCATGCCATATTCACCTATCCCCGTTCCACCACTGCTCTCAGTCTCTTGAGTCCTCTGGCTGTGATGTTCAGGTCAGAGGGCGCGATGACGTGTTTAGCATGCGCCCTCTGCCTGAACAGTTACTGCAGAGAGCCGGCGATGTTGAGGAGCAGCGGGCAGCGTTGAGAGGTGAGTATGTCATTTTTTTTAAATCAGCAGCAGCCTTATATGGGGCATATATTAATATGGAGCATGTAATGGGCCACTATTAACCTTTGTGCAGAATTATTATATGCGGCATATATATTAATATGGAGCATGTTATGGGCCACCATTAACCTTTGTGCATTATATGGGGCATATATTAATATGGAGTGTTGTGAATTCGCTCTGGCTACTAGTGAAGGTAGTGGAGCTGGTTATATTGACAGAGGGGTCACAAGTTCTCTTTCTGGGCTCCCTCTGGTGGTTACTAGAGGTAATGGAGCTGATCTGATTAACAGAGGCTTGCCACCTGATAATGAGGAGGATGACTGGAGATCTGGGGTTTCTGACTGGATTTAAGAGAGCCGACTCCCTCTATCCCTGCTGGTGATTTTTTCCTGCCTCCTGAGGTCTTAGTTTCCCGCTCAATCCCTGCATGCTCAGATAAGTCTTCATTTGCTATTGTCCACATTTGATCTGGTTTTGTCTATTTCAGTTGTGTGTGGTCAGCCAGCTCTGGCTGGGGATGTGCTGAATCTCCATCCATATGTTACTGCTTGTGCCAGTTTGTTTTTGTCCCTTATTAGATTGGCCTCTTTTTGCTCTGCTTTCAGAATACACCAGAGTGCTGATAAAGTGGGCGAAGTCGTGCGACTTCAGTATTTTTCTATCAGACTTGTTGGACATTTTTTGCAGGTTTTTTTTTTGCGTGATTGCAGATAGTGTCTTTCCTTTCCTGTCCTGTCTAGTTAGTGTGGGCCTGATCATTTGCTCAGTCTATTTTCCTACCTGCATTTGTGTTTTCATCTTGTCTCACCGATAACATTTGTTTGGGGGCTATCTCTTCCGTTTGGGGTCTGCTCTGTGGTAGTTTAGATTTCCCCTTTCTTTCTTTAGGCTTATTTAGCTCTCCGGCTGCGCTGAGGCATCTAGGATCATCGTAGGTACACACCACGACTACTGCTGGTTGTGTGGATAGAATCAGGGGTCTGCAATCCGCTTAGTTACCAACCTCTCTGGTTTTCTGTGGCTTAGCTTGGTCTTGCTCTCCTCCTCGGTGACCCAATCATAACAGAATCAACAGCCGAAACCGCAGACTCTATTGTACTCAAAAGAGGGAAAGAATTGTAAAAAAAAAAAGTGTCAGAATTTTTTTATATATATTTTTTCCTCTTTTTCTCTGGGGCTGTAGGAGGATTTTTTCTTTAATGGAGATTAAGCAATTGTCTGATCGTGTTGAGCAGCACGCTGCTGAAGTGCGGGGAATTTCCACCTATCTCGCTCAATCATCTGCTGTTGAACCAAAAATCCCTACTCCTGATGTGTTTTCTTTGAATCGATCTAAATTTTTGAATTTTAAGAATAATTGTAAACTATTTCTTGCCTTGAAGCCTAGCTCATCGGGAAGCTCTGTGTAGCAGGTTAAAATTGTCATCTCCTTGCTGTGCGGAGATCCCCAGGATTGGGTTTATCTCTGACACCTGGAGATCTTATTCTGACTACTGTGGACACATTTTTTCAAGCCTTGGGGCTGTTGTATGATGAACCTAATGCTATTAATCAAGCTGAGAAAACCTTATTGGCATTGAACCAGGGTCAGGATTCTGCAGAGTTATACTGTCAAAAATTCCAAAAGTGGGCGGTCCTTACTAAATGGAATGACGATGCCCTAGTAGCTCTCTTTCAGAAGGGTTTGGCTGAAACTGTAAAAGATGTTATGGTGGGATTTCCTGTTCCCTCTGGTCTTGACAATTCTATGTCATTAGCCATTCAAGTTGATTGGCGTTTACGTGAACGTAAAACTACATGAGAGGTGTTGCTGCCTTTTGAATGAACGTCTGAACCCATGCAATGTGATAGGGTTTTGTCTAGGGCGCAACGTCAGGAGTTTAGAAGGTGTAATAAGCTGTGTTTTTTCTGTGGAGACGTCTTTCATACTATTTCTTTCTACCCTAAATGAGAAAAATGTTTTGCGCACACATTTGCCATGGGCAGTGTACAGCCTAAGTTCCTTTTGGCAATGACTCTGATCTGCTCTTTGTCTACATTTTCCGCTAAGGCTTTCGTCGATTCAGGAGCAGCTTTGAATCTGATGGATTTAGAATTTGCTAAACATTGTGGTTTTCCCATGATACCCCTGCGGACTCCTATCCCTTTGAGGGGTATTGATGCTACTCCTTTGGCGGAGAATAAACCCCAGTTTTGGACCCAGGTGATAATGCGGGTTGTAAATTTTTGGTGTTGCACAATTTGCATGATACTATTGTTCTGGGTTTTCCCTGGTTGCAAACTCATAATCCTGTTTTGGATTGGAAATCTGTGTCTGTGGTGAGTTGGGGTTGTCAGTGTGTTCTTAGTGACACTTCTGTTTTCTCCACCTTTCCGCAGTCTCATGATATTCCTGATTATTTGGCTGATTTTTCTGATGTATTTAGTGAGAGTAAGTCTGTGTCTTCGCCTCCTCATAGGAGTTATGACTGTGCAATTGAGTAGATGCCCGGGTGTAAATTTCCCAAGGGTCAGCTTTTCAACTTATCGGTAACCGAACATGATGCTATGCAATCTTATATCAAAGAGTCTTTGGAGAAGGGTCATATTAGACCATCCTCTTCACCTTTAGGTGCTGGGTTTTTTTGTGGCCAAGAAAGATGTTCATTAAGGCCTTGTATTGACTATCGTTCCCTTAACAAAATCACTGTTAAATATCAGTACCCATTACCCCTGATTTCTGATTTATTTTCCAGAGTTAAAAGTGCCTGCTGGTTTACCAAGCTTGTCCTCAGGGGGGTGTATAATCTTATTCGCATCAAGCACGGGGATGAATGGAAGACGGCGTTTAATACTCCGGAGGGACATTTTGAGTACCTGGTGATGCCTTTTGGGCTCACTAATGACCCTTCTGTCTTCCAATCTTTTATGAACGATATTTTCCGGGACTTTGTGGATAAGTTTTTGATCATTTATCTGGATGATATTTTGATCTTTTCCAGTGATTGGAATTCTCATGTGGAACATGTCCAGACTTTGTTCAGGATTTTGAGGGAAAATTCCCTGTATGTTAAGGGATCGAAGTGCCTCTTTGGTGTACAGAGGATTTCATTTTTGGGATTGATTTTGTCCCCGTTGGCTACTGAAATGGACCCGGCCAAGGTACAGGCCATTTATGATTGGGTTCAGCCCAGTTCTTTGAAGACTCTCCAGAAGTTTTTGGGTTTTGCTAATTTCTATCGTAAATTTATAAGTAATTTTTCTGGTATTGTCAAACCACTGACTGATCTGACCAAAAAGGGTGCTGATGTGGTGAATTGGTCTCCAGAGGCAGTCTCGGCATTTCAGGAGCTTAAGCGGAGATTCACTTTTGCTCCGGTTCTACGGCAACCTGATGTCTCACTCCCATTTCAGGTGAAGGCAGATGCTTCTGAGATTGGTGCAGGAGCCGTTTTGTCCCAAAAAGATCCGGTGACTTCTAAAATGAATCCCTGTGCCTTCTTTTCTTGAAAATTCTCTCCATCTGAACGTAACTATGACGTGGGGAATCGGGAATTGTTGGCCATGAAATGGGCATTTGAAAAGTTGAGACATTGGTTGGAGGGAGCTAGACATCAAGTTTTGGTCCTCACCGACCACAAGAATTTGATTTATCTTGAAACAGCCAAACGCTTGAATCCTAAACAGGCTAGGTGGGCCTTGTATTTCACGTGTTTTAATTTTGTGGTCTCTTTTCTTCCGGGCACTAAGAATGTTAAGGCGGACGCCCTTTCTAAGATTTTCTGTGCGGATTCTCTTATTGTGACCGAGCCTATTATCATTCTAAATGAAGGGGTAGTTCTTTCCGCCATCTCACCCGATTTGAGACGTGCCCTGAAGGAATTTCAGGAGGACAAACCTGAACGTTGCCCTATGGGAAAATTGTATGTCCCTGACCAGTGGAGGAAGAGAGTAATGTCTGAAATTCATTGCTCCGCGTTGGCTGGTCATCCAGGTATTTTTGGTACCAGAGATTTGGTGAGTCGGTCTTTTTGGTGGCCTGCCTTATCTCGTGATGTCAGGAATTTTGTGCAGTCCTGTTGGACTTGTTCTCGGGCCAAACCCTGTTCTCGTTCTAGTGCCCAAGAGGCCATGGACCCATATCTCAATGGATTTTATTTCCGATCTTCCTGTCTCTCAGAGAATGACTGTTATCTGGGTGATTTGTGATAGATTTTCTAAGATGATCCATCTTGTACCACTCCCAAAGTTACCATCTTCTTCAGAGTTGGTGCCCTTGTTTTTACAACAGGTGGTTCGGTTGCACGAGATTCCTGAGAACATTGTGTCAGACAGAAGAGTCCAGTTTGTTTCCAGATTTTGGAGAGCTTTTTGTTCCAAACTGGGAATTCAGTTATATTTCTCCTCTGCATTTCATCCTCTGACCAATGGGCAGACTGAGAGAACAAACCAGACTTTGGAGTCCTATTTGAGATGTTTTATATCTGCTGATCAGGATGATTGGGTCTCATTTTTGCCCTTGGCAGAATTCACGCTAAACAATAGAGCTAGTTCTGCCACTTTGATGTCGCCCTTTTCTGTAACATTGGGTTTCATTTTCTTCAGGGCAGGTGGAATCTTCTACCTGCCCAAGTGTGGACACTGTGGTAGAGAGAATGCAGCAGATTTGGGACCGAGTGGTGGATAAGTTGTCCCTCTCTCAGGAAAAAGCCCAACGGTTTTCCAACCGGCATAGGACCATTGGTCCCTGGTTTAAAGTGGGTGATATGGTTTGGTTGTCCTCAAAGAATATTCCTATGAAGGTTGTGTCTCCAAAGTTCATGCCAAGATTCATTGGACCATATAAGATTTTGGAGATTCTTAATCCTGTTTTGTTTCAATTGGCTCTTCCAGTTACGTTTAAGATCCATAACGTGTTTCATAAATCTCTGTTGAAGAGGTTTGTGGAGCCAGTAGTTCCGATGGCGGCGCCTCCAGACCCTGTGTTGGTTAAAGGCAATGTGGAATATGAGGTAGAGAAAATATTGGATTCTCGTTTGGCTAGACGGAGACACCAGTACTTGGTCAAATGGAAGGGTTATTGCCAGGAGGATAATTCTTGGGTCATGCCGAGAGATTGGTTCGTGCTTTTCACCGGGCCCATCCTGATTGGCCTAGTGGCATGGATGAGGGTTTGGTGACCCCTCCTCAAGGGGGGGTACTGTTGTGAATTCGCTTTCTGGCCTACCTCTGGTTACTAGTAAAGGTAGAGGAGCTGGTTATATTGACAGAGGGGTCGCGAGTTCTCTTTCTGGGCTCCCTCTGGTGGTTACTGGAGGTAATGGAGCTGATCTGATTAACAGAGGCTTGCCACCTGATAATGAGGAGGATGATTGGAGATCTGGGGTTTCTGACTGGATTTAAGACAGCCGACTCCCTCTATCCCTGCTGGTGATTTTTTCCTGCCTCCTGAGGTCTTAGTTTCCAGCTCAGTCCCTGCATGCTCAGCTAAGTCTTCTTTTGCTATTGTTCACATTTGATCTGGTTTTGTCTATTTTAGTTTTGTGTGGTCAGCCAGCTCCGGCTGGGGCTGTGCTGAATCTCCATCCATATGTTACTGCTTGTGCCAGTTTGTTTTTGTCCCTTATTAGATTGGCCTCTTTTTGCTCTGCTTTCAGAATATACCAGAGCGCTGATATAGTGGGCGAAGTCGTGCGACTTCAGTATTTTTCTATCAGACATGTTGGACATTTTTTGCAGGGTTTTTTGCATGATTGCAGACAGTGTCTTTCCTTTCCTGTCCTGTCTAGTTATTGTGGGCCCCATCGTTTGCTCAGTCTATTTTCCTACCTGCGTTTGTGTTTTCATCTTGTCTCACCGATAGTATATGTTTGGGGGCTATCTATTCCCTTGGGGTCTGCTCTGGGGCAGTTTAGATTTCCCCTTTCTTGCTTTAGGCTTATTTAGCTCTCCGGCTGTGCTGAGGCGTCTAGGATCACCGTAGGTACGCTCCACGGCTTCTGCTAGTTGTGTGGATAGGATCAGGGGTCTGCAATCCGCTTAGTTACCAACCTCTCTGGTTTTCTGTGGCTTAGCTTGGTCTTTCTCTCCTCCTCGTTGACCCAATTATAACAATGGAGCATCTTATGGGGCCACCAGTTTACTTTTATTAGTATCTATTTTTATTTTTAAAAATTAACGAAAGCTGCTGCATTTCCCACCCTCAGCTTATACTCGAGTCAATAAGTTTTCCCAGTTTTTTGTGGCAAAATTAGGGGGTCGGCTTATACTCTGGTCGGCTTATACTCGGGTCGGCTTTTACACGAGTATATACGGTATATAAATTTGGTATAGCCATAATCGAAAAGATCCAGAGAATAAATGTAACAGTTTGTTTTTGCAACATGATCAATGCATAACATTTAAAATGTCTAAAAAACACTAGCAAAGCATTTGTTTTTCTATTTCTTCCTAAAAAGCTTTCTAAAAGTTAGTTTAAAAATTTTATGGACCCCAAATTGATGTTGCTAAGAAATGCAATCCTGCAAAAAAAAAACCCACAAGAACTCGCATGGCTATGTCTAAGGAAAAGTAAAATATTACAACAATGAAAAACAACAAAAAATAGGGCAATCATAACTTGTTGTCCTTCAATGTTTATCTCAAATAAAAAAATCTATAAGCACAAATTATTCTTTGTGACTCCTGTTATGACAATCATCATAAAACCTTTATCCAGTAATCTACAGCATATAATATGCCATGTTATTTATTTCTAGAATGATGCCCAGTTGCCTAGTAAATTTAAATAAGATTCAAATTATATTGTGATCATGTATATGCAAGTAACATTCATGATATAAAGATATATTTAGTATCCTATAAATACCAAAAGTGAATAATTAGGTTTATTACACAAAGATTTTTAGTAGTCAATGGGTTAGTACTATGGATACATTTTGAGCATTCAAGGATCAAAGTTTTAAAAATGTAAAATTTATTATGAAAATTACACTGCTTACAAAAATATTTAGAAATGACAACATGATAAAATTAACGACTCAGCAGTATATTTCAGAAACTCAGATAAGTTGAAAGCGTTGTGTCGGTGACCAAATTGTGAATTGATTACAGTACCATCTAACTGAATTATAAATGCAACTCTAGGCTCAAGATCTTAAAGGGTTTTTCTAACACATGGTTAACTGTTGGCAAGCAGTGAAGGTTGCTGAATACTGACAGTGTATAATGTACAGAATGTTAGGATTTGTTTCTGCTAGTCAGTTCAAGAAACTTGTATACTTGCAGTTATAAGCTAACCAGAGTGTCATCAGAGAGAGAAGTGGATGAGAATAAAGTTGGCATGTGAATGTTCAACAGAATAATGAGAGAACTGGCGGAAAATTTAGCAGACATGTGACTGTTCATCAGAACACTGAAATAAACGGATAACAATCTAGCCGGCATGTGAACATTCAACAGAACATTGTGAGAAGTGGATGAGAATCTAGTTGACATGTAACTGTTCAACAGAACAAAGAAAGAAGCAGAGGAAAATCTAGCCGGCATGTGACTGTTCAACAGAACAGTGATAAAAGTGGATGAGAATCTAGTCGGCATGTGAAACAATTTTGTGGGTACTATGGAATCTGATTGCGTGGGATAAAACGAGTCTGAGAACAAAGCTGAGACAAATAAGAGTATTTAACAAAGAAAGAAGTACAACATAAACTAACAGAGACTTTCCTGCAATTTCAACGAAGTGACAGCACAAAACAATAAATGTTCAGCAAACTTAGTAGCAGGGAGCAGCCACTAAAACAGACAAGTCCTGCAGCAAGAATGCGACTGCCACTTATATGTGGAAGTTCAGCAGTAATATGCAGCAAGCATGCGACCGGCATTTATACATGGAAGTCCACCAGTAATAAGAAGCAAGAGTACGACTGGCACTTATACATGGAAGTCCAGAACTATGCAGATAGAGGAGATGACACCTTTCAGGATGTCCAGAAATACATGGGTGAAGCATAACAGGGAGAAGGTCATTAAATGTACCTTTTGGGCTGAGAAGCCCACAACAGACACAGTCTCAGAAGTCAGGACAGTAGGTAACCCCAGCCAGGATCCAGAAGCAGCTTAGAAGACTGAAGGCAACTGGAAGTGGTGAGGCAGAGCACTGAGTAACGAGAAGCAGCAGGAACTTCAGAGGCAAGCTAGGAGGTAGCTCAGAAGCAGACAGCAACAAAATACTTAGACAAGGAGGATCTCCCAACCTGGACTTTAGTAGGAGGACAGACAGGAGGTTCCAGGACAGGGCGAAGTACCAGACTCCATCTTGGACAAGCAAAACAGGCTCCAAGGAACATCCGGAATGCTTACAGCATGTGACTGTTCAACAGAACACTGAGAAAAGTGGATGAGAATCTAGACGGCATGTGATCCTTCAACAGAACACTGAGAGAAGTGGAGAAAAATATAGCAGGCATGTGACCACAAGTATGTATATTTCAAACCAACCAGCAGAACCAAATCCTAACATTTCATTACACACTGTTAGTATTAGGCAGCCTGCATTGCTTGCAAAAGTTTTGCCCTGATTGGAAAACCCTTTAAGCTATGTAGTACAAAGTTACTTCAAAATGTTGTTTGAGGATACAATTGTCCACAGAGTGTCTGGAATCGCATATACATCCAATGAACAAGATCCTTTATTGTAAGCTCAAATAACTTATTGCTTTCTGTAAGTTTAAGGTATATGAATAATGGTTTTCACATGTCAATTATGGCTTTGGAATTTGGTTGACACAGCAGTAATTCCCATTTTTCTTTTTATAGCAGCTTTCACGTCTTTATTCTTTAAGCTGTAGATAAGGGGGTTCAAAATAGGGACGGCAGCTGTATTAAATAAAGAGAAATATTTACTGGAACGTAAATTGATGGATGAAGTTGGCCTCAGATATTGGAAGACGAGAGAACCATAGAGACAGATGACAACTGTAAGGTGCGAGGAGCATGTGTAGAAGGCTTTACGTCTGCCAGTGCTAGAACGTATAGACAAGATGGTGCTAATTATGAAGATGTAAGAAATGAATGTAAGGGCAAATGGGGTGAAACCACCAAGAAACACACCTTCAGTGAAAATATACAACTGAAGAAAAGATGTGTCACTGCATGACAACTTCATGATGGGTACAATGTCACAGAAGAAGTGGTCTATCTTGTTGGACACAAAACAAGTTAATTTATAGATCCCCATAAAAAGTGGTATGCCTTCCAGTAAACCAATAACCCAACATAAAGAGGCCAAAAGGGAGCAAAGTTTAGAATCCATGATGAGATGATAACGTAAGGGATTACAGATAGCAACGTAGCGATCATAACTCATAGCTGTCAAAAACAATAGTTCATCACTAGTCAAAGACAAAAAGGCAAAAATTTGCACAGCACATTCAAGATCTGAGACAGAATCATCTCCCGATAGGAAAGAAGTAAGGATTTTATGAAGAGTGATTGAAGAACAACTAATGTCCAAAATAGACAAGTTGGCCAAGAAAAAGTACATGGGTGTATGGAGATGGTAATCCAGACAAATGAGGATAAAGATAGTTATGTTACCTCCGAGAGTGATGAGATAAATGAACAGAACCAAGAGGAAAACAAAAAACTGCAACAAAGGCTCATCTGAGATCCCAGTAATGATGAAAGAGGTTACCATACTTACATTTTTAAGTTCCATGTATTTTTTCAAAATAATCAATTTCAAGATGTCAGTAAAATTGATTTAAGAAGCATGATTTAGTCTAACTTTTAACTACGTTTTTAAATTTGTATATAAATAACACTATTACCTTAAGGTGTTAATTACTATATCAATGATTATACAGTATTGCCAGTAAAATCTGCTACCTTTTACATATATAAGTACTAAGTAGTTAAATATACTCTACAACTGTTCACAGTAGCTACAATAAAATCCTTGCCCCCAGTGAAGCATGATGCATGTAAATGATTTATGTAGCAAACTCTACCAGTGGAGAGAATAACGTGAACGTGTCAGGGTTATTCTTATGAATGAAGTGTGGTAATGAGAGAAGCAGGGGGTTAAATAGAAAAATAAAACAATTTCAGTGTTGTCCCAAGAGCTAATAAAGGCCGATGGGATAAGAAACATCAAGATGAGAAACCCAAAGGACTCAGAAATTGTTTGTCTCATTTTAAAGTTGCAACTGAAATTTGTCTTCAATTGTTTTTCTTATTGCAAGTCTGTTTTGTATACTGATTAGTATATGTGTCCAAGCAGATTACCGTTAAAGTTGGGTGGATCAATCAGCGAGACTCCAGTCCAACATGCAGGTCAGAAGTCTTTGATTAAATGGTAAATGCGCTAATCTCATACCTTCCTGATCCCCGGCTTTTGATTTGCTGGACTGGCATGACTTCATCTGTGTGTCACGTTGCAATAATAACATAACCTAGCTAATCAAAAGCTGCACCGATATGACTGATAGATTGAAGACCCGTGAATCAATCCTCCAATCTCTACTTATGGTATGTTTTTTAGACAATTTTTAATCTCTATCATGTCATGCTGTTTTTTGAAAGTCTCTAGAATAGAGGGCATAGTGGAATGCATCAGTGATAGGAAAGCACAAGAATTTTTTTTTTACCATACCCAGTGAGTTTTGTCTAATTTACCACCGTAATTACAATTGCCTTGGCAGCAACTGCTTGGCATTGGTTTAAAAATTTCCAGAAAATCACATTGTATGATTTTAACATAATTAATTTGCATTTTATTGCATGAAATAAGTATGTGATACAATAGAAAAACAGAACTTAATATTTGCTACAGAAGCTTTTGATTGCAATTGCAGAGGTCAGATGTTTCCTGTAGTTCTTGACCAAGTTTGCACACACTGCAGCAGGGATTTTGGCTCACTCTTCCATACAGATCTTCTCCAGATCTTTCATGTTTCATGTGTCAGGAACACCGCACTACACTCGCTCACTGAGCCAGTGCGCATGTCCTGAGTACAAAAAAACGTGCTCAAAGATACCTGTGGAGCAGGGCAGCAGCTGTGACAATGCATGCTTCAAACTATCAGGACCTGAAGCATGTGACTGCTGGGGGCGTGGTCTAAGCTCCACAGAGCTAGGAGCTGCAGGGAAACTCCTAGAAAGGTAACTACAGGACAAGTTACCAAGGGGCATAGACAGGGGCGGAAACCAGATCAAGCCAGGGTCAATGCACGAGATAGCAGGACAGTAGCAAAGGGTTAGACAGAACGGATAGTCAGGACGTAGCAATAGATCAGAAAACCAGAACGGGCAATAGACGGTTCAATAGGGGCAAACGGTAGCGGAGTAACAATAGCCAAGCCAGGAGGTCAGAACCAGAGAAGACAATAGTACCAAAACGTGAGACGGAGTTCAGAGTGAGGGGACTGGCCGGGTCATACACGGGAATCAAACAAGCAATGCAGTACACGCTCACCAGGGGGGTCGGTCAGAAACACAGCCAGAATAACAGTATAGCTGACAGAGAATGCTAGTCTGGAGTGAGTATAAATACCCCTCCCAGAGCCAAAGAGAGGCCGGCAAAAGTTAACCCTGTGAGAACAGGACATTAACCATGTCCTAACCATGACATCATGGCTGTTGCTGGGCAACATTTAGTTTTGTCTCTCTCTATTTTCAATTGGGTTCAGGTCTGGAGACTGGCTAGACCACTTCGGGACCTTGAAATGTAGAGATGAGCGAATATGTTCAGAAAACGATCATCGAGTCCGATTGTGCCATATTCGTGCTATATTTACGCCGAATTTATGTTTAACAATCATTTCCGAACATATTCGCTCTTCTCTACTCCCAATTACTCCAATGACGTTCGGCTATGTTCGGCGAATATTGCAAATAGGCGATTGTAATCCAAACTGAATATTAAAATATTTGCTAGTCCTTTCCCCTTTGCAGAAAAGCACCTCCAAAGTATGATGTTTCCCCACCATGCCTTATGGTTGGGACTGTGTTCTTGGTGTTGTACTCATCCTTCTTCATCCTCCAAAAACGGTGAGAGGAGTTGATACCAAAAAGTTCTATTTTGGTCTCACCTGACCAAATGACCTGCTCCCATGCCTCCTCTGGATTAGAGATGAGTAAACATGTACAGAAAGCATTCGCCAATCTTAAATTAGGGAAGAACGTAGCATTTTTGGATTCATTGTTTTCAGGAGAGTTTTTACTCAAAGTTGGAAAAATCGGTCACAGTTCGATAAATCATTGCGTTTCCATTAATGCTTTTGTATTACTTTGGCTAGGATAGTGGTGTTGTATCATGAACGGGGGGAACGGAGGGATGTGTTTGATGAGTGGAGGGGATGTGGAGAGGTTAAAGGAGCATCTGAAATGATTTCAGGAGCGGTGAACGCTTTTTTTTTCACTTAACTTTATGTGTGTTGGTTCCGGCAACCAATCAGAATGCAGAAACCATTCACAACGTCATGACACAAGGTCATGTGACTTGCTGAAGTCACATGTCTCTATCCATAAAAAAAGCGAACATCTTGTTTTGCTGGCGCCAGTTGCTCAGTGTCACAGTGCAGAAAGGTCACTCCTACGCTAGTGCTAGTGCTGCTGAAAGTGAACTTGTCCTGTGTGAAATCGATCTTCCAGCATCAAAGTGCATTGTGCAGAACCTGTGTGGCAGTTTCCGGAAGCCCCATTAGCTACTCCAAATCATTTGTGCTAACACTTTTTCAGTTGCAAATCAGAAGGCCAGATTTCCACTTAAAAATCATTAGACCTTACTGTATATAGTGTTGCAGCCACGAGGCCAAATTAGCTAATCCAAATCATTTGTGCTAAAACTGTGTTTCAGTGGCAAATCAGAAGGCCAGATCAAAGTAAAGCTCCAGACAGGCAGGCATGCACTTACTTTCGAAAGTCAACTACCTGTGTTACTGTTCTTGCATTTTTCTATCACTAGTAGACTATGAAACTGATGTTTGTGCCATCTGAGTGTGGCTGGAATAAAAACAAAAATTGAAGCTGTTGCAAGAGGAGCAAGATCTCCCAGCTAAGAAGGTTTACACCGCTCCTTAAACACCAGGTCGTCATTAAAACTTCAATTTTAACCCTCCGTCAGGAACAATGGATCTGACAGGCGCAGCTCTTCTTTCATTTCTCCCTTCTCACCAGATTTTCAGGAAACCCCCTCCCTCTAGATAGTCTCCTGGCTCTAGCTGCTGTGTGAAACCTGATACCACAGATGGTCTGCAGAGCTCCAGGAAGGAAGATATAGCTGTGCTGGCTTCTCAGACTCATTGGTCCCGAACACATCACACTTTATAAGGTTGGTATGTAATGTTTTTAGTCATTACTATTGTTTATTTAGCTTGTTTTATGAATGGATAGAGAAAGGTTTGTGGATATTTCATATAAATAAGGCAGATTTTCTTACAAATGAAAGTGTGCTTCTCAGGCACATTGTTCCCTAATGCATATTCTCTCTATTGCTTAAGATTATCTTCTGAAATGGAGAAGAAAATGTATGATCTTTCAATACCCCATCATGTTGAGGAAGTGGGAAACATGCTGTTAGATGATGATGATGATGCAGACCCCACAATGAATGAGGATTTTGAAGAAAGTGAGATTGATTCTCATGATGAGGTGGAAGTCTGTGAACTAAATTCTGAAACAGAGCAAGATGGTGACAGTGATGAGGAGGAAGAAGATATAGAATCTTATTATATGGGAAAAGATAAAAAAAACAAATGGAACAAGAATCCACCCATAAAAAAATGTATGGAACCTCATAACATTATCACTCACCTTCCTGCAGTTATGGAAACAGCACGTAATGCAAAAAATGCAGCTGAATGCTGGAATACTTTTTTCACAGATGACATTCTGGACTCTATTGTCATATACACTAATCAATATATAGACAATATAAAGCACAGGTTCATCTGTGACAGAATCCTGAAGCCCACGGATGAAATCGAACTGCATGCAATTTTTGGATTATTATACCTTGCAGGAGCTTATAGGGCAAATCGGCAAAGTTTGGAGGAACTTTGGGGTATAGAAAGTGATGGAATTGAAAAATTTAGCCTTGTTATGTCTCTAAAAAGATTCAAGATTCTAATTCGTTGCCTTCGGTTTGATGACAGAACTACCCGAACCGAACGTAAAACATATGACCGGCTTGCTCCAATTCGCGATGTATTCCAAAAATTTGTGGAAAACTGTAAGATAAACTATCACCCTGGGGCAAATGTCACAATTGACGAAATGCTACCTAGTTTTCGTGGCAGATGCGCATTTCGTCAATACATACCATCAAAACCTAGCAAATCGAATATATAAAGCTCAAAGTGTGTTTGTATGTGTGTATGTATGTATGTATGTGTGTGTGTGTGTATGTGTGTATGTCCGAGATAGGTATCCGCACCGTCGCAGCTACAGCCACAAAATTTGGCACAGTCACATGTCTGGACCCCGAGAGCGTCCTAAGCTATGTTGTGAGGCAAAATTTTAACCCCGCACGTTCCAATTCACCAAACAATTTTGCCCCTATCTACATACTGGGGGAAAAAGTGTGTGCACGTCAAGCCCCACCCCTCATTATGATGTCACAATGCCCCTATTTGCATACTGGGGAAGCAGTGTGTGTGTGTCAAGCCCCGCCCCTCATTATGATGTCACAATGGTTGCCATGGCGACGCTGATGTCAGGTTGCAAGCACTAACTGTGGTTAGTTATGGCAAATTATAATTATCCTCCATCCCATAGTCCCGTGCCCATATACCCATCATACATATCCACGATCCCATAGGCCCGTGCCCATATACCCATCATACATATTCTCCATCCCATAGTCCCATGCCCATATACCCATCATACATATTCTCCATCCCATAGTCCCATGCCCATATACCCATCATACATATTCTCTGCCCTTACTAAGGTCACCAATGACCTCTTAACCGCCAAGAGCAAGCGACACTACTCTGTCCTCCTCCTCCTGGACCTGTCGGCTGCCTTTGACACAGTGGACCATTCCCTATTATTACAGACCCTCTCATCCCTCGGCATCACAGACTTGGCCCTATCCTGGATCTCATCATACCTAACAGACCGGACATTCAGCGTCTCCCACTCACACACCACCTCTTCACCTCGTCCCCTATCTGTCGGAGTCCCACAAGGTTCAGTCCTTGGGCCCCTGCTGTTCTCTATTTACACCTTTGGCCTGGTACAGCTCATAGAATCTCATGGCTTTCAGTATCATCTCTACGCTGATGACACACAAATCTACATCTCTGGACCAGATATCACCTCCCTACTAACCAGAATCCCTCAATGTCTGTCCACTATTTCATCCTTCTTCTCCGCTAGATTTCTGAAACTCAACATGGACAAAACAGAATTCATCATCTTTCCCCCATCTCACGTGACCCCCCCTACGAACCTATCAATTACAGTAAATGACTGCCCACTCTCCCCAGTCCCACAAGCTCGCTGCCTCGGAGTAATCCTTGACGCTAATCTCTCCTTCAAACCACATATCCAAGCCCTTTCCACTTCCTGCCGACTTCAACTCAAAAATATTTCACGAATCCGTTCATTCCTCACTCAAGAATCTGCAAAAACCCTAGTCCGTGCCCTCATCATCTCTCGCCTTGACTACTGCAACCTCCTGCTCTGTGGCCTCCCCTCAAACACTCTCGCACCCCTCCAATCTATTCTAAACTCTGCTGCCCTACTAATCCACCTGTCCCCCCGCTATTCCCCAGCTTCTCCTCTCTGTCAATCCCTTCACTGGCTCCCAATTGCCCAGAGACTCCATTACAAAACCCTAACCATGACATACAAAGCCATCCACAAAATGTCTCCTCCATACATCTGTGACCTCGTCTCCCGGTACTTTCCTGCACGCAACCTCCGATCCTCACAAGATCTCCTTCTCTACTCCCCTCTTATCTCCTCTTCCCACAATCGCATACAAGATTTCTCTCGCGCATCACCCCTACTCTGGAACTCTCTACCACAACATATCAGACTCTCACCTACCATCGAAACCTTCAAAAAGAGCCTGAAGACCCACCTCTTCCGACAAGCCTACAACCTGCAGTAACCACCGATCGACCATACCGCTGCACGACCAGCTCTATCCTCGCCTACTTTATTATTACCCATCCCTTGTAGATTGTGAGCCCTCTCGGGCAGGGTCCTCTCTCCTCCTGTACCAGTTATGATTTGTATTGCTTAAGATTATTGTACTTGTTTTTATGTATACCCCTCCTTACTTGTAAAGCACCATGGAATAAATGGCGCTATAACAATAAATAAATAATAAATAATAATAATAATTCTCCATCCCATAGTCCCATGCCCATATACCTATCATACATATTCGCCATCCCATAGTCTAGTGCCCATATACCCATCACACATCCTTCATCTCATAGTCCCATGCCCATATACCCATCATACATATCCTCCATCCCATAGTCCCGTGCCCATATACCCATCATACATATCCGCCATCCCATAGTCCCGTGCCCATATACCCATCATACATATCCTCCATCCCATAGTCCAGTGCCCATATACCCACACATCCTCCATCCCATAGTCCCATGCCCATATGCCCATCATACATATCCTCCATCCAATAGTCCCGTGCCCATATACCCATCAAACATATCCGCCATCCCATAGTCGAGTGCCCATATACCCATCACACGTCCTTCATCTCATAGTCCCGTGCCCATATACCCATCATACATATCCTCCATCCCATAGTCCCGTGCCCATATACCCATCATACATATCCGCCATCCCATAGTCCTGTGCTCATTTACCCATCATACATATCCTCCATCCCATAGTCAAGTGCCCATATACCCATCACACATCCTCCATCCCATAGTCCCGTGCCCATATACATATCTGCCATCCCATAGTCCTGTGCCCATATACCCATCACACATCCTCCATCCCATAGTCCCATGCCCATATACCCATCATGCATATACTCCATCCCATAATCCCATGCCCATATACTCATCATACATATCCACCATCCCATAGGCCCGTGCCCATATACCCATCATACATATCCACCATCTCATAGTCCTGTGCCCATATACCCGTCATACATATCCTCCATCCCATAGTCCAGTGCCCATATACCCATCACACGTCCTTCATCTCATAGTCCCATGCCCATATACCTATCATACATATCCTCCATCCCATAGTCCTGTGCCCATATACCCATCATACATATCCGCCATCCCATAGTCCCGTGCCCATATACCCGTCATACATATCCTCCATTCCATAGTCCAGTGCCCATATACCCATCACACATCCTCCATCGCATAGTCAACCATTATGACATCATAATGAGCGGCGGAGGGGCTTGCAACCTATGATGACATCAGCGTTGCCATGGCAACCATTGTGACATTATAATGAGGGGCGGGGCTTGATACACACACACTGCTTCCCCATTATGCAAATAGGGGCATTATGACATCACAATGAGGGGCGGGGCTTGACGCGCACACACTTTTTCCCCAGTATGTAGAGGGGGGCAAATTTGTTTGGTGAATTGGAACGCGCAGGGTTAAAATTTCACCTCACAACATAGCTTAGGACGCTCTCGGGGTCCAGACATGTGACTGTGCCAAATTTTGTGGCTGTAGCTGCGACGGTGCGGATGCCTATCCCGGACATACACACATACACACACACACACATACATACATACACACTTTGAGCTTTATATATTAGACTAGCTGAAGAGCCCGGCGCTGCCCAGGCATAGTAACTAACTGTGGTTAGTTATAACAAATTATAATTATCCTCCATATCCTCCATCCCATAGTCCAGTGCAAAAATATACCCAACACACATAGCAGCTTGTCTTTTGAACCAACCAGGTAAGCTGGCATTTTTTCTTTTTTATATAGTATAATACACTCCTCATAGTCATCCATATATTAAAATACACTGCTCATTCCTCCATATAGTATAATACACTCCTCAGCCCTCCATATGGTATAATACACTCCTCAGAGTCCTCCATCTAATATATAAAGCTCAAAGTGTGTATGTATGTATGTATGTATGTGTGTGTGTGTGTATGTGTGTATGTCCGGGATAGGCATCCGCACCGTCGCAGCTACAGCCACAAAATTTGGCACACTTTAAGATCACTGAAATTGAGAAAATTAGATATTCTAGGCATTTTTCTAGCCTGCGCTTGACAGGCACATTGTTCCATTACGAGTTAGTGCGAATATTGTTCCTGACGGAGGGCTAAGCTGTAAATGCTGCACCAGATCCTGATACCTTATGCATGGCCCATGGCTGACTCCTTCTGTGCCATTATGGCAGGTTTTACTGTAAGGAGGAAGACCGGGCTGCTGGTACCTCTCCTCTGCAGGGTCCACTGTTGGGGCTTCTCCTCCATTATCTGGGGGAAAGAATAAGAGGCCAGACAAATGTCCTCACCCAGAAGCAGGTGGCATGAAAAAGCAGCAGCATGCGCGTCAGTAGTCAGTTTAGGCGCGAACAGGCAGCGCGCGGCAGGCTAAGCAGAGGGTTCCGTCTCCTGAACACTGACGCTACGAAGGGCTTAGTGCGCTGGCTCCTGCTGCTACCTGTGGGATCGCTAAGAAGCAGGGTGTCTTGCGCTTCAGTTCTGTGAGCACAGCGGGTGCGCAGAATAGAGAAGGCCAGGTACCGGATTTATACCTGTGGTCCTCCTTGCCGGTAATCTCTAACAGATCCACCTTGGACTTGAGAGACACTGCTGCCCTGTTTTTTCAAACCACAGTAATTCATGGACTAGGGGCTCAGCGGAAGGTACCAGACACCGATCGCTGCAGCCTGAAGCCAGACTGTCGTGTAAAGGACCTCCCCTTTGGACATCGTTTCAGCCATTGCTGATGCTGCCACTCCCTGCGGGATCATTTTCCATGGAGAAGCACAAAGGACACAATAAGTTCTTTCTAAAAAGACTGTTATTTTGCACTTATTGTTCTGCACATTAATCCCTTGTTAAATTAAACTGTAAAATGTGTTAACCCTTGCTCTGCCTTCTGTCTGTCACTGCATCCCGCAAACTGCTAACACTTGGTGTAGTCGGCAGGATGCAGTCCACAAGCACAGAGGTGACAGACCAAGCGGCCGTGGGTGTCCCAAGGGCCCCTGGACCAGCTTACCGCTGGGGGCCATGCTTGGCAACCTTCCAAAGTTCACAGGGAGCAATTCTTTGCTATGTGACTGGACTGAGCGGGTTAAGGGTATGTTGAGAATGCACCCCATGACTCCAGGCAGAGATTGTTATGATGGCCCTGGACAGAGAGGCGAGGTGCTTCGTCATGTTCCGACCCCCGCATGAGCGAAACACTTTCCCCAAGGTGCTACAAATCTTAGAGGAGATGCACGGGGACCCCACAGATGTTGGTGAATTGAGAATGCGCTTGCTTAGCTGTGTCCAAAGGGAGGGGTAGTTTGTGACCCAATACATGAACGCGCTGCAAGAGATCCATGCTGCAATCGCTAAGCAGGATGATATGGGCGTAGGGCCTCCTGATGTAATTCTGAGAGAACAGCTAGTGTCAGGCTTTAGAGACACTGCTTAAACAGGCCTTGCGGGAGTGCTTGCGAGTCAATCCGCGTATGTCTTTCCTGGAAGCTGGTGCAGAAGCGCGCGCGCAAGCAAGAGCAGGGGATGACAGCCCTGGCTGGGAAAGTCCGGAGCTGGAACGTATATGTTTCGCCTGCAGCTGAACCTGGCTGGGTGAAAGAAATCTGGAAGGAAATCCAGGACATGCGAGAAGAATGGTCCGACTTAAGGAAGATGTTAGGGCTGGCGGAATGCACCAAATAATAAAATAATAGTAAGGTGCGTTCGCAGCCCGAGGTCCACCGTGCAGGGATGATAAACTGCTGCTTAGTAATGGCAGAAGTATAAAGCGGTATATAAAAGGTCACACATGGGTTAACGTCACCCAGTGTGAACAGAAGCGAACTCTGTTACGACACAGAGCCGCACTACCGCTGAACATAAATGCCGGAGCCTGTTAACCTCACAGCACTCGGCAAGAGAGCGCTCAGTATGTGGTCACAGAACTCAGCCCCAAAGACATGAGGTCTGAGTCCCTCTAGACCTACTGAGCATGTGGCGTCGCACCTGCGGACACCTTTAATAAACGCTGACCACAGAGGAGTGCAGATTATGTGCACCGTGGCGTACAGACAAAGCCACTGGAGGATGTTGATGCCAGTCTCTGACTCTACCTCTACCTAGACCTCAGCCTGGGCGCTAGCAGGCTAGGTTACACAACACATGCGTACCAAGGGTAGGGGTTTCCAATGAGTCATTCACCAGAGACATTCATACATGCATACAACACTCTCTCCACATGGTCTAAATCTTTCTCTATATTAGAGCGGCCATGCGAACCTTTTATAGCCGCGTCCTTCCGGGACCTTCCTGACGTTTCTGATGGTCCAATCTGAGCTGAAGCAGGACATGAGCATGTGACCTCCATCTCCAATGAGAGATCATCCCACGGGCATGCTCAGTGGACCAAAAGGGGGACTTAGTCCCTGGAGTAGCTCGCTGATGACCAGCTATAGCAGGACCAGAGGTGGCAGCAGCAACCAAACCAACAGAGCTGGTCTGAACAGAGTGCCTGGATCGACGAGTCTGCTGAGCAGCCTCCTCTGCGGCCGGAGAGGAATGTGAATGCCGAATGCAAGGCTCGGGATTCCTGCTGTGCAGCAACAGGAACCCGATGCCTAACAGAAGAAACCTCCAGTAAGCCTGAACCCCTCCGGAGGCATCACAGTACAATCCTCAGAGGTGGCATCCCAATCACCCTCAGTTTTATTTCTGACCTCATGACTGTTTCTGCCCTCTGTCTATGACTTTAGTATTACAGTTGGTCTTCCTTGTCCGTATTTGTTGTGGGTGCGAGATTCTAATATCTTCTTTTTATATTCTACTATTTACCCACTATGATCATTGGATTTATCTTATATATCTACTGCAGAGAAGATTACTTTGCAGCAGACCGCTCCAGAGACTAAGCTCCTCTGTGCTCCTACTGGGCATGCTCACGAGGCGATCTCCCATTGGAGATCGGGAGTCATGTGCCCAGGTCCTGCTTCAGATCTCATTGGTCCATTTCGGAGATCTGGAAGGTCCCGCACAGCTATAAAAAGCGTGCATGACCATTCGGCCATGCACTAGTATAGACTATACTTGCTATGTGTGAATGGTGACGGATGTATGTTTCTGGTGACTGACTTATTATGAAACCCCTTCCCTCTGATATTACGCATGTGGATAGGGAATTAGTTCAGCAGTCAGCGCCAGTCAGTGGCAAGCCTTAGGCCACTGTGCACACCGCACCTCTGCGCTAGCGTCCGACATTGCGCCTGCTTGTAGCTTTGTCGTCCAGCGGCAGTGTCCTATGCCGCGCTGCAGTTGCAGCCATTCTTGGCGCTTGCAGTATCGACGCCACACACATGGTAGGTCTAGATGGATGCAGCTCCTCTGTCTTAGGTCCTGCTCCTGTGACCTGACACCGTGTGTGCATTTACCTGAGGCCTGTGACACTAACAGGCTCAGCCTTTTTGTATGTTTTTGCTGCGGCGCCTCTGTGTGTGAACAGAGCCCGCTCTGAGCACTTCGGGTGAATTTGAACCCATGTGCATTATACCGCCATATTGATCGTCTGTCATTACCTAGCAGCGGTGTAACACCTACTGCACGGTGGCCCCCGAGTGGCGAACGTACTTTATTATTTATTTTTATTTAGTGCGTTCCGACGTTCCTAACAGTACATGTCCACACGTCTCCATGTTATAACTGATAGGTCTTCCTCACTGAACTTTTGAGTCTTCAAACTGGACACATGGCCAGAGCTTGACCTTTACGCCTTGGAGGTGCTGGCCTGCCCTGCGGCAAGTGTACTGTCAGAACATGTGTTTAGCATGGCAGAAGGTGTGATCACAGAGAAGCGCATCCGCCTGTCTATGGCCAATGTGAGCAAGCTCACATTCATTAAAATGAACCAGGCATGGATCACAAAAGACTTGCCCATACCTTTAGCTTACTAGACAACTATACCAGTCACAATCAGCCATGGTTATACTCTGTTTTGGCTACCTCCTCCTTTGTCACCTCCGCCTCCATTTCCTACTCAGTCTCATCCTCCACTTGGACCTTGGCCTTATGGTTAAATATAATTGTTTGTTTTTGTATTTAATTCTCTGTTTATTTCATTAGTTCCCACAACAAAACCTCACCATCCCAAAATAAACAGTGTTGTCTACCTCCTACTTCGCCTCTTTCTCGTACATCATCCCATCCAATTACTCTTCCATTTGGACCTCGGCCTCTTGGTTCAAGATTATATTTTTTAAAATTTATTTTAAGTCAGTGCCCTTTCACCATTTGTAGAGGGATGCAAGAACCTTCATCCACCCCTTCATAACACAACCCCTTTAAGTATTTTCTCTATCCACATTTGTTTGCAGAGCTATTGTCCTTCTCTAACCCCCGTTTTGCTTCCTTTTGCAGCACCCTACCCCTTACTACAACCATTTTACAGCACAGCATTTCAGGCCTCCATTGGTTATGGGTGTGAAATTTCAATCAGCTTCTTTGGGGGGGGGGCATTGTTTGTGACATTTTTGATTTTTTTTTATGGCGTATTGGGCTTTAAGGGTGAAATTTTTAAGCATCTTCTGGGGGAACATTATGCCCCATGCTCTGTGAATGAAAATTTTTATGATATTCTTTGGAGTCATTGTGCCCGATGCTCTGTGGGTGAAAATTGTAATAATATTCTTTGGGGGTATTGTGCCCCATGTTCTGTGGATAAAATTTTAAGTGTCTTCTGGTGGGGGGTATTGTGCTACATGCTCTGTGAGTAAAATTTTTAATAATACTCTGTGGGTATTGTGCCCCATGCTCTGTGGGTGAAATTATTAAGCATCTTTTGTGGCAGTATTGTGCACCATACTGTGGGGGTGACATTTCTAATATTTTTTTTTTTTTGCAAACAAAGATGTTTTTAAATGTGTTATAATTAGAGTTGAGCGATACCAGCCGATACTTGAAAATATCGGATCGGAATGGATCGGCCGATCTTAAAAAAAAATATCGGTATCGCCGATTCCGATACCGGGAACCAATGCAAGTCAATGGGGCCAAAATATCGGAATTAAAAAAAACCCTTTCTTTCCTTGTAGGTTAATTCTACATGAAGAAAAACAACTAAGAATAATGTAGAATGTATTGTGGGAGGTGGAGGAGACATTAAAGCCATAGAGTTTTAGCCCAATCAAAAGGAATAGCAGGAATTAAACTTTTTTTTTAAAGACGTTAGGAGTTACAAAGATATTGACTATGTTAGCCTCATTTATATTTTGCCAGACATGTATGTCTTCTTCTTCTTTCTTCTTCTTTCTTCTTCTTCTTCTTCCCTTTTTTACCTTCTTCTTCTTCTTCTTCCTTTTTTTACATTCTTCTACTTCCTTTTTTTACATTCTTCTTCTTCTTCCTTTTTTTACATTCTTCTCCTTATTCCTTTTTTTACATTCTTCTTCTTCTTCCTTTTTTAAATTCTTCTACTTCCTTTTTTTACATTCTTCTTCTTCTTCTTCCTTTTCTTACATTCTTCATATTCTTCTTATTCAACAATTATTATTCTACATATTCAACTTCTTCATCTTCTTCCTATTCTTCTTCATCATATTCTTGTTTGTGTCAGGCATTCCTGTAGTTGTTATCTAGAAAAGTTAGAAGTTTACACCTTCCGTTCTGCCTGTCACAAAAGATTTACAACAGGATTTGTCCGCGTTCAGTTTGGCCTGCAGCAGCAGGCCTTTTCCAGGGGCACCACGAGGAGGAACGGACTCACCCCCATACACTGCTTAGTCTTCTTCTGCTTATAAATAAGATAATATCATTTGCTCAGAGTATTAGTCTTATGCTTAATGTTCTTCTGCTTTGTTTTTTTTATGCTTCTTTGTCTTCTCTCTCTTGTTGTTCTGCATCTTGGTGGTTGTCTTCCTGTTCTTTGTCCTCTTGAACCAGCTGACGGTACTGGCACCCGGAGGGGCAGCAGAAGGAACAAGAGCCAATGGCACTACCGAGGACCAGCTGACGGTGCTGGAACCCGGTTACTAAGCAGGAGGTACCTGTGCTACAAAGCACTACCAAGGACCAGCAGACGTTGCCGGAACTCGGATACCGAGAAGGAGGCACCTAGGCCAAAGGCTCTGACGAGAACCAGCTGACGGTGCTGGAACCCGGAGGGGTAGCATAAGCTGCAAGAGCAAATGGAAATAGCGAGGACCAGCTGACAGTGCTGGCACCCGGAGGGGCAGCAGAAGGAATAAGAGCCAATGGCACAACCGAGGACCAGCTGACAGTGCTGGAACCCGGTTACTAAGCAGGAGGTACCTGTGCTACAAAGCACTACCAAGGACCAGCAGACGTTGCCGGAACTCGGATACCGAGATGGAGGCACCTAGGCCAAAGGCTCTGACGAGAACCAGCTGACGGTGCTGGAACCCGGAGGGGTAGCATAAGCTGCAAGAGCAAATGGAAATAGTGAGGACCAGCTGACAGTGCTGGCACCCGGAGGGGCAGCAGAAGGAATAAGAGCCAATGGCACAACCGAGGACCAGCTGACGGTGCTGGAACCCGGTTACTAAGCAGGAGGTACCTGTGCTACAAAGCACTACCAAGGACCAGCAGACGTTGCCGGAACTCGGATACCGAGATGGAGGCACCTAGGCCAAAGGCTCTGACGAGAACCAGCTGACGGTGCTGGAACCCGGAGGGGTATCAGAAGTTACCCCTGAAAAGCAAAGTTGGCATGCCGCAAGCTGGCCGCAGTTACCGAATCACACAGTCCTACAGGGGGTGCTTGTCCTACTGGCACTATGGAACAAGCCTTTCTTACCAGAACCCGCAGTCCACATAGGAAGCACCTAAACTGCTGGCACCCTAGCCTCGGCTAACCCAACCGCAACACGACATGGCAACTTGGGGTGGCAAACTGACATTGACACTTCCCGGAAACAGCAGGCAGGGCTGGAACCAAGCTGGGCAGGAGGGAGTACCCGTGCCAAAGTCAGTTATGAGCAGCAACTGGCGATGTTGGAGCCCAGGACAAGCACTTAGCAGGCTGAGGCCTGATGTGCTGTCAATTGGGAGGCAGCAGGACAGATTGCCATCAAAACAGCAGGGGAACAGCTGACGTTACTGAACCCCACAAACACAGGAGCTAGTGTTTTACTCTGTGAAGACGGCACTTCCGAGCAACAACTGGCTGTGTTGAAGCCCAGGGACAAGCACGGAGCAGGCTGAGGCTGCATTGAAGAAATTTTAAGATCGGTTGTAGACTACTAATTTTAACCAAGCTCCACTTAGGCCTGTGGCTTCACTGATTTTCGTATTTCCCCTGTCCTCCAACCCCGCCAGTTACAGCTCCGAAGTGGCGTCTGCACAATCCACACTTGTTCCTGTGTTACAGGTGTTCAGGACACACATCAGGGGATTAACTGACCGGACTGAACACCTGTAACACAGGAACAAGTGTGGATTGTGCAGACGCCACTTCGGAGCTGTAACTGGCAGGGTTGGAGGACAGGGGAAATACGAGAGACAGTGGAGCCACAGGCCTAATTGGAGCACGGTTAAAAATCAGTAGTGGTACGACTGTGTAGGCAGCAGGAGACTTTTCCATCTACACAGCAGGGGATCGGCTGACGTTACTGAACCCCACTGAGACACGGGAGCAAGTGTCTCTTTCCGTGTGGATGGCACTTCCGAACTACAACTGGCTGTGTTGAAGCCCAGGAAATAGGAGGGTGTAGGCAGAGGCCTACTGTATTTTGAATGAGGTGACAGCAGGAGAGACTGCCATCCACAAAGCAGGGGATCAGCTGACGTTACTGAACCCCACTGAGACACGGGAGCAAGTATCTCTTTCCGTGTGGACGGCACTTCCGAACTACAACTGGCTGTGTTGAAGCCCAGGAAATAGGAGGGTGTAGGCAGAGGCCTACTGTATTTTGAATGAGGTGACAGCAGGAGAGACTGCCATCCACACAGCAGGGGATCAGCTGACGTTACTGAACCCCACTGAGACACGGGAGCAAGTATCTCTTTCCGTGTGGACGGCACTTCCGAACTACAACTGGCTGTGTTGAAGCCCAGGAAATAGGAGGGTGTAGGCAGAGGCCTACTGTATTTTGAATGAGGTGACAGCAGGAGAGACTGCCATCCACACAGCAGGGGATCAGCTGACGTTACTGAACCCCACTGAGACACGGGAGCAAGTATCTCTTTCCGTGTGGACGGCACTTCCGAACTACAACTGGCTGTGTTGAAGCCCAGGAAATAGGAGGGTGTAGGCAGAGGCCTACTGTATTTTGAATGAGGTGACAGCAGGAGAGACTGCCATCCACACAGCAGGGGATCAGCTGACGTTACTGAACCCCACTGAGACACGGGAGCAAGTATCTCTTTCCGTGTGGACGGCACTTCCGAACTACAACTGGCTGTGTTGAAGCCCAGGAAATAGGAGGGTGTAGGCAGAGGCCTACTGTATTTTGAATGAGGTGACAGCAGGAGAGACTGCCATCCACACAGCAGGGGATCAGCTGACGTTACTGAACCCCACTGAGACACGGGAGCAAGTATCTCTTTCCGTGTGGACGGCACCTCCGAACTACAACTGGCTGTGTTGAAGCCCAGGAAATAGGAGGGTGTAGGCAGAGGCCTACTGTATTTTGAATGAGGTGACAGCAGGAGAGACTGCCATCCACACAGCAGGGGATCAGCTGACGTTACTGAACCCCACTGAGACACGGGAGCAAGTATCTCTTTCCGTGTGGACGGCACTTCCGAACTACAACTGGCTGTGTTGAAGCCCAGGAAATAGGAGGGTGTAGGCAGAGGCCTACTGTATTTTGAATGAGGTGACAGCAGGAGAGACTGCCATCCACACAGCAGGGGATCAGCTGACGTTACTGAACCCCACTGAGACACGGGAGCAAGTATCTCTTTCCGTGTGGACGGCACTTCCGAACTACAACTGGCTGTGTTGAAGCCCAGGAAATAGGAGGGTGTAGGCAGAGGCCTACTGTATTTTGAATGAGGTGACAGCAGGAGAGACTGCCATCCACACAGCAGGGGATCAGCTGACGTTACTGAACCCCACTGAGACACGGGAGCAAGTATCTCTTTCCGTGTGGACGGCACTTCCGAACTACAACTGGCTGTGTTGAAGCCCAGGAAATAGGAGGGTGTAGGCAGAGGCCTACTGTATTTTGAATGAGGTGACAGCAGGAGAGACTGCCATCCACAAAGCAGGGGATCAGCTGACGTTACTGAACCCCACTGAGACACGGGAGCAAGTATCTCTTTCCGTGTGGACGGCACTTCCGAACTACAACTGGCTGTGTTGAAGCCCAGGAAATAGGAGGGTGTAGGCAGAGGCCTACTGTATTTTGAATGAGGTGACAGCAGGAGAGACTGCCATCCACAAAGCAGGGGATCAGCTGACGTTACTGAACCCCACTGAGACACGGGAGCAAGTATCTCTTTCCGTGTGGACGGCACTTCCGAACTACAACTGGCTGTGTTGAAGCCCAGGAAATAGGAGGGTGTAGGCAGAGGCCTACTGTATTTTGAATGAGGTGACAGCAGGAGAGACTGCCATCCACACAGCAGGGGATCAGCTGATGTTACTGAACCCCACTGAGACACGGGAGCAAGTATCTCTTTCCGTGTGGACGGCACTTCCGAACTACAACTGGCTGTGTTGAAGCCCAGGAAATAGGAGGGTGTAGGCAGAGGCCTACTGTATTTTGAATGAGGTGACAGCAGGAGAGACTGCCATCCACACAGCAGGGGATCAGCTGACGTTACTGAACCCCACTGAGACACGGGAGCAAGTATCTCTTTCCGTGTGGACGGCACTTCCGAACTACAACTGGCTGTGTTGAAGCCCAGGAAATAGGAGGGTGTAGGCAGAGGCCTACTGTATTTTGAATGAGGTGACAGCAGGAGAGACTGCCATCCACACAGCAGGGGATCAGCTGACGTTACTGAACCCCACTGAGACACGGGAGCAAGTATCTCTTTCCGTGTGGACGGCACTTCCGAACTACAACTGGCTGTGTTGAAGCCCAGGAAATAGGAGGGTGTAGGCAGAGGCCTACTGTATTTTGAATGAGGTGACAGCAGGAGAGACTGCCATCCACAAAGCAGGGGATCAGCTGACGTTACTGAACCCCACTGAGACACGGGAGCAAGTATCTCTTTCCGTGTGGACGGCACTTCCGAACTACAACTGGCTGTGTTGAAGCCCAGGAAATAGGAGGGTGTAGGCAGAGGCCTACTGTATTTTGAATGAGGTGACAGCAGGAGAGACTGCCATCCACACAGCAGGGGATCAGCTGACGTTACTGAACCCCACTGAGACACGGGAGCAAGTATCTCTTTCCGTGTGGACGGCACTTCCGAGCTACAACTGGCTGAGTTGAAGCCCAGGAAATAGGAGGGTGTAGGCAGAGGCCTACAGTCTTTGGAATGCGGAGACAGCAGGAGAGACTGCCATCTCCACAGCAGGGGATCAGCTGGCAATGATGAACCCCACTAACACTTGAACGTATGTGTTTGGCTCTGTGGAGACGACACTTCTGAACACCAACTGACGCTGTTGGAGCCCAGGATTAGGCGTGGAGCAGGCTGGGGCCTACTGGATTTTGGCAGGTGAAGGCAGCAGGAGACTTGCCATCTCCACAGCAGGGGAACAGCTGGCAGTGCTGAACCCCACTAACACTTGAACGAATGTGTTTGGCTCTGTGGAGACGACACTTCTGAACACCAACTGACGCTGTTGGAGCCCAGGATTAGGCGAGGAGCAGGCTGGGGCCTGTTGTTTTTGGCAGGTGAAGGCAGCAGGAGACTTGCCATCTCCACAGCAGGGGAACAGCTGGCATTGCTGAACCCCACTAACACTTGAACGAATGTGTTTGGCTCTGTGGAGACGACACTTCTGAACACCAACTGACGCTGTTGGAGCCCAGGATTAGGCGAGGAGCAGGCTGGGGCCTACTGGATTTTGGCAGGTGAAGGCAGCAGGAGACTTGCCATCTCCACAGCAGGGGAACAGCTGGCAGTGCTGAAACCCACTAACATTCGAACGAATGTGTTTGGCTCTGTGGAGACGACACATCTGAACACCAACTGACGCTGTTGGAGCCCAGGATTAGGCGAGGAGCAGGCTGGGGCCTGTTGTTTTTGGCAGGTGAAGGCAGCAGGAGAGTTGCCATCTCCACAGCAGGGGAACAGCTGGCATTGCTGAACCCCACTAACACTTGAACGAATGTGTTTGGCTCTGTGGAGACGACACTTCTGAACACCAACTGACGCTGTTGGAGCCCAGGATTAGGCGAGGAGCAGGCTGGGGCCTACTGGATTTTGGCAGGTGAAGGCAGCAGGAGACTTGCCATCTCCACAGCAGGGGAACAGCTGGCAGTGCTGAACCCCACTAACACTCGAACGAATGTGTTTGGCTCTGTGGAGACGACACTTCTGAACACCAACTGACGCTGTTGGAGCCCAGGATTAGGCGTGGAGCAGGCTGGGGCCTACTGGATTTTGGCAGGTGAAGGCAGCAGGAGACTTGCCATCTCCACAGCAGGGGAACAGCTGGCAGTGCTGAACCCCACTAACACTTGAACGAATGTGTTTGGCTCTGTGGAGACGACACTTCTGAACACCAACTGACGCTGTTGGAGCCCAGGATTAGGCGAGGAGCAGGCTGGGGCCTGTTGTTTTTGGCAGGTGAAGGCAGCAGGAGACTTGCCATCTCCACAGCAGGGGAACAGCTGGCATTGCTGAACCCCACTAACACTTGAACGAATGTGTTTGGCTCTGTGGAGACGACACTTCTGAACACCAACTGACGCTGTTGGAGCCCAGGATTAGGCGAGGAGCAGGCTGGGGCCTACTGGATTTTGGCAGGTGAAGGCAGCAGGAGACTTGCCATCTCCACAGCAGGGGAACAGCTGGCAGTGCTGAACCCCACTAACACTTGAACGAATGTGTTTGGCTCTGTGGAGACGACACTTCTGAACACCAACTGACACTGTTGGAGCCCAGGATTACGCATGCCGCATGCAGAGGCCAATGGGCAGCGGTTTTTATGGAGGTTGTGGACTACTACTGATTCTAACCATGCTCCACTTAGGCCTCTAGCTCCACTGTCTCTACTATTTACCCTGGCCTCCAACCCCGCCAGCTACATCTCTGAAGTGGCGTCAGCACAATCTACACTTGTTCCTGTGTTACTGGTGCTCAGTCCCGTCAGTTGATCCCCTGATGTTTGTCCGGCAAGTTCGCCAGCTCTGTCCTCATTCCCACTACTGGTTATGGGAATGTGGACAGAGCAGGAGACCTTGCCGGACACACATCAGGGGATAAACTGATGGGACTGAGCCACAGGAACACAGGAACAAGTGTAGATTGTGCTGACGCCACTTCAGAGATGTAGATGGCGGGGTTGGAGGTCAGGGGAAATAGTAGAGACAGTGGAGCCAGAGACCTAAGTTGGGCACGGTTAAAAATCAGTAGTGGTTTGAATGTTGATGGAGCTGGTGACTTTGCCGTCCACACAGCAGGGGATCAGCTGGCATTACTGAACCCCACTAACACAGGAGCTAGTGTGTTTCTCTGTGCAGATGACACATCTGAGCGACAACTGGCTGTGTTGAAGCACAGGGATTATAGTTCAGGTGGTAGAAAAATGAACACACCAGCAGACCTGGATACAGTTGCCAACCACTAATTTAGTCTGTAAGAGGAATGGCAAAGTCTTTGGAGATCCAGGCCTTGTTCATTTTCAGAAAAGTCAGCCGGTCAACATTATCGGAAGATAGTCGCGTGCGACGGTCTGTTAGTACACCACCTGCGGCACTAAAGACACGTTCCGATAATACACTGGCAGCAGGGCAAGCCAGCACCTCCAATGCATACTGGCTAAGCTCTGGCCATGTATCCAGCTTAGAGACCCAAAACGTGAAGGGGGAAGAGCCATCTGGGAGTACAGCGACAGGGCAAGACATGTAGTCTGACACCATCTGACGGAAGCGTTGCCTCCTGCTGACTCGAGGCGTCGCTGATGGTGTAGACAATTGTGGTGGACACACAAAACTTTGCCACATTTGGGCCATAGTGGTCTTGCCTTGTGCTGCGGCGCTGCCTCTGCTCCCTCTTTGTGCAGAGTTTCCTCCACTGCCTCGACGCACAGAGCTGCTTTTTAAAGCACTAGCAACAATGCTGTCGGGTGGAATGGAAAACATTATGGACTGCACCAGTGACTCTTCGTACTCCCGCATTTTACGCTCCCGGTTCAACGTTGGTATGAGCCTTTGTACGCTGTCCCGGTAGCGAGGATCTAGGAGGGTGTACACCCAATAATCAGCCGAGACGAGAATGTGGGCGATGCGGCGGTCGTTTCTCAGGCACTGCAGCATGAAATCAACCATGTGCTGCAGACTCCCAACTGCCAAAGAACCGCTGTCCCCTGTTTGAGGCGTGACCTCGGCCTGCTCTGCATCACCCCACCCTCGCTGTACATACTGAGTAGAGGTTTGTGTACCTCCCTCCTCTGGAGAGATGTCTTCCTCCTCCATCGACTCCTCCTCATCCTCCTCACAAAGTGTCCCCGCCTAGGCCTTTGTGAGGAAACACGTAGCGCAGACTGTCCAGAAGCAGATGGCATTTGGGACTCCTCATCCTCCACCTCTTCCGAAACCTCATCCCTTAGTGCTTGCAGTGTTTGTTGAAGCAGGCAGATAAGGGGGACAGTCATGCTGACTAGTGCATCATCTGCACTCGCCATCCGCGTGGATTCATCGAAGGCACGCAAAACGAGGCAGATGTCCTTCATAGAGGCCCACTCAATGGTGCTGAAGTGTGAACGGCGCACAGTGCGACTTGTTTGCGCCTGATGCAGCTGGTACTCCATGACTGCTGCCTGCTGCTCACACAACCGCTCCAACATATGTAACGTTGAATTCCACCGGGTGGGTAGGTCACATATGATGCGATGTTCCGGAAGGCCAAATCGTCGCTGCAGAGCAGCGAGGCGCGATCTTGCCGTGCTGGAACGTCGCAAGTGAGCGCACTCTATGCGGACCTTGTGCAACAGTGCATCAAGATCCGGATAGTCCCTCAGAAAGCTCTGCACGACCAAGTTAAGAACATGTGCCAGATATGGGATGTGTGTGAGGTTGCCTAGGCCAAGAGCTGCCACCAGATTTCGGCCATTGTCACACACTACCAAGCCCGGCTGGAGATTCGCTGGCCCAAACCACACATCGCTCTCCAGCTTGATAGCATTCCAGAGCTCCTGCGCTGTGTGGCTTCGATTCCCCAAAGAAATTAATTTGAGTACAGCCTGTTGACGTTTGGCCACGGCTGTGCTCATATCGGTCGTAACAGGCTCCTGCTCTGCTGTTTCTGAGGAACTTGAGTAGGAGGAGGAGTCTATGTGTACAGACTGGAGTCCTGCAATCCGTGGCGTTGGAAGAACACGTACAGCGCCACTCTCCAGATCCGTACCCGGCTCCACAACATTGACCCAGTGGGCAGTGAGGGAAAGGTATCGTCCCTGTCCACGGTTACTGGTCCACGCATCGGTGGTCAGGTGGACCTTGCTACTAACGGCGTTTAGTAGCGCATGTTTTATTTTGCCCTCAACATGTTTCTGCAGGTCAGGGACGGCTCGCCTGCTGAAATAAAAGCGGCTGGGCACGTTGTATTGGGGGACTGCCAATGCCATTAAGTCCCGGAAGGTGTCAGTGTCCACCAGCCTGAATGACAGCATTTCAACTGCCAGAAGTTTGGCAATGCCAGCATTCAGAGACTGTGCTCGGGGATGGTTTGCCGAGTAAGGGCGCCTTTTATCCCATGCCTGTGCTACCGATGGCTGTGATGGATGGGAACGTGCTGCTATGGGTGTAATCTGACAGGGTCTCCGGACAACAGTGGCAGAGGTTCTTCCTTGGCGATCCTGTGAGGAAGCCGAACCAGCAGTGTGTGAGCTGGAGGAAGAGGGCCCAACACGAACTGAAGAGGTGATAGGTGGTGCTGTACGTTGGCCTACGTCTTCAGGGTGTCTCTGCAACTCCAACTCGTGCTTGGTGCGCACATGTTTCCACATATTTGTGGTATTGAGGTTGCTGACATTTCTCCCTCTTTTGACTCTCTGATGACACAGCTTGCATTTGACAAAGCAAATGTCATCTGCAACTGTGTCAAAAAAGGACCACGCACTGCAACTCTTGTGAGCGCCCGGTTTGCCTTTGGAATGAGGAATGCTCCTAACGGGTGCCGAAGTGGAGGGTACAGGCAACCAAGTCTTCCCCCTCCCTCTGCCTCCTGTTTTGGCCGGTAGGGGAATCTCTTCCTCCGAGCTGCTCCCACCACCTTCCTGTTCCTCACGCCATGATGGGTCAAGGACCTCATCATCTTCCCTCCCCTCTTCAAACAGCTGCTTCTCCGGGGTTGTCTCGCCAGCACCGTACGCACCAGAAAGTGGCAACTGAGTCTCGTCATCATCTGATGCGTACTGAGGTGTGCTGACCATAGGCACTGGCCCACTCGCCTCTTCAGATTCAGAGGGACAAAGAAGTTGCGCATCACTGCATACTCCCTCTTCTTCACATTCAGGAATGCTGCTTGGCTGGCCCCCTCTTTCCAAGCCAACAGATTCCGAGAACAGAAGTAGAGACTGTGATGGCTCCTGTCCATGTCTCTCTGACTGCCTGGGCACTTTGGCAGGTGGTGAAGAGACAGATGGTTGCTCTTCGGTGCTCTGACCCTGAGAGGATGCGGAAGTAATTGAAGTCGATGCGTTAGCTGCCATCCATCCGACAACGGCTTCAATTTGTTCCTCCCGCAGCAGTGGGGTACGTTGAGGTCCTACAAAGCTGCGCATAAAGGACTGTTGCCTGCTAAAACTGGGGGATGCTGATCCACTGGTGCCCGCAGCAGGCCCAGAATCCCCACGTCCTCTACCTGTAGAATCCCCACGTCCTCTCCCTGCAGAATCCCCCGTCCTCTCCCTGCTGAAACTCCACGCCCACGCCCACACCCACGCGCCTTACTCCCTGCCTTCTTTATCTTGCAAGACTGCTTAAGATAGGCAAAAAAGTACAAAGGGGGGCCTTAGTGTGCTTATTCCTGAACAGCTGGTTACAGGTACAAGAAACACTAATTTTATGAAGTGTGTGTGTGTGGACTACACTTTAATAGGAGCTGATGTGGCCTACACAAGTTCCAAATGTAGTGTTTGGTGAACTTTTTTTGTGGTTTCTTTGTTGGAAACAAACTCAAAGTATGTGAACAAAGAATTGAAACTGATAGTATCACCAACTTTTTGGAGCTATTACAATGCAGGCAGGTAACCTACAATGCAAAAGATGAGGCTCCAAAAAAATTGGGTAATACTAATCTGGCTGCGCCGGCAGGGCACAAGCCAGAAAAAAAGGCTCCTCTATCTACTCCTATATAGTGTTTGCAACCAACCAATGTTGATGGATACGGATGGATGCACACTAATAGAAGAAAAAATGAGCTGCACTCAAAGACAAATATGTGTGAGGCAGTGACGCACGTTGAGCGTCCTACAACCAGACGTAGCTGCAGGACACTCTACTCAGCGTGAGCTGCACTCACACACAGTCAGAGACCTCTCAGACAGCCATCAACAGTGCAGCTAAGTGGGCACTGGCACTGACAGGCTGCAGAAAGGCTCCGCTGTGTACTCCTATATAGTGTTTGCAACCACCGTAGATGGAGACGGATGGATGCACACTAATAGAAGAAAAAATGAGCTGCACTCAAATAAAAATATGTGTGAGGCACTGACGCACGCTGAGCGTCCTACAGCCAGACGTAGCTGCAGGACACACTACTCAGCGTGAGCTGCACTCACACACAGTCAGAGACCTCTCAGACAGCCGTGAACAGTGCAGCAAAGTGGACACTAGCACTGAAAGGCTGCAGAAAGGCTCCGCTGTCTACTACTAGTGTTTGCAACCAACGTATATGGATACGGATGGAAGCACACTAGATTGAAATTATGTAAAAAATGCAGCTCAAAAAATAAAAGATGTATGAGGCAGCAGTGATCACACTGGGTGGCCTACAGCCTGACGTGGCTGCAGGACCCACTCCACAGCGTGAGCTGCACTCACACAGCCCTTGCAGACAGCTGTGAACACTGCTGCTAGGGCAAAGAAGGCTACAGTGGTGGTTTATGTAGCCTGGGTAAAGCACTAGATGTTTGGTGGAATCGCTATTTCTAACTGTCCCTCACAGTCTTCTACAGCAGCCTGTCCCTAACTGAATTCACAGCAGAGTGACCAGAAATGGCGGCTGCGGTGGCTTTTATAGTGCATCATGACATCATTTCGGCAGCCAATCACAGCCATGCCAATAGTTAACATGCCTACATGCCTAACAGGATGTGCCCACACTTCGGAGGATTCCCATTGGCTTAATCAAAGCAAGCAGGCTCATAGCATGATGGGAACTTCCGATTCCGATTCCGGAATCCGATATGACAAAAGTATCGGAAGTCCGTATCGGAATTCCGATACCGCTAATATCGGCCGATACCCGATACTTGCGGTATCGGAATGCTCAACACTAGTTATAATAGCAAAAAGCTAAAAAAAAAGATAAATCTGGTATTGCTGTTGTAGGGAAGGTGACCTGACGGACGTACGTGTCAGTATAGAGAAAGATAGGTTTGCACAGTTTAGACAGGTGTCAGTTACTACAGTGGGGAAACATCTAGGAAAGTGTAGTGGACGTGCAGTACCTTGAGTTGACCATTAGATGGCAGGGAGGAGTGTGAGCAAAGGACTTGACATCAGCTTAGGGCTTTAGAAACCGTTGGTCATGGGGGGCGGAGTTACAGTGACAGGGGACCGGGAGTGCTATAAATACTGAGGGAGGGTTCCAGAAAGTTCCAGTCCCCAGGGGGAGCTCCAGTGACAGGAGGACTGTGACAGTCTGTGTGCTGTGAAGAGAATCCAAACCAGGGGGACTGAGGAGAGAGAACGTCAGGGGGGTGGTCCTGACAGGAATACCGCAAAACAGACGAGACACAGAGGTTATATCGATGAGGCACAGAGGTTACGGATACCGTGTTAAGAAAGACATTGTGACCAGTGAAATTACTGTTGGTTTACGGGCCTAAGGCGGCCACAGTGACGGACCTCTCAAAAGCGTCAACAAGAGTAAAGGGACGGTACGTATATATAAGTCCCTGGCGAAAGTGCGATGTTCCGTGGTGTATTGTAACCGGAGAGCCTTGAGGATAATTGCGGAGTGCTGTGAGGCTGTCAGGCGGACAGCGAGCGAATAAAGCTTGGACCTGTTGCACCCAGAATCTGTCTCCATCTTGCCTCTGTTTCGTCTCTGCGCGGTGGGAAGAGGGACCACCCCCCAGCTCGCCCACCGACCCTACATTTGGCGTAGTCGGCTGGATCGTCGCCGCTATTACCCCATCTTCTGCGGCAGGCCTGCCTCAAGTAATTGAAAGAGATTTGGACTATGCTGCGTGGAGTGAAAACACCTGTGGATTACAACTGGCTTACCTGTGGATTGCAAATAAAGCACTAAACAGTATCAAAACGAACTGGCATAAATCTCACCAAAAATCATATAATATACAAAGCATAAGGTGAAAGTAAATATTATAATAAAATATAACCTTTAATAATTCATTTAAGATCATTAATTGGGTGTCACCCTGTGAAGGTAAAAAACAGCATACCGCTGCTTGTCAAATATTCAGGCCTACACATACAATGAGGATAATGGCCAAGCCTGAATATAGGGATGTAGATGGTCACCAAATCTATCTATGGGTGTACATAAACATCTATGGGTTCCGGCAATTAAGAATACTTTCCAATTAATGCCGCAACCCTTTTGCATATATGTAATCAAACATGCAAATTTTTGTCATAAAAAGTCACCAAGGACAAAAAAATGACAAACAGGTGAGTATATTGAAAAAGGAACAATCTCACCCAATGGATGGACGGGCCAGGAGTCCGGGAGTATCCTCCATTCAATTTTGCTTGAGAATGCAATAGGGGAAGACAATACCCTGTCACATCCCTAATGTCTGAATTCAACTCAAACCCCAGACTCCTGCCCTAACAAGGGCAGTCCACAGCTGACCCTAGCAGCATATGCCCTGCACTTTCCCTAAGGCGATGTCCCGACGCGTTTCATCCAAGTACAATCATCTGGGGACTAAACTTGTAAAGTGCCATAGTGCTAATAATGAGAGAGAAACATCCACTCCCTATGCTGTCCACAGGAGGTGGAGGGAGGAGGGCATATTTATAGATGACCTCAAAGATAGCCACATCTTAATTAATGACATCTGTCAAACAATTACCTCATAAGTCACGTCCATAGTTCCCTTACAGGCGCCATTACCGCTGCCGTTCGTGGAACGCACGCCAAGGGAGGGCATCAGGGGCATCGCTCCGCCTCCAGTGCGGTCCATATTGGAACCACCCACTTCCGGCATTAGGTACACGAGCCCGCCTCTCCCACGGCGCATGTGCGCCCAGAGACAATTACTGGCTTCCGGCGCAATACTCCCAACAGCGCGTGTGTGCCCAGAGTGATGACCCACTTCCGGTACAGCTCATTAGGAAGCCGCCAGCTTCCGGTATTGACGGTCATGTGCATATCCTCGCATATGCGCTCAAAGATGACTAACATTAAGCATCACACGTGCTTCTTACAACGGCGCATGTGCGCCCAAGATATGTCAGAGATAGCAGCGCAAAGCAATATGCAGGCATAGACATAAGTGAATAAACATATCCAGACCAATATGCCCCATAGGCAGGCGGCCCACCAAAGGTTCGCTATGTCCGATGAAAGCGGACGTAACTCCGCCCACCGGACTCCAAGCTTGGCATGTGCACGCCATCTATGCGGATCAAACAGCCGCATCCATCGTCATATTCACTAGGTGTCAGTCATAACAAAGACACCCTGACTAGGACAGGCGGAGGCAAGCTAAAAAAATGAAAAAATAAATAAGTTTAGCATAGCTCCGCCCACTGGACTCTTGGCAGTTATATGTTATAAAAAACGGCATTATAGCCGTCATATATGAAACTGGATATGAAAGACATATTACTCGAAGGGACTATGTTCAAAGGTGACAAAATATAAAATGATATACAACTATAAAACATATAAATGATATACAAATATAAAACATATACAAATATCCCAAAATAGGGTAACTTAGAGAGAAGAGGTTAAGGCATATGATTTACATGTACCATAGGTAAAAGGACCAAGGATGAATTCAAATGAAGCACCCAAAACTAATTTGATCATTCAAGCCTTTAGGCACGACCGTGTCCAAATAAAAAATCCATTTTGCCTCTCGTTGGAGAAGTAACCGGTCCCAGTCACCCCCTCTAGTAGGTTTAACAACCTTATCTAAGGCCATGAATTTCAGGGATCCAATTTGGCCCCTATGTGTATTATGGATATGTCTCGATATCGGCGTGTCCCTCTTGTGCAACACATCCCCAACATGTTCGCCGATTCTCCTCCTAAATTCGCGAATAGTCTTACCCACATATTCCAATCCACAAACACAAGTGGCCTTATACACAACACCTTTGGTACCACAATTCATGAATTGTTTGATGTAGTAATTTTTCCCGGTGACATTGCTAACAAAGCTTTTTCCCACCTGGATATGTTGACAGGCCACACAGTGGCCACATTTATAACAGCCAACAATGTCACTATCCAACCATGTTTTTGTAGTTGGGGTGGAAAAATGGCTATGAACAAGTCTATTATTAAGGGATCGTGCCTTTTTGTAGGTAATTTGAGGGTGATCAGTTAAATAGGGGGACACATCTTTGTCCATCTGTAAGATGGCCCAATGTTTTTGAATGATGTTCCTCACTGGGACCGCACCATTGTCAAAAGTTGTAATGAATCTCAAAGACTCATGTTCCACTCCTTTTTCATTCCTATTGGAGTTCAACAGTTTTGTTCGTTCACATCTTTTAGCTTTGTGATACGCCTCTTTCAGTATCTTTCGAGGATAACCTCTACTTAAAAATCTATCCCTCAGATCTCTGGCTTGATTTTCAAAGGTAACAGTTTCGGAACAGTTTCTTCGAATTCTAAGGTACTGTCCTTTAGGGATAGCTCTTTTTAAATGTTGTGGATGATGGCTGCCCCAATGTAATAGGGAGTTCGTTGCAGTCGGTTTCCTAAATGTAGAGGTAACCAATTCCCCTTTTTCATTTTTTTCAATTAGTATATCAAGAAAGGGCAGTCTCGAGGTCTCAATCACAGATGTGAAAAAGAGACCTATATCGTTACAATTAAGGCTGTTCACAAAGGCAGCAAATTCCTCTGCTGAATCTTTCCAAACGATGAATATGTCGTCTATGTACCGTGTCCATATTTCGGGGACACGGCACATAGACCCACCGTCAGATTGTTCGGCCCCAAAAACTTGTCTCCTCCCACCAACCGAGGAGTAAATTTGCATACGCTGGCGCACAGGGACTCCCCATAGCGGTCCCCCTCAGTTTCATATATGACGGCTATAGTGCCGTTTTTATAACATATAACTGCCAAGAGTCCAGTGGGCGGAGCTATGCTAAACTTATTTATTTTTTCATTTTTTTAGCTTGTCTCCGCCTGTCCTAGTCAGGGTGTCTTTGTTATGACTGACACCTAGTGAATATGACGATGGATGCGGCTGTTTGATCCGCATAGATGAACTCATGGAGATCAACATCCGACACTGCGGAGACACCATCACGTGTTTCTCAACGCAGTGATTCTAGAGCACTGCCCCCATCCCTTATGGGAAATATGCAAAACATGCAAAACAGAAGCTGCGGAGACACCATCACGTGTTTCTCAACGCAAGCAATGACCAGCCAGGTCTTTGTCCGGGAAGGAATAACCACGGGAAGGGCAGTCTCCAATGAAGGAAACCACCTATGCCAAAACATGGTATCCATCCACATACAGCTGTTTCGGGGTATTGCCCCTCATCAGTGTGGAGTAGGAAACTGGCTGGTAGGAGCAATGCCTAGTAAAAAGACTATGAAGAGGAGGATGAATGAACTCATGGAGATCAACATCCAACACTGCGGAGACACCATCACGTGTTTCTCAACGCAGTGATTCTAGAGCACTGCCCCCATCCCTTATGGGAAATATGCAAAACAGAAGCTGCGGAGACACCATCACGTGTTTCTCAACGCAAGCAATGACCAGCCAGGTCTTTGTCCGGGCAGGAACAACCACGGGAAGGGCAGTCTCCAATGAAGGAAACCACCTATGCCAAAACATGGTATCCATCCACATACAGCTGTTTCGGGGTATTGCCCCTCATCAGTGTGGAGTAGGAAACTGGCTGGTAGGAGCAATGCCTAGTAAAAAGACTATGAAGAGGAGGATGAATGAACTCATGGAGATCAACATCCAACACTGCGGAGACACCATCACGTGTTTCTCAACGCAGTGATTCTAGAGCAATGCCCCCATCCCTTATGGGAAATATGCAAAACATGCAAAACAGAAGCTGCGGAGACACCATCACGTGTTTCTCAACGCAAGCAATGACCAGCCAGGTCTTTGTCCGGGAAGGAACAACCACGGGAAGGGCAGTCTCCAATGAAGGAAACCACCTATGCCAAAACATGGTATCCATCCACATACAGCTGTTTCGGGGTATTGCCCCTCATCAGTGTGGAGTAGGAAACTGGCTGGTAGGAGCAATGCCTAGTAAAAAGACTATGAAGAGGAGGATGAATGAACTCATGGAGATCAACATCCGACACTGCGGAGACACCATCACATGTTTCTCAACGCAGTGATTCTAGAGCACTGCCCCCATCCCTTATGGGAAATATGCAAAACATGCAAAACAGAAGCTGCGGAGACACCATCACGTGTTTCTCAACGCAAGCAATGACCAGCCAGGTCTTTGTCCGGGAAGGAACAACCACGGGAAGGGCAGTCTCCAATGAAGGAAACCACCTATGCCAAAACATGGTATCCATCCACATACAGCTGTTTCGGGGTATTGCCCCTCATCAGTGTGGAGTAGGAAACTGGCTGGTAGGAGCAATGCCTAGTAAAAAGACTATGAAGAGGAGGATGAATGAACTCATGGAGATCAATATCCGACACTGCGGAGACACCATCACGTGTTTCTCAACGCAGTGATTCTAGAGCACTGCCCCCATCCCTTATGGGAAATATGCAAAACATGCAAAATAGAAGCTGCGGAGACACCATCACGTGTTTCTCAACGCAAGCAATGACCAGCCAGGTCTCAAGCATAGGTGGTTTCCTTCATTGGAGACTGCCCTTCCCGTGGTTGTTCCTTCCCGGACAAAGATCTGGCTGGTCATTGCTTGCGTTGAGAAACACGTGATGGTGTCTACGCAGCTTCTGTTTTGCATGATCCGCATAGATGGCGTGCACATGCCAAGCTTGGAGTCCGGTGGGCGGAGTTACGTCCGCTTTCGTCGGACATAGCGAACCTTTGGTGGGCCGCCTGCCTATGGGACATATTGGTCTGGATATGTTTATTCACTTATGTCTATGCCTGCATATTGCTTTGCGCTGCTATCTCTGACATATCTTGGGCGCACATGCGCCGTTGTAAGAAGCACATGTGACGCTTAATGTTAGTCATCTTTGAGCGCATATGCGAGGATATGCACATGACCGTCAATACCGGAAGCTGGCGGCTTCCTAATGAGCTGTACCGGAAGTGGGTCATCAATCTGGGCACACACGCGCTGTTGGGAGTATTGCGCCGGAAGCCAGTAATTGTCTCTGGGCGCACATGCGCCGTGGGAGAGGCGGGCTCGTGTACCTAATGCCGGAAGTGGGTGGTTCCAATATGGACCGCACTGGAGGCGGAGCGATGCCCCTGATGCCCTCCCTTGGCGTGCGTTCCACGAACGGCAGCGGTAATGGCGCCTGTAAGGGAACTATGGACGTGACTTATGAGGTAATTGTTTGACAGATGTCATTAATTAAGATGTGACTATCTTTGAGGTCATCTATAAATATGCCCTCCTCCCTCCACCTCCTGTGGACAGCATAGGGAGTGGATGTTTCTCTCTCATTATTAGCACTATGGCACTTTACAAGTTTAGTCCCCAGATGATTGTACTTGGATGAAATGCGTCGGGACATCGCCTTAGGGAAAGTGCAGGGCATATGCTGCTAGGGTCAGCTGTGGACTGCCCTTGTTAGGGCAGGAGTCTGGGGTTTGAGTTGAATTCAGACATTAGGGATGTGACAGGGTATTGTCTTCCCCTATTGCATTCTCAAGCAAAATTGAATGGAGGATACTCCCGGACTCCTGGCCCGTCCATCCATTGGGTGAGATTGTTCCTTTTTCATTATACTCACCTGTTTGTCATTTTTTTGTCCTTGGTGACTTTTTATGACAAAAATTTGCATGTTTGATTACATATATGCAAAAGGGTTGCGGCATTAATTGGAAAGTATTCTTAATTGCCGGAACCCATAGATGTTTATGTACACCCATAGATAGATTTGGTGACCATCTACATCCCTATATTCAGGCTTGGCCGTTATCCTCATTGTATGTGTAGGCCTGAATATTTGACAAGCAGCGGTATGCTGTTTTTTACCTTCACAGGGTGACACCCAATTAATGATTAATTAATTAGGGCAGCACGGTGGCTCAGTGGTTAGCGCTGCAGCCTTGCAGCGCTGGGGTCCTGGGTTCGAATCCCACCAAGGACAACATCTGCAAGGAGTTTGTATGTTCTCCCCGTGTTTGCGTGGGTTTCCTCCGGGTACTCCGGTTTCCTCCCACACTCCAAAGACATGCTGATAGGGAATTTAGATTGTGAGCCCCCATCGGGGACAGTGATGAAAATGTGTGCAAACTGTAAAGCGCTGCGGAATATGTTAGCGCTATATAAAAAAAAAAATAAAGATTATTAATGATCTTACCTGTGGATTACAAATTGGGAGCGCTGTGGTGACTCAGTGGTGCTGACAGAAGATCCGGGGCGGTACCAGGTGCTGCGCAAGATGGCGGCATTGCTACAGCGCAGGTGAGAGGTCCGGGTGTTTGCAGTCGTGTTGAACGGACTGGAGCCCCCTCCAACGTACCCCCGTGGACAGCAGTATGTGCCCGGAGGCCGACGCTCCCATGTACTGGACCCTGGCAGATGTGTGGAAAGGCCTGCCAACGCCCCACCCAGCGTGGCGCCATTCGATTGCTGCCCAATGGACGGTATGAGACGCTGCGGGTGTCGGCGCATCGGCCGCCTAGAGGGGCAATGACGGCGGGAGATGGAGCTGTGCCAGAAGTCGCCCTCAGGACCACGGGCAGTTAGCGGGATGCTGAGCTGGGGAGCGGAGCCTGAGCGGAGTCAGAGGACTTCTCAACGAGTCTGGGGGAAAGGCCCGCAGGACAGTGGAGCGAAGGACGGAGGCTGCGGGGGAAGCCCTACCAGTGCCTCCGCAAGCGGCTCCCACCATTCTGCTGCAGCATGCGGCCCCCTGCGTACCGGAAGGTCTAGTTACCACGGGCCCCGTGGTGTATGCGGAGCTGAGCGAGGCCCCTGCTCAAGTCCCTGGGTTCCCCCGCCTGGAGCCACCAGTGCGGCGCTCATCCAAACAAGATGCTGCTGCGCTCCCCTTGCCAAGAGTACCTGCCTTGTTGGAACCGGCCGTTACTCCGGCTCCTGTTATGATGAGTCACCGAAGGAGGAAAAAACAAAATACCAGCTAAGTCCAGAAAAACCAGAGAGGTTGGCAGCTATCGGATTGCAGACCCCTGAACCTATCCACAACAACTAGCAGTAGCCATGGGGGGTTCCTGTGGTGCCCTAGACCCCTCGATCACAGCCGGAGAGCTACATAGCCTAAAGACAGAAAGGGGGAAAAACTAAACTGCCCCAGAGCAGACCCCAAAGCAATAGGCAGCCCCCAACATATAATGACGGTGAAGCAAGATGAAAACACTAACACAGATAGAAAGATAGGTTGAGCAAATGATGGGGCCCGAGCTAACTACATAGGACAGGATAGGAAAGCTGCTGTCTGCCATCCGCAAAAACCCTATCAAAATGAGCCAACCGACTGACAGGAAAAACAGGCCCTGAAGTCGCTAGGCTTCAAAAGACTATATCAGCACTCAGGTATATTCTGAAGACAGAGCAAAAGATCAACAGATCAGAGACAAAAATGGAATTCAGCTCACCCCCGGCCGGGGATGGCAGAACTCCCAAAAAACAAGGCAAAACTAAAACAAAACTGAAGAGTACAAAGCAGAGCAGAAAAACTTAGCTTTGAGACGCAGGAATCAGACTGGTCTCCAAGAATCCAGCAGGAAAATCACCAGCCAGGAAGAAGGGCGTCGGCAGCCTTATATCCAGTCCTCAATTCCAGCCACCCAGTTATCATCTAGCTGCCCAGGTGTTTGGTAATCAGTCTCACTACCTTCCTTCACCAGAGGAGGGAGTTCATCGGACCTCAATGGTGAAGGGAAAAATGAACTCACAACAGTACCTCCCCCTTGAGGAGGGGTCACCGAACCCTCAACCACGCCACCAGGGCGATCAGGGTGAGCCCGATGAAAGGCACGCACCAATCTTTCGGCATGAATATCAGAGGCAGAGACCCAGGAATTATCCTCCTGACCATAACCCTTCCACTTAACCAAATACTGGAGTCTCCGTCTAGCCAGACGGGAATCCAGTACTTTCTCTACCTCATATTCCATGTTACCTTCAACCAATACAGGGTCTGGAGGTGCAACCCCCGGAACAACAGGTTCAACAAACCTCTTCAACAAGGATTTATGGAACACATTATGGATTTTAAATGTGACAAGAAGAGCCAAACGAAAAGAGACCGGATTAATAATCTCCAAAATCTTGTAAGGTCCAATAAATCTAGGCTTAAACTTAGGAGAAGCCACCTTCATAGCAATATTTTTTGATGATAACCACACCATATCACCAACCTTAAACTGGGGACCAATGGTCCTATGTCGGTTGGAAAACCGCTGGGCCTTTTCCTGGGAGAGAGATAACTTATCCACCACTTGGTCCCAGATCTGGTGCATTCTCTCCACCACAGTGTCAACACCTGGGCAGGCAGAGGGCTCCACCTGCCCTGAAGAAAATCGAGGATGAAACCCAAAGTTACAAAAAAAAAGGTGACATCAAAGTGGCAGAACTAGCTCTATTATTTAAAGCAAATTCGGCCAAGGGCAAAAATGAAACCCAATCATCCTGATCGGCAGAAATAAAACATCTCAAATATGACTCCAAGGTCTGGTTTGTTCTCTCTGTCTGCCCATTTGTCTGAGGGTGAAAAGCAGAGGAGAAGGACAACTGAATTCCCAGCTTGGAACAGAAAGTTCTCCAAAATCTAGACACAAACTGGACTCCTCTGTCAGATACAATGTTCTCAGGAATCCCGTGCAAGCGAACCACCTGTTGTAAAAACAGGGGCACCAATTCAGAGGAAGACGGCAACTTAGGGAGTGGTACAAGATGAACCATCTTAGAAAACCTATCACAAATCACCCAAATAACAGTCATCCTTTGAGAGACAGGCATATCAGAGATGAAATCCATTGAAATATGGGTCCATGGCCTCTTGGGGACAGGCAAAGGTATCAACAACCCACTAGAGCGAGATCACGATTTAGACCGGGAGCACGTCCCACAGGACTGCACAAAATTCCTGACATCACGAGACAAGGAGGGCCACCAAAAAAGACCGACTCACCAGATCTCTAGTACCAAAAATACCTGGATGACCAGCCAAAGCAGAGCAATGAACTTCAGACATCACTCTCTTCTTCCACTGGTCAGGAACATACAACTTTCCACTGGGACAACGCTCAGGTTTGTCCTCCTGGAACTTTTCCAGAGCACGTCTCAAATCGGGCGAGATGGCAGAAAGAACTACCCCTTCGCCTAAGATGGTAGCAGGCTTGGTCACCACAGGAGAATCAGCAAAGAAGCTCCTAGAGAGGGCGTCAGCCTTGACATTCTTAGTTCCAGGAAGAAAAGAAACCACAAAATCAAAACGTGTAAAAAACAAGGCCCACCTAGCCTGTCTAGGGTTCAAGCGCTTAGCCGACTCTAGGTAAATCAAATTCTTGTGGTCAGTGAGGACCACGACTTGATGCTTAGCTCCCTCCAACCAATGTCTCCACTCCTCAAATGCCCATTTCATGGCTAACAGTTCCCGATTCCCCACATCATAGTTACGTTCACATGGAGAGAGCTTTCGGGAAAAGAAAGCACAGGGATTCATTTTAGATGTTACAGGATCATTTTGGGACAAAACAGCTCCTGCACCAATCTCAGAAGCATCCACCTCTACCTGGAACGGAAGTGAGACATCAGGTTGCCGCAAAACCGGGGCGGAGGTGAATCTTCGCTTCAGCTCCTGAAAGGAAGAAACAGCCTCCGGAGACCAATTTAACACATCAGCACCCTTCTTAGTCAAATCAGTCAATGGCTTGGCAATACTAGAAAATTTTGCTATAAATTTCAGATAAAAATTAGCAAAACCCAAAAACTTCTGGAGGGCCTTCAAAGAAGTGGGCTGAACCCAATCGTAAATGGCCTGTACCTTGGCCGGGTCCATTTCAATAGTTGACGGGGACAAAATAAATCCCAAAAAAGAAATCCTCTGTACTCCAAAAAGGCATTTAGATCCTTTGACATACAGGGAATTCTCCCTCAAGATCCGGAACACAGTCCGAATATGTTCCACATGAGAATCCCAATCCTTGGAGAAGATCAAAATATCATCCAGATAGATAATCAAAAATTTATCGACAAAATCTCGGAAAATATCGTTCATGAAGCACTGGAAGACAGAAGGGGCATTAGTGAGCCCAAAAGGCATCACCAGGTACTCAAAATGTCCCTCCGGAGTATTAAACGCCGTCTTCCATTCATCCCCATGCTTAATGCGAATAAGATTATACGCCCCCCTGAGGTCAAGCTTGGTAAACCAGCAAGCACCTCTGGAGAATAGATCAGAAATCAGGGGTAACGGATACTGATATTTAACAGTAATTTTGTTGAGAGCACGATAATCAACACAAGGTCTTAATGATCCATCCTTTTTGGCTACAAAAAAAAAACCGGCACCTAAGGGTGACGAGGATGGTCTAATATGACCCTTCTCCAATGCCTCCTTAATATAGGATCGCATAGCCTCGTGCTGGGGTACAGATAAATTGAAGAGCCGACCCTTGGGAAATTTACACCCCGGGCTCAGTTCAATTGCACAGTCATAACTCCTATGAGGAGGCAGAGACGCAGACTCATTCTCACTAAATACATCATAAAAGTCCGCCAAATAATCAGGAACATCATGCGACTGAGGAGAGGTGGAAAACACCGGAGCCTCACTAAAGGCACACAGACAACCCCAACTCACCACAGACACAGATTTCCAATCCAAAACTGGATTATGAATTTGTAACCAGGGAAACCCCAGAACAATAGTATCATGCAGATTATGTAACACCAAAAACCTGCAATTTTCTTGATGGTCTGGGGCGACCCGCATTACCACCTGGGTCCAAAACTGAGGTTTATTTTTAGCCAAAGGAGTAGCATCAATCCCCCTCAAAGGGATAGGCGTCTGCAGAGGTGTCATCGGAAATCCACAACGTTTAGCAAAATCCAAGTCCATTAGGTTTAGAGCTGCTCCAGAATCCACAAAAGCCTTGGCGGAAAATGTGGACAGGGAGCAGATCAGAGTAATAGCCAGAAGAAACTTAGGTTGAACACCACCAACAGAAAACGTGTGTGCAAGGCGTTTCTCGCGTTTAGGACAGACAGAAATAATATGCGAGGCATCTCCACAGAAAAAACACAACTTATTACGCCTTCTGAACTCCTGACGCTGCTCTCTGGAAAAAACTCTATCACATTGCATAGGTTCAGACATCTGTTCAACAGGTGGCAACACCTCTCGTGCAGCTCTGCGTTCGCGCAAACGCCGATCAACCTGAATGGCTAAAGACATAGAATCGTCAAGACCAGAGGGAACAGGAAATCCCACCATAGTATCTTTTACGGCTTCTGACAACCCCTTCCGAAAGAGAGCAGCCAAGGCATTATCATTCCAGGTAGTAAGTACTGCCCACTTTCGGAATTTTTGACAGTACAATTCTGCAGAATCATGACCCTGGTTCAATGCCAGCAGGGTCTTTTCAGCCTGATCAATGGCATTAGGTTCGTCATTCAACAACCCCAAGGCCTGAAAAAATGCGTTCACATTAGTCAGAATAGGATCATCTGGTTTCAAAGAAAACGCCCATTCCTGGGGATCGCCACGCAGCAAAGAGATGACAATTTTAACCTGCTGCGTGGAGCTCCCTGACGAGTTAGGCTTCAAGGCAAAAAATAATTTACAATTATTTTTGAAATTCAAAAATTTAGACCTATCCCCAAAAAATACATCAGGTGTAGGAATCTTTGGTTCAGCAGCATGTGAAATGAGCAAGGTAGGTGGAAATTCCCCGCACTTCCGCAGCGAGCTGCTCCACACGATCAGACAATTGCTTTATCTCCATTGAGAGAAAAAAAATATTCCCCCTACGGCCTCAGAGATATAGAGGAAAAAATATACACACCTTTTTTTTTTCTTTTTTTTTTTATACAATTCTTTCCTGCAATTGAGTATCCTAGGATCTGCGGTATGGCGGGTGATTCTGCTATGATTGAGTCACCGTAGGAGGCAAAAATAGAAATGCTAGCTAAGTCCAGAAAACCAGAGAAGTTGGCAGCTATCGGATTGCAGACTCCTGAACCTATCAACACAACTAGCAGTAGCCGTGGGGGGCTCCTACGATGCCCTAGGCCCCTCGATCACAGCCAGAGGACTACATAGCCTAAAGACAGAAAGGGAAATCTAAACTGCCCCAGAGCAGACCCCAAAGCAAAAGGCAGCCCCCAAGATATAATGACGGTGAAGCAAGAAGAAAGAACAAAACACAGACAGAAAGATAGACTGAGCAAAGATGGGGCCCCAGCTAGCTTAGATAGGAAAGGACAGGAAGGCTGCTGTCTGCAATCCGTGAAAAACCCTATGAAAATAAGAGCCAACAACTGACAGTAAAAAAGGCCCTGAAGACGCTAGGCTTCAAAAAAGCTATGTCAGTACTCAGGAATATTCTGAAGACAGAGCAACAGGCAAAAGGAGATTCAGCTCACCCCAGCAGGGAATGGCAGAATCCAGAAAAGCAAGGAAAACAAAACACTAATGCAAAAAGGCAAAGCAGAAATCTTAGCTTTAGATGAGCAGGAATCAGACTGGTTTCCTAGAAGTCCACAGAGAAATCACCCGCAGGCCAGAAGGGCGTCGGCAGCCTTATATCCAGTCATTAACTCCACTCAGCCAGTCATCATCATCAGCCCCAGGTGTTTGACAATCAGGCTCACTACCTTTCTTCACCAGAAGAGGGAGTTCCTCGGGCCTCAGTGGTGAAGGGGAAAATGAACTCACAACAAAAGAAGCTGTCAGAGCTGCACTGACAGAAAGACTTGCTGATCATGCACTGTGCATGATCAGCACTGTGCATGATCAGCAATTTTGCTAGGTCTGGTGACCTGGATGTTGTCATGACAACATCGGGTTACCATGGCAACGATCAGGACCTCGCGTCACGCCGCAGAGTCTGAAATCCAATTGCAGAGGGGCTGTGAGCCCTGTGCCGGCCTCCGGAATGATGCGATCATGTGCGATCTCAGCATTTCGGAGGTTAAAGTGCCGGGAGCTGTCTGTGGCCACTCCTGGCACCTAGTGCAAGATGTCAGCTGTCAGAATCAGCTGACACCAGGTGGTGATCGCCCGTGCACCCCCCCAATGCACGCGGCCGATCGCAATGACATAACATTTTGTACCTGGTCAGATAGGCCCAGGTCACTTGGAATATTACGTCAGACGTCAGAAAGGGTTTAAGCCTTCTAACATCACAACAAAAAAGATATGTTTAAGAAATTATGCTGACATTAAGCCCTTAAGGACCAAGCTACTTTGTAGGTTAATGATCAGGCCTTAATTTTGAAATCGGACCACAGTCACTTTATGTGGTTATAACTCTGGAACGCTTCAACAGATCCCCCTGATTGTTTCGTGTGACATATTGTTCTTCATGATAGTGGCAAAATTTCTTTGATATGACTTGTGTTTATTTATGAAAATAATGGAAATTTGCAAAAATTTTGAAAATTTTGCAATTTCCAAAATGTTAGTTTTTGTACCCTTAAATCAGAGAGTGATGTCACACAAAATAGTTCATAAATAGCATTTCCCATATGTCAACTTTACATCGTCACAATTTTGAATAAATAGTTTTTTTTGTTAGGATGTTATAAGGGTTAAAAGTTGACCAGCGATTTCTCATTTTTCCAACAAAATTTACAAAACCATTTTTTTAGGGACCCTCTCACATTTGAAGTGAGTTTGGAGAGTCAATATAACAGAAAATACCCAAAAGTGACACCCCTAATACTAAAAACTGCACCCCTCAAGGTGTTCAGAACCACATTCAAGAAGTTTATTAACCCTTTAGGCACTTCACAAGAATTGAAGCAATGTGGTAGGAAAAAATTAATATTTAACTTTTTTTCCAAAAAATTTTACTTCGGACACAATTTTTTTTATTTTGTCAAGGATATCAGGAGAAAATTAACCACAATATTTGTTGTGCAATTTCTCCTCAGTACACCGATACCCCGTGTGTGGAGGAAGACCAATCTTTAGGCGCACGGCAGTGCTCAGAAAGGAAGACGCATCATTTGAGGTTTTGAATGTCAAATTGGCTGGAATCAAGAGCGGACACCATGTCGCATTTGGAGAACCCCTGATGTACCTAAACAGTGGAAACCCCCCATAATTTACACCATTTTGGAAAGTAGACCCCCTAAGGAACTTAACAAGATGTGTGCACTGCTGAGCACTTTGAACCTCCAAGTGCTTCACAGAAGTTTATAATGTAGAGCCGTAAAATTAAAAAAATTTTGTTTGTTTTCCAAAAAATTATCTTTTTACCCCCAATTTTTATTTTCCCAAGGGTAACAGGACCCCAAAAGATATTGTGCAATTTGTCCTGAGTACGCTGATACCCCATATGTGGGGGCAAATCACTGTTTGGGTGCATGGCAGAGCTCAGAAGGGAAGGCGCGCCATTTGACTTTTTTGGCAGGAATTGAGATCGGATGCCATGTCGCGTTTGGAGAGCCCCTGATGTGCCTAAACAGTGGAAATCCCCCACAAATGACCCCATTTTGGAAACGAGATCCCCCCAAGGAACTTATCTAGATGTGTGTGTGTGGTGAGCACTTTGAACCCCCAAGGGCTTCACAGAAGTTTCTAACGTAGAGCCGTAAAATAAAAAAATCATATTTTTTTTCCAAAAAATGAACTTTTTGCTCCCAAATTTTTATTTTCGCAAGGGTAAAAGGAGAAATAGGACTTCAAATGTTGTTGTGCAATTTGTCCTGAGTATGCTGATACCCCATATGTTTGGTGGAACCACTGTTTGGGCGCATGGCAGAGCTTGGAAGGGAAGGAGTGCCGTTTTGGAATGCAGACTTTGATGGAATGGTCTGCGGGCATCATATTGCATTTGCAGAGCCCCTGATGTACCTAAACAGTAGAAACCCCCTACAAGTGACCCCATTTTGGAAACTAGATCCCCCAAGGAGCTTATCTAGATGTGTGGTGAGCACTTTGAACCCCCAAGTGCTTCACAGAAGTTTATAAAGTAGAGACTTGAAAATAAAAAAATCATATTTTTTCCACAAAAATGATCTTTTTGCCCACAAATTTTTATTTTCTCAAGGGTAATAGGAGAAATAGGACCCCAAATGTTGTTGTGCAATTTATCCTGAGTACGCTGATACCTCATATGTGGGCGTAAACCACTGTAATCACCTTACTGCGATCTTTTGGAGGCCGAATGAACAAATCCACAAAAGGTGAAGAATTGGTTTTATTTTTTACGCCATTCCTCATGCGGTATTAGTGATTAGGCGACTTTATTGTTCGGGTTGGTGTGATTACAGAGATGCCAGATTAATATCCTTTTTTCATGTTTAGCTTCTGACACACATGAAGGCTGTGTTCACATGTAGCGTTTTTTTCGCGAATTTGCCCAAAAATCCACTGGAAAAAACGCTTAAAATAAGCTTCCCATTTATTTCTATGCATTTTGCACTTTTTGTGCATATTGATGCATTTTTTACTGCGAAAAAAACGCTTTGGGGTAAAAAACACAGCATGTTCATTAATTTCGCAGAAAATTCCGCGCTTTTAGCTATTTTCTATGGGTCTGGAAACGCGCGGAAAAAAACGCATAAAAACGCACGTTTTTTGCGCCAAAAAAAGTGCGGAAAAAAACGCGTGTTTTCTGGGAAGGGAGTCCGGTTTTATGCAGAAATTTCTGCATACGTGTGCACATAGCCTAAAAGACGCTTTTTTTTGTAAGAATTTCTTGCAAGAAGTTTTTGCATCGCCGTATTTTGAGAGCTATAATTTTTCCATATTTTGGCCGACAGAGTCATGTGATGGTTTGTTTTTTGCAGGACGAGCTGACATTTTTATTGGTACCATTTTCGGGCATATGACATTTTTTGACCGCTTTCTATTCCGATTTTTGTGGAGGCAGAATCAACAAAAAACAGCAATTCAGGAATTGCTTTTTTTTTTCTCCGTTCAGCATGTGGTAAAATTGATAAAGCAGCTTTATTCTTCGGGTCACTAAGATTACAGCGATACCTCATTTATATAGTTTTTTTATGTTTTGGTGTTTTTACACAATAAAAACTTTTATAGAAAAAGTAATTATTTTTGCATCACTTTATTCTGAGAGCTATAACTTTTTTATTTTTCCACTGATGGAGCTGTATGGCGGCTCGTTTTTTGTGGGCAAGATAGTGCATTCAGTGATACTATTTCCGCTTGGAAAAAGTATAATTTGCTAGTTTTTTGTGTTTTTTTTATGTCGTTCACTGAAGGGGTTAACTAGGGTGACACTTTTATAGATGGGATTTTTATGGACCATACCAAAAGTGTACTTTTTTTTTTTATTTTATTTTTCGTACATAAAAATGTGTATTTATAAGGGGATTTCTTAATTATTTTTATTATCTTTTTTTTACATATTTTTTTTTTTACATTTTTACCTAGCACCTTTTATGGGACTTTCACTTTTTTCACTTAAGTTGATGGTATAATACACTGCTCAAAAAAATAAAAGGAACACTTAAACAACAGAATATAACTTCAAGTAAATCTAACTTCTGTGAAATCAAACTGTCCATTTAGGAAGCAACACTGATTGACAATCAATTTCACATGCGGTTATGCAAATGGAATAGACAACAGATGGAAATTATTGGCAATTATCAAGACACGCTCAATAAAGGAGTGGTTCTGCAGGTGGGGACCACAGACCACATCTCAGTACCAATGCTTTCTGGGTGATGTTTTTGTCACTTTTGAATGTTGGTTGTGCTTTCACACTCATGGTAGCATGAGACAGACTCTACAACCCACACACGTGGCTCCGGTAGTGCAGCTCATCCAGGATGACACATCAATGCGAGCTGTTGCAAGAAGGTTTTCTGTGTCTGTCAGCGTAGTGTTCAGAGGCTGGAGGCGCTACCAGGAGATAGGCCAGTACACTAAGAGATGTGGAGGGGGCCGTATGAGGGCAACAACCCAGCAGCAGGAACGCTACCTCCGCCTTTGTGCAAGGAGGAACAGGAGGAGCACTGCCAGAGCCCTGCAAAATGACCTCCAGCAGGCCACAAATGTGCATGTGTCTGCACAAACAGTTAGAAATCGACTCCATGAGGATGGTCTGGGGGCCCGACATCCACAGATGGGGGTTGTGCTCACAGCCCAACACTGTGCAGAATGCTTGGCATTTGCCACATAACACCAGGATTGGCAAATTTGCCACTGGCGCCCTGTGCTCTTCGCAGATGATAGCAGGTTCACACTGAGCACATGTCACTGAAGTGACAGAGTCTGGAGATGCTGCGGAGAGCAATCTGCTGCCTGCAACATCCTTCAGCATGACCGGTTTGGCAGTGAGTCAGTAATGGTGAGGGGTGGCATTTCTTTGGAGGGCCGCACAGCCCTCCATGTGCTTGCCAGAGGTAGCCTGACTGTCATTAGGTACCGAGATGAGATCCTCAAACCCTTTGTGAGACCAATGCTGGTGCGGCTGGCCATGGGTTCCTCCTAATGCAGGACAATGCCAAACCTCACGTGGCTGGAGTGTGTCAGCAGTTCCTGCAAGATGAAGGCATTAAAGCTATGGACTGGCCTGCCCATTCCCCAGATCTGAATCCGATTGAGTACATCTGGGACATCATGTCTCGCTCCATCCACCAATGTCACGTTGCACCACAGACTTCCAGGAGTTGGCGGATGCTTTAGTCCAGGTTTGGGAGGAGATCCCTCAGGCGACCATCCACCGCCTCATCAGGAGCATGCCCAGGTGTTGTAGGGAGGTCATACAGGCATGTGGAGGCCACACACACTACTGAGCATAATTTCCTTGTCTTGAGGCATTTCCACTGAAGCTGGATCAGCCTGTAATTTGATTTTCCACTTTGATTATCCTTCCAAATTCAGACCTCCATGGGATATTAGTTTTGATTTACAGTGATCATTTTTATGTGTTCTTGTTCTCAGCGCATGCCACTATGTAATGAATAAAGATTTGCAGCTGCATTATTTCATTCAGTGATATCTACGATGTGGTATCTTAGTGTTCCCTTTATTTTTTGAGCAGTGTACATTGCAATGCTCCAGGAATGCTCCGGGAAATGACATCCTGGCATGACGGACTGTGTCCGTCCTTGCACATTAAGGGGTTATGTAGACATGTGGTGAATATTATTTATTAATTATTTTGTGCGGTATGACTATTTTTCTTTTGAAACCATAAAAGTTCAAAAATTGTGACGTTTTCAACCTTTTTGTCAAATTTTTTATATTTTCATAAAATAATACAAATCATATCCACCTAAATTTACTACTATCATGAAGTACAATGTGGCATGAAAAAGCATTCTCATATACTCGCCTTCCGCCGTCTTCTTCGGTTTCCCCGCTGCTCCAGTCTCCTGCAAAAAGTGACTTGCCAGTGTGCTCCAGTGTCTGCTGGAGCTCACTGGAGCATTTTTTTTCTATAAAAGTCTATGACAGCCTTGTTCTGGCTATCAAAGACTTGAATTCAGAGCTTCTGAGCCCAGCTTCTGACTTCTGGCCAAGTATGTGTTTTCAAAACTTATTACCCTACCGTGATGGCTTTGGGAAGTATGTAGAATAGGGGACAAAGTGGAATGCACCATTCATGAACAAAATGTTTCTAGCATATCTAGTGTCATGTTGTTGGGTGTCGATTGACCAGGGACTTCTGCCCTGTCCCTAATGCTGGGGGCGCCCTAGTCTGCCCTGGTCCCTGATTACTTCTGATGAGGCCACATACCTTTCCTTAGCTCCCGAATCCGCCCTCGGTCTGTACCCTTCCCCCACACAGGGAAGAGCGGAGTAGTAGGTTACCATAATACACCAACCAGACTAACAAGGTAATATGAATAGGGGAAATGAAAAATACCAAACATACAAATATATACACACAAATAACAGAGGGATGCATTGGGGAGTAGATAATGGGGTCAAACCAAAGTAGGAGAAGAAATAGGATTATCACACACTCTAAACCTTGCGAAAGTCACAGATAAACTCTAGACCAAACTCTAGACTCTATTCTTAATACATCCCAGCCTTTTTTGTTGCTGCATCACACTGTTGACTCATGTGCAGTCTGTGTTTTGTTAGTATACCCAAGTCTTTCTCCCATTCTGTAGATATTATTTTAGTTTTTCTTGACCAGATGTAGAATCATGCAATTCTCCCTGTTAAATATCATTCTTTTAGTCGCTGCCCATTGTTCAAGATTACCTAGATTCTTCTGAATCCTTTCTCTGTCTTCTTTAAGTGTTAGCTATCCCTCCTAGCTTTGCATCATCTGAAAATTTGATAAGTTACTTTCAGTTCAGTTCTAGACCATTTCTAAAAATGTTGAACAACACTGGGGCCAGGACAGAGCCTTGTGGTACCCCACTTGAAACACGCTTCCAATTGGATGTGCAACCATTTATTACCACTCTTTGACTATGATCACTGAGCCAGTTAGGAATCCAGCTAACCATAGCCTTGTCAAGCCCATACTTTTGTCATTTTTTCAATAAGGATAGCATGAGATACTTTATCAAATGCTTTTATAAAGTTGAGATAATCTATATTTACCTCATTTCCCTGATTCACCCAGTCAGTGATTTCATCATACAAGAAAACTAGATTAGTCTGGCATGACTTGTTTGCTACAAACCCATGCTGACTCTAGCTAATTATTGTATTATTATCCAAGTACTTAAATACATGCTTTTTAATAATTTGTTCAAAGATATTTCCTGGTATAAAGTACTGCTCACTGGCCTGTAATTTCCTGAATCCATTTTCTTAACTTTTTTGAAGATAGGGACTAGAGAATAGTGAATATTCATCGATTATATCCGAATGCCATTATAATTAATGGGAAACAAAAACAAACGCATACACAATACAAATGCCGGTGACCATTCTCTGCTCATTCTTCTTGACCTATCTGCAGCTTTCGATACTGTTGACCACCATCTCCTACTCTCTAGGCTCCAGTCACTAGGCATTAAGGACACTGCTCTCTCCTGGGTCTCTTCCTATCTCTGTGACCTCTCCTTCAGTGTTTTGTTCCCTGACTCCATGTCATCTCCTCTTCCTCTTGCAGTTGGGGTACCTCAGGGCTCAGTCCTTGGCCCCCTTCTTTTCTCTCTCTACACGGCCCCAATTGGACAGACCATCAGCAGATTTGGCTTTCAGTACCATCTTTATGCTGATGACACACAACTATATACGTCTTCCCCCGACCTTACCCCCGCTGTACTACAGAACGCCAGTGACTGTCTGTCCGCAGTCTCCAACATCATGTCCGCTCTCTATCTGAAACTCAATCTCTCCAAAACTGGACTTCTTCTGCTCCCGCCGTCTACTAACCTCCCTAAATCTGACATTTCCCTCTCCGGGAGTGGTACCACAATAACACCCCGGCAGCAGGCGGGCTGTCTGGGTGTTATGTTTGACACCAATCTCTCCTTCACATCCCATATACAATCTCTTGACCGCTCTTGCCGCTTACACCTATAGAACATCTCTAGAATCCGCCCTTTTCTCACCATGGAAACAACAAAAACCCTCACTGTAGCATTGATCCACTCCTGCCTGGATTACTGCAACGCTCTATTAATTGGCCTCCCCGGCACTCGACTATCCCCTCTCCAGTCCATACTCAATGCAGCAGCCAGGGTCATCTATCTGACTAATCGGTACTCGGACGCGTCCGCTCTGCGCCAATCCTTACATTGGCTGCCCATTCATTATAGGATCCAATTCAAAGTACTTGTTCTCACCCACAAAGCTCTCCACAGTGCAGCAGCCCCCTACATCTCCTCCCTCATTTCTGTCCATCGGCCTAACCGACCGCTGCGCTCTGCAAACTACATTCGACTAACCTCTGCACTAATCCGTACCTCCCACTCCCGACTCCAAGACTTCTCCCGTGCTGCTCCTATCCTCTGGAATGCTCTACCCCAAGACATCAGGACTATCCACAATTTGCACAGTTTTATGCGCTCCCTCAAAACACATTTGTTCAGAGCGGCCTATCACGTTCACTAATCAAAGTCATTCTACAGTATGTGTAAGTGTGCATGTGTAGCCCATTCACTATCTCCATCCATCCCTCACTCCCTCAAGATGGCTGGACCTTCATTGTAAATACACCATTGTAAATACACACCTGTACTTTGTATCTCCCTCACCTCATTGTAGATTGTAAGCTCTCACGAGCAAGGTCATCTTATTTTGCTTTAATTATTGTATTGTTAACGTTGTTAGTTATGACTTGTGTTTTGAAACTGTTAAACTGTAAAGCGCTGCGGAATATGTTGGCGCCATATAAATAAAGATTATTATTATTATTATTATTATTATTATTCCCATGCTGTGTGACAGAGTGGGAAACACTGCCGTGGCGGTTATCATCCACAGTACCGCCAGTAGATCATTATCGCTGTCAGAGAGCTGCGGGGTCACGCTGTCAGATGTCAAATGTTGGCATGACCCAGCAGATATACTGTGAAATGCTTACCACAGGTCAGCAGGCACTGGCTGATGAAAGACTTTTCCTCCCATCAGGCTATGTCTACTGTCACAGATACCAGTGACAGCATGTGCTGCTGATGGGAGAAGTAGTTTCCAGTCTGCCGGCACCTGTGCACAAACTTAAAAAAACACCGTTACCGCTGTCAGAACGCTGCATGATCACGCTGTCAGATGTCGTCATGACCCTGCAAAGATAATGTGACACACAGTAAAAAGCTTCCTGCAGGTCAGCAGGTGGCGGCTGATGAGAGATTACTCCCATGGGAGGAGAACCATGTATACAGGATGGGAGGGTGGGAGCAGAGCCATGTTTACAGGATGGGACAGGGGAGCAATGTATACAGGATGGGAGGGTGGGAGCACAGCCATGTATACAGGATGGGAGGGTGGGAGCAGAGCCATGTTTACAGGATGGGACAGGGGAGCCATGTATACAGGATGGGAGGGTGGGAGCGGAGCCATCTATACAGGATGGGAGGTTGGGAGCAGAGCCATGTATACAGGATGGGAGAAGAGGAGCAGAGCCATGCATACAGAATAGGAGAGTGGGAGCAGAGCCATGCATACAGGATGGGAGAGTGGGAGCAGAGCCATGTATACAAGGGAGGGAGAGTGGGAGCAGAGCCATATATACTAGGGAGGGACAGTGGGAGCAGAGCCATATATACAAGGGAGGGAGAGTGGAAACAGAACCATATATACAATGGAGGGAGAGTGGAAGCAGAGTCATATATACAAGGGAGGGAGGGTGGGAGCGGAGCCATGCATACAGGATGGTACAGGGGAGCCTTGCATACAGGATGGGACAGGGGAGCCATGTATACAGGATGGGAGGGTGGGAGCAGAGCCATGTATGCGGGATGGGAGGGTGGGAGCGGAGTCATGTATACAGGATGGGACAGGGGATCCATGTATACAGGATGAGAGAGTGGAAGCAGAGCTATGTATACAGGATGGGAGAGTGGGAGCAGAGCCATGTATACAGGATGGGACAGGGGAGCCATGTATACAGGATGGGAGGGTGGGAGCACAGCCATGTATACAGGATGGGAGGGTGGGAGTGGAGCCATGTATACAGGATGGGAGGGTGGGAGCACAGCCATGTATACAGGATGGGAGGGTAGGAGCGGAGCCATGTATACATGATGGGAGGTTGGGAGCGGAGCCATGTATACAGGATAGGAGAGTAGGAGCAGAGCCATGTACACAGGATGGGAGAGTGGGAGCAGAGCCATGCATACAGGATGGGAGAGTGGGAGCAGAGCCATGTATACAGGATGGGAGAGTGGGAGCAGAGCCATGTATACAGGATGGGAGAGTGGCAGCAGAGCCATGTATACAGGATGGGAGAGTGGGAGCAGAGCCATGTATAAAGTACAGGATGGGAGGGTGGGAGCGGAGCCATGTATACAAGGATGGGAGCAGAGACATGTATACAGGATGGGAGAGTGGGAGCGGAACCATGTATACAAGGATGGGAAGATGGGAGCAAAGACATGTATACAGGATGGGAGAGTAGGAGCAGAGCCATGTATACAGGATGGGAGGGTGGGAGCGGAGCCATGTATACAAGGATGGGAGCAGAGCCATGTATACAGGATGGGAGAGTGGGAGCAGAGCCATGCATACAGGATGGGAGAGTGGGAGCGGAGCCATGCATACAAGGATGGGAGGATGGGAGCAGAGCCATGTATACAAGGATGGTGACAAGGGAGCCATGCATACAACAGGGGGAGCCACACAGAGCTGGACAGGACAGGGGGAACCACACATATATTTTCTGATGATTAGAAAATAATCAGCATGTACAGTACTCCAGTACAATTTTTCTTAAGTGCTCAATGCTCCATTTCCTTGTAGGTTCCAATCATCATTAGCAGTGACGGTCATCAGCAGAAGTAGCCCAGTGCTCCCACTGAAACAGAGAAACAGGCCAGGTGCTCCCACTCATTCAAAACCTATGGTGAGTTAAGTCACATTATAAATGTTATAATTAAATAAGTATGCACTGCTAAACTACAACCTCGTCCATAGCCCTGCCCCCTTATGACCAAAGCCCCGCCCCTGTCACACCTCCTTCCCCGATCTGCCGGGCCATAGAAGAATGGTCTTGCTTGATGCCGATCCCTGGTGCAAAAAAGGTTGGGGACCACTGGTGTAGGGGATCCGAGGCCCCGGCGGAAAAAAATGTACACTATGATTTCGCAGCCTAGGCTGCATTTCTGTGCCTGCTGTGCGGAGTGAAGCACATATTGGGCCTGCCTCCCTGCCTGCAGCCAGTCACAGAGTGTATTGCTTCAGACTAGTTCAGTCCCGCCTCTTCCCTGAGCCCTCGCTGTCTATTAGCTCTCTGCAGAGCTGCCTGCCACATGGACCTCTGGGAAATGTAGTTCCTGGAGGGGTGTGTCTTTGAGGGGGTGTGTCTTTGAAGGGGCCCCGTTTAAAAGTTTGCTATGGGGCCCAATCAGTTCTAGTTACGCCCCTGCCCAGTAGTGAATACCACAACTGACAGCTTTGTAGATCACTGGCACTGTTGACAGGTTTCTCCAATTCAGATTTATAGCTTTACATTATATTGGAACATACATCGTAAACTAACAGCAGAGCTGGGAAAACCCTGCAGAGCACTCTAATATATCATCAGGGTATGTAATACACCAAGGCATAGTGATTATCTACAAAATATAATACATCAATGGGGTGTCTTTAAATACAGTATGTAATCTGATTCATAATGAGTCTGATTAAAAATTCTCATATACCATCAGGGTGTTTTTTAATTCTTCAGTACTATTAAAGGGTATTTACTAGTGATGATCGAATAGTGAAATATTCCGATTCGGGAAAATCGGCGCACATAATTTCTAATATCCATGTATTCGTACCGAATGACGAATCAAATTCAAGTCAATGGGAAAGCAAAATATTTTTCTGCTGGACCCAAAAAAACAGATCTGATGGCATGGGAAAAAAGCTGAAATTGATGGGAAAGAGCTAAAACACAATGGGAAAAACACGAGGAAGATGCCTGACTCACATATAGTATCTGGGAATAATGTTGTCAGACTGTTGCGCCAGTTTTATGGATTTTTAAAAACATTATTTCCTTCATAATTACATGTATATAAAGCAAAAAAAAAATAATATACCTCTCCTTTAGCATATGTTCACATGAAACGGTTTGTTTTTCCTTTAACCTGGTTGTACAGCGTTTTCTCCACCACTATCCTGGCCTGGGTGAGCTGCTCCAGAAAGCTAATAAGTTGTGTGCTCATTTCCGCCATTTGCAGCCCTCGGGTCATCGACTTGCATGAATACAGTGGGTCTTTGTTAATGCCAGTTAAATGGAACCTGTCACCAGTTTTTGAGCCTATGAACAAATGCCACCACCTTTAACTGTTCCTGTGCTGCATTCCACAAACGTGTCTGTCAGCTACTGACTCTTCCTTTATGCCCCTAAAAATGCCATTTGATCTGCTCGTGTGCTGTATGTAAATAAGAGTGGTCCGGTCTAATGGGTGTCTTTGCTGTGGCGTCCTCCTGCTTTGATTGATGTGAGCCACATAATGAACTATGCTCTGCCCTACTGTGAGCAGAGCATTAAACAGCACTGTGCAAATGCATTGCAACGTTATTTGAATGAGGCTACTGCACAGGCGCGAGATCTCGGTTCGCCATTCACATCAATCACAACTATGCGCTTGCACATTGCTATTTTATGCTCTGTTCAGAGTAGGGCAGAGCAGAGTGCTCCTGTGTGGTCCTGTGAAGCTCTATGCTTGCTATGTGGATAACGCATCATATCAATCAAAACAGCAGGACATGATTAGGAGCAGAGAAGAGGGACAGACGTCGCAGCAAGGATGCCCATCGGACCGGACCACTCTTATTTACGTACAGCGCGAGAGCATATCAAATGGTATTTTTGGGGGCATACAGGGGGAGTCAGACACGTTTGTGGAATGCAGCACAGGAGCAGTTAAAGGTGATGGCATTTGTTCTAGGCTCAAAAACTGGTTGATAGGTTCCCTTTCACAGGTTGATATGCGATGTGCCAACACGGTGGAATTCCACTTTGCACATGTTGCAGTGACTGTGGCAGCAGCAATGAGCCCTGACACAGTATATCATGTTGAATAGCCTGGGTCAACGCAGTACGGATGTGCCGAATAACACGTTTGCAGAGTGGGCACAGGTTAAGGTTTTGGAATGGCTACGAAGATGGTTAGCGCTGACGACGCCATCAACAACAATACTATTCCAGTCATCTATATGATGGAGCAGACTTTGAATAGCCCGTGGAAGAAAGCAGAGGAGGGTGGGGAAGGAATAACATTGTCTCTAAGTTGAAGACTGTCGCCACACAAGCGGGTGCCAAGGGAGGGTGGATTACTGTGATCAAGGGGAGCTGGAGATGCCGTTATCGAAGGTACAAGATCCAAGGAACAAATGGAGGAGGAAGAGATAATGGAAGAACAACTGTCAGATTGCGAGGATAAGGCCGGGGTCACACTGGCGAGGAATACGGCCGAGTGAGAGGCGCTAAAAGCACGCATTAGACACGGACAAATGATTCTCTATGGGGTCCCTCACACCAGCCATATATTTCTCATCCATATTCTACGGTCCATGCCAATCGCAGCATGCTGCAATTGTCAGCGTACTACGGCCGTAGTACGCCAATGCAAGTCTATGGGTGCGCAAAAAATACGGATTACACACGGACCACACATGTGACTTGCGAGAAATACGCACCCGGTGTCTTTTAGCAAAGCCGGAAATTCAGTGCACTATACAGTAAACTCACACTGACAGGTTTAATAAAGAAACAAAAGAATAGATATATACACATAGAATACATATACTGTATATATATATGCATTCTATGTGTCTATATCTATTCTTCGGTTTCTGTTAGAAACCCTGTCATAGGGCTCCATTATATGTCCATTTTGCAAGCCTGTGAGAAAATATCGCCATACGGATGCCATACGGATTACATACGGATGCTTACATGCGCAAAATACGCGACCACACCTTGATTACGGATGACATATGGAGCAATGTTTAGGGGCCATTGATCCGTATTATGCATGTAAAATACTGACCATATTTTGCGTCGGTTAGTGTGACCCCTAATCCTCCCCTCTCTGTTGTTCATGGTTGGTGGGAGGTGAAGGAGGAAACGAGCCTCATTGTTACCCAGCCACCAACATAGCATGGGCTTGGACCTCATGGTAGAGCCCGACATAAGAGTGCTTTCTTGCTGCACTATCTGGAACATGATCCCCATATAGTTATGATTAGGAATAATGCTGACTATTGGGTTGCAACTCTGTTAGATCCACGTTACAAAACCAAATTTTGGCAGATGCTTTCCATCCTTTAACCCCTTATAATAATAATAATAATCTTTATTTTTATATAGCGCTAACATATTCCGCAGCGCTTTACAGTTTGCACACATTTTCATCACTGTCCCCGATGAGGCTCACAATCTAAATTCCCTATCAGTATGTCTTTAGAGTGTGGGAGGAAACCGGAGTACCCGGAGGAAACCCACGCAAACACGGGGAGAACATACAAACTCCTTGCAGATGTTGTCCTTGGTGTCCTTGGTGTCCACATGGTGAGCGCCGCTGATCGTGGCCGGGTGTCAGCTGATTATCACAGCTGACACCCGGCACAATGTGTTAGGGGCGGTCACGAAATGCCCCCGACACGTTAACCCCTTGCACACCGCGATCAAACACAATCGCGGTGTACCGGGGGTTAAAGGGAAGCACCGGCAGGGAGGGGTGTTATGATTGAGTCACCATAGGAGGCAAAAATAGAAATGCTAGCTAAGTCCAGAAAACCAGAGAAGTTGGCAGCTATCGGATTGCAGACCCCTGAACCTATCAACACAACTAGCAGTAGCCGTGGGGGGCTCCTACGATGCCCTAGGCCCCTCGATCACAGCCGGAGGACTACATAGCCTAAAGACAGAAATTGAAATCTAAACTGCCCCAGAGCAGACCCCAAAGCAAAAGGCAGCCCCCCACATATAATGACGGTGAAGCAAGAAGAAAGAACAAAACACAGACAGAAAGATAGACTGAGCAAAGTGGGGCCCAAGCTAGCTTAGATAGGAAAGGACAGGAAGGCTGCTGTCTGCAATCCGTGAAAAAACCCTATGAAAATAAGAGCCAACAAACTGACAGTAAAAAAGGCCCTGAAGACGCTAGGCTTCAAAAAAGCTATGTCAGTACTCAGGAATATTCTGAAGACAGAGCAACAGGCAAAAGGAGATTCAGCTCACCCCAGCAGGGAATGGCAGAATCCAGAAAAGCAAGGAAAACAAAACACTAATGCAAAAAGGCAAAGCAGAAATCTTAGCTTTAGATGAGCAGGAATCAGACTGGTTTCCTAGAAGTCCACAGAGAAATCACCCGCAGGCCAGAAGGGCGTCAGCAGCCTTATATCCAGTCACTAACTCCACTCAGCCAGTCATAATCATCAGCCCCAGGTGTTTGACAATCAGGCTCACTACCTTTCTTCACCAGAAGAGGGAGTTCCTCGGGCCTCAGTAGTGAAGGGGAAAATGAACTCACAACAGAGGGGGCTCCCTCCGTGGTGATCCCCCCAGAGCAGCGCAATGTGCAGCGCTGCTGCGGGGGGCTCCTTCCCTGCAGGCCCCCGAATCCAAGATGGTGGCGGAGACCCTCGGGGGGCCTGCAGGGAGCCGGCTTCCTCAGTGCCTGCAAAGCGCAAGCACGAGGAAGCCTGCTGCACTGCTTGTGACAGATCACTGATCTGTCATAGTGATCTGTGATGTGACAGATCAGCGATCTGTCACAGGAAAGTGATGTCCCACCTGGGACAATGTAATAAAGTTAGAAAAAAAAAGTGTTAAAATAATTTTTTTAAAAATCGCCAAATAAATTAGAAAAAAAAAAAATATTCCCCCAATAAATTCATTTTTTGGAAATGAAAAAAAAAACAATAAAAGTACACATATTTGGTATCGCCGCGTCTGTAGCGACCTGCCCTATAAAACTGTCCCATTATTTAACCCCTTTAGCGAACCCCTTAAAAAATAAAAATAAAAAACGAAGCAAAAAATAATGATTTATTATCATACTGCCAAACAAAAAGTGCAATAACGCGTGATCAAAAAAGACGCATATAAATATCCATGGTACCGCTGAAAACATCATCTTATCCCGCAAAAAACGAGCCACCATATAGCATCATCAGTGAAAAAATAAAAAAGTTATAGCTCGCAGAATAAAGCGATGCAAAAATAATTATTTTTTATATAAAATAGTTTTCATTGCATAAAACCGACAAAACATAAAAAAATGATCTAAATGAGGTATCGCTGTAACCGTATTGACCCGAAGAATAAAACCGCTTTATCAATTTTATCGCACGCAGAACGGTGTAAACGCACCCCCCAAAAGAAATTCATGATATGCTGTTTTTTTTTCATTCTGAGTCCCAAAAATCGGAATAAAAGCGATCAAAAAATGTCACGTGCCCGAAAATGGTACCAATAAAAACGTCAACTCGTCCCGCAAAAAATAAGACCTCACATGATTCGGTGGGTCAAAACACGGAGAAATTATAGCTCTCAATATGTGGTGATGCAAAAACTATTTTTACAATAAAAAGCGTCTTTTAGCGTGTGACAGCTGCCAAATATAAAAACCGCCATAAATAGTAAATCAAACACCCCGTTATCACCCCCTTAGTTAGGGAAAAATAATAAAATTAAAAGAAAATGTATTTATTTCCATTTTCCCATTAAGGTTAGGGTTAGGGCTTGTGCTAGGGTTAGGGCCAGGGCTAGGTTTAAGGCTAGGGTTAGGGCTAGGGTTAGGGCTGAGATTAGGGTTAGGGGTGTGTTGGGGTAAGGGTTGGAGTTAGAATTGGGGGTTTCCACTGTTTGGGCACATCAGGTGCTCTCCAAATGCAACATAGCGTCTGATCTCAATTCCAGCCAATTCTGAGTTGAAAAAGTCAAATGGTGGTCCTTCCCTTCCAAGCTCTGCCATGCGTCCAAACAGTGTTTTACCCCCACATGTAGGGTATCAGCCTACTCAGGACAAATTGCAAAACAACTTTTGGGGTTCAATTTCTCCTGTTACCCTTAGGAAAATAAAATATTGGGGGAAAAAATATCATTTTTGTGGAAAAAAATGATTTTTTTATTTTCAAGCCCGGGCGTTATAAACTTCTGTGAAGCCCTTGGGGGTTCAAAGTGCTCACCACACATCTAGATAAGTTCCTTAGGGGGTCTAGTTTCCAAAATGTGGTCATTTGTGGGGGGTTTCCACTGTTTAGGTACATTAGGGGCTCTCCAAAGGCAACATGACACTCGCAGACCATTCCATCAAAGTCTGCATTCCAAAACGTCACTACTTCCCTTCCGAGCCCCGCTGTGTGCCCATACAGTAGTTTTCTCCCACATATGGGGTGTCAGCGTACTCAGGACAAATTGGACAACAAATTTTGGGGTCCAATTTCTCCTGTTATCCTTGGGAAAATAAAAAAAATGGGGACTAAAAGATCATGTTTGTGGAAAAAATACGATTTTTTTATTTTCACGCCCGGTCGTTATAAACTTCTGTGAAGCACTGGGGGGTTCAAAGTGCTCACCACACAACTAGAAAAGTTCCTTAGGGGGTCTAGTTTCCAAAATGGGGTCACTTGTGGGGGGTTTCCACTGTTTAGGTACATCAAGGGCTCTCCAAAATCAACATGACACCCGCAGACAATTCCATCAAAGTCTGCATTCCAACACGTCACTACTTCCCTTCCGAGACCCGATGTGTGCCCATACAGTAGTTTTCTCCGACATGTGGGGTCGGATGTAACAGGCAGATGTAACAGGAGATATTACAGCTACCCCCTTCAAGCGAGTGTACACACTATGGACGACTTACAGGAAATCTCACACAATTGCCTGTAAACCAAGGTGAATTGCCTCAGATTTTCAGTATAAAATATTAAAATATTGAGAATTTTGCAAAACTATAATGTGGTAACCTGAGCGTTTTTATACTCACTCCAGTTACTAACTATTGAGAAATTGTACCGCTCATGTTCATTTGCTAAGCAGTCTCTTACACCACAAGAAACTAAAATTGGGCACGAAATCTTCTGTAGTGTCTGATCTCATGTCTGGACTAGGGATGAGCGAGCATATTCGTGGAAATGCGGTACTCGGTACATCGAGTATTTCACTACTCGCCTCGCCCTATTCGGTTCTCCCGCCCAGCAGTTGCCAATCATAGTAATGCCGCACCCTTCTTGGTTGTGGGCGGCATTACTTTGATTGGTTGACCGCCCAGCGTCCTATGAGTCATCATAGCCTGGCCCTAAGCCCTGCCGCCGCCATTTTCTGCACATTGCATGCAGAACACAGCTAGTGTAGGGAGAGTGTGAGCAGCTGCAAGGGAGAGTTGTGTTTTTTGGTGCAAATCATCCAGAAATCCTGTGAAACCCAAAAGCTCTTTTCAGACCTGAAAGTATAAGGTCAGGGACTGAGTAGTGACCATTTTCCCAGCTTTTTTTGTGGTCACATTTACCCCTGCAGGGCAGTTTTTTTTTTTTTTTTTTTTTAAGTATGCACGCACGGTACTGCACAACTGACACGCAGCCAGCACCGCTGTCTTGTATGGTGTCTGGGGTGCGTATTCTTACCTTAAACCTCAGGGCAGTTTTTTTTTTTTGTGCTGTTGCGGTGCTGTTTGTTAAACACAAAGCAGTACTAGGCTGTAGTGCTACCTTCCACAAAGCACTAACTGCTCCTTGTTCCCCAATATCTGCATCTGAACATCTGCAACTATGGCAGAAAAATCCAAAATTCCTAAATAGGCTGTTGTGAAGGGACGTGGACGTGGGGTCGTTGGTGCCCAACAAGGCACAGAGTCTGGGAGATTGAAGAAGGTTGATGCATCTAGGTTCCTGGTGAAATTTCCTGGTCTGGAACATAAACAGGCCTGGAAGCCAGAAGAACAAGAGCAGATACTGTCTTGGATGGCTGATAAGGCCTCAAGGAAATGTTCTAGCAGCACCCAGTCATCCATGACAAAACAATCTACTGTCCATACAGATAACGCTGGGTCATCCTATTCTCAACCTGTTCCTAGTTCATCATCCGGTCAGGAGTCATAGGAAACATTTGACCACAACCTTGGTCACTCCGAAGATCTGTTTGATCCATTTCCTTGCATTGCCTTTGGCCTCTCACTGCACGACTTTGAAGAGGAACGTGAGGGGGTATCGTCTGTTGAAGATGGCCAAATATTTGAAACCCCACTTTCATTCATGTGATATACTGGGTGAAGAGTTGGAGGCTGATGGTGATGACACACAGTTGCCATCTGGCCAGTCGCCAATATCAACACGGAAGGAGGATGACATGGACAACGAGGTGGTTGATGATGAGACCACCGATCCGACCTGGACCGTTGGCCCGTATAGCCAGCACAGCAGCACAGAGGATGAAGGTGGATACGTGGCACCAAGGTCTACTGGTTTGAGCAGAGTGCGAACTGTGTCAACTGATGCCAAGAGCAATCCCTCTGTACCCCAAGTCAAGGGTGCGTTCAGCCGCTGTCTGGAAATTTTTTTCTGATAGTCCTTCTGAATCAAATGTTGTCATATATAGCATCTGCCATAGGAAGCTGAGCAGAGGCCAGGGCAAAGGCAACCAAAGTATCACCAGTATGCGGAAACACATGGCAGCCAAGCACCCTATTCGGTGGACTGAACAACAGGATACCAAATCAGTGTCTGCGACTGCTGTTCAAACCACTGCCATGTCGCCTGTGATATGTCCTTCCAATCTGCTGGGCAGGAAGCAGGTGATCATCATACCTCTTGCTCACAAGCTGCGGTTGCACAGACAGGCCACAACATGCTCATCCACTTGTTTGTCCCAGGAAAGCGTCCAATTGTCCGTGCCCCAGATGTATGAAAGGACGTGTAAATACCAAGCCACGCACACTGCCGAATTGCTAGCCATGGAGATGTTACCGTTTAGGCTTGTGGGGACACAGTACTCGGTTCCCAGCCGGCACTATTTTTCCCGTTGTGCCGTCGGAGCGTTACACCAGCACATCTTAAACAATCTAAAGCGTGCTCTCACCAATGCCGTAACCGGGAGGGTCCATCTTACAACGGACAAGTACTTGTGGCCAGGGACGATATATCTGTCAGGGCACAGTGGCTCAGCCTGGTGGAGGGTGGGACAAAGTCTCAAACTGGACCATCAACACATCCTACCCACGCCACAAATAGCGGGCCCAGCCTCAATCAGGGTTTCCGCCTCATCATATATGTCCAGTCTCCCCTCTTCCTCCTCCTCCGCCTCGTCATCCTATGCTGAATTACCCTCCACATCACTCCCAAGTTGGGAGCTGTGCGGCAGCGCATCGGCAAAGCGGCAAAACGCTGTGCTAAAGCTGATCTGTTTAGGTGAAACACCACACACTGCAGCAGAGCTATGGCAAGGAATAAAACAGACTGATCAGTGGCTCTCCCCACTGCAACTCCAACCTGGTCTGGTTGTCTGCGACAATGGGCGTAACCTGGTGGCGGCTTTAACCCCTTCCTGACATCCGACGTACTATCCCGTCCATGGGACCCTAAGCCCATGGACGGGATAGTACGTCTACCGCGATCAGCGGCGCCCACGTGGTGAGCGCCGCTGATCGCGGCCGGGTGTCAGCTGATTATCTCAGCTGACACCCGGCACAATGTGTCAGGGGCGGTCACGGACCGCCCCAGACACGTTAACCCCTTGCACACCGCGATCAAACACGATCGCGGTGTACTGGGGGTTAAAGGGAAGCATCGGCAGGGAGGGGGCTCCCTCCGTGCTTCCCTGAGCCCCCCACGGCAGCGCAATGTGCAGCGCTGCTGCAGGGGGCTCCTTTCCTGCAGGCCCCCGAATCCAAGATGGCGATGGGGGCCTTCGAGGGCCTGCAGGAAGCTGGCTTCCTCAGTGCCTGCAAAGCGCAGGCATGAGGAAGCCTTCTGCACTGCACAGCGATCTGTCACAGGACAGTGATGTCCCACCTGGGACTATGTAATAAAGTTAAAAAAAAATAAAGTGTTAAAATAATTTTTAAAAAAATCGCCAAATAAATTAGAACAAAAAAAAATATTCCCCCAATAAATCCATTTTTTGGAAATAAAAAAAAACCAAACAAAAGTACATATATTAGGTATCGCTGCGTCCGTAACGACCCGCCCTATAAAACTGTGCCGTTAGTTAACCCCTTTAGCGAACCCCTTAAAAAATAAAAATAAAAAACGAAGCAAAAAATAATGATTTATTATCATACTGCTGAACATAAAGTGCAATAACGCGCGACCAAAAAGACGCATATAAATATCCATGGTACCGCTGAAAACGTCATCTTGTCCCGCAAAAAACGAGCTGCCATACAGCATCATCAGCGAAAGAATAAAAAAGTTATAGCTCGCAGAATAAAGCGATGCAAAAATAATTATTTTTTATATAAAATAGTTTTCATTGCAAAAAACCGACAAAACATAAAAAAAGACCTAAATGAGGTATCGCTGTAACCGTACTGACCCGAAGAATAAAACAGCTTTATCAATTTTACCACACGCGGAACGGTGTAAACGCACCCCCCAGAAGAAATTCATGAAATGCTGGTTTTTGTTCATTCTGCGTCCCAAAAATCGGAATAAAAAGCGATCAAAAAAGTCACGTGCCCGAAAATGGTACCAATAAAAACGTCAACTCGTCCCGCAAAAAATAAGATCTCACAAGACTCGGTGGGTCAAAATACGGAAAAATTATAGCTCTCAATATGTGGTGATGCAAAAACTATTTTTACAATAAAAAGCGTCTTTTAGCGTGCGACAGCTGCCAAACATAAAAACCGCCATAAATAGTAAATCAAACCCCCCGTTATCACCCCCTTAGTTAGGGAAAAATAATAAAATAAAAAAAATGTATTTATTTCCATTAGGGTTAGGGCTAGGGTTAGGTCCAGGGCTAGGGTTAGGGCTGAGATTAGGGTTAGGGGTGTGTTGGGGTTCAGGTTGGAGTTAGAATTGGGGGTTTCCACCGTTTGGGCACATCAGGGACTCTCCAAATGCAACATGGCGTCTGATCTCAATTCCAGCCAATTCTGAGTTGAAAAAATCAAATGGTGCTCCTTCCCTTCCATGCTCTGCCATGCGCCCAAACAGTGTTTTACCCCTACATATGGGGTATCAGCCTACTCAGGACAAATTGCAAAACAATTTTTGGGGTCCAATTTCTCCTGTTACCCTTAGTAAAATAAAAAATTGGGGGCAAAAATATCATTTTTGTGGAAAAAAATTATTTTTTTATTTTAATGCCCGGGCATTATAAACTTCTGTGAAGCCCTTGGGGGTTCAAAGTGCTCACCACACATCTAGATAAGTTCCTTAGGGGGTCTAGTTTCCAAAATGGGGTCATTTGTGGGGGTTTCCACTGTTTAGGTACATAGGGGCTCTCCAAAGGCAACATGACATCCGCAGACCATTCCATCAAAGTCTGCATTCCAAAACGTCACTACTTCCCTTCCGAGCCCTGACGTGTGTCCATACAGTAGTTTTCTCCCACATATGGGGTGTCAGCGTACTCAAAACAAATTGGACAACAACTTTTGGGGTTCAATTTCTCCTGTTACCCTTGGGAAAATAAAAAAATTGAGGACTAATTGATGATGTTTGTGGAAAAAATACGATTTTTTTATTTTCATGCCCTGGCATTATAAATGTCTGTGAAGCCCTTGGGGGTTCAAAGTGCTCACTTCACATCTAGATAAGTTCCTTAGGGGGTTTAGTTTTCAAAATGGGGTCATTTGTGGGGGGTTTCCACTGTTTAGGTACATTAGGGGCTCTCCAAATGCAACATGACACCCGCAGACCATTCCATCAAAGTCTGCATTCCAAAACGTCACTACTTCCCTTCCGAGCCCCGATGTGTGCCCATACAGTAGTTTTCTCCCACATATGGGGTATCAGCATACTCAGGACAAATTGGACAACAACTTTTGGGGTCCAATTTCTCCTGTTACCCTTGGGAAAATAAAAAAATGGTGACTAAAAGATCATGTTTGTGGAAAAAAATACGAATTTTTTATTTTCACGCCCGGGCGTTATAAACTTCTGTGAAGCACTGGGGGGTTCAAAGTGCTCACCACACATCTAAATAAGTTCCTTGGGGGGTCTAGTTTACAAAATGGTGTCATTTGTGGGGGGTTTCCACTGTTTAGGTACATCAGGGGTTTTCCAATCGCAACATGGTGTCCGATCTCAATTCCAGCCAAAAACGTCAAATGGCGCTGCTTCCCTTCCAAGCTCTGCCATGCGCCCAAATAGTGGTTTACCCCCACATATGGGGTATCAGCGTACTCGGGACAAATTGCACAATAACTTTTAGGGTCCTGTTACCCTTGGAAAAATAAGAATTGAGGGTGAAAAGATCATTTTTGTGCAAAAAATATGATTTTTTAATTGTACCGCTGTACGCTATAAACTTCTGTAAAGCCCTTGTGGGTTCAAAGTTCTCACCACATATCTAGATAAGTTCCTTGGGGGGGTCTAGTTTCCAAAATGCGGTCACTTGTAGGGGGTTTCCACTGTTTAGGTACATCAGGGACTCTCCAAACGTGACATGGCGTCCGATCTGAATTCCAGCCAATTTTGCATTGAAAAAGTCAAACGGCGCTCCTTCCATTCTGAGCTCTGCCATGCGCCGAAACAGTCGTTCCCCCCACATATCAGGTATCAGCTTACTCAGGACAAATTGCACAATAACTTTTGCAGTCCAATTTCTCCTGTTACCCTTGGTAAAATAAAAAAAATTGAACCTGAAGTATTTTTTTGTGAAAAAAAGTTAGATGTTCATTTTTTTTAAACATTCAAAAAATTCCTGTGAAGCACCTGAAGGGTTAATAAACTTCTTGAATGTGGTTTGGAGCACCTTGAGGGGTGCAGTTTTTAGAATGGTGTCACTTTTGGGTATTTTCTATCATATAGACCCCGCAAAGTGGCTTCAAATGTGATGTGGTCCGTAAAAATAAAATGGTGTTGTAAAAATGAGAAATCGCTGGTCAACTTTTAACCCTTATAACTTCCTAACAAAAAAAAATTTTGGTTCCAAAATTGTGCTGATGTAAATTAAACATGTGGGAAATGTTAGTTATCAAGTTTTTTGTGTGCCGTATCTCTGTGATTTAAGGGCATAAAAATTCAAAGTTGGAAAATTGCGAAATTTTCAAAATTTTCGCAAAATTTCCATTTTTCTCACAAATAAACGCAAGTTATTTGAATGAAATTTTACCACTAGCATGAAGTACAATGTGTCACGAGAAAACAATGTCAGAATCACCGGGATCCATGGAAGCGTTACAGAGTTATGACCTCATAAAGGTACAGTGGTCAGAATTGTAAAAATTGGCCCGGTCATGAACGTGCAAACCACCCTTGGGGGTGAAGGGGTTAAAGCTCGGTAAGCTGGTACACGTGCCATGCATGGCTCACGTGCTGAACCTGGTGGTGCAGAAATTTCTAAAAACATACCCTGACTTGACGCACCTACTTGAGAAGGTGCGCCGTATTTGCGCCCATTTCCGCCACTCCTCAACCGCTGTTGCCTGTCTTGCAGCGCTTCAAAAGCAATTTTATTTGCCAAACCACAGACTCATTTGCGACCTGCCGACACGGTGGAACTCAACATATCATATGTTGGCAAGGGTAAGTGATCAGGCTATTATCAGCGTAACCATCCCTATGCTATGTCTGCTGAAAAAATAGCTGCAGAATCAAAAAATGGAATCTTTGCGTGCCTAGCAGCTGGGTATGGAGCAAGATTTCACAATGGGTGATCCTACCCAGCCCAGCCAATATCATCCGGTAAAATTGGGGGATGATGATGATGATGATGAAAATGAGGAGGGAGAGGACTTCTTTTTCAGTGGTACCGAGGGGACACCTCATGCTACAGAGGGGAATCCCAATCACTGCTTCGTGTCTGTCCAGCATGGGTGGGCTGAAGTGGAGGAGGAGAGTCAGTGTGAGGAGAGGATGGGTATTGTTCCTCCATCAGGGGTCACAGAACATTTGCCTCTTTGCAGCATGGCACACTTCATATCTGACTGTCTGTGCCAAGACCCTCGCGTAATCCACATTTTCAATAGCAACCTTTCTAGACCCACGGTACAAGGATAAATTTACTTCGCTACTGTTGCAGTCACCAAGAGGTTTCTCAGTGGAATCTTTCAAGAAGGAGGAGGAGAGTCAGTGTGAGGAGAGGATGGGTATTGTTCCTCCATCAGGGGTCACAGAACATTTGCCTCTTTGCAGCATGGCACACTTCATATCTGACTGTCTGTGCCAAGACCCTCGCGTAATCCACATTTTCAATAGCAACCTTTCTAGACCCACGGTACAAGGATAAATTTACTTCGCTACTGTTGCAGTCACCAAGAGGTTTCTCAGTGGAATCTTTCAAGAAGGCCGTTGTTGATCATTTGATGGCAACAGCACCCTCAGACACCACTGCTAGCAGAGATACCAGCTCTGTGCAACAGCATGCATTAATGGGGAGAGATACGCCAAGCAGGTCCAAAAGAGGTGGTGGGTAAAATGTCCACAAACTGGGCCATCTTCAATAAACCGGCTCATCACCAAGGACTAGCTGGAACAGTAGGAATGTCAAGGAGGGAGAAGTTGAACAAGATGGTCAACGACTATCTAAGTGACCATACCTGCGTCCTTCCTGATGCTTCTGTACCGTTTAATTACTGGCTATCCAAGCTGCATAGTTGGCCCGACCTCTCCTTCTATGCCTTGGAGGTGTTGGCCTGCCCTGCTGCTAGTGTGATGTCAGAGCGTGTTTTCAGTTCCGCTGGGGCAGTCATCACAGATACACGCACACGGTTGACAACAGAGAATGCAGACAGGCTGACTCTGACAAAAATTTAACAAGGACTGGATATTGCAACAGTATTTAAGCCCTCCAGATGACAGTATCCCAACCTAAAGTCACCCAACACGTTTTTTTTTTATTTATTTTTTTTTAAATTGGTGATCACATCCATCCCTTCCCATACAAGCCCCTTTTCTTCTTCTTACACATGTTTTCAAAACCTGCTTCTGTCACATGTACCTCATGGTCTAAAGTATAAGCTAAAAACAATATTACTGTAATATTTCCCATCGGAGGCACTTGTGATGAGAGTGAGACCCTTCTTCCTTCATCAACCATCATATCATGCCCCTTGGGCTAATTTTTGGAGACACTATTGCTATGCCTGGACACTGGGCACTGCCACCTCTATGCTAGTAGTCCTGGCTTTATCATAATTGTTTGGCCCTTCAGACCTGCCTTGCCTCCTTCATCAACCATGATACAGCCCCTAGGGCTAATGTTTTGAAGACACTATATCTATGCCTAGAAGAATATTTAGAATTGAGAGTCCTCAGTGGTGGATACCTTTTAATGGCTAACTGAAAAGATGGTAACAAATTGCAAGCTTTCGAGACTACGCAGGTCTCTTCATCAGGCTAGACTAATACAGAATCTGAAGAATAACATATTTATACACAAGACAGCACAGAAATAACGCAATAGATAAGACAAAGAATGTGAAGTGGAATAGTCATTGTGGGAGAGAGATGAGCATAAATATTGGAGCAGTTCATAAATAAGCAGTGTGAAGGTTTTATTGCCCTCTGATTGCCGGTCTGGTTCTGTGTTGTGACCGGTTCTGTGTTGTGACCGGCAATCTATTGCGTTATTTCTGTGCTGTCTTGTGTATAAATATGTTATTCTTCAGATTTTGTATTAGTCTAGCCTGATGAAGAGACCTGCGTAGTCTCGAAAGCTTGCAATTTGTTACCATCTTTTCAGTTGGCCATTAAAAGGTATCAACCACTGAGGACTCTCAATTCTAAATATTCTTCTATCTACTGGCTAACATGATATAAAGATATATATCTTTCCTGTATCTATGCCTACACAATGGGCAGTGGCACAACAAGGACAGTAGTCCAAGCTTTATAATTGTGAATCCCTGGTGGTGGTGATGTTGGTGGTGGTGGGCTTCTTCCTGCGTTAAACTAGGGCAGCTTGCTCTCCTTACACCATTTACACCCTTAGCTGTCAGAAGATTGCCTCCATCATCACTCACTCTTACGGCACTTCTGATATATCACTGGCACTGCATAAGTGGCGTACAAGTCCCGCTCTTCCGGCAAAAAACCACAGGACTTCAAATAGTGTTTGTACATTCTAGTGACGCAGTGGTGTAAGGCTGAGTGTACACGTACTTTTTTGCCCTGCGGATTTTTCTGCGCAGGATTGAAGAAATCCGCAGGTCAAATGACCTGCATTTTTCCTGCGGATTTCTTCCATTTTTAATGCGGTTTTCTTGCGGTTTTTCACTGCGGTTTTCCCCCTGCGGATTTGGAGACTGGGGAGGTGGAAACCCGCACAAAAGAAGTGACATGCTGCGGATTTTGTACCGCAGGAAAACCGCGCTGAAAAATCCGCAGCGTCTGCACAGCGTTTGTTTTTTTTCTCATTGGTTTGCATGCTACTGTAAATCACACTGCGGATCCGCAGCGTTTCTGCGCGGTAAAATCCGCTGCGGATCCACAGGAATTCTGCATCGTGTGCACACAGCCTCAAACCATTCGTGCAGCCCCTGACCAGGTGCCCCCATGTTATACACATTTGTTTACAGCATACATTTTTTAACATTTTACACTTTTTTTTTTTTTTTTTTTTTTGCCTTTTCCTCCAGCAGACAATTACTTGCATTTTCCATTGACTATCACTGGACTCGCTATTCGTACTGAATACCCGAGTATTAGGCTATGTGCCCTCGTAGCGTTTTATTCCAGACACTAAAAACCGGACTCCTTCCCAGAAATCGCGCGTTTTTTCCGCGCGATTTCACCGCGATTATGTTCGCGATTTTGCAGCGATTTTCGCGTGCAATATTCAAGCACTTTCCAAGCGATTTGAAGCATCGCTTGGAAAGTGATTGACAGGTTGGTCACACTCGTCAAACATAGTATTTGACAAGTGTGAGCAGCTTTTTACTATTGAGGCTGTCTATGCGGCATCAATAGTAAAAGAATGTTAAAATGCTAAAAAAAATTAAAAAATCGGGGTATATTTACCTTCCGGCATCACGCGCTGCATTCCCGGCCTCAGCGTTCCCAGTAATGCCTTGCGAGACCTGTGATAACGTTGGTCTCGCGTTGCTATAGTGATCTTGCGAGACTACGTCATCACAGGACCTTGCCGCAAGGCATTACTGGGAACGCTGAGGCCGGGAATGCAGCGCGTGACGCCGGAAGGTAAATATACCCCGATTTTTACAGGGGTATGGTACCCAGGGCCTGGAGGACAGTCTCCTCTCCTCCACACCATGGGTACCAACCGCACATGAGACGCTTAACTTTGCGCATGGTGGGCATAGCCACATGCGGGAAGTAAGCGATTCTCATGCATTCCTATGGGTGCGGAATCGCGGCAATTCATTGCAATTCCGCACAAAGAATGACCATGCTGTGATTTTTTTTTTTTTCCGCAATGTGATTCCGCCGCGGAAAAAAGCGCAGCATTAGCACAGCATGTGCAGAATGCCATAGGAATGCATGGGGGGGCGTTCTGTACGCTATTTTTAAACATTTTCGCGCTAAAAAAATCGCGGCAAAAACGCTTAAAGATCGCTACGTGGACAACACAGCCTTAAGGTATACTCTGTACGAGTATAGCGAGTCCGAATACTTCAGTACTCACTCATCCCTAGTCTGGACATAAGCCTGGATTTGAGGCTTTTGAAAATGAGTGTCTTCTTGGTGGTTTCCTGTGTAATTTGACCATCCATGAACATCTAGGTGCGTTGTGTTGTCTACATGCAACTGTTTAATTAGAAACTGGAAAGCATATCCTTATTCGAGGAATTTCCTACAGGGTCTGTAGTCTGGTGTCTGAGAAGAAAAACTCAGTAGTAATCAGCTGGAAGCCTGTCAGGCTCAGGTTTCTGGATAAATGAGGAGCTAAATGTCAACAGTTTGAAGTAATGCCTTGTCCAGATGCATTAAGAAATATTATTTTGAATTCCTGAATGAATTCTACATACAATTGTGCCATGCACAATATGGAGCTTATGGACAACGCCGATCCGGACTAGATGTGAATCTAGTTTAAAATTATAAATTAGAATTATTTATTTTTTATCTTACTTGAGGTTTTTGTCCTTCGTCTTTAATCTTGCTTAACTCCTGCTGAAACTTAATCTGCATGATTTAAGGCCCCGTCTCACATAGCGAGATCGCTGAAGCATCACCGATTTTGTGACGCAACAGTGACCTCGCCAGCGATCTCGTTACGTGTGACATTTAGCAGCGACCAGGCTCCCGCTGCGATGTCGCTGATCGTGCTCGAATGTCCTGGGCCATTTTTTGATCGTTGGCATCCCGCTGACCAGCATGCATCGTTGTGTTTTACACCGACGAGCGACCTCATTAGCGACTCAGAAATCATGGACGCAGGCGGGAGTCGTCAGAATCGCTGCTGTGTGACAAGGTCCCAACAGCCGCCGAGGTCGTTGGATCATTGCTGCGTCGTTGGGTAAATCTGACTGATTGACAGCTTACTAGCGACCATTTAGCAACGCACCAGCGATCCCGACAACGATACAACCTGGTAAGGAACCGTTGTCGGGATCGCTGGTGCGTCGCTAAGTGTAACGGTACCCTAGGAATCCCTCCACTGTCACCTAGATTGCTTAACTATGTAACCTTGTCAAATATCTACAAAGCTTTAAAGAGACAGTTCATTAAAAAACAAGCCTCCCTTTTCATGGTATTTTCTGTTTGGTAAGACTAGAGAGGCATCCTCTCCCAGGAGTTGTCCACTTTGTTTTCGAATTTTTCTCATGCGACTCTGATCAATGCAATGTTTGGAAATATTTTATCAAGCTATAACCTTCTGAATTCAGTAGCTATCCAAATTAGATGGATCCTTGTCTACTCTGCCAAATTTCTACAAGACCATTTGATTGGGGTGTTAAATGAAATTAAAGACTTCACACTGTTTTTCCATTTCTTGGTTTATGTAATCAAAAATGTTAAGCTATGGATCCTGTTAAGGCATGATTCCCAGATGAGACTAGTCAGAACTTTCCATATTTTGTTAAAATGCAATGTAATTGGGTTTTTCAGACACGAACCTGGTCCTCCTCCTTCAGATTCAACAGCAATGTTTGTGCCCTAAAGTTCCCTGTCTCTCTGCTCCCTTCTCTGTACGCCAAGGAAAATCCTGTATTCTCCTTGTAAATGGAGTACAGGTTCTTGCTTAGCCTTAATAAACATCATGGCCTTTCTGTATCCAATTCTGGTGTCTTCTTTCTGTTGGGTATGTCTGAATGGGTTTTGTGTTACCATGATCCTGACACTTGGGGTGCAAGATCATAGTACTGAGACTCTGGGTACGAGAGAATGACAATGATATCCGGGATGTAGGATAATTATGCTGACACTCAGGGTGCAGGATAATGACACTCTGGGTACAACATAATGACCAGGCCCAGACTGACAATCTGCCCTATGGGTCAGATTCCCGGTGGGCTGCAAAGACAAAGTTTAATCACGCCTACGTTGCTGAGTTCGGCGTCGCCAACGAGGTAGCTCGTCGTTGATAATGGGCGTCAAACACAGCGACGCATGCTGGTCAGCGGGACGCCAGCGATCAAAAAAGGAGCCTGGACGTTCGAGCACGATCAGCGACATCGCAGCAGGGCGCCAGTCGTTGCCGCGTGTCACACTTAGCGAGATCGCTAACGATGTCGCTGTTGTGTCACAAAATCGATATCGCTAGCGATATCGCTGTGTGTAACGGGGGCTTAAGACACACAGTGGTCCGCGGGTCCTGGTTTCATGGCCTGGCCCTTTAATTAGACATCAATCCAGGTGTCCACACATCTCTACTGATGACATGAAACATGATGATGTTGGCATTTTGAGTGCTGGTATTAGTATTTAAAAAGTAGGTACAGTGGCGCTTCAGTGCATAAGAGTTTCAGCAGCAAATACTAGATATCTGTCACCCTAAATGTCAAATAAAACACAAGTTAGTGTGCGCTCAAAACACTTATTCGTATAATGGGATAAATAGTAGTACACACAAATATGCAATAGTCAGCAGAGGGGCAAAAACATAAGCTCAATTAAAAACTGCCAAATAGTCCCATATAAGTCCAGGTTAAAACAATGTAATTAGTCCCAAGTTGTGAATAAATCCAAGAGAAGTTAGCCGTGCATATTGGATTATAGGAACAATTCACCAGCATGATGGGGTAGACTTCAGTTAGTCATACTAGGGGTTTAAACATTAAGATGTACTTCTAATGCTGATGTAGAGAGAATCCTCCATGCAATACAGAATCCTTCCTTCACAGTGAAACCACAGTGTGTTTACAAGTACCTGATACCATCGCTGTCCCGGCCGGTGACAGCCGCTTGTGAAGATCCTTCAGACTATTCAGCCACGGTGAGTGTCTCGTGCTCTCAGCATTCACGTTCCTCTACACCGGTGTAGGACCTGCGGTGCTGGTGAGTTGGGTTATCGCTGAAGTTGGCAGTAACTTTGGATCAGGAGCCACTATTCTCAAAGTAAGAAGAGTCGCAGTGTTGTCAACTGGAAATTTTTGGTCCTATAGATCATTGATATATCTCACAAGATGAGTGTACATCTGGTTTTTAATGTAGCTTATGTTTTTGTCCCTCTTCTGACTGTTGTATATGTGTGTACTACTATTTATCCCATTATACTAATGGGTATTAGTATTTGATGGTACGGCTGTAATTGAACTGTAGCAGATGGTCTTAAGTTAAAAAAAAAAAACAAAAACAGGAAGATTAGATGGTATGATTTTATTTTGCTGTTTCGCCGCTTAGTGATAAGTTGTGCTCCATGCTGGACACACAAATGAAAAACTAGTAAAAATCTTCTGTTCTTCAGCAGGAATTGGCTCGTTTAGGTCTTCACTGCTTGGTGCTGGGATTCGCTGCCTCATGCTCACATCAATATTATATCCTGTTATCACTGGAGATGGTGCTTTTCCTGTCCTTATGTCTGTCCAGTTCACATTTGAAAAGAAGGGGTGATTTTTGATTTTGCCATTTACCCCTAGCCGGACAGAGGGGTCTTTGCATAGGAGTCTGGACATAATGTCAACAGCAGTGTAGTCAGTGAGGTTTTCATATGATGGTTCATGGTGCATGACATTACTCTTAGTCTCTTCAATGGTGTCTCCTTCAAATGGTGAGTCTTGGAGAATCATGTTATATAATATGACACCGAAGGCGAACCAGTCTACTCCGGCATCGTGAAAGTCTCCCTTGATCATTTCTGGGGCGCCATACCCAGATGCTCCACCGTAATTTCTGGTACTGAATCTCTTATCAAACTCACATAAAGCTAGTCCAAAATCAGCAATTTTTATGTGGCCATCGGCAGTCAGCAGGATGTTATCCGGTTTTAAGTCCCGGTGAATGATGTTTTGGGAGTGCAGGAATAGTAGACCACAAGTGATTTCTGCTGCTATAAAGGTTATAGGGTCCTTTAGGGGAATGGTACTATTATTTATATAGTCTTGCAGATCCCCTCCACTGGCCAGCTCGGTGACAAAATAGGCATGATGTTCAGTCTGAAATGCCGCATAGCAATGTGTAAGGAATCTGCTGTTGTGGGCAAGTTTCAGGACATGGTGTTCTACAAGGCATTCAGGGTCTGAGATTAGGCTTTTCTTCTTTACGATTTTAAGGGCCACACTTTCTTTGCGAACTTTATCAGTGGCCAGCATAACTTTTCCATAACTTCCTTCTCCAAGTATAGTGTGGAAGATAAATTTATCCCTGGTGAGAGGGACAGTGGTCTTCCTTTTTTTGCTACTGGGGCCACCACATTCATCTGAGTTGTGATCTTGAACGGTAGCTGGATCTTCCTGATGTTTCCTCTTTTTCCCATTTCCTTCCACTTCTGCTATACTTTCATTGCCTTCCGTGTTAATGATCCTGCTTGTACCCACAGTTGCGCTTTTTCTCTCTCTCGTACTCGGTCTTTTCAGAATGTTATCGGCTCCATTTCTGATGCAGACAACAATCCTATCACATTTGTATTGTATAGTTTTTAAGAAGGAAATATTTTTACTTCCCTCAGTATCAGGCAATACTTGACCAACCTGCCCAGATTTTTTGGGAGGGTCCTTCTTCCTAACCTTTGTTGGAAGTTCCTGGTTATTTGCAAGATCTTGTCCATCTGGTGTTGCCTGTTTCCTTACCAGACTTTCTGTATTCTTTCTCTTTCTTTTCCCTGTGAAGTCCATGTTGTGTCGGGCAACAACAGGGCAATTATCCAAAAAACATATGACAAATTATCAAAAACTCAATTCGCACGTATATTGTAGTCAAAGCCAACCACAACTGAAGCTCAGTGGCTGTAGTCAGTTCATGGAACTTTGTGGAATGTGATGTCACAATGCAGGTGACATGACACACCTACTGTGAGGTCAGTAGAACACTGATGTCAGCAGATGTATGCGAGTGTTCCATCATTGCCGAAAGGGAAAGTCTCAGGAAGGGGCAGGGCTTAGTCACCATTGACTATAATGGTGTCTTTTGAATGGATATTAAGTGACCTGATTGGAATCAGTAAAGCTTCACGGCATAAATTGCATCAGGAACAGATTCATTTTATATTTGTTTGTTTTTTTTCTTTTATTGTGTGTTGGGACTAGTACAGTATATGAAGGACAGTGTTTAGAGTGTGTGTGTGTATATATATATATATATATATATATATATATACACACACACACATTACATGAAGCAGCACACCATCATAGTGCCAGAACACGTAGCTTTAATAGCCCATCATGCGACATTTCGGCTTTGTGAGTGAGCCTTCTTCAAGCAATGTGCAAATGCATATACAGAGTATTTAAGATGTACATTGGCGTGAACATTGTTAACAGTAACCCCATAAGGGTAATTCTCCATACATTATAATACACATATGTCAAGTGTAAAGACATGTTATTTACAAAAATGTTATTTTACAAAATATAAAGTGCCACAGTGCGATATTGTGCAAAAATTACATAACTCAATTGATCATCATGTAATTGGCTGGAAAGAGTTACATAACATGACTCACCCCATTCTTATTAGCGCCGATATCTGCGTCCTACATTGTCAAATGCGCATGTCGGGAAGTAAAAATAATAACATAAGCGTACACACTATTGCACATGACGAGTATGTTTGTTAGTAGTATAGTATTTGCGCAACTGTATGTTGACACATGTCTCCTGTCCTTAGTCTAATATAGTTATTTCCCTATGCTGCACTGTCCCTGTGGTGCTGTGTAATTTATGCGTGACCCTGAAGCCGCATCGGCGGTACCTGAATCCTGTAGTCACGTTGGTGGTACCTGAACAGTTGCCTGAGACCTCTGTCTGAACGAGAATGTATCCTGGAAGTCCACATTGTCCGTATTGTCAGTCAGTCTCAGAATCCTTCCTGTCTGTTACTCCACTCCTGTGTCCCAATCCAGCGTACCCAACCTCCTGGGATCAGTAGCTGCGGTACCAGGGACTGCGTCGGAGTGGTACCTGGCGGCTACCTGCTTCTCAAGCCTGACTCCACCATCAGGAGCCAAGTGAAAATCAGTTAGCCGCTAAGGCTAATTTCACACTAGCATTTCCTGGAGCTGCGCTGGGCTGCGCACGGCCGCCGCTAAGCTCCACCCATGACCGCGTCTCCTCTGGTCAGCTCTGCCTATGGGCGCATGATGCTGCATGCGACCTGCGTACCCTATCTTTAGCATTGAGTACACAGGCTGTGCGCAGGAATGCGTTTGCCGGCGCATGCATCCTTTTGACGGTGCGCCGACCTGCGCCAAACGCAGTGTTGCATTTTGGTGCGCTCGGCGCACCGTCAAACAGACGCATATGTCGGCAAACGCATACCTGCGCACGGCCTGCGTACCCAATGCTAAAGATAGGATACACAGGTCGCATGCAGCGTCATGCACCCATAGGCGGAGCTGACAGGAGGAGGCGCGGCCGTGGTCGGAGCTTAGCGGCGGCCTTGCGCAGCTCCAGGAAACGCTAGTGTGAAACTAGCCTTAGCTACGCCCCGCCCCATGACACAGTGGGTCCATTAACCACGTGTGCCAACAGTAAGTGTGACAGTTTGCTCAGGCCATGGATCCTGGTGATCCCAAGTTCTCCCAGTCCTCTGGAGCTGTACCAACAGCTGACCCGTCGGCAAGATGAGCAACGAAAATGTTATCTGTGGACCTTGCATACCCAGTTAGATGCCCTGATCATGGCTGCTTCTTCTGCTCCAGCCCAAGTTCCAGCACCTACAGCGGAGTCTACTCTGCCTGCAACCTATGCTTTCGGAGTTAATCTACGTTTATCAGCTCTACCGCGATGCAGTGCTGTGGATTCCTGAACCAGTGCACCTTGCATTATGAACTACTGGCCCATCAGTTACGGTATGATCTGGCTAAAGTGGAATTCCCGATGTTCGACTGTACAGGAGAAAGGCCTAAGCAGGATAAATGTCTTGTGGGGAGACGGGGGACATTGTGATCATGGATCTACAGGCCTTCCTGTTGGCTGTCATGGTTCCACCACTCAGTGTGTCTGGGATGCAGTTGCTGAGGGCTTAACTGTCCAATCTGGTACAGGAGTGTGCTGAAGCTGTCATTGTGTTTTGATATCTTGACGATCCAATCTGAAACTAGAAGGCACTGGCTGTCTCCAGGTGTTCATTATCCCAGGTGATTGCCGGGCTACTTAACTGGGCTTTTTCTCCCAGATGTACATTCAGCTACTGTGTGGTTCATCTGTGCCTTGAGTTTGATTTATAGATCTGTAGTTGCCTGACCTTGTTCTGACCATCTGTCTGTGTAACCCTTTCTGCTCTGATCTGCTACCCTCCTAGTATACTGACCTCGGCGCATTCCCTGACTATGCCTTTGTCTCTTCCTTCTGTTTGTTGTAGCCTCCCGGCTTCTGACCTTAGACTCCTTGACTATCCTGGCTGGGCCGTGATAAGTGACTCGGCGTCAGTGACCTTCCGAAAGGTCTTCTATAAGTCTGAGTATGGTCGTGTAGCCTCTTCTGCGTCTCCCCTTCTCAAACTATATCAGGGAGATGCCAATATTAGGTTGGAATGGGGAAGCGATGGTAGCCGCCTTCTGGGAGGGATTATATATATATGTATCTCTGTATATCTCTCTAACCAGTCCCCTGGAGTAGCATAAACTACAACTGATTTCTCATTATGGTTGTATTATTGTCTTTACCCCGACACTTTTTATATTTTAGTTTTTTTGATGTGTTGTATTTTCAGTAATTGTGGCCTTGCATGCTTTTTCAATAGAGCAATCAATTAGGCTAGTTTCACAGTAGTGTTTTTTTTATAGTTCTGCTCTTCGTGCGCAATAGAATCGAATGCAAAAAACGCATCATGCATCTTGTATGCGTTTGCTCTCTTTAGGCGCATGCATTTTAACCAGTTTCTAGCCATGTTAACTCTTACAACGCATGCAATGCGTTCCCTTAGACTGTAATGTGAATTTTTTTTATTTTTGTTTGCGCATTCCGTGCACAAACGTTTTTTTTGAGACAGGTCGGACGGACCAAAAATCTAACGGGTTGCATCTGGCACGCCTAGGCGCACACTACAAAATGTTAAAGATAGGGGCGAAGGGTGCAAGAAGCGCAGCGCTAAAAAAACGCTAGTGTGAAACCAGCCTTGGGTTACAATTTTTGTTAGTTTTGCACCCCTATCTGTTAGTGCACACAGTAAATTAATTTTCAGTTGCCTTTTCATTGAGCTACTCTCAGTATAAGAATAGATTGAACTTCTGTTCCCATTACACGGAAATCTGTTACTTTCATGACAGAAGATGTATTGTCTATTTTCTTTGCTTTCTTCTGCAGTGGCTTTTATTGGATTTCATAGGAAGGGGCCCAAGTAAGGAGAAAGTCTTGTGCAATCCATCCCTCTGAAGCTACAGGCAGCTGAACCCCTGATGAGTCAGCATGGGTTTGTAACTAATAAGTCATGTCAGACTAACTTAATTTCCTTCTATGACGGTATCACTGATTGGGTGGATCAAGGAAATGCTGTAGATATAGTATATCTTGACTTCAGCAAAGCATTTGACAAAGTCTCTCATAAAATCCTTATTGAAAAAATGACTAAGTATGGAATGGACAAGGCAACTGTTAGGTGGATTCATAACTGGCTTAGTGATCGGACCCAAAGAGTGGTCGTAAATGGCTGCACATCCAGTTGGAAGAATGTCTCAAGTGGGGTACCACAGGGCTCTGTCCTGGGCCCTGTATTGTTCAACATCTTTATCAACGATTTAGATGAAGGAATTGAGGGTAAACTGATTAAATTTGCTGATGACACAAAGCTAGGAGGGATAGCTAATACTAGAGAAGAGAGAGAGAGGATTCAAAAAGATTTAAATAAACTGGAGAAGTGGGCAGCAACTAACAGAATGGTTTTTAACAGGGAGAAATGCAAAGTACTACATCTGGGCAATAAAAATGAAAAAAGCATATATAGAATGGGAGGAATAGGGCTAAGTGACAGCACATGTGAAAAAGACTTGGGTATACTAATAGATCACAGACTGAATATGAGTCAACAGTGTGATGCAGCAGCAAAACAGGCAAATGCAATTCTAGGATGTATTAACAGAAGCATACAGTCTAGATCACGTGAAGTCATTATTGCCCTCTACTCCTCTTTGGTCAGACCTCATCTGGAATATTGTGTCCAGTTTTGGGCACCACATTTTAAAAAAGACATCAACAAACTGGAGCAAGTTCAGAGAAGAGCGACCAGAATGGTGACCGGTCTGCAAACCCTGTCTTATGAGGAAAGGTTGCAGGATTTGGGAATGTTTAGTTTGCAAAAGAGAAGACTGAGAGGAGACTTAATAGCTGTCTACAAATATCTAATGGGCTGTCACATTGTAGAAGGATCAACTTTATTCTCATTTGCACAAGGAAAGACTAGAAGCAATGGGATGATACTGAATGGGAGGAGACACAGATTAGATATTAGAAAAAACTTTTTGACAGTTAGAGTGATCAATGAGTGGAACAGGCTGCCACGAGAAGTGATGAGTTCTCCTTCAATGGAAGTCTTCAAACAGAGGCTGGACAGACATCTGACTGGGATGATTTAGCGAATCCTGCTTTGAGCAGGGGGTTGGACCAGATGGCCCAGGAGGTCCCTTCCAACTCTACGATTCTATGATTCTATGATTCTCACCTCTGATAGCTTACACAACTGGAACTTCATAAAAGTGTATAAAGAGTTACTTGACTTTCGCAGAAATGGACTGCGGATATCACGTCACATTTGTATATGGAGCGAGTTGCCGAAACTGCAGAAAGACCCACACAAGTTACCCAATTTTGGAAACCACAATTATGGAATTCATCTAGGGAGGTAGTGACCATTTTGAATCAACAAGGGCTTCACAAAAGCTAATAACACTGGGATAATAAAAATTTTCCACTAAAATTTTGCTTTAGCTTAAAATGTATAATTTTCGCAAAAGGTAATTGGAGACAATTTATTCCAACTGTGCAATGCCCTATGTGTGGTCTGAATCTACTGTTTAAGCACACGGCAGGGCTCTTAAGAGAAGGAAAAAAAAATGCTATTTCGCTTTTGGAACGCAAATTTGACTGGAACAGTTTGTGCGTGCCAGTTGTAGAGCTCTCAAGGTGTTAGAACAGCGGAAAATCCTCCAAGCCCGTTTAAGGAACTGCGCATCTCAGGAAATTCATCTAGGGGTGTAATAAGCAATTTTATTTCTCTAACATTTCACCCTTTTTTTGTTAATTATATTTATTACAATTTATATAAAATTTTCATCTTTACCCGGTGCAGAAGATCAATTCAGACACTGCACATACAAGGGCGGACAGTGTTCACGTAACCTCACGATCACACAGCGCATGTGCGGGATTACAGTGCCGACCAGGTCGGTATGACGCTGATGGGAGGGCGGTGATGGTATAATGAAGTGAGGAGGCGGGGATTTCTTCCTGGCACCGCACTCGCCGGAGCCTGGAAGAAATCATTTAACATAACGTTATAATTCTCAATGTCCACACCGCAGCTATGAGGCATATAGGCAAGACTGATGTAACCATTCAGTTATCGGTATGCCCAAAGTAATCTACTATATAATTGTCTAATTCTGTCTGTCTGTCTTTAACGGAAATCCCGCGTCGCTGATTGGTCGGGCGCGACCAATCAGCGACAGGCCTAGTCCAGCCGCAAATTGGCTTGGAATTCGAACGACGCACGCTACGCGCTAGCTGCTGATCTCCCGATGGTTGCCGCGGGTTATCTCCTGCCGCACGGAGGTCAGCGGCAACGCAGCCAGGAGATGACTGGCGCTAGCGATCTCGCTCAGTGTGACACGCAGCAGCGACCAGGCCCCCGCTGTGATATCGCCGATCGTGGTGGATCATCCTGGACCATCTTTTGAACGTCGGTCTCTCGCTGGCCAGCATGCCTCGGTGTTTGACAGGGACAAAGACGAACGATCTCAATACTACATGTCTGAGAGACAGGGTCCCAACGTCCGTCGTATTGTTGCTGCGTCGCTGGTGAGATATAACTGACTTCTCACCAGTGACCACATTGAGACACACCAGTGTATTCATTGCATTATTCTTAAATCTTCATAAATAAACTACATATATATTCTAGAATACCCGATGCGTTAGAATTGGGCCACCATCTAGTATTTAAAAATTGTCTAGGGAGTGACATTCTTTTCTAAGTCCTTTTTAAGTTTTTTTTTTTTTTTTTTTAATTCACTGCACTGCGGAGCCCAGAGCTAAGGTCCATTTGGCTTTTAATTGTGGATTTTTTTATTTATTTTTTGTGAAGCCATGCCATGTTTCCACTGCCTGATGAGCTGCTATTAAGCTGGAAAATTTCTTTCTTTTTATTGTACAATGAATTGAAGTTGATGAACGGACAAGGAACAAATAAACATCTATTCTGGAAATGTTTATTTTTGTTTTGCGGTAATACAGCTTTTGGTTTAGTGTTCTTGTGTTTTTTGTATTGTTAATTTTTTAATTTAACTTTGTGGTCACTTTGTCAGTAAGATGAAAAAGCTACATTTTTGGCTTGTTTTATTATTTATTTATTTATTTATTTAGTGTTCACCGTACAAGTTTATCGCTCGGGCTGTTGATGACGTGGTATTACCAATTGTGTCCTTTGTCTTTTTTTTTTTTCACATGAAAGTGGTGAAGCATAATTTTTTTTCTTTTTTTTTTTTTAATTTTTATCTGATTACTGGTCGAATGCTAGTGGATAAAAAGCTAGTACATAACTGAAATATACAGTGTGTGACGACTACTTGAGCCTGCTAGAATAGCCGAATCCAAAGTGTGTACATTAGTCTACTTGCAAAATACTAGGGTGTATACAGTTTGCTGTTGGGTAGAAAACTCCCTTAAGGTCTTGCTATCTTTCAAGACACAATCTGATCTGTACCTAGACAGTGAACTTTTATTGGTGAATCTCCTATTTCTTGAGCCTCCATTTTGTGCCTGTGTTTTTTTGGTGGTTTGACATTTGGACTCTTGAATCTTTGCCAGAAAATATCCCTTTTGGACCACTGCAATGTTCCACTTGATAACTTAAGATAAATTTGTTTTGTGCATAAAGGGACTGTCCTTGTAAACATATATCCAGTAACAGTCCAAATTGAGGGTTCTGACTGTGCCCTCCCCTCCCAATTCACCAAAATGATGTCCTCTGTGAGCACTGCAAAATTTGGCGTCAGAATGGTGGGTATCGTTCCAGGATCCGTGGAGGTCCCAGCAGCTAGATTTCTGGAATCCATACATTTATTATACATCCGTTTGATTACATTACTTAAAATAAAAGGGCTTGTCCAATAAATATCTAATTTATCAACCAACTATTTATCAGTCGTTCTGGTTATTCTGTCATAAAAGAACTGGTCTCCTTTCTCTGCAGATCATGTTCTGTATTCTTGTCTGGTCAATTGTTTACCTAATAGATGCTCATTCCGTGCAGCCGCTGTTGATTGGGTTTGGTTGTTTGAGAAGTGTCTTCCGCATCCATTACTTGAGTCACAGGATTCCCTGATTGCTATTTAGCCTTCTCTTGAACTCTGTAGAAAAGCATCTTCTACTTCTAAATGGGGAAAACTGGTAATGTGCTGGCGGAGAGCTGGATCACTTGCTGGCTTGCGTAGTGTTTGCTCATGTCCCTAAGGAGATCAAGATTTATTAAAGTAGTTACCGTACTCTTTCCCAACTCACTAATTTTTTTTTTCTCTAATTTTCATAGATGTCTGCATTCTAAAAATAACACCTATTCTGATATGATATAATGTTACAGATAAAAGGATACTACACCCTTAGAATTAACTATTAGTAAGTGATAAGAGGTAAATGCTTAGTTGTAAATTGGGTATTTTTCATTAGGTGTTTTTACTTTTTCAGGTATCAGGCAATTTTCAATCTCTTTGCTGTTTGCAGTAAGCAACTCAAACAAGAACAATTGTGACGCCTGAACACAACTACCGTATATACTCGAATATAAGCCGAGATTTTCAGGCCATTTTTGGGGGGCTGAAAGTCCCCCTCTCGGCTTATATTGGAGTCATATACACCGGGGGCGGGGGTGTCAGGTCATACTTACCCATCCTGACACGGTCTCTGCAGCCCCCAGCTTCTCCGCGATCTCCGTTCCTTCAGCGGTCACATGGTACCGCTCATGCGCATATTCATGAGTGTAATGAGCGGTACCACGTGACCGCTGAAGGCAGGAAGGGAGATCGCGGAGAAACTGGGAGCTGCAGAGACCGTGTCAGGATGGGTAAGTATAGCGATACTCACCTGTCCGGAGTCAATCACCTGTCCGGGGTCCATCGCTGCTTGCTGCTGTCTGGCACGTCATCTGTCAGTGACGTTCAGACAGCAGAGTGCACGGTGACATGGTTGGTGCGCGCCACGCCCCCTGCAGTCTGAACATCACTGACAGATGATGTGCCAGACAGCAGCAAGCAGCGATAGACCGGGGGACAGGTGAATATCTCAGGTGCCAGCAGTGACACCGGCACCTGACCCCAGCGACGGAGAGGTGAGTATGTCATTTTTTTATTTTTAAATGCAGCAGCAGCACATGGGGGCATAATCTATGGCGCATCTTATGGGGGCAGCATATAGGGGCATAATCTATGGAGCATCTTATGGGGGCATAATCTATGGAGTATGTTATGGGGGCATAATCTATGGAGCATGTTATGGGGCAGCATAAAGGGGCATAATCTATGAAGCATCTTATGGGGGCAACATATGGGGGCATAATCTATGGAGCTTCATATGGGGGCATAATCTATGAAGCATCTTATGGGGGCAGCATATGGGTGCCTATTCTATGGAGCATCTTATGGGGCCTATTCTATGGAACATTTTATGGGGCAGCATATGGGGAATAATCTATGGAACATCTTATGGGGCCATAACCTATATGGGGCATATTATTCTATGGAGCATCTTATGGGGCCATTATTAACCTTTGTGCAGCATTATATGGGGCATATTTTGTATGGAGCATCTTATGGGGCTATCATGAACTGTATGGAGCATTATGTGGGGCTCCTGATTTCAATATGGATATTCAAAAACATTTAACCTACTGATGTCTCATTTAATTTTGCTTTTATTGGTATCTATTTTTATTTTTTAAATTTTCCAGTAGCTGCTGCATTTTCCACCCTAGGCTTATACTCGAGTCAATAAGTTTTCCCAATTTTTTTTTTTGTGGCAAAATTATGGGGTCGGCTTATACTCGGGTCGGCTTATACTCGAGTATATACGGTAATACAAATGGATTTTTCAAATTAAGAAAAAAAACCACAAAAAAACAACTTATAACTATTGCAGTATCATAGTTGATTAAACCTCTTCATGTCCACCAATTAGCTACTTTTTTTGCTGATTGGCGGTTGTTTTATTAGCTTGGTTAGACATGCGGACTGCTTTTCAAAGGCGCACTGAATGATCTGTAATCGATCGCACGGTGCGCATAGACTGTCATTGTTCTTGACAGCGCAAGTCCTGTTAGTTAACACTGGAAGGTGTGCTGCCCAGAACTATGATCTAAACCCAGAACTAAAAGCTCATTTCACTCAACAAGCATTTTCATCATCCGGTGGTTGATCGGAAGCTTGTTTCGACTATTTAGGTTGTAATCAGTCCAGCTGAGCGTTACAAGAGACTTGTTTTGGGTGTTGTGAAGGCTGACACTGGAGAGATCGCTCAGAATCCCACCGCTGCCAACACATTGGAAGAACTCTGACCTCTCCTCCATCTGACATCACTATTACGTTGGAGGGATCACGTGGTACGGTCTTCCCACTTGCATTAGCATAATGGTTCACATCCCCTGGGGATATGCAAGGTCAACGTAGCATAGTTTGACACAAACACCCCCTGTCCACACTGGCTCAGGAAGGCACAGTGAGTGAGAGGATGTGTTCCATGCAGCCGCTGACATGGCACCACATTCACTCACTAACCTGACAAGCTGAGATGCCCCTTTCAATAGTACCAGTGAAAGAGCCCTGCTAGCCCGGTAGAACAGCCGCGAGTTACTTTTTGGATATAAGGCTCAGCGTGTCTCACGTGCTCCCTGCATCTATACACAGCCACATCATGTCTGAAGGTATTTACCTCTGATATACCTCATTTGTCAGCCGATCCTTGTCTATTCACTTGACTGGAACTTTTGTTAAACAGCATAGTTAACTTTTATCTAAATTTATGATATCATATATATTGGGACCTATCCTTGTCCTCTCATAGTGAATATACAGGGGCACCATTAATAATATTGGGTATTGCTATCATTATCCTGTTTCGCGGCTCAGTATTTGCAGGTGTACCCAGTGAGATATTGTTTCTCTTTACGGTGTATCATGACTTCCCTGATGTAATTATTTATACACCTGTCCACTTTTACCTGCTGTCCCATGTCTTTTTGTGCTGTGCATGTTTTGTATCATATGTAAATTATTAATAAACTTTAAAATTTTGATATTCATTTTCGGTTATTCTCTAATTTTTCGATCTGGGATTTTTTGAGCATTTGCTCATATGACTTTTATTACTGCGATTCACTCATGAATTTTTGGGTATCGAGGCCGTACGATTGATAATAATTTGGAGTAGCCGTTATGCTTATTCTCTTTCAATCCCTAACTCTTTTCTGTTTTTTGGTTTTCTTATTTTGGCATAGAGGTGTTTTACTCTTGGCCATGTGGAAGTATTTTTGGTTTAATTACTTTTTGGATATAAGCCTGGTCCGTTAATGGGATTATATCGGGCCAGAAACCAGCCCCAGTAGCGTGTGAAGTTAAACCGAAAACACGGCTGTGGGGATTCGTGGATAGAGATAAAAGAGCAGCCCAAAGTTAAATTATATATTTAATTGCTTTAAGGGCACACTAGAAAAAAACACTATATACACCATGGTTATACATATGCAGTGGTCAGATACGCAAATATAGTTTCACTACAAAAGATTATAAACAGATGAAACATGTCTGTTACTGGTTCGATGTTAGCTTGATTTCATGGGGACTGGGGTTCCTGTTCCTTCCAGCACGTTACTTTGTGGCGCCCCCTTTAGAAGTGAGCAGCAAGCGTGACATACAGAGAGGGCACATGGCCTTCCCCCTTGGTTGGTCACTCCTTTTTCCACTCCTAGGATGGTTCGTATCACCCACCCCTGGGTGTTTGTAGCGAAGACTCCCAAAACCTATGAAGGATCATAAATTCCCAACGGAAGGTCATAGGGCGGTGGTTCTGGTGCCAACAGATCTGGTGGGGTCCCCGTTACGCTTTTAGATGAAACACTGCATCGCTACCTGGCTTCTACTGCCTCACCATGGGATGCTAGAACGCAGCAAGACCCTGGCAGGCTATCGGCCTGTTGTGTGGCTATGACATACGATAACTCCATATTCTCCTTTATATTTTCTTTGAGATTCTATCTGACTGGGGGGAAGCAGTTACACAGCGTGGGCTCCACAGGGGGTAATCCTGTATGAGTTTGGATACTTGCTGGTGTGGCTGAACCTCCTGAGCCAGTTGTCCTGTTACAATCCTCCTTCAGCATTTGTAGCTGTAAGCTGCGATTACATTCCCCCCCATATTTTCACAGGCTTATACATGTTCCCCACAATGGCTTAAAATGGACTTTCTCTTGTGATAAACAATTTTCTCTCCTCACTGGTCCTGTGTATGATTATAAAGTGTCGGGAGCATAGATGAGTTTTGCTTTCATCTCAAGGCAGTCATTGTGGGGGGATGGGTGATACAAGAGAGCTTAAGTGTTACCAGTCAAATGAATCTCTGCTCTGCTCCCCACACTCTAATCACACACAGCTCTGCAGTGAGATCAGTGAGGAAGTATACGTTCTATCATTACGTGTCACATTAAGAAACCTGCAGTAAACTATTGTTTTTTTGTTTATTTTCCCAAGCATTGTTTCCTTCTTACGATATGGTCAATGCCTTGCAAGGGAAAATGTACAGTCCCCCAGAGACCTGACCCACTGGGTGTTAGGAGAGATTCATCATAAATTGGAAAATAAACTTTGCAAGCTAATATCTCCGTAATGGAGAGAAGAAACTAAAGAATAAAAACTTTTTCCTCTACTCTGCAGCCACTGTCACGTGATATTGCCGGTTTAACATGATCATGCTGTTGAAAGTTTGGTCAAGAGTATGGTCCAAAAAGATAAGCGATTTCTGTACAAAAGCAAGGAATAGGATACAACACTTGGCTAACAATGTCCCTAGAGATACAGTTGAAAGCATTGCTCAGAAGTTCAAAGTTAAATGATCACTGGCCACATTACCTGGCAGAAACGGAAGCTACCACCAGATTATTGAGTTTTCAGGTGGTCAAAAACTTTTAGGGTAAGTGCCCACGATCGGGAATAGTAATGTTTTGGACACTGTGTATTTACGCTGCGTCCAAAACTCTACGCTCTACATTACCCACTTGTCTTTTAGAACAATGCGGATTTACCTCATCTAATGACAATCCATTGGTGAAAATACACAGAGGAGACTATCGTCTGCTACAGAAATTTACATGCCGTGGCTCGGCAAGCCGCACCGCAGCTCAGTTTATGCAATGTTAAAAAGCACAGTAGGCATGGGACTTCTATAAATCCCTTCCACTGTGCTTGTAATGTAGAACGGGCGTTTTGGACGTAGCGAAAATACACGGAGACTAAAACGCTACTATTCCTGATCATGGGTCTTAAGTCAGTGCAAGAGATGTGATGCAAGACATGGTGGCAGTAGGCTCTGAGGTTTTATTTTGGGGTAAGAAGCATACTAAACACTGAAGCTTCTCTATCTTTCTATTGTTTCCTTTCTCTCCTGATCGGACTAGTAAGACAGATTCCAAATGTAAGAACATGGAGTAATGGAACACGCGGCAAGTTAGGGTGCTTTCACATTGTTCTTTTCTCCTATCAGGGTTGGCTTCCGAACCTCCACAAAGTGGGATTTGGCCGTATGCGCTGACAGGGCCATACACTATAATGGTGCAGGCAGAGCGACCGTGCGCTCTGACGTGCATCGTTTTCAGGCGTTTACGCCTGCTGGAGGCGGTCACTCAGATGCAGCAGCTGCTTTATTGTCCTTTTATAAACTTTATGGTGCCCAAATGAAATCCACTTTTCTCTGATACAAATTAATAGAGTCCTTTATACAGGCATAATGCTACAAAAATAAATGTTGTGTCCTTGCCAATCTCTGTATTTCAGATAGTAGCAGCTCAAGCAGTTTTAAACACTTTCAGGTTCTGTCCAACTTCACTCTGAGCTAACCCAGCTGCTATTAGGCCAGTAAGCCCCAGGCTGGATGATGGGAATGACCTTCCCCACCCAGACTCTTTTGGTTACTCCAAAGTCCACAGTCAAATCAACTCTCAGTACAGACTTTACATTAATGCATATATATGGGCTGATTAAAGTACTTTTTTTATCTTTTGGAAAATATTGGAGTGCTGCCTACTTTTTTTTTTTTAATTTATATACTATAGCAATATTGATATTTTCTGCTGAGGAGGCCCACACATGCGCCACACACACGTCCAGAAAATCATTGTGGGATTTTTAAATGATTTAAATTGCAGTTTATTGCATGAAAATAGCTTAGTTACTCACCGATAACGGTGTTTCTCGGAACCCATGACAGCACCATGGAGAGAGGGGGTCCGCCCATCAAGGACAAGAACCTACAGATAAAAAGGCGGCACCTCTCTTTCGCCCCCAGTTGGTTACAGAGCATCAGAGGGTCTCCAGGTTAGTTAAAAACAAAAGTATATACATAACATTATAATATTGTATATTATGGAGAAGCACCGTGTCTAAACGAAAACACTCTACACACAGTAAACACCGTGCTCACCGCACACGTGAAGGGGGGAATAAGCGGGTGCTGTCATGGGTTCCGAGAAACACCGTTATCGGTGAGTAAGCTATTCTCTCTCACCCATGACAGCACCACGGAGAGAATTTCAGAGATTGGTAGCTTAGGGAGGGACCACCGCCTGAAGGACCCTTCTCCCGAAAGTCAAGTCAGACGTAGAGGCTAGATCTAAACGATAGTGTCTGAAAAAGGTAGAAGGTGTTGATCAGGTGGCCGCCATACAGATCTGTTCTATCGATACCTTTGATCTTTCTGCCCATGAGGTTGCCATTGCCCTTGTAGAGTGAGCTTTTAAACCCTCCGGGATGGTATTCCCACTGGATGAATACGCCAGGGCAATCGAATCCCTTATCCACCTTGCTAGGGTACTCTTGGATGCCTTGAGTCCCTTCCGAGGTCCCTGGAAACACACAAATAGAGAGCCTTCCTTCCTACATCCCTTGGTGGCCTCTAAGTACTGAACTAGGCACCTCTTCACATCTAGGGTGTGAAATCTCTCTTCTCCCCTATTCCTAGGATTTGGGCGGAAGGAAGGACTACTTCTTGGGACCTATGAAAGTGTGTTGCTACCTTAGGTAGATATGCCGGGTCAGGTTTCAATATGACTCTATCGTCTAGGATTTTAGTGAACGGTGGCATTACTGACAGAGCTTGACTATCGCTCATCCTGCGAGCAGATGTTAGGGCCACTAGAAGTACAGTTTTTAATGACAGGGTTTTTAGGGGTGCTGACTGGATGGGCTCGAATGGGGGCCCTGTTAGTGCAGATAGTACTAGGTTTAGATCCCATGATGGTAATTTCTTGGTAATTATTGGTCTAAACCTGGCTGCGGCCCTAATAAACCATGCTACCCAAGGGTTGCCTGCCACATCCTGGTTATAAAGGGCACCAAGGGCCGTTATCTGTACCTTCAATGTGTTAGTCACCAGCCCCTGTTCTAAACCCTTTTGCAGAAATTCGAGAATTTTGGCAATCTGGACTCCATCCTGAACCCTTGCCCCGGAGTTGGACAGAAATTTCCTCCAAGTTCTCCCATATGCTCTAGTTGTGATCGGTTTCCTACTCTTTTGTAGTGTAGAAACCAGGTTTTCGGAGAACCCTCTCAGCAGTGCCCTTTCAAATTCCATGCTGTTAAATGGAGGTTCACTGCCTGAGGGTGTAACACTGGTCCTTGAGACAGTAGGTCCGGGAGATCTGGTAGGACCCAAGGGTCGGTTATTGACAGTATTCTCAGCCAGGAGAACCAGGTTCTTTTTGGCCAAAAGGGGGCTATTAGTATCATTCTTGCTTTGTCCTCTCTGACTTTTCTTATGACTGCCGGGATGAGAATGGTCGGCGGAAATGCATACATTAGGCCCTGTGTCCACGGAAGCATAAACGCATCCAGGGTCCGGGGATTTCCCCTGGGGTCTAGGGAACAAAATGCTTCCACTTTTTTGTTTTTGTGATCGGCAAGCAGATCTATCTCCGGGGTTCCCCACATTTTTACAATCTGCCGAGAAATGAACTGTTTTAGGACCCATTCTCCCTGGCGTAACTGGGTGCGACTCAGAAAGTCTGCTCTCTGGTTTTCTGTTCCCTGTATATGCAGTGCAGAGAGGGATAGTAGGCTTGTCTCGGCTAGGGTGAAGATTTTGGAGGATGTGTTCATTAGTGCCCGGGACCTGGTTCCCCCCTGGTGATTTATGTAGGCCACAGTCACCCGATTGTCCGAAAATATGCAGACATGATGACCCCGTAGCACAGGTAGGAAGTTTGTTAGGGCATAACCTACTGCCAATAGTTCCTTTTGGTTCGAGGAGGCTTCTAATTCCTGACCTCCCCATTTCCCCCTGAGCCACCTTGTTGCTCATATGTGCTCCCCATCCCATGGGACTGGCATCCGTGGTAATTGTGTGTGTGATTTTTATTACCCAGGGAATCCCTTTGGATAGGTTGTCTCTGTTTCCTCACCAAGCTAGGGAATGAATAGTTTTGGAGTCTAGTGTAACGTGACCTTCCAAGTGACCTCCTAATGCTAACTGGTTGGCTAATACATCCCATTGGAGATCTCTCGTATGTACAGTCATGGCCAAAAGTATTGACACCCCTGCAATTGTGTCAGATAATATTCAGTTTCTTCCTAAAAATGATTGCAAACACAAATTCTTTGGTATTATTATCTTCATTTAATTTGTCTTAAATGAAAAAACACAAAAGAGAATGAAGCAAAAAGCAAAACATTGATCATTTCACACAAAACTTCAAAAATGGGCTGGACAAAAGTATTGGCACCCTCAGCCTAATACTTGGTTGCACAACCTTTAGCCAAAATAACTGCGACCAACTGCTTCCGGTAACCATCAATGAGTTTCTTACAATGCTCTGCTGGAATTTTAGACCATTCTTCTTTGGCAAACTACTCCAGGTCCCTGATATTTGAAGGGTGCCTTCTCCAAACTGCCATTTTTAGATCTCTCCACAGGTGTTCTATGGGATTCAGGTCTGGACTCATTGCTGGCCACCTTAGAAGTCTCCAGTGCTTTCTCTCAAACCATTTTCTAGTGCTTTTTGAAGTGTGTTTTGGGTTATTGTCCTGCTGGAAGACCCATGACCTCTGAGGTAGACCCAGCTTTCTCACACTGGGCCCTATATTATGCTGCAAAATTTGTTGGTAGTCTTCTGACTTCATAATGCCAAGCACACGGTCAAGCAGTCCAGTGCCAGAGGCAGCAAAGCAACCCCAAAACATCAGGGAACCACCGCCATGTTTGACTGTAGGGACCGTGTACTTTTCTTTGAATGCCTCTTTTTTCTCCTGTAAACTCTATGTTGATGCTTTTGCCCTAAAAGCTCTACTTTTGTCTCATCTGACCAGAGAACATTCTTCCAAAATGTTTTAGGCTTTTTCAGGTAAGTTTTGGCCAACTCCAGCCTGGCTTTTTTATGTCTCGGGGTAAGAAGTGGAGTCTTCCTGGGTCTCCTACCATACAGTCCCTTTTCATTCAGATGCCGACGGATAGTACGGGTTGACACCATTGTACCATTGGACTGCAGGACAGCTTGAACTTGTTTGGATGTTAGTGGAGGTTCTTTATCCAACATCCGCACAATCTTGCATTGAAATCTCTTGTCAATTTTTCTTTTCCGGCCACATCTAGAGAGGTTAGCCACAGTGCCATGGGCTTTAAACTTCTTGATGACACTGCGCACTGTAGACACAGGAACATTCAGGTCTTTGGAGATGGACTTGTAGCCTTGATATTGCTCATGCTTCCTCACAATTTGGTTTCTCAAGTCCTCAGACAGTTCTTTGGTCTTCTTTCTTTTCTCCATGCTCAATGTGGTACACACAAGGACACAGGACAGAGGTTGAGTCAACTTTAATCCATGTCAACTGGCTGCAAGTGTGATTTAGTTATTGCCAACACCTGTTAGGTGCCACAGGTAAGTTATAGGTGCTGTTAATTACACAAATTAGAGAAGCATCACATGATTTTTCGAACAGTGCCAATACTTTTGTCCACCCTCTTTGTTATGTTTGGTGTGGAATTATATCCAATTTGGCTTTAGGGCAATTCTTTTTGTGTTTTTTCATTTAAGACAAAGTAAATGAAGATAATAATACCAAAGAATTTGTGTTTGCAATCATTTTCAGGAAGAAACTGAGTATTATCTGACAGAATTGCAAGGGTGTCAATACTTTTGGCCATGACTGTAGCTGTGCCCATTGGACCGCAGGCAGGCAGGCGGAGAGGGATCCTAGTAGTGACATCGCTTTTCTTTGTGTCATGGAAGGTTTCTGAATCGCTGTTGCTACCATCTGAGCAATTCTCTCTTTTTTGCGGTCTGGGAGGTAACACTCTTGGCTGTTTGAGTCCAGTGTTAGTCCTAGGAACTCCTGAGCTTTGCTGGGCTCCAACCTCGATTTTGTTTTTTTTTCTTCAGGTTTAGAAGCCAGCCGAGGTTCTGTAGAATTTTCATTACTGTGTCCCTCTGTTCCCAGCATTTTTGGGCCGAGTTGCTTGCTATTAAAAAGTTGTCCAAATATGGGATTATTAAAATATCCTGTTCTCTTAGGTGAGCCATCATTTCTGCTACTGGTTTCGTGAAAACTCATGGGGCTACAGAAATTCCAAATGGCAAGGCCCTGTATTGAAACTCCCTTATTTCGCCTTCTATGGAGACCACCAGTCTGAGGTATTTTCGGGAGTCTTTGTGGATGGGGACGTGATATTACGCATCGCTGAGATCTAATACTATCATGAAGCAATGTGGGAAGAGAATTTTGGTTGTTGAGTTGATTGACTCCAGTTTGAATTCTTGTTTTTGACGTAATCGTTTAGTTTATTTAGATTTATAATTGTCCAGAAGGTACCGTCCGGTTTGGTTACTAGAAAAAGAGGGGCGTAGAACCCTCTGCGCCTCTCCTGCAGGGGAACCTCCTGGAGGACTCTCTTGTTCAGTAAGCTTAGGACCTCTTTTTTGAGAGCTTTTTATTCTCTTATTGAAGATCTTAGTGGAGATACCACATTTTTGAGGTGGGAGAGAGAGAAAGTCTATCCTTAGGCCTGATCCTATCAGTTTTAATAACCAAGAGTTGTTCGATATTTTCCTCCAGGCTGGGAGAAAAAAAGCTTAGCCTCCCTCCAAACCTGAGCAAACAGTCACTTGGAGGGTTTCTTGTCTCGGGACGAGTTACCGAAGAAGAACCCCCTGTCTCTCCTTCTGTCATTCCATTTCTGTTCTCTCGGGGGTCTCCTCTGAAAAAAACTTTTTGTTTCGAAAGGACCTTTTTAAAGCCTGTAGAACCCAGGTTTGGGAATCCCTTCTTTTTATCCCCTGCCTTTTGGTGGATGTCATCCAGTGTCTCTCCGAATAGGAATTTTCCTTCGCAGGGGATGGAGCATAGCTTCATCTTAGTCTGTAAGTCCCCTGGCCAACATTTGAGCCACAGCGTTCTTCGGGCTGCTGCTTTGGATGACAACCTTACTGAATCAGCTGATGAGTCTGCTAAGAAGGCCGCCGCTCCCCATATTACTGGAATGGATTCCAGGATCTTCTCCCTGGGTGTACCTTCCCTTAGCTGTTTCCCTAGTTGATCCACCCATACCATGAGGGCTCTGGAGGTACATGTTGCTGCTATGGCTGGCCTAAGATTTCCCCCAGGTGATTCCCAATTGCCCTTGAGGAAAGTATTGGCCTTTTTATCGAAGGGGTCTTTTAGAGTACCCATATCCTCAAAGGGGAGTCCAAATTGTTTTGAGGCCTTGGCGACCGCTACGTCTAGTTTCGGGGCTTTGTCCCAAGACATTGACGCCTCCTCGTCGAATGGATATTTTCTCTTAAGGGAAGGGACCGTGGAGTTCTTCCTATCCAGTCTTTCCCATTCTTTTTTTTATCAGGCCCTGTACATTCTCGTTTAGTGGGAACACTCTGTTTTTCTTTTGGCCCAGTCCCCCAAACATTATGTCCTGGACTGACCTATCAGGCCGAGGGTCTGCCACCTCCATGGTAGACCTTACTGCCCTTACTAACATGTCTACCTCATCTAGGGGAAACCTGTCATGGCCCCCCATTTCTTCGTCTGAGGATGACGATTCGGTGTCCGAAGTCTGTGAGGTAACCTCCCCTGATGTCGAGATCTGACTGGGAGCCTGCTACTACATCCCTCTTTTTTGCTTTCCCTTTGTGTTTTAGGGATGAAAGGGCACTCTGAAACTCGCGATCGGATTACAGCTCTTAGATCCGAGGCATAATCCGGGGTTTCATCACAAATAACTTCCTGTTTGCAGGATTCGCAGAGTTTTTTATCCCAAGAAGCTGGTCGGACTCTGCTACAGGTGGGGCATTCCCTGTTCTTTGTTTTCTCTTTCTTCTTTCCCTAATAAGGGAAAGAAGTCTATTACAATGGGGAACATTCACGTAGATCACTCACACAAGTATGCGCAGTTGCAGGTAGCGGTTCAGGAGGTGGATTCAGGTCCTTCACGGGTTGATCCAAGGAAGGTGACTTGCTCCTTGCAGCCGACCTGCTGTGCTGCGTGGAGTGGCTACTGGACCGGCCCTCGTGCCTGTTCTTATCCTTGTGGTGGTGGTGTTGCTGTTGCCTGTGCTGCTGCTTAAGCTGCTGCTCAGGCTGCTCCTCTTGCTGGTCGCTGTCCTCCATACTTACAGGACGCTTCCAGCAAGGAATAGTTCCAGCGTTTTCCTTTTTAAATTTCCCGGCCGTGACGTCACTTCCTCTCCCAGCCTGCTCCGCTCTGTGCCCCGGGGAGCGCGCAGTGCGCATGCACCGACCACGGGAACCCGAAAGTCGACTTCTCCATTTCCGGGGCAGCGCCATATTGGTACACGTCTGTACCGTGGCGCTACCCGCGTGTGTCCCGGGTCTCCCCCAGCCTCGTTTTCGGAACGGCGGCTCAGTCCTCTCCCCCCGCTCACCCTGTCGAGCCCTTCGGCTACAGCGGTGGCGGCTACAGGAACCGACCCCGCCGCAACAGGGGCCTACCCGCTGTCAGGATTACGGACGGGATGGCCCTGGACTCCTGATTTAAGGTAAGCTGCTGGTTCCACAGGTCACCCGTCAAGGACAGGAACTCAACTGGGGGCGGAGGAGAGGTGCCGCCTTTTTATCTGTAGGTTCCTGTTCTTGATGGGCGGACCCCCTCTCTCCGTGGTGCTGTCATGGGTGAGAGAGAAAAGTATTTGGAGCCAAAATTCTTGCTGGTTGGTAGGTGATCAAAGACCAGTTAGTTTTTCTTTAAGAAACCCTCCTACTCTGCACCTGTATTATTTGCTCCTGTTTGAACTCATTACCTGTATAAAAGACACATGTCCACACACTCAATCACACTCCAAACTCTCTACAATGACCAAGACCAAAGAGCTGTCTAAGGACAACAGGGACAAAATTGTAGATCTGCTTAAGGCTGGGATAGGCTACAGGGCAATGGGCAAACCGCTTGGTGGTAATGCAACAATTGTTGGCACAATTATTAGAAAATGGAAGAAACGCAAGACTGTCAATATTTCTCGGTTTGGGCCTCCATGCAAGATCTTGCCTCATGGGGTGAGGATGGTTCTGAGAGAGGTCAGGAATCAGCCCAGAACTACACGAGGACCCGGTCAATGACCTGAAGAGAGCTGGGACCACAGTCTCAAACATTACTGTTAATAGCACACTACGCCGTCATGGATTAAAATCCTGCAGTTCACAGAATGTCCCCCTTTTCAGGCCAGCACATATTTCAAATTCACCAGTGACCATCTGGATGATCCAGAGGAGGCATGGGAGAATGTCATGTGGTCAGATGATGGCAAAATAGGAGTACAACACCAAGAACACCATCCCAACCATGAAGCATGGTGGGGGAAACCTCATACTTGGGAGGTGCTTTTCTGCTAAAGGGACAGGACAACTGTACTGAGAGGAGATAGATGGGGTCACATGTCACAAAATTTTGGCCAACAACCACCACCTCTCGGGGGGAGCATTGAAAATGGGTCTTGGCTGAGTCTTCCGGCATGAAAATGACCTGAAACGCACAGCCAGATCAACTAAGGAGTGGATCTGTAAGAAGCATGAGAAAGGTTCTGGACTGGCCTAGTTTTCTCCAGACCTGAACCCAATAGAAAATGTTTGGAGGGAGCTGAAACTCCATGTTGCCCAGCGACTGCCCTGAAACTGAAAGATCTGAAGATATTTATGGAGGAGTGGGCTAAAATACCTGCTGCAGTGTGTGCAAACTAGGTCAAGAAAACCTCTGACCTCTGTAATTGCAAACAAAGGTTTCTGTACCAATTATTAAAGGGGTATCCCCATCTCCAAGATCACTAGCAACTAGCTGTCATTATATTAGTGGTCGTAACCATGGATACCGAAGGTCCTGCAATGCCTGCACATAAAGACATGGCGAATAAAAAAAACTATACTAAATTTCTAATTGGAGGACACTTGCTAATAATATTACACCTACTACATATTAGGATAGGATCTTGGAGATGAATATCCATTTTAAATTCTGTTTTTTTATTCTATCAAATACTTACCGTATTTCATGTAATAAAAAAAACAAAAAAAAACAGGAAATCACTTAAATTAAAATACCAATTTTGTAAAAAAAAAAAGAAATCACTTTCACTGAAGAAGTGTAACTACAATAAAATACATTCCTCTTCATTTTTTGTGGGTCGGAAACCTTGCAAAATTGTCAGAGTATTTCTGAAACACTTATTTTCCCCACTGTATATGTATATAGATGGAGATATAGTGTGTGTCTGCATATATTTATGTATTTGGTTCTCAGAACAGAACACTAGCGGACTGGGAGACTGATGTCACAGACACAACCTTCAGTGTGGCTGAGAGAAAGCAAAGGAGGGTGGTTGGGCAACACTTCGAGCAATAACCGCTCTCGAAGATGTGCATCCATGAGTTACCTACTTTGTAGTATTTCTAATGTATATGTGGGTGTATCTGTGTGACATAGTTATTAAGGTTGAAGGAAGACTTTAAGTCCATCTAGTTCAACCCATATCCTATCCTAACTTGCCCTAACATGTTGATCCAGAGGAATGCAAAAAAACCCATGTGGCAAACAGTAAGTTTCACATTGGGGAAAAAAATTCCTTCCCGACTCCACATACGGCAATCAGACTAGTTCCCTGGATCAACGCAATATTAAGGAAACTAGTGTATATACCCAGTAATATTATACTTTTCAAGAAAGGCATCCAGTCGCTTCTTAAATTTTAGTAGGGAATCACTCATTACAACATCATATGGCAGAGAGTTCCATAGTCTCACTGCTCTTACAGTAAAGAATCGGCGTCTGTGAGTATGCTTAAACCTTCTTTCCTCCAGACGCAGAGGATGCCCCCTTGTCCCCGTCACAGGTCTAAGAGTAAAAAGATCATTAGAAAGGTCTTGGTATTGTCCCCGCATATATTTATACATTGTAATAAGATCACCCCTAAGCCTTCGATTCTCCAAACTGAATAACCCCAAGTGTAATAACCTGTCTTGGTATTGCAGACCCCCCAGTTCCCTAATAACCTTGGTCGCTCTTCTCTGCACCCGCTCCAGTTCAGCTATGTCTTTCTTATACACCGGAGACCAGAACTGTACACAGTATTCTAAGTGTGGTCGCACTAGTGACTTAAATAGAGGTAAAATTATGTTCTTCTCATGAGCATCTATGCCTCTTTTAATGCATCCCATTATTTTATTTGCCTTTGCAGCAGCTGCCTGACACTGGCCACTAAATGTGAGTTTGTCGCCCACCCATACACCCAGGTCTTTTTCAGTGACAGTTTTGCCCAGTGTTTTACAATTAAGCACATAATTATATATCTTGTTTGTTCTACGCAAGTGCATGACCTTACATTTATCCCCATTAAAGCTCAATGGAGATATATTATATATTTTTCATTAGTTACCAATAGAAGTTGTGGTTTCTGGTATTAAATAGCAGTAAACTGCTTTCCGTGTTAATTCCATATTTAGTCCTAATAGTTGTTATGTAGATCTCTCTGGACCAGACTGGTCCACACTTCACCTTGACTGTGCGTGACAATATGTTTTCTTGAACTTTTGACATGCCTCCAGGCGTCCGCTCCATTTCTGAATGTGAACTGTTACTGTATAAGCAATGATAAACCGTCATTGCTCAGTAGAGAGAAGTCCTTGAGAAGCAACCATTCCTGACACTTGTGAATGCTCAGATCATAGAATCATAGAATGGTAGAGTTGGAAGGGACCTCCTGGGCCATCTGGTCCAACCCCCTGCTCAAAGCAGGATTCGCTAAATCATCCCAGTCAGATGTCTGTCCAGCCTCTGTTTGAAGACTTCCATTGAAGGAGAACTCACCACTTCTCGTGGCAGCCTGTTCCACTCATTGATCACTCTAACTGTCAAAAAGTTTTTTCTAATATCTAATCTGTGTCTCCTCCCATTCAGTTTCATCCCATTGCTTCTAGTCTTTCCTTGTGCAAATGAGAATAAAGTTGATCCTTCTACAATGTGACAGCCCTTTAGATATTTGTAGACAGCTATTAAGTCTCCTCTCAGTCTTCTCTTTTGCAAACTAAACATTCCCAAATCCTGCAACCTTTCCTCATAAGACAGGGTTTGCAGACCGGTCACCATTCTGGTCGCTCTTTTCTGAACTTGCTCCACAGCCTTCTCCATCTGTGGCAGGAGAAGGCACATTTCCCTGTTTATATTCAGCTGGAAGGTCACCAGACGCCCTGCCCTTAGCTGTATTTATATTGCCTGACCCAGCACTTGTGGAAGTGTGTGTGTGTGTGTATATATATATATATATATATATATATATAATCATAATATAGTATACCGTTCTCAAGTTTACATACCCCGGCAGAATTTTTGCTTTCTTTGCCTTTTTTTCAGAGAATATGAATGATAACACCAAACCTTTTTCTCCACTCATGGTCAGTGGTTCGGTGAAGCCATTCATTGTCAGACTACTGTGTTTTCTCTTTTTAAATCATAATGACAACCCAAAACATCCAAATGACCCTGATGATTTTGGCCTGATAACATGCACAGAAGTTGACACAAATGGGTTTGGATGGCTACTAAAGGTAACATCCTCACCTGTGACCTGTTTGCTTGTAATCAGTGTGTGTGCATAACAGATGAGTGAGTTTCTGGGATCCAGACAGACTCTTGCATCTTTCATCCAATGCTGCCTGGGTATGTAAACTTTGGAGCCCAACTACCATATATATATTACATGCGCTGCAATCATAGGTGTATATGCCATATTTTCACTGGAAGTTGCGTTACTTGACAAACTGGAGGCCGTTGTGGGATCAGCACGACTCCCCCGCCGTTATCCCTGATAAAGATATACCGTATTTTTGGGATTATAAGACGCACCTTTAAAGTTTGAGGAGAAAAATAGGAATTTTTTTTTTTGTAATAAAATGGTGGTGCTTCTTATAATCCATGCGTCTTATTTCTTTCAGCGGGTGGTGGCTGTGGTGAAGCGGGGGTCCCAGGGTCGCTGCTGGAGGAGGCAGGAGTGGAGTGATTCTGCAGGCTGGGATGAGGAGGTGTTCCGATGTGCAATGTGCTGCTGGAGTCTCCTGCGCTGCGGGAGGCTCTACTGACATTTTGTGAAATGCCAGAGCCCCTGCAGTTTCATGGTTTCCTGTGTAGTGAACTCTGGGGAAAATGGCCGCCGAGGGGGGTGCATGCACAGATGGAGATCTCTGCTTCAAGATCTTGGGAGATGAGATTTCAGTGCCGTAGACCCCAGCAGCACAGCCAGACACCCCCTCATCCCAGCCTGCAGCAACGGTACCAGTAAGGTATATGCGCATTATAAGACGCACCTCCATCCCCACTCCCCCAAAGTTTGGGGGGGGAAAAGTGTGTCTTATATAATCCGTAAATTACAGTAGTTATATTACAGTAGGTAGCCAAGCAATTAATTTGGTCAACTTGCATAATTTACATTTATTTTGCCTTATTTTATTGATGGGTCTGTTATACCTAATGAGAGGTATAAAAGAAAAAAAGTAGAATTTTAACCCCTGGAGATATTTTCATTTTTGTGTTTTTCATTTTTTGCTCCCCTTCTTTCCAGAGCTTCTTCTTTATTACTTGGTGAATATGGCCATGTGAGGGCTTGTTTTTTGCGGGACGATGAGTTGCACTTTTGAACGACACCATTGGTTTTAAAATATCGTGTACTGGAAAACAGGGGGGGGGGGATCAGATTTAATTGTGGTGACATTGCAAAAACAGTTTGGTTTTTTTACTAAAACCATGTTCACAAAATGCCAAAACTGACCCGACATTATGATTCTCCAGGTCATTTCGAGTTCATAGATTAAAAAAAAAAATGGAAAAAAAATGTTTGGTGTCTGTGTTTGAAAATTTTTTCCAAAGTTTGTTAAAAATAAAAAGGGCCATTTTCTGATACTCGTAGGGTCTCCATTTTTCGTGATCTCTGATTAGGTGATGGCTTATTTTTTTGCGAGCTGAGCTGCCGTTTTTAATGGTACCATTTTGGTATAGATATGATCTTTTGATCGCCCGTTATTACATTTTAGTGCAATGTGGCGGTGACCAAAAAAAGGTAATTCTGGCGTTTTGACTCTTTTTCATGTTATGCCGTTTAGTGAAGGTAGCAGAATTACTTGCTATGAGCGCCAACTACCGGATGCTTAGGCCTGTTTCACACTTCAGTTTTTTTGTGTCAGTCAAAATCCGCCAAAAAGGCGGAAAGCGGATCCGTTCCTAACTGATGCGAACGGATGCCACCGGATCCGTTTACGGATCCGCCGAATGAAGAATTTTAAAGGAACCGCTGCCCGAGAGAGAGAGAGATGAATTTTTTTTCGTCCGCCAGAAAGGATTTCAGGGTTAAATTCCCGGCTGACTTCCTTTCTCTGGGCATGCGCAATGTAAAATGCAGATCCTGCAGCAAAAAAATGTTGCAGGGTCCGTCCAGGCATGTCGGCGGCCGAAAAAAAATTTGACGGATCCACAAAAAACCGGATACAACGGATGGCCATCCGTCGAGATCCGCCGGTAATGCAACTCAATGGGGGAAAAAAAACGGATCCACCAAAAAAAAGATGGATCCATTTTTTTCAAAAACCGGCGGATTTTGACTGATGGTCAAAAACGGAAGTGTGAAACAGGCCTTACCGAATAGCTGCATCAGGAACCCGGATACGTGGAGCGCTCCCGATAATCATCTGTTAGGCGCCGCAGCTGCATGTCGACACATGCAGCTGCGGCGCCGAACTGATAATCAGGAGCGCTCCAGGTATCAGGGTTCCCAATGCAGCTGTTTGGTAAACGCTATAGCTAATAGGATAAGCACTTATCCAACGCTCGTGGCAGCCTGTTCCACTCATTGATCATCCTCTGTCAAAAAGTATTTTCTGATATCTAATCTTTATCTCCTCCCTTTCAGTTTCATTCCATTGCTTCTTGTCGTTTCATGTGCAAATGAGAATAAAGATTCTCTCTACCCGGTAACATCCCTCCAGCTATTAAGTCTCCTCTTAGCCTTTTTTGAAAGCTAAACAGTCCCAGATCCTTTAATGTTCCTCGTAGGACATAGTTTGCAGTCCACTCACAATCCTGGTGGCTCTCCTCTGAACTTGCTCCAGTTTTTTAATGTGAGTTTTTTTTTTTTTTTAAACAAGTGGTGCCCAGAACTGGACACTATATTTCAGATGAGGCCCGACCAAGGAGGAATAGAGAGGAATAATTACTTCACGGCATCTAGACTCAAACCTTCTCTTAATACATCCTAGAACGGTTTTTGCTTTTTTGCTGCTGCATCACACTGCTGACTCATGTGTAGTCTGTGATCTAGTAGTATATCCTAGGCTTTTTTTCCACACGTGCCATTGCTTGGTTCTATTCCTCCCATTCCGTAGATGTTTTCTTGTCCAGATGTAGAAATTTGCATTTCTTCCTGTTAAATACCATTCTATTAGTAGCTTCCCATTATTCAAGCTTATCTAGATCCTTCACTCTTCCAATTGGATTTGCAACCATTTATCCCATACTTGGTCAGTTTTTCAATAGGTATATTATGAGATGCTTTGCAGAAGTTGAGATATACTATATCTACTGCATTTCCCTAAACCTCCCAGTAAGTGAGAACCATCATACAAGGACATTAGATTAGTCTGGCATGACTTGTTTGCTACAAACCGATTTTGTGACGCAGCAGCGATATCGCTATGTGTGATACTTGCCTCCGACTGGTTCCCCCGCTGTCTGTCGCTGATCGCGCAGCTCCATTTCTCATCGTCAGCTTCCTGCTGGGCTTCCTACTGGCGCCAACGAGCGCCGCGTGGACGCGGGCGGGAGGACATCAGGATTGCTGCGTCTGAAAGGTAAGTAACGACTGCTGCTGCGTTGCTACATCGCTGTGAGATCTGCCTGTGTGGCAGCTCACTAGCGACCATTTAGCAATGCTCCAGCGATCCTGACCGGGTCGTATCGTTGTCGGGATCGCTGGTGCATCGCTAAATGTAAAGGGGCCTTAAGTCTCACTGGCCTGTAATTTCCTGGCTCCATCTTTCCTTTTTTTGAATATAGGGACAACATTTTCCCTTCTCCAATCTTCTGCGACTTCTCCTGTAGAGCAGTAGTCTTCAAAGATTCTGGGTAGTGGTTCTGCAATTTCCTCTGCTAATTTGAAAGTTATGACCACAGAATGGTGAGGGGTAAAAAAAAAAAACTATGAAATTTCTTTTAGTGTGAAATATTGAGAGGATTCCTCATTATAGAAAAACTCTAAAATGGCAATATTTGTGTATTGGGAGCACTCTGACTCAAGCCTTGCCAGGATTTAGCGGAGTCGGAGGGAAGCCGGCCACTTGACACTTCCTTTACATGGCTGTTTTTAAGGCTGTTTTTGTTTCTCTTTAGTTTCCTTATTTCCTACACCATTTCAGAATAAAGTTATTTGAAGAGCCAATCAGTATTTCATACTAACCTTTATACGTTCAGAATGGATTTTTGAAAAGTTGTCACAATGCAGAAAACAGTACTTGTTCCTGTGTTTTAGCTTGTGGAAAATCCACTGCATTTTACAGTGCCATCGTAGTTTGTGATGGTATAAAATGAGATCTCATGGATAATTGTGTTCATGCTACATACTGTAGTTGTGATGTCACACAGGAACCTACAGCTCCATTTTTGAAAAATTATGGAAAGTGACACTGGTTGGGTCACTATTTTAAATGCTTTCTATGGACTTGCACGACGGATTACAGACTTTAAACAGTCACTAACGAGTAACTTTTGCAATAGGTTGGCTAAACCTTGGGTTTCTATGTTTAACTTTATGTGCATAGCATATTAGTCAGTATTGTCATCGTAAATACAAGATATTTTCTTGTTAAATCTGTTTTACAAGACCCATGTCAAAACTGAAAAGCCTTCAAAATGCCTGTGGTATTCATAAGTAGTTCAGGTTTGATCATTTCTTATATAGCTAGAAAAAAAAATGTTCATGCAGGTGAACGTAGCCATCACCTTATTTTTGTTTTACATTTCCGTCTTTTATTGTCATGCTCTCTCCCATGTAACGCCGCTCTCTGTTCCCTCTGTGCAGCACTGGCTTCTTCTATCTATATACAGATGAAACTAGAAGTTTACACAGAAAAAAGGTGCAAGTTCCAGCTCCTTTCAATAAAATCTTGACTCTTTATTCCATCGTTGGTTCAAAATAATGTATACAGCTCCTTGGACTACATCAGCTCATACAGCGGAGCTGGAACTTGCACCTTTTTTTTTTTTTTTTTTTTTTTTCTACGTTGATCAAGCCATATCAGGATGGTGTTCCGTGCGCCTTCTGGAAGTCTGTGAGCTGGCTTTTTTTTTTTTTTATTGTGAGTAGAATTTACACACACTATATAAAAAGACACATATGCACAGTGTCAGACTGAAGAACATGGGGCCCACCAGAGGATTTGATCCTGAAGGCCCATCTTTCTCACCTACTCAAGGGGCCAATAACAGCTGGAATGTTAGCACTATGAACTTTCCTGAAGAAGTCGGGGCCCACTGGAGGATTCTCTGGTTCTCTGGTGGGCCAGTCCAACCCTGCAAATGCATGTTTTTCTCAGTATCTGACGTGAAATTAGAATAAACCTTTCCCGGTTTAGGTCAATTAAGATTACCATCATTATTAATATTTGCCATATGGCAGAATAGTAAGTTTTTTTTTTGTTTTTTTTTTTAGGCATTTTTATTATTACTAAATACAATGTCAAAAGTTTACATACACAAAGATTACTTTACCTTAAAATAATTCTGGACTGCCCATGTGATGATGTCATGTGTTTGGAAGCTTCTGTTCTGTTTTTTTGGCAACATCCGAGCTAATTTAGAAATACCTGTGGATGTATTTTAATGCACACCTGAAACACACTGCTTCTTTGTGTGGCATCATGGGAAAGTCTCAAGAAGTCAGCCAAGATATCAGGGAGAGAATTGTGGTCTTGCACAAGTCTGGCTCATCCTCGGGTACAATTTGAAGATACTTGATGGTGCCTCGTTCATCTGTACAAACAATGCCAGGAAGAAGCCATACTCCAAAAAAAAAAAGCCAGACTAATATTTGCGGATGCACACAGAAATGAAGACTTTAATTTTTGGAGACAGGTCCTGTGTTCAGATTGAACTAAAATTGAACTTTTTGGGCATAATGACCATCGTTACGTTTGGAAGAAAAAGGGAGAAGCTAGGAAGCCTAAGAACACCGTCCCAACTGTGAAACACGGGGGTGGCAGCATCATGTTGTGGGGTGGTTTTGCTACAAGAGGAACTGGTGCATGTCACAAAATGGCATCATAAGAAAAGACGAATATGTGGCAATACTGAAGCAACATCTCAAGACATCAGCCAAGAAGTTAAAGCTTGGACCGAAATGAGTCTTCCAAATGGACAATGACCCAAAGCATACTGTCAAAATGGTAGCAAAGTGGCTTAAGGATACCAAAGTCAATGTTTTGGAGTAGCCATCACAAAACCCTGATCTCAATCCTATTGAAAATTTATGGGCAAAGCTGAAAAGGCAGGTGTCAGCAAGGCGACCTACAAACCTGGATCAGTTACACCAGTTGGGTCAGAAGGAATGGGCTCAAATTCCGACCAACTGTTGTGAAAAGCTTGTGGAAGGATATCCCAACGTTTGACCCGTCATTCAGTTCGGCCATGTGCACACGATGCATTTTTCCTGTGGATCCGCAGCGGATTTTACCACGCAGAAACGCTGCGGATCTGCAAAGTGATTTACAGTACAATGTAAATCAATTTTAAAAAAAAAAACGCTATGCAGACGCTGCGGTTTTTTCCACGTGGTTTTTGTGCGGTACAAAAAATGCAGCATGTCACTTCTTTTGTGCGGTTTTCCACCTGCTCCATTCTCCAAATCCGCAGGGGGAAAACCGCAGTGGAAAACCGCACAAAAACAGGAAGAAATCCGCAGTAAAAATGCAGGTCATTTGACCTGCGGATTTCTTCAAATTTGCGCGGAAAAATCCGCAGGAGGAAAATCCACGTGTGCACTTAGCCTAAGGGCAATGGTAGTGATGCGCCCCAGAGGCCGTGGGATACTCGGTACCGAGCCCGCTAACTTCAATGGGAGATGTCACAGTGGCGGTGACCCGGTCCGTGACCCCAGGCGGTCATGTAAAAGGGTTAGCATTGGATGGGGATAAAGTTTATGTAGTGATTCGTGATGCCAGTTGGAGTGTTCGACTGTAGTATAGCCGGCACTGCAGATGATCCCTGGGGGAGTAGATGGTGATGGCAGTGCAGATGTTAAACCCTCTCCAACCAGGGCAGACCCCCAGAGATTGTGATGCAAGTAGAAGGCACGGAGTAATAAGGCAGGAGACAAGGAAAGTCTCTTTATCATTTACTGTAGTTCAGGTGCAGTTCAGAGGAGATATTACAACTCTCACCAGGTTGCAGTCTGCTCTGGAGAATGTGAGTTATCTTTCACTGCTTCGACTCAGTGTAACTTCCTGCTATTCTAATCCCTTCTGGGACCAAGGCTTCCCAGAGTCTAAAACTTCCGCTATAGCCTCTACTCACTGTGTATTTCTCCTTTGGCAACTTGCAGCATGGATCCTGTGTGTGAGCAGCTCAAGTTCCCACTTGCATAATCCTTCACTGATCCTAGGTTGTTGCAGTCTTTTCCAGGGAAAACACGATGCTGTTGATTGTATAAATCCACACAGTCTCTCAGCTTACCACCCTGCTCTGAAAGCATGGATGGTCTAGAGGCTGATTCCCTGATGCTTCTAGCTTTCACTCCTGGATCAAGCACATGTCTTAACATGGCTTCCAAGATCTTCCTCCTTCACACTGAAAACAACTTGGCCCCTCCCCCTCCTTATTAGGGTTGGTCTGCAAAGCTCTCAGCTTCAGACAAATGAGGGAGTGAGGCAAATTGTGTGTGTGTGTGTTGTGGTCTCTAGCAGAGAAAGCATAACTTCCATTGCTCACAAAACACATTCAGAACAGTACATATTTAACCCTTTTATGGCGATAGACGCAGGGCGCCACAGTAGCAAATACTAATGAAAAGTATGCAAATCTTTGAATTTGTAGTAATTAAAGTGGCTCTGTCGGGTCTTGCGTCCAAAAACTCCACAAACCAGGGTTTGGATGTATGCGCCGATGTGGCCAGAGACTAGATTGGTGCCGGGCGTGTAAGCCCACTGGAGGTAGACACTTGGATGTAGTAGACTGCGTCTGGGTGTTCGCTTCCAGTAAGCGTATACGCCCGAAAATGATGCACGTCAGCACTCATGATTGCTTTGCCGCTACAATAATAGTCTATAAGCCCCATCAGCGCATGCACACGAATCCTGTTTTGTGGGTGTTTCAGATGTATGCCCCAACGGGGCCACTGAACAGGTGTCTAAATGCAATGTGAAAGCGCCCCAGTATTGTGGTTCCAGTATAGTCATGGTCTCCCTTGCTCTGCTGCTTGCTTGGCGGCTCTCGGCTCTGCTCTGGCCTGTTTAGCAGCTCTATTCCTTACTCATGAATGAATGCATAGCGTGATCACTCACTGTTTGATTTAACTTTGTTTGGTATCTTGTACTTTGACTGCTTTATGAATTATTGTGGAGGAACAAATAAAATCTTAGGCCAGCCCTTGGATTTTCTAATTATTTCTAAATAGTCACCACTTCTATACTGCAGAAAAATTTAGAAAAATGAAGGCCAGCACCAATCCTAATCCTGAGTAGCTCAATCTTCTTATCCATTGTAGGTTTCAGTGAAGGCTGCCACAAATATTAAATTATCTTCTAGAAAGTCAAAGATTAATTTAAAGACTCTAGCATTTTGGATTATTCCACTGAAATTGGTAGATTGTGGGTTTATAAAAAATCTCCATTTTTCCAGTGAAAAGCTGTACAGATTTACCTTCAATACGACGTGTTTTTTATTGTAGTCCAGTTTGGCTTACCTGTCAGGGGATGTTCCCACTTTCAGCATCTGCTGCGGTTTTGACACTGCAGAATGTCCACACAGTTTCCACACCCATTATGCAAATTAGTGGACACGCATTTACGCTTTTTTTTTTGTCTTGTTATTTTCTGTTGCACATGCAGGTTTTCCTCATTAATGCAAGTTTATAGGAAAAAATCCTTATGCATAACCGTAGCATAACCGTAAGAGAAATTAACATGCTGCGGAACTGAAGGGCACGCTGCATGTCAGTTTCCGGGGGAGAGCCGCGGGTGCACATAGATGCACAGTGTACATGGGATTTCTAGAGATCCCATCGACTGTGTCGTAATATCTGGCCCCTGCGTCTTTGACAATAAATACGTCAAAATCGCAGCCAATCCTGATCGAGGGTACGTGCCCTCAGGGTCGCTAGGGTTTCAAAGTGAGACTCTATTGCATTTGGAAGACAAATTTTTTACCTTATGACACGTAATAAATGAGGAAAATAATGAAGAATGCCCTTGAGTAGGATGCACCAAATTCATTAAAAGGTGTCTACCTCTTTAACAACTGAAAGTTGAGCCACATTTATTAGAGTAGATTACTGGCCTTGACTAGAATACATCTCTGATGTAACCGGTGCGCTTCTGTCTGATGTTCTCTGCCATGAGCTCCTCCCAGCTGAGCGCCAGGTACTTCCCCTGTATATATTTTTTTCTTTAAGTGCCAAAATTTGAAATCTTATTGTGTAAAACCTAGTCTGCAGAGACTGTGTGCAGGTATATTCTGTATTCCTCCGCTTGGCCTCAGAGCAATAAGCCTACAGCTACCTTCTTGAGTAAGACAATCTTAGAGGAGTTGTCCACTACTAGGACAACCCCTTCCTGATCAAAATATTTGGCCTCCATAAAATAATAAAGCTTGTACTCCCCTCCCATGCCGGCGTCGTTCCTGCCGCGTCAGCATTTGTGGTCCTGGGGCTCTCGTGCGGTCATGACACATGACATCGGCGGCCGATCAGTGCTGGCGTCACTGTCCCCATCTTCGTACAGATCAAACTTGAAGAGGAAGTCCAGGCTGCAGACGGTCTCGGACTTCCTCTTCATGTTCAATTCGACAGGAGGCGAGGACTGACACCAGCGCTGACTGGCCGCCGGCGTCATGTGTCATAATGACCGCACGAGAGCCCCAGGACCATGAGTGCTGACACCGCGGGAACGGCGCCAGCATGGGAGGGGGGGGGAGTGTAAGCTTTATTTTATTGGGACCAAGCCTGGGGAATGAATGAGAAGTTGTGCAAGCAGTGGACAACTTCAAGAAACTGAAAATTCTCAGCCTGCTTTTCAATGACTTACAGTAATTGGGTCTCTTGTTGGAGATGTGAATAACCTGTATTGAGCATGTTATGACCTCTCTTGCTCGGACGCTTTGTCAGGGATTGTCATGATCAATTGTTTGAAAAGTTCAACAAGGGCTGGATATCTTTCTGGAATGTGGGTTGGTGATCTATGAATTTTATTCGGACTACCAGATTAGGAGTCTGGAAGTATTTCATCTTTGGGATGGAAAAAAATAGGCTTTTTTTTTTTTTTTCAATTAAAAAATAAAAACACAATCTTCCAAATATTCATGTAACTTTTTGTCACTGGAATGATGCCAATAACATACTGTGTAAATATTTTTACACTCTTGTGAATTGTGGAGAAACATTTTATTTTCTTCTGTGTCCGTTGGCACATTTACAACAAAATATTTTGCTCAGCTAAAAGGAATCTGTCACCAGATATTTGCCACCTGTTCTAAGAGCAGCATAATGTTGTGATAGAGACCTTGATTCCAGCGATATGTCACTTACTTGGCTGCTTGCTGTGGTTTTGATAAAACCAGTGATTATCAGAATTTGCTTATCACTAGAGGACTAGTTTACCTGCTGCTAGGTAGTCAAGCATATTCATGAGCTCTTTATAATCCCACCACTGACTGGCAGCTTTCTGCCTATACACAGTGTACACAGCTGCCAATCAGTGGTGTGGGTGGGATATACAAAACTCGGTGTTCAGAAAACTGGTAGATCTGCAGCAGATAAAACTGTTTTAGTCAACAATAGAGCAATTGGCTTGGTAAGTTACACACCATTGGAATTGGGGTAGCAAAAACCTGGTGATCGATTCCCTTTCAAGCAAAGTTTTAACAAAAGAAGTATGGTAGAAAATTGGAGTATAGCTTTGTTGGAAACACTTTTTTCTCAATAGTCTCGGAAACACCCATCACCCCTTCCTAGGTGGTGACAGCACCTTCTTTTTCCTATACTCCCAGCTCTCATTTGGCACAGCAGAGCTAAACCCCCTTTATTGCCCCTTCTTGCATCTATTCACTTGACACGACTGCCTTGGCCTAGTCCGGTCGCTTCCTATATTCCCAGTATGGCTTTTCTAAGTATGCTCTCTCTAAAACATTGCAGCATCTCATATAGCGATCGCCTTATACAGCACTGTGTACTTACAATTGCTCATTTTGCCTTTCTACCCAGCTAATTCTTCTCTCTTCCATTAGGTCTATGATGTCACCTGATTAAAAACTGAGTAACTGAATCCTTCTAAGCTCTATAGGAACAGGAGGTTAATTTTCCCTGTATGAGTCATCACTCACTGGAAAAGTCTGTGGCAGGGGGAGGAGGGAGCAGCTGAGTCAGGAAGTGAGGAGGGGAATGATTTATGCAGGCACAAAAAACTTTCTGTTTCTGCTTAGAGCAGAGAAGAGAAAAATTAACTGTGTAGAAAGGCAAAGTGAGCAATTGTAAGTGCACAGTGCTGTATAATATGATGACTGCAAAGTATTAATAGGATAGAAATTTTGATGGGAGGAGTGCTGCTTTAAAGGGATCCTGTCACATCATTTCAAGCATCTAATCTGTCCCCAGTGCATTTTTTAATGATGCACTTTATATAGTTATATGGTACCTGCTTGTTGAGTCATAGAGGAGTGCTTCATTTTCTGTTCAGTCACTGGCGTCGCCACCGCCCACTCAAGTTACATTTCCCTGGTTGCACTGATGTCACCGAAATCCCATGCTTGCACAGTGTCTATCGGGGAGCTGTGTTTGCACAGTGTCAGTCGGGGGCCGCACTTGTGCTGTGACACCCGGCTGCCCACTCGGAATTGCGCAAGCTCGGCTCCAAGTGCCACACTGTGCAAGTGCGGGAATCCAGTGAAGTCTGCGCGACCAGGGAAATCCATCAAATTGAGAGGGTGGCGACGCAAGTGACTGGGGATGGAAATATTCCTTTAAATTGAAACACATGAAAACTAGGCAAATATTTTAACAATGTGTGTGGCACGCTAAATGCATGTGTGCACATGTTAGATCAGGGGTGGGAGGAGCCTCGGGCGGTCCCCAAGTCTTCATGTTGTCGTTGCTTATTGTATTATGTATATTGTGTTTTTGTTTTTTCTTCTTTTTTTGCTAAGACTTCTAGACATTAGCAAGAGAGCTATCCTCATACCTCCTTAAAAAAAAAAAAAAAAAAAAAAAAGTTTCTCTTTAACAGGTACCGTAATTACCAACATAGCCGATTTGTTTGGTTTTTTTTTTTAAACTTTTTTAAAAAACCTCTTACAATCTGTATGACAAAAATAAAAATCTTGCAGTTTTCACACTGGCCACTAGGGCTTTTTTAGACTCTAAAAGCACATGTACATTAGCTACAATGCAATGACCCCATCACCCAGAAGAACAGGAGCAGGGTCAGCTGTGAACACCCCTATAATGATTGGTAGATTCTGTGTAATAAGCAGTGTATAGCGGTTTTATTTATTTTTTAAATACATTGATCACAAAAACCTAATTTACATAATAGGTTATTTTCTGATGATGAGGATTACCTGAAGCAGACAGCGTTCAAGAGCTGCGCAATAGTCATCTGGAACTTTGATGTCTGCCTCTTTGAATTTTATAGGGGAGCACAAGAAATCATGGATTGTTATTGGAGGCAGAGAAGGGACAACCATGGTACTTTCTTTAATGGAAGTTTAAAATATTTTTTTCTTATTCTTGCAACTTTTCTAGTCCTGCAATGGTTTACCAGTCAAGCATTGGGTGATTTTCCTGAAACCGCCAATTGTGCTTTATTCAGTGCAGCTTTGCTTCTCAAGGAGAACGTGTTTGGCTTTTGTGTGCATCCCCATTGGAGACTTCTTCCCTTATTTGACCTCACCCACAGCAACACTGTTATCTTGTACTATTTTTATGAAGCGATAATCCAGCAACATAAAACAACTTTGCTGATGTTGGCTGTGTCATCCTTTTATTTCAAGGGAAAGCTTTCATGACAGAATGTTGGAAGTGTTTGAGAAGAACATAAGCATTGAGCCCATCAAATCATCTGGATGAAAAATGTTTGGCTTAAGGGTTCAGTATAGTGGTTCAGAAGAGTAGCCATCTTAATTTTTCTTTCTAATTTTCATATGTTCTATTATTCTATAAAACTTTTTAATTTTTTATCAGAGAAATTTGCTTCTTTCTCCATAAGAATGGACCAGAGATCTCAATCTGCTTGTGGGCCGTTGCCAGCACCATTTTATTGAAGCCCACTGAGTGATCAGTCTACGCAAGCACCGCCCACGGCCAGGATGGCGCCGGCGGGGAAAGGAAATATGTTAGGAAATAGACAGCAGAGGGGCCATGACAGTGCCAGAGACCCTACCACAGGCCTGTCCTGATGTACGGACACAAGTTTTATAATGATTTTTTAAAAAGCAGTCTACAGATTTCTTCACTGAAAGTATGTATTACCTGTATACCAGCACCATTATGGCAATGCCTTCAGTTTAATATGTCTAACCGTGATGACAGGTTCTCTTTAACCCCCTTCCCGACCCATGACGCCTACATAGGCATCATGGTATAAATCACCCTCCTGTGGGTCGGGTGACCGGGGTCACTGAAAGGTCACCGACCCGCGCACACACAGGAGGCTTTGTGCTTCACCACAGGGGGCGTGGCTTAGCCCCCACGTGGCTACGATCGCTCTGATTGGCAGTTTCACTTTTAACAGCCAATCAGAGCGATAGTAATATTTCATTAATGAAACTTGATGAAATATTACAATCCAGCCATGGCCAATGCTGCAGTAGCATCGGACATGGCTGAAAACACTACCCTGACCCCCCCCCACATCGGCTGGCGGGGGCGATCGCCCCCGCCACAGACTGACAGCAGTGATCGGATGTTGCCGTCATGATCTGCCTCCCTCCCCTTCCCTACGCTCTCCCCCGCCGTCCGATTTTCCCCCTCCCACCCTCCCCGGTACCTGTTATGTCCCGCTCTGGTTCCCGGTGTCCCGCCGTCCCTCCTGCATGGGCGCCGCCAACTTGGAAAATGGTGGACGTATGCGCAGTGCGCCTGCCGGAATATGCCGACTGGCAGATTCATTTATTTTGATCACTGTGATAAACTCTCAGTGATCAAAATAAAAAAAAAAGTAAATCACCGCCCCCCTTATCACCCCCATAGGCAGTCACATATATAAAATAAAGAAAATATTGTTATTTTTCCATTGGGGTTGGGGCTGGAATTGGGGTTGGGGCTGGAATTGGGGTTGGGGCTGGAATTGGGGTTGGGGCTGGAATTGGGGTTGGGGCTGGAATTGGGGTTGGGGCTGGAATTGGGGTTAGGGGTGTGTTGGGCTTAGGATTGGAGATAGAATTGAGGGGTTTCCACTGTTTTGGCACATCAGGGGGTCTCCAAATGCGACATGGCGCCACCATTTATTCCAGCCAATTTTGCGTTCAAAAAGTCAAACAGTGCTCCCTCCATTCCGAGCCCCGACGTGAGCCCAAACAGTGGTTTACCCCCACATATGGGGTATCAGCGTACTCAGGAAAAATTGCACAACAACTTTGGGGGTCTAATTTCTCCTGTTACCCTTGGGAAAATAAAAAATTGGGGGCTAAAAAAATTATTTTTGTGGAAAAAAAAGATTTTTTTCTTTATTTTCACGCCTGGGCCTTATAAAATTCTGTGAAGCACTTGGGGGTTCAAAGTGCTCACCACACATCTAGATAAGTTCCTTGGGTGGCCTAGTTTCCAAAATGGGGTCACTTGTGGAGGGTTTCCACTGTTTAGGCTCATCAGTGGCTCTGCAGCATTAACATGACACCCGCAGACCATTCCATCAAGTCAGCATTTCAAAACGTCGCTACTTCCCTTCCGAGCCCCGACGTGTGCCCAAACAGTGGTTCAGCCCTACATATGGGGTACCATCGTACTCGGGACACACTGGACAACAACTTTTGGGGTCCAATTTCTCCTGTTACCATTGTGAAAATGAAAATTAGCAGGCTAAAAAATCATTTTTTGAGGGGAAAAAATATTTTTATTTTCACGGCTCTGCGTTATAAACTTCTGTGAAGAACCTGAAGGTTCAAAGTGCTCACTATGCATCTAGATAAGTTCCTTAGGGGGTCTAGTTTCCAAAATGGGGTCGTTTGTGGGGGAGCTCCAAAGTTTAGGCACACAAGGGGCTCTCCAAACACGACATGGTGTCCGCTAACGATTGGAGCTAATTTTCCATTCAAAAAGTCAAATGGCGCGCCTTCCCTTCTCAGTCCTGCCGTGCGCCCAAATAGTGGTTCCCCCCTACATATGGGGTACCAGCGTACTCAGGACAAACTGGACAACTTCTGGGGTCCAATTTATCCTGTTTCCCTTGAGAAAATAAAAATTAGCTTGTTAAAAAATAATTTTTGAGGGAAAAAAGAAGAATCATTTTCTCTGCTCTGTTATAATCTTCTGTGAAGCACTTGGGGGTTCAAAGTGCTCACCACACATCTAGATAAGTTCCTTTGGGGGTCTAGTTTCCAAAATGGGGTCACTTGTGGGGGAGCTCCAATGTTTAGGCACACAGGGGCTCTCCAAACGTGACATGGCAACCGCTAAATATTCCAGCATATTTTCCATTCAAAAAGTCAAATGGCGCTCCTTCCCTTCTGAGTCCTGCCGTGAGCCCAAACAGTGGTTTATGACCACATATGAGGTATCTGTGTACTCAGTAGAAATTGGTCAACAAATTTTAGGATCCACTTTATCCTGTTACCCATGTGAAAATGAAAAAATTGATGCTAAAAGAATGTGTTGGAAAAATTAAAATGTCCATTTTTTCCTTCCATGTTGCTTTAGTCCCTGTGAAGGGTTAATTATCTTCAATGTAGTTTTGAGTAGCTTGAGTGGTGCAGTTTTTAGAATGTTGTCCCTTTTGGGTATTTTCTGCCATATAGACCCCCTCAAAGTAACTTCAAATGTGAGGTTGTCCCTAAAAAAAAATGGTTTTGTAAATTTCGTTGTAAAAATGAGAAATCGCTGGTCAACTTTTAACCCTTATAACTTCCTAACAGAAAAAAAAAATTGTTTCCATAATTGTGCTGATGTAAAGTAGACATATGGGAATGTTATTTATTAACTAGTTTGTGTCACATAACTCTGGTTTAACAGAATAAAAATTCAAAATTTGAAAATTGCGAAATTTTCTAAATTTTCGCCAAATTTCCTTTTTTTTTTCACAAATAAATGCAAAAATTATCGAACTAAATTTACCACTAACATGAAGCCCAATATGTCATGAAAAAACAATCTCTGAATCGCTAGGATGCGTTGAAGCGTCATAATGGGACACTGGTCAGAATTGCAAAAAATGGCCAGGTCATTAAGGTCAAAATAGGCTGGGTCATGAAGGGGTTAAAAGGTGCTATGGAGAAGGGAGGATTTGAAGGCTGGCCAAAATATTCTGCTGCGAGTTCTCCTTGGAATCTTATGAGCACCAACTGTCCTCTCCTATCAGTAATGGGAAAGTCTGTATTCACTGAAGACAGACTTTACCCTTGAATTGTTGATTTTGCAAACAAAGTTCCAATCCAGGAAGAGAAAGCTGTTTTCTCTGAGCTGTAAAAAAAAAAAACAAAAAAAAAAAAACTTTGTGTACTATTGCTTGATAAAAAAAATATACTCTTTAACCCCTTTACTCCCAAGGGTGGTTTGCACGTTAATGCCCAGGCCAATTTTTACAATTCTGACCCCTGTCCCTTTATGAGGTAATAACTCTGGAACGCTTCCATGGATCCCGGTGATTCTGACATTGTTTTCTCGTGACATATTGCACTTCATGTCAGTGGTAAAATTTCATTCATATAACTTGCGTTTATTTTGGAGAAAAAAAATGGAAATTTGGCGAAAATTTTGAAAATTTTCCAACTTTGAATTTTTATGCCCTTAAATCACAGAGATATGGCACACAAAAAACTTAATAAATAACATTTCCCATATGTTTACTTTACATCAGCATGATTTTGGAACCACATTTTTTTTTTGTTGCATTATAAGGGTTAAAAGTTCACCAGCGATTTCTCCTTTTTACAACACCATTTTATTTTTAGGGACCCCATCACATTTGAAGTCAATTTGAGGGGTCTATATGATAGAAAATACCCAAAAGTGACACCATTCTAAAAACTGCACCCCTCAAGGTGCTCCAAACCACATTCAAGAAGTTTATTAACCCTTCAGGTGCTTCACAGGAATTTTTTGAATGTTTAAAAGAAAAAAATGAACGTTTAATTTTTTGTTCACAAAAGAAATTACTTCAGGTCCAATTTTTTTTATTTTACCAAGGGTAACAGGAGAAATTGGACTGCAAAAGTTATTGTTCAATTTCTCATGAGTATGCTAATACCTGATTTGTGGGGGGGAACCACTGTTTGGGCGCATGGCAGTGCTCGGAAGGGAATGAGCACCGTTTGACTTTTTCAACGCAAAATTGGCTGGAATTGAGATCGTGCGTCATGTCACGTTTGGAGAGCCCCTGATGTGCCTAAACAGTGGAAACCCCCCACAAGTGACCCCATTTTGGAAACTAGACCCCCCCAGGGAACTTATCTAGATGTGTGGTGAGAACACTTTGAACCCCCAGGGACTTCACAGAAGTTTATAACGTACAGCCGAACAATTAAAAAATCATATTTTTTCCACAAAAATGATCTTTTCACCACCACTTTTATTTTCCCAAGGGAAACAGGACCCCAAAAGTTATTGTGCAATTTGTCCTCAGTACGGTGATACCCCATATGTGGGGGTAAACCACTATTTGGGCGCATGGCAGAGCTCGGAAGGGAAGCAGAGCCATTTGACTTTTTTGGCTGGAATTGAGATCAAACGCCATGTTGCGTTTGGAGAGCCCCTGATGTGCCCAAACAGTGGAAGCCCCCAATTCTAACTCCAACCCTAACCCCAACACACCCCTAACCCTAATCTCAGCCCTAGCCCTAAACCTAACCCTAATGGGGAAAATGAAAATAAATACTTTTTTAATTTTATTATTTTTCCCTAACTAAGTGGGTGGGTGGTAAAGGGGGGTTTGATTTACTATTTACAGCAGGTTTTTATGTTTAGCAGCTGTCATACGCTAAAAGATGCTTTTTATTGTAAAAATAGTTTTTGCATCACCACATTTTGAGAGCTATAATTTTTGCGTATTTTGAACCAGAGTCATGTAAGGTCTTATTTTTTGGCGGGGCTAGTTGACGTTTTAATTGGTACCATTTTCGGGCATGTGACATTTTTTGATCACTTTTTTATTCCAATTTTTGGGACGCGGAATGAACAAAAACCAGCATTTCATGAATTTCTTTTGGGGGGTGCGTTTATACCGTTCTGAGTGCGGTTAAATTGATGAAGCAGTTTTATTCTTCAGGTCAGTACGGTTACAGCGATACCTCATTTGCCTTTTTTTTACGTTTTGTCGTTTTTATGCAATAAAAACAATTTTATATAAAAAATTATTTTTGCATCGATTTATTCTGCGAGCTGTAACTTTTTTATTTTTTCGCTGATGATGCTGTATGGCGGCTCGTTTTTTGCGGGACGAGACGTTTTCAGAGGTACCATGTTTATTCACAGCCGTCTTTTTGATTGCGCGTTATTGTACTTTTTGTTCGGCAGTATGATGATTAAACATTTGTTTCTTGCTTTTTTTTTTTCTTAAGGGCTTCACTAAAGGGGTTAACTAGTGGGAAACTTTTATAGGGCAGGTCGTTACGGACACGGCGATACTAAATGTGTACTTTATTGTGTTGTTGTTATTATTATTATTGTTATTATTTAGAAAAGAGAATTTATTAGGTAATTTTTTTTTTTTTGTAATTTTGTGTTTTTTTTTTTTTAATTACTTTTACACTTTTTTTTTTTACTTTATTATATTGTCCCGGGGGGACATCACTGTCTTTTGTCAGATCGCCGATCTGACACTTAGGCCTCTTTCACACATCCGTTCTGCGCCGTCAGGCGAGATCCGGCTTTTTTTTTTGCAAAGCCGGATCCGGTTTTTCCCCATTGACTTGTATTAGCGCCGGATGGCATTGCGGGTCGTCTGTTTTTTGCCGGATCCGGCTATTTGTCTCATTCCGGCGTCTGGGAAAAAACGGCTACTGTAACTTTTTTTGTCTCCGGCGAAAAAGCCGGAAGCGCCGGATGCGACGCTTCCAGCTTTTTGCCACAATGAAAGTCTATGTGCGCCGGATCCAGAAAAAGACGGATCCAGCCAGTCTGTGCATGCTCAGATCCAATTGGCCAGCCCCCAGGAAACAGATATAACCTGTTAGACGGATCCGGCAGAAAAACGGATCCGTTTCTACAGTTGTCCAACATTTACGCCGGATCCGTTTTTCTAAAAATAGCTGGATCCTGCCTGACAGCAAAAAACTGATGTGTGAAAGTAGCCTTAGGCTATGTGCACACGTAGCAGAAAATTTCTGCTGAAAAACCTGACTCCCTTCCCAGAAACCGCCCTTTTTTTTTCTGAGCGTTTTCCGCCCAAAAAATGCGCGGGTTTTTATGCGTTTTTAAGATGCATAGAAATAGCTAGAAACGCAGAAAAATCCACAAAATTAATGAGCATTGCTGCGTTTTTTACCGCAAAGCTGTTTTTTCGTGGTAAAAAACGCATCAGTATGCACAAAGTGCAAAATGCATAGAAATGAATGGGAAGCTTATTTTTAGCGGTTTTATTGGAAAATCCGCTAAAAATACTGCTAAAAAAACGCTGTGTGTGAAAACAGCCTTAGAATAGCGCTGTGTCAGATCGGAGATCTGACAGGCGCTGCTGCAGGCTTCCTCCTGCCTGCCCTCAGCAAGCAGTGAGGAATACGCCTCCCTGCAGGACCCCAAAGGTCCCCGCAGCATATTGGATCCGGGGGTCTGCAGGGAAGCATGGAGGGAGCCCCTTCCCTGTGCGCTTCTCTCCTATGCCCCCGGTACACTGCGATCATGTTTGATCGCAGTGTGCCGGGGGCAGTCCGTGACCGCCCCTGACATAGTTCCGGGTGTCAGCTGTGATAATCAGCTGACACCTTGCCGCGATCAGCTGCGCTCCCCCCGTGAGCTTGCTGATCGCCTGTGACGTAATATTCCGTCCTTGGGACTTAAGGTCCCAGGTCACATGGACAGAATATTATGTCCAATGTAGGAAAGGGGTTAAGGTATATTTACACCTGCTGACTACAGCCATTAAACGATCGGCTGTATACAAGTTCATTGATAAGTTGTCATCTGTGGTAGGTCGACTCGCTTGTCCTTTTTAAAGCTGTTGACACAGGAACAGTTTCTATTTAACCCCTTCATGATCGGAGCTTTTAGTTTTTTTAGCTTTCGTTTTTCGTTCCCCCCCCTCTTCCCAGAGCCATAACTTTTTTTTTTTTTTTCATCAATATGGCCACGTGAGGACTTTTTTTGCGGGACGAGTTGTACTTTTTAACGACATCTTTTGGTTTTACCATGTCGTGTGCTCGAAAATGGGGGAAAAAAAATTCCAAGTGCAGTGAAATTGCAAAAAAAGTGCAATCCTACACTTGTTTTTTGTTTTGGCTTTTTTTACTAGGTTCACTAAATGCTAAAACTGACCTGCCACTATGATTCTTCAGGTCATTACAAGTTCATAGACACCAAACATGTCTAGGTTCTCTTTTATCTAAGTGGTGAAAAAAGATTCCAAAGTTTTGCTAAAAAAAGCGCCATTTTCGAGACCCGTAGCATGTCCGCTTTTTCATGATCTTGGGTTGTGTGAGGGCTTTCTGCGTGCAGAGCTGACGTTTTTAATGCTACCACTTTTGTGCAGATACCATCTTTTGATCTCCCGTTATTGCATTTTAATGTGATGTCATGGCGACCAAAAAAATGTAATTCCAGCATTTTGATTGTTTTTTTGCTACGCTGTTTAGCGACCATGTTAATGCTTTTATTTATTTATTTTTTTTGACCTGGCGATTCTGAAATCGGCGATACCAAATATGTGTAGGTGTGGTTTTTTTTTTTTTAAATACTTTCTTTTTTTTAACTTTTGGCATGCTTCTGTAGCCTCCATAGCCATAGGAGTTGCCACCATGGTAACAGACTACAAACAAGCTCTGTGCAGTCGTACTCCCTTCTGTCTTTTACTTCTCAGTAACAAAAATATTCGGTAAGTTTAACAAATTGGCAACTGACCGAACAGATGATGACTAATTCAATAATTACTCTACAGTGTTTGCGATTAATTAGTTACCATGGAGACGCACCAGTCTTCAGAGGAGCTGTTGACACAGTGCAATAGACTTTTAGTGAAGATTTTCACTTTTTTTTTTTTTGTTCTCTGATGCAATGAATCAATAAAACAGAATTGTGGAGCTAACAGATGGTGATCTGCCGTCTCATTACAAGCCATTTATGCTTTGTTTTTAGCTTGGCAGCTATTTTCCTATTAACATTTGCTCCTTTAACATCCGTGTATGTAGAAAGTTTTCTTAACCAAGATTTAATATTCAGTAATTTCTTGAACAAAGTGCAGGTGCCCTGGGGGAAAGGAGAAGAAAACAAAAGAATCCCAGCCATGTGTCACATGTAATGGTTTCTAAGTTCTTGGAAACATTAAACACAAACCAAGCATTGGGCTGAGACCATTTCATTTTTTTTTTTTTTTTAAATTCGTTTATTAAACCATAAGCAGTTTTACAATACATACATTCAGTGCAAAATGTTAAACCTAGTACAAAATAGATATGTACAATTAGCATGAAGACATGAGGCATAATATGTTCATCAACTGTATGTAAATAAAGCAGACATAATATCAATTGAATCACAGTTGTGCTATGTTATTGTACCAGTAATAGAACCTGCCTGGCTTCTAAACTCTACCGACATCTACTAAAACATTAACTATTCTGCAGCCTACTTCTATATAGCAAGCAGTTTATTGTGCGACATCTCCGCTCTGCAAGGTAAAGTGAGAGGAGTTCCATCTCTCCCAGATCTTTTTAAATTTACCTGGGCACCCTCTATTCTGATACAGTGTCCTTTCACATGGGATAATCGAATTTACGAGAGTGATCCAGGACCCAAGAGAAGGAGGTGAATTCCCCATCCATCGTAGTGCCAGTATCTTTCGTGCCATGAACAGTGTCTCCCGTAAAAAAATCCCAACATAATGACCCCACGTCTCCTCATCCCACACTCCAAACAGACATATCAGCGGTTCGAGGGGAACAGGCGTTTGTACCAAGGATGTTAATAACGACGTCACCCCTCTCCAGAATTGCACAACAACAGGACAGCACCAGATCATATGAATAAAGTCTGCATCCATTGAATGACATCTCAAACATTCCGATGACGGATATCGACCCATCTTAGAGTCGAATTGGGGTCAAATATGATTGATAATGTACAATTGTATCATCCTGTTGTTGGCAGACGGAGACACCCAGATTGGTGACTCCAGAATTTCTTCCCATTCCTCATCCCGTGTATCAGGAATGAGCCTCTCCCATTTCTTCTTAACGGAGTCTATGGCACATTCTGTCCCCACTGACAACATATATGTATATAGAGAGGAGATGAGACCTTGAGGGCCCTGTGACTTGAGGATCCCTATCAAGGGCAGAGACGAAATGGCATCACTCATATCTAAATTTCTCATATGCGATTGAAAAGCTGACCTTAGTTGTAGATAACGGAAAAACTGGGATCTCAGGACACCGCGATTGACTTGTAGTTGCTCAAAGGATATTAAAGTACCATGATCGTATAGATCACCCATCGTAGAGACACTGTACTGAACCCAGAACTCGGCAGACGGATGTTCACGCAGCACCGGGAGGTAGTCATTATTCCACAGGGGTATTTCAGCTAAAATATCGCCAAATCCAACCACCCCCTTAATCTGTCTCCATATTGATCGTGCCAGACGGAGCAGAGGCAGCAGTCTCGGGACATTTATTTTCCTCATTTCTAAAATACCTAGTGGGCAACTAGTCCCTGCAGCATGAAGAAGATGACTCTCAGAATTCGGGAGGTGGCCTCCAGGCATCCCTGTGCTTAAGGCCTTGGCCTGTCCAGCTAGATAATATAAAAAGAAATTGGGTAATGCTGCCCCCCCCCTCCCCTCTTGGGTCTCTGTAGAGTGGTCAACTTTAGTTTAGGCCTGGCTTTCCCCCAAATAAAGGATGTGATTTGGGAATTTAAATGAGCAAAAAAGGATTTGGGCACCACCACCGCACTATGTTGAAGAAAGTAGTTAAGCTTGGGGAGTAATATCATTTTAACTAAATTAATACGTCCGGCTCCAGACAATGGAAGCTTACCCCAGATCGCAAATTTACCCCTAACCATCTCCAGCAGTGGTTGCATATTGAGTTGTAGATCAAATTTACTGCCCTTAGAGATATGAACCCCCAAATATTTGAAACTAGTCACGATGGGCAGCAGGGAGAGAGTCTCAAGTCGTGGCATTGGAGCATGGGAAAGAGGCATCAAAGCAGATTTATCACAAATTATGTAAAGGCCAGAATATTTACTAAATTTATTTATGGTAGTAATCACTCTTGTCAGGGTTTCCTCTGCTTTGTCCATAAATATCACCATATCATCAGCGTATAAGCCTATGGTATCCGTCCGACCCGCTATCTCTATACCAGCGATATCGGTGGATAGTCTTATACGAATTGCCAGCGCCTCAATAGCAAGAGCAAAGAGGGCCGGGGAAAGAGGACACCCCTGATGGGTTCCCCTATGCAAAGAAAATGATTCAGATATGGAGCTATTTACGATGACCCGGGCCTTGGGCTTCATGTATAAGACATTGACCCAGTTTTGGAATCTTTCGCCAAATCCATATCTCTGCAAACATGCCCTGAGAAAAGGCCATTCAAGTGAGTCAAAGGCCTTGGCCGCATCTAGTGATGCCAATGCCCATTCATTATCTGGTACCAGAGAACTATATTGGGCCACTGACTGGACACGTCTGATATTTGTGGAAGTGCTCTTACCCGGCATAAAACCCGTTTGATCAGGGTGTACAAGATCCAATATAACGGTATTTACTCTTTTGGCTAAAATGTTTGTAAAAATTTTATAATCCACATTTACTAGTGATATAGGCCTATACGATCCACAATCCAAAGGGTCCTTCCCCCTCCCTCCGGCATGCACCCCCCCCCTCCCAAATCCCACGAAACACTGTCAACAAAAGAGGCGCCAGTATATCTTGATATTTTCTATATAACTCCACAGGGAATCCATCCGGCCCAGGGGCCTTCCCGGAGGCCATGCCTTGTATGGCATCCTCTACCTCCTCCAGAGCAAACTCAGCATCCATATAGGCCTGTTGTGAAGGACTTAGCGTGGGAAACTCTATGTCTAACAAATAGTCCAAACACTCTGGGCCATCCACATCTGTCTTAGAATTGTACAATGAGCCATAATAGTCGGAAAAGCACTTTAGTATCTCCTCAGTTGAGGAGACCAACGTACCATCTGAATCACGGACCTGTAGAATTGTGTTGGTTGCATTGTGCTGTCGTACTAAGTAGGCCAGATACTTACGCGCCTGATTCCCCATCTTAAAATAAGACTGCCGGGCAAAAAATAATTTACGTTTCATGTTAGTGTCCGTGTATTGAGCATATAACCTTTGAGCGGTCAGCCATTCTATCCTATTACTGTTAGATTGATCCGATATATAGGCTGCCTCCGAGTCTTTCAGACGTCGCTCCATCTCGCCATCCTCCTCCGATGTCACTCGCTTTATGTGAGAAATTGTAGAGGATAAACAACCCCGTAAGTAGGCTTTAAGAGCATCCCAAAATACATTAATATTTCGGGGTTTGGGGTGGGATGAGACGAAGCAATGTAGCTGATCTATCGTTCTATCAGGGGGTGTTATCAACTTCAGCCAAAAAGGGTTCAGCTTCCATGCTATTCTGTTAGTCAATGGCCCATATTTAAGTTTGAGAATGACTGGACTATGATCCGAAACTCCCCTGCTCCCGTGTTTAATGTCCTCCACCCACGCCGCCAAACCGCTGGGTCCAAAAATGTAGTCTATGCGAGACAGAGAGCGTTTAGTGGAGGAATGGCAAGTGTATTCCCTTGTCTCTGGATGGTGGACTCTCCATAGATCTAGCCACCCACTACCCGCCATGAATTGTGACAGTTGGGATGAGCCCGGGGGGGGGACCCCACCCTGTATTCCATCGCCCAGTCTCAATTTATCAAGATGGCTATGCATGACCAGATTAAAATCTCCCATACAGATGACATGTGCGTCTGGGTAACTTAAAGCGAAGCTCAATGCCCTCTGGAGAATTGATATATTAGCCTGAGGGGGATTGTAAATACAAAGAATGACATATTTCCGAGAGTCAATCAGCGCATGGACAAACACAAATCGTCCCTCGGGGTCTCTCCGGGCTTCCCTGACCTCCCACCGAACATCCTTATGAATTAACAGAGAAACTCCCCTTGAGTAGCTGGTGTGAAAAGAATGCATAAACCATTGCACCCACGGCTTCTGCACCCACCGAACTGTATCCCTGGTCAGGTGCATCTCCACTAGGGCCAATATGTGAGGACGGCAATGTCTGACCTGTGAGAATACCTTAATTTTCTTGCGAGGGGTTTTTATGCCCCTCACATTCCAGGTCATACAAATCAGCTCAGAACCCATTACCATCCATTCAAATATGGTGTATAATGGCGCCCGAGCCAGGTGCAGAGAGTCCACACAGATAGAGGCTGCAGCCTATGTCAAATTCTGCTATCTAAACAATGACAAACATAAAAAAAACTTTTAAAAAAGAAAAAGCAAAAGCAATGCAGGAACCTAGTAACATAGGCATACAGTCTTACGCCCCCAACAGAAAATGAATAAGGGGATACCATCACTGAACACAGTGTCCGGTATAGCTGGTATCTGGGAACTCACCGGGAGAGCTCCAATTAGACCTTTGGTTGAAAGGATCTGAAATAACAGTCGCCGCATTAGGACTCCCCCGCCGGGGATCCCCCAAGGCACCGCAGCCATTCAGTCGCCTCCGCCGGATCCGTAAAACATACAGAAGAACAATTATGGACAACTCGGAGCCGGGCTGGATATATCATAGAATATACAATGTTCCTGTCTCTGAGCCACTTCTTGACCTCAAATAACTGTGCTCGCTGTTTCTGCAGCTCCACGGAGAAGTCCGGAAAGATGGAAATGACAACATTATTGAATTTAATAGGACTTTTCAGGCGCGCCAGGCGTAAGATGGTGTCTCAGTCCTTGCACTTGAGCAGGCGTGCCAGGAATTGTCGAGGTGGGGCCCCCGGAGGCAGGGGTCTGGTAGGGACCCTGTGAGCTCTTTCAACGGCGAATAATGGGGGAGAATTCGTCCCCTAAGGAGATCTTAAGCCAATCCTCTAGAAACTGCTCAGGATGCTGACCCTCCGAGCGCTCAGGCAGCCCAACAATACGTATATTATTCCTGCGCATTCTGTTTTCTAAATCGTCCGCCTTTTGCTTCCAGGCATTAATGGAGCCCGCCACCTTCGTTAATTTAGCCTCCACAGGTGTAATGGTATCTTCCACCCTGGACACCCTCGTTTCCACCTCCGTAATGCGTCCCTTCATGGCCTGCATATCCTGACGGAGTCTCCCCACCTCCGTATAAACATCCTCAATTTTCTCTGTCAGGGATGTCCTGGTCAATGAGAGAGCCTGCATCAACTGCGCAGACGCTTGTTTAAGGGTCAATTCTTCCTGATCCGTCTCCTCCTCTCCCCCAGAAGGGCGATTTTTGTGCTGAACTTGAGAGGATGTGCTCCTACTGTGCCGCGCACTTTCAGCGGGGTCAGGTCTAGCAAACTCCTTTAATTTCTCCGCCGCTCCCGGCTCCTTAAGTCGGCTCATGATTGTCTGCAGTGCGCCTGATAAAACAAATTAAGGTGTGCAATCCAGGTATTGCCCACTACAGATGGGTATCACAGCGGGGTGGTAACAGTTAATTGTGAATCAAGCTACAGAGGGACGTTTGAGGGATTACCAGGGCAGCAGCTAGGTACAGTCCAGATGATCTTTATGGCCCGGGGAGGGAGGGGGTCCCACACAGGCAGCTGCAGTGGGGGAGGGTGCACAAAGCCTCCTTTAATAATGGCGCCAGCCGGCAGTGAGTGGATGGGCAGAGAGGGACACCGCGCAGGGGCCCGTTTCCCAGGGCACTCACCTCGCACTCCCCCGGATTGTCAGTCAAATCTCCTCCCTCCCCGGCGGCGGTGCAGCAGTGGGAAACCGGCGCTGCAGCTCTCAGCAGTTGAGCTGTGCGCCCAAGATGGCCACCGCCTCGTGGGAGAACCAGCCGCCCGCTCTTATCTCCCCCGTCGCCCGCTCTCAGGATCCGTCTCCCGACCTGCCACAAAGCGCCCAAGGGGTCCCAGCGTCCGAGGGAGGTCCAGTCAGCAGCAGGTGAGCCGCCAGAGAAAGGTCTAGGGATCAGGATATGGCAGGATTATGCGGAGCTCTCCTCACCAGCGTCCTCTCCCTCTCACGGCATAGCCACAGACCATTTCATTTTTCAAGGTGACCATTTAAAGGGATATTATATTACAGTTGCTGGAAAAAAACACTTTCCGCAGTAAGAACAGCCTCCACAAATGTAATCTTCTGCATACTGGCCTATTACTGCTCGGTACGTTACTTTTTATTCCTAAGAAATAACTCATGAAATCTGTTTGTTTCAATATGAGTCCAAGGGAAAAAGCGGTTGTGTGGCTCAGTGGATGCTATGCTGCGAATTCAGTCTACATCTCTGTACTATGGCGCCACATTGTGCCGTATTAACAAGCCTTATACATTCCATTATTGAATTGCTCCTGATTGTGATGCAGATTTTTATTAGACACTTGCTAAAACTGCATGGTGTGAACACAAGTTATATTTCTGTCTCCAGAACTGATCTAATTAATGCATTCGAGAAGTTTTGACCTATGCAACATGTCAAGTAATGTGAAGTGTGCAGCAAATCCTCAGTAAATAAATTTTCTGTGTTTGTGTGTGTGTGTGTGTGTATATATATATATATATATATATATATATATATATATATATATATATATATATATATAATTTTTTTTTTTTTTTTTTTTAATATAATTATAATATTTCTCGGTCAAATTCCGGTATGTCCCCCATTCTGCTGCTGGTCTTTAAAGGTACAACAAAAAAAAAACTTGTTCTACTCACCAAGGGCATGCATAGACGTCATGGGGCCCCATAGCAAAAGTATAATGCACTCCCCATAGTCCTCCCATATAGTGTAATGCACAGGTCATTGTGATATGAGCTTATGACTATCTTGCATCTTTATGGTTATCGCTACCTCTCATAACTTTGAATTGGCCCTCCTGATGATCCATCCAGCACATGGAGAAACACATCGAGGCATGAGACAGAGACTGATATCATGACAGAACAGCAAAACTGATAAGTTAATAAGTTATAATATTTATATGTGGTGTACTTGAAATGCCTTCTTTTTAGACTAGTAGCTATGTTGTCTAGACTAGAAGTGCATCTTATTATCTAAATATCTAGCAAAGACTACTCAGACAAGCGAGGGCAAGCCACCATGGACCGGGAGAGCCAAATTCCAGTATCCGCTGCTAGGCAGGAACAGCCCAGTGAACATCTTGGGGCTGAATAGGCCTAACGTGTGATTATACCTGGGATGGTGTATATTTATCCAAAAGAATACCGCATCAAATATTTATATTATATGTGGTGTTCTTTCGGATCAACATACACCATCCCAGGTATCACACATTCTATATTGATCTATATATAATTTCTATATATAAAAATGAATGTGTGTATCACCAACCAATCACGAAGCATCTTTCATTTCACCAGAGCTGTTAAAAAGAAGCTGAGCTGTGATTGGTTGCTATGAACAACAGTTTTCCCACTTGACAACACCTCAGCAGACACTGACATGGTGGGAGAAATGTAGCATCCCTGGGAACATAAGCTCCCACCATTGTCTGCCCCCCAGAAAGGAGCAGAGATCACGTGACAGAAATGAATCTCCCCTCCCTTGCCTATATCCCCATCACACATCCTCCACCCTGTAGGCACATCTTTCCTCTTAAAGGGATCGCTTTGGTATGGACCCCAGGGTCTCTTAAAGGGATCATTGGTATGGAATTTAGGGCAAATCCACTCTGCGCTTTGGTACTGACCCCAGGCCTTTCTTAAAGGGATCCTCAGTATGGAAGTCAAGGCAATTGCCTTCAAATGCTCTGGTACTGACCCCAGGCTCTCTTAAAGAGATCCCCGGTATGGAAGTTAGGGCAAATCCACTCAGCCCTCTGGTTTGGACCCAAGTCCCCTCTTAAAGGGATCCTCGGTACGGAAGTGAGGGAAAATCCACTCTGCGCCTTGGTACGGAATCCAGTCCTCTCTTAAAGGGACCTCCGGTATAGAAGTTAGGGTAAATCTCTCAGTGCTCTGATTCTCACCTCAGGCTTCTATTAAAGGGATCATTGGTATGGAAGTCAGGGCAAATCCACTCAGCGCTCCGGTTCTGACGCCAGGCCTCTCTTAAAGGGATCCCCAGTATGGAAGTTAGGACCGTTCCACTCAGCGCTCTGGTTCTGACTCCAGGCTGACGTGATGATGTGGGATATTGGGAGTAGTAGTCTGGTGGCTCTGGCTGACGGGATGATGTGGGATATTATGGGTAGTAGTCCGGTAGCTCTGGCTGACGGGACGATGTGGGATATTAGTGGTAGTTGTCCGGTGGCTCTGGCTGTTGGGACGATGTGGGATATTATGGGTAGCAGTCCAGTGGCTCTGGCTGATGGGATGATGTGGGATATTAGTGGTAGTTGTCCGGTGGCTCTGGCTGTTGGGACGATGTGGGATATTATGGGTAGCAGTCCAGTGGCTCTGGCTGATGGGATGATGTGGGATATTAGTGGTAGTTGTCCGGTAGCTCTGGCTGACGGGATGATGTGGGATATTAGGGGTAGTAGTCCAGTGGCTCTGGCTGACGGGATGATGTGGGATATTATAGTGAATGTGGCTATGAGGAGTGGGTGGAGCTCTATCTTATCTATCTATTTATCAATTTATGTTTCATTATAAATTGTTATAACTAACCGTAGTTAGTTACAATGCCCGGGCAGCACCGGGCTCTTCAGTTAGTCTATAAATATAATCTAGAATAGATTGATATATACCATCCCTGGTTATATCACACATTATATATTGATCTATACTGTATATTCTATAAATATAAGCTAGAATAGATGGATCAATACATACCATCCCTGATTTATATTACACATTAGGCCTATTCATCTCGAAGATGTTCACTGGGCTATATATACAAGGACTGATGCTGTGGTCTTTCAGATCAATATATAACGTAATTTTGTCCTTTAACATAAAGGGATAAAATGATTTTTTTTTTTCCCAAAAGAAGGTGGCATACAAGAAGGACTTTTTTCAGCATTCTGTCGCCTGTATGTCCATATTAATAGGTTGGATATGTCAAATGTGGTGACACATTCCCTTTTCAATGGTGATTTGTAGGTAGAATATTTATGACATTATCAAATGAGACCAGGTGACATAGCGCAGCCCAAAACTTGCAAACAGCAAAGCGTATAGCAAGGTGTCACATACAGCGCTGCTGGATAATACTGTAGAGTGTTACAGAATTAGAATATTACATGTGTTCTTCTATCTTGGCTATGTGTAGCCTGGAACACAATCAGTTAAAATCTTCCTAAGGGCACGTGTGGATCTGATCAGGGGATAGAATAATAAACTGCTAAGATCAGGTCTGAGCATGAGAGAAACATTTCCTGGAAGTATAGCGAGGAAGAAATGAATGACTGTGGTTGGAAGTTTTGTGGCTGACTGTGTAAACCTCTCATATTTGAGGCTTAGCAGACCAAATGGAATACTTGGTGGTACTGAGGGGCAGATGATCGCTGTACACAGACCCTCACAGTGCAGCATATAACAGTATTCTGTTCAGAAATCTGCTCCAGATATTCCCAGTGTCAAGAGCTTCAGAAAATCTTGTATAGTTAAATTACATTAAAAACTTTGTTTGGTTCTTGCTGACTACAGAAACCCTCATTTTAAAGAGTAGCTGAGATCCAGAGCTGTATGGCGCCATTTTTTTTTTTTCATGGACAATCTAACATTGAAGCCATAGGACGTAGCAAGGAAAAGGTAATGGAATTAAGTTTTCGGAGACTTTCAATCTGTAACTGTCCCCTGGGTGACTTCTTGGCTGTCACGTGCTGATATACTTATGCAGTATTTGTTACTGCAAGGACTTGTAGAAAATCCACCGGACTCCCTCAAAGGATTGCAGTTTACTGGTTTATTTACCGCAATCATCCACCATCGTGCTGGGTAAGGGAACAGAAGAGCAAAAAGTAGGGCTGGAAGCTTGACGTTTCGACCCGTCCTGGGTCTCTTTCAAATTTATCGCTGAGTCCTGGAATGTGGAGGCGTAGCATATCAGCACTGACTCTTCTGGTGCTTAGAAAGTGGCCTCCCCGACACATGTTCATGTGAAACGCCAATGAAGTATTGTTCTCTAAAAACAAAATTGTCACCGAGGTGTGTAAACATTTACATTGATGCCTTTTGTGCTTCAGTGTGTTTAACCTTTTTTGGCCAAGGCCTCTATCAGCACAAACTGATAGTACAGTTAAACACATAGCATGTAGGGGATAAAACCCCTATAAAATCTGCACCTTTAGGCCGGACTCGCACTAAACATATAAAAAAAAAAAAAAAAAATCTGTCCAATTCTCACTGCCAAGAGTCGCACAAGTGTCATGCATTTTTTTTTATGTGAGTTTACAATCCGATTTTTCACACCTAGGATCCAATTTGCGTCCGAATGCAGTGCGATGGCTATTCGATTGCAATTTGATTTTTAACATGAGCTTTTACATACAGCAATTCTCTAGTCATTTACACACAGGTTTCAAAGGAAATGTTCCTCAAAACACACAGATGGATAGATGGAAAAAAGCCGGCAATTCAGTAGCCACGTACAGTAATTTCACAGCCGGATCCGACAGGATAGAATAGATGAGTTACATACAGTAAATGCACATAAAGATGGATGTATAGCTGGCAGTGACAAATAGATTTAGTGTAGTGTGTGCAGCTTACTTTACATGTATTTAATTAAGAATATTTTTCGTAAAAAAATGGCGTGGGCTTCCGAGCAATTTTTTTTTTAACCAGCAGAGGGAAAGCCGTCGGTTGCGGACAGATTTTTCTAGCCTGGGAACGTGTTAATAGCCTAGGAAGCTCCATGGTTATTATCAGCTCACAGCTGTATACTTAGCCTTTACTAGCTATTAAAATGGGGAACTCAAAAAAAAAAAAAAAAAAAAAAAAGTGGAAATTTTCCCACGGCGCTGACGTCGGTTAGCTGAAGGGAGTTCATTGACTGTGAACTCCCCAGGACGTTTCTGACGGCACCGCAAGCGTGAGAAAATTCATAAGTTCTTCTACGGTAGGTACACTTGCACGCCAGTTTTGAATAAACTCTGTAGAGAGGTTGCTCCAAATATATTTGAGAACTAACCACAGATCTTCTGTGGATATAGGAGTATGCAAATCCGTCTATCTTTGTGTAATCCCAGACAGTCTCAATGTTATGATATGGCTCAACAAAGCCCTGATCTCAACTTCCAGGACTCATTGTTCTTTACACTGAAGATGGTTACCAATGACATTTTGGTTTTAATTGTATTCTACCACAGGATAACGACTCCAAACATACAGGCAGTCTGACGCCCCTGATGGGTTTGCATGATGTTTAAACATGTGCCATTATTTATCACCACTGAGGTCGCCATAAGTCCTGTCCAACTAAATTTGCTGAAATAAAGTCCACATCTTAAGGAACCTGAATCATGGTACACTGTTCCTGCAGACACTCATTATTGTACCGCTCAATAGGACAGTCATAGGGGCGATGCTGTGGAAGGTCTCCGCCGCCTTTTTGGAGAACACGTCCGCATACTGTCAATAGTGTTTGGGGAGCGAGGAGAGATCAGCAGGAACCTCGGTGGAGGCAACCTGAACGCACTTCCTCTCCGGCATCTACCCTCACAAGATTTACTCCACTCAATAATCAACCCTGAGGACCACTCTATATGGGGGAAGTGGTACCGCAGCCAGGGGACCCCTAGAAGTACCTGGTCAATACCCTCGGGCATGACGAGGAGGGATATCGTCTCCTGATGAGATGGAGCCACTGAGAGTAACAAGGGGACGGTCTGGTTGGTTATCTGTGAGGGTAGAGTGGCGCCGTTCACCACTCTGGCGGTGACTGGTGTAGACATCATAACCAGGGGTATAGCGTGCTGTTGAGCGAAGGCTGACAACATAAAATTGCCCTCTACCCCGGAATCCACGCAAACCTCCACCGCCAGAGTGGAAGAATCAAACTCAAGTGTCCCCTTAAAGGACAGCTTGGAGGAAAACGTTGCTGATTCTAGTGCGCCGCCTCCTATGGCCACTAGGCGCGAGCGTTCTCCCAGCTGCTGTGGGCACCGGTTGGCAAGGTGACCAGACTGCCGGCAAACATGACAGCTCACAGGAGCTCGAGCGGACCGGGAAGCCCCCTGACTCTTGAATGCCCGATTGGAAGATTCCAGAGGTTTAGCAAAACTAGGTGCCAACCTAAACTTCTGCCTACACTGGTCCCGCTCCAACCTTCGCTTGGCAAAGCGAAGATCTACACGGGTGGTGACAGTGATAAGCTCCTCCAAGGTAGCGGGAATCTCCATGGTGTCCAGAGCGTCCTTCACATGGCCAGCCAAACCTCTCCAGAATGCCGGAATGAGGACCTTATCTGGCCACTCTAACTCTGAGGCCAGCGTCCGGAACTGGATGGCAAAGTGGCTGACCATGGACGAGCCCTGTGACAATGCCAGCAGCCAGAGCGTGGTGTCATGGGTGACTCGTGGTCCCAGGAAGACCTGCTTCAGAGTGTCCAAGAACCGCGAGACACTCTGCACCACATGATCACCATGCTCCCACAGCGGTGTGGCCCACTCCAAAGCCCTGCCCGACAAGAGGGAAATAATAAATCCCACTTTAGCCCGCTCAGTGGGGAATTGTGCGGCCAGCAGCTCCAGCTGTATAGAGCACTGGCTTACGAAACCCCAACAAGAAGCACTATCACCCGAGAACTTCTCGGGCAGCAGGAGGAGGGACAAAGTCGGGGCAGGGCTGGCTGTAGTCACATGGGAGACAGCCTCTGTGACTGCCTGAACAGTGACCGCAATAACATCCGCAACTGAGGCTGAACGCTCGAGAGTCACCAACCTGCCCTGCAGCTGCCGGATGTACTGCAACAGTCGCTGTTCATCCACCATTACTAGCCAGACCCTGGCGCTAGGATAATGTTAGGGCTGGCGGAAAGCATCAAATAATAAAGATGGTAATAAGGTGCGTTCGCAGCCCGGGGTCCACCGTGCAGGGGTGGTAACTAGAGTTGAGCGACTTTTGGTCTTTTAGGGTCAAGTTTCGTTTCATGAAAATCGTCCGACTATAGGGAAAAATCGTCCGACTATAGGGAAAAGTCGGGGGTCCGACCGAAACACGAAACCCAATGTAAGTCAAAGGGGAATTAAAGTCGGCAGTGAGAGGAGGACAGGAAACACACCTACAGTGCCCATTTGAATGCTAAAAGCATCAATTCTTATTACTTAAGCTTGTCAACCTTAATTTACTTCATAATACTAGTTACGCACTGAAAAATGGGGGTTATTTGGCTACAGTTGTGGGGGGTAGGGCTGGCTCCAGGTTTTCGTGGGCCCAGGGCCAAAGAGCGCCCCTTTAACACATACCACAATTCATGATGCTCCGATACGGCAGAGAAATAGCAGTATAGTACAATGAAAAATACTTCACTTCTTACATCTCATGACTGATATCCATTTTAAATTCTCCAATACCTCCAAAAACGGACAGTATATAACTCCATACAGTATTATGGCCAGCGCTAAGTGCGCTATACAGAGTAATGAGGCCCATATATTTCTCCATATGGTATTATTGATCCCATATAATGTTTCAAACCGTATATGATGAGCTCCACATAATGCTATAGTATATGCTGGTCCCAATGGATGAAGCTCCACTGTCTTATGGGCCCAAATAATGCTCCATATATAATGGGCCCCATTTCTAATGCTCTAGTGTATAATGGGCCCTGTAAATGCTGCTCCAGTGTCTGATGTCCACCTTTGGAATGCTCCAGTGTATGGTGGGCCCCATATATCATTCACCAGAGTATAGTGCTCCCCAAAAATTGCTGTCCCAACATTGAAAACAATTACATAATTCTCCTTGCTAGGGAATCTCTGCACTACTCTGAACTCCTTGTCGTCCCCATCTTCCATCTCACTGCACTTGGCTGTTTAGGCCCTCCCACCGGCAGAGACACTTTTGCGTACTATGCGGTGCCCTGTGCCAGTGCCATCGCCCATGAGTATGCCCCCCCACCTGCTCAAGGAACCTGCACTTTCATCTGCACCTTCCTCTTTGTCACCGTGTAAGGTGGTATAGTATGTGGGAAGGGGAACCTGAGTTTCCTCTGGATCAGATTCTGGCAGTGTAGAGTGCGAGGGGAATGTAGAGGTCTGGGTCAATGTACCAGCAGCATCATCCAGCAGTGGCTGGGCCTCAGTGCACTTGTGGCGTCCCCAAGAGTACGGTCACCACTGTGGCATTACCTTCCTCCTAGGGAGTGTGTTGTCAAGCTTGGGAGCAACGAAGGACCTCTCTAGCAGTGAAACCAACACACAACACATTTCCCACTCCAGGCTAGCAGGGAGACCTCTGAACCTGACTGCTGAGGAGCTGCTCTCTGTGGTCGGGAGGAGGTAAGTTAGGGTACTCTGTGCAGGGAAGGGGAAGTGTGTGGACGTGAGAAGGGGAGCTGGAGGATGAGCAGAGTTAAGGCTCATTCCTAGCTGGAGCGCATGGTCCCGATTCCGGTCTCCAAGTTTGTAGGGACACTGACGTTCCTGCAGCAGAAACCGGGGGAAGTAGCAGCTATAAATGCTCTGTACCCAACTAAGGCTCGGAGGCCCCAGCATCGACATGTGGGAGCCAGAAGGAAAAGACTACAGCTGTCTGCCATACAAGTAAAGTCTGAGGAACATTTGTTAGACAGGAGGCGCTTCAGTGAACCACGGTCCGGTGAGTGCTTCCCCCCACAAGCGCTAGAAAGGAGACGTTCAGGAAGGTACATGTTGGCGGAGTGTTGGAAGGGAGCTTTCCATTTTGGTCCCGGAGGTTGGCTGAGGTCCTGACCTGGAGGACACAGCACGGAGGCAGGCATCTGTGTAACCTGCAGACTGTGAGTAAAGCTTTGGAACTGCACGCTCTGGTGTCCTACAGTTATTCCAGCACCGCTACATCTGGGTACCAGCACCTACACCGCCTGTGCCTTTCCCCCATCACTACATCTACACTTCCCTGGGACTCCAGTTCCACCTGTGGGGAGCTTCACCATCTTTGCTGCACAACACCATCAGTCCCAGAGGATCTGCATGCAGCGTCGGCCTAACATCTATGTTGCCGAACACCACAGGTGGCGTCAAACTATCTATATAAACTCTTTACCATTATAACACGCCATTTACATGGGCACCCAGGGCCATCGTCCGGGTCACCGCTGCTGTGACACATCCCACTGACACCGGCCCGGTACCGAGTACCCCACAGCCCTGGGAGGGCGACCCATATGCCGACTGCTGATCGGGTGGCGTTATTCCCACGAAACTCCAAACAGCGTCCATGAAGGCAAAGTTTTTGGTTTCCGGGGGCAGTATGATTGCAAAGCTGAACCTTAAAGGAATGTCCAAAAGGGCACCACCAGGAGTGGAGCCTGTGGCGTAATTGGACTCCACCCGGAAAACCACAACCATGCCACCTAAAGAAAAGATGCGCACTTTGAAAGCTTTGTCGATTCTGTGTGTGGTGTGGTATGTGTGTTTGTAGTTGTGCTAGCGATTTCTCAGCTTTATTCCGTTAACAACCGAGACTCCGGCATGCCCCCGCAGTACGCGTCAAGCTTACTAGAGGGATAAGCGAGGCTCTGGCAATTGAGATCGAGCAATAACAGGTCTAGCATTCCCGTACATGTCCAGGGCTGCATGCACGCTACACTGAAAGGACCAGCTTTTGTCGCTTACAGGTGCAGATAACCTGCTGAACTCCATTAGTGATGGGGATCTGGGATTCAGATTATTCCCCGCGAACGATGATTTCCCAGTAAGTTGAGGTCAACCGCAATTCCGGAGTTAGGCCTAACCGTCATTCCTGAAAAAATTACGTGTCCAAACCACAGGTGCTGTAGCTTTCTTAACAGCTCGGCAGCTGTTCTCAGGCCCAGTATGGATTCAACAACATTGTAGAAAGTTGATAAAGGGTACAGTTTCACCGGATAACACGTATATATGTAGCCTAGTTTACACATTAAAAATATATGTCTATAGATCAGGAGGCAGACTCAGATGTTCTCAGGCCCAGTATGGATTTGACCAGATTGTACAAAGTTGAGAAAGGGTACTTTATCACTGGATAGCAGGTATAGATAGCATAGTTTAAACATGTAAAATCTCCGTGTTCTCAGTATGGATTACACAGCAATCTAAAAAGTGGTAAAAAAGGAAATGCATTTCAGGCGTACACAACTATATACTTTTGGTGTTATTTTTAAATCTTCATATATATTTCTGTCTCAGTAATACAGTCCAGCCTTTCCGCAATAGGAAATGAGATGCATACAATTACTGACATAAAGGCTAGTGATTGCAGAAATCTAGGAATTACTATTCACGGGAAAAACTTCCGTCACAATTCTCATAGGTGATGCTGACCCTCAATTAATTTGTGTGTTGAGACAGTGAAAACATTTTTTTGTGAATAAAGTCTTGCTGTATCGCACTTCCGTTGATTCCATCACTGTTACTCGTCTCAATCAAATTTTTATCACAGGGAGCGATGTAAACATGGTGCTCACTGGCTATCATGATCTGTCACGTAACTTTGGAGTGCAAAAGACAGAAGCCACAGGCCGTAGGCGATTCTATTTGATTGGCATGAGAGGGCACATTTTAAAATGTGCGCCGGAATGTCACACGTTTGTGAGTAGGAAAACTGTGAAAGCTGATGATAAACCACCACTGCATGTCATTGTGAGTCGACGTCCATAAGAAATGGAAGCCATTGATCATCTGGATCTAGAGCCCGGCCAGCAGGACAGGGCATAGCTACATCTTAACCATCATCTTTCAGTTCAATCAATTTGTAGTGGTACTCCCAGTGAAGGATTTGACAGCCCAGACTACACAGCGGAGGAGCAGGGAGAGGTAAACATTGCAAATGCTGGGGCCCTGCCCAAGCAAGGGGGGCACACTCGTGGGCGTCGGTACTGGCACTGGGCCCCTCATAGTACGGCGGTGTGTCTGACGGCGGGTGTGCACCACCACGTCAGACACTTGATTGCACTATGAGGGACCCTGTGCCAGTGCCCGCGCCCAAGAGTCCGCCTACCCACCTGTCCAGGGCAACGGCACTCGCACGGCTTCGTGCGCTAGGTGGTGACCCCGGACATGGGGGGGGGGGGGCAGCACAGTTAGGGCGGTTTACAAAGTGGCATATGTTGATGTGGGACATTCAGCTGCTGCAAAAGGTGAAATAGGTCAAGTTCGCGGAATAGGAGGAGGACCAAAGCAAGCCATTTTTCTGGCAACCTATGTGTCATCAAGGGAAGGTGGGACAAAATCATTGGAAACCATGCATGGTTCATTTTAATGAAGGTTAGATCATCCACATTTTGGGTTGACAGACGGGTCCTTTTTTCTGTCAGGATTGATCCAGCTGCACTGAAGACTCTTTCCGATAGCACACTTGCAGCTGGGCAAGCGAGCTCCTGTAAGGCATATTGTGCCAATTCAGGCCAGGTGTCCAGTTTAGCGGCCCAATAGTCAAAGGGGAATGACCTGTGCGGGAGAACATCGATATGGGAGGAAAAGTAGTTTGTAACCATAGTTGACAACTGCTGTCTCCTGTCACTTTCCATCGATGCAGTATTATGAGTTGTGTGAGCGGTACTTGAAAAATCAGTCCACAACATTGTCATGAAACCCAACGCCACTTCTGCTGTGTGCACCACGAACACCTCTGCCAAGCTGCCCCCGGCCCGTATGGCTCGTGTGAGAACCATCACCGCTGCTGTGTGCTGGGAATGCCTCAACCAACCGGTTTACCAGAGTTGCTTGTTTATTAGGTCAAGGTTCTCCTGTGGCATGATGTTTTGTAATTTGCCTTTATAGCGTGGATCCAGGATGCTGGCCAACAAGTAGTCGTCATCGTTCATCATTTTGGCAATGCGGGGGTCCCTTTTTAGGATCTGCAAGGCATAATCTGACATGTGGGCCAAGGTTCCCAGTGTCAATGATGCACTGCGAGTGCTGGTTGAAGGAGCACTTTCTGGCAAATCCACATCCCTCCAGACACGCACAAACCCTGTACCAGACCTTGCCACGCCAACATTTTCACTTGCCCCACGAGATGCATCCTCCTCCCCTAAGTAATCATCCCCATCATCATCCTCCTCCTCCTCTCCTTCCTCCACCTCGTCCAGGAGAGGTCCCTGAGCAGACAATGGCGGAATGTCATCAAGGATTCCCTCCTCCTCCTCTTCCTCCTTGTCAACATTGGCTGCAGACGCCTGCTCCTTAAGGTGTGTCAAAGTTTGCATGAGCAGACGCATAAGTGGGATACTCATGCTTAGGATGGCGTCTTCTGCGCTTACCAGCCGTGTGCATTCCTCAAATCACTGAAGGACTTTACAGAGGTCTTTCAGCTTTGACCACTGCACACCTGTCAACTCCATGTCTGCCCTCAAAGTGCCTGGCCATGTATCCTCCCACAAATGCATTATGGCCTGCCTCTGTTCGCACAGCCGCTCAACCATGTGCAGGGTGGAGTTCCACCTTGTTGCAATGTCGATAATGAGGCGGTGGTTGGGAAGGTGGAGCAATCGCTGCTGCTTCTGCATACGAATGGAATGTACAGGCGACCGGAGGATGTGCGTGCACAGTCTTCGCACCTTCTGGAGCAGGGCTGTTAACTCCGGATAATTGTTGAGGAAACACTGCACCACCAGGTTCAAGGTGTGAGCCAAGCAAGGTATGTGGCTGAGTTTTGAAAGGGCTATGGCTGCCACAAAATTACGGCTGTTATCACTAACTATCTTGCCTGCCTCAAGATGTCTATTGCCTAGACATGACTCAGTTTGTCGCTGAAAGTACTCGGCCAGCACCTCCGCGGTGTGTCTGTCGCCCAAACACATCATCTGCAACACAGCCTGCTGGCGCTTTCCACTAGCTTCTCGATAGGGGGACACCTCGTGTGCAACAGTGGCAGCTGCAGATGGAGTGCTCGTACGACTGCGCTCTGTGGATGAGCTTTCACTTCTGGAGGAGGAGGAGGGTCGAACTCCTACAGCCAACTGTTTCCTATACCGTGGGCTAGGCAGCACTGTCCCACCACCGCTGTCCCCTGTGGACCCTGCATCCACCCCATTAACCCAGTGTGCAGTGATGGACACATAACGGCCCTGGCCATGCCGACTGGACCATGCATCTGTTGTGAGGTGCACCTTTCCACTCACTGACTGCTTGAGTGCATGGACAATGCGGTCTTTCACATGATGGTGGAGGGCTGGGATGGCTTTGCAAGAGAAGAAGTGGAGACTGGGTAGGTCATAGCGTGGTACTGCATAGGCAATGAGTTCGCGGAAAGCTGCGCTTTCCACCAACCGATAGGGCATAATCTCTAACGAGATTAGTTTGGCAATGTGGGCGTTCAAACCCAGTGTACGCGGATGAGAGACTGAGTACTTTCTTGACCTACTCATAGTCTCTGGGAGGGTGAGCTGGACTTGAGAGCTGCATATGGTGGAACTAGCGGTGGATAGGGCGGACTGAGAGAGGGTTGATGATGGTGATGGAGTTGGTGTTCTTTCTGATGGCCTAGATTCAGTCTTTCGTTGATATAACAGTGGGATTCCCTGACTGCTTTGGCCTTGCAACGACACCTCAACATTTGCTGCTGTGCTAACCGGTGGGCTTACAGTGGGGGAAACAATGTAGCGTTGCTGACTACCTTCTTTGTGATCAGTTGCACATGTGGTACTTGAGGTTTGGTGTTGTGTCCACGCTTGCAAGTGCATGCTGGTTAAATGTTTAAGCATGCAACTGGTATTCAAATTTTTCAGATTTTTCCCTCGGCTAAAGGTCTTTGCGCACTTCTTACAGATAACCTTGGCCTGATCATGACGATTTTGTTCAAAAAAGTGCCACACTGCACTCTTCCTACTTTGGAAGACATTTTGCGGCCTAGCACGCTGTGCTATTTTGACCGTCTAGACAAGCTGTCCAGCAACTCTTTTGATTTTTGGAACCTGTCTTTCGAGTGCTCCAGGCCTGCCAGATAACAGCTGTTGCGATGTCGATGTCTGCTGTGGATGCTCCTCCTCCTCATCTGAGCTATTGGAAGCAGCACCCTCTTCCCCCAATGGATGCCAATCTGGGTCAACAACTGGGTCATCCATCACCTCCTCTTCAATGTCATGTGCGCATTCCTCTGTGTCACCGTGTATGGTGGTATAGTATGCGGGAAGGGGCACCTGAGTCTCATCAGGGTCAGAATCTGGCTCATTACACTGCGAGGACAATGTAGTGCTCTGAGTAAATGTACCAGCAGAATCATCTATCAGTGGCTGTGCATCAGTGCACTCCATGTCAGATTCATCTTGGCCTGGGTAATTCACCATTTCACTTGATAACCCAGGCATGGTATTTGAAAACAGCTCCATGGAGTAATCAGTTGTATGGCCTGCGTCATCCTTCAATCTTGGTTGGGGTGAAGGACACAAGGAAAGGTGTGGTTCATGAACATGAGCCTCCAATGACGACTCAGTGCTTTTACTTTTTACAACTTCAGAAGAGGAGGCGATAGAGCTGGAGGCTGAGTCAGCAATGTAAGCCAAAACTTTTTCCTGAAGCTCTGGCTTTAAAAGCGGTTTGCCAACTCCTAGAAAACTAAGCCTTCGAGGCCTTTTGGAACCAGACAATGGCGCAGGCTCAACACCTCCTGCATTCGGTCCTATTTTGCTTTTGCCACTACCATCAGATCCAACACCATCATTACCAGCTGGCAACCCCCGCCTAATTCCACGGCCTCTTCCACCAGCCTTCCTCATTTTTGGCAAAAATGTACACAAAATCCCACAAACTATATAGTAATGTAAAACAAGGTACAAGGTGTATAAAGGACAGGGGAGATGTAGAATTTCTGAACACACTTGTGGACACTGTTGGATTGTGTGAGGCCCAGTGAATATCACATCGCTATGTCACAGGCTCGATGTCGTAGGTGTGAAAAATGTCACTATAGGACAGGGGAAATGTAGAATTTCTGAACTCACTTGTGGACACTGTTGGATTGTGTGAGGCCCAGTGAATATCACACCGCTATGTCACAGGCTCAATGTCACAGGTGTGAAAAATGTCACTATAGGACAGGGGAGATGTAGAATTTCTGAACACACTTGTGGACACTGTTGGATTGTGTGAGGCCCAGTGAATATCACACCGCTATGTCACAGGCTCAATGTCGTAGGTGTGAAAAATGTCACTATAGGACAGGGGAGATGTAGAATTTCTGAACACACTTGTGGACACTGTTGGATTGTGTGAGGCCCAGTGAATATCACACCGCTATGTCACAGGCAGAAATTGGCTAGTGTATGACAAACTACAAGGTGTATATATAATTGGGCAGAATAGGAATCTCCCTAGAGTGTAGGTCTGTAAGAACGGAACAAGTCCTCGACTTATTCTTACAGAGTGACACACAGATAGCTTCACTGTGGCCGTGATAACAGCCGTTACATGGTACTGAGAGAGGAGCGTGCACGTACACCGGTGTCCGTAAAATTGTCAAGTTCCGTGTTTTTTAAGAATACGGACTGACACAGGCTGTCTCTCTATAGTTTTGAATGTGATCAAGCAGCAAATATACTTAACTGTTTGAAAAACAGACAAAACTAGAAGGTGGAGGTCTGTAAGAACGGAACATGTTCTCGACTTATTCTTACAGAGTCACACACAGATAGCTTCACTGTGGCCGTGTTAACAGCCGTTACACGGTACTGTGTGAGGAGCGTACACCGCTGTATGGTGTGAAAAAATGCACGCTCAGTACCTCACCAGGAGAAGAAAAAAAAATTTGGATTGCTTTTAAAAAAGCAGTTTGCAGAGCAGTGGGAAAACAGCAATGCAGCTATCAGGAAGCCTTATAAGGCAGCCTAACAACCAACACAGCTGATCCAGCAAAATATAGCCTCCACTTGCACTGCACGCACAGTGACTGGTGTGTTATACAGGCAAAATCGCTAGCAGCAGAAGCAGTTTTTGGTGTCTTCTTCCCTGCCTAACGCTCTCCCTACAGAATCAGCAGCAGCAGCTCTCCCTATTCTGAGATCAGCATGAGTAACATGGCAGTCGGCGTGCACGCCGTTTTATACCCCCTGTGACGCCCCCCAAAGGAAGCCAATCACTTGCATGCCCTTCTCAAAGATGTTGATGACCCCTGCCTATGTCATCACGTTGCCACAGTGTCCGTGGATCCTGATTGGCTGAAAAAGGGCGGAAAACAAACTTTTGAAACGCGACTTTGGCGCTAAAGTCGCCGAGCTCATGGCCGACCTCACCCTAGGGTCGGGTTTCGTTTCATGAAACCCGACTTTGCCAAAAGTCGGCGACTTTTGAAATTTTTCGACCCGTTTCGCTTAACTCTAGTGGTAACCTGCTGCTCAGTAATGGTGGATGCTATATGGCGGTATACTATAAGAACACACGTGGGTTATCGTCACCCAGTGTGTACAGGGGCGGACTCTTGCTTCACAGAGCTCCACTACCGCTGAACATAAACGCCGGAGCCTGTTTGTGCTCACAGAGCTCGGCTAAAAGAGCGCAGAGTGTACGGCCTCAGAACGCTACCCCAAGGACACGGGGTTAGAGTCCCTCTAGGCCCACTGAGTGCGCGGCGTCGCTGCCATGAGCGCCACTAAAGACGCTGGCAGTGGTGTGTGGAGCACGTGCACTGAGGCGTGCTGGATCACTGGTGAGGACCAATGTCAGACTCAAACCCTGACCTACCTACACCTAAGCCTGGGTGCTAGCAGGCTAGTCTGCACAACACATGCGTACCAAGGGTAGGGGTTTCATAATGAGTCAATCACCAGATACATTCATACGTGCATACAACTCTCACACCTCATAGTCTGTAAATACAGTCTATCCTAGCGCATGGGCGAGCGGTCATGCGAACCTTTTAAAGCCACGGGCGTCCGGGACCTTCCTAGCTTCTCGGATGGGCCAATCCGAACGCGAGCAGGACCTGAGCACGTGACCCTCGATTTCCAATGGGAGATCATTCCACGGGCATGCTCAGTGGCCCGACATGAGGACTTAGTCCCTGGAGAATCTCGCTGCTGAGCAGCATGCATTGTCATAGCTGTGCCAAAGGTGGTAGCAGCAAGCAAACCAATGGAGTTGACCTGGGCAGAGTGCCGGGATCACGAAATCTGCTGAGCAGGCTCCACTGGGTGCAAGGCTCTGGATTCCTGCTGTGCAGTGGCAGGAACCTGATGCCTAACACACGCACATGCACTCCCGCCATCTTAAAGGGTCAGCATGAGCGAGGGTTGTAGTGAGCCCGGTTTCGGCTGGCTCCAAATTTTGCCAAGCCTCTGGAATCTCCGGTCCAGGTTTCTGATCCTCAGGAGGCCATGGAGGTTTTTCAAGTGGAATCTAAGTCTCGGTCCACTCGTACACCCCCGATCTGCCATGTTTGTAGGCAGCCTGGTCATTATGCCAACAAGTGTGCCCAATGGCAGGGAAGAGGCTCACTAGGCACGGCAGCCTTTTCATCCAAGTTGACCTTTTTGGGCGACACTTTCTTTTGACTCGACCATCTTTTCAGTGGAGGTTTGTGTAGACTCCGGGTGTTAGGCATCGGCTTCCTGTCACTGCACAAAAGGAATCTCCAGCCTTACCTTCAGCGGTCTCCCATTCCTCTCCAGCCCCAGAAGAGGCTGCTCAACAGACTCATCAATCCCAGCGCTCTGCTCAGACTAGCACTGTGGTTTTGGTTGCTGCTGCCACCTCTGGTTCAGCTATAGCTACGCATGCTCGTCAGCAGCGAGCTACTCCAGGGACTAAGTCCTCCTTTCGGTCCACTGAGCATGCCCGTGGGATGAGCTCTCATTGGAGATCGGAGGTCACATGCTTAGGTCCTTCTCCAGCTCGGATTGGACCATCAGGACGGTCCCGGCAGGATGCTGCTATAAAAAGTTTGCATGGCCGCTCAGCCATGCGCTAGTATAGACAGTTGTTGTAACTTGTATGTGTGATGATGGGTGTATGGAACTGGTGATTGACTCATTAAGAAACCCCCTCCCTTTGATACGTATGTTGCAGGTTATCTTAGTCTGATTCAGCGCCTTGTAGTGGCTAAGTCTAGCACCCCAGTGCTTCCTATCCACAGCACTTCTCTTAGTGCTATATTGTGCCACCAGGCACAAGGCACCTAAGTAACTGCATCCGCCAGTGCAGTGCCATGCGCAGGTAGCACTTTCCTTACCCAGTCGGAGTGGTTAGTGGCGTCCGCCAGGGCGGTGCAGTGCACACTTGGTGTGATAAATATTTTCTATTCATTCCCTGCTGGCACTGCTGCTGCGGCGCCAAGCACTAGTGGACTAGAGGGACTGCCACCCCGTGTCCTAGGGGCAGAGGCCTGTGTCCGTATCCTACCACTCATTCAGCCAAGCTTTGAGAGCTTAACAGGCTTCGGTATTTACTTTGCATGGCACTGCGGTTCTGTGAAGGAACAGAACTCGCTCCTGTACACACCGGGTGACGCTAACCCGCGTGTGTTCATTTATTATTTGCCGTATAGCCTCCGCCATTACTGAGCAGCAGTTTTCCATCACTGCACGGTGGACCACGGGCTGCGAACGCACCTTATACCATCTTTATTATTTGGTGCGTTCCACCAGCCCCTAACATTTTACTAGCGCCAGGGTCTGGCTAGTAATGGCGGACGAGCAGCGACTTCACCGGTATATCCAGCAGCTGGGGGGAAGTTTGGCGGCTCTCGAGCGCTCAATCTCAGCTGTGGATTTTACTGTGGTCGCTGTTTAGGCAGCCATGGAGGCTGTCTCTCGTGTGTCCATTGCCATCCCTGCCCTGACTTTATCCCACCTCCTGCTGCCCAGGAAGTTCTCGGGTGATAGTGCATCTTGTAGGGGTTTCGTGAGCCAGTGCACTATACAGCTGGAGCTGCTGGCTGCATGATTCCTCTCTGAGCGGGTTAAGGTGGGATTTATTATTTCCCTCTTGTCGGGCAGGGCTTTGGAGTGGGACACACCGCTGTGGGAGCATGGTGATCAAGTGGTGCAGAGTGCCTCACTGTTCTTGGGCACTCTGAAGCAGGTCTTCCTGGGACCGTGAGTCACCCATGACACTGCACTCCAGCTACTGGCATTGTCACAGGGCTCGTCCATGATCAGCCACTATGCCATCCAGTTCCGGACGCTGGACTCTGAGTTGGAGTGGCCCGATAAGGTCCTCATTCCGGTATTCTGGAGATGTCTGGCTGACCATATGAAGGATGCCCCGGCCACCAGGGAGATTCCCGCCACACTGGAGGAGCTTATCACCATCTCCCCCCGTATAGACCTTCGCTTTGCTGAGCAAAGGTTAGAATGGTCCCAGTGTAGGCAGAGGTTTAGGTTGGCACTCAGTCTTGCTAAACCTCTAGAATCTCCTGATCGGGCGTCCGAGCATCAGGGGGCTTCCCGTACGGGATCCAGGCCCTGGTCTGCTCGAGCTCCTGTGACCTGTCATGCTTGCCGGCAGTCTGGTCACCTTGCCAACCGGTGCCCGCAGTGGCCGGGAAAACGCTCGCATCTAGTGGCCGTAGAAGGTGGCTCACTAGAATCTGCGGCGTTTTCCTCCAAGCTGTCCTTTAAGGGGACACTTGAGTTTGGTTCTTCCACTCTGTCGGTGGAGGTTTGCGTGGATTCCGGAGTGGTGGGAAATTTTATGTCATCTGCCTTTGCTCAACGGCATGCAGTACCACTGGTTGTGATATCTAAGCCAGTCACCGTCAGAGTAGTGAACGGCGTAACTCTGCCCTCACAGATTACCCACCAGACCGCTCCATTGTTACTCTCGTTGTCTCCATCTCATCAGGAGACGATATCCCTCCTCATCATGCCCAAGGGTATTGACCAGGTCCTTCTAGGGGTCCTCTGGTTGTGGTATCATTCTCCCCATATAGAGTGTTCTTCAGGGAAAATTCTTGGTTGGAGTAAATCATGTGAGGTAGATGTCTGAGGGAGTGCATCCAGGTTGCTTCCACCGAGGTCCCCGCAGATCTTTCCTCGCTCCCCAAACACTATTGACAGTATGCGGACGTGTTCTCCAAAAAGGCAGCTGAAACCCTTCCACCGCATCGCCCCTATGACTGTTCTATTGATTTCTTGCAGGGTGCTAAGCCTGCCCGGGGTCGAGTCCACCCCTTATCTCTCCCGGAGACAGAGGCCATGTCTCAATACATCAGGGAGAATCTTGCAAGAGGATTCATTAGGTAGTCAGTGTCACCAGCGGGGGCGGGATTCTTCTTTGTCGAGAAGAATGGAGAACTGCGTCCCTGCATCGTTTATAGGGGTCTTAACGCTATTACCGTTGAGAACAAGTATCCTCTGCCCCCTGATATTGGAACTGTTTGACTACGGGCAGTGAGAGTTTTCACCAAATTAGATCTGCGGTGGGGCCTATAACCTGATACGCATCCGTGAGGGGGACAAATGGAAGACGGCGTTTAACACCAGGGATGGCCATTATGATTATCTGGTCATGCCTTTGGTCTTTGTAATGCGCCGGACGTCTTCCAGGACTTTGTCAATGATATCTTTCAGTATATGCTTTCCACTTCGGTGGTTGTCTACGTGAATGACATCTTCATCTTCTCTCCAGATATGGATTCCCACTGGAGAGAGGTTGGAAAAGTCTTTGCCCGCTTGCGAGCTAACTCCCTCTACGCCAAGTTGGAGAAGTGCCTGTTTGAGCAAGAGTCCTTGCCTTTCCTAGGCTATATTATCTCTACCCAGGGTTTGGCTATGGATCCTGCCAAACTGCAGGCGGTAATGGACTGGCAGGAACGCCACTTCCTCAAAGCGGTGCAGCGCTTTCTGGGGTTCGTGAACTACTACTGCCAGTTCATTTCCAACTTCTCCACCTTGGTAGCTCCCTTGGTTGCCCTCACCAAGAAGGGAGCAAACTCCAAATTATGGTCCGAACAAGTCTCCAAGGCCTTTTCCTCCATCAAGTCCCACTTTGCTAGCGCTCCCATTCTACTCCGATGTAGATAGGCCGTTCATCTTGGAGGTGGATACTTCTTCCGTCGGTGCTGGAGTGGTCCTCTTTCAGAAGGACGCTCAGGGTCGGATGGACCCTTGCTTCTTCTATTCCAAGACCTTTTCACCGGGGAAGAGGAACTATTCTATCGGGGACAGGGAGTTGCTAGCAATTAAATTGGCCTTCTCGGAGTGGAGACACCTTCTGGAAGGGGCTCGGTTCCCTTTCCAGTTGTTCACCGACCATAAGAACTTGGTATACCTACAGACAGCCCAGCGGCTGAATTCTCGCCAGGCCAGATGGTCCCTTTTCTTCTCCCAGTTCCACTTCACCCTTCATTTCCTTTCTGGTGAGACGAACGTCCAGGGCGATGCCCTCTCTCGCTCCGTGGTGTCAGCGGAGGAGGAGAATGAGGGGCCTCGGCTAATTGTCCCTTCTGAGAGTCTGAGGACTGTGGCTACATTCGCCCTTGAGTCGGTGCCCCTGGGCAAGACGTTTGTCCCTGCCCGATTGCGGCCGGAGGTCCTCTCTTGGGCTCACGCATGCAGGGTGGGTAGACACTTTGGGACGAAGCGGACCTCTGAGCTACTGGTGAGGACATGTTGGTGGCCGCTTATGGCCCGGGATGATGGAGACTACATTCGGGCATGCGTCTCCTGCGCCCAGAACAGGTCTTCTCGGCAAAGGCCCGCTGGGTTACTTTACCCCCTGTCGGTGGCAGACAGGCCCTGGGAAATGGTCGGCATGGACTTCATGGTGGGCCCAAGTCCAGTGGCAGCATGGTTATCTGGGTTGTCACCGACCATTTCTCCAAGATAGTGCACGTGGTGCCACTCTCGCAGCTACCTTCTGCACGGGGCCTGGCAGCATTGTTCGTTAAGCATGTCTTTCGCTTGCATGGCACTCCAGACAAGATAGTGAGTGACCGGGGTCCCCAGTTTGCATCTCGGTTCTGGAGAAAGCTTTGTAATTTGCTCAGTATTGAGCTAAATCTCTCCACGGCCTATCATCCCGAGACGAACGGGTTGGTAGAGAGAGCCAACCAGACCCTGATCACATATCTTCGACATTTTGTCTCGGCCAGGGAGGACGACTGGGCATCTTTGCTACCGTGGGTGAAGCTTGCTTTGAACAATGCTGTGGCTGATTCCACTGGTCAGACCCCATTCCGCCTTAATTACGGCCAGCATCCATGCGTCCCTGTCCTTATGCCCGTGTCATCCACCGATTCCAGGGTGGCAGACTGGGCGGTGGAGGCACGTGACATTTGGGATTGCACTCAGGATGCCATCCGGGCCTCCAAGGAGAGAATGAGGGTCTCCGCCGACACACACTGGCGCCCCGCTCCGACCTTTGCTCCTGGCGACTTAGTGTGGTTCTCCGCCCGTAACATCAGGCTGCGGGTCGAGTCCACTAAATTCGCACCTTGCTCCATTGGTCCCTTCAAGGTCCATGAGCAGATCGACCCTGTGGTCTATCGTCTGGCCCTTCCACCACACTTGGCTATCACTGACACCTTCCACATGTCCCTCTGTAAGCCTGTCCACATGTCTCGGTTCTCCGAGTCATCTGCCGGGACATCATACCTGTCCTCGGACGAGTTTGAGGTTAATGCCATCGTGGGATGCAGGGTGGTACGTGGAAAGAAGTTTTATTTGATGGACTGGAAGGGTCATGGTCCAGAGGCTCAGACCTGGGAGCCAGTGGAGAACATCCGCGCTCCACCTCTCGCTGCGGCATTTGAGCGTAGCGAGGCTCAGAGAGGAGCGAGCCCTAGGAGGGGGGGTAATGTTAGGTGTTGGCTTCCTGTCGCTGCACAACAGGATTCTCATGCCTTGCCTTCGGCGGTCTCCCATTCCTCTCCAGCCACAGAGGCGGCTGCTCAACAGACTCATCGATCCCGGCGCTCTGCTCAGACTAGCACTGTGGGTTTGGTTGCTGCTGCCACCTCTGGTTCAGCTATAGCAATGCATGCTAGTCAGCAGCAAGCTACTCCAGGGACTAAGTCCTCCTTTCATTCCACTGAGCATGCCCATGGGACGATCTCTCATTGCAGATCGGAGGTCACATGCTCAGGTCCTTCTCCAGCTCAGATTGGACCATCAGGAAGGTCCGGCAGGACGCTGCTATAAAAAGTTTGCATGGCCACTCGGCCATGTGCTAGTATAGACAGTTATTGTAACTTGTATGTGTGATGATGGATGTATGGAACTGGTGGTTGACTCATTAAGAAACCCCCCTTTGATACTTATATTGTAGGGTATCTTAGTCTGAGTCAGCGCCTTGTAGTGGCTAAGTCTAGCGCCCCAGTGCTTCCTATCCACAGCACTTCTCTTAGTGCCACCTGGCACAAGGCACCAAGGTAACTGCATCCACCAGCGCAGCGCCATGCGCAGGTAGCACTTTCCTTACCCAGTCGGGGTGGTTAGTGGCGTCTGCCAGGGCGCTGCAGTTTAAAACTTGGTGTGTTAAATATTTTCTATTCATCCCTTGCTGGCACTGCTGCTGCAGTGCCAAGCACTAGTGGACTAGAGGGACTCCCACCCCGTGTCCTTGGGGCAGAGGCCTGTGTCCGTATCCTAGCGCTCATTCAGCCGAGCCCTGTGAGCGTAACAGGCTTCGGTATTTACTTTGCGTGGCACTGCGGTTCTGTGAAGGAACAGAACTCGCTCCTGTACACACCGGGTGAAGCTAACCCGCGTGTGTTCATTTATTATTTGCCATATAGCCTCCGCCATTAATGAGCAGCAGTTTTCCATCACTGCACGGTGGACCACGGGCTGCGAACGCACCTTATACCATCTTTATTATTTGGTGCGTTCCACCAGCCCCTAACATTTTACTAGCGCCAGGGTCTGGCTAGTAATGGTGGACAAGCAGCGACTTCACCGATACATCCAGCAGCTGGGGGGCAGGTTGGCGGATCTCGAGTGTTTAACCTCAGCTGTGGATTTTACCACGGTCGCTGTTTAGGCAGCCATGGAGGCTGTCTCCCGTGTGTCCACTGCCATCCCTGCCCTGACGTTATCCCGCCTCCCGCTGCCTAAGAAGTTCTCGGGCGATAGTGCTTCTTGTAGGGGTTTCGTGAGCTAGTGCACTATACATCTGGAGCTGCTGGCTGCACGATTCCTCTCTGAGTGGGTTAAGGTGGGATTTATTATTTCCCTCTAGTCGGGCAGGGCTTTGGAGTGGGCCACACCGCTGTGGGAGCATGGTGATCAAGTGGTGCAGAATGCTTCACTGTTCTTGGGCACTCTGAAGCAGGTCTTCCTGGGACCGAGAGTCACCCATGACACCGCACTCCGGCTGCTGGCATTGTCACAGGGCTCATCCATGATCAGCCACTATGCCATCCAGTTCCGGACGCTGGTCTCTGAGTTGGAGTGGCCCGATAAGGTTCTCATTCTGGAGAGGTCTGGCTGACCATGTGAAGGATGCCCTGGCCACAGGGAGATTCCCACATCTAGCGCCACTGTGCTTTCTATCCACAGCACTTCTCTTAGCGCCATATTGTGCCACCCTGCACAAGGCATCTAAGTAACTGCATCAGCCAGCACAGCGCCTTGCACAGGTAGCGCTTTCCTTACCCAGTCAGGGTGGTTAGTGGCATCCACCACAGCGGTGCAGTGCACACTTAGGGTGGTTTCACATTAGCGCTTTTTAAGCGCACGCACGGCCGGGGGTAGCTCCGCCCCCGAGCCGGCTCTCTGCCCGGCGTGCCCGCCCCTTGCTTGTAGCGCCGCCTCCTAGCGCACAGCGGCGCCTGCGATCGGTGCACCCTATCTTTAGCATAGGGTGCGCAGATCGTGCGCAGGCCGTGCGCTAGTTGCGCTTTGACCTGCGCTGCGCACTTTTGACGGTGCGCCGTGCGCGCCAAAATCAAACTTTTCGGATTTTGGCGCGCACGGCGCACCGTCAAAAGTGCGCAGCGCAGGTCAAAGCGCAACTAGCGCACGATCTGCGCACCCTATGCTAAAGATAGGGTGCGCCGATCGCAGGCGCCGCTGTGCGCTAGGAGGCGGCGCTACAAGCAAGGGGCGGGCACGCCGGGCAGAGAGGCGGCTCGGGGGCGGAGCTACCCCCGGCCGTGCGTGCGCTTAAAAAGCGCTAATGTGAAACCAGCCTTAGTGTGTTAAATATATTCTATTCATTCATCTCCTGCTGGGACCGCTGCTGCGGTGCCGAGCCCTAGTGGACTAGAGGGACTCACATCCTGTGTCCTTGGGGCAGAGGCCTGTGTCCGTATCCTAGCACTCATTCAACCGAGTCCTGTGAGCTTAACAGGCTTCGGTATTTACTTTGCACGGCACTGTGGTTCTGTGAAGGAACAGAACTCGCTCCTGTGCACACCTGGTGATGCTAACCCACGTATGTTAATTTATTATTTTCAGTATAGCCTCCGCCATTACTGAGCAGCAGTTTTCCATCACTGCACGGTGGACCACGGGCTGCGAACGCTCCTTATATCATCTTCATTATTTGGTGCGTTCCGCCAGCCCCTAACACTGGGGCTGAGTGCAATTTTTTGTACTCTGCCCTCGCCCAACGGCACACAATACCCCTAGTGATGCTCTCCAAGCCAGTTACCATCCAGGTGGTAAATGGGTCCGCATTGCCCTCACAAATAACACATCAGACCATTCCACTCTCTTTGGTCAAGTCTCCAGAACATCAGGAGATAATTTTGTTGCTGGTCCTTCCCAAGGGTATCGACAAGGTGTTATTAGGGATACCCTCCTATTGACAGGGCTACTGGGAGCATATTAGCTTGGAGTGGGTCATGTAATGGAAGATGTTTGAGGACTCAGGTTCAGGTTGCCACATCTGAATTCACCGCCGATCTAACCCCTCTCCCTAAACATTATTGGCCGTAAGCAGACGTGTTCTCCAAAAAGGCAGCGGAGACTCTTCCACCTCATCGCCCCTATGACTGTCCTATAGATCTCTTGCCAGGTGCTGAGCCTCCATGGGAACGTGTTTATCCTCTATCTCTCCCGGAGACCGAGGCTATGTCCCAATATATTAAAGAGAATCTGGCGAGAGGGTTTATCAGGAAGTCAGTGTCTCCCGGGGCTGAGTTCTTCTTTGTTCAGAAGAAGAACGGAGAACTACATCCATGCATAGATTACAGGGGTCTTAATGCCATTACTATCAAGAATAAATATTCTCGGTCTCTCAGCTCGGAGCTCTTTGATAGAGTACGAGGAACAAGGGTATATACGAAGTTAGATCTGCGTGGCGCATATAATTTGATACGAATTTGTGAAGGAGGTGAATGGAAGACTGCGTTAACACATGGGACAGCCACTACGATTATTTGGTGATGCCGTGCAGCCTGTGTAATGCTCCTGCCATTTTCCAAGACTTTGTTAATGACATCTTTCAGGAGATATTATCCACCTCGGTACTCGTCTGTCTGGATGATATATTTATTTACTCCCCAGATATCGACTCCCATCGAAAGAATGTCTGTAAAGTCGTGGAGCTCCAACACGCCAATTCCTTGTTCGCTAAGTTAGAGAAGTGTGTGTTGAGCAGGAGTCTTTGCCTTTCCTTGGCTATATCATCTCAGAGTCTGTAATGATCTGGCAGGAGCCCCACTCTCTGAAAGCAGTACAGCGCTTCATGAGGTTCATTAATTACTTTCGCCAGTTCATCCTGCACTTCTCTACTCTAGTAGCTCCACTGCTAGCCCTCACCAAAAAGGAGCTAACCCCAAGTTGTGGTCGGAGGAGGTCTCCAAGGCCTTTATCTCTGTTATGTCTCATTTTGCTAGGGCTACCGTGTTACACCATCTTGATGAGAATAAACCATTCATATTGGAGGTGGATGCCTCTTCTGTCGGTGCTAGAGCAGTCCTGTACCAGAAGGATGCTCAAGGTCCTAAACATCCATGTTTTTTCTTTTCCAAGACCTCACCAGCAGAGAGAAACTATTCCATCGGGGAGAGGGAGTTACTGGCCATGAAACTGGCTTTCTCGGAGTGGAGACACCTCCTAGAAGGGACACGTTTCCCCTTCCAAGTCTTCACCGACCACAAAAATCTGCTGTACCTGCAGACTGCCCAGCGGTTGAATTCACGCCAAGCCAGATGGTCCTTATTCTTCTCCCGATATAATTTCACCCTCCATTTTCTCTCGGGGGAGAAGAATCTCCACGCCGATGCTCTGTCCCGTTCTGTTGCGTCATCTGAGGATGGGGACGAGCCTCGGCTTATCGTCCTGTCGGAGAGTCTGCGAACGGTAGCCCAGTTTTGCTTGAGTCGGTGCCTCCGGGCAAGACTCTGGTACCTCAATCTCCTTCCGGAAGTTCTCTCTTGGCCTTATTTGTCTGGGGTGGGTGGACATTTCGGATCAGAAGGACATCTGAGCTTCTGGTGGCCGCGAATGGCGCACGACGTTAGGGACTATGTCCAGGCATGCGTCTCCTGTGCCAAGAATCGGCCATCCCGGCAGAGGCCCGCGGGCTTGTTACATCCCCTGCCGGTGGCAGATAGGCCCTGGGAGATGATTGGGATGGACTTTTTTGTGGGTTTGCCCAAGTCCCGTAACAATACAGTCATCTGGGTAGTTACCGACAATTTCTCCTAGATGGTACACTTAGTTCCTCTTCTGCGTACACCGTCAGCACGGGCTTTGGCTGCGCTCTTTGTGAAGCACGTCTTCTGTCTTCATGGCATGCCAGACAAGATAGACAGTGACCGGGTCCTCAGTTCGCTTCTTGGTTCTGGAGAGAGCTCTTTCGTCTGCCGAGTATTGAGCTTAATCTCTCTTCAGCATACCATCCCGAGACGAATGGGTTGGTGGAGAAGGCCAATCAGACTCTGGTCACATACCTGCTTCACTTCATCTCTGCCTGGAATGATGACTGGGCATCCTCATTGCCTTGGGCAGAGTTTGCTCTTAACAATGTGGTCACCGATTCTACAGGTCAGACTCCATTTCAGCATCCGCATGTTCCCATCCCCATGCCCATCTCGTCTTCCGACTCTAGGGTGATAGACTGGGCTGTGGAAGCTCGTGACATCTGGGACCACGCACAGGATGCCATCAAGGCTTCTAAGGAGAGAATGTGGGATTCTGCTGGTGCACATCGCCACCCCACTCCTGTCATTGCTCCCGGCAACATAGTGTGGCTCAAGCTGCGTATAGCGTCCACTAACTTTTCTCCCCGTTATCTAGGTCCTTTTAAAGTCCTGGAGCAGGTTAATCCTGTGGTGTATCGCTTGTCCTTTCTGCTGCGCCTGAATATCACCAACACCTTTCACGTGTCCCTCTTGAAACCCGTTCACATGTCCCGGTTTTCTGAGTCATCTGCCGAGACGTCGGGTACGTCGACGGATGACTTTGAGATCAACACGATTGTCAGTTCCAAGGTGGTACTTGGCAAAAAATTTTATTTAGTGGACTGGAAGGGTCATGGGCCAGAGGATAGGACCTGGGAGCCAATTGAGCACATTCATGCCACCAAGATTGTTGCGGCCTTCGAGCGTGACTGAGGACTCTGTGTTGTGAACGCACTTCATTCTAACATTTTATTTAGTGTGTTCGGCCAACCCTAACACCCTGTCTGCTGCACTCATGTGCGAACTCTGTTTGCTGCAGTCTGATGCGAACTGTCTGCTGCATTCTAATTCAAACCCTGCAGCTGCTCCTTCCAGTCTGTCCTCTGGGTCCAGCTGCTGCACGTCTGTTGGTCTGCCCTGGAGTGGCACCTGGCGTTCAGCGGGAGCCAAGTCTAACCTCACCATCAGAGACTCTAGTGAACAGATAGGTGTTCGCTTAGTCTCGCCCCTCCAGACTCTCTACGGTGAATGGCACAGTGGTTCCACAAGCCACATCCGTGAGACTAACAGCAGTATGAATATTGATTATAATTAGCCTTAATAAGGGCTGTTGTTGCAGTTGAAAGAAATATTAATGGTGCCTAATCCCTGCCTATATGCATCTAAAACTCTGTCTCTTGCTGAGCAGCGCTGCATCTCTCCCTGCTCTGCCTGTGTCCATTCGTACACTGTGCCATGCATGGTGTTACAGGTCTTATATAGACCGGAAGACGCTATGTGGTTAAACAATCACAGTAATGCTACAACGAAGATTACAGTGACTGGCGGACAATCCCTGCATGTTTATTAGATGTCTAACAACCACCAAACATGCGAGGCGGTGATTCCAGCTTGCGCACGAGCATTAAAAAATATTCGACGAGTAACGAGCATCTCGAGCACACTGTCGAGTCGAGAGAGAAATGAGCAGTAACAAGCACATTCGCTCATCGCTATTATTGCTAATTATTTTGTGAGGTTTGAACATTTTTGAAGGGCAAGAAAATTCAGAGTTGAAAAATTGCACATTTTTCCACATTTTTGTGAAATTTTAAATATTACCATAAAAAATACAAATCTTATCGACCTAAATTTACTACTGTCATGAAGTACAATGTGTCACGAAAAAACAGTCTCAGAGTCAATAGGATATGTTTAGCATACCAGAGCTATTACCACACTGGTCAGAATTGAAAAATTTGGCCTGGTCAGGAAGGTGAAAATAGGCTGGGTGGCTCGACACCCATTAAATAGCGGATAGAATAACCTTTTTTGAGAACCAAATTAACTACAGGCAGCTATAGAAAATAAAATTGCTTAATGATAATGGATGGCAAAAGAAGATTTAGTAACCAATGCCATGTAGCTGCTGCCAAATCAAATGGAATTATAATGGTGAGTTGGACAAAACTTACTGGACATGATAGCATCTTTTTATACATGTATGGTGAATTCCACTTTGTCCCATATTCTATATACTTCCCAAAACTTTCATAGTAGGGGTAAAAAGTGTCTAAGACATATACCGGAATATATTGGTCAAAATAGATTTTTTCAGTATACAAAACACATTTGGAATAAGAAAACACAATGGAAAGAATATTTCCATTAATACTTACTGTAATAACAAGAAGGAAAATTAATGTGTCCTTTGGGTTCCTCGCCTTTATGTTTCTCATCCCATCGGCCATCATTGACCTTAGGGAAGCCCTTGTAATTCTGCTATTTTTTCTATTTAAACCGAGCCTTCTCTCACTACCACGCTCCATGTATTCATGGAGAATAACTGCCACATGTTGCCGTTATGCACTTCAGTGGAATAGTTAGCTGGATATATCATTTACGTGGGTCATGTTTCACCTTGGCCAAGAATTTTACTGAAACCAGCGTGCATGGTTGTAGAGTATATATCTAACCAAATAGTACTTTTGTATGGATAAGATAGCAGATAATACTGAAAATCCTGTACAATCATTGTTTTCTCTTGTAACTATTGCTTTGGTGAAGTATTGTGTTATTTGTGCATGATTTGAAAACCTTAGGTAACATAAAGGCATAATCACATTTTTCTTGAATCAATTTTAATTTCATCTTGAAATTTAGATATATTTTTAAAAACGTTATAAATTGCATGGATCATAAAAATGTGAGCCTAATAACCTATTTCTTCATCACCGGGATCTCAGACGATCCTTTTGTTTTCCTCTTGGTTCTGTTAATTTATCTCATGACTCTCGGAGGTAATATCACCATCTTCCTCCTTATCTGTTTCGATAACCATCTCCATACTCCCATGTACTTTTTTTTGGCAAACTTGTCTATCTTGGACATTAGTTGTTCTACCATAACTTTTCATAAAATCTTTACTTATTTCATATCGGGAGATAACATTGTCTCGGTTCATCAATGTCTTGTGCAAATTATTGTCTTTTTGCTATTTTCTTGTTATGAACTGTTGGTTTTAGCAGTTATGGGCTATGATCGCTATGTTGCCATCTGTAAGCCCTTACATTATAATCTTCTCATGAATTTTAAACGGTGTGCCCTTTTGGTCGTTATTTGTTGGATTTGTGGTATTTTTGAATACTTAACTTTTATAATAGAGATCTTTAAATTAACATGTTTTAAGTCTAACAAGATGGACCATTTCTTCTGTGACATTATACCATTCCTAAACTTGACTTGCAATGATATATCATTTCTTCAGCTCTATATATACATTGTTGGGGGACTTGTTGTTGGTTTTATACCTTTCTTCCTTATATTCATCTCCTACATCTTCATAATTGGCACCATCTTGTCTATACGTTCTAGCACTGGCAGACGTAAAGCCTTCTATACATGTTCCTCTCACCTTACAGTTGTCATCTGTTTTTATACTTCTCTATCCTTACAATATGTGACACCATCTTCAGCTAGAAATTTAGATATCAGTAAATATTTATCTTTGCTTAATGGAGCTGCTGTCCCTTTTCTGAACCCCCTGATCTACAGCTTAAAGAATAAAGACGTGAAAGCCGCTATAAGAAGAAGCATGAGAAGATAAAATAATAACAAATGTTTCTGCTATGCTAATCAAATTGCAAGGCCATAATACACATGTTTAAACCATTATTCTTATACCTTAACCTTATAGAAAGATTTAAGTTTTTATCTGATCTTACAATAAAGGATCTTATTCATTGGTTGTATGTGCAATTCCAGACACTCTACGGACAATTCTGTTCTCAAACAACATCTTAAAATTGTAATGGTCTGAACTATTTTAATGCCATATGTCTTTTTATACTGCATAGTGTGTTGTGTGATACATAAGGTATGGTATAAGTATTGGTAACACAGTTTTTGGCATGGGATCCCTACAATGTAAGACAAATAATGTATTTATAGAGTAGGATATAATGTAGTGACCATTAGAGTTGAGCGACTTTTGGTTTTTTAGGGTCGCGTTTCGTTTCGTGAAACCCGACTTTTCCAAAAGTCGGGTCGAGCAAGATCGTCCGATTATAGGGAAAAGTCGGGGTCGTCCCGAAACACGAAACCCAATGTAAGTCAATGGGGAATAAAAGTCGGCAGTGAGAGGAGGACAGGAAACACACCAACAGTGCCCATTTGAATGCCAAAAGCATCAATTCTTCTTACTTAAGCTTGTCAACCTTAATTAACTTCATAATACAAGTTACGCACTGAAAAATGGGGGTTATTTGGCTACAGACTGTGGGGGGGGAGGGCTGGCTCCAGGTTTTCATGTGCCCTGTGCGAAAGAGCGCCCCTTTAACATACCACAACTCATCATGCTCCGATACGGCAGAGAAATAGCGGTATAGTACAATGAAAAATACCTCACTTTTTACATCTCATGACGAGGCCCATCTATTTCTCCATACAGAATCATTGGTCCCATATAATGTTTGAAACAGTATATGATGAGCTCCACATAATGCTACAGTATATGTTGGTCCCCATGGATGAAGCTCTACTGTCTTATGGGCCCAAATAATGCTCCAAACATAATGGGCCCCATTTCTAATGCTCTAGTGTATAATGGGCCCTGTAAATGCTGCTCCAGTGTCTGATGTCCACCTTTGGAATGTTCCAGTGTATGGTGGGCCCCATCTATCATTCTCAGACGGTGTTAGGCCCAGTATGGATTGCACGTGATTGCACAAAGGTTAGAAAGGGTACCGTATCCCCAAATAACATGTATGGATAGCGTACACATTCAAAATATATGTCTCAGGAGGCAGGCTCAGACGGTGTTAGGCCCAGTATGGATTGCACGTGATTGCACAAAGGTTAGAAAGGGTACCGTATCCCCAGATAACATGTATGGATAGCGTACACATTCAAAATATATGTCTCAGGAGGCAGGCTCAGACGGTGTTAGGCCCAGTATGGATTGCACGTGATTGCACAAAGGTTAGAAAGGGTACCGTATCCCCGGATAACATGTATGGATAGCGTACACATTCAAAATATATGTCTATACATCAGGAGGCAGGCTCAGACGGTGTCAGGCACAGTATGGATTTGACGGCCCAGATTACACAGCGGAGGAGCAGGGAGAGGTAAAGATTGCAAATGCTGGGGCCCTGCCCAAGCAAGGGGGGCCCACTCGTGGGCGTCGGTACTGGCACTGGTCCCCTCATAGTACAGCGGTGTGTCTGACGGCGGGTGTGACCCACCACCGTCAGAGACACTTGATTGCACTATGAGGGACCCTGTGCCAGTGCCCGCGCCCAAGAGTCGGCCTACCCACCTGTCCAGGGCAACGGCACTCGCACGGTGTCGTGCGCTAGGTGGTGATCCCGGCCATGGGGGGGAGGCAGCACAGTTAGGGAGTTTTAGAAAGTGGCATATGTTGATGTTGGACATTCAGCTGATGCAAAAGGCGAAATAGGTGAAGTACCAGGAAGAGGTGGACCAAAGCAAGCCATTTTTCTGTCACCCTATGTATCATCAGGGAAAGGTGGGACAAAATCCTTGGAAACCCATGCGTGGTTCATTTTAATGAAGGTTAGATCATCCACATTTTGGGTTGACAGACGGGTCCTTTTTTCTGTCAGGATTGATCCAGCTGCACTGAAGACTCTTTCCGAAAGCACACTTGCAGCTGGGCAAGCGAGCTCCTGTAAGGCATATTGGGCCAATTCAGGCCAGGTGTCCAGTTTAGCGGCCCAATAGTCAAAGGGGAATGACCTGTGTGGGAGAACATCGATATGGGAGGAAAAGTAGTTTGTAACCATAGTTGACAACTGCTGTCACTTTCCATCGATGCAGTATTACCAGTTGTGTGAGCGGTATTTGAAAAATCAGTCCACAACATTGTCATGAAACCCCTGTCTCCAACGCCACTTCTGCTGTGTGCACCACAAACACCTCTGCCAAGCTGCCCCCGGCCCGTACGGCTCGTGTGAGAACCATCACCGCTGCTGTGTGCTGGGAATGCCTCAAGCAACCGATTTACCAGAGTTGCTTGTTTATTAGCCAATATTAGGTCAAGGTTCTCCTGTGGCATGATGTTTTGTAATTTGCCTTTATAGCGTGGATCCAGGATGCTGGCCAACCAGTAGTCGTCATCGTTCATCATTTTGGCATTGCGGGGGTCCCTTTTTAGGATCCGCAAGGCATAATCTGACATGTGGGCCAATGTTCCCGGTGTCAATGATGCACTGCGAGTGCTGGGTGGAGGAGCACTTTCTGGCAAATCCACATCCCTTCAGTCACGCACAAACCCTGTACCAGACCTTGCCACGCCAACATTTTCACTTGCCCCACGAGATGCATCCTCCTCCCCTAAGTAATCATCCCCATCATCATCCTCCTCCTCCTCTTCTTCCTCCACCTCGTCCAGGAGAGGTCCCTGAGCAGACAATGGCTGAATGTCATCAAGGATTCCCTCCTCCTCTTCCTCCTCATCAACATTGGCTGCAGACGCCTGCTCCTTAAGGTGCGTCAAAGTTTGCATGAGCAGACGCATAAGTGGGATGCTCATGCTTAGGATGGCGTCGTCTGCGCTTACCAGCCATGTGCATTCCTCAAAACACTGAAGGACTTTACAAAGGTCTTTCAGCTTCGACCACTGCACACCTGTCAACTCCATGTCTGCTCTCAAAGTGCCTGGCCGTGTATCCTCCCACAAATGCATTATGGCCTGCCTCTGCTCACACAGCCGCTCCACCATGTGCAGGGTGGAGTTCCACCTTGTTGCAATGTCGATAATGAGGCGGTGGTTGGGAAGGTGGAGCAATCGCTGCAGCTTCTGCATACGAACGGAGTGTACAGGCGACCGGCGGATGTGCGCGCACAGTCTTCGCACCTTCTGGAGCAGGGCTGTTAACTCCGGATAATTTTTGAGGAAGCACTGCACCACCAGGTTCAAGGTGTGAGCCAAGCAAGGTATGTGGCTGAGTTTTGAAAGGGCTATGGCTGCCACAAAATTACGGCCGTTATCACTAACTACCTTGCCTGCCTCAAGATGTACACTGCCCAGCCATGACTCAGTTTGTCGCTTCAAGTACTCGGCCAGCACCTCGGCGGTGTGTCTGTCGCCCAAACACATCATCTGCAACACAGCCTGCTGACGCTTTCCACTAGCTGCTCGATAGGGGGACACATCGTGTGCAACAGTGGCAGCTGCAGATGGAGAGCTCGTACGACTGCGCTCTGTGGACGAGCTTTCGCTTCTGGAGGAGGAGGAGGAGGGTCGAACGCCTACAGCCAACTGTTTCCTATACCGTGGGCTAGGCAGCACTGTCCCCCCACCGCTGTCCCCTGTGGACCCTGCATCCACCCCATTAACCCAGTGCGCAGTGATGGACACGTAACGGCCCTGGCCATGCCGACTGGACCATGCATCAGTTGTGAGGTGCACCTTTCCGCTCACTGACTGCTTGAGTGCATGGACAATACGGTCTTTCACATGATGGTGGAGGGCTGGGATGGCTTTGCGAGAGAAGAAGTGGCGACTGGGTAGGTCATAGCGTGGTACTGCATAGGCCATGAGTTCGCGGAAAGCTGTGCTTTCCACCAACCGAAAGGGCATCATCTCAAACGAGATTAGTTTGGCAATGTGGGCGTTCAAACCCAGTGTACGCGGATGAGAGACTGAGTACTTTCTTGACCTACTCATAGTGTCTGGGAGGGTGAGCTGGACTTGAGAGCTGCATATGGTGGAAGTAGCGGTGGACAGGGCGGACTGAGAGAGGGTTGATCATGGTGATGGAGTTGGTGTTCTTTCTGATGGCCTAGAATCAGTCTTTCGTTGATATAACAGTGGGATTCCCTGACTGCTGTGGTCTTGCAACGACACCTCAACATTTGCTGCTGTGCTAACCGGTGGGCTTACAGTGGGGGAAACAATGTAGCGTTGCTGACTACCTTCGTTGTGATCAGTTGCACATGTGGCACTTGAGGTTTGGTGTTGTGTCCACGCTTGCAAGTGCATGCTGGTTAAATGTCTAAGCATGCAACTGGTATTCAAATTTTTCAGATTTTTCCCTCGGCTAAAGGTCTTTGCGCACTTCTTACAGATAACCTTGGCCTGATCATGAGGATTTTGTTCAAAAAAGTGCCACACTGCACTCTTCCTACTTTGGCAGACATTTTGCGGCCTAGCACGCTGTGATCTTTTGACCCTCTGGACAAGCTGTCCAGCAACTCTTTTGATGTTTGGAACCTGTCTTTGGAGTGCTCCGGGCCTGCCAGATAACAGCTGTTGCGATGTCGATGTCTGCTGTGGATGCTCCTCATCTGAGATATTGGAAGCAGCACCCTCTTCCCCCAATGGATGCCAATCTGGGTCAACAACTGGGTCATCCATCACCTCCTCTTCAATGTCATGTGCACCTTCCTCTGTGTCACCGTGTATGGTGGTATAGTGTGCGGGAAGGGGCACCTGAGTCTCATCAGGGTCAGAATCTGGCTCTGTACACTGCGAGAACAATGTAGTGCTCTGAGTGAATGTACCAGCAGAATCATCCATCAGCGGCTGTGCATCAGTGCACTCCATGTCAGATTCATCTTGGCCTGGGTAATTCACCATTTCACTTGATAATCCAGGCATGGTATGTGAAAACAGCTCCATGGAGTAATCAGTAGTATGGCCTGCGTCATCCTTCAATCTTGGTTGGGGTGAAGGACACAAGGAAAGGTGTGGTTCATGAACATGAGCCTCCAATGACGACTCAGTGCTTTTACTTTTTACAACTGAAGAAGAGGAGGCGATAGAGCTGGAGGCTGAGTCAGCAATGTAAGACAAAACTTTTTCCTGATGCTCTGGCTTTAAAAGCGGTTTGCCAACTCCTAGAAAACTAAGCGTTCGAGGCCTTATGTAGCCAGACGATGACGCAGGGTCAGCACCTCCTGCATTCGGTCCTATTTTGCTCTTGCCACTACCATCAGATCCACCACCAACACCATCATTACCAGCTGCCAACCCCCGCCCAATTCCACGGCCTCTTCCACCAGCCTTCCTCATTTTTGGTAGAAATGTAGACAAAATCCAACAAACTATATAGTAATGTAAAACAAGGTACAAGGTGTCTATAGGACAGGGGAGATTTTGAATTTCTGCAGACACTTGTGGACACTGGACACTTTTGGATTGTGTGAGGCCCACTGATATCTGAGCGCTATGTGACAGGCTCGATGGCACAGCTGTGACCAAAGTGACTAGAGGATAAGGGAGATTTTGAATCTCTGCACACACTTTTGGACACTGGAAACTTTTGGATTGTGTGAGGCCCAATGAATATCTGAGCGCTATGTGACAGGCTCGATGGTACAGCTGTGACAAAAGTGACTAGAGGATAAGGGAGATTGGATTGCTTTTAAAAAAGCAGTTTGCGGAGCAGTGGGTAAACAGCAATGCAGGAATGTCAGGAAGCCTTAGAAGGCAGCCCAACAACCAACACCACTGATACACCACTATATAGCCTCCCCTTGCACTGCACACACAGTGACTGGTGTGTTGTGCAGGCCAAATCGCTAGCAGCAGAAGCAGTTTTTTTGTCTTCTTCCCTGCCTAACGCTCTCCCTACAGAATCAGCAGCAACCTCTCCCTATACTAAGATCGGCAGAAGTAAGATGGCGGTCGGCGTGCACGCACTTTTATACCCCCTGTGACGCCCACCAAAGCAAGCCAATCACTTGCATGCCCTTCTGAAAGATGGTGGTGACCCGTGCCTATGTCATCACGTTGCCCACAGTGTCCGTGGATCCTGATTGGCTGAAAAAGAGCGCAAAACAAACTTTTGAAACGCGACTTTGGCGCGTAAGTCGCCGACCTCGTGGCCGACCTCATCCTAGGGTCGGGTTTTGTTTCATGAAACCCGACTTTGCCAAAAGTCGGCGACTTTTGAAATTGTTCGACCCGTTTCGCTCAACTCTAGTGACCATAGGTTAAGATAGACTTTGGTAAACAGATATGCCAGATCACCAGTGAGGCCAAATTAATAGGTTACGCCTCAGATAACAAGCTCCAAGAAAAGCACGCACACAGGTTGTGAGCAAATAACTTTTCTGATTTAATGAAACACGAGGCAGGGTCATGCTTTAGTTACCATGTACCCAGAACATGTTGTTGTTGACTATTGAAAACATATAAGATAAGAAGTATAAAATCCTTGAATTAGAGACTACAAGACTACTACATTATAAGAACAAAGACTAGCAAATTCTAGCAATAGAAGCTAAAACATTAACCGTTCCATATCAATTTCCCCTTTTGTAAATGGTGTAACGTTTTGCCACAGGGCCTGTTGTTGTCCACAAAGGAGCTACTGTCTCATAGGTCTACACTATGGAAGGTTCAGCCTTAAGGCCCCGTCTCACATAGCAAGATCGCTAATGCGTCACTGATTTTGTGTTGCAACAGCGATCTCGCCTGCGATCTCGCTACATGTGACATGCAGCGGTGACCGGCCCCCTGCTGGATATCGCTGATCGTGCAGGAATGTCCTGTGCCATTTTTTCATGATCGGCGTCCCGCTGGCCAGCATGCATCGCTGTGTTTGATCGCTGGATCATTGCTGCGTCGCTGAAGAGATCTGCCTGTTTGACAGCTTACTAGCGATCATTTAGTGACGCACCAGCGATTCCTACCAGGTTGTATTGTCTGAGTCGCTGGTGAGTCGCTAAGTGAAACGGGACCCTTAGATTCTTTCTTCACACACACATTATTCAACATCTTATTCATAAATCAGTGCTTTTACGACTACATAAAGCAATAAACAAAACAATAAAATCCGCATTCAAGCCTGTACAATACCAGAAATCCATCCTGCTAGGCCACTAAACCAGTTGGCGGGATTTAAAAAGTAGTCTCTGTTTGTAGTAGACTCATTAAGAACATCACGTAACCTTGAAAATCTGAGTCCATGTCTCATCATATATGCAGTGTGGTGTTAATGTCTTCCATGGCTCCAGAGGTAAGGTTAAGTATGGCATAGTCCTTGCAGATACTGGGCTCTGTGTACAGATCCAACAGTCTTTTGTTTTTTTTCTTTTTTCATGTCCTTTATAAGAAAAGTGTGATGTCGAATAAGTTTTTTGTCCCAGTCAACATTTAAAAGTTATCCAGTGTTTCTGTAGGGTGCAATAATCCTGCTATGGCCAGCAAGGTGATTAGGAGAACAGTCATTCTGCCGGTGAAGTGACCTTTTTTTGCAGTGACAGGCGTGGATCCAGGTGGGCTTTCCCGCAAGTTTCACTGACGTGGATGCTGTCAGCTGGACTTGGAACAGGCCGTCAAACTGTGGATCTAGGCTTCTTCTCACATATCTGCGTATGAACACCCAATTGCCTGGATTCAGATGATGCACGTCTGCACTGGCATTCTGATCTGGAATGGATGAGAACACGTTTATGCACCACATTAAGTCTTTTCTGCAAGGCCTGGACATAGGCTGTCATAGCACCATGTTGCATTTGTAGCACCCGTGAAAAGTACAGACCAGTCTTTGGGACACAACAGAACAGGACTTTACAAAGAGACAAGTCCTATTTGGAGTGTGTCTGACTGAAAAGAGTGCAAGAGACAAGCACTCTACCCAATTCTTTCATGTCTCTGTCATGCTATTTTGAATTTTTAAGTTTAAGTGTCATTTTAGCATTAGCACATGTTACCGGATAGGCTTCCGACCAACCAGAGAAGAGATCTACCCACACTAGGATATATTCATACACGCCTACCATGGGTTGCTGTATGTAGTCAATCTGCAGTCTCTGAAATGGGTAGAGAGGCCTGGGTGTCACTTTCTTAGGGACGTTTACTGTTTTACCTAGGTTGTGCTGTGCACAGATGAATTTCATGGCTGTGTTACTGAAACCAGGAGCGATCTAGAAGGCATTTACCATGGCACACATGTGACTTTTTGAGGTGTGAGTGGGGCCATGTGTTGCTTGCGCCATGATAGGGAACAAGGACCTCTGTAAGCACAATTTATCCTTATTCTCCCATATTCCATATGAGTACAGTTCAGCTTTCATTTTTTCCTCTTCGCCACGACAGCACCCACTGAGAGAGGGGATCCGCCCCAGGAACAGGAAACCTACAGAGAGATAAATGGGGCGGTCCCCCTCGCTCCCTCAGTTTGGTTTCCTGTTCCTAGGAAGGAACCCGCAGAAGAGGATACCTGGTCTGGTAGCCGCCTGCGTGCATAATATGAGCAGCAGGGGCCCCAGGACTGGAGGCAGCGTCGGGCGGAGAGGTGATGTTTCCCCCCCCCCCAGAGCTGGTAATGCAGGTGAGGCCGGAGGTAAGAAGGTGCCAAGGCTCACTGAGGGGACAGGGGCGTATACCCCCCCCAGGAAGGGGACGAACGCATTACACAATGCCATTAGGCATATCAGGGATGGTGGCCGCGCGCCCCCCCTCCCCCCGAGGGAAGCAGAAGAGCCTGAGCGTTTGTGCCAGGCAGCGCTACCGGAGGTCATACCTGCAGGGGTTAACGTGTGGGCCCGTGGTGTCACTGTCGGGGCCGCTGCATCAGCGCTTCCAGCGGCGCTCCCAGGCAGGCAACCCGGAAGTAAGGGTATGGAGGCCTTCCGGGATCAGTGCAGGAGGCGGCGCTCGCGGGGGAACGCCCGCGCATGCGCAGAAGGGGCTAAAAAAAAAAAAAAAAAAAAATGGAGGATGAAAAAAAAAAAAAAGTGTTAAGGCTATAAAAACAAGCCACAGAGGCAGCGCCAGTGCGCAGTCATGTCATCCATAGATGACCCAGCTTCGCTCCCGCTAAGTCAGCCAGTGGAATCCACACATGGCAGCAGACAAAGCGGTGCTACAAGGAGAAGCAGCAGCACCAGAAGATATGGCAGCTCCAGGAAGGAATCTAGTGGACCTTCCAGGCAAGTTGAGCCCCTGGAGAAAAAACGGAAGGAGAAGAAATCATCCCACGCCTCGCCTCAGCCTGAGGCGCGGACCCCGCAGCCGGTAGTTTGCTGACGAGACTCACGGGTGAGTGTTTTTAGTCAGAATAAATAGCTGATGGCCTTCTTTTTTCTGGTCCATACCCCCCTTTTTAGGCCAAAAGAACAGAGAAGGCGAAAAATAGAGAGTGTGCCTTATGTTCTCAGCCCCTCCCAGACGGCCACCCTAAAAGATTATGCCAAGCGTGTATTGAGGAGGCCTTACAGGAGGAATCCTCACGGAAGAAAGAGGATATCCGAGCGATAATTAGGGAAGAGCTACGGGCCTTGGGCAGCTCCAGTAGTCTGGGGGGTCACTCCTCCGTGAGACAGAAGTTCACCGAGAGGAGGAGCTTCGCCGGCGTCAAAGTCGCCGTCAGAATCCGGGGAACTAGACTCTGATAGATCCCAGGAATACCCTTCCTCAGAGGACGAGGAGCAGGCGTGTTTCCCTACGGACAGCGTCAGTAACTTAGTTAAGTCTGTCCGAAATACCATGGGGCTACCAGAGAGTAAGGACCCCAAGACTCCACAAGACATAATGTTTGCAGGCATTTCCCGTAGAAAGGTCCGAGCATTCCCAGTGGTCCCAGCTATAAAAGAGCTGGTGAAAAGGGAGTGGGAAAAACAGGGGCAGAGAACCTTCCTCCCCTTAACGTCAAAGCGTAAATATCCGTTTGACGAGGAGGAATTGACAGCTTGGTCGAGAGCCCCCAAAGTGGATGCGGCGGTGGCCTCTACCTCTCGTAGATCCTCCCTGCCGGTAGAGGATTCAGGAACTTTGGCTGACTCATTAGATCGTAAGACCGATACACTCCTTAAACGATCCTGGGAAGCATGTACGGCAGCTTTTAAGCCCGCAATAGCAGCCACGTGCACAGCAAGATCAATGTTGGTATGGCTGAATGACCTAGAGGACAATATTAAAAACGGAGTGGCCAGGAATAAACTCCTGTCCTCTATGCCCCTCATTAAAGGAGCAGCGGCCTTCCTCTCCGATTCCTCAGCGGACTCTCTCCGTTTATCGGCTAGAGCAGCAGGGCTAACCAATGCAGGCCGGCGGGCCTTATGGTTGAAGGGGTGGAAAGGGGACACACAGACAAAAACTAAACTGTGTGCTATACCCTGCCAGGGTAAGTACCTATTTGGCACGGAACTGGACGAGATTTTAACAAAAGCGGGAGAGAGAAAAAAAGGTTTTCCTAACCCGTATATTCCCTTTAATAGGAGGTCCTACAGAAAGCCGCCGTTTGGCAAAAAGAAAGACTTTAAACCCCAGGATCGCTGGGGAAATAAGGACCCCAAACAGAGGGGCAATCTATTCGGAAAGTGTCCCTTCAGAGGAGACAGGTTCCGCTAATACCAGTACACCGGTAGGTGGCAGACTACTGGAATTCAGCCACCAATGGGGGAAGGTAACATCAAACCCATGGGCCATTGATATCGTCTCATCGGGCCCAAAACTAGAATTTGTTCGGCATCCACCGAACTTCTTCCTATTGACTTCCATGAAGTCCCAGATACAGCAGGAAGCACTGGAGATGGAGATTGCAGTATTACTAACTAAACAGGTCCTGATAGAGGTCCCAGGGGATGAAGAAGGAATGGGCTTTTATTCTCCTCTATTTTTAGTCCCAAAACCAGATGGCTCTTTTAGGACCACAATAAATTTAAAGAAGCTTAATACCTTCTTAAGTCTGAGGCCATTTAAGATGGAGTCAATAAATTCTGCAATAAAACTTTTGTTTCCCAGGTGTTACATGGTAGTCTTGGACCTAAAGGATGCCTATTACCATCTACCCATATACCGAGAGCACCAGAAGTTCCTGCGGGTAGCGGTTTGGTTCAAGGTTCGGATTCAGCATTTCCAGTTTGTGGCAATGCCATTCGGGCTATCCATGGCTCCTCGGGTATTTACCAAATTGATGCTGGAAGTGATGTCGTATGTAAGGCTGAATGACACGCTAGTGGTCCCTTACTTGGACGACCTGCTCGTAGTAGGGAATTCTGTTTCTCAGTGCAAAACAAGAATGGCTAAGATTATCTCATCCCTACAAACGCTAGGATGGCTAATCAACTGGGAGAAGTCCAGACTAGAACCAGTTACCTGTCAGAGGTTCCTAGGCCTTCAAGTAGATTCTGTAAGTCAGAAGTGCTTTCTACCAGACGCTAAAGCAGTGGCCATAATCAATAAGATACAGAATACTACAGGAAGACCCGTAATATCATTGAGACAGGGTATGTCCTTGCTGGGGTCCCTGATATCGTGCATCCCAGCGGTGCAATGGGCCCAGTTCCACTCTAGAACACTACAGTGGGCTATTCTGCAGGAAACAGAGACTGCAGGGGCGGTTGGAAGGGAGGATGTCCCTATCGCCAGAAGTTGTTAAATCCCTAAAGTGGTGGTTAAATCCTACCAATTTGTCTAAGGGAGTGCAATGGTGGGTAACTCCCTCCAAGGTGCTCACCACGGATGCTAGCCCCTTGGGTTGGGGGGCCCACCTGGAGGAGCACATGATACAAGGCTGGTGGCGTAAACATGAGATAGAAACCTCCTCTAATGTAAAGGAGCTAAAAGCAATTTACTATGCGATATCTCAATTTCTCCCGCAGTTAAGAGGAACCCACGTGAGAATCCAGACAGACAATACCACCGCAGTGGCCTATATAAACCGACAGGGAGGTATGCGGTCGGGACCGTTGATGTCTATCACGGAAGAGATCCTAGAGATAGCCGAGGTACATCTTCACTCCTTGTCGGCACTCCACATAAGAGGAGTAGACAAGTCTCAAGCAGACTATCTCAGTCGCCAGGTCCTATATCAGGGCGAGTGGGTCCTCAGCAGGCACGTCTTCGAGACAGTAGCGACAGAATGGGGCAGACCAGAGATAGACCTGTTTGCCACCAGAGCCAACAGACGCGTAAAGAAGTTCGCTTCGCTCTACAGGTCAGACAACCCAGACATTCTAGATGCCCTCCAAGCACCCTGGGCATTCCGGCTAGCCTATGCCTTCCCTCCAATGGTTCTACTTCCAACAGTAGTCAGGAAAATAAGACAAGAGAGGGCGAGGGTCATCTTGATAGCCCCGTTTTGGCCCAAAAGGCCGTGGTTTTCATGGCTGAGAGCCATGTCAATAACCGACCCGTGGATCCTGCCGCTGCACCAGGATCTTCTCTCGCAGGGACCCTGCTACCATCCACAGGACAAATCCCTACACCTAGCGGCCTGGAATTTGAAAGGGAACTATTGAAGCAGAAGGGCTTTTCGGAAAACCTGATTAATACCCTGCTACAAAGTAGGAAAGAGTCTACTACAAGAATATACGCTAAGGTGTGGAGAAAATTCCTGGCCTTTCACCCAGCAGAGCTAGCCGGTGAAGTACCCATTACGCCCATCTTAGAGTTTCTTCAAAGAGGCCGAGAATTGGGCCTTTCAGTTAATACTCTAAAGGTCCATATATCGGCCCTAGGAGCCCTATTTAACTATAACGTGGCAGCAAATAGATGGGTAAACCGTTTTGTTTCAGCTTGTCAACGATCAGAACCGGTGCATATTCCTCGGCTTCCGGCATGGAACCTTACTCTGGTTTTGGATGCCTTTACTCAGGCCCCGTTTGAGCCCATAAAGTCGGCATCAGTGAAGTGCCTCTCATTGAAAACTGCTACACTAGTAGCTTTAGTATCAGCTAGAAGAGTAAGTGATCTTCATGCTCTATCAGTAGACCCTCCGTTCCTGTCAATAACACGAGACAGACTGATTTTGAAGACAGACCCGTCCTACCTTCCCAAATGGGCAACTAAATTTCATAGGTCTCAGGAGATATGCCTACCTTCCTTCTATGGGAACCCGTCAAACCAGGACGAGGTGAAATATCACACCTTAGATGTGAGGAGAACTGTACTAGCCTACCTTGATAGGACCAGTCCCTGGAGGCAGAGTAGGTCTCTTTTTGTCTCCTTCCAGGGCAACAGAAAGGGGTCTGGAGTTACAACAGGCACATTATCCAGGTGGATTAGAGATGCGATCACAATGGCATATTTGGCAAAAGGAGAAGACCCTCCGCTGGGGATTAAGGCGCACTCTACTAGAGCCATATCATCCTCCTGGGCCGAGAGAGCAAACGTCCCAATTGAACAAATATGTAAGGCTGCAACCTGGTCTTCTCCATCTACCTTCTATAGTCACTATAGACTAGATTTGTCCTCTACAGAGGATTTGACCTTTGGTAGATCAGTCCTTAACACGGTGTGCCCTCCCAAGTGGTTATCTCTGGAAATCTCTCAGTGGGTGCTGTCGTGGCGAAGAGGAAAAACCGGAATACTTACCGGTAATACTCTTTTGTAGAGTCCACGACAGCACCCGCTCACTTCCCTCCCGTAAACATTTTTCACACATGGGTCTCATTGGTGGTGGAGATTGTAATTAGAATTTAATATATGATTAAACTTAGCGAATGTAAAGGCTATAGGGGTAAGATACAGTGGGGAAAAAAAGTATTTAGTCAGTCAGCAATAGTGCAAGTTCCACCACTTAAAAAGATGAGAGGAGTCTGTAATTTACATCATAGGTAGACCTCAACTATGGGAGACAAACTGAGAAAAAAAAATCCAGAAAATCACATTGTCTGTTTTTTTTTTCATTTTATTTGCATATTATGGTGGAAAATAAGTATTTGGTCAGAAACAAAATTTCATCTCAATACTTTGTGATATATCCTTTGTTGGCAATGACAGAGGTCAAACGTTTTCTGTAAGTCTTCACAAGGTTGCCACACACTGTTGTTGGTATGTTGGCCCATTCCTCCATGCAGATTTCCTCTAGAGCAGTGATGTTTTTGGCTTTTCGCTTGGCAACACGGACTTTCAACTCCCTCCAAAGGTTTTCTATAGGGTTGAGATCTGGAGACTGGCTAGGCCACTCCAGGACCTTGAAATGCTTCTTACGAAGCCACTCCTTCGTTGCCCTGGTGGTGTGCTTTGGATCATTGTCATGTTGAAAGACCCAGCCACGTTTCATCTTCTATGCCCTTGCTGATGGAAGGAGGTTTGCACTCAAAATCTCACGATACATGGCCCCATTCATTCTTTCATGTACCCGGATCAGTCGTCCTGGCCCCTTTGCAGAGAAACAGCCCCAAAGCATGATGTTTCCACCACCATGCTTTACAGTAGGTATGGTGTTTGATGGATGCAACTCGGTATTCTTTTTCCTCCAAACACGACAAGTTGTGTTTCTACCAAACAGTTCCAGTTTGGTTTCATCAGACCATAGGACATTCTCCCAAAACTCCTCTGGATCATCCAAATGCTCTCTAGCAAACTTCAGACGGGCCCGGACATGTACAGGCTTAAGCAGTGGGACACGTCTGGCACTGCAGGATCTGAGTCCATGGTGGCGTAGTGTGTTACTTATGGTAGGCCTTGTTACATTGGTCCCAGCTCTCTGCAGTTCATTCACTAGGTCCCCCCGCGTGGTTCTGGGATTTTTGCTCACCGTTCTTGTGATCATTCTGACCCCACGGGGTGGGATTTTGCGTGGAGCACCAGATCGAGGGAGATTATCAGTGGTCTTGTATGTCTTCCATTTTCTAATTATTGCTCCCACAGTTGATTTCTTCACTCCAAGCTGGTTGGCTATTGCAGATTCAGTCTTCCCAGCCTGGTGCAGGGCTACAATTTTGTTTCTGGTGTCCTTTGACAGCTCTTTGGTCTTCACCATAGTGGAGTTTGGAGTCAGACTGTTTGAGGGTGTGCACAGGTGTCTTTTTATACTGATAACAAGTTTAAACAGGTGCCATTACTACAGGTAATGAGTGGAGGAAAGAAGGAAAGAGGAAACTCTTAAAGAAGAAGTTACAGGTCTGTGAGAGCCAGAAATCTTGATTGCTTGTTTCTGACCAAATACTTATTTTCCACCATAATATGCAAATAAAATGAAAAAAAAACAGACAATGTGATTTTCTGGATTTTTTTTTCTCAGTTTGTCTCCCATAGTTGAGGTCTACCTATGATGTAAATTACAGACGCCTCTCATCTTTTTAAGTGGTGGAACTTGCACTATTGCTGACTGACTAAATACTTTTTTTCCCCACTGTATATGAATTGCCCAAACAAAATGACTAAAACATGTATGGCGGTTCCTCCGTTGTTCTCGGTAATACAAACTGAGGGAGCGAGGGGGACCGCCCCATTTATCTCTCTGTAGGTTTCCTGTTCCTAGGGCGGATCCCCTCTCTCAGTGGGTGCTGTCGTGGACTCTACAAAAGAGTATTACCGGTAAGTAATCCGGTTTTCCCCATTGTTTCTTCTCCGAGGGGGAAGCCTGCTGCTGGAGGGATTTCAGGACATCTAAGCTCAGTGTGGCTGGAATACGCTGACTTCTTGCCACCATCCTCTGCTCCCTAGGCCATCTTGTTGCTACTTTAGCAGCCTCATCCTTCCCTCCTGTTGCCCTCTACCTTCATGGAGCCACCTTTTGTGTTTGTTTTCACCTTGATTATGCCAACCTGGACTGGTAACATCAATGCCTCCATTAATTGTTTCACCAGCTCTGCATTTTTAATGGGCTTACCAGCTGATATAAGAAACACTCTGCTTCGCCCGATAGGGCCATAATCATGGGACATTCCCCATGCATAATTCAAATTTGTGTAAATGTCAGTGACTTTACCTGCAGCAGCTCTACACACCTCAGTGAGTGCCTTCAAATCTGCCTCCTGCACTAACATGTGAGGAGGGAGTTGTCACGATCCATTTTTGGATCTGTCAGATTCTGGATTCTCTGATATAACCTTTTTCCCCCCAGTGGCCACTGGTGTTACTGCAACTGTAGTTGGTCTGTTTGTGGGTTTTTGCCACCGGTGGCCGCTGGTGTTACTGCAACTGTAGTTGGTCTGCTTGTGGGTTTTTGCCCCCGGTGGCTGCTGGTGTTACTGCATGTTAAGATTAGTCAGCTGCTGGTGACCACTCCCTCCTTCCTATATAAGGTCACCTGATCCACCAACTATCTGTTGGTAATACTGGTCATTTGCTAACCAACTTTGATGAAGACTGGAGCTACCTGATGGAGAGGGGGTTCAGCTTATTTGGAGTAGTGGTGATGCTGCTGGATGCTGATCGGGTGCCTTCCTCTGCTGCTTGGAGCATTAGTAGCAGATAAAGCTAAGTTTGGGTTTTTAGTTGCTTTAACCCCATGGTGTCTGTTTTATTTTCCCTTGTGTGGGTGGGGGTTGTGGGTTTAGCTCAGGGCTAAACAGGAGATAGGGACAGGTCGGGGACTTGGGCATCTCTACCATCAAGTATACCCCCAAGTTAAGGAAAGTCAGGGCACCTCCTTAGCCTGAGGGGCAGTTCATTAGCCCAGGTTCCACATCTCCTGCTTTTTCCCTACTGCCCCGTGACATTATTACCAACCTACCCATTTTTTCTGGTAAGCCATGACCCAAATACAGGCCTTTGCCCACCTTCTTCAACCCCTCATTGATGAGTTTACGGTGCTGCGTGGTGAGGTGGTGCAGCAGCTGCAGCAGTTGGTGGCGTTTGGGGCCTTGGTTCAGGTGCAGGCTCAACTGGAGCCCAAGATATCTCTCCCTGACAGGTTTTCTGGAGGGAGAGATAAATTCTTGGTTTTTCAGAAGGCCTGCAAATTATACTTCAGGCTCCTTCCTCTTTCATCAGGGAGTGAGGAACAAAGGGTGGGAATCAATAAGTCCCTTCTTAAAGGTGATCCCCAATCATTGGCTTTCTCCCTGCCAGTCGATTCACTATCTCTATGATCAGTGGACGAGTTTTTTGCAGCATTGGCGCTGGTGTATGGAGATCCTGATGGCGTCTCCCTGGCGGAATCCTGACTCTGTAAGAACAAGAAGGGGGGCTGGCCTGCTGAGGAGTACTGCTCAGAGTTTAGGAGGTGGGCCACTGATACACAATGGAATGACCCTGCACTTAGGAGTCATTTTGTGCAGGGTCTGTCTCCAAAGTTGCAGGATACTCTGGTGCAGTACGCCACCCCCAGGTCGTTGGAGGCCACCATGTCCCTTGCCATCCGGGTGGATAGACGCCTCAGGGAGAGGCATACACCAAGTGTGCTCCCTGTAGTCCTCGCTAGGGAGAAGGACACACCAGTGCAGACGGAGGAACCCATGCAGATTGGAGTAGTCGATTTTAAAAGATTCGCCATGGTGTGGGGGCATGTTTTTTCTGTGGGCAGACTGGCCATTTTTTAAGAGGCTGCCCAGCGTGCAACAAATCTTCGGTAGAAACTAAGAAGCTGCGCCCCCCTGGTCGAGTGGAGGGAGGCGACCAGGGAGTGTATATTTCCTCCATTTTGCCCTCTCAGTGTACTTTATCAGTTGAAGTGGTGATTGGTGGGGTACCGGAGGGCATACCGGTGTTTGTGGACAGTGGAGCGGGAGTCAATTTGGTGGATGCTCACTTTGTCCAGACTCATGGCCTAAAGTGTAGGACGCTGGCCAAGCCCCTAAGCGTGCAGGCCATTGACTCTGTCCCACTGAGGCAGGGGAGGTTGACCCAAGTAGTGGAAAATATACTGTACATCTGCGTATAGGGACTCATCATGTAGAGTCCCTGTCATGCTACGTCTTGGGTGGAATGCCATCGCCTATCGTTTTAGGCCTCCCTTGGTTGGAAAAACACAACCCGGTCATAGATTGGCAGTCTAGGGAAGTAGTCAGCTGAGATCAGTCGTGTGAGGGCTGCTGCCTGGGGGCTACTGTCTCTACTGTCTTTCTACAACCGTCCCCTTCTTCTCTAGTTGGGGCAGCAGAGGTGTTGCCAGGGAGTAGGGGCAAGTCTCAACCCTCACCATTAGCCAACCCTGAGAGGCGGAGTCCTCGTAGGAGGAGGGGTCGGTGGAGGGTGGTGGTTCCCTCTGTGAATTGCGGGGGTGTGAGTGTGGTGACACAGGGAGACGCCTCTGTTGTCAGTTCCTGGAAGAGTTCACCGTCTTGTGGCAAACGTGTGTGTGGCAATAAATGTTCAGGTCCGGACCTGTGTGTGAACGAGTATGTATGGGTGTCCACCAAAAACATCCAGTGGAGGTGTGCTGCTGGGGTCTGGAGTTCTCAGGTGATTGGGCCGTTTTGGGTGTCAGCCATCCTCGGCCCGGGGACTTACCAGCTGGAGCTACCCCCAATAATGCCCATACACAACTCATTCCCCAGTTCAGCGCTCTGGAGATTTGTGGTGCCTCCGGAGCATACGTTGCCACTTCCATCTGCCCACGTTTGCCATAAACCTGAGTCAGGTGGTTGCTGAGCTGAACTCTGGTGGATCTAGGTATCCTCACCGTAGGTGGTCTTCTGGTGAGGTGTAGTGTTGAGGGTCCAGAGGCCCCTCATTGAAGGAGGGGTACTGTCACGATCCATTTTTGGATCTGTCAGATTCTGGATTCTCTGATATAACCTTTTATCCCCTCGGTGGCCGCTGGTGTTACTGCAACTGTAGTTGGTCTGCTTGTGGGTTTTTGCCCCCGGTGGCTGCTGGTGTTACTGCATGTTAAGATTAGTTAGCTGCTGGTGACCACTCCCTCCTTCCTATATAAGGTCACCTGATCCACCAACTAGCTGTTGGTAAGACTGGTCATTTGCTTACCAACTTGGTGAAGACTGGATCTACCTGTTGGAGAGGGGGTTCAGCTTATTTAGAGCAGTGGTGATGCTGCTGGATGCTGATTGGGTGCCTTCCTCTGATGCTTGGAGCATTAGCAGCAGATAAAGCTAAGTTTGGGTTTTTAGTTGCTTTAACCCCGTTGTGTCTGTTTTATTTTCCCTTGTTTGTTATTTGGTGCAGTTCTCTTAATTCCCTGTCTCACCTCCTGGGGAGGGGGTAGTGGGTTTAGCTTAGGGCTAAACAAGAGATAAGGACAGGTCGGGGACTTGGGCCTCACTACCATCAAGTGTACCCCCAAGTTAAGGAAAGTCAGGGCACCTCCTTAGCCTGAGGGGCTGTTCAGGGGCTCAGGATCCATGTCTCCTGCTTTTTCCCTACTGCCCCGTGACAGGAGTGGTTTAGCTCAGATTACCTCTTGTGAGGATACTACTGCATATCCAGTGTAGAATCATCCATCCTGGTGGTATCTGGAGCCATCTACAAAAAACTCAAAATCTGCAATAGGAACAGGATTTAATGAACGTGTGCAAAACCATCTGTCTTCTGACTCATGAGTTTTCTGCAGTCATGTTCGTGCATCATGTCAAAATACTCTTCCTCACTTGCTAATACTGTCACCAATTCCATTGTTTCTGAATCCACAGGCAGTAAGGGAGGCTGAATTCAGAACAATACATCTTTCGAGGGTGACATATTCAGGAATTAGTAGAGTACATTCAAGTCTGAGCTGTCAGGACATAGACAAGTGTTTTGGTTGAACTTGTACGAGTATGGCATGGATGTCATATGGGGAGTAAATTGTCACAAGAAAAGTCAGTGTGATCTCACATGCCTTTCGCAGCATTAGTGCAGCAGCCCCTACAGCCTGGACACACATAGGAGACTCTCTGATCACTGGGTCTAATTGTGTTTTGTAGTAAGCTATCGGTCTCTGTTTTCCACCATGCTGTTGTGTCAGCACTGCCTGATTTCTCTCTTCAGTCAGCTTCCACATGTAGGGGGTCTAACTGGAGGTAGCACCTGTGTCCCTCGGACATTCCACTCTGATCCTGTTTGAGGGGGTCTTACTACAGGGTTCGCATAGTCACGCCCCCTTCGGAGCCCACCGGACCGTGGTCCCGTGGTTCCACAAAAATAGCAATAAACGAATGCGCACTTCACCATCTGTGCCTCCGCTTCCATTCGTTACAACAGGCGAATGCACTTTTCAGTTATGATTCCACCCGGGGCACTAAAAACCCGCTCTGACAAAATGCTAGCAGCAGGGCAGGCCAGGACCTCCAAGGCATAGAGAGCCAGTTCATGCCACATGTCCACCTTGGATACCCAATAATTAAAAGGCACAGAGGAATCACGGAGGACATTGGTACGGTCAGCAAGGTACTCCCTCAGCATCTTCCAAAACATTCCATTCCTTATGACATTACCCCTCGCCTCTGAACCAAGGCGATGGGAGGGTCTGAGAACACTCTCCCAGAATTTGGCCAGTGTTCCCCTACCTCAGTTAGATTGGAGTTGTGTCTCTCTCGCCTCTACTCCTTGGTTGTCCAACGAACTGTGACGTCTGCCGTCAGAATTTTCAGATGGGAATTTTTTTAATAATTCTACAACAAAGGCCCTCTGGTACTGCACCATTTTAATAGACCTGTCTGCCTCTGGAAGAAGAGATTGAAAGTTCTCCTTGTAGCAATGGTCTAGAAGTGTCACCAATCAGTAATGAGTGTCACTATAAATTTTCATAATGCAATGGTCATGGGAAAGGCAGCGCAGCACAGAGTCAGCCATGCCTGCCAGACTGGTAACAGGCAAGACTTCCATGTCCTCACCAACAGGACGACTGACCATGGTGTCCTCCTCCTCCTGTCTGTCCTCAGGCCATCAATGCTGAACAGACGGTATGACAGTTGTGCTTGTAGTACCTTCTATAGCGCATGAAAGTAACTCCTGTTCTTTCTCCTCCTCCTCTACCTCATTGTCAACCAATCCACATTGGGATGACATGAGTCTGGGCTGTGTGTAATTACCCTGTATGCTTCCTTGCTTCATCTCCTTGTGCTCCACCTGCAATGCATCCTCTTTCATTGTGAGCAGAGAGCTTTTCAGAATGCAGTGAATTGGGATGGTGATGCTAATTATGGCGTCATTGTCACTCACCATCTTGGAGGATGGTACATATGTCTGACATCCATGTCCACTCCTGAGGTCTTATGTGTGGAGTCTGACCTGAATTACAACAGCCTTGTTGATGCTGGTAGTCAACAACTGCCCTCTTCTGCTCTCAAATCCTTTCCAACATATGCAGTGTAGAGTTCCAAAGCGTGTGGACATCACACACCAGTCAGTGAGCCGGAAGCTGAAAACTCTGCTGAACCATGGCAACAGCGGCGGAAGCTGGAGCTGGCTTTCAAAAATGGGCACACAGGCGGCGTACTTTCACAAGCAGATCTTGCAGCTTTGGGTAGCTTTTGAGAAAAAGTTGAACAACGAGATTAAGCACATGGGCCAGGCATGGCCTCGCCTCAGAGCCGCGACCAGATTCTGGCCATTGTCACACACAACCAGGCCTGGCTGTAGGTTCAGCAGTGCCAGCCACACATCTGCCTCGTCTTTCAGAGCTGTCCACAACTCTTCAGCATTGTGCGGTTTGTCACATAAGCATGAGATTCAGTACAGCATGTTGACACTTGGCTGAGGAAGTGCTACTTTGGCACCCCTGTGGTCTCAGTCACCACAGTGTACTGCACTTCATTCAGAGGTGTGGTACTCAGCTCTCAGGTAAGGAAGGGGCATTGCCAGGACTCACACACTTACATCCAACACCAGACCTATCAGGGCCTGGGAGGGACTAGGTAGAGGGTGTGGGTGGAGGAAGATAGAGGGGGAGGAGTCATAGTGTGACAAACAGAGAGCTATTAGACTGGAGGGACAGTTAGAAGGAGAGCTGAAGCTGAGAGCAGCTTGTTCCCAGACTACAGAAAGAGAAGCAAGAGGGAAGGAAAAGCTCCAGTAGTGGAGAGGAAGAAGAGGTCTCGGGCACAGATAGTGAGAATCTATCCGTGGGGCCCGTATCCACCTGTCCTCACCAGGTGGAAGGACCAGGTCGCAGTAAGGGGACTGGCCCACAAAACTAGTGGAGAAACTAAGGCCACAGCTACAAAACCAGAGGCTGCAGTATTTGCAGGTGCCGCAGCCACATCCATGCATATTTGCTGAAAAGGCAGAGATATAAGATCCAGGGGTCTGACCAACGTCACCCGGCAAGATCAGAGTCTGCCGACTCGGGACACTGTGTATGAATACGCAGGGCAGGAGAGGTGGTAGCCAGCGTAGTGAGACAGCCAGAAAAGGAAGATCTAAGGGAACCTTGGCAACATGCACCCCAAGCTACTTGACAGCTGTCTGTATCACTATCCCTGAGGATACAGCACCCCCGCCTAGGGTTTGTAACATCTGAACTGTGAGTAAAACTTGTGAAGACTGCACTTTGCTGTGTCCTCCATTTTATTGCTGCGTCACTTGCCCTGCACCACAACCACAATCATCACCATTTCTTACACCATAACTGCCCTGGGGAAATAGCTCTGCCTGTGGAGAGCTGAACCAACTCTGCTTCATTAAAATCTACCCCAGCGGACTGAATCTGCAGTGTCGGCTAACACCTTTACTTGCCGAGTACCACAGGTGGCGTCACAAACTATCTTTCATAAACTTAATCATCCCCTTATCATCTTTTTCATTGCACGCCCAGGGCTACAGACTGGGTCACTACTGCTGTTACATCCCCTTTAAGAACTGACCAGCCTGGTACCGAGTACTCCGGCCTAGGGGGCGCTGCAAACTTGGTGTCACAAACAGGATGAACCGACCCTTTAAACGGGGTCCTGTGTGCCCGAAAGACTGTGCTGAACTGTGAACTTGTTGAACTGTAAAATTGCCGCCATTGCAGCACCATGTGGCAGGCAGGAGGAAAGGGGCAGGCCATCGTGGACAGAGCCTTGAGAAACAGCGCGAAAGCCATGACTGCCCCTCACCCGTACATCTATGTCAGGAGGATATGTCCATCAACCAGAGAAATCAGCCTCCTCCTGTGCAGTGGTGGGAGAAAGAAGAAAAGAGACCGCCCACAGAGGAGAGAGCGGGAAACTCCGGAGGGTGCATCAGAAAACCCGGCCTGCGGGAGAAGAATTATGACCCGCTGTCAGCAATGAACCCGGAGGTTCTTAACGCTGATGTGGAGGAACCGCTGGCTCCTCAGGTCTCATGTGACCATGGTGTCCGACTGGAAAGCGGCTCTCGTGGATAAAGCGTGGGAGCAGCAGACGACCAGGCACCCAGCATCTCCGCCCCCAACGGAGGAGTCCGGCACCGGAGACAGCGGCGGGAGGTAAGACGACCAATCCTGCCCCTGTAGCCATGGACATCCTCATAGGGCCCTATGATACCCCACCAGTCTGACCATCCGGCCGATACATCAATACCTGGACTGGGATAAAACCAGTGGTCTGCTGGAGACAGCAGCAGTCCTGCTGCAGCCAAAAAGTCCCATGAGTTGTGCACTTAGTGGGTGACATTCCGGTGGGACCACTGCGGCACCAACCTGATGGGGTTCCCTGGGGAGGCTCAAATCATTAGCCGGGAAGAATATCAACAACAGCTCATGCACTGGAGGCAGGTGAAAGAGGAGGTGTGTGGGGCTGAACGGGCGGCTATTGAGGAGAGGAACTTACAGCTAAGGCACAGGTACGCAAAGCCAAACATGAAAACAGGGGCCCACAGAGACAGGGTACTGTCGTGGCCTTCCGTTTAAAAGCTGGTTGGGGATTTATTAAAGAGCCCAGACTGTACGCAGAGGTGTTCGTCACCTGGTGGGATGTGGAGTCCCATCTAATGGAGCGGCACCCTGACAGGGATCTCTACCCTGGTGACCGTGTCTCAAACACCCTTCACTGGGGAGAAAAAGGGTGGTACACCTTGCATGTATACCGGTGTTCACTGGAGGAGGCTGCAACACCTAGCTCCCCAGTAGTCCATCCCAACACGCCTGAATCGACAGCCAGCTCAGAGACACAGGCAGAAACCCATAAGTCCGCAATAACACCAGCCTCTGCAGTTCCATCAACCACCTGTAAAAGGGCCACTCAGGCCACTGTGGAGATGCGTTCCTGGAGCACACAAACTCCTATTGTTGGAACTGATAAGCTGTTCATCTTACAAGGAATAAGACTAGACTCCTGGCCAGGGGATTGCAACGTCCAGCTGATGACCTGGATACAGGAAAAGTACTAGAGAAGAAAATAAATCCAGAATGATGACTGTACATAGTTTGCAAAGTTTACCTGGTCAGGTTTTGAATAAAGTTAAAGTTTTAAAGAGACAATAGGATCATGGACAGTGAGTGATCAAACCATTTTTTGTACATAGTTAGCCCTTCTTATGGTGCTCCTTATTGGTTTTACATATAACCTGTGAAAATAACGTTTGCTATTTGCATTAAAGTATACTTGCCTTAATGACCAAAGAAGAAAAACCGTCTGGCGTAGTCGAAGAATTGGTCCGATGAGGAGACCAGTCATGTCTTGTAGCACGCCCAAGGCCTACGTTGGGAGTTTGAGATGGGTCCCCCCATATTGCACTAAAGAAGAATACCCCGGTTTGGCAATCCACTGAACTTTGCTGTATCTAATAGAAAATGCTTTATTGCCAATACAGTAGTATTTTATTGCAGAAGAACTATATTTAATATTTTGATAATTTTTCTATTGACAGTAACGTATATTTCATGTTTCATTGCACTTCAGAGAAGAAAAGACTACCTCAGTTCAAGAATATATGACCTCTATTGCAGCTGTTAAGTAAAAGTGTTAGTAAATAAATATTGTATATTACTATGAAAAGTTTACTTGATTGTAGAGCTGTATTTTATATACAGTGGGGAAAAAAAGTATTTAGTCAGTCAGCAATAGTGCAAGTTCCACCACTTAAAAAGATGAGAGGCGTCTGTAATTTACATCATAGGTAGACCTCAACTATGGGAGACAAACTGAGAAAAAAAATCCAGAAAATCACATTGTCTGTTTTTTTTTTTCATTTTATTTGCATATTATGGTGGAAAATAAGTATTTGGTCAGAAACAAAATTTCATCTCAATACTTTGTGATATATCCTTTGTTGGCAATGACAGAGGTCAAACGTTTTCTGTAAGTCTTCACAAGGTTGCCACACACTGTTGTTGGTATGTTGGCCCATTCCTCCATGCAGATCTCCTCTAGAGCAGTGATGTTTTTGGCTTTTCGCTTGGCAACACGGACTTTCAACTCCCTCCAAAGGTTTTCTATAGGGTTGAGATCTGGAGACTGGCTAGGCCACTCCAGGACCTTGAAATGCTTCTTACGAAGCCACTCCTTCGTTGCCCTGGCGGTGTGCTTTGGATCATTGTCATGTTGAAAGACCCAGCCACGTTTCATCTTCAATGCCCTTGCTGATGGAAGGAGGTTTGCACTCAAAATCTCACGATACATGGCCCCATTCATTCTTTCATGTACCCGGATCAGTCGTCCTGGCCCCTTTGCAGAGAAAAAGCCCCAAAGCATGATGTTTCCACCACCATGCTTTACAGTAGGTATGGTGTTTGATGGATGCAACTCAGTATTCTTTTTCCTCCAAACACGACAAGTTGTGTTTCTACCAAACAGCTCCAGTTTGGTTTCATCAGACCATAGGACATTCTCCCAAAACTCCTCTGGATCATCCAAATGCTCTCTAGCAAACTTCAGACAGGCCCGGACATGCACAGGCTTAAGCAGTGGGACACGTCTGGCACTGCAGGATCTGAGTCCATGGTGGCGTAGTGTGTTACTTATGGTAGGCCTTGTTACATTGGTCCCAGCTCTCTGCAGTTCATTCACTAGGTCCCCCCGCGTGGTTCTGGGATTTTTGCTCACCGTTCTTGTGATCATTCTGACCCCACGGGGTGGGATTTTGCGTGGAGCACCAGATCGAGGCAGATTATCAGTGGTCTTGTATGTCTTCCATTTTCTAATTATTGCTCCCACAGTTGATTTCTTCACTCCAAGCTGGTTGGCTAATGCAGATTCAGTCTTCCCAGCCTGGTGCAGGGCTACAATTTTGTTTCTGGTGTCCTTTGACAGCTCTTTGGTCTTCACCATAGTGGAGTTTGGAGTCAGACTGTTTGAGGGTGTGCACAGGTGTCTTTTTATACTGATAACAAGTTTAAACAGGTGCCATTACTACAGGTAATGAGTGGAGGAAAGAGGAGACTCTTAAAGAAGAAGTTACAGGTCTGTGAGAGCCAGAAATCTTGATTGCTTGTTTCTGACCAAATACTTATTTTCCACCATAATATGCAAATAAAATGAAAAAAAAACAGACAATGTGATTTTCTGGATTTTTTTTTCTCAGTTTGTCTCCCATAGTTGAGGTCTAACTATGATGTAAATTACAGACGCCTCTCATCTTTTTAAGTGGTGGAACTTGCACTATTGCTGACTGACTAAATACTTTTTTTCCCCACTGTATTTCAGATAGATAGATAAATGGATATAAATATTTAATGTCTCAGATAGTTTCTACTTGGATAAAGATACTTTTCACACCGGCAGACAGCTTATGATGTTGTTAAAATTACCTCTATATTTATATAATAGTTATTTGTAACGTTGAAGAAAAAAATGCCTCCCATAAAGGGAAGACAGCTCTTGTTTAACGGTTATTCTGTTGCAATGCATTGCAGAAAATTTGAATGTTGTAACAAAATTTTTGCTCTGTTCCAGCCCGAGGAGGTGCTGTGTTTAATGGGTGGGTATGTGGCACCCCTGCGGTCTCAGTCGCCACAGGGTACTGTACTTCATTCAGAGGTGTGGTACTCAGCTCTCAGGTAAGGAAGGGGTATTGCCAGGACTCACACACTTACATCCAACACCAGACCTCTTAGGGCCTGGGAGGGACTAGGTAGAGGGTGTGGGTGGAGGAAGTTTAAGAGGGGGAGGAGTCATAGTGTGGCAAGCAGAGAGCTATTAGACTGGAGGGACAGTCTAGAAGGAGAGCTGAAACTGAGTGCAGCTTGTTCCCAGGCTACAGAAAGAGAAGCAAGAGGGAAGGAAAGGCTCCAGTAGTGGAGAGGAAGAAGTGGTCTCAGGGGCACGGATAGTGAGAATCCATCCATGGGGCCCATATCCACCTGTCCTCACCAGGTGGAGGGATCAGGTCACAGTAAGAGGACTGGCTCTCAAAACTAGTGTAGAAACTAAGGACTCAGCTTGGAAACCGGAGGCTGCAGTATTTGCAGGTGCCGCAGCCACATTCATGCATATTCATTGAAAAGGAAGACATATAGGATCCAGGGGTCTGACCAACGTCACCCGACACGATCCGAGTCTGCCGGCTCGGGACACTGTGTGTGAAGATGCAGGGCAGGAGAGGAGGTAGCCGGCATAGTGAGACCGCCAGCAAAGGAACATCTAAATAAGGTAACCCTGACAGCGTGCACCCCAAGCTACCTGAGTGCTGTCTGGAACACTATCCCTGAGGACACAGCACCCCCCGGCTGGGGTTTGTATCATCTGAACTGTGAGTAAAACTTGTGAAGACAGCACTTTGCTGTGTCCTCCAATTTATTGCTGCGTCACTTGCCCTGCACCACAACCACCATCATCATCATTCCTTACACCATAACTGCCCTGGAGAAATAGCTCTGCTGCATTAACATCTACCCCAGAGGACTGAATCTGCAGTGTCAGCTAACACCTTTACTTGCCGAGTACCACAGGTGGCATCGCAAACTATCTTTCATAAAATAATCATCTTCTTATCATCATTTTCATTGCATGCCAGGGCTACGGACTGGGTCACTGCTGACGTGACATCTCTTTTAAGAATTGACCGGCTCGGTACCGAGTACCCCGGCTGTAGGGGCTCTGCACTGCAATGCATCCAGCGTGTGCTTGTGACTGATGTTCCCATTTCGGAGATGAAGGCTGAAGAAGAGGAGGAGGATGAGGTGCAGGAGCTGTAGACTGTGGGGGCACCTCTGATTGACAGAGGGCCCACAATCCTCAGCATCGGGAGGACATGTTCCATTCCAAAGTCCATCTGGATCCTGACTTCCACTATGTTAACCTAGTGTGCCATCAGCGAGATGTAGCATTCCTGCCCACAAGCACTTGTCCACATGTCCATGGTTAGGTGGACTATCTCAGTAACAGCATTCTTCAGGGCACGGGCAATGTTGAGGGACACATGCTTGTGTAATGCTGGGATGGCACACTGGGAGAAAACGTGGCAGCTAGGGACCACGTACCTTGGGACGGCCGCTGCCATCAGGTTGCAGAAAGCTTCTGTCTCCATGAGTAGAGTTGAGCGAAACGAGTCGAAAAAATTCAAAAGTCGCCGACTTTTGGCAACGCCGACTTTTGACCCTAGGATGAGGTCGGCCACGAGGTCGGCGACTTACGCGCCAAAGTCGCGATTCAAAAGTTTGTTTTGCGCTCTTTTTCAGCCAATCAGGATCCACGGACACTGTGGGCAACGTGATGACATAGGCACGGGTCACCACCATCTTTCAGAAGGGCATGCAAGTGATTGGCTTGCTTTGGTGGGCGTCACAGGGGGTATAAAAGGGCGTGCACGCCGACTGCCATCTTACTTCTGCCGATCTTAGTATAAGGAGAGGTTGCTGCTGATTCTGTAGGGAGAGCGTTAGGCAGGGAAGAAGACAAAAAAACTGCTTCTGCTGCTAGCGATTTGGCCTGCACAACACACCAGTCACTGTGTGTGCAGTGCAAGGGGAGGCTATATAGTGGTGTATCAGTGGTGTTGGTTGTTGGGCTGCCTTCTAAGGCTTCCTGACATTCCTGCATTGCTGTTTACCCACTGCTCCGCAAACTGCTTTTTTAAAAGCAATCCCAATTTTTTTTTTTTTGTCCTGCTGAGAAGACAAAAAACTGCTTCTGCTCCTAGCAATTTGGCCTGCACAACACACCAGTCACTGTGTGTGCAGTGCAAGGGGAGGCTATATAGTGGTATATCAGTGGTGTTGGTTGTTGGGCTGCCTTCTAAGGCTTCCTGACATTCCTGCATTGCTGTTTACCCACTGCTCCGCAAACTGCTTTTTTAAAAGCAATCCAATCTCCCTTATCCTCTAGTCACTTTTGTCACAGCTGTGCCATCGAGCCTGTCACATAGCGCTCAGATATTCATTGGGCCTCACACAATCCAAAAGTGTCCACAAGTGTCTGCAGAAATTCAAAATCTCCCTTATCCTCTAGTCACTTTTGTCACAGCTGTGCCATCGAGCCTGTCACATAGCTCTCAGATATTCATTGGGCCTCACACAATCCAAAAGTGTCCAGTGTCCAAAAGTGTGTGCAGAGATTCAAAATCTCCCTTATCCTCTAGTCACTTTGGTCACAGCTGTGCCATCGAGCCTGTCACATAGCGCTCAGATATCAGTGGGCCTCACACAATCCAAAAGTGTCCATCCAGTGTCCAAAAGTGTGTGCAGAGATTCAAAATCTCCCTTATCCTCTAGTCACTTTGGTCACAGCTGTGCCATCGAGCCTGTCACATAGCGCTCAGATATCAGTGGGCCTCACACAATCCAAAAGTGTCCATCCAGTGTCCAAAAGTGTGTGCAGAGATTCAAAATCTCCCTTATCCTCTAGTCACTTTGGTCACAGCTGTGCCATCGAGCCTGTCACATAGCGCTAAGATATCAGTGGGCCTCACACAATCCAAAAGTGTCCAGTGTCCACAAGTGTCTGCAGAAATTCAAAATCTCCTTTATCCTCTAGTCACTTTTGTCACAGCTGTGCCATCGAGCCTGTCACATAGTGCTCAGATATTCATTGGGCCTCACACAATCCAAAAGTGTCCAGTGTCCAAAAGTGTGTGCAGAGATTCAAAATCTCCCTTATACTCTAGTCACTTTGGTCACAGCTGTGCCATCTAGCCTGTCACATAGCGCTCAGATATCAGTGGGCCTCACACAATCCAAAAGTGTCCATCCAGTGTCCAAAAGTGTGTGCAGAGATTCAAAATCTCCCTTATCCTCTAGTCACTTTGGTCACAGCTGTGCCATCGAGCCTGTCACATAGCGCTCAGATATCAGTGGGCCTCACACAATCCAAAAGTGTCCAGTGTCCACAAGTGTCTGCAGAAATTCAAAATCTCCCCTGTCCTATAGACACCTTGTACCTTGTTTTACATTACTATATAGTTTGTTGGATTTTGTCTACATTTCTACCAAAAATGAGGAAGGCTGGTGGAAGAGGCCGTGGAATTGGGCGGGGGTTGGCAGCTGGTAATGATGGTGTTGGTGGTGGATCTGATGGTAGTGGCAAGAGCAAAATAGGACCGAATGCAGGAGGTGCTGACCCTGCGTCATCGTCTGGCTACATAAGGCCTCGAACTCTTAGTTTTCTAGGAGTTGGCAAACCGCTTTTAAAGCCAGAGCATCAGGAAAAAGTTTTGTCTTACATTGCTGACTCAGCCTCCAGCTCTATCGCCTCCTCTTCTTCAGTTGTAAAAAGTAAAAGCACTGAGTCGTCATTGGAGGCTCATGTTCATGAACCACACCTTTCCTTGTGTCCTTCACCCCAACCAAGATTGAAGGATGACGCAGGCCATACTACTGATTACTCCATGGAGCTGTTTTCACATACCATGCCTGGATTATCAAGTGAAATGGTGAATTACCCAGGCCAAGATGAATCTGACATGGAGTGCACTGATGCACAGCCGCTGATGGATGATTCTGCTGGTACATTCACTCAGAGCACTACATTGTCCTCGCAGTGTACAGAGCCAGATTCTGACCCTGATGAGACTCAGGTGCCCCTTCCCGCACACTATACCACCATACACGGTGACACAGAGGAAGGTGCACATGACATAGAAGAGGAGGTGATGGATGACCCAGTTGTTGACCCAGATTGGCATCCATTGGGGGAAGAGGGTGCTGCTTCCAATAGCTCAGATGAGGAGCATCCACAGCAGACATCGACATCGCAACAGCTGTTACCTGGCAGGCCCGGAGCACTCCAAAGACAGGTTCCAAACATCAAAAGAGTTGCTGGACAGCTTGTCCAGAGGGTCAAAAGATCACAGCGTGCTAGGCCGCAAAATGTCTGCCAAAGTAGGAAGAGTGCAGTGTGGCACTTTTTTGAACAAAATCCTCATGATCAGGCCAAGGTTATCTGTAAGAAGTGCGCAAAGACCTTTAGCCGAGGGAAAAATCTGAAAAATTTGAATACCAGTTGCATGCTTAGACATTTAACCAGCATGCACTTGCAAGCGTGGACACAACACCAAACCTCAAGTGCCACATGTGCAAATGATCACAACGAAGGTAGTCAGCAACGCTACATTGTTTCCCCCACTGTAATCCCACCGGTTAGCACAGCAGCAAATGTTAAGGTGTCGTTGCAAGACCACAGCAGTCAGGGAATCCCACTGTTATATCAACGAAAGACTGATTCTAGGCCATCAGAAAGAACACCAACTCCATCACCATCATCAACCCTCTCTCAGTCCGCCCTGTCCACCGCTACTTCCACCATATGCAGCTCTCAAGTCCAGCTCACCCTCCCAGACACTATGAGTAGGTCAAGAAAGTACTCAGTCTCTCATCCGCGTACATTGGGTTTGAACGCCCACATTGCCAAACTAATCTCGTTTGAGATGATGCCCTTTCGGTTGGTGGAAAGCACAGCTTTCCGCGAACTCATGGCCTATGCAGTACCACGCTATGACCTACCCTGTCGCCACTTCTTCTCTCGCAAAGCCATCCCAGCCCTCCACCATCATGTGAAAGACCGCATTGTCCATGCACTCAAGCAGTCAGTGAGCGGAAAGGTGCACCTCACAACTGATGCATGGTCCAGTCGGCATGGCCAGGGCCGTTACGTGTCCATCACTGCGCACTGGGTTAATGTGGTGGATGCAGGGTCCACAGGGGACAGCGGTGGTGGGACAGTGCTGCCTAGCCCACGGTATAGGAAACAGTTGGCTGTAGGCGTTCGACCCTCCTCCTCCTCCTCCAGAAGCGAAAGCTCGTCCACAGAGCGCAGTCGTACGAGCACTCCATCTGCAGCTGCCACTGTTGCACACGATGTGTCCCCCTATCGAGCAGCTAGTGGAAAGCGTCAGCAGGCTGTGTTGCAGATGATGTGTTTGGGCGACAGACACACCGCCGAGGTGCTGGCCGAGTACTTGAAGCGACAAACTGAGTCATGGCTGGGCAGTGTACATCTTGAGGCAGGCAAGGTAGTTAGTGATAATGGCCGTAATTTTGTGGCAGCCATAGCCCTTTCAAAACTCAGCCACATACCTTGCTTGGCTCACACCTTGAACCTGGTGGTGCAGTGCTTCCTCAAAAATTATCCGGAGTTAACAGCCCTGCTCCAGAAGGTGCGAAGACTGTGCGCGCACATCCGCCGGTCGCCTGTACACTCCGTTCGTATGCAGAAGCTGCAGCGATTGCTCCACCTTCCCAACCACCGCCTCATTATCGACATTGCAACAAGGTGGAACTCCACCCTGCACATGGTGGAGCGGCTGTGCGAGCAGAGGCAGGCCATAATGCATTTGTGGGAGGATATACGGCCAGGCACTTTGAGAGCAGACATGGAGTTGACAGGTGTGCAGTGGTCGAAGCTGAAAGACCTTTGTAAAGTCCTTCAGTGTTTTGAGGAATGCACACGGCTGGTAATCGCAGACGACGCCATCCTAAGCATGAGCATCCCACTTATGCGTCTGCTCATGCAAACTTTGACGCACCTTAAGGAGCAGGCGTCTGCAGCCAATGTTGATGAGGAGGAAGAGGAGGAGGAAATCCATGATGACATTCAGCCATTGTCTGCTCAGGGACCTCTCCTGGACGAGGTGGAGGAAGAAGAGAAGGAGGATGATGATGGGGATGATTACTTAGGGGAGGAGGATGCATCTCGTGGGGCAAGTGAAAATGTTGGCGTGGCAAGGTCTGGTACAGGGTTTGTGCGTGACTGGAGGGATGTGGATTTGCCAGAAAGTGCTCCTCCACCCAGCACTCGCAGTGCATCATTGACACCGGGAACATTGGCCCACATGTCAGATTATGCCTTGCGGATCCTAAAAAGGGACCCCCGCATTGCCAAAATGATGAACGATGACGACTACTGGTTGGCCAGCATCCTGGATCCACGCTATAAAGGCAAATTACAAAACATCATGCCACAGGAGAACCTTGACCTAATATTGGCTAATAAACAAGCAACTCTGGTAAATCGGTTGCTTGAGGCATTCCCAGCACACAGCAGCGGTGATGGTTCTCACACGAGCAGTACGGGCCGGGAGCAGCTTGGCAGAGGTGTTCGTGGTGCACACAGCAGAAGTGGCATTGGAGACAGGGGTTTCATGACAATGTTGTGGACTGATTTTTCAAATACCGCTCACACAACTGGTAATACTGCATCGATGGAAAGTGACAGGAGACAGCAGTTGTCAACTATGGTTACAAACTACTTTTCCTCCCTTATCGATGTTCTCCCACACAGGTCATTCCCCTTTGACTATTGGGCCGCTAAACTGGACACCTGGCCTGAATTGGCACAATATGCCTTACAGGAGCTCGCTTGCCCAGCTGCAAGTGTGCTATCGGAAAGAGTCTTCAGTGCAGCTGGATCAATCCTGACAGAAAAAAGGACCCGTCTGTCAACCCAAAATGTGGATGATCTAACCTTCATTAAAATGAACCACGCATGGGTTTCCAAGGATTTTGTCCCACCTTCCCCTGATGACACATAGGGTGACAGAAAAATGGCTTGCTTTGGTCCACCTCTTCCTGGTACTTCACCTATTTCGCCTTTTGCATCAGCTGAATGTCCAACATCAACATATGCCACTTTCTAAAACTCCCTAACTGTGCTGCCTCCCCCCCCATGGCCGGGGTCACCACCTAGCGCACGACACCGTGCGAGTGCCGTTGCCCTGGACAGGTGGGTAGGCCGACTCTTGGGCGCGGGCACTGGCACAGGGTCCCTCATAGTGCAATCAAGTGTCTCTGACGGTGGTGGTGCACACCCGCCGTCAGACACACCGCTGTACTATGAGGGGCCCAGTGCCAGTACCGACGCCCACGAGTGGGCCCCCCTTGCTTGGGCAGGGCCCCAGCATTTGCAATCTTTACCTCTCCCTGCTCCTCTGCTGTGTAATCTGGGCCGTCAAATCCATACTGTGCCTGACACCGTCTGAGCCTGCCTCCTGATGTATAGACATATATTTTGAATGTGTACGCTATCCATACATGTTATCCGGGGATACGGTACCCTTTCTAACCTTTGTGCAATCACGTGCAATCCATACTGGGCCTAACACCGTCTGAGCCTGCCTCCTGAGACATATATTTTGAATGTGTACGCTATCCATACATGATATCCGGGGATACGGTACCCTTTCTAACCTTTGTGCAATCACGTGCAATCCATACTGGGCCTAACACCGTCTGAGCCTGCCTCCTGAGACATATATTTTGAATGTGCACGCTATCCAAACATGTTATCCGGGGAAACGGTACCCTTTCTAACCTTTTGTGCAATCACGTGCAATCCATACTGGGCCTAACACCGTCTGAGCCTGCCTCCTGAGACATATATTTTGAATGTGTACGCTATCCATACATGTTATCCGGGGAAACGGTACCCTTTCTAACCTTTGTGCAATCACGTGCAATCCATACTGGGCCTAACACCGTCTGAGCCTGCCTCTTGAGACATATATTTTGAATGTGTACGCTATCCATACATGTTATCCGGGGAAACGGTACACTTTCTAACCTTTGTGCAATCACGTGCAATCCATACTGGGCCTAACACCGTCTGAGCCTGCCTCCTGAGACATATATTTTGAATGTGTACGCTATCCATACATGTTATCCGGGGATACGGTACCCTTTCTAACCTTTGTGCAATCACGTGCAATCCATACTGGGCCTAACACCATCTGAGCCTGCCTCCTGAGACATATATTTTGAATGTGTACGCTATCCATACATGTTATCTGGGGATACGGTACCCTTTCTAACCTTTGTGCAATCACGTGCAATCCATACTGGGCCTAACACCGTCTGAGCCTGCCTCCTGAGACATATATTTTGAATGGGTACGCTATCCATACATGTTATCCGGGGATACGGTACCCTTTCTAACCTTTGTGCAATCACGTGCAATCCATACTGGGCTTAACACCGTCTGAGCCTGCCTCCTGAGACATATATTTTGAATGTGTACGCTATCCATACATGTTATCCGGGGATACGGTACCCTTTCTAACCTTTGTGCAATCACGTGCAATCCATACTGGGCCTAACACCGTCTGAGCCTGCCTCCTGAGACATATATTTTGAATGTGTACGCTATCCATACATGTTATCTGGGGATACGGTACCCTTTCTAACCTTTGTGCAATCCATACTGGGCCTAACACCGTCTGAGAATGATAGATGGGGCCCACCATACACTGGAACATTCCAAAGGTGGACATCAGACACTGGAGCAGCATTTACAGGGCCCATTATACACTAGAGCATTAGAAATGGGGCCCATTATGTTTGGAGCATTATTTGGGCCCATAAGACAGTAGAGCTTCATCCATGGGGACCAACATATACTGTAGCATTATGTGGAGCTCATCATATACTGTTTCAAACATTATATGGGACCAATGATTCTGTATGGAGAAATAGATGGGCCTCGTCATGAGATGTAAAAAGTGAGGTATTTTTCATTGTACTATACCGCTATTTCTCTGCCGTATCGGAGCATGATGAGTTGTGGTATGTGTTAAAGGGGCGCTCTTTCGCCCAGGGCACATGAAAACCTGGAGCCAGCCCTCCCCCCCCACAGTCTGTAGCCAAATAACCCCCATTTTTCAATGCGTAACTTGTATTATGAAGTTAATTAAGGTTGACAAGCTTAAGTAAGAAGAATTGATGCTTTTGGCATTCAAATGGGCACTGTTGGTGTGTTTCCTGTCCTCCTCTCACTGCCGACTTTTATTCCCCATTGACTTACATTGGGTTTCGTGTTTCGGGACGACCCCGACTTTTCCCTATAATCGGACGATCTTGCTCGACCCGACTTTTGGAAAAGTCGGGTTTCACGAAACGAAACGCGACCCTAAAAAACCAAAAGTCGCTCAACTCTATCCATGAGCCTAAAATGCAACATTTCGACCACAAGCAGACGAGAAATGTGTGAATTTATACTGTGGGCGGTGTGGCATTGGCTGCTTATTTATGCTTGCGTTCCAATGACTGGGGTATAGATAACTGAAGGCTGTGATGTGACAAGGACATGGAAGTGCTTGATGATAGTGGTATTTGAGTGTGGGCAACGACAGGTGAACAGCAGGAGGCATCTTCATATGCACCGTGGACAGGGATTGGCTTGCATGCACAACAGTGGAAGAAGCAGTGTTTTCACCCACAGACACTGTTCCTGGAGCCTGGGGTTCGGCCTACAAAGTCGGGTGCTTTGCTGCCATGTGCTTGATCATGCTGGTGGTGGTCAGACTGCTAGTTTTGCAACCCCTGCTGATGCAGGCATGGCAGGTGGTGCAAATGGCCTGTTTGTGGCTATCGGCAGAGTCTTTAAAAACAACCACTCGAGAAGACATAACAGTTGTACTGCCAACTTTCGTCGTGCTGGTGTTACGAGGAATGGTTGCCCGCTTTCTGTCTGCGGCCAACACACTGCTTCTTCCTGCCTGTTGGGGTGCTACACCTCCCTTCCTCTGTGTGCTGCTGTCCTCATTCTGCATGTCCTCCTGACAGGTTGGGTCAGTTACTTTATCATCATAGAATCATAGAATCATAGAATCATAGAATCGTAGAGTTGGAAGGGACCTCCTGGGCCATCTGGTCCAACCCCCTGCTCAAAGCAGGATTCGCTAAATCATCCCAGTCAGATGTCTGTCCAGCCTCTGTTTGAAGACTTCCATTGAAGGAGAACTCACCACTTCTCGTGGCAGCCTGTTCCACTCATTGATCACTCTAACTGTCAAAAAGTTTTTTCTAATATCTAATCTGTGTCTCTTCCCATTCAGTTTCATCCCATTGCTTCTAGTCTTTCCTTGTGCAAATGAGAATAAAGTTGATCCTTCTACAATGTGACAGCCCTTTAGATATTTGTAGACAGCTATTAAGTCTCCTCTCAGTCTTCTCTTTTGCAAACTAAACATTCCCAAATCCTGCAACCTTTCCTCATAAGACAGGGTTTGCAGACCGGTCACCATTCTGGTCGCTCTTTTCTGAACTTGCTCCAGTTTGTTGATGTCTTTTTTAAAATGTGGTGCCCAAAACTGGACACAATATTCCAGATGAGGTCTGACCAAAGAGGAGTAGAGGGAAATAATGACTTCACGTGATCTAGACTGTATGCTTCTGTTAATACATCCTAGAATTGCATTTGCCTTTTTTGCTGCTGCATCACACTGTTGACTCATATTCAGTCTGTGATCTATTAGTATACCCAAGTCTTTTTCACATGTGCTGTCACTTAGCCCTATTCCTCCCATTCTATATATGCTTTTTTCATTTTTATTGCCCAGATGTAGTACTTTGCATTTCTCCCTGTTAAAAACCATTCTGTTAGTTGCTGCCCACTTCTCCAGTTTATTTAAATCTTTTTGAATCCTCTCTCTCTCTTCTCTAGTATTAGCTATCCCTCCTAGCTTTGTGTCATCAGCAAATTTAATCAGTTTACCCTCAATTCCTTCATCTAAATCGTTGATAAAGATGTTGAACAATACAGGGCCCAGGACAGAGCCCTGTGGTACCCCACTTGAGACATTCTTCCAACTGGATGTACAGCCATTTACGACCACTCTTTGGGTCCGATCACTAAGCCAGTTATGAATCCACCTAACAGTTGCCTTGTCCATTCCATACTTAGTCATTTTTTCAATAAGGATTGTATGAGAGACTTTGTCAAATGCTTTGCTGAAGTCAAGATATACTATATCTACAGCATTTCCTTGATCCACCCAATCAGTGATACCGTCATAGAAGGAAATTAAGTTAGTCTGACATGACTTATTAGTTAGAAACCCATGCTGACTCTGTTTAATCACTTCATTCTTATCCAGGTATTGACATACATGTTGTTTAATAATTTGTTCAAAGATCTTTCCTGGTATAGAAGTCAGACTCACCGGCCTATAGTTGCCTGGGTCCACCTTCTTCCCCTTTTTGAAGATAGGAACAACATTTGCTCTTCTCCAGTCTTCTGGCACTTCTCCTGTTCTCCAAGAATTTTCAAAGATTATGGAGAGGGGTTCAAAAATTTCTTCTGCTATCTCCTTCAGTACTCTGGGGTGTAATTCATCTGGACCTGGAGACTTGAATTCATTTAGGTTAGCTAAGTGTTTCCTCACTATCTTTCTGTTTATAGATATCCTGGATTCTTCTATTCCCTTAATAGGACAGTGAATAACAGTTGATGTTGCATTTCCTTTCTGAGAGAAAACAGATGCAAAATAGGAATTTAAAAGTTCAGCCTTCTCAACATCCTGTCTTACCATTTCATCATTTTCATCCTGTAAAAATCCTATAGCATCTTTGACTTTTCTTTAACTTTTGACATATCCCCAAAATCCTTTATTATTGCTTTTGACATCTCTTGCAAGCCTCAGTTCATTTTCAGCTTTAGCTAATCTGATTTGTGCCCTGCAGGTTCTGCAGACAGCATTATATTCTTCTTTAGATATGCCTCCCTCTTTCCATTTTATAAACATTTTTTTCTTCCTTTTTAGCATGTGCTTAAGTTCTGTGTTCATCCATCCTGGTTTCCTTAAATGCTTCCTATTCTTCCCTCTTTTCGGAATTGTTAACAACTGTGCTTTGAGAATTTCATTTTTCAAGATTTCCCATCCTTCCTGGACATTTTTGTCTTTAAGGATATCCAGCCATTGGATCCCTCCAATTCTCTTTCTGAATCCCTTAAAATCTGCCTTTCTGAAATCTAACCTTGACGTCTGAGTCTTCACAGGTCTTCCACCTCTAGTAATCCAAAATTCTAAAATAGCATGGTCGCTACCTCCTAGGGTCCCAGCCACTTTTACCTCCTCAACCATTTCCTCCCTGTTTATAAGGATTAGATCCAAGGTAGCAGTTCCCCTTGTTTTCTCCCTTACCTTTTGGAAGATAAAGTTGTCAGCAAGAGAGGATAAGAATTTCCTTGACCTGTTAGTTTTGCCTGAGAGAGATTCCCAACAAATGTCTGGATAGTTGAAATCTCCCATGACAACTATGTCATATTTTTTGGAGAACTTGGCCATCTGATGCATAAAGAGTTCATCTATATATTCGGCTTGCACAGGCGGCCTGTAGTAAATGCCTACAATGGTGTCCTTTCCATTGTTCTGTCCTTGTATTCTTACCCAAACAGTTTCCACAGAACTCCCAGTCTCTGAAGCTTCAATCTCTGTGCAGATATACGCGTTTCGAACATACAATGCGACACCCCCTCCTCGTTTATCAAGTCTGTTTCTTGCAAATAAGTTGTATCCTTCTAGTCTTGTATTCCAATCATGTGTATTGTCCCACCAAGTTTCAGTGATTCCAATTACATCATATTTCTGTTCCTGTGTTAGTAGTTCCAATTCTCCTTGTTTGTTGCCCATGCTTTGTGCATTAGTATAGAAACATTTTAGTTTGTGATTGGTTTCTCTTTCTCCAATATTTTTATTAATTAGATTCTTTCGTCTTTGTTCTTCCTTTCCACTTCTAATAGCAGAGTTCTCAATAGCATTTGTCAGGTGTATGGCTTTTTCTGGTCTTTTGCTTCCCTTCCCATGTTGTTCTAGTTTAAAGCTCTCCTTACAAGTGTAGCAAGGCGACTTCCAAATACATGCTTTCCAGTCTTCGTAAGGTGCACCCCATCTCTAGCAAGTAGTCCATCGTATAAGTAGTTCACTCCGTGATCCAGAAATCCAAATCCTTGCTGACGGCACCATCGACGTAGCCATCGACGTAGCCAGTTGTTCACCTGCAAAAACCTCGGATTCCACTTCGGCACCCTTGTTCTGCCTTCTTCAACATATGATGCTGTGTGGATTCCAGCATACGGCTTAATGTTTCATCCACTCCCAGAAACAAGACTGTATGGGTGCTTAAGTCTATATTTATCGGGATGATATGGACAACAATGGGAGATAACAGATGGTATAGTAGAACACAGCAGTAGTTGAGATCAGGGGTTGTTGCACAAAGTTGTAGATGACATCATAGATGTTAGGGACGGTGGAACGCACTAAATATAAATAATAGGAAGTGCGTTCACCGCCCGGGGTCCACTGTGCAGTAGATGTAACAACCACTGCTGAGTAATGGCAGACTCGCTATATGGCGGTATACTGCGCTCGGGTTAAACGTCACCCGAGGTGCGCAGAGCAGACTTTGTTAAACTCACAGAGGCACTTTAGTACAAATAAAGCATAAATGCCGAGCCTGTTAGCTTCACAGGTCTCAGCTGGCGTGCACACAAGGTATGTGGTCACAGGACACGGACCAAGGCAGAGGTCGGTGTACGACTTGACCTACCGTGCATGCGGCGTCGCTACTGCGGAGGCCAGTAAGTGCTGCTAACTGCAGCACAGCGGTAACTACTGCTGCTCTATGACAGTGCCGTGAGGCATCACACTATCGGACTCTAGTGTAGCGGTGCGGTATGCACTGTGGCGTATGGCTTGCCACTGACTGGCGCTGACTATAACTCTAATTCCCTATCCACATGCGTAATATCAGAGGGTAGGGGTTTTATAATGAGTCAGTCACCAGAATCATACATCCGTCACCATTCACACATAGCAAGTACAGTCTATACTAGCGCATGGCCGAGTGGCCATGCGGGCCTTTTATAGCCATGCGCTTCCAGGACCTTCAAGACCTCTGAGATGGGCCAATCAGATCAGGACAAGGACCTGAGCACGTGACCCCCGATCTCCACTGGGAGATCATCTCGTGGGCATGCCCAGTAGCGCGGCGAGAGGACTTAGCCTCTGGAGTGGTTTCCTGCAAAGCAGGTTGCACTACCATTGCTGGTCCAGAGGTGGCAGCAACATCCAGGCCCAGAGAGCTGGTCTGAGCAGGGCGCCTGGATCGCCGAGATTGCTGTGCAGGTCCCTGAGCAGTTGGAAAGGAATGGGAGACCGCTGGATGTATGGCTCTGGATTCCTGCTCTGCAGCTGCAGGAATCCGACGCCTAACAATAGATTGTTGAGCACAATGTGGATGATTCAGATATTGTTGCACACAATGTGGATGATTCAGGTAAAAACTATAAGTAACAGATAATTCAGCATGTCAGTACTGGTAGATAATATCCAATACACAAATACTGGCAGGTAGTGTTGAGCATTCCGATACCGCAAGTATCGGGTATCGGCCGATATTCACTGTATCGGAGTTCCAATACTTTTAGCATATCGAATACTGGAATTGGAAGTTCCCATAATGCTATGAGCCAGTTTGATTTGATTCAGCCAATGACAATCCTCAGAAGTGTGGGCACATCCTGTTAGGCATGTAGGCATGTTAACTAATAGCATGGCTGTGATTGGCTGCTGAAATAATGTCATGATGCACTATAAAAGCCGCCACAGCCGCCATTTCTGGTTCATTCTGCTGTGAATTCAGTTAGGGACAGGCTGCTGTTCAAGACTGTGAGGGACAGTTAGAGATAGCTATTTTCACAATCATAGTGTGCTTTACCCAGGCTCCATAATCCAGCTTTCTTTTGCCTTGCAGCAGTGTTCACAGCTGTCTGCAAGGCCTGTGTGAGTGCAGCTCATGCTGAGTAGTGTGTCCTTCAGCCATGTCTGGTTGTAGGCCGCTCAGCGTGTCACTGCCTCATACATATTTTTATCTTTTTGCTGCTCACTTTCCATTCTCCTATTAGTATGCACTGTGCATCCATCCGTATCCATATACGTTGGTTGCAAACACTATAGGAGTAGACAGCGGAGCCTCTCTGCAGCCTTTCAGTGCTAGTGCCCAGTTTGCTGCACTGCTCACGGCTGTCTGAGAGGTCTCTGTGTGTGAGTGCAGCTCACACTGAGTAGTGTGTCCTTCAGCTACGTCTGGTTGTAGGCCGCTCCGCGTGCATCACTGCCTCACACATATTTTTCTTTTATTGCAGCTCATTTTTTATTCTCCTATTAGTGTGCATCCATCCATATCCATATACGGTGGTTGCAAACACTATAGGAGTAGACAGCGGACCCTCTCTGCAGCCTTTCAGTGCTAGTGCCCACTTAGCTGCACTGTTCACGGCTGTCTGAGAGGTCTCTGACTGTGTGTGAGTGCAGCTCATGCTTAATAGTGTGTCTTGCAGCTACGTCTGGTTGTAGGCCGCTCAGCGTGCGTCACTGCCTCACACACATTTTTCTTTTATTGCAGCTCATTTTTTATTCTCCTATTAGTGTGCATCCATCCGTATCCATCTACATTGGTTGGTTGCAAACACTATATAGGAGTAGATAGAGGAGCCTTTTTTCTGGCTTGTGCTGCAGCCAGATTAGTATTACCCTATTTTTTGGAGCCTAATCTTTTGCATTGTAGGTTACCTGCCTGCATTGTAATAGCTCCAAAAAGTTAGTGATACTATCGCTTTCAAATCTTTGGTCACATCCTTTTAGTTTTTAAAAAAAAAATAACAAAATAAAGTTCACCAAACGCTCCATTTGACAGTTGTGTAGGCCACATTAGCTCCTATTAAAGTGTAGTCCACACACACACTTCATAAAATTAGTGTTTCTTATACCTGTTACCAGCTGTTCAGGAATAAGCACACTAAGCCCCTTCTTTGCACTTTTCTGCCTATCTTTATCAGTCTACCAAGATGCAGAAGGCAGGGAGTAAGGCATGTGGGCGTGGGTGTGAAGTTTCAGCAGGGAGAGAACGTGGGGATACTGCAGGGAGAGGACGTGGGGATTCTGCAGGGAGAAGACGTGGGGATTCTGTGCCTGCTGCGAGCACCAGTGAGTCAGCATCCCCCAGTTTTAGCAGGCAACAGTCCTTTATGCGCAGCTTTGTAGGACCTCGCCGTACCCCACTGCTGCGGGAGGAACAAATTGAAGCCATTGTCGGATGGATGGCAGCTAACGCATCGACTTCAATGACTTCCACGTCCTCTCAGGGCCAGAGCACTGAAGAGCAACCATCTGTCTCTTCACCACCTGCCAAAGTGCCCAGGCAGTCAGAGAGCCCTGGACAGGAGTCATCACAGTCTCTACTTCTGTTCTCTGAATCTGTTGGCTTGGAAAGAGGGGGACAGCCAAGCAGCATTCAAGAATGTGAAGAAGAGGGAGTATGCAGTGATGTGCAACTTCTTTGCCCCTCTGAATCTGAAGAGGTGGGTGGGCCAGTGCCTATGGTCAGCACACCTCAGTAAGCATCAGATGATGACGAGTCTCAGGTGTCACTTTCTGGTGCGTACGGTGCTGGCGAGACTACCCAGGAGAAGCAGGTGTTTGAAGAGGGGAGTGTAGATGATGAGGTCCTTGACCCATCATGGCGTGAGGAACAGGGAGCTCTGAGGAAGAGATTCACCGAATGGACAAAACAGGAGGGAGAGGGAGGGGGCAGACTTGGTTGCCTGTAGCCTCCACTTCGGCACCCGTTAGGAGCAATCCTCTTCCAAAAGCCAAAACGGGTGCTCCCAAGACTTGCAGTGTGTGGTCCTTTTTTGATACACTTGCAGATGACATTTGCTTTGTCAAATGCAAGCTGTGTCATCAGAAAGTCAAAAGAGGGAAAAATGTCAGCAACCTCAATACCACTAATATGTGGAAACATGTGCGGACCAAGCACGAGCTGGAGTTACACAGACACACTGAAGACATAGGGCCAACGTACAGCACCACCTACCACCTCTTCAGCTCGTGTTGGGGCCTCTTCCTCCAGCTCACACACAGCTGGTTCGGCTTCCTCACAGGATCGCCAAGGAAGAACCTCTGGCACTGTTGTCCGGAGACCCAGTGACACTCCACCCACAGCACCACATTCCCAGTCATCCTCACACTCCCAGGCCACTCTACAGCCATCATTAGCACAGGCATGGGATAAAAGGCGGCCATACTCGGCAAACCATCCCCGAGCACAGGCTCTGAATGCTGGCATTGCCAAACTACTGGCCCTTGAAATGCTCTCATTCAGGCTGGTGGAGACTGACACCTTCCGGAACTTCATGGCATTGGCAGTCCCACAATACACAATGCCCAGCTGCTTTTATTTCAGCAGGCAAGCCGTCCCTGCCCTACAAAAACATGTGGAGGGAAAAATAAAACATGCGCTACTAAACGCTGTCAGTAGCAAGGTCCACCTGACCACCGATGCGTGGACCAGTAACCATGGACAGGGACGATACCTTTCCCTCACTGCCCATTGGGTCAATGTTGTGGAGCCGGGTACAAATCTGGAGAGTGGCGCTGTACGTGTTCTGCCAACTCCACGGATTGCAGGAATCCAGTCTCTACACATTGACTCCTCCTTCTACTCAAGTTCCTCAGAAACAGCGCTGCAGGAGCCTTTTACGACCGATATGAGCACAGCCGTGGCCAAACGTCAACAGGCCGTACTCAAATTAATTTCTTTGGGGAATCGAAGCCACACAGCGCAGGAGCTCTGGAATGCCATCAAGCAGGAGAGCGACGTGTGGATTGTGCCAGCGAATCTCCAGCCGGACTTGGTAATGTGTGACAATGGCCGAAATCTGGTGGCAGCTCTGGGCCTAGGCAACCTCACTCACATCCCATGTCTGGCACATGTGCTGAACTTGGTCGTGCAGAGCTTTCTGAGGGACTATCCGGATCTTGATACACTGCTGCACAAGGTCCGCATAGAGTGCGCTCACTTGCGGCGTTCTAGCACGGCAAGATCGCGCCTTGCTGCTCTGCAGCACCGATTACGCCTTCCGGAACATCGCATCATATGTGACCTACCCACCAGGTGGAATTCAACATTACATATGTTGGAGCAGTTGTGTGAGCAGCAGGCAGCAGTCATGGAGTACCAGCTGCATCAGGCGCAAACAAGTCGCACTGTGCGCCGGTCACACTTCAGCACCACTGAGTGGGCCGCTATGAAGGACATCTGCCTCGGTTTGCGTGCCTTCGATGATTCCACGCGGACGGCGAGTGCAGATGAAGCACTAGTCAGAATGACTGTCGCCCTTATCTGCCTGCTTCAAAAAAACTTCAAGCACTAAGGGAGGAGGTTTTGGAAGAGGTGGAGGATGAGGAGTCACAAATGCCATCTGCTTCTGGACAGTCTGCACTACGTGGTTCCTCACAAAGGCCTAGGTGGGGGACACTTTTTGAGCAGGATGAGTAGGACTCAATGGAGGAGGAAGACATCTCTCCAGAGGAGGGAGGTACACAATGCTCTAGTCAGTATGTACAGCGAGGGTGGGGTGATGCAGAGCAGGCAGAGATGACGACTCAAGCAGGGGACAGCGTTTCTTTGGCAGTTGGGAGTCTGCAGCACATGGTTGATTTCATGCTGCAGTGCCTGAGAAACGACCGACGCATCGCCCACATTCTCAACACGACTGATTATTGGGTGTACACCCTCCTAGATCCTCGCTACTGGGACAACTTACAAAGCCTCATATCACCGTTGAATCGGGAGCGTAAACTGCGGGAGTACCAAGGCACACTGGTGCAGTCCATCATGTTCTCCATTCCACCCGACAGCAGTGCTGCAAGTGCTTTACAAAGCAGCTCTGTGCGTCGAGGCACAAAGAGGGAGAAGAGGCAGCGCCTCAGCACAAGGCAAGACCACAATGGCCCAAATGTGGCAAAGTTTTGTGTGTCCGCCACAAATGTCTACACCATCACAGACGGCTCCAGTCAGCAGGAGGCTACGTTTCCGTCAGATGGTGACAGACTACATGTCTTTCCCTGTCAGTGTACTCCCAGATGGCTCTTCCCCCTTCAAGTTTTGGGTCTCAAAGCTGGATACATGGCCAGAGCTTAGCCAGTATGCATTGGAGGTGCTGGCTTTCCCTGCTGCCAGTGTATTATCGGAACGCATCTTTAGTGCCGCAGGTGGTGTACTAACAGACCATCGCACGCGACTATCCTCCGATAACGTTGACCGGCTTACTTTTCTGAAAATGAACAAGGCCTGGATCGCACCAGAATTTGCCAGTCCTCTACCAGAATAAATAATTGGTTGGCAACAGTCTCCAGGTCTCTTGTTGTGTTCATGTTTCTACCACCTGAACTGTAATCCCTGGGCTTCAACACAGCCAGTTGTCGCTCAGATGTGCCGTCTGCACAGAGAAAATCACTAGCTCCTGTGATAGTGGGGTTCAGTAACGCCATCTGCTCCTCTGATGTGTGGACGGCAAAGTCTCCTGCTCCCTCCACAATTGAACTACTTCTGATTTTTAACTGTGCTCCACTATGGCCTCTGGCTCCACTGTCTCTAGTATTTCCCCTGGCCTCCAACCCCGCCAGTTGCTGCTCTGAAGCGGCGTCTGCACAATCCACACTTGTTCCTATGTTACTGGGGCTCAGTCACGTCAGTTGATCCCCTGATGTGTGTCCGGCAAGGTCTCCTGCTCTGTCCACATTCCCATTACTAGTAGTGTAAATGAGGTCAGAGCAGGAGAACTTGCCGGACACACATCAGGGGATCAACTGACGTGACTGAGCCCCAGTAACACAGGAACAAGTGTGGATTGTGCAGACGCCACTTCAGAGCAGCAACTGACGGGGTTGGAGGCCAGGGGAAATACTAGAGACAGTGGAGCCAGAGGCCATAGTGGAGCACGGTTACAATCAGTAGTAGTCTACAACCTATATCAAACTTGCTGCAAGTTGGCCTCCGCCTGCTGCATGATTGATCCTGGGCTTCAACACAGCCAGTTGTCGCTCAGAAGTGCTGTCCGCACAGAGAAAAACACTAGCTCCTGTGTTAGTGGGGTTCAGTAACGTCTGCTGTTCCCCTGCTGTGTGGACGACAAAGTCTCCTGCTGCCTCCACATTCAAAAAGCATCAGGCCTCAGCCTGCTCCATGCTTGATCCTGGGCTCCAACAACACCAGTTGGTGTTCAGAAGTGCCGTCTTCACAGAGATAAACACACTAGCTCCTGTGTTAGTGGGGTTCAGTAACATCAGCTGTTCCTCTGCTATGTGGACGACAAAGTCTCCTGCTGCCTCCACATTCAAAAACCATCAGGCCTCTGCCTGCTCCATGCTTGATCCTGGGCTCCAACAACGCCAGTTGGTGTTCAGAAGTGCCGTCTTCACAGAGAAAAACACACTAGCTCCTGTGTTAGTGGGCTTCAGTAACGTCAGCTGTTCCCCTGCTGTGTGGACGACGAAGTCTCCTGCTGCCTCCACATTCAAAAACCATCAGGCCTCTGCCTGCTCCATGCTTGATCCTGGGCTCCAACAACGCCAGTTGGTGTTCAGAAGTGCCGTCTTCACAGAGAAAAACACACTAGCTCCTGTGTTAGTGGGCTTCAGTAACGTCAGCTGTTCCCCTGCTGTGTGGACGACGAAGTCTCCTACTGCCTCCACATTCAAAAACCATCAGGCTTCTGCCTGCTCCATGCTTGATCCTGAGTTCCAACAACGCCAGTTGGTGTTCAGAAGTGCCATCTTCACAGAGAAAAACACACTAGTTCCTGTGTTAGTGGGGTTCAGTAATGTCAGCTGTTCCCCTGCTGTGTGGACGACAAAGTCTCCTGCTGCCTCCAAAATCACACTACATCTTATTTTCTACTCACTCCAAGTAGGCCTCAGCCTGTTCCATGATTGATCCTGGGCTTCAACACACACAGTTGTTGCTTGGAACTGCCGTCTGCACAGAGAGAAACACTAGCTCCTGTGTCAGTGGGGTTCAGTAACGCCAGCTGCTCCCCTGCTGTGTGGATGGCAAAGTCTCCTGCTGCCTACACAGCCACACTACTACTGATTTTTATCTGTGCTCCACTTAGGCCTCTGGCTCCACTGTCTCTAGTATTTCCCCTGGCCTCCAACCCCGCCAGTTGCTGCTCTGAAGTGGCGTCTGCACAATCCACACTTGTTCCTGTGTTACTGGGGCTCAGTCACGTCAGTTGATCCCCAGATGTGTGTCCGGCAATGTCTCCTGCTCTGTCCACATTCCCATTACTAATAGTGGGAATGTGGACAGAGCAGGAGACCTTGCTGGATACACATCAAGGGATCAACTGACGTGACTGAGCCCCTGTAACCCAGGAACAAGTGTGGATTGTGCAGACGCCACTTCAGAGCAGCAACTGGCGGGGTTGGAGGCCAAGGGAAAAACTAGAGACAGTAGAGCCAGAGGCCTAAGTGGAACACGGTTACAATCAGTAGTAGTGTACAACCGATGTAAAACATGCTACAAATAGGCCTAAGCCTGCTCTATGATTGATCCTGGGCTTCAACACCACAGCCAGTTGTTGCTCGGAAGTGCCGTCTGCACAGAGAAAAACACATGCTCCAGTGTGGGGTTCAGTAACGCCTGCTGCTCCTCTGCTGTGTGGACAACAAAGTCTCCTGCTGCCTCCAAAATCACACTACATCTTATTTTCTACTCGCTCCAAGTAGGCCTCAGCCTGCTCCATGATTGATCCTGGGCTTTAACACAGCCAGTTGTTGCTTGGAAGTGCCATCCACACAGAGAGAAACACTAGCTCCTGTGTCAGTGGGGTTCAGTAACGCCAGCTGCTCCCCTGCTGTGTGGATGGCAAAGTCTCCTGCTGCCTACACAGCCACACTACTACTGATTTTTAACTGTGCTCCACTTAGGCCTCTGGCTCCACTGTCTCTAGTATTTCCCCTGGCCTCCAACCCCGCCAGTTGCTGCTCTGAAGTGGCGTCTGCACAATCCACACTTGTTCCTGTGTTACTGGGGCTCAGTCACGTCAGTTGATCCCCAGATGTGTGTCCGGCAATGTCTCCTGCTCTGTCCACATTCCCATTACTAATAGTGGGAATGTGGACAGAGCAGGAGACCTTGCTGGATACACATCAAGGGATCAACTGACGTGACTGAGCCCCTGTAACCCAGGAACAAGTGTGGATTGTGCAGACGCCACTTCAGAGCAGCAACTGGCGGGGTTGGAGGCCAAGGGAAAAACTAGAGACAGTAGAGCCAGAGGCCTAAGTGGAACACGGTTACAATCAGTAGTAGTGTACAACCGATAGAAAACTTGCTTCAAGTAGGCCTCAGCCTGCTCCATGATTGATCCTGGGCTTCAACACAGCCAGTTGTTGCTCGGAAGTGCCGTCTGCACAGAGAAAAACACATGCTCCAGTGTGGGGTTCCGTAACGCCAGCTGCTCCCCTGCTGTGTGGACGACAAAGTCTCCTGCTGCCTCCAAAATCACACTACATCTTATTTACTACTCGCTCCAAGTAGGCCTCAGCCTGCTGCATGATTGACCCTGGGCTCCAAAATCGCCAGTTGCTGCTCAGAAGTGTCTTTGGCACAGGTACTCCCTCCTGCCCAGCCTGGTTCCAGCTCGCCTGCTGTTTCCGGAGATTGTCAACGTCACTTTGGCACCAAAACGTTGTCCAGTCGTGTTGCGGTCGGGTTAGCCGAGTCTATGGTGCCTGCAGTTTAGGTGCTCCCTATGTGGTCTGCGGGTTCTGGTAATAAAGGCTGGTTCCGTAGTGCCAATAGGACAAGCACCCCCTGTAGGACTGTGGGTTTCAGTAACTGCGGCCGACTCGCGGCCTTGCAATGTTGTTTTTCAGGGGTAGCTTCTGCTACCTTGGCAGTGTCTTTGGCACGGGTATTCCCTCCTGCCCAACCTGGTTCCAGCACGCCTGCTGTTTCCGGGTAGTTTCAACGTCACTTTGCCACCAAAACGTTGTCCATTCGTGTTGCGGTCGGGTTAGCCGAGTCTATGGTGCCTGCAGTTTAGGTGCTTCCTATGTGGGCTGTGGGTTCTGGTAATAAAGGCTGGTTCCGTAGTGCCAATAGGACAAGCACCCCCTGTAGGACTGTGGGTTTCAGTAACTGCGTCCGGCTCGCGGCCTTGCAACGTTGTTTTTCAGGGGTAGCTTCTGCTACCCATCCGGGTTCCAGCACCGTCAGCTGGTCCTCGGCAGTGTCTTTGGCACGGGTACTCCCTCCTGCCCAAACTGGTTTCGGCACGCCTGCTGTTTCCGGGTAGTGTCAACGTCACTTTGCCATCAAAACGTTGTCCAGTCGTGTTGCCGTCGGGTTAGCCGAGTCTATGGTGCCTGCAGTTTAGGTGCTTCCTATGTGGGCTACGGGTTCTGGTTATAAAGGCTGGTTCCGTAGTGCCAATAGGACAAGCACCCCCTGTAGAACTGTGGGTTTCAGTAACTGCGGCCGGCTCGCGGCCTTGCAACGTTGTTTTACAGGGGTAGCTTCTGCTAGCCATCAGGGTTCCAGTTCCGTCAGCTGGTTCTCAGCAGTGCCTTTGGCCTAGGTGCCTCCTTCTCAGCATCCGAGTTCCAGCAACGTCTGCTAGTGCTTGGTAGTGCTTAGTAGCACAGGTACCTCCTGCTTAGTAACCGGGTTCCAGCACCGTCAGCTGGTCCACGGTTGTGCCATTGGCTCTTGTTCCTTCTGCTGCCCCTCCGGTTTCCAGCACCATCAGCTGGTCCTCGCTAGTTCCATTTGCTCTTGTTCCTTCTGCTACCCATCCGGGTTCCAGTACCATCAGCTGGTTCTCAGCAGAGCCTTTGGCCTAGATGCCTCCTTCTCGGTATCCGAGTTCCAGCAACGTCTGCTGGTCCTCGGTAGTGCTTTGTAGCACAGGTACCTCCTGCTTAGTAACCGTGTTCCAGCACCGTCAGCTGGTCCACGGTTGTGCCATTGGCTCTTGTTCCTTCTGCTGCCACTTAGGGTTCCAGCACCGTCTGCTGGTTCTCAGTAGTTCCATTGACTCTTGTAGCTTCTGCTACCCATCCGGGTTCCAGCACAGTCAGCTGGTTCTCGGCAGTGCCTTTGGCCTAGGTGCCTCCTTCTCGGTATCCGAGTTCCAGCAACGTCTGCTGATCCTTGGTAGTGCTTTGTAGCACAGGTACCTCCTGCTTAGTAACCGTGTTCCAGCACCGTCAGCTGGTCCATGGTTGTGCCATTGGCTCTTGTTCCTTCTGCTGCCACTCTGGGTACCAGCACCGTCAGCTGGTTCTCGGTAGTTCCATTGACTCTTGTAGCTTCTGCTACCCATCCTGGTTCCAGCACCGTCAGCTGGTTCTCGGCAATGCCTTTGGCCTAGGTGCCTTCTTCTCGGTATCCGAGTTCCAGCAACGTCTGCTGGTCCTTGGAAGTGCATTGTAGCACAGGTATCTTCTGCTTAGTAACTGTGTTCCAGCACCATCAGCTGGTCCACGGTTGTGCCATTGGCTCTTGTTCCTTCTGCTGCCACTCTGGGTACCAGCAACGTCAGCTGGTTCTCGGTAGTTCCATTGACTCTTGTAGCTTCTGCTACCCATCCGGGTTCCAGCACCGTCAGCTGGTTCTCGGTAGTGCCTTTGGCCTAGGTGCCTCCTTCTCGGTATCCGAGTTCCAGCAACGTCTGCTGGTCCTTGGTAGTGCTTTATAGCACAGGTACCTCCTGCTTAGTAACTGTGTTCCAGCACCGTCAGCTGGTCCACGGTTGTGCCATTGGCTCTTGTTCCTTCTGCTGCCCATCCGGGTTCCAGTACCATCAGCTGGTTCTTGGAAGTTCCTCAGCCTTCTTGTACCTTCTGCTACTTTTCAAAGTTCACGCTAGTGGAAATGGTTTTTGGTTCTCACTCTGGATCTCCTTTGACGACGACCCTGAAGACGATGACCTTGAAGACCACACCGAAGAAGACCAAAAAGATGACCCTGAAGAAGATGACCAAGAGGACAAAGAACATGAAGACAACCACCAAGATGCAGAACAGCAAGAGACAGAAGAGCAAGAAGCAGAAAAACCAAAAGCAGAAGAACATTAAGCATAAGACTAAAAATCAGAGCAAATGATATTATCTAAATTATAATCAGAAGAAGACTAAGCAGTGTATGGGGGTGAGTCCGTTCCTCCTCATGTTGCCCATGGAAAATGCCTGCTGCTGCAGGCCAAACTGAACGCGGACAAATCCTGTTGTAAATCTTTTGTGACAGGCAGAACGGAAGGTGTAATCTTCAAACTTTTATAGATAACAACTACAGGAATGCCTGTCACAAATAAGAATATGATGAAGAAGAATAGGAAGAAGATGAATAAGAAGAATATGAAGAATGTAAAAAAAAAAGAATAATAGGAAGAAGGTGAAGAAGAAGATGAATAAGGTGAAGAAGAAGTTGATGAAAAAGATGCTGCTGCTGAGGATGATGAAGGAGAAGGTGTTGGAGAAGTAAAAAAGAAGGTGAAGAGCATGGAAGTAGTGAAACATACATATCTAACAAAATATACAAAAGGTTAACATAGTCAATATCTTTGTAACTCCTAACATCTTTAAAAAAAAATTTTATTCCTGCTATTCTATTTGATTGGGCTAAACCTCTATGCCTTTAATGTCTCCTCCACCTCCCCCAATACATTCTACATTATTCTTAGCTGTTTTTCTTCATGTAGAATTAAACTACAAGGAAAGAAAGGGTATTTTTAATTCCGATATTTCTGTTCCATTGACTTGAATGGGACTTCCGGGATAGGAATCGGCGATACCCGATACTTTTATGATATCGGCCGATCCAATCTGATCCAATATTTTTCAATATCGGGTGGTATCGCTCAACACTACTGGCAGGTAATCACAGCAATACAAGGTATTATCACAACAGTAGCAATGATAGAGGATGCTGTTATATCGGTAGCTTGCATAATAGAAGCTGAGCAATACAACATACACAGCAGTAAAATTGAAAGATATCTTAAACAACTAATGGTCGCCAGCTTTGCACTCACTGAACAGAGGATGCATATAACTATCATGCATTGTACTAGCATTACAAGAGCTGAACATGCATTGCAAACATCATGAGGAATGCATTATGGCCAGCTAACACAGATGCATAGCATGGTTTACATAAATGCATTAAACCTTACCGGAATCCACTTGTTATAAGCAGTGGTTTTGCATGGAGCTGAGCACATGTTGGCTACCAAAGAGTTTGGCAGGAATGGTTACATGCTGCAAACCTGGGCAGGAAGGAAGGGCGGTTCTGAACAGTTAACCATTTGGGGGAACAGAAGATTCCAATCACATGAATAAGAAGGAGAAAGGTAACTATTACACCTAAGGGCCATAGCTTGAACAGCACTTAAAAATATCTTGCTGCACAGAATGGGCAGAACAACCCTGGTCCTCCTCCTGACTTGCTGGCAATTGTGTCTCATCATCATCCACCTCTTGTGACACTTAATCACCATTGCTATCGTGTGACTGGCTGCTCAAATATTTGGACATCACTACATGCAATCTCATCTTGCCCCGCTTCAAGTGCACTCGGCGAGAGGCCCGAATCTATAAATGGAAAAGTGAACAGCGCTTCAGAGTGTCCAAGTGTGGGATCAGTTGTCTCCGGGCACTCGGCATGATTGAAGGAAGGAGCATCAGGGTATGGAATATGCGGTCCAGACTCACGGATACTCAGACTTGACCGTGTGGAAGACACGGTGCTGTTGGTGATGGGAAAATGAGTGGAAACATTGTCCGCTATCCAACCGACAACCTTTTGACACTGCTCTGGTTTCAATAGTGCTGTTTTGCGGTCCCCTATGAATTTGGACAGAAAGGTCATGCTTGAAGATGTCGGTATTTGTTGTGGCACAATTTCAGCTTGCCCACAGTCTTGGCCTCGGCCTCTGCATGCACCATAACCACCAGGTCCACTCAGGGGTGAACCTAGCCTCTCTGCTGCCTAGGGCAAACTGCACAATGCCCCCCCCCCCCCCGTAGTAAAATCAGTACAAATAAATCTCGTTTACTCTTTACTAGCGTAACCTGACACATGTAAAATACATACAGTTTTAAATAGGAATGTATTTGAAACATTGATCTTTACACTTGTCTTCAGGGATTCAATGCCGCCTGAGGCAACTTGCTTTATTTTTATTATAGGTGCGCCCCTGGCCAGGGAACAGTGCTTACTGTAGCTCTTCTTACCTGGTGGATGTCCGTGTGGTACTGATGCAGCACATGGGTGCACACAGTTGCCACACGTATTACACACAGGGACACAGATATCTCCAGTACCGTTTTTTCCGGTACCGGAAGCATCAGGATGTGTGAAACCTGCCTTAAGCCACATTCACACGTTCATTATTTGGTCTGCATTTTACATCAGTTTTGTAAGGCCAAATCAGGAGTGGGTGAGAAATCCAGAAGTGGTGACGAGTTTCTATTATACTTTTACTCTGATTGTTCCTCTCCTGGTTTTGGCTTACAAATACTGAGGTAAAATACTGAACATGTGAACGTGGCCTGATAGAGGGTTTTTGTTACTTCTGACTTCCCACAGACAGAAGTTACAGTCACAAAATGGTGCTGATAAAAGGTGAAGATGGCAGCAGGGAGTATAGGAGCAAGGCAGGTACCTTAGGTTAGAAGCACCACTACAGGGTAGCCCCCTCCCAAAAAAAAACAAAGTGGTGCTTAGAGTGCAGAATCCCAGCATTAAATCTACACCTTAATACATACAATGGGAAACATAAAAAATACAGCAAAGACCCAATAATTGAAGCAGATTGTTAACCACAAAAAATATATATTAAAGCTGAAATGTGGAAAATGCAGTGTTTCTACATTTACGACCATGGCACAGGGGGCAGACAACCTGGATATATCAGCAGCACTCAGGGTGTAGGATTTGGGGCCATTTTACTGACTCAAATTACTTGTGAATAAAACTGATGATAAATCTTATAAATTAGTGCTTAGTAATAGTGTAGCAAATGCTGTAAGAACAATGGAGATTCCTCCTGCTTTGTCCCGGATCATCACCTTCCTGGGAGCAAAGATTGCCCGTGTGCACACAGATAGGGCTGCCACTAGAAATTTCGGGGCCCCATACTGGCAAAATTTTCTGGGCCCCCTTGAGACTCTGCCCAGCCTCCACCCCAGCCCCGCCTCCACCCCTTGAACTGTCCAAAGTCCCACTGCTCTCTCTTGGAAAAACTGCACTACTCACCAATCACACATTAACAGTTCCCATCACCAGATCACACATATAGCCAGCAGCTTTTGTTTGGGCTAAAAGATTTTTTAAGCCGCCAACACGACACGCTATACTCTTTTGGCCAGGCCCTACTCTACTCTATCCTATTAAACATTTGTTAAAATATCCAATACAATTTCAGTATATTTTTACTTATTTTTCAATTTTTAAAATGATCAATAATATCACATACAGGGGACAAATACCACCGCACCATGTCCAGACCATATTACCACCACATAGTGACCTATAATACCACATACCTGAAACAAATACCGCTACACCATGTCCAGACAACATATTGCCACCACAGTGCCTGAATAATACCACATACAAGGAACAAATACCACCATGCCATGACCAGACCACATATTACCACCACATAGTGACCAAATAATAGCATATACAAGGAAAAATATCACCACAACATGGACGGACATCATATTACCACCACATAGTGACTGAATACTACTATACTGATCATTAACAAAAAAACACAATACTAATATCACCATACTGTATGTGCCATTATACACAAGAGATCTGTACTTAGTATGCAGTGTCTGTGAATAGGTAATACAGTGATCACTGGTGACATTATATACAGGAGCTCTGTATATAATGTATAGGTAATACAGTGATCACCAGTGACTTACACAGGAGCTCTGTATATAGTGTGTGTCAGTGTACAGGTAATACAGTTATCACTGGTGACATTATACAAAGGAGCTCTGTATATAGTGTCAGTGTACAGGTAATACAGTGATCACCGGTGACATTATACACAGGAGCTTTGTATATAGTTTCAGTGTACAGGTAATACCATGATCACCGGTGACATTATACACTGGACCACTGTATATAGTATGCAGTGTATAATGTCAGTGTACAGGTAATACACTAACTCACCAGTGACGTCTCTAGGTGAAGTCCTTCATCTTTGCTTTTCATCTTTCATCCAGCACAGACCGCCATCACGTCTTCCAGCTAGGGCTCATCTCTGCAGGAAATAACACAGTTATCTAGAGCACCGCTTGCCGAACACATTACTTAATTTTATCCCAAATTCTAAACTACACTAGATGAAGAAAAAAGTGACAGTGATGCTCTGCACAGTAACAGGACCACCTCCCCCATTTAAAACAGTATCCTCAAAAAATAAAATAAATACATCACTGCAGTAATAATATCCCTTAATTAGCATATGAACCAGGAACAGAACAATCCACAAAATGGATTATCTGTTTAGCAAGGTGGATATTGATATTAAAACTTAACCTTTATTAGGTAAAATTGTAAAAAGCCAAATTAGTCAAGCAACAATCAAACAAAGGGGTAACACAGTGAAGGAAGTGCCCTATAACCAACGAGCAGAAAAAAGGGGGGAGGGTTGTTAAAAAGGTACTACTGGCCTCTCAGAGCCTCAATATTAATCTGACCTGATAGAAAAATGGCTATAGTTGCCCATAGGATATGTCATCCACTTGCCCAAGTAAGTCACAATAACATGTATGGGTATAACATTGTCACGATCTATTTTTGGATCCATGGCAGAGTCTGGATTCTTATAGAAACTTTTTTCCTTTTGCCCCCCCCCGGTGGCCACTGGTGTTACTACAACTGTAGTTGCTTTGCTGCTGGTTTTCCCCCGGTGGCCGCTGGTGTTACTACATGTTTAATTAGCCAGCAGGTGGTGACCAACCCCCTCCTTCCTATAAAAGGTCAGTAGGTGCTTAGCTCCTTGTTGGTAATACTGGTCATTTGGAAGCCAACCGTTCAGAGGAGAGAAGCTACCTTGAGCAGTGGTGTTTGCAGCTTATCTGGAGAAGTGGTTTAACTGCTGGAAGCTGTCTTCGGGTGCCTTTCTCTTCGGTCCGGTGCATGACTGCAGAGCAAGCTAAGTTTGTTGATTTTTCCCTGTCTGTTATTTTCCCTGGTGTTTATTAGTACAGCGGTGAGGACCAGTGTCCGCACTTGCCAGTTTCCTAGTAAGGGATAGGTGCAGGGCAAGTGAGGGAGTGAGGTATCCTGGTCGGCGACAGGTTGAAAGAACCTGTATAGGGAACGCGAGGAGAGTCAGGGCTCTTCCTTAAGAGAGTTCAGGAGGTGTCCACTTCCCCGTTCCCTATCATAGGGCCCACCATTGTAATTGTGTCCCCGGTGTCCCCTTGTTTGTCTTTGCTGGTCTTGTGACTGACCGATCGGCGGGTCGTCACGCAGGGCCAGTCACACCGTGACAAACATCCTTTTCTTATAAGCACCACTTATTTGTACCATATAAATGAGATTATGTACAGTATATACTATTCATCCTATGGGCAATTATAGTCATTTTGCCATTAGGTCAGATTAATATTGAGGATCTGAGAGGCCAGTAGTACCTTTTTAACAACCCCACCTTTTCTGTTCGTCAGTTATAGGGCCATTCCTTCACTGTGCTACTCTTTTGTTTTTAATGTTTGACTAATTTTGCTTTTTACAATTTTACCTAATAAAGGTTAAGTTTTAATATCCACTTGCTACACAGATAATCCATTAATTAGCCCCTATGGTAATAATATCCCCCATATCCCAAAAATTTCTGGGTCCAGCCATATGTTCTCCCATCCTGCCATCATGAGTATTCATTCTGCCCCCATGTGATGTCCCATCCTGCCCCATCTGTCCCATGATCCTGCCCCATCTGTCTCCATCGCATTTATCCTGTCCCATGATCCTGCCCCATCTGTCTTCATCGTATCCATCCCGCCCCATGATCCTGTCCCATCTGTCTCCATCCTGCCCCATCTGTCTCTATCCTGCCCCATCTGTCTCCATTCCTGCCCCATGATCCTGCTCCATCTGTCTCCATCCTGCCCCATGATCCTGCACCATCTGGATCCATCCTACCCCATTATCCTGCCCCCTGCATCTACAATCCTGCCCCCTGCATCTACAATCCTGCCCCCTGCATCTACAATCATGCCCTCTGAGTCTCCAATTATGCCCCATGTGTTTCCAATGATTCCCCATCTGTCTCCAATCCTGCCCTATGCATCGCTAATCCTGCCCTCGTGTCTCCATTCTGCCCCCGTGCTCCTTTCTGCCCCCATGCTCCATTCTGCCCTGGGCAAGATGAAGACACATGGTTCATGTGTCTCCATTCTGCCAGTGAAACACATTACAGTTTGTCTCTTTCAATTAAAAAGGAAAAAAAAACTTCACCAATGACGTGCGTGCTGACGTCAGCTGCCAGCCTCCGAATGGCTGGCGGCTTTAACCATGCCTCCCAAATTTTGAAAAAGGGAAAGAGGGACAAAGGGTGCGGCACGTGCAGCAAGCCATGGCAAATTTTAGGCCACACCCCTGACCATCCCCATTTCAAAACTAGTCACACCCATATCCATGCCACAAGCACACTCATTTAGCACTGCTGATCACACTGACTGGTGCTGAGGGCACAGTGGCTGGCATTATGGGCACAGTGGCTGGTACTATGGGCACACTGACTTGTACTGAGGAAAAGAATGAAAGAGAGAGAAAGAACAGAGAGAGAGAAAGAAAGAACAGTGAAAGAGAACAGAGAAAGAAAAAGGGGAAAGAAAGAACAGAGCGAGAGAAAGAACAGAGAGAGAGAAAGGAAGAACAGAGAAAGAAAGAGAGGAAAGAAAGAACAGAGAAAGAAAAAACAGAGAGAGAGAAAGGAAGAACAAAGAGAGAAAGGAACAACAGAGAGTGAGAGAAACTACCCTGCCCCCAGCAACAGTGTCAGTGACCACTGACCGCTGCCGGACGCTGACCTTACATGACCGCATACAGGAAACGCAGACCAGATTGGACAACCCTTGACCGCTGACAGCTTGGGGTGCACAGCCCCCATCGGAGACTTTAACTCCTCAGCTATGGCTGCGGCCTTGAGAACGGATCCCTCCTCCACATACGCCGGAACAGCAGCCACTTGTTCCCAGACATACAGTGGCCCACCGGGAGTTACCAGATTTTTTGCCGCTGCCAAGAGACAGTGCCTCTGGTACATCCAGGGCCGCTTCATCAACGTGACGCACCGCCTGCAGAGCCATCATGGGATCTTCCAACCACCTCCCTTCGGACGTCAGAGTCGGATAAGTTGAACTCCTCCACATTTTCCCTTTCCCGCCGTTAGCTCCTTTTTTTTGTTTATCGTTGGTGACAGCTGAAGTCAGCTAATTAGCAAAGCCACTAGAGAAGACTCAAAGTCTCCAAAAATTCATTTTAAACAGTGTAGGATCTAGCAGGTTCGCAGGATGCAGTGACGAGACACTAGACGGATGGTGGTTTGTGAAATAACTTTTATCAAACTGTAGCCGCTGGGCTCGGCTGAACAAACCTAAATTAATGACAAAACAGTCCACGCAGGGACTCAACAATCTTAACAAGACTATATTGCAACTTAGCCTTCCAGGGGGCTGCCTGTTTCGTGAGCGTGGCCGCGTAGAGGTCGCTGAGGCGGCTGTCCTGACGCCTTGCTACTCCGGAAAGGAATGGGGCTCCACAGGCCCTAAAGAAAGCGATGCCGGTGGGGCGCAACAGGCCCTGAAGAAAACAATGCCGGTGGGGTGCAAAAGGCCCTGAAGAAAGCGATGCCGGTGGGGCGCAACAGGCCCTGAAGAAAACAATGCCGGTGGGGCGCAACAGGCCCTGAAGAAAGCGATGCCGGTGAGGTGCAACAGGCCCTGAAGAAACGATGCCGGTGGTGCGCAACAGGCCCTGAAGAAAGCGATGCCGGTGGGGCGCAACAGGCCCTGAAGAAAGCAATGCCGATGGGGCACAACAGGCCCTGAAGAAAACTATGCCGGTGGGGCGCAACAGGCCCTGAAGAAAGCGATGCCGGTGGGGCGCAACAGGCCCTGAAGAAAGCGATGCCCGAGGCGCACGGTGATGACGCAGTTCCCCAGATGACCTGTAGCCGTCCTTTATCAAGGAGTTTCTCCCAAAGCCGGGGTAGCGGGCCTTTTAACCTCGCCTATGACGAGGTGGCGTATCTTCAGGCCGGTGATGGCAAGGTCGCCGTGGGGGGAGAAGGCTGGGAGGAAGTGTATGAGCCTCTGTGGCCTGGTTACGTGTACTCACTTCCACAACCTGAGGTAAAGTCCCTCCCCCACAAAGGCGGGGGGCAGCGAGGATGATGCTCTGAGAACGGGGGCGGGGAGCAGTCTCCGGTAACAGTCTCTCATGTCGGTAAATGCGCAGTTTTCTCCTCACAGGCTCCTGTCGGTGTGTCTGCCAGTCACCCTGCTTCCAGCCTTCACCCTGGCTCTCTTCCAACTGCCACCTCAGCATGCCCCCTGCTCCTTTTTTCCCAGCCCTGCCCCCTGTTGCCCTGACAACTTCAGTCGCATGTCTCTCTTTGTAATCCCCCTGATGTAGTTCCTTCAATAACCCTGATGGCGGTCCCCTTGATTCCGGCCCAATCACTATATGGGGGTCCTCCTCCCCACATTCCCCCACCCTGTAAGCTCGCCAGTCCAGGGGCGAGGGTGTTAGTCTATTGAGATTGGCCTGTAAAGGTGTCGATATTCGTTGCCATGCGAACTGGTCTTGTTCTTATCATTCGGGGGGTTTGCCGGCTGTTGACTGCTCAGAACGTCTAAGTTCGACTGGGGTGGAATCTTCTGGGGTGGTGGACGTCAGTGGGCTGCATGATGCAGGCAGGTTAATTGTGTCAACTGGCTCATTATTGGGTGGAGGGCCCTTGGGGTCTGAAGGGAAATCCTTGTCATCCGAGTCCCAGCATATGGACTCCAGTTTGGATGTCACCGGGACGGATTCCAGTTGTTTCGGGTCGGTGGAAGTACACAGGCGTAACATATTACGATGCACAATGCGGGTGGGCAGTGTTTCATCCTGCTCGGGCCGTATTTCGTACACAGGACCTTCTGGATGGATACGGCGTAGTACCCGATAAGGACTCTCTTCCCAACGTGACTCCAGTTTGTTCTGGGGGCGTTGATCCAGTACAAGCACACGGTCCCCGCTTTGGAGATGAGGAGGGGAAGTTGTATTCTTCCCTGGGTGTTCCCAGTCTTGGAGTTTGGTATGTACAATTCAATGAAGAGTTTGCAGCCAGTGGCGATGATTTCGAACCCAAGACGACACTCCGGTCCATGGTCGAGGCTCTTCGGGGTCCAACTCTACCTCCGTGATCCCTTTACCCTCTCGTCCAAACAACAGGCAATAAGGAGCATTGCCCGTAACTCAATGTACCCGGTTATTAGAAACCCATACTAATTCAGAAACATATTCAGGCCAACGAGCTTTCTTGTCACTCTCCAGAGTACGTAGCATTTGAATCAATGTCCGATTAAATCGTTCACAAGCCCCATTCCCTTGCGGGTGATATGGTTTGGTCCGGGATTTGTCAATCCCATAAAGATGATGTAGTTCCTCCATAACTTTCCCCAAAAAACATGCTCCCTGGTCGGAATGTATACGTTGAGGACAGCCGTACACTTGTATAAAGTTTCTGCAAATTGCGGAGGCGGCCGTCTCCGCGGTCTGGTCCCGAGTAGGGGTGACCACAGCGAACTTGGTGAAATGATCCACCATGACGAGGCAGTGTTCGTAACCCTGGAATGCGGGACTAATGTGTAGGTAATCCATCGTCAGGAGCTCAAGGGGTGCTGAAGTCACAATCGTCTGTGTTGCGGCTCTCTGAGCGGGCGGTTTGGCCAGTTCACATAAGCGGCAGGTACAGCAAACTTCATCCACAACAGCCGACAAGCATGGGTGATAAACTTTCTGTTGTAACCTTTGCAAAGTCTTTTTAATTCCAAAGTGGGCCCCTTTTTCGGGAGCCTCTCGAGCCAGTTCGTGTAGTTGAGCTCCGGGCGTAACCACATGCCAAACAGTCGTTGTGGTGGTTTGCGAAGTGATTTTATGGTACAGCAGTCCCTTTCGGATAATCAGCCTCTCCCATTGTCGTAGCATCAGCGACAGGCCTTGGGTAGTGTTGAGCATTCCGATACCGCAAGTATCGGGTATCGGCCGATATTAGCTGTGTCGGAATTCCGATACTGACTTCCGATACTTTTTTCATATCGGATACCGGAATAAGAAGTTCCCATAATGCTATGAGCCCGCTCGCTTTGATTCAGCCAATGGGAATCCTCAGAAGTGTGGGCACATCCTGTTAGGCATGTTAACTATTGGCATGGCTGTGATTGGCTGCTGAAATGATGTCATGATGCACTATAAAAGTCGCCGCCGCCATTTCTGGTCACTCTGCTGTGAATTCAGTTAGGGACAGGCTGCTGTTGAAGAATGTGAGGGACAGTTAGAAATAGTTATTCTACAAAACATATTGTGCTTTAACCAGGCTACATAAACCACCAATGTAGCTTTCTTTTCCCTAGCAGCAGTGTTCACAACTGTCTGCAAGGGCTGTGTGAGTGCAGCTCACGCTGTGGAGTGGGTCCTGCAGCCACGTCTGGTTGTAGGCCGCCCAGCGTGCCTCACTGCTGCCTCATGCATTTTTTTCTTTTTGAGCTGCTTATTTTTCAAAAATTATATCTAGTGTGCTTCCATCCGTATCCATATACGTTGGTTGCAAACACTAGTAGTAGACAGCGGACCCTCTCTGCAGCCTTTCAGTGCTAGTGCCCACTTAGCTGCACTGTTCACGGCTGTCTCAGAGGTCTCTGACTGTGCATGAGTGCAGCTCATGCTGAGTAGTGTGTCCTGCAGCTACGTCTGGTTGTAGGCCGCTCAGCGTGTCACTGCCTCACACATTTTTCTTTTATTGCAGCTCATTTTTTCTCCTATTAGTGTGCATCCATCCGTATTCATATACATTGGTTGGTTGCAAACACTATATAGGAGTAGATAGAGGAGCCTTTTTTCTGGCTTGTGCCCTTTATCTGCAGCCAGATTAGTATTACCCAATTTTTTTGGAGCCTCATCTTTTGCATTGTAGGTTACCTGCCTGCATTGTAATAGCTCCAAAAAGTTGGTGATACTATCACTTTCAAATCTTTGGTCACATCCTTTTATTTTTATTTCACAAAAAAAAACAATAAAGTTCACCAAACACTACATTTGAAAGTTATGTAGGCCACATTAGCTCCTATTAAAGTGTAGTCCACACACACACTTCATAAAATTAGTGTTTCTTATACCTGTAACCAGCTGTTCAGGAATAAGCACACTAAGGCCCCCCTTTGTACTTTTTTGCCTATCTTAAGCAGTCTTGCAAGATGAAGAAGGCAGGGAGTAAGGCGCGGGGGCGTGGGCGTGGAGTTTCAGCAGGGAGAGGACATGGGGATTCTGCAGGGAGAGGATGTGGGGATTCTGTGCCTGCTGCGGGCACTAGTGAGTCAGCATCCCCCAGTTTTAGCAGGCAACAGTCCTTTATGCGCAGCTTTGTAGGACCTCGCCGTACCCCACTGCTGCGGGAGGAAAAAATTGAAGCCGTTGTCAGATGGATGACAGCTAACGCATCAACGTCAATGACTTCCACGTCCTCTCTGGGCCAGAGCACTGAAGAGCAACCATCTGTCTCTTCACCACCTGCCAAAGTGCCCAGGCAGTCAGAGAGCCCTGGACAGGAGTCATCACAGTCTCTACTTCTGTTCTCTGAATCTGTTGGCTTGGAAAGAGGGGGCCAGCCAAGCAGCATTCCAGAATGTGAAGAAGAGGGAGTATGCAGTGATGCGCAACTTCTTTGCCCCTCTGAATCTGAAGAGGCGGGTGGGCCAGTGCCTATGGTCAGCACACCTCAGTAAGCATCAGATGATGACGAGTATCAGGTGCCACTTTCTGGTGTGTACGGTGCTGGCGAGACTACCCAGGAGAAGCAGGTGTTTGAAGAGGGGAGTGTAGATGATGAGGTCCTTGACCCATCATTGCGTGAGGAACAGGGAGCTCTGAGGAAGAGATTCCCCGAATGGCCAAAACAGGAGGGAGAGGGAGGGGGCAGACTTGGTTGCCTGTAGCCTCCACTTCGGCACCCGTTAGGAGCATTCCTCTTTCAAATGGCAAAACGGGGGCTCCCAAGACTTGCAGTGCGTGGTCCTTTTTTGACACAGTTGCAGATGACATTTGCTTTGTCAAATGCAAGCTGTGTCATCAGAGAGTCAAAAGAGGGAAAAATGTCAGCAACCTCAATACCACTAATATATGGAAACATGTGCGGACCAAGCACGAGGTGGAGGTACACAGACACACTGAAGACGTAGGCCAACGTATAGCACCACCTACCACCTCTTCAGCTCGTGTTGGGGCCTCTTCCTCCAGCTCACACACAGCTGGTTCGGCTTCCTCACAGGATCGCCAAGGAAGAACCTCTGGCACTGTTGTCCGGAGACCCTGTGACATTCCACCCACAGCACCACGTTCCCTGTCATCCTCACGCTCCAAGGCCACTCGACAGCCATCGGTAGCACAGGCATGGGATAAAAGGCGGCCATACTCGGCAAACCATCCCCGAGCACAGGCTCTGAATGCTGGCATTGCCAAACTACTGGCACTTGAAATGCTCTCATTCAGGCTGGTGGAGACTGACACCTTCCGGGACTTCATGGCATTGGCAGTCCCACAATACACCGCGCCCAGCCACTTTTATTTCAGCAGGCGAGCCGTCCCTGCCCTGCAGAAACATGTGGAGGGAAAAATAAAACATGCGCTACTAAACGCTGTCAGTAGCAAGGTCCACCTGACCACCGATGCGTGGACCAGTAACCATGGACAGGAACGATACCTTTCCCTCACTGCCCATTGAGTCAATGTTGTGGAGCCGAGCACAGATCTGGAGAGTGGCGCTGTTTGTGTTCTGCCAACTCCACGGATTGCAGGAATCTAGTCTGTACACATAGACTCCTCCTCCTACTCAAGTTCCTCAGAAACAGCGCAGCAGGAGCCTGTTACGACCGATATGAGCACAGCTGTGGCCAAACGTCAACAGGCCGTACTCAAATTAATTTCTTTGGGGAATCGAAGCCACACAGCGCAGGAGCTCTGGAATGCCATCAAGCAGGAGAGCGACGTGTGGTTTGTGCCAGCGAATCTCCAGCCGGGCTTGGTAGTGTGTGACAATGGCCGAAATCTGGTGGCAGCTCTGGGCCTAGGCAACCTCACTCACATCCCATGTCTGGCGCATGTGCTGAACTTGGTCGTGCAGAGCTTTCTGAGGGACTATCCGGATCTTGATGCACTGCTGCACAAGGTCCGCATAGAGTGCGCTCACTTGCGGCGTTCCAGCACGGCAAGATCGCACCTTGCTGCTCTGCAGCGCCGATTACGCCTTCCGGAACATCGCATCATATGTGACCTACCCACCAGGTGGAATTCAACGTTACATATGTTGGAGCGGTTGTGTGAGCAGCAGGCAGCAGTCATGGAGTACCAGCTGCATCAGGTGCAAACAAGTCGCACTGTGCGCCGGTCACACTTCAGCACCACTGAGTGGGCCTCTATGAAGGACATCTGCCTCGTTTTGTGTGCCTTCGATGATTCCACGCGGATGGCGAGTGCAGATGATGCACTAGTCAGCATGACTGTCCCCCTTATCTGCCTGCTTCAAAAAACACTGCAAGCACTAAGGGATGAGGAGTTTTGGAAGAGGTGGAGGATGAGGAGTCACAAATGCCATCTGCTTCTGGACAGTCTGAGCTACGTGGTTCCTCACAAAGGCCTAGGCAGGGGACACTTTGTGAGGAGGATAAGGAGGAGTCGATGGAGGAGGAAGACATCTCTCCAGAGGAGGGAGGTACACAAAGCTCTAGTCAGTATGTACAGCAAGTGTGAGGTGATGCAGTGTAGGCAGAGATCACGCCTCAAGCAGGGGACAGCGGTTCTTTGGCAGTTGGGAGTCTGCAGCACATGGTTGATTTCATGCTGCAGTGCCTGAGAAACAACCGCCGCATCGCCCACATTCTCTACATGGCTGATTATTGGGTGTACACCCTCCTAGATCCTCGCTACCGGGACAACTTAAAAAGCCTCATACCAACGTTTAACCGGGAGCGTAAACTGTGGGAGTACCAAGATACACTGGTGCAGTCCATCATGTTTTCCATTCCACCCAACAGCAGTGGTGCTAGTGCTTTACAAAGCAGCTCTGTGCGTCGAGGAAACTCGGCACAAAGAGGCAGCGCCTCAGCATAAGGCAAGACCACTATGGCCCAAATGTGGCAAAGTTTTGTGTGTCTGCCACAATTGTCTACACCATCACAGATGGCTCCAGTCAGCAGGAGGCAACGTTTCCGTCAGATGGTGACAGACTACATGTCTTGCCCTGTCAGTGTACTCCCAGATGGCTCTTCCCCCTTCAAGTTTTGGGTCTCTAAGGCTAGTTTCACAATTTCTTTTTTTTGCAGCGCGTTTTTCCCGCAAAAAAACGCATTGAAAAAACGCATACAAAAGCATACAACTGCTGCGTTTTTTTCAAGCATTTTTATGAGCATGCATGAAAAAAAGCAGCGTTTTTATGCGTTTGTATGCGTTTTTAGTGCGTTTTTACCGCGTTTGCGTTTTTTTCCAACATTAGGTTGCCCCTCACACTAACCCAAACCATGACTTTACTAACCCTGACCCTAACCCTTAATCAAACCATACTTAACCCTAACCCAAACCCTAAACCCTAACTAACTTTAACCCTGACCCTAACCCTAACCCTAACCCTAACCCTGACCCTGACCCTAACCCTAACCCTTAACCAAACCATACCCTGATCCTAACCCTAACCCTAACCCTGACCCTAACCCTAACCCTAACCCTGACCCTGACCCTGACCCTAACCCTAACCCTAACCCTAACCCTAAACCCCCTTAACTAACCCTAACTCTAACCCAAACCCCTAAATTCCATTGTCTAAACTAATGGTAAAAAAAAAAACGCATGTGCAAAAAAACGCATACATAAACATGCCAATGCGCACATATGCTCACCATAGACTTATAATGGGTGTCTTGCTGTAAAAAAACGCATTGCGCGCATGCGTTTTTTTGAGGCAAGTCGGACGCTCAAAAAATGCAACAGGTTGCATTTTGTGCGCCCGAGCGCATACCGCAAAAAAACGCATGCGCGGTAAAACGTGTACAAACCCATGTGTATGCGCACATAAGCGCATCCCATGCAAAGTATAGGAAAAAAAACGCATGCGCTATTTAGCACTAAAATACCGCAAAAAAAACCGCAAATGTGAAACCAGCCTAAGCTGGATACATGGCCAGAGCTTAGCCAGTATGCAATGGAGGTGCTGGCTTGCCCTGCTTCCGGTGTATTATCGGAACGCGTCTTTAGTGCCGCAGGTGGTGCACTAACAGACCGTCGCACGCGACTATCTTCCGATAACGTCGACCGGCTTACTTTTCTGAAAATGAACAAGGCTTGGATCTCTCCAGAATTTGCCAGTCCTCTTCCCAACTAAATAATTGGTTGGCAACTGTATCCAGGTCTCCTGTTGTGTTCATGTTTCTACCACCTGAACTATAATCCCTGGGCTTCAACACAGCCAGTTGTCGCTCAGATGTGTCGTCTGCACAGAGAAAAATACACTAGCTCCTGTGTTAGTGGGGTTCAGTAACGCCAGCTGTTCCCCTGCTGTGTGGATGGCAAAGTCTCCTGCTCCATCCAAATTCAAACTCCTACTGATTTTTAACCGTGCTCCACTTAGGCCTCTGGCTCCACTGTCTCTAGTATTTCCCCTGGCCCCCAACCCCGCCTGTTACAGCTCTGAAGTGGTGTCTGCACAATCCACACTTGTTCCTGTGTTACTTGGGCTCAGTCACGTCAGTTGATCCCCTGATGTGTGTCCGGCAAGGTCTCCTGCTCTGTCCAAATTTCCATTACTAGTAGTGTAAATGAGGTCAGAGCAGGAGACCTTGCCGGACACACATCAGGGGATCAACTGACGGGACTGAGCCCCAGTAACACAGGAACAAGTGTGGATTGTGCTGATGCCACTTCAGAGCTGTAACTGGCGGGGTTGGAGGCCAGGGGAAATACTAGAGACAGTGGAGCCAGAGGCCTAAGTGGAGCACGGTTACAATCAGTTGTAGTCTACAACCTCTATAAAACCAGCTGCAAGTTGGCCTCCGTCTGCTGCATGCCTCATCCTGGGCTCCAATAACGCCAGTTGGTGTTCAGAAGTGCCGTCTTCACAGAGAAAAACACACTAGCTCCTGTGTTAGTGGGGTTCAGTAACGCCAGCTGTTCCCCTGCTGTGTAGACGGCAAAGTCTCCTGCTGCCTCCACATGCCAACAACATCAGTTCAACCAGGCCTCCAACAACGCCAGTTGGTGTTCAGAGTGTCGTCTTCCCAGAGAAAAACACACTAGCTCCTGTGTTAGTGGGGTTCAGAAATGCCAGCTGTTCCCCTGCTGTGTAGACGGCAATGTCTCCTGCTGACTCCACATGCCCAAAACATCAGGCCTCAGCCTGCTCCATGCCTCAACCTGGGCTCCAACTACGCTAGTTGTTGTTCAGAAGTGCCGTCTTCACAGAGAAAAACACACTAGCTCCTGTGTTAGTGGGGTTCAGTAATGCCATCTGTTCCCTGCTGTGTAGACGGCAATGTCTCCTGCTGACTCCACATGCCCAAAACATCAGGCCTCAGCCTGCTCCATGCCTCAACCTGGGCTCCAACAACGCCAGTTGGTGTTCAGAAATGCCGTCTTCACAGAGAAAAACACACTAGCTCCTGTGTTAGTGGGGTTCAGTAATGCCATCTATTCCCCTGCTGTGTAGACGGCAATGTCTCCTGCTGACTCCACATGCCCAAAACATCAGGCCTCAGCCTGCTCCATGCCTCAACCTGGGCTCCAATAACGCCAGTTGGTGTTCAGAAGTGTCGTCTTCCCAGAGAACAACACACTAGCTCCTGTGTTAGCGGGGATCAGAAACGCCAGCTGTTCCCCTGCTGTGTAGATGGCAATGTCTCCTGATGACTCCACATGCCCAAACCATCAGGCCTCAGCCTGCTCCATGCCTCAACCTGGGCTCCAACAATGCCAGTTGGTGTTCGGAAATGCCGTCTTCACAGAGAAAAACACACTAGCTCCTGTGTTAGTGGGGTTCAGTAATGCCAGCTGTTCCCCTGCTGTGTAGACGGCAAAGTCTCCTGCTGCCTCCACATGCCAACAACATCAGGCCTCAGCCTGCTCCATGCCTCATCCTGGGCTCCAACAACGCCAGTTGGTGTTCAGAAGTGCCGTCTTCACAGAGAAAAACACACTAGCTCCTGTGTTAGTGGGGTTCAGTAACGCCAGCTGTTCCCCTGCTGTGTAGACGGCAATGTCTCCTGTTGACTCCACATGCCCAAACCATCAGGCCTCAGCCTGCTCCATGCCTCAACCTGGGCTCCAACAATGCCAGTTGGTGTTCGGAAATGCCGTCTTCACAGAGAAAAACACACTAGCTCCTGTTTTAGTGGGGTTCAGTAACGCCAGCTGTTCCCCTGCTGTGTAGACGGCAAAGTCTCCTGCTGCCTCCACATGCCAACAACATCAGTTCAACCTGGGCTCCAACAACGCCAGTTGGTGTTCAGAGTGTCGTCTTCCCAGAGAAAAACACACTAGCTCCTGTGTTAGTGGGGTTCAGAAATGCCAGCTGTTCCCCTGCTGTGTAGACGGCAATGTCTCCTGCTGACTCCACATGCCCAAAACATCAGGCCTCAGCCTGCTCCATGCCTCAACCTGGGCTCCAACTACGCTAGTTGTTGTTCAGAAGTGCCGTCTTCACAGAGAAAAACACACTAGCTCCTGTGTAAGTGGGGTTCAGTAATGCCATCTGTTCCCTGCTGTGTAGACGGCAATGTCTCCTGCTGACTCCACATGCCCAAAACATCAGGCCTCAGCCTGCTCCATGCCTCAACCTGGGCTCCAACAACGCCAGTTGGTGTTCAGAAATGCCGTCTTCACAGAGAAAAACACACTAGCTCCTGTGTTAGTGGGGTTCAGTAATGCCATCTATTCCCCTGCTGTGTAGACGGCAATGTCTCCTGCTGACTCCACATGCCCAAAACATCAGGCCTCAGCCTGCTCCATGCCTCAACCTGGGCTCCAACAATGCCAGTTGGTGTTCAGAAGTGTCGTCTTCCCAGAGAACAACACACTAGCTTGTTGTGAGTTCATTTTCCCCTTCACCATTGAGGTCTGATGAACTCGCTCTTCTGGTGAAGGAAGGTAGTGAGGCTGATTACCAAGCACCTGAGCAGGATGATGATGACTGGGTGACTGGAATTGCTGACTGGATATAAGGCAGCCGACGCCCTTCTGCCTTGCTGGTGATTTATCAGAGGGATTCTAGGAGACCAGTCTGATTCCTGCTGCTCAAAAGCTAAGTTTTCTTCTCTGCTTTTTGAATTTATGTTTTGGTTTTGTTTTGCCTTGTTTTTCTGGATTTCTGCCATTCCCTGCTGGGGTGAGCTGAATTCCTTTTTGCTCTGTCTTCAGAAAATACCTGAGTACTGATATAGTCTTTTTGAAGCCTAGCGTCTTCAGGGCTTTTTTCCCTATCAGTCTGTTGGCTCTTGTTTTGATAGGGTTTTGGCGGATTGCAGACAGCAGCTCTTCTATCCTGTCCTATTTCGTTTGCTTGGGCCCCATCATTTGCTCAGCCTATCTTTCTATCTGTGTGAGTGTTTTTTCATCTTGCTTCACCGTCATTATATGTTGGGGGCTGCCTATTGCTTTGGGGTCTGCTCTGGGGCAGTTTAGATTTCCCTTTCTGTCTTTAGGCTATGTAGTTCTCCGGCTGTGATCGAGGGGTCTAGGGCACCGTAGGAACCCCCCACGGCTACTGCTAGTTGTTGTTGATAGGTTCAGGGGTCTGCAATCCGATAGCTGCCAACTTCTCTGGTTTCCTGGACTTAGCTAGTATTTCTGTTTTTGCCTCCTACGGTGATTCATTCATAACAGCTACCCATCTGGGTTCCAGCACCTTCAGCTGGTTCTCGGCAGTGTCTTTGGCAGGGGTACTCCCTCCTGCCCAGCCGGGTTCCAGCACCATCAGCTGTTTCTCGGCAGAGCCTTTGGCCGAGGTGCCTCCTCTCGGTGTCCGAGTTCCAGCAATGTCTGCTGGTTCTTGGTAGTGCTTTTTAGCACAGGTACCTCCTGCTTAGAAACCGTGTTCCAGCACCGTCAGCTGGTACACAGTTGTGCCATTGGCTCTTGTTCCTTCTGCTACCCATCTGGGTTCCAGCACCGTCAGCTGTTTCTCGGCAGAGCCTTTGGTCGAGGTGCCTCCTTCTCGGTGTCCGAGTTCCAGCAACGTCTGCTGGTTCTTGGCAGTGCTTTTTAGCACAGGTACCTCCTGCTTAGAAACCGTGTTCCAGCACCGTCAGCTGGTCCACAGTTGTGCTATTGGCTCTTGTTCCTTCTGCTTCCCATCCGGGTTCCTGCACCGTCAGCTGGTTCTCGGCCTTGACTTTGGCACGGCTACTCCCTCCTGCCGAGCCAGGTTAAAGCACCGTCAGCTGTTTCTTGGCAGAGCCTTTGGCCGAGGTGCCTCCTTCTCGATGTCCGAGTTCCAGCAACCTCTGCTGGTTCTTAGTAGTGCTTTTTAGCACAGGTACCTCCTGCTTAGAAACCGTGTTCCAGCACCGTCAGCTGGTCCACAGTTGTGCCATTGGCTCTTGTTTCTTCTGCTACCCATCCGGGTTCCAGCACCGTCAGCTGGTTCTCGGCAGTGTCTTTGGCACGGGTACTCCCTCCTGCCCAGCCTGTTTCTAGCACGCCTGCTGTTTCTGGGTAGTGTCAACGTCATTTTGCCACCAATACGTTGTCCTGTCGTGTTGCGGTCGGGTTATCCGAGTCTATGGTGCCTGCAGTTTCCGTGATTCCTATGTGGGCTGCGGGTTCTGATACGAAAGGCTTGTTCTGTAGTGCCAATAGGACAAGCACCCCGTGTTGGACTGTTGGATTCGGTAACTGCGTCCTGCTCGCGGCCTTGCAACTTTGTTGATTATGGGCATCTTCTGCTACCCATCCGGGTTCCAGCACCGTCAGCAGGCTCTCGGCAGAGCATTGGGCCTAGGTGCCTCCTTCTCGGTATCCAAGTTCCAGCAACGTCTGCTGGTCCTTGGTAGTGCTTTGTAGCACCGGTACCTCCTGCTTAGTAACCATGTTCCAGCACCGTCAGCTGGTCCACGGTTGTCCCATTGGCTCTTCTTCCTTCTGCTGCCCCTCCGGGTTCCAGCACCATAAGGTGGTCCTTGCTAGTTTCATTTGCTCTTGCAGCTTCTGCTACCCATCCGGGTTCCAGCACAGTCAGCTGGTTCTCGGCAGAGCCTTTGGCCTAGGTGCCTCCTTCTTGGTATCCGAGTTCCAGCAACGTCTGCTGGTCTTTGGTAGTGCTTTGTAGCACAGGTACCTCCTGCTTAGTAACCGTGTTCCAGCAACGTCAGCTGGTCCACAGTTGTGCCATTGGCTCTTGTTCCTTCTGCTGCCCCTCCGGGTTCCAGCACCATCAGCTGGTCCTCGCTAGTTCCATTTGCTATTGTTCCTTCTGCTACCCATCCGGGTTCCAGCACCATCACCTGGTTCTCGGCAGAGCCATTGGCCTAGCTGCCTCCTTCTTTGTATCCCAGTACCAGCAACGTCTGCTGGTCCTTGGCAGTGCTTTGTAGCACAGGTACCTCCTGCTTAGTAACCGTGTTCCAGCACCGTCAGCTGGTCCACAGTTGTGCCATTGTCTTTTGTTCCTTCTGCTGCCCCTCCGGGTTGCAGCACCGTCAGCTAGTCCTCGCTAGTTCCATTTGCTATTGTTCCTTCTGCTACCCATCCGGGTTCCAGCACCGTCAGCTGGTTCTCGGCAGAGCCTTTGGCCGAGGTGCCTCCTTTTTGGTATCCGAGTTCCAGCAAAGTCTGCTGGTCCTTGGTAGTGCTTTGTAGCACAGGCACCTCCTGCTTAGTAACCGTGTTCCAGCACCGTCAGCTGGTCCACAGTTGTGCCATTGGCTTTTGTTCCTTCTGCTACCCATCTGGGTTCCAGTACCGTCAGCTGGTTCTCGGCAGTTCCTCAGCCTTCTTGTACCTTCTGCTACTTTTCCAAGTTCAAGCTTGTGGAAATGGTTTTTGATTCTCACTCTGGATCTCCCTGACAATAACCCTGAAGACGACGACCCTGAAGACCACACAGAAGAATACCTAAAAGATGACCCTGAAGAAGATGACCAAGAGGACAAAGAACATGAAGACAACCACCAAGATGCAGAACAACAAGAGACAGAAGAACAAGAAGCATAAAAACCGAAAGCAGAAGAACATTAAGCATAAGACTAAAAATCTGAGCAAATTATATAATCTAATTTATAAGCAGAAGAAGACTAAGCAGTGTATGGGGGGTGAGTCCGTTCCTCCTCGTGGTGCCCCTGGGAAAGGCCTGCTGCTGCAGGCCAAACTGAACGCGGACAAATCCTGTTGTAAATCTTTTGTGAAAGGCTGAACGGAAGGTGTAATCTTCAAACTTTTATAGATTACAACTACAGGAATGCCTGACACAAATAAGAATATGATGAAGAAGAATAGGAAGAAGATGAAGAAGTAGAATATGAAGAAGAAGAATAGTTGAATAAGAAGAATATGAAGAATGTAAAAAAAAAAAAATAGGAAGAAGGTGAAGAAGAAGATGAATAAGGTGAAGAAGTTGTTGATGAAAAAGATGCTGCTGAGGATGATGAAGGAGAAAGTGTGGGAGAAGTAAAAAAGAAGGTGAAGAGCATGGAAGTAGTGAAACATACATATCTGACAAAATATTAAAGACTTTAACATAGTCAATATCTTTGTAACTACGAACATCTTTAAAAAAAAACAAATTACTGCTATTCTATTTGATTGGGCTAAACCTCTATGGCTTTAATGTCTCCTACACCTCCCACAATACATTCTACATTATTATTAGTTGTTTTTCTTTATGTAGAATTAACCTACAGGGAAAAAAAAGGGTTTTTTTTAATTCCGATATTTCTGTTCCATTGACTTGAATGGGACTTCCGGGATCGGAATCGGCGATATCCGATACTTTTTTTAGATCGGCCGATCCATTCCGATCCGATATTTTTCAGTATCGGGTGGTATCGCTGTATACTATGAGTTATTTTTAATGGTTTCAACACTCCAATTAATTAATACCAACTATTGATATAGTTTCAATCAGTTATACTCAGCTCTTTGAACCTTCCTAGAAGGTCATTGAAACTTGTTTCAACGAGATGGTCAAATTGTCCAAGCAGAGCAAATAACTGGCTTACACTTATCTACCAACAAAGGACCTTCATTGCCATAATTAGGTTATCTTGTGCTCCGAAGCCCCTCCTCCAGCTTGCTGTATTTTTGCTATGTGGCACACAGGATGCCCCCTCCTCCAGCTTCTTGTATTATATACTGGTTAAAACAGGTATTGAGGGGAAGTGTTTATAGCCAATGGACAATAGTCTTGTGACATCATTCCCCATATGGTGGGGCTGGACACACCTTTTAGCTGGACATTTTAAAAGAACTAGGACACATGTTCTCTGGCTCTTGACTCATGGAGGATGACTGGTCGACGTCTATCTGAATAATGTAACGTATGAATAATGCTTGTTTCTGATTATTGCATATGTATTTATAGTTTTATATTGTTTATTATTTAATCTTATCATTTATTAAGTAAATCATTTTAGTAAATTCAATTCTTGTGTGAGCATTTTCTTATTCATCACAATCCATTGGAACCCTTACAAGACAATCGCTCAACACTAGTCTTGGGTCAAAGTTTGCCGTTGAGTATCAGTGGGTAATTGACCAGTGGCGACCCATATCCGGAGAAGTCCAACTTCTTCATCTTCTTGTTGTTGTTGTATCCACTTATCCCGAGATTGTTCCAGGATGCCCCTGTGGGCCCCTGGGGAAGATACTTTTAGAATCAACATTGGTGAGCACGGCAGCGGTAAGAGCGAACGGTATTTCCTCCCCTTCTAATTCTTCGTCTCGATTCTGTCCGGGAGTTGTATGTCGAATCCTGGAGAGGGCATCTGCATGAACATTCTCGGCCCCTCTTTTGTAACTAATCTTATAATTGTACTTCGCCATCCGGGCCACCCATCGTTGCTCCAAGGCCCCCAATTTGGCGTTTTCTAAATGAGCCAGTGGGTTGTTGTCAGTTCGCACTACCACCTCAGAGCCCGCTAGGTACTCTGCGAATCTCTCTGTCATAGCCCACACCACTGCGAGGAGCTCGAGCTTAAAAGAGCTGTAATTGTCAGGGTTACGCTCGGAGTCATGGAGTGAACGGCTTCCATATGCGATCACCCTCTCCCGGCCATCCTGAACCTGTGACAACACAGCCCCCAGCCCGTGAAGACTCCCGTCAGTGTGCAGGATGAACGGCTGAGAGAAATCCGCATAAGCCAACACTGGGGCATCCGAAAGTGCAGCCTTGAGATCTCGGAAGGCCTCTTCCTGAGGGTGTTGCCACTGGATTTTTCACCCATTGGCCCCAGCGGGAGCCCCCTTCAGCAGGTCATGCAGGGCTCGAGCTCGACATGCAAAATTCTTTACGAAACGACGGTAATATCCAGCTAACCCCAGAAAAGTCTGCACATCTTTCACCGTTTCGGGGGTAGGCCACTCCTGGATAGCAGCAATCTTCTTCCGGGATGGCCTCACACCCTCTGCCGAAATGACATGACCCAGATTCTCAATCTGAGAGTGAAAAAGGTGGCATTTCTGAGGCTTCACCTTCAACCCGTACTTTTGCAACCGGCTGAGTACCTGCCCCAACCGCTTCAGGTGATCTTCGAAGGAGGCAGCATAGACAATGATGTCGTCCAGGTAGATCAATGTGGCCTCAAAATTGAGATCCCCTAGACATCAATCCATCAATAGCTGAAAGGTCCCGGGTGCGTTGACTAGCCCGAATGGCATCCGATTAAACTCAAACAGTCCCATGGGCATTATGAACGCCGTCTTATCTCTGTCTTCCTCTGACATGGGCACCTGCCAGTACCCACTGGCAAAGTCCAGGGTCGAAAAATATGTTGCCTTCCCCAACGCGGACAGGGATTCTTCTATGCGGGGCAATGGGTATGAATCTTTAATAGTGCAAGCATTCAATTTACGATAATCCATAGAGAATCGTAGTGTACCATCTTTCTTCCGGACCAACATGATTGGGGCCGCCCAGGGGCTTTGACTTTCCCGTATCACCCCTTTTTGCAGCATTTGGGCCAGCAAAGTTTTCACCTCTTGATAGAGTTGTGGCGGAATCTGTCGGTATCATTCTCGGATAGGGGCCGCTCCTGCTGTGGGGATCTCATGAGTGATGGCGGTGGTACACCCGAAGTCGTCCTCATGGCTAGCAAATACTTCATGGTACTGTCCCAGTAATGCTTTTACTTGTGAAAGTTGGACTGCAGTTAGTCCAGAAAGCTCAGCCCGCATCTGCTCCAAAATATTTCGGCCCCTCTCTTGTATCGAGACTTCGTGGGCCTGTAAGGTTCGTATTGTTACTTCCCAAGGATCCTCGGGGTGTACTCACAATTGAACCGCAGGAGCGGGCAACACTTCTTCTAAAGGCTTTACTAGTTTGGCCAGTACAGTCTGTGCTTTCAGAATAGTATCTCGGTCTTCAAGGTTAACGCAGCGAACCAGGACGGTTCTTTTTTGCACCGTAGCGAGGGAACGGGCCACCAGTATGCCAGGAGGTAAGTGCTCTGAGCAACATGGCTCCACCTGCACCTCCACGCCCTCCAAAGGTATCGGGGCCCGAATTGGCAGGGCCATCACTGTCTGTCCAGGAGGCAGCTGTCTTACCGAGTCAATATGATGGACTTATGGTCCTTACATACTTAGCGCTCACTAATATACTAATTAGGCAAGAGACAAGAAGTCTGTGCTCAGTAAAACAATAGTATTTTATTCTATTAAAATCAGAGATATTAATGAATTAACATATAAATTTGCACATGAATTTTAGCAGCACTAGGCTAACATTACATGATCAATACATCATCTATTCATAGAGAAAGTAAGCATCAATATATTACTGGATATTGTAGCATCACTCCTCTATCGGGGGACTCGATTGGCGAGGAGGAAATATCCCGAAAAACTCCATCACAGAAGATATGCGTCCATAAGTCTCCTGGAACGTCCCTACTCACCAGTGGAAATTCCCTCGGTTATATACAAACTGTTCCTAGATATGAATCTAGTCCTGCACACTACAACTTCTACAAGTAATGTTTACACAAGCTGTACAGCTGCGCAGTTAACATTCCAACTCGTGCTCTGCTCGTGTTACGCAAGCGCTGTATGGTTGTTTTTCACATTCCTTCTGCATGTTGTAATCATGTACTCAGAGAGGTCATTCAGTGGTCAAATCCCCAGTCTCTTGTAATGTAGTACTGAATACTTTTGAAAAGGAATAATAAGACCCGTGATCACCTACCTACCATCTAGATACCTTTTCTAATATCAATCATACATCATTCATATCACATAAGTATCACAATCGGTCCTTGAGCACGGGAATTATTTTCCACTTCCATAGGTCACCATCAGTACTTTTGGTTTCCTACAGAATATTTTGTATGCCATATAGCAATTCCACATTGAAAGGAGCATTACTATTATGGCAAGTAACCAACACAGGGTGAATGATCCAATTTAGCATCTTTTGAGCTGAGGGAGAATGACCCATGAATATATCATACCAATGATGAGAAGTAGCATCAGCTATTATAGACCCCATTTTTACAATTTTTCCTACAACTATGGTAGTTCTAATTATATGCTGTTGTATTGTTTTATTTAAAGCAGAAAGCATCTTCACTCCCTCTTCTGAATGCGTAATAACATCTCTTAATTTAGTCATATTTAATTCCCAATTGTTTACTTCTAAAAGTTTAGGGTTCCACTGAACCGTTTCTTGTATAACTTGATCAGGAGTTAGTAAGAATGTCTGATTTTCCCATCGTATTGTGGATACATCCTTCAAACATCCCACAAAGGGAGTTTGCATATCTGGTATTATAGGGGTATCTGTTACCACAAAAACTTCTTGTGAAGCTATTTCTACTAACAATTTGAATGTTATAGGTAAAACAGTAAATTCACAGATATTAACGGTATTTTTCAAAAGACAAGGTTCATATACTGTAGAATGTAATCTGCAAATCTTTCCGTCCAAAGTATCCTCACATAAACTTAAATCATGTGTTCTATTGTTAACATCAATATACATACCATACATGGTAGGCATCCAAAACCATTGTGACCCTGGGGGCCCCAATAATAATGGTAATACAACATACCTATACATTATTTGTTGATTTGTTACATTGTATATATATAATATACCTTGACAACTTGTATCACTGCAAATCATTTTAGGAACTTCAATTTTTAACCATGAAGTTTTTGAAATTGTATTATTAAATACGGTCCTCCAAACTTTTTCATTCCCTGTCATTAATTGAGTTTGCATTGTAGTTTTCTGCTGCATTTGATATATGGTCTGCAATGTACAAGTGGTCCAATTCAAAGCTTTACTTATATTAGACCCTGCTTCAAAGTTAAAATTATTTGAAGCATTCTGCATAGCTAATAAAAACTGATCTACTCCGGTGGCTGGAGTCCATGGCTGCCATATAGTAGGCATTCATTTTCCTTTTAAAGTCAAAGCATTCTGTATATCCTTCCCTGCATTACTCATTCGATTGGCCAGAGCCTCTATATCAAAACCATTTAAAGTTCCAGTTACTGTACCATATGCTCCCATTAATGTATCATACCATGCTCGCTTCTTTCGAATGGGGCATGGGTGTGTGGGAGGAAAGGTAACTACAACTGAAACAACGGTTTTCCGAGATTGGGTACCAGTTTTTATACAGGATGTTGGGATTCTTGTCATATGTCCCAGATCAATCTTTGAAGCATTTGTTTGAATTATTCTTAAGTACCGTCTTAAGCTAGATACTCCTCCCCATACACCACCATCTGTCCTATTTGGCTTAGGGTTAATAGCTATTACCCTATTTGTCATATTGGCACATACTATTAGTTTAGTTCTATTTAGCTGAAAACTAAAATTCGTAGCATTTAGTCCTTTATCAGAATAATTAGCAAATACTGCCCAATTTATTCCAACATTTGGAGGTTTCATTAACAGTTTGTCTATGTCTTCCTCCCAGCAAGCAATATTTTCTTCTGCTGCAACTTGTACAGTTCCAGTGCCATTCATTAGCACTGTAAAAGGCCATGGTCGTCGTCCTGGATAGTCATAGGGTGGGGGTTCTTCATATAGCGGCCCATACATCCACGATGCTGTTGTGTTTATTAGCGTCAGGTTCACGTTGAATACCAATGTTCCATTATTTGATACATTATAAACATTCCAATCTCCAGGCCTTGGCAAGGGAGGCACCTGTTCTGTCGTCAACTTAACTCCGGGGGTCCATGTATCAACGACCCAACACAGCCCTCCAAGGATTCCAAGGCACCACTGTACAAGCATCTAAAATTTAAATAAAGAGAGTTATTCTCGCAAGTAACATTTTTCTTGTGGGATGTATTCCCACTTTTCCTGCCCTGGTCTCATGATCAATAGGGTACGGTCTTTCCCAATGGCAATAACCTCCGCCGCAGATGGTGGTCCTTGCCTATTTTGTACCCAAATTTTTGCTCCAACATTGGTCACATCAGATGACCCAAATCCTTTATCCCCCCTCATATACAGTTCTAGAGGAGCTTGTCCTTCAATTGATTGAGCAAGATCATTTAGAATCACCAACATCTGAGCCATTTTCTGTCCTTTAGCAATAACCAATGGCTCTATTCCTAAATTTATTATGAGGACTTTAATTTCCCCTTGATAGTCAGCATCAATGACTCCTCCTACCACTACTGCCCCTTTTAGAGCAAAACTAGAGCGAGTGGTCAACTGACCATAATGTCCCTTGGGTATCTGACACCATAATCCCGTTGAGATTGGAACAGTCTTACATGGAGGTACAACAATCGCTTCTATTGCACTGAGATCTAATCCCGCAGACAAAGGAGTTGCCCTCTCAGGGATTTTGGCATCTTGAGTTATCTTCCACCAGGTAATTGTATGTACCACCTGTGCCTCATGTACTGTAAGGTTTGGTGTCAGCATCCTCATTAGTGGTGTCATGGAATCAGTAATAGGCCTGTTGTTAATGATTTGTAATGCCTCACTTAAATTGTCTCTCCACTGGCCATATTCTCCTACACCGTGCACTTTCTTTAATGTGGATTTCAAGATCCCATTCATTCTCTCCACTAACCCTGCAGCTTGTGGATAGTATGGCATGTGATATACCCATTGAATATTATGCTCATTAGCTTAGTCTTTTACTTGTTGGCCAGTGAAGTGTGACCCATTGTCAGTTTGTATTTGTAATGGAACACCATAATATTGGGTAATAATCTCTAAAGTCCTAAGTGTACTCCATTGTGTAGCTGCTTTGCAGGGGAAACCAATCAGTAGTCCTGAATATGTATTTACAGCTGTACAAATGTATTTGCATCCCCTGCTTTCACTGAGTGGAGCAATAAAATCCATCTGCCAAATCTGTGCAGGTAATTGACCCCTTGCTATGTGTCCCATAACTGTGTGTGGTACTTCTCGTTTCTGTGAATGTTGCCATATTGGACATTGTATAATGACTTGCTTAATTATGTCCATGGTTAAGGGGACACCTCTTTCTTGGGCCCACCTGTAAGTGGCCTTTTCTCCCAGGTGTCCACTTTTGTTGTGTGCCCAAACAGCTGTACCGTGCAGCCATTTTACTTTATCTTGATCAACTTCCGAAGTTTGCCTAATGGTGGTGGCTTTATCTGCTTCAGAATTAAACAAACGGTCAAGTGAGTCAGCAGGCATATGTGCATCAACATGAAAAGCAGTGGTAGGTGTGGTTTGTACCATTTCTTCTATAAACTCCCACACCTCCTTCCTCCACACTTCCTTACCATGGATGAGCCAATTATACTTTTTCCATCCCATCATCCAAGTTGCAAGTCCATTAGCTACAGACCATGAGTCTGTGAAGAGATGGCATTCCCTTCCTTGCTCAAAACTTAATGCCAAAAAGATAGCATACAATTCTGCATATTGACTACTTTTACCATGACCTTCCATGACCAGATGTTTTTCCAATCTGGGGTTATAAGCCACACTTTTCCAATGTCATTTTCCATTGACATATCGGGCTGATCCGTCTGTAAACCAAGCATGTTGCTGTTGCTGCTCAGTTAGATCTTCATACGATTTTCCCCATTTGACTGGAGATTCCTCTATCATAGTAGATTGTAAAGGGGACTTCAATCCCTCCCCTATCTCAGCTATTTTCTCATGAAGGGAGGCGATCCCACCTTCACCTTTCTTTGCTCTTTCAGAAATATACCATTTCCATTTTATGATACTTTGTTCTTGTGCGTGTCCTACCCTATTTGTTTTAGGGTTAGATAATACCCATTGCATGATGGGTATTGCTGGTCTTAAAAGCACCTCATGTCCTAAAGTCAATTGTTCAGTTTCCACTAATGACCAATAGCAGGCCAACAATTGTTGTTCAAATGGAGTATATTTTTCTCCAGCATCGGGGAGTTTTCGATTCCAAAACCCTAAGGGGACTCTTTTCCCCCCTTGTTTCTGCCAAAGTGACCAATTGGCATACAAATTCTGCACTGATACATGTAATTCTACACTCCCCGTCATCATTGGCCACAAATCTACAGCCTGTTGTATGATTTCTTTTACCATTTCAAATGAAGTTTGTTGTTCCTCTCCCCAATGAAATTCATATTTCTTTCTAGTCACTTTATACAATGGAGCTAGCATCTGTCCCAAATGAGGTATATGTTGTCTCCAAAATCCAAACAATCCAATATATGATTGAGTTTCATGCTTAGATTTAGGAGTAGGGAAATTGATGATTTTCTGTTTAGCTTTTGGCAAGATTTCCCTATGTCCTTTGTTCCACTGAATTTCTAAAAATTTTACAACTTGAGACGGTCCTTGGACCTTAGCATCATTAATCTCCCATCCCTTGTTTCGCATGTGAGATATCAATTTATACAACTGTTCCTTCACTGACTGTTCATCATTACCCTGTATCATTATATCATCGATATAATGTGAAAATTGCATTTCAGAGGGCAAAGGAAACTCATCCAGGTGTTCTGCCACCGTCCAGTGACAAATAGTAGGACTGTGTAGCCATCCTTGTGGCAACCTGGTAAAAGTGTATTGTCTTCCCAACCAGGTAAATGCGAATTGATCTTGAGCTTTTTCCTCTATGGGAATTGTAAAGAACGCATTAGCCAAATCAATCACTGCATACCAGGTACCGCTATGACTTTGCACATTTTCTACTATAGTAATAGTGTCCGGTACTGCAGCTGTTAGTGGGGGAGTATATTTGTTCAATTCTCTATAATCCACAGTCATACGCCAGGAGCCATCACTCTTTTTCACTGGCCAGACAGGATGTTCCAAGCAGTGGTGGCTGTACGCACTACTCCAGCGTCAACCAAATTTTTGATTGTTTCAGTAATTTCCTTATGTCCTCCTGGAATTCGGTATTGTTTCATAGCTACCATTTTTGTAGCCGGGGGAACATGTATAGGTGGCATTTTCACTTTTCCAACTACCACAGGTCTCATTTGGATTTCACCTGTTCTGACTCCGAAGGAAAATTTTCCCTCAGCCAAATTTAGCGTCATCCCTTTCAAAACATCTATTCCCAAAATATATTCTGGTATAGGTACTACTAAAACTCGATAATTCCTTATTGATAAATTACCTATTTTCAGGGCAACTTGTGTTTGGACCCCAGTGATAACTTGTCCTCCTAATCCTGCAATTTTAATTTTCGGACCTTTGAATTTGTTTGGATTTCCATAAATTAAGGTAGCCTCCACCCCAGTATCAATTAATGCCGGAACCCTTTGTACATTGCCCCCTTTCCAATGGATACTTAAATTTACGTAAGGACGTTGATCACTTTTTATCCATACGGGGGCTTGGCTGGCTACCTATGATATCTCTTCATCAGAATTTTTTCCCGTGGCTGTCTCATAGGCATTCCTGCCCCAGCCATCACTTACCCGAGTAGCTACTGCTGCAGCCAGTTCCTCCCAAGGATAGACTGTTTTAAAGTCTTCCCATGGCACTTTCTCAGGTGCTGTTGGAATTTTAACAGCTTTCTCCTTCTCTTGACCAACTTCTTTTTTAGCATCCACCTTTTTAGCAGACACTTTCTGCTTATATAATCTCCACAAGTCACCTGTCTGTTTTCCATCTATAGATTCTTTACTCATTCCAGCTTTCAATAATGCCTGGAACATTTCCCTCCGGGATACCCGATCTGGATTAGAGGGGTTCCCTTCTTTCTTCCATTCTGAATTATAGGGTTTACTATTACCTGGGTGTGTTTGGGAGGGATTTTGAGGAGAGGATGCCTGGGCTGCAGCTTTCCAGTCACCCATATCCTGCAACTCCCTCATTCGAGTAGTCACTCTACTCACTGGTTCTCCTGTCATTGCCACTGTTAAGGTCAATATCACAGCTTTATATGCAGGAGGAGCAGTCTTTACCAACCGACTCCTCATGCTTGCAGTCATTGCATACTCTGTGTATTCTTCTTCTACAGCTAACACTAAAACTGCACTCCGCATAGCTTCTTCTTTCAATCCCATCACGGAGAGTATACCATGGTTTATCATTGACTGGTATGTCAGCCTCCGTAGGATATTTATCCATTATAGCCAGTCAAAGGAAAAAGAAACATCTGGCACTGTCCCTGAGAAAGAAATACCCGCAAAGTCACTTATAGCCGCTATCAGTGTGACACCTGTAACCCTTGCTGAACGGGTGCTCTATCCATGTGAAGAAAAAACATGAACTATCGTAGTAGAAAAAGACAGCAGGATGGCACTCACCATTCTCTTGAAATGATTCACTTTATTTCATGTTAATAAAGCATAGGCGTTGGCACGGGAGAAATGCAAAAAGACGGACGACAGCCGTTTCGTGCACAATGCACTTCAACAGGTCCCATGCTCAGGCTCAAGGAAACACTAATTTATACCACATGTGTGAACAAAAGAAACTCCACCCTTTACCTCAACGTGTCTTAAAAAAACCCCAATATAAAAAAATAAAAACAAGCATAATTTACATACACCGTATGCAATAAAACTAGCAATCATAACCTCTTCAGAGAAATACGGACATACCCACTTTTTCATTTAGACCCAAAGGACCTGTGGCTTTTGTACGGAGGATCCATTTAGCCTCTATTTGTAAAAGATGTTTTTTATGACTCCCTCCATACTGCGGTGCAGACACCCTTTCAATGCCAGTAAACCGTAATGCTTCCGCATTCCCCCCATGTACCTTCCTCATGTGTTCTATAAGTCTAGGGACAAACTTTCCTGTGCTGATGGAATTGAAATGTTCCCTGAATCTTACACAGAGGGGCCAGATAGTTTTCCCAATGTAGAAAAAAACCATATGGGCAAAACAATGCATACACTTCAAAGGAGGTCCTGCAAGTAATGAATTCCGTGACTTCGTGAAATATAGGTCCCATTTTTACAGTTTTGCCACTTAATTTAAATGGACACCAAGAACAGTTTTTGCATATATAATTTCCCTTTGGGGCACTAGATTCCAACCAATTATTTTGTTTGTTTTGAAATCTGTTCTTGACTAATAAATCTTGAAGGTTAGTACTTCATTTAGTCGCAAATAAAGGACCCCTACTGACCACATCTGTGAGGTCTCTGTCACTTTCGAGTAGGTGCCAATTCTGTCTGATGACTGTTCTAATGTGTCAATCCATAGAATTATATGTAAAACTAAAAACAAACCGTTTCTCTTTTCCTTTTTTGATCTGCCCGTTAATAACTGGTTCACTATTAACCCTCTGTAAGGCAGAATCTAGAACAGAATCAGGATATCCTCTTTTTTTGAATCTGCTACGCAATTCGTTCGCTTGTCTCTGAAAACCGTCATTATGACTATTAAATTTCTTTAATCTCAAAAATTGGCCATAAGGCAAGGAATTCTTTGCATAATGGGGGTGTGCACTATTATAATGTAAGAGGGAGTTGTGGATTAAGATTTACGAAAAATTTCTGTATACAAAACTCCATTGTGAATTAAGAAACTCCACAAATAAATTGAAATCCTCTTTTGACCCGTCCCACACAATGAAAATGTCATCCACATAGCGAATAAATAAAAGAGAAACGGTTTGTTTTTAGTTTTACATATAATTCTGTGGATAGACACATTAGAACAGTCATCAGACAGAATTGGCACCTACTCGAAAGCGACAGAGACCTCACAGATGTGGTCAGTAGGGGTCCTTTATTTGCGAGTAAAAGAAGTACTAACCTTCGAGATTTATTAGTCAAGAACAGATTTCAAAACAAACGAAATAATTGGTTTGAATCTAGTGCCCCAAAGGGAAATTATATATGCAAAAACTGTTCTTGGTGTCCATTTAAATTAAGTGGCAAAACTGTAAAAATGGGACCTATATTTCACGAAGTCACGGAATTCATTACTTGCAGGACCTCCTTTGTAGTGTATGCATTGTTTTGCCCATGTGGTTTTTTTCTACATTGGGAAAACTATCCGGCCTCTCTGTGAAAGATTCAGGGAACATTTCAATTCCATCAGCACAGGAAAGGGTGTCCCTAGACTTATAGAACACATGAGGAAGGTACATGGGGGGGAATGCGGAAGCATTACGGTTTACTGGCATTGAAAGGGTGTCTGCACCGCAGTATGGAGGGAGTCCTAAAAAACATCTTTTACAAATAGAGGCTAAATGGATCCTCCGTACAAAAGCCACAGGTCCTTTGGGTCTAAATGAAAAAGTGAATATGTCCGTATTTCTCTGAAGCGGATATGATTGCTAATTTTATTGCATATGGTGTATGTAAATTATGCTTGTTTTTATTTTGGGTTTTTTTTAAGACACGTTCAGGTAAAGGGTGGAGTTTCTTTTGTTCAAACATGTGGTATAAATTAGTGTTTCCTTGAGCCTGAGCATGGGACCTGTTGAAGTGCATTGTGCATGAAACGGCTGTCGTCCATCTTTTTGCATTTCTCCCGTGCCAACGCCTATGCTTTATTAACATGAAATAAAGTGAATCATTTCAAGAGAACGGTGAGTGCCATCCTGCTGTCTTTTTCTACTACGATTATCCATTATAGCTCTGGCTACAATAATTACAATATTTTGCAATTGTTCTTGATTCTCCTTGAAATAGCTTTTGAAACATCTCTGGATCACAGGATCCCGGGAAAGAGTAACAAATTTAGTGATGTCTTGAAAATCTAGTTTTATCTCTGTTCCTCCAAAATCATGCATCCTAACTAACCAAGCAATTTCTGACTCTCCTGGCCTTTGTTTAAACTGAGTTAGAATGCTGTCTACCTCATTTTGAGTATAATCTTCGGAGGAGACTCTGGTTCGGGTATGGGGGACACTTCGGTCTACCATAAGGGGTTGTCCGTCAGCCTCAAATTGAAGCTGGCCAGCTGCATCACGGGCTTGTTCCCGGATTATTTCATTTTCCGTGCGTTCCATATGCCTTTGAATTTGATTAGCTTTTACTTTTGATGAACCCTTTGGGGGATCAATAACAGGGACTGGTGGGTTCTCCCAGTCATCTGAAGAAGAGTAGAGTTGAGCGAAACAGGTCGAAAAATTTCAAAAGTCGCCGACTTTTGTCAAAGTCGGGTTTCATGAAACTAAACCCGACCCTAGGATGAGGTCGGCCACGAGGTCGCTTACGCGCCAAAGTCGCGTTTCAAAAGTTTGTTTTGCGCTCTTTTACAGCCAATCAGGATCCACGGACACTGTGGGCAACGTGATGACATAGGCAGGGGTCACCACCATCTTTCAGAAGGGCATGCAAGTGATTGGCTTGCTTTGGTGGGCGTCACAGGGGATATAAAAGGGCGTGCACGCCGACCGCCATCTTACTTCTGCCGATCTCAGTATAGGGAGAGGTTGCTGCTGATTCTGTAGGGAGAGCGTTAGGCAGGGAAGAAGACAAAAAAACTGCTTCTGCTGCTAGCGATTTGGCCTGCACAACACACCAGTCACTGTGTGTGCAGTGCAAGGGGAGGCTATATTGTGGTGTATCAGTGGTGTTGGTTGTTGGGCTGCCTTTTAAGGCTTCCTGACAGGCTGGCATTGCTGTTTACCCACTGCTCCGCAAACTGCTTTTTTAAAAGCAATCCAATCTCCCTTATCCTGTAGTCACTTTGGTCACAGCTGTGCCATCGAGCCTGTCACATAGCGCTCAGATATTCATTGGGCCTCACACAATCCACAAGTGTCCAGGGTCTAAAAGTGTGCGCAGAGATTCAAAATCTCCCTTATCCTCTCGTCACTGTGGTCACAGCTGTGCCATCGAGCCTGTCACATAGCGCTCAGATATTCATTGGGCCTCACACAATCCACAAGTGTCCAGTGTCCAAAAGTGTGTGCAGAGATTCAAAATCTCCCTTATCCTCTCGTCACTTTGGTCACAGCTGTGCCATCGAGCCTGTCACATAGCGCTCAGATATTCATTGGGCCTCACACAATCCACAAGTGTCCAGTGTCCAAAAGTGTGTGCAGAGATTCAAAATCTCCCTTATCCTCTCGTCACTTTGGTCACAGCTGTGCCATCGAGCCTGTCACATAGCGCTCAGATATTCATTGGGCCTCACACAATCCACAAGTGTCCAGTGTCCAAAAGTGTGTGCAGAGATTCAAAATCTCCCTTATCCTCTCGTCACTTTGGTCACAGCTGTGCCATCGAGCCTGTCACATAGCGCTCAGATATTCATTGGGCCTCACACAATCCACAAGTGTCCAGTGTCCAAAAGTGTGTGCAGAGATTCAAAATCTCCCTTATCCTCTCGTCACTTTGGTCACAGCTGTGCCATCGAGCCTGTCACATAGCGCTCAGATATTCATTGGGCCTCACACAATCCACAAGTGTCCAGTGTCCAAAAGTGTGTGCAGAGATTCAAAATCTCCCTTATCCTCTCGTCACTTTGGTCACAGCTGTGCCATCGAGCCTGTCACATAGCGCTCAGATATTCATTGGGCCTCACACAATCCACAAGTGTCCAGTGTCCAAAAGTGTGTGCAGAGATTCAAAATCTCCCTTATCCTCTCGTCACTTTGGTCACAGCTGTGCCATCGAGCCTGTCACATAGCGCTCAGATATTCATTGGGCCTCACACAATCCACAAGTGTCCAGTGTCCAAAAGTGTGTGCAGAGATTCAAAATCTCCCTTATCCTCTCGTCACTTTGGTCACAGCTGTGCCATCGAGCCTGTCACATAGCGCTCAGATATTCATTGGGCCTCACACAATCCACAAGTGTCCAGTGTCCAAAAGTGTGTGCAGAGATTCAAAATCTCCCTTATCCTCTCGTCACTTTGGTCACAGCTGTGCCATCGAGCCTGTCACATAGCGCTCAGATATTCATTGGGCCTCACACAATCCACAAGTGTCCAGTGTCCAAAAGTGTGTGCAGAGATTCAAAATCTCCCTTATCCTCTCATCACTTTGCTCACAGCTGTGCCATCGAGCCTGTCACATAGCGCTCAGATATTCATTGGGCCTCACACAATCCAAAAGTGTCCAGTGTCCACAAGTGTCTGCAGAAATTCAAAATCTCCCCTGTCCTATAGACACCTTGTAGCTTGTTTTACATTACTATATAGTTTGTTGGATTTTGTCTACATTTCTACCAAAAATGAGGAAGGCTGGTGGAAGAGGCCGTGGAATTGGGCGGGGGTTGGCAGCTGGTAATGATGGTGTTGGTGGTGGATCTGATGGTAGTGGCAAGAGCAAAATAGGACCGAATGCAGGAGGTGTTGAGCCTGCGTCATCGGCTGGCTACATAAGGCCTCGAACGCTTAGTTTTCTAGGAGTTGGCAAACCGCTTTTAAAGCCAGAGCATCAGGAAAAAGTTTTGTCTTACATTGCTGACTCAGCCTCCAGCTCTATCGCCTCCTCTTCTTCAGTTGTAAAAAGTAAAAGCACTGAGTCGTCATTGGAGGCTCATGTTCATGAACCACACCTTTCCTTGTGTCCTTCACATCAACCAAGATTGAAGGATGACGCAGGCCATACTACTGATTACTCCATGGAGCTGTTTTCACATACCATGCCTGGATTATCAAGTCAAATGGTGAATTACCCAGGCCAAGATGAATCTGACATGGAGTGCACTGATGCACAGCCGCTGATGGATGATTCTGCTGGTACATTCACTCAGAGCACTACATTGTCCTCGCAGTGTACAGAGCCAGATTCTGACCCTGATGAGACTCAGGTGCCCCTTCCCGCACACTATACCACCATACACGGTGACACAGAGGAAGGTGCACATGACATAGAAGAGGAGGTGATGGATGACCCAGTTGTTGACCCAGATTGGCATCCATTGGGGGAAGAGGGTGCTGCTTCCAATAGCTCAGATGAGGAGCATCCACAGCAGACATCGACATCGCAACAGCTGTTATCTGGCAGGCCCGGAGCACTCCAAAGACAGGTTCCAAACATCAAAAGAGTTGCTGGACAGCTTGTCCAGAGGGTCAAAAGATCACAGCGTGCTAGGCCGCAAAATGTCTGCCAAAGTAGGAAGAGTGCAGTGTGGCACTTTTTTGAACAAAATCCTCATGATCAGGCCAAGGTTATCTGTAAGAAGTGCGCAAAGACCTTTAGCCGAGGGAAAAATCTGAAAAATTTGAATACCAGTTGCATGCTTAGACATTTAACCAGCATGCACTTGCAAGCGTGGACACAACACCAAACCTCAAGTGCCACATGTGCAACTGATCACAACGAAGGTAGTCAGCAACGCTACATTGTTTCCCCCACTGTAAGCCCACCGGTTAGCACAGCAGCAAATGTTGAGGTGTCGTTGCAAGACCACAGCAGTCAGGGAATCCCACTGTTATATCAACGAAAGACTGATTCTAGGCCATCAGAAAGAACACCAACTCCATCACCATCATCAACCCTCTCTCAGTCCGCCCTGTCCACCGCTACTTCCACCATATGCAGCTCTCAAGTCCAGCTCACCCTCCCAGACACAATGAGTAGGTCAAGAAAGTACTCAGTCTCTCATCCGCGTACACTGGGTTTGAACGCCCACATTGCCAAACTAATCTCGTTTGAGATGATGCCCTTTCGGTTGACCTACCCAGTCACCACTTCTTCTCTCGCAAAGCCATCCCAGCCCTCCACCATCATGTGAAAGACCGCATTGTCCATGCACTCAAGCAGTCAGTGAGCGGAAAGGTGCACCTCACAACTGATGCATGGTCCAGTCGGCATGGCCAGGGCCGTTACGTGTCCATCACTGCGCACTGGGTTAATGTGGTGGATGCAGGGTCCACAGGGGACAGCGGTGGTGGGACAGTGCTGCCTAGCCCATGGTATAATAAACAGTTGGCTGTAGGCGTTCGACCCTCCTCCTCCTCCTCCTCCTCCAGAAGCGAAAGCTCGTCCACAGAGCGCAGTCGTACGAGCACTCCATCTGCAGCTGCCACTGTTGCACACGATGTGTCCCCCTATCGAGCAGCTAGTGGAAAGCGTCAGCAGGCTGTGTTGCAGATGATGTGTTTGGGCGACAGACACACCGCCGAGGTGCTGGCCGAGTACTTGAAGCGACAAACTGAGTCATGGCTGGGCAGTGTACATCTTGAGGCAGGCAAGGTAGTTAGTGATAACGGCCGTAATTTTGTGGCAGCCATAGCCCTTTCAAAACTCAGCCACATACCTTGCTTGGCTCACACCTTGAACCTGGTGGTACAGTGCTTCCTCAAAAATTATCCGGGGTTAACAGCCCTGCTCCAGAAGGTGCGAAGACTGTGCGCGCACATCCGCCGGTCGCCTGTACACTCCGTTCGTATGCAGAAGCTGCAGCGATTGCTCCACCTTCCCAACCACCGCCTCATTATCGACATTGCAACAAGGTGGAACTCCACCCTGCACATGGTGGAGCGGCTGTGCGAGCAGAGGCAGGCCATAATGCATTTGTGGGAGGATACACGGCCAGGCACTTTGAGAGCAGACATGGAGTTGACAGGTGTGCAGTGGTCGAAGCTGAAAGACCTCTGTAAAGTCCTTCAGTGTTTTGAGGAATGCACACGGCTGGTAAGCGCAGACGACGCCATCCTAAGCATGAGCATCCCACTTATGCCTCTGCTCATGCAAACTTTGACGCACCTTAAGGAGCAGGCGTCTGCAGCCAATTTTGATGAGGAGGAAGAGGAGGAGGGAATCCTTGATGACATTCAGCCATTGTCTGCTCAGGGACCTCTCCTGGACGAGGTGGAGGAAGAAGAGGAGGAGGAGGATGATGATGGGGATGATTACTTAGGGGAGGAGGATGCATCTCGTGGGGCAAGTGAAAATGTTGGCGTGGCAAGGTCTGGTACAGGGTTTGTGCGTGACTGGAGGGATGTGGATTTGCCAGAAAGTGCTCCTCCACCCAGCACTCGCAGTGCATCATTGACACCGGGAACATTGGCCCACATGTCAGATTATGCCTTGCAGATCCTAAAAAGGGACCCCCGCATTGCCAAAATGATGAACGATGACGACTACTGGTTGACCAGCATCCTGGATCCACGCTATAAAGGCAAATTACAAAACATCATGCCACAGGAGAACCTTGACCTAATATTGGCTAATAAACAAGCAACTCTGGTAAATCGGTTGCTTGAGGCATTCCCAGCACACAGCAGCGGTGATGGTTCTCACACGAGCCGTACGGGCCGGGGGCAGCTTGGCAGAGGTGTTCGTGGTGCACACAGCAGAAGTGGCGTTGGAGACAGGGGTTTCATGACAATGTTGTGGACTGATTTTTCAAATACCGCTCACACAACTGGTAATACTGCATCGATGGAAAGTGACAGGAGACAGCAGTTGTCAACTATGGTAACAAACTACTTTTCCTCCCATATCGATGTTCTCCCACACAGGTCATTCCCCTTTGACTATTGGGCCGCTAAACTGGACACCTGGCCTGAATTGGCCCAACATGCCTTACAGGAGCTTGCTTGCCCAGCTGCAAGTGTGTTATCGGAAAGAGTCTTCAGTGCAGCTGGATCAATCCTGACAGAAAAAAGGACCCGTCTGTCAACCCAAAATGTGGATGACCTAACCTTCATTAAAATGAACCATGCATGGGTTTCCAAGGATTTTGTCCCACCTTCCCCTGATGACACATAGGGTGACAGAAAAATGGCTTGCTTTGGTCCACCTCTTCCTGGGACTTCACCTATTTCGCCTTTTGCATCAGCTGAATGTCCAACATCAACATATGCCACTTTCTAAAACTCCCTAACTGTGCTGCCTCCCCCCCCATGGCCGGGGTCACCACCTAGCGCACGACACCGTGCGAGTGCCGTTGCCCTGGACAGGTGGGTAGGCCGACTCTTGGGCGCGGGCACTTTCACAGGGTCCCTCATAGTGCAATCAAGTGTCTCTGACGGTGGTGGGTCACACCCGCCGTCAGACACACCGCTGTACTATGAGGGGCCCAGTGTCAGTACCGACGCCCACGAGTGGGCCCCCCTTGCTTGGGCAGGGCCCCAGCATTTGCAATCTTTACCTCTCCCTGCTCCTCCGCTGTGTAATCTGGGCCGTCAAATCCATACTGTGCCTGACACCGTCTGAGCCTGCCTCCTGAGACATATATTTTGAATGTGTACGCTATCCATACATGTTATCCGGGGAAACGGTACCCTTTCAAACCTTTGTGCAATCACGTGCAATCCATACTGGGCCTGACACCATCTGAGCCTGCCTCCTGAGACATATATTTTGAATGTGTACGCTATCCATACATGTTATCTGGGGATACGGTACCCTTTCTAACCTTTGTGCAATCACGTGCAATCCATACTGGGCCTAACACCGTCTGAGCCTGCCTCCTGATGTATAGACATAGATTTTGAATGTGTACGCTATCCATACATGTTATCCGGGGATACGGTACCCTTTCTAACCTTTGTGCAATCACGTGCAATCCATACTGGGCCTAACACTGTCTGAGCCTGCCTCCTGAGACATATATTTTGAATGTGTATGCTATCCATACATGTTATCTGGGGATACAGTACCCTTTCTAACCTTTGTGCAATCACGTGCAATCCATACTGGGCCTAACACCGTCTGAGCCTGCCTCCTGAGACATATATTTTGAATGTGTACGCTATCCATACATGTTATCTGGGGATACGGTACCCTTTCTAACCTTTGTGCAATCACGTGCAATCCATACTGGGCCTAACACCGTCTGAGCCTGCCTCCTGATGTATAGACATAGATTTTGAATGTGTACGCTATCCATACATGTTATCTGGGGATACGGTACCCTTTCTCACCTTTGTGCAATCACGTGTAATCCATACTGGGCGTGAGAACGGCTGGCGAGCTGTTAAGCAAGCTACAGCACCTGTGGTTTGCACACGTAAGTTTTTAATTTTTTCAGGAATGACGGTTAGGCCTAATTCCGGAACCGCGGTTGACCTGCACTTACTGGGAAATCATCGTTCGCGGGTAATAATTGTAATCAGTGATCCCCATCACTAACGTTGTTCAGCGGGTTATCTGCACCCGTAAGCGACAAACGCTGGCCTTTTCAGTGTAGCGCACATGCAGCCACGGACATGTAAGGGCATGACACACCAGTTATTGGCCAATCTCATGTGCCAGAGCCTCACGTGTCCCTCTAGTAAGCCGGACTCGGACCGCGGGGCATGACGGAGTCTCGTTCGTTAACGGAATTAAGCTTGCAATGTGTGCATCTGTTCTGTTGCTGGCATGGTTGAGGTTTCCCAGGTGGAGTCGAATTTAACCGTAGGCTCCACTCCTGGTGGTGCCCTTGTGGACATTCCTTTAAGGTTCAGCTTTGCAACCATACTGCCCACGTAAAACAAACACTTTGCCTTCATGAACGCTGTTTGGAGGGTCATGACTCGTGGGAATAACGCCGCCCAATCAGTTAACCTGCTAGAGAGATCCTTCGTTGCTCCCAAGCATGACATCACACTCCCTAGGAAGAAGGTAATGCCACTGTGGCGACCGTACTCCTGGGGGCGACACAAGTGCACTGATGCCCAGCCACTGCTCGATGAATCTGCTGGTACATTGACCCAGACCACTACATTCCCCTCGCACGCTATACGACCTGAATCTGACCCTGATGAAACTCAGGTTACCCTTCCCATATACAGTTCCATCTTACACGGTGACAAAGAGGAAGCTGCAGATGAAAGTGCTGGTTCGGCCCACCCTCCATCAGACACACCACCGTACTATCATGGGCCCTGTGCCAGTGCCGTCGCCAAAGAGTGGGCCCCCCCTGCTTGCCCAGGATCACAGCACTTGCAAAGTTGAAATACTGTGCAGTGAGATGGAAGATGGGGACGACGAGGAATCCAGAGAAGTACAGGGATTCCCTAGCGAGGAGACTTATTTGATTGTTTTCAATGTTGGGACAGCAATTTTTGGGGAGCACTATACTCTGGAGAATGATAGATGGGGCCCACCATACACTGGAACATTCCAAAGGTGGACATCAGACACTAGTGCAGCATTCACAGGGCCCATTATACACTAGAGCATTAGAAATGGGGCCCATTATGTTTGGAGCATTATTTGGGCCCATAAGACAGTGGAGCTTCATCCATGGGGACCAACATATACTGTAGCATTATGTGGAGCTCATCATATACTGTTTCAAACATTATATGGGACCAATGATTCTGTATGGAGAAATAGATGGGCCTCGTCATGAGATGTAAAAAGTGAGGTATTTTTCATTGTACTATACCGCTATTTCTCTGCCGTATCGGAGCATGATGAGTTGTGGTATGTGTTAAAGGGGCGCTCTTTCGCCCAGGGCACATGAAAACCTGCAGCCAGCCCTCCCCCCCACAACTTTAGCCAAATAACCCCCATTTTTCAGTGCGTAACTTGTATTATGAAGTTAATTAAGGTTGACAAGCTTAAGTAAGAAGAATTGATGCTTTTGGCATTCAAATGGGCACTGTAGGTGTGTTTCCTGTCCTCTCACTGCCGACTTTTATTCCCCATTGACTTACATTGGGTTTCGTGTTTCGGGACGACCCTGACTTTTCCCTATAATCGGACGATCTTGCTCGACCCGACTTTTAGAAAAGTCGGGTTTCACGAAACGAAACGCGACCCTAAAAAACCAAAAGTCGCTCAACTCTAAAGAAGAGGTATCCCACACATCCCCATCCCATTTATCCGGGTCCCAATTTACAGATGCAGTGGCTGTGCTTTTATAATCTTTTTCTTTGTTGATTTTTCCTTTCCGCTTACGATATTTATTTTGAGCAACCTTTATAGCAGCTTTTTCTGCTACATTCTGATAGTGTTACAACTTATCTTTAAGCAGACGGGTATTACAATCCAGCACCACTTTCTGCCCACCTAACTCTATCACTTTTTGTTCCAACTGAGAACATTTTCTCTGCATCTGTTGATTCCTCTCATGCATCGCGCGATATGCACTGAGCAGGATCCAGGTTCGTCGCCCAAGCGACACTACATCACCCGCCTTTGCGGGGACCCCCCTGAGTACTTCAACAACATCAGTGGGTTCACTACCTTTGAGCTTAGTCGACCATTGTTCTGCTAGCCCAGAGCTACTCAATTCATGTGCCAGTATATCATAGGGTGCCGTGGTCCAGTCAGGCACCTCTACAACATCATCTTGTTTTTCTTTTCGTTTCCTAAACATTGTCACTATTATTGGCAAAAAAAAAAAAAAAAAAGTGTCAACTATATATTTGTGATAACAAAACTGTGTTTAAAGAAAAATCCTGCCGACTACGCCAATTTATGTCTTACCGAGTCAATATGATGGACTTATGGTCCTTACATACATAGCGCTCACTAATATACTAATTAGGCAAGAGACAAGAAGTCTGTGCTCAGTAAAACAATAGTATTTTATTCTATTAAAATCAGAGATATTAATGAATTAACATATAAATTTGCACATGAATTTTAGCAGCACTAGGCTAATATTACATGATCAATACATCATCTATTCATAGAGAAAGTAAGCATCAATATATTACCGGATATTGTAGCATCACTCCTCTGTCGGGGGACTCGATTGGCGAGGAGGAAATATCCCAAAAAACTCCATCACAGAAGATATGCGTCCATAAGTCTCCTGGAACGTCCCTACTCACCAGTGGAAATTCCCTCGGTTATATACAAACTGTTCCTAGATATGAATCTAGTCCTGCGCACTACAACTTCTACAAGTAATGTTTACACAAGCTGTACAGCTGCACAGTGAACATTTCAACTCGTGCTCTGCTCGTGTTACGCAAGCGCTGTAAGTTTGTTTTTCACATTCCTTCTGCATGTTGTAAACATGTACTCAGAGAGGTCATTCAGCGGTCAAATCCCCAGTCTCTTGTAATGTTGTACTGAATACTTTTGTAAAGGAATAATAAGACCCATGATCACCTACCTACCATCTGGATACCTTTTCTAATATCAATCATACATCATTCATATCACATAAGTATCACAGCAGCACAAGCAGGGGTGCTGCTGACGCGATGACCTTGCGCAGAGCCTCACCCTCCTGGCAGTCCTGATGCACCCGCGCACCTCGTACCAGCTGCTGGATTACCTGTCCCTGGGCTGTGCGAGAACCCCACTGCTTCAGTATCTTTTGTGTGGGATCATTAAGCAACAGGTTACCAAACTCTTTTAAAATATTCATGCCTAGGGTGACGGGGTGTCGTTGATCAGCTTCTCCTTGAGTCAGCACCACCCCTCTACGACCAAGAGGTTTACCGCACAACGTCACCTGCACCCACACTACCTCGGCAACCGGGACCGGCAGTTGGTTGGCGGCTACTAGTCTAATCATGGGCCCCCACTGAGGCCTTGCTGCCTCCGGAAAGTTTTGTTGAAAGTACACTGCGGGCATAGTGGTTACTTGTGACCCCGTGTCCACCAGACACCGGACGGCCCGGCCCTCTATTTCTGCCCAAAATACCGGACACTTTGCTACTAGAGTTGAGCGATACCGTCCGATACTTCAAAGTATCGGATCGGAATGGATCGGCCGATCTTAAAAAAAAAGTATCGGTATCGCCGATTCCGATACCGGAAGTCCCATTCAAGTCTATGGGACTTCCGGTATCGGAATAAGAAAAATCCTGTTTTTCCCTTGTACAGCCTCTCTGGGGTCTGTACGGGCCTTTCGGGGGGCTGTGCCGGCCTGCCAGGGGGTCTGTGCAGGCTCCGGTGGTCTGTGCCGGCCTGCCGGGGGGCTGTGCCGGCCTGCCAGGGGGGCTGTGCAGGCTCCGGTGGGCTGTGCCGGCCTGCCAGGGGGTCTGTGCAGGCTCCGGTGGTCTGTGCCGGCCTGCCGGGGGGCTGTGCCGGCCTGCCAGGGGGGCTGTGCAGGCTCCGGTGGGCTGTGCCGGCCTGCCGGGGGGCTGTGCCGGCCTGCCGGGGGGCTGTGCAGGCTCCGGGGGGCTGTGCCGGCCTGCCGGGGGGCTGTGCAGGCTTCGGGGGTCTGTACAAGTCCCATCGGGCGATGCCTGCTACCATGACAGTGATTGACACATTAGCCAATGATGGGACAGTAGTAGTCCCATCATCCGGCTAATGTGTTGAATGTAAAAAAAAAAAAAAAAAATTACATGCTACATACATACAACATGCATACTACATACATGCTACATTCATACTACATACTACATACATGCTACATTCATACTACATATATACTACATGCAACATACATACTACATATATACTACATGCAACATACATACTACATATATACTACATGCATGCAACATGCATACTACATATATACTACATGCAACATACATACTACATATATACTACATGCAACATACATACTACATATATACTACATGCATGCAACATGCATACTACATATATACTACATGCATGCAACATGCATACTACATATATACTACATGCTACATACATACTACATATATGCTACATACATACTACATATATACTACATGCATGCTACATACATACTACATACATACTACATATATGCTACATACATACTACATATATACTACATGCATGCTACATACATACTGCATGCTACATACATACCACATATATACTACATACATACTACATATATATTACATGCATGCTACATACATACTACATGCTACATACATACTACATATATACTACATGCATGCTACATACATACTGCATGCTACATGCATGCTACATACATACTACATACATACTACATACAATACATTCATACAATACATACATAGACATACAGTACATATAACATAGAGTAACATACTTACCAATACTTGTCACATTGTTCCCCGAAGCCATTGTCTTTTACGGAATAAATATTAACATAACAAACCACAAAAATACTCACCCACGATCCGAAGCAGTCCACGAGTGTGTCCCACGACGATCTTGGGTAGAGAACTGCAGCATCAGCTGTTGCTGCCATTCTCTACGGGCTGCAGGAATCCAATGACGGAAGGTAGGTATCCTTCCGCACTGTATTCCTCCGCCACTTAAAAAAGAAAAAAAAAGTCCCTAGTCTCACTTTATGCCATTGCTGTGTGGGAAATTCCCACGCAGCAATGGCATAAAGTGAGACTAGGGACTTTTTTTTTTTTTAAGTGGCGGAGGAATACAGTGCGGAAGGATACCTACCTTCCGTCATTGGATTCCTGCAGCCCGTAGAGAATGGCAGCAACAGCTGATGCTGCAGTTCTCTACCCAAGATCGTCGTGGGACACACTCGTGGACTGCTTCGGATCGTGGGTGAGTATTTTTGTGGTTTGTTATGTTAATATTTATTCCGTAAAAGACAATGGCTTCGGGGAACAATGTGACAAGTATTGGTAAGTATGTTACTCTATGTTATATGTACTGTATGTCTATGTATGTATTGTATGAATGTATTGTATGTAGTATGTATGTAGTATATATGTGGTTTGTATGTAGCATGTAGTATGTATGTAGTATGTATGTAGTATGTATGTAGTATGTATGTAGTATGTATGTAGTATGTATGTGGTATGTATGTAGCATGTAGTATGTATGTAGCATGTAGTATGTATGTAGTATGTATGTAGTATGTATGTGGTATGTATGTAGCATGCATGTAGTATGTATGTAGTGTATATGTGGTATGTATGTAGCATGTAGTATGTATGTAGCATGTAGTATATATGTAGTATGTATGTAGTATGTATGTAGCATGTAGTATGTATGTAGCATGTAGTATGTATGTAGCATGCAGTATGTATGTAGCATGCATGTAGTATATATGTAGTATGTATGTAGCATATATGTAGTATGTATGTAGTATATATGTAGTATGTATGTAGCATGTAGTATGTATGTAGCATGTAGTATGTATGTAGCATGTAGTATGTATGTAGCATGTAGTATGTATGTAGTATGTATGTAGTATATATGTAGTATGTATGTAGCATGCAGTATGTATGTAGCATGTATGTAGCATGTATGTAGCATGTATGTAGTATGTATGTAGTATGTATGTAGCATGTAGTATGTATGTAGCATGTAGTATGTATGTAGCATGCAGTATGTATGTAGCATGCATGTAGTATATATGTAGTATGTATGTAGCATATATGTAGTATGTATGTAGCATGTATGTAGTATATATGTAGTATGTATGTAGTATATATGTAGTATGTATGTGGTATGTATGTGGTATGTATGTAGTATGTATGTAGTATGTATGTAGCATGTAGTGTGTATGTAGCATGCATGTAGTATGTATGTAGTATTTTTTTTTTTTTTTTTTTAACATTTAACACATTAGCCGGATGATGGGACTACTACTGTCCCATCATTGGCTAATGTGTCAATCACTGTCATGGTAGCAGGCATCGCCAGATGGGACTTGTAGTCCCATCGGACGATGCTTGCACAGACCCCCGGACATCAGCACAGCCCCCCGGCAGGCCGGCACAGCCCCCCGGCAGGCCGGCACAGACCCCCACAGGGTGCACAGACCACCGGCAGGCCGGCACAGCCCCCCGGCAGGCCGGTACAGACCCCCACAGGGTGCACAGACCACCGGCAGGCCGGCACAGCCCCCCGGCAGGCCGGTACAGACCCCCACAGGGTGCACAGACCACCGGCAGGCCGGCACAGCCCCCCGGCAGGCCGGTACAGACCCCGGGCAGTCCACACAGCCCCCCGGCAGGCCGGCACAGCCCCCCGGCAGGCCGGCAGAGACCCCCGGAAGGCCCGAAATGACGGCGCATCATGATGCGCACACACCGCGCATCATGATGACGTCAGGCTGTCAATCAACTTTGAACTTCCGATTCCGATGCCGACTTCCGATATTGAAAAAATATTGGAAGTCGGTATCGGAATTCCGATACAGCAAGTATCGGCCGATACCCGATACTTGCGGTATCGGAATGCTCAACACTATTTGCTACCAAATCTTTGGGACTTCAACCACCCCTAGTTGTGGTTTTTGGCTCCGAGCGGCGTCCCCCCAGCCCGGAGCCCTTTAGTTTAATGGCCGCCGGGGTGGGTATCTCCCACGCCGCGGACACTCGCGGGCGAAGTGACCTGGTTCTCCACACTCAAAACACCGAGCTGATATAGGCTGACCTTCCCACGGGGAACGTGACCCCCCAGGGGCCGGAATTAAAGCTAGGTCGCCCAGTCCCAGTTTTGGTTCTTCTCTTTACTTCGGCCAACTCGCCCTTAATATTCTTCAATTCTCTCTTCATCTGCACTACCCACTGAGGCTCCTCACCTGCGTTTGAGGAGGCCTCCACACCTTGGACCTTTACCACGGGGACCGCTATCCCTTGCTCTTGCTCTCGTACTCGTGCCTGACTTCCCACTTCTGAAAAGTCTATTTGAGGATTCATTCTGATCTGCTCCCATAATGCCTGCTTTATTAGTGGATCTCACAGTCCAGTCACCAGTAGATCACGTAGGGTAATGTCAACAGGTTCTTCCCCTACTCCGTCTTTTCTTTCTATGGCTGTATGCAATTCTTGGAGGACATTCATATACTCTGTGATCGTCTCCCCCTCTAATTGCATCCGACTAAACAAACGGGTTCTTAACTCCCCCACATCTGTAGGGTCCCCATGAATCTGTTCTACTATCTGTAACACTTTTTCAAACGTGTTGCGGTGCCCCGGAGGTTTCAACATCACTGACCTCCGCGCCTCCCCGTCCAGTGCCATGAGTGCCACCTCGGCCTCCAAATCAGGGTCCATAGGATGCATCCTGAAGAGCCCCGGCATTCGCTCTGTCCAGCTCCATAACATAGTATTGGAGCCGGAAAATCTGGGCAGGTTGTTCAGCATGGCCCCCAAGGATATGCTGGTACGGGGTCCCTCCTCATTTGTGGAGTTTAAAGCTCTACCCTGATCTGGAGTACCACTGTCTGTGCTCGGGGACTGCATCCTGCCGACTATAACAACTGACGAAAAGCAGTGAAAAAGTCCTCATATCACAAGGTAAAGTGCAAAGTAGGATTTTATTGAAAGGTGAAACAAACAGAACATAGCTAAAAAGTGACATTGGTAGGAAAAGAAAGGCCGGGTGACCATGGCAGCTCCAAATAGATAGTCATGAGAAATGCATGAACATTGTGAAGTGTCTAACTGTCTAAACATAAATAATGTTTGCCCATGGTCGTGACCATAACTTACAGGGAAAAATCCCTACATAAATGATGACAGGCAAAAACATACAATATGGTAATAATGGGGGCACTTACACAAGAAGGAGCAGCAAGGGAGACCACAGCCGTACCCCAACGCGCGGCGTTTCGGCGATAATGCCTTCCTCAGGGGGCATGTGTAACTGCTGACAAAGGCCCATTATATAGGGGAAGTGAAAGTGAAAGTAAAATCATGCCCAGGATCAAGACACACCCACCCATCGGTCACAGCTAATGCATACAGATCACAGGGGATGGTTGCAAGTGAAAGCACTAATCACGTCCAAGCACCGGACACACCCACCATCCCAGCCAATGAACACCGCTGACGTAGACAAAACACGGGGCCCCGTGCAGTCAAACGTCAGACGGTGGGCAGGAGGGAGGAGGGTAATGTCACGTGGTCCGTGACGCAATCGGCGCATGCGCAGTATGGACAGAATCAACAGCGGCCATTTTGGAAAGGGGAAAAATGTAGGGGCAAAGCTGGAATCCGCACCAGCATATAATTAACGTGGTGTATAGCAGCCAATATAACGATAGACATAGGGGAGGCCAAAGTAGAATGGATATCATACTAAGTACAGGCAACCAATGGGTAGATAAATGTATCTATATCTGTATCTCTCTCTCTTACGGTACCATAATGTGTGCATAAGACAAGTAAATGTGAGAGAATGATAACAATAATAATAATACAAAAATGAAATAAAAGGAGTCCATACAAGAACCTAACTACACATTAACCAAATCAGGCTAGAAAAGGACATGTATACACAGCATTATGTAGGCCCAAATGCAGAAGAAGAAAAAAAAAAAAAAAAGGAGAGAAATGTCCAGTCCAGTGCAAAAATCAAGAGACCAAAGGTTGGGCGTGTAGTGAGGATCCGTTAGGCATCACATCCCCATGAAACAGGACTGAAATATTCATCCACATGGGGGGCGAGAGGCAGCAGAAACACGAAGTCACTATAATAAGAATAAAATAAATTAAAAACATGCTAAAAAACATACAAACCAATATCACATAAATGGATTATAGGAAAGGAGCAAAAGAGAGGCTCTCATTAAGGCCATGTGGGTGAACAGTCTTGAGTCGCCAGATCCACCGGGCTTCGAGCTGGCTGAGTCTTTTGGACAAACCCCCGCCTCGGACATCAATTTTGAGCGCACCAATACCTTTAACCTTCAATAGGGCAGCGTCACAGTCATGGAAATCAAAAAAATGACGTGGTATGGTTCTGAGGGTAGCGGGGTCATCATGTGTGCGTGCCGCTAGGATGCCCAGCACATGTTCCCTCACTCTTACTTTAAGTTGGCGTGTTGTGAGGCCGATATAAATCAGGCCACAAGGGCAGGTGGCATAATATATGACATATCTAGTGGTACAAGTTATTCTCTGACGAATATCATATGTAGTGGTAGCACTAGAGTCACAAAAAGAGTTATCACGTATTATATTGGGACATGCCACACAACCACCACACGGGACACAGCCACCCCCAGGACTAAGTTTATCCAAGAAGGTTTGTGGTTTACGAGCAATGTAATGACTGGAGACCAAATGGTCTCTAAGATTCTTAGAGCGCCTAAAGGACATAGATGGTCTAGGGGATAGAAATTGATTGATAATCGGGTCAACCCGAAGGATCGGCCAGGCTCTCTGTAAGGCCATACGTACCTGGTTGGACCTCGAGCTAAATGTAGTAACGAACCTAATAGACCCATCTTTATTTGGGTGCTGGACAAATTCAGAGCGATATAAAAGATCATGGCGGGAAGCATACTTGGCCCTATTAAGGGCCCGCTTGATGGACCTGTGGCTATAGCCACGTACCAGAAAACGTTGGCGCAAAATTTCAGCCTGCCTAAAAAAATCTTCGTCCGTGGAGCAGATCCTACAAAGACGTAGGAACTGCCCCACGGGAACTGCACGAATAATGTGCTTCGGATGGCTAGAACTAGCATGTAACAAAGAATTAGTGGCGGTTGCCTTCCTGAAGATGTCCGTCTGCAGGACCCCAGCGCGGTCCCTCTTGATAGTAACATCTAAAAAATCAAGGGACTCCCCACTATATGAAAACGTTAGATGGATATTCAGATCGTTGCCATTTAAGAGAGTAATAAGTTGTTCAAGGTCGGCGTGTGTGCCATGCCAGACGAAGAAAATATCATCAATGTACCGCGTCCACAGGGGGACACGGCACATTGAGAGACCTTCGTCTGACATGAAGAGGTCCCTCTCCCACAGCCCCAGGAAAAGACCCACAATTTCTTTGTCTTTAAGGGGTCCTTCTACCTACAGCTCCAGGGGACCGCGATGGGTGCGGCCTATGCGCCCTCCTATGCGGGTCTTTTCCTGGGGCTGTGGGAGAGGGACCTCTTCATGTCAGACGAAGGTCTCTCAATGTGCCGTGTCCCCCTGTGGACGCGGTACATTGATGATATTTTCTTCGTCTGGCATGGCACACCCGCCGACCTTGAACAACTTATTACTCTCTTAAATGGCAACGATCTGAATATCCATCTAACGTTTTCATATAGTGGGGAGTCCCTTGATTTTTTAGATGTTACTATCAAGAGGGACCGCGCTGGGGTCCTGCAGACGGACCTCTTCAGGAAGGCAACCGCCACTAATTCTTTGTTACATGCTAGTTCTAGCCATCCGAAGCACATTATTCGTGCAGTTCCCGTGGGGCAGTTCCTACGTCTTCGTAGGATCTGCTCCACGGACGAAGATTTTTTTAGGCAGGCTGAAATTTTGCGCCAACGTTTTCTGGTACGTGGCTATAGCCACAGGTCCATCAAGCGGGCCCTTAATAGGGCCAAGTATGCTTCCCGCCATGATCTTTTATATCGCTCTGAATTTGTCCAGCACCCAAATAAAGATGGGACTATTAGGTTCGTTACTACATTTAGCTCGAGGTCCAACCAGGTACGTATGGCCTTACAGAGAGCCTGGCCGATCCTTCGGGTTGACCCGATTATCAATCAATTTCTATCCCCTAGACCATCTATGTCCTTTAGGCGCTCTAAGAATCTTAGAGACCATTTGGTCTCCAGTCATTACATTGCTCGTAAACCACAAACCTTCTTGGATAAACTTAGTCCTGGGGGTGGCTGTGTCCCGTGTGGTGGTTGTGTGGCATGTCCCAATATAATACGTGATAACTCTTTTTGTGACTCTAGTGGTACCACTACATATGATATTCGTCAGAGAATAACTTGTACCACTAGATATGTCATATATTATGCCACCTGCCCTTGTGGCCTGATTTATATCGGCCTCACAACACGCCAACTTAAAGTAAGAGTGAGGGAACATGTGCTGGGCATCCTAGCGGCACGCACACATGATGACCCCGCTACCCTCAGAACCATACCACTCATTTTTTTTATTTCCATGACTGTGACGCTGCCCTATTGAAGGTTAAAGGTATTGATGCGCTCAAAATTGATGTCCGAGGCGGGGGTTTGTCCAAAAGACTCAGCCAGCTCGAAGCCCGGTGGATCTGGCGACTCAAGACTGTTCACCCACATGGCCTTAATGAGAGCCTCTCTTTTGCTCCTTTCCTATAATCCATTTACGTGATATTGGTTTGTATGTTTTTTAGCATGTTTTTAATTTATTTTATTCTTATTATAGTGACTTCGTGTTTCTGCTGCCTCTCGCCCCCCATGTGGATGAATATTTCAGTCCTGTTTCATGGGGATGTGATGCCTAACGGATCCTCACTACACGCCCAACCTTTGGTCTCTTGATTTTTGCACTGGACTGGACATTTCTCTCCTTTTTTTTTTTTTTTTCTTCTTCTGCATTTGGGCCTACATAATGCTGTGTATACATGTCCTTTTCTAGCCTGATTTGGTTCGTGTGTAGTTAGGTTCTTGTATGGACTCCTTTTATTTCATTTTTGTATTATTATTATTGTTATCATTCTCTCACATTTACTTGTCTTATGCACACATTATGGTACCGTAAGAGAGAGAGATACAGATATAGATACATTTATCTACCCATTGGTTGCCTGTACTTAGTATGATATCCATTCTACTTTGGCCTCCCCTATGTCTATCGTTATATTGGCTGCTATACACCACGTTAATTATATGCTGGTGCGGATTCCAGCTTTGCCCCTACATTTTTCCCCTTTCCAAAATGGCCGCTGTTGATTCTGTCCATACTGCGCATGCGCCGATTGCGTCACGGACCACGTGACATTACCCTCCTCCCTCCTGCCCACCGTCTGACGTTTGACTGCACGGGGCCCCATGTTTTGTCTACGTCAGCGGTGTTCATTGGCTGGGATGGTGGGTGTGTCCGGTGCTTGGACGTGATTGGTGCTTTCACTTGCAACCATCCCCTGTGATCTGTATGCATTAGCTGTGACCGATGGGTGGGTGTGTCTTGATCCTGGGCATGATTTTACTTTCACTTTCACTTCCCCTATATAATGGGCCTTTGTCAGCAGTTACACATGCCCCCTGAGGAAGGCATTATCGCCGAAACGCCGCGCGTTGGGGTACGGCTGTGGTCTTCCTTGCTGCTCCTTCTTGTGTAAGTGCCCCCATTATTACCATATTGTATGTTTTTGCCTGTCATCATTTATGTAGGGATTTTTCCCTGTAAGTTATGGTCACGACCATGGGCAAACATTATTTATGTTTAGACAGTTAGACACTTCACAATGTTCATGCATTTCTCATGACTATCTATTTGGAGCTGCTATGGTCACCCGGCCTTTCTTTTCCTACCAATGTCACTTTTTAGCTATGTTCTGTTTGTTTCACCTTTCAATAAAAACCTACTTTGCACTTTACCTTGTGATATGAGGACTTTTTCACTGCTTTTCGTCAGTTGCTATGGTTATATGCAGTGTGTTCTGCACTATCCATTCATGTGCTGGAATCTTGGTTGTGATTACCAACACATCTAAATCACTATGATTTTGATAACCCACTCCAGCACATTTTGCTGTCTTTCATTCTTACGATACATCCTGCCGACTATGCCAAGTGTAGGATCTAGCAGGTTCGCAGGATGCAGTGACGAGACACTAGACGGATGGTGGTTTGTGAAATAACTTTTATCAAACTGTAGCCGCTGGGCTCGGCTGAACAGACATTAAATTAATGACAAAACAAACAGTCCATGCAGGGACTCAACAATCTTAACAAGACTATATTGCAACTTAGCCTTCCAGGGGGCTGCCGGTTTTGTGAGCGTGGCCGAGTAGAGGTCGCTGAGGCGGCTGTCCTGACGCCTTACTACTCCGGAAAGGAATGGGGCTCCACAGGCCCTAAAGAAAGCGATGCCGGTGGGGTGCAACAGGCCCTGAAGAAAGTGATGCCGGTGGGGTGCAACAGGCCCTGAAGAAACGATGCCGGTGGGGCGCAACAGGCCCTGAAGAAAGCGATGCCAGTGGGGCGCAACAGGCCCTGAAGAAAACGATGCCGGTGGGGCGCAACAGGCCCTGAAGAAAGCAATGCCGGTGGGGCGCAACAGGCCCTGAAGAAAACGATGTCGGTGGGGCGCAACAGGCCCTGAAGAAAGCGATGCCAGAGGCACGCGGTGATGACGCAGTTCCCCAGATGACCTGTAGCTGTCCTTTATCAAGGGGTAGCGGGCCTTTTAACCTCGCCTATGACGAGGTGGCGTATCTTCAGGCCGGTGATGGCAAGGTCGCCGTGGGGGGAGAAGGCTGGGAGGAAGTGTACGAGCCTCTTTGGCCTGGTTATGTGTACTCACAGCCACAACCTGAGGTAAAGTCCCTCCCCCACGAAAGCGGGGGGCAGCGGGGATGATGCTCTGAGAACGGGGGCGGGGAGCAGTCTCCGGTAACAGTCTCTCACGTCTCTCTTGTCGGTAAATACGCAGTTTTCTCCTCACAGGCTCCTGTCGGTGTGTTTGCCAGTCACCCTGCTTCCTGCCTTCACCCAGGCTTTCTTCCAACTGCCACCTCAGCGCGCCCCTGCTCCTTTTTTCCCAGCCCCGCCCCCTGTTGCCCTGACAACTTCAGTCACATGTCTCTCTTTGTAATCCCCCTGATGTAGTTCCTTTAATAACCCTGATTCCGGCCCAATCACTATATGGGGGTCCTCCTCCCCACAACAGCACAACAAAGTAGCAACACTTATCTGCCAAGATCTTGGAACAAATGCACTACAGGGTGCAGCCAGCCCATAAAGCAAGATGTTAGCAACACAGGTGCAAAATACCAGATCAACAGCCACTCTCCACCTACCCATTCCTGGAGGGGGTGACTGCCCAGTATACAATTGCACAAAAAAAGGCCCACATAGGGCATTGTTCACACAAGGTACTGCATAGTGTCTTGTTCACAGCCTATTAGTCATGCCCCTACTTTTCGATTAGGTGGGCTGGCTAGCACACTCTCAATGCAAGTATTGCTGTCTTTTTGTGCTGTTTAAAAACACAGCTGAAGTCAGGCTGTCACCACGTACTTTTCATATTTTTGCCCGCGCAATATCGCTGTGTGATTTGTGCATATCAACTCCCTGCGTGGAGAAAGCTTTGTCATCTTTTTTTTCTTGTTATATAAAAACACCCATTAACATTTGATCTGCCTGCTGCTCATCACTACATCCTATGCGCCTGCTAGTATCTTACATTTAGCGTAGTTGGCAGGATGCAGTCCACCAGCACGGAGGCTGCAGACCAAGGAGTTGGGGTCGGCCCAAGGTCCAGCATATCATTGGGGGCCATGTTGAATAATCTGCCAAAGTACACCGTTAGCAATACCATGCTGTGGAGCTGGACTGAGCGGATACGGGGCATGATGAGAAACACCCGATGACCCCTGCTTTAGAGGCTGAGGTGGTCATTATGGCCTTAGATGGGGAAGCCCAGGACTCGGTAATGCTGTGGACCCCTAGGGAAGGCGATACCTTCAGCAAGGTTCTGCAGATTCTAGAGGAGAGTCATGGGAACACGACTGATGTAGGGGAACTGAGGACTCGCCTGTTCAGCCAGATGCAGAGGGAGGGTGAAACAGTGACCCAATATATGAACGCTCTGAAAGAGCTACATACTGCCACTGTTAGGAAGGACGGTGTGGGAGTGGGCCCCATAGACGTAATGTTGTGAGACCTCTTAGTGACTGGACTGCGTGATACCCTGATGAAACAGGCCCTGCAGGAGCGCATACGGGTGAATCCTCGCTTGACGCTTTCTGAAATAGGGAGTGAGGCGCGCACGTGGGAGCAGGAGCAGGGGGGGTGGCAGTCCCAGTGGTGAAGGCTCAGTGCACTGAAGCATCTGTGAATGCAGTGGCTGAACCCCAATGGGTTGAAGAGATGAGGAAAGAATTGCAAGACATAAAAGGAGAGTTGGCAGATGTCAAAAGAAAGGCTGAAGCTGTGGCAAATCCCCAACATGATCCCAGAATGTACCGACAACAGCGACCCTCACCTGTTATGAATGTGGGGAGACAGGACACCTGGCACGAGAATGCCCACAGTGAGGGAGGAGCCAACCCCGCCGCCCGTTAAACTAGAAGTCTCCGAGCCGGGAGGCCGCCTCTTGGAGCCGTACAGATATGGGGGAGTAGTGGAAGTCCCACAAATTTAGTGTCTACATGCCCAATGATCTGGGCAGAATTCGAGGGGCATGCTGTGCGATGTTTGGTGGATACAGGCTCCCAAGTGTCTACCATGCCTGAGGCCTATTTCTGACAGCACTTCCCTGAAGCTAAGAGACCCGAATGGGGACCCGTGATAAAATTGATGGCTGACAATCAGTTTCCAATCCCGGTTGCAGGGGTAGTTTGGATTCTTGGATGCAGGTTTTTCTCTGCGGCAAAGAGCTAGGAAGGAGGGGTGTGGTCCTGACTCAAGGGGAGGTGAGCAGTGAACACATGGTCACGTTAGGGATGAATGTGCTACAAGAATTTGGAAGTCTCCTTTTCAATGAGCCCTTCCAAGAAACCTTGAAGCAATGGAGCTCCCAAACCCCTCAGCGGAAAATCTTCCAACAGGTGCTGCGGGTGGCCCAAGCCCAGGAGTGATTTCACCCTCGCCAGCGAAGCTCGTGTTACCACCTGGACAAATAATAGTTTCACTGCCCATCCGGGCCCGCATTCCTTTGGAAGGGGTGGAAATACAGGTTGAGCCTTCTTTCTCTGAGCAGTTACCCTTGGGATTCTTGGTAGCCAGCTCTCTGGCTACAGTAAGAGACGGGACTGTGCCCATTCGGTGTATAAACCTAGAAGATCAAGACCTTGTGGCCCTGAAGTGTAGTAGCCAAGGTAATGGGTTTGCCTGAAAACATTCTGCCCTCCCAGATGCTGCAACTGAAAGTTTGGTGAGGGGACCCCTGGACAGTGACAGTGAATTCAATCACAGCTTCAGAGCCGGATCATACCTGAGGGGGGCAAATAATCCTGGAGCAGATGCTGGCTGAGCTCTCTGAGCTCACTCAGTCTTAGGTGCAGCAAGTGAAAACTCTCTTGGGACGATATAGGGAAGTGTTTGCTCGTCACGAGGATGATTTTGGTTTTACCATGAGCATCACTCACAAAATTCCAACCGGAGACTCAGCCCCCATAAGAGAACGTTACCGGCAGATTCCCCCACAGCTATATCAGGAGGTGAAGATGATGTTGGGACAGATGTTGCAAAAGGGTGTCATCCGAGAAAGTCAAAGCCCATGGGCAGCTCCAATCATATTGGTGAGGAAGAAGGACGGCACTCTGCGTTTCTGCGTGGATTATCGGAAGCTTAATGCCTGTACCGTAAGGAAATCATATCTGCTTCCCTGCATTGAAGAGTCCTTGTCTGCTTTAGGAAGGGTGAAGCATTTTTCCACGCTGGATCTGGCCAGCAGATATTGGCAGGTGCCCATGTCAGATCAGGATCGGGCAAAGACAGCTTTCACACTACCAATAGGGTTATTTGAGCTCAATCGGATGCCCTGCGCCTTGATGGAGAGGTGTCTGAGTGACCTGAATTTTGAAGCCACCTTTATCTACCTGGATGACATCATTGTTTATGCTGCTTCATTCGAAGAACATCTATGGCACCTAGAGCAGGTACTCATTCTTCTCCAGAATCACGGGTTGAAAGTGAAGCTGCAGAAGTGACATCTATTCCACACCCAGATCGAGTATCTGGGGCATGTAGTCTCAGCAGAAGGCGTGAGGCCTGCTCGGGAAAAGATCACTGTCGTACAGGATTGGCCTACTCCAGAAACGGTGAAAGATGTTCGAGCATTTTTGGGCCTGACTGGATACTACCGTCGATTTGTAAAGAACTTTGCCCGTCGAACCCGGCCACTGCTGGACTTATTGAAAGCGCCGTCCAGTGCAAAGAGTTGGAAGATTCACTTGCAAGAACCGCAAGAAAAGGCTTTTCAAGATCTCAAGATGGCATTAACCGATGCCCCTGCCTTGGCCTACGTGGATTTTACTCAGCCATTTATACTCCACACTGACAGGAGTTTGCATGGACTGGGAGCTGTGCTGTCTCAGGTGCAGGGTAGAAGAGAGAGGGTGATCTCGTACGCTAGTCGGTCCCTCCACGGGTCCGAACGTAATCCTGACAACTACAGCTCCTTCAAGTTAGAGCTGCTCGTGTTGGTGTGGGCTCTGATGGAGAGGTTCATAGAATATTTGTCGGGCTCCGATGTCTTAGTACGCGTAGACAACAACCTGTTGCACATCTAGAAAATGCCAAATTAGGGGCCCTAGAACAGCGATGGGTGGCCAGAATGGTGAAGTTCAGATATAGAATCACCTACAAGAGAGGAGCAGAGAACAGCCATACCGACGCCTTTTCCAGGATCCGCCATGCTGCCCCCGGACTGAGCAGAGATGAGAAGTTGGAAAATGAAGAAATTCCTTGTTTCATGGAGCCCGCCAGGACGGTGCTGGCAGCGCAGGAACAGCTGCAAGTAAAGACGATGGAAGGCATTTTGGGGCGGTCTAGGGATGAATGGATTCGGTTACAGCAGGAAAATACGGAACTTGCCTTACTGCGTCAGTATGTAACTCAAGGAAGACTTTACAGTAGGGCCCAGAGGGATGCTCTCTCTCCCAAAACTCTACGGATCCTTCGCCAGTGGGAGCGCCTACAGGTGAAGAATGGGCTATTATATCGGAAGTCTTGCTGGCTGCCACATGGCAAGTAGTAGCACCTGCAACCCTACTTTCTGAGATTGCCCGTGAAGCCCACGAAGGAGTAGCGCATTTTGGCTTGGAGAAAACTTTCCAGTCACTACAACAATTCATCTACCATCCCCGACTATGAATAGAGGCTGAGGAAGCCTGCAGAAAATGCCGACAGTGTGAACTGGCGAAGCCGCCTAATCAAAGAGCTCCAGTACAAACTATACTAACATTCGCCCCCCTGGAACTCTTGATGATAATTATCTCACTATCGGACCAGCTCATCAGGGATATGAGCATTGTCTGGTGATGATTGACCACTTCACAAAGTTTGCCCTAGTAAATCCCACTCGTGATCAAATCGCAGAGTCCATCGCTTATGCTATCTGCAAGAACTTTATTCAAATCTAAGGCTGTCGCAAACGGATTTATTCAGATCAAGGTGCCTGCTTCTTGGGGAAGGTAATGGAGGAGTTGCATCGCCTGTATGGCATTATCAAGTCTCAGACCACTCCGTACCACCCGCAGGGGAATAGAGCCTGTGAGAGATTCAATCATATTCTGATTCAAATGTTATGAACCCTAGAAGAAGACCAGAAAGCCCGTTGGCCTGAATATATCTCCGAACTGGTTTGGGTGTACAATAACTGTGTACATCGAGTTACTGGCTATACCCCCTACTCATTGCTGTTCTGTCAGGAAGGAAAAGGGATCACCGAGCTGGAGTTGGATCCTGAAGAGAAATGTCCAGGAGCGGGGGTCTCCTCTTGGGTCCGAGATCACCGACACCATTTACAAACTTTGCATCGGCTGGTGCAGACCAGGCTATGAGAGCTGAAATACTCTGACAGGCCCCCTTCCCAAGCAGCTGAGCTTCAAGTAGGAGATCGGGTACTGGTGAGAGAGAAACATCCTCAGAACAAACTGGAGCATCGTTGAAAGATGGAACCTTATCGAGTAAAGCGACAAGTCAGTTCTGAGGTACCTGTCTACGAAATCCAGTCTGAAGAACAAGGGAGACGCATTACTCGGATCGTGCACTGAAATATGCTACGGCCCTGCTTGTCTGAAGACCCGTCATGACCAGAGGAAATTCCCAAAACTCCGGAGCTGATTCCAGCAGTTGTAGAAGAAGAAGAGGAAGAAGAAGAGAAAGTCCTCACACCAAGTGACGGCCCTTCAGAAGAGTACATCTCTGGATCCCCTGCCATACAGCCAGATTCTACCTCCTCAGGGAGCTCCACTACTCCTCCCAGCTTAAGACGCTCTGAACAATCAACACCTGGCAACCCCCCTAAACGTCATGAGCAAGACCAATTTGTATGGCACAAGCAAATCCAGAAAAGGCGAAGGCTCTCTAACACTCCCCACAAATCCTCACCCGTGGAATGGTGAGCAAAAAGAGTGGGGGAATGGGGGAGGAAGGACCAGAACAATAGAGGCAACTGTGTCTCTTGGCCGGAACCATTGGGACTGCCACTAATGTTGCAGGGGGTCAGAGAACCTGACCAAGACAAACCTGTGACCTCTGCTGCCAAGGGTGGGTCTGTTATAAAAGGGGCTGAGCGTGGGAACCCAGAGCTGCGGCAGGTGAAGCTTTGCACCCTCCCTGCGGGCAAACCTCCAGACGGCAGACTACACTTGAGTGTGTACTAACCTGCCCACAGCAACAGTGCTAGTGATCAATTACCACTGCCGGACGCTGACCCTACGCAACCGCAGACAAGAAACGCTGACCAGATTGCACAACCCTTGACCGCTTACAGCTTGGGGTGCACAGCTACCGTTGGACACTTCAACTCCTCAGCCACAGCTGCGGCCTTGAGACTGGATCCCTCCTCAACATACGCCAGAACAGCATCCACTGGTACCCGGACATACAGCGGCCCACAGGGAGTTCCCAGACTTTTCACCACTGTCAAGAGACAGTGACTCTGGTACATCCAGGACTGCTTCATCAATATGATGCGCCGCCTGCGGCGCCATCGTGGGATCTTCCAACCACCTCCCTCCGGACTTCAGAGTTGGATAAGTTGAACGCCACGTTTTCCCTTTCCTGCCGTTAGCTACTGTTAGGCGTTGGGTTCCTGTCACTGCACAGCAGGAATCCCGAGCCTTGCATTCGGCAGTCTCCCATTCCTCTCTGGCTGCAGAGGAGGCTGCTCAGCAGACTCGGCGATCCAGGCGCTCTGCTCAGACCAGCTCTGTAGGTTTGGTTGCTGCTGCCACCTCTGGTCCAGCTATAGCAATGCATGCTGGTCAGCAGCAAGCTACTCCAGGGACTAAGTCCTCCTTTCGGTACACTGAGCATGCCCGTGGGACAATCTCTCATTGGAGATCGGAGGTCACATGCTCAGGTCCTTCTCCAGCTCGGATTGGACCATTAGGAAGGTCCCGGAAGGGCGCTGCTATAAAAGAGTCGCATGGCCGCACGGCCAGTATATTATGCGAGTATAGACTCTTATTGTATATTGCGTGAGTGATGATGGATGAATGTATCTGGTGACTGACTCATTATGACTCCCCTCCCTTGGATACATATGGTATAGGGCTATAGATTTAGAGTCAGGGCCTACTAGTGGCTTGGTCTGCACCACAGTGCTTCCACATCTTAGCACCTCACTCAGCGCCAATTGGTACCGCATTAAGCGGCTGCATCCGCCAGTGCGATGCCGTGCGCCAGTCTAGCGCTTTCCTCCATTGTCCCGGGTGGTTAGTAGCGTCCGCCAGAGCGGTGCAGTTCGCACATAGTGCACTTTAGTTAGTTAATTTGTCTCTTGCTGGCACTACTGTTGCAGTGCCGAGCACTAGTGTGACTAGAGGGACTCTAACCCAGTGTCTTAGGGGTAGAGTTCTGTGTCTATACACCAGTGCTCACATTGCCGAGCTCTGTGAGCATAAACATGCTGCGGCAGCTCTGTGAGGTAACAGAGTCCGCCTCTGTACACACTAGGTGGAGTTAACCCTGTGTGTTCCTATATTGTGCCGCCATATAACGTCCGCCATTACCGAGCAGCAGTTACCATCTCTGCACGGTGGACCCTGGGCTGCGAACGCACCTATTTACCTTCCTTATAATTTGGTGCGTTCCGCCAGCCCGTAACATTATACTAGCACCAGGGTCTGGCTAGTACTGGCAGACAAACAGCGACTGCTGCAGTACATCCGGCAGCTACAGGGCAGGTTGGCGGCTCTCGAGCGTTCAGCCTCAGCTGCGGACTTTACTGCGGTCGCTGTTCAGGCAGCCACGGAGGCTGTCTCCCGTGTGACCACTGCCATCCCTTCCCTGACTTTGTCCCGCCTCCCGCTGCCTGAGAAGTTCTCGGGTGATAGTGCTTCTTGTAGGGGTTTTGTGAGCCAGTGCGCTATACAGCTGGAGCTGCTGGCAGCACGATTCCCCTCCGAGCGGGCTAAGGTGCTATTTATTATTTTCCTCTTGTCGGGCAGGGCTTTGGAGTGGGTCACACCGCTGTGGGAGCGGGGTGATCATGTGGTGTAGAGTGTTTCGCAGTTCTTGGGCACTCTGAAGCAGGTCTTCCTGGGACCACGAGTCACCCATGACACCGCGCTCCGGCTGCTGGCATTGTCACAGGGCTCGTCCATGGTCAGCCACTTTGCCATCCAGTTCCGGACGCTGGCCTCGGAGTTAGAGTGGCCAGATAAGGTCCTCATTCCAGCATTCTGGAGAGGTTTGGCTGACCATATGAAGGACATTCTGGCCACCAGGGAGATTCCCGCTACACTGGAGGAGCTTATCACCGTCTCCACCCGTATAGACCTTCGCTTTGCCGAGCGAAGGTTGGAGCAGTCCCAGTGTAGGCAGAGGTTTAGGTTGGCACCCAGCTTTGCTAAACCTCTGGAATCTCCCGATCGGATGTCCGAGCATCGGGGGACTTCCTGTGAGGGATTCAGGCCCCGGTCCGCTCAAGCCCGTGATCTGTCATGGTTGCCGGCAGTCCGGTCACCTTGCCAACCGGGCCCACAGCGCTGGGAAAACGCTCGCGCCTAGTGGCCGTAGGAGGCGGCTCACTAGAATCCACGGCGTTTTCCTCCAAGTTGTCCTTTAAGGCTACTTTCACACATCAGTTTTTTGCCGTCAGGCAGGATCCGGCTATTTTTAGAAAAAACGGATCCGGCATAAATTTTGAAGAACTGTAGAAACGGATCCGTTTTTTTGCTGGATCCGTCTAGCAGGTTATATCCGTTCCTGGGGGCTGGCCAATTGGATCTGAGCATGCGCAGACTTAAAAAAACCGGATCCGGTGGCTGGATCCGTCGCATTCCGGCGCCCATAGACTTTCATTGTAGCAAAAAGCTGGAAGCGCCGGATCCGGCGCTTCCGGCTTTTTCGCCGGAGACAAAAAACGTTACAGTAGCCGTTTTTTCCAGACGCCAGAATGAGACAAGTTGCCGGATCCGGCAAAAAACGGATGAAACGCAATGCCATCTGGCACGATCCGGCGCTAATGCAAGTCAATGGGGAAAAACTGGATCCGGCATTGCATTTTGCCGGATCCGGTTTTACAAAAAAAAGCCGGATCGCGCCTTAAGGCAAAAATCAGGTGTTTGAATGAGGCCTAAGGGGACACTTGAGTTTGGTTCTTCCACTCTGGTGGTGGAAGTTTGCATGGATTCCATAGCGGAGGGCAATTTTATGTCATCTGCCTTCGCTCAACAGCACGCAATACCACTGGTTATGATGTCTAAGCCAGTCACCGTCAGAGTAGTGAACAGCGTGACTCTGCCCTCACAGATTACCCACCAAACCGCTCCACTGATACTCTTGGTGTCCCCATCTCATCAGGAGGCGATATCCCTCCTCATCATGCCCGAGGGTATTGACCAGGTCCTTCTAGGGATCCCCTGGTTGCGGTATCACTCTCCCAATATAGAGTGGTCCTCGGGGAGAATTCTTGGTTGGAGTAAGTCATGTGATTGTAGATGTCTGAGGGAGTGCATCCAGGTTGCCTCCACCGAAGTCCCCGCAGATCTTTCCTCGCTCCCCAAACACTATCGACAGTATGCAGACGTGTTGTCCAAAAAAGACGGCGAAGAGTCTTCCACCGCATCGCCCCTATGACTGTCCTATTGACCTCTTGCCAGGTGCTGGGCCTCCCCGGGGTCGAGTCTACCCCTTATCTCTCCCGGAGACAGAGGCCATGTCTCAATACATCAGGGAGAATCTGGCAAGAGGATTCATTAGGAAGTCAGTGTCACCAGCAGGGGCAGGATTCTTCTTTGTCCAGAAGAAGAATGGAGAACTGCGTCCCTGCATCTATTACAGGGGTCTTAACGCTATTACCGTTAAGAACAAGTATCCTCTGCCCCTGATATCTGAGCTGTTCAATAGACTACAGGGAGCGAGAGTATTTACTAATCTTGAAATGTGGGGGGCTTACAAGCTGATTCGCATCCGTGAAAGGGACGCATGGAAGATGGCCTTTAACACCAGGGACGGGCACTATGAATACCTGGTGATGCCCTTTGGGCTTTGTAATGCTCCTACCGTATTCCAAGACTTTGTGAACGACATCTTCCGGGGTATGCTCACTACCTCAGCTGTAGTCTATCTGGATGATATCCTCATCTACTCTCCAGATATTGAGTCAATGCCCAACTGTTTCTTCTTCACCACTGCATGGCAATAACCCACCCATCTACCTCATTGCATAAAACCACATCTATGCATCAGATAATTCAGGCAACCACCATATGGAACTCTCATGGATCCGGGCGCCATTTCCTCGCTCTTGGACTTGAATGGCCACAGTTCCTGGACATATTTATTTAGAACCCTTGAAGAAATCCCTTTCCCAGCTTTATGCTTCTTTTGATGACTCGTTTACTGTTTTCTGGATATAATAATAAAATATTGGTATACATATACTTTTTATGTGTTTTTCAGGATGCCATATTGATGATTTAAAAGTTTCTCTCACACTTATGGATTATCATTTTTTCAGTTCCATTTACATGATATTGCACACTCTGGTTAATTATCCCAACCATTTGGGATCTCGATTATATGTAATATTCTTGTTACCCTTATTTGGGTACCTTTAACAAAATGTCTGTGTCAAGACCATCGGGTCATATGGGGGAGTGAACGAATTGCCCTTCACTTGCCTGATCCATGGATGTCTTTTCTTTTGCACTTACTACCATTGCCCTCTTTACTATTCAGGCAGACTACATGTAAACTTCTTGTTACCTTATTTTGGGCATTTCATGCAAAATATCTATATGCAAACCATCACAACACTCTAGTCAGATGCGGCCACAAACTAATTGCCCTTTGATTATCTGATTCATTAATGTCTTTTCTTTTACATATACTGTCTTTAAGGCTGGCGTTAGGGGCAGGCAGTCCAGGCAGCTGCCTAGGGCCCCCGCTCCCCCAGGGGTCCCTAGCTAGAGGCACATCACACAGCTGCTATGGGGCCCGTGGGGCGGGGGGGCCTGCCTGCTGCCGCATTGAACTGTACTGACATCATAGATGCTGGTACAGTTCAAATCAATGATGGACGAGAGAACATCAGCTGATGCTCCCTCTCCCATCATTCCCCACTCTGCATCTGACACACAGCGGGTGCGCAATGAAGTCACCACGCACTCACTGTGTGCCAGGCAGAGCAGGTTAAGACAGGAGCCGGGAGCAGTGTGGGCACGAGGAGAAGGTCAGGAGTATGTTTTATTTAATGTAACATTACTGGACTGTGGGGCCATTCTCTGGGGGGAGAGATGTGGGCTGTGCTATATACCATGGTGCTGTGCTGTATATCATGTGAGGCTGTGCTTCATACTATGGACATGTGCTGTATACCATGTGGGGCTGTGCTGTATACCAGGTGGGGCTGTGCTGTATACCATGTGCCTGTGCTGTATACCATGTGGGGCTGTGCTGTATACCATGGGCTTGTGCTGTATACCATGTGGGGCTGTGCTGTATACCATGGTGCCATGCTGTCTACAATGTGGTGCTGTCTGTGTACTATGTGGTGCTGTGCTGTACACCATGTAGAGCTGTGCTGTATACCATGGTGCTGTGCTGTATGCCATGTGGGGCTGTGCTGTATGCCATGTGGGCTGTGCTATATACCATGTGGGGCTATGTTATATACTATGTGGGCTGTGTTATATACTATGTGGGCTGTGTTATATACTTTGTGGCTGTGCTATATTCTATGTGGCTGTGTTATATACCATGGGGGTACATTGTACATTATATTTTGTGGGGGAGGCTGTGTTATATAATATCTGGGGCTACATTATATTTTATGGGGAGGTGGGCTGTATTATATTCTATTTGGGGCTACATTATATTCTATATGGGGCTGTATTATATTTATTATATTCTATGGGGGTGATTACTCTATACTCTATGAGGGGGCTGCATTATACTATATGAGGAGGCTACATTGTATTCTATGGAGGGCTGCATTATATTTTATGGGGGCTAGATTATATTGTATGGGGGCTTCATTATACTTTATGAGGGGGCTACATTATATTCTATTGGGGCTGCCTTATACTATATGAGAAGGGCTACATTGTATTCTATAGAGGGGCTACATTATACTATATAAGGGGCTGCATTATATTCTATGGGGGGCTGCATTATACTCTGAGGGGGCTGCCATATATTCTATGGAAAGGCTGCATTATACTATATGAGGGGGCTGCATTAAATTCTATGGGGTTACATTATATTCTGTGGGGTGGCTGGATTATGCTCTAAAGGGTGGCAGCATTATACTATAAGAGGGGGCTGCATTATATTCTATGGGGGTTACATTATTACATTATATTGTATGGTGGGGCTGCATTATACTCTGTGGGGTGGCTGCATTATGCTCTATGGCGTGGCTGCATAATACTATATATGGGCTGCATTATACTGTATCGAGGACTATGGAGAATACATTATACTATATGAAGAACTATGGGGTGCATTATACTATGGGAAGTGAATTGTACTACATGGATGACTGGTGGTGTATTATACTATATGGAGCACTATGAGGAATGTATTATACTATATGGAGGACTGAGCAGTGTATTTTAATATATAATGTATATAATGTATTATATTATATGGAGAACTGAGTGTATTTTAATATATGGATGGCTATGAGGAGTGTATTATACTATATGGAGGACTATGGGGCACATTGTATTATATGGAGGACTATGGGGTGTAAACTGCAGATGTGCTGCTGATAACATGATACTTTATGGGGACAGAGTGATCCATTAGTGATCGTTCTGTCTCCATCATTCTTTCTCAGATGGTGGAAAGAGGTCAGGAAACAAGTGTTGAACGTCTTCAATATTGTCGATCACACTCATTTAGCATCCTGAACTCAGCGCGTGTAAATACAATCGAAATGCTTCTGTGTGATGTGCAATATGTTAGCATTTCTTACCCCATTTTAAACTTTGCCTAGGGCCCAACTTTACCTAAGACCGGCCCTGCCTGTCTCTGCCCTCTCAACCACTCAGGCAGACACTAGTCTGTTTGACCATTACTTTCTCCATATACATGTGTGCATGTCATTGCATATACTGTGCATTCATTTCATGTCCCCTTCTTTCTAATCATTATTTTTATACTAAATACAGCATTCATGTTTTGGATATGTTTCTCTTAGGCTACTTTCACACATCAGGTTTTTTCTGACAGGCTGGATCCGGCGTCACGCCGAAGCGACGGATCCGGCATCATCCGGCTTCTTTTTTTTAAACAGGATGAAACGGATCCTGTTTTCCACCGGACCAGTCTACCTGATCCGTCAGAAAACAGGATCCGTTTCATCTAGTTTTCCATCCATTTCTTCCGTTTTTCTATCCGTTTTACGACGGATCCGGTTTTTAACAAAACCCATGGGAGGTTCACAAAAGTGATTGGCTACTGAAAACCTATATATACAGTGGTCCGACAGGCTCAGGTAGTAGAGGAGAAAGTGCATGTTGGAGAGGAGAGCAAGTATCTGGCGAAGATGGAAGCTGTGATGGCAAACATTCTGAAGATTAACGTTGATTTTACTGTTGAGGTGAATCATTTGAAAGCGATTGTTCTGGAGAAGGAGCGAGAGAGACAGCAGTGCCTCAAGTGTCTGCGCCAACGACGTTTGTGGATCCACCTCATCACAGCCAAGAGAATGACGCGTGGGTTGTATTCTACACTATACATGGATCTTCAAGAAAACCCTGAGAAATTTTGTCTCATATGTTCGTATGCAAATGGAGAACTTTGATTTTTTTGGTGGAATGAGTTGGACACCTCATCAGAAGAAGTGACACATATTGCCGCTTCTCCATTTCACCACCGGAGCGTCTGATGGTGACTCTTCGGTAAGGCATTTTTATTGTATCTCCTCCTTGTAAAGCACACTTATACAGTAATCTCGTTGCTGGTAGATTTGAAGAATTGTTTTTATTGTATCTCCAACCAACTGTTAAGCTGACTTATAAGTGTAATGTTATTTGTTATTATGTACTCATTTTTCCCTTTTTTTGTCACAGATTCCTTGCAACTGGAGAATCTCTTTTGTCACTCCATTTCCAGTTCAGACTTGGGATTTCCACCATCTCCGGAATTGTGAAGCACACATGCCATGCATTGTGGGACTCTTTACATGTCGAGTTTATATCACATCCCACATTGGAGAGTTGGCTTGAAATTGCAGATAAATTCCAACAAATCTTTCAGTTTCCCAATTGCTTGGGTGCAGTGGATGGGAAACATATCCGCTTCGTCAAACCTGCTGGATCTGGATCAGAATATTTTAATTATATAAAATATTTCTCCATTGTGCAAACTAAAAGAATTTTTAATTACTGCCTCACACGAGCATGAAGAATGGTGGAGTGTGCTTTTGGGATTCTGACAGCAAAATGGCGAGTTCTATTGACCGCTATCAACCTGAAGACTGAAACTGTGGACGAGGTGGTGAAAGCTTGTTTGGTTCTGCATAATTTTGTTATATGCAAGGAAAAAATTTGTATTGATGATCACCCCGAAGAAACCACCTTGCATGATTATCACAGCATTACGAATAGAAGTTCTGTGTCAGTTTCAAGAATGAGGGACAAATTTGCTGAATACTTTATTTCACCTCAAGGAAGAGTAGACTGGCTGGATGAGAGAGTTTGAAAAAATTCCCTTGTACCTTGTAACTAGTGTTAAGCGATACCGTTCGATACCCAAAAATATCGTATCGGATGGTATCGCCCGATACGAAAAAAATTCAAGTCAATGGGACTTCCAGTATCGGAATTTAAAAAAGCCCTTTATTTCCTTGTTGGCTAATTCTACATAATTGAAAACAAATAAGAATCATGTAGAATGTATTGTAGGAGGTGGAGGAGACATTAAAGGCATAGTGGTTTATTCAAATCACATGACATAGCATTAATTCCAATTTTTTTTTTCAAGACGTTCGGAGTTAAAAAGATATTGACTATGTTAACTTTTTTATATTTTGTCAGATACTGTATGTATGTTTCACAACTTCCATGCTCTTCACCTTCTTTTGTATTTCTCCCACACTTTCTCCTTCATGATCCGCAGCAGTAGCATTTTTTTCATCAACTTTTTCTTCACCTTATTCATCTTCTTCTTCTTCACCTTCTTCCCATTAATTTTTTTTTCCATTCTTCATATTCTTCTTATTCAGCTATTAATTTTCATATGCTATTTCTTCATCTTCTTCCTATTCTTCTTTTTCTTCATTTTCTTATGGTGACAGGCATTCCTGTAGTACTTATCTATAAAAGTTATAAGATTACACCTTACGTTCTGCCTGTCACAAAAGATTTACAACAGGATTTGTCAGCGTTCAGTTTGGCCTGCAGCAGCAGGGATTTTCCAGGGGCACCACGAGGAGGAACGGACTCACCCCCATTTACTGCTTAGTTGTCTTCTGCTTATAATTTTGATTTCGTATATGATGATTTTTAGTCTTATGCTTAATATTCTTCTGCTTTCTGTTCTTCTGCTTTTGCTTCTTCTGCTTCTTGTTCTTCTGTCTTTTGTTCTGTATCTTGGTGGTTATCTTCATGTTCTTTGTCCTCTTGGTCATATTATTTAGGGTCATATTTCTGGTCTTCTTTGGTGTGGTCTTCAGGGTCGTCGTCATCAGGGTCGTCGTCATGGAGATCAATAAGGATTACCAAAGACAATTTCAAAAAGCTGATCTTGGAAATGTTGCAGAAGGTACAAGAAGGCTGAGAAACTGGCGAGAACCAGCTGACAGTACTGGAACCCCTAGTGGCAGCAGAAGGAACAAGAGCCAATGGCACTACTGAGGAACAGCTGACGGTGCTGGACCACGGTTACTATGCAGGAGGTACATGTGCTAGAAACCACTACTAAGGACCATCTGACGGTGCTGGACCTCGGATACCGAGATGGAGGCACCTAGGCCAAAGGCTCAGGCGAGAACCAGCTGACAGTGCTGGAACCCGGATGGGTAGCACAAGGAACAAGAGCAAATGGCACTACCGAGGACCAACTGACAGTGCTGGACCACGGTTACTAAGCAGAAGGTACCTGTGCTAAAAAGTACTACCAAGGACCAGCTGACGGTGCTGGACCTCGGATACCGAGATGGAGGCACCTAGGCCAAAGGCTCTGACGAGAACCAGCTGACAGTGCTGGAACCCGGATGGGTAGCAGAAGAAACAAGAGCCAATGGTACTACCGAGGACCAACTGACGGTGCTGGACCACGGTTACTAAGCAGAAGGTACCTGTGCTAAAAAGCACTACCAAGGACCAGCTGATGGTGCTGGACCTCGGATACCGAGATGGAGGCACCTAGGCCAAAGGCTCTGGCGAGAACCAGCTGACAGTGCTGGAACCCGGGTGGGTAGCAGAAGGTACCCATCCAAAGCAAAGTAGCCAGGCCGCAAGCCGGCCACAGTTACCGAAACCCACAGTCCTACAGGGGGTCCATGTCCGATTGGCACTACGGATCCAGCCTTCAGTGCCAGTTCCCGCAGCCCACATAGGAGTCACCTAAACTTCAGGCACCGTAGAGTCGGCTAACCCGGCCGCAAGACGACAGGACAACGGATTGGTGGCATAGTGACCTTGACACTACCCGGAAACAGCAGGCGTGCTGAAAACAGGCTGGGCAACAGGGAGTACCCGTGCAAAAGACACTGCCAAGAACCAGCTGACGGTGCTGGAACCCAGATGGGTAGCAAAAGCTACAAGAGCCAATGGCACTACCGAGGAACAGCTGACGGTGCTGGACCACGGTTACTAGGCAGGAGGTACCTGTGCTAGAAAGCACTACCAAGGACCAGCTGACGGTGCTGGACCTTCAGATACCGAGATGGAGGCACCTAGGCCAAAGGCTCTGGCGAGAACCAGCTTACAGTGCTGGAACCCGGGTGGGTAGCAGAAGGTACCCATCCAAAGCAAAGTAGCCATGCCGCAAGCCGGACGCAGTTACCGAAACACACAGTCCTACAGGGGGTCCATGTCCGATTGGCACTACGGATCCAGCCTTCAGTGCCAGTTCCCGCAGCCCACATAGGAGTCACCTAAACTGCAGGCACCGTAGAGTCAGCTAACCCGGCCGCAAGGCGACAGGACAATAGATTGGTGGCATAGTGACCTTGACACTACCCGGAAACAGCAGGCATGCTGAAAACAGGCTGGGCAATAGGGAGTACCCGTGCCAAAGACACTGCCGAGAACCAGCTGGCGTTGTTGGAGCCCAGGGACAATCATGGTGTAGGCCGAGGCCTACTTGGTGGTAGTTTTAGATTGTTTGTAGGCTACAACAGACTGTCAACGTGCTCCAATTAGGCATCTGTCTCCACTCTGTTTCCAGGATTTCACGTGACCACCAACACCGCCAGTTTATGCGTACAGTAGCCATCTGCCCAATCCACACGTGTTCCTGTGTTACTGGGGTTCTGTAATGTCAGCAGATCCCCTGATGTGTGTCTGCCAATGTCTCCTGCTCTGTCCACATTCCCACCACGTGTAGTGGGAAGGTGGACAGCGCAGGAGACAGTGCCGGACACACATTGGGGGATCAGCTCACGTTACAGAACACCAGGAACACAGGAACAAGTGTGGAATGCGTGGACGGCAACTGTGAGCAGGAACTGGCGGTGTTGGAGGTCAGGGGAAATACTAGAGACAGAGTGGAGACAGAGGCCAAATCAGAGAATGTTTAAATCTGAAGTAGTTACAATTTGGAGGCAGCAGCAGTTTGCCCTCCACACAGCAGGGGATCAGCTGACGTTACTGACCCCCACTTTCACATGAACGAGTGTTTTTTTCTGTGTGGACAGCACTTCCGAGCAACAACTGACGATGTTGGAGCCCAGGGATAGTCATTTTGTAGGCTGAGGCCTACTTGGAGGCAGTTTAAGATAAGACGTTGTTTGAATTTGGAGGCAGCAGGAGAGCTTGCCCACAACACAGCAGGGGATCAGCAGACGTTACCGATCCCCACTTTCACATGAACAAGTGTGTTTTTCTGTGTGGACAGCACTTCCGAGCACCAACTGGCGTTGTTGGAGCCCAGGGACAATCAGGTAGTAGGCCGAGGCCTACTTGGAGCCAGGTGTAAATCAGAGGTACTTTGAGTTTGGAGGGAGCAGGCCACTTTGCCATACACACAGCAGGGGATCAGCAGACGTTACCGAACCCCACTTACACATGAACAAGTGTTTTTTCTGTGTGGACAGCACTTCTGAGCACCAACTGGCGGTGTCGGAGCCCAGGGAAAATCAGGTAGTAGGCTGAGGCCTACTTGGTGGCAGTTTTCGATTGTTTCTACAGTACACTACTACTAACTGTCAACGTACTCCAATTAGGCGTCTGGCTTCACTCTGTTTCGAGTATTTCCTCTGGCTTCCAACCACACCAGTTGCTGCTCTGAAATGCCGTCTGCAAAACCAACACTTGTTCCTGTGTTACTGGGGTTCTGTAACGGCAGCTTCTCCCTAGCGGTGAGTCATGCAATGTCTCCTGCTCTGTCCACTTTTCCACTACAAGTAGTGGGAATGTAGACAAAGCAGGAGACTTTGCCGGACTCACCTCTGGAGATGAGCAGATGTTACAGGACCCAGGTAACACAGGAACAAGTGTTGATTGTGCAGACGGCACTTGAGAGCAGAAACAGGCGGTGTTGTAGGCTGGAGGAAATACTCAAAACAGAGTGGAGACAGAGGGCAAATCAGAGAACATATTAAATCAGAGGTAGTCAGAAGTTGTAGGCAGCAGGAGAGTTTGCCGTACACACAGCAGGGGATCAGCTGACGTTACCGAACCCCACTTACTCATGAGCGAGTGTTTTGTCTGTGCGTACAGCACTTCTGAGCACCAACTGGCGGTGTCGGAGCCCAGGGAAAATCAGGTAGTAGGCCGAGGCCTACTTCGAGCCAGGTGTAAATCTGAGGTACTTTGAGTTTGGAGGGAGCAGGACACTTTGCCATACACACAGCAGGGGATCAGCAGACGTTACCGAACCCCACTTACACATGAACAAGTGTTTTGTCTGTGCGTACAGCACTTCTGAGCACCAACTGGCGGTGTCGGAGCCCAGGGAAAATCAGGTAGTAGGCTGAGGCCTACTTGGTGGCAGTTTTTGATTGTTTCTACACTACTACTAACTGTCAACGTACTCCAATTAGGCGTCTGGCTTCACTCTGTTTCGAGTATTTCCTCTGGCTTCCAACCACGCCAGTTGCTGCTCTGAAATGCCGTCTGCACAACCAACACTTGATCCTGTGTTACTGGGGTTCTGTAACAGCAGCTTCTCCCTAGAGGTGAGTCAGGCAATGTCTCCTGCTCTGTCCACTTTTCCACTACAAGTAGTGGGAATGTAGACAAAGCAGGAGACATTGCCGGACTCGCCTCTGGAGATGAGCAGATGTTACAGGACCCAGGTAACACAGGAACAAGTGTTGATTGTGCAAACGGCACTTGAGAGCAGAAACAGGAGGTGTTGTAGGCCAGAGGAAATACTCAAAACAGAGTGGAGACAGAGGGCAAATCAGAGAACATATTAAATCAGAGGTAGTCAGAAGTTGTAGGCAGCAGGAGAGTTTGCCGTACACACAGCAGGGGATCAGCTGACATTACCGAACCCCACTTACACATGAGCGAGTGTTTTGTCTGTGCGTACAGCACTTCTGAGCACCAACTGGCGGTGTCGGAGCCCAGGGAAAATCAGGTAGTAGGCCGAGGCCTACTTGGAGCCAGGTGTAAATCTGAGGTACTTTGAGTTTTGAGGGAGCAGGACACTTTGCCATACACACAGCAGGGGATCAGCAGACGTTACCAAACCCCACTTACACATGAGCGAGTGTTTTGTCTGTGTGGACAGCACTTCTGAGCAGCAACGGGCGTTGCTGTAGCCCAGGAAATAAAGTTCAGGTCATAGAAACATGAACACAACAGGAGACCTGGATCCTGTTGCCAGCCAATTATTTATTCTGGAAGAGGACTGGCTAATTCAGGTGAGATCCAGGCCTTGTTCATTTTCACAAAAGTAAGCCGGTCAACATTATCGGCGGATAGTCGCGTGCGACGGTCTGTTACCACACCACCTGCAGCACTAAAGACACGTTCCGATAATACACTGGCAGCAGGGCAAGCCAGCACCTCCAATGCATACTGGCTAAGCTCTGGCCATGTATCCAGCTTAGAGACCCAATACTTGAACGGGAAAGAGCCGTCTGGGAGTACACTAACAGGGCAAGACAAGTAGTCTGTCACCATCTGACAGAAACGTTGCCTCCTGCTGACTGGAGCCGTCTGTGATGGTGTAGCCGTTTGTGGCGGTCCCACAAAACTTTTCCACATTTGGGCCATACTGGCCTTGCCTTGTCCTGCGACACTGCCTCTGCTACCTCTTTGTGCAGAGCTTCCTCCATTGCCTCTACCCACATGGCTGCTTTGAAAAGCACTACCAGCAACACTTGCGGGTGGAATGGAGAACATGATGGCCTGCACAAGTGTTTCTTGGTACTCCCGCATTTTACGCTCCCGGTTCAACTGTGGTATGAGGCTTTGTAAGTTGTCCCGGCAGAGGCGTATCTAGGATTCCTGGCACCCGGGGCAAGAATTTGATTCGGCGCCCCCCCCCACACTAAGTACATATGCGACTTGCACACTTAGCCATGTACCCACGAGCCGCTCTCCCTAATGCTCTCAATGTTCAGTAAAAAACTGAAAGCAGGAAGAGAAGCTCGTTGTCAAGTATGAAAATTGCATATGAGTGAAGTGTCCGTGTGATGACTACTGGAACCTGCAGAGCTGAATCCTGACATTGCAGCTTCTGAATTCTCACAACGAATGCACTGCACACTTTTAGGATTCTCCCTTGCCGATGTACAGTCATGTCAGCACAAGTATGTGATTTATATACTTCTGGCCACATTCCAACTAGACGTGCCTGGCCTCGCTCCGTTCATTTTCATTGAGTGAGGCCACACATGTCTAGTCAGCATGTGACCGCATGTATGTAAATTACCGGCACAAGAGAATCCTGACAGCGTTCAGTGAGCACTGTGAGAATTCAGAAGTCTGCAGTCACATAGAATGACCGCAGACTCATCACAAACCTGGACAACCCCTTTAATGTTCCTAACAAATAAAAACATGAGAATAAGTCAGTAGCACAAAAAACATTTACATCCAAGTACCTTATAGATGACGTCGTCTCTGCAGTCAGTCACCTTTTCTTCTAGACCCCATGGTTAGTTTTCTCATCTACAGCCGTCTCTGCAGACTTCCATCTTCTCCGGTCTTCAGCAGCAAATCTCCACACGATGCCCTTAAAGATAGAAGTGTCCTTATAATGCCCCTAAATACAAATATCTGCAATATACTGTCGCCTCAAACTATTCCCCTCCCTCCTCTAACATCCCTCTGTTCACCATACTGTCTCATCATATATTTACCCCCTCACTCTCTATACTGTCTGCTCACACATACCCCTGACTCCCTATACTGTGTCCACATACATTAACCCGTTCGCTCACCATACTGTCTGCACCCAACCCCCATAGTGTTTCCTCATACATACTCTGTGTCCTCAAATCTCCCCACACACATTAAATCCCCCCATCCCCACTCCAAATCCCTCACACACATTAAATAACCCCCATCCACACTCCAAATCCCTCATACACATTAAATAACCCCCCATCCCCACTCCAAAATCCCCCCCACACATTATGTACCCCCACTCCAAATCCCCCACACATTAACCCCATCCCCACTCATCAACCCCCATCCCCACTCCAAATCCCCCACACATTAAATAACCCCCATCCCCACTCCCAAATCCCCCCCACACATTATGTACCCCCACTCCAAATCCCCCACATATTAACCCCATCCCTACTCATTAACCCCCCAAACAATAACCCCCATCCCCACTCAATTCCATCCCCACTCATTAACCCCCGTCCATACTCCCAAATCCCCCAACACATTATGTACCCCCCACTCCAAATCCCCCACACATTAACCCCCATCCCCACTCATTAACCCCCCACAAATTAATTCCATCCCCACTCAATAACCCCCATCCCCACTGATTAACCCCCACTCAATAACCCCCATCCCCACTCATTAATCCGCCACACATTAACCCCCATCCCCACTCATTAACCCCCCACAAATTAACCCCCATCCCCACTCATTAACCCAACACACATTAACCCCCATCCCCACTCATTAACCCCCCACACAGTAACCCCCATCCCCTCTCTTTACCCCCCACACAGTAACCCCCATCCCAACTCTTTACCCCCACACATTAACCCCATCCCCACTCTTTACCCCCCACACAGTAACCCCCATCCCCGCTCTTTAACCCCCCACACAGTAACCCCATCCCCACTTATTAACCCCCACTACAAATTAACCCCATCCCCACTCATTAACCCCATCCATTAACCCCATCCCCACTCTTTAACCCCCACACATTAATCCCCATCCCCACATTAACCTCATCTCCACTCATTAACCCCACTACACATTAACCCCATCGCCACATATTAACAACCCCCATCTTCGGTGGTTTCTTCAGCTCCACATTGGAGCACACTTACCACCAGCGCTGAGCGTTCACTCTGGGCGCCGGGGAGTGACATCAGCAGCGTGATCACATGACATGTCACACTGCAGACGTCGCTCTGGCCTGGCGGTCAGAGCTGCAATTGTACTGGTGTCTATACAGACGCCAGTACAATTGTTCCCTGGGAGCCGGCACGCGCACCTTCTCTGCGCCAGCTATCAGCTTGACAGCTGACCGAGAGAACCGCCGACTCTCAGGCCAGGGGGGGCGGCAGAACGCAGCCGCCAGGGAGGACACTGCGGACCGCTGCATTAGGCGGTCCGGACTGCGCCCCCTGCCGGCTGCGCCCGGGGCAACTGCCCCGGCTGCCCCCCTCTAGATACGCCCCTGTGTCCCGGTAGCGAGGATCTAAAAGGGTGTACACCCAATAATCAGCCGTGTGGAGAATGTTGGCGATGCGGTGGTCATTTAACAAGCACTGCAGCATGAAATCAACCATGTGCTGCAGACTGCCAACTGGACCGGAAACGCTGTCCCCAGCTTGAGGCAGCATCTCAGCCTGCTCAGCATCACCCCACCCTCGCTGTACACACTGACTACTAAAGCCTTGTGTACCTCCCTCCTCTGGAGAGATGTGTTCCTCCTCCTCCATTGACTCCTCGTCATCCTCCTCACTAAGTGTCCCCTGCCTGGGCCTTTGTATGGAAGCACGTTGCGCAGACTTGCCAGAAGCAGATGGAATTTCTGACTCCTCATCCTCAACCTCTTCAAAAACCTCCTCACTTAGTGCTTGTAAGGTTTTTTGAAGCAGACAGATAAGGGGGACAGTCATGCTGACTAGTGCATCATCTGCACTGGCCATCCGCGTGGAGTCATCGAAGGCACGCAAAACTTGGCAGATGTCCCTCATAGTGGCCCACTCAGTGGTGGTGAAGTGTGTCCGGCGCACAGTGCGACTTGTTTGCGCCTGATGCAGCTGGTACTCCATTACTGCTGCCTGCTGCTCACACAACCGCTCCAACATATGTAATGTTGAATTCCACCTGGTGGGGAGGTCACATATGATGCGATGTTCTGGCAGGCGGAATCGGCGTTGCATAGTTGCAATGCGCGATCTTGCCATGCTGGAACGCCGCAAGTGAGCACACTCTAGGCGAACCTTGTGCAGCAGTGCATCAAGATCCGGATAGTCCCTCAAAAAGCTCTGAATGACCAAATTGAGCACGTGTGCCAGACATGATATGTGAGTGAGGTTGCCTAGGCCCAGAGCTGCCACTAGATTTCGGCCATTGTCACTCACTACCAAACCTGGCTGGAGATTCGCTGGCACAAACCACACATCGCTCTCCTGCTTGATGGCATTCCAGAGCTCCTGTGCTGTGTGGCTCCGATTCCCCAAAGAAATTAATTTAAGGACGGCCTGTTGACGTTTGGCCACACCTGTGCTCATATCTGGCCCAACAGGCTCATGCAGTGCTGATTCGGAGGAACTAGAGTAGGAGGAGGACTCAATATGTACAGTCTGCATTCCTGCAATCCTTGGAGTTGGCAGAATACGTACAGAGCCACTCTCCAGATCTGTACCTGGCTCCACAACATTGACCCAATGGGCAGTGAGGGAAAGGTATCATCCCTGTCCATGGCTACTGGTCCACGCATCGGTGGTCAGGTGGACCTTGCAACTGACAGCGTTTAGTAGCGCATTTTTAATTTTTCCCTCCACATGCTTTTGCAGGGCAGGGACGGCTTGCCTGCTGAAATAAAAGCAGCTGGGCACATTGTATTGTGGAACTGCCAATGACATCAAGTTCCGGAAGGTGTCAGTCTCCACCAGCCTGAATGACAGCATCTCAAGGGTCAGTAGTTTGGCAATGCCGGCATTCAGAGCCAGTGCTCGGGGATGGTTTGCCGAGTATGGCCGCTTTTTCTCCCATGCCTGTGCTACCAATTGCTGGTGAGTGGCCTGGGAGTGTGCTGATGACTGAGAACGTGGTTCAGTGGGTGGAATTTCACTGGGTCTCTGGACAAGAGTGGCAGAGGTTCTTCCATGGCGTTCCAGTGAGGAAGCCGAACCAGCTGTGTGTGAGCTGGAGAAAGAGGCCCCAACACGAGCTGAAGAGGTGGTAGGTGCTGCTGATGGTTGGCCTACATCTTCAGGGTGTCTGTGTAACTCCACCTCGTGCTTGGTACGCACATGTTTCCACAAATTTGTGGTTTTGAGGTTGCTCACATTTTCCCCTCGTTTAACCTTCTGATGACACAGCTTGCATTTGACAAAGCAAATGTCATCTGCAACTGTGTCAAAAAAAGACCACGCACTGCAAGTCCTGGGAGCGCCCGTTTTCTGTTTTGGAAGAGGATTGCTCCTCACGGGTGCCAAAGTGGAGGCTACAGGCAACGAAGTCTGCCCCCGCCCTCTCCCTCCTCTTTTGGCCGTTCGGGGAATCTCTTCCTCAGAGCTGCTCCCACCACCTTCCTGTGGCTGACTCCATGATGGGTCAAGGACCTCATCATCTCCACTCCCCTCTTCAAGCACCGGCTGGTCCTGGGTTGTCTCGCCAGCACCGTACGCACCAGAAATTGGCAACTGAGTCTCATCATCATCAGATGAGTACTGAGGTGTGCTGACAATAGGCACTGGCCCACCCGCCTCTTCAGATTCAGAGGGACAAAGCAGTTGCGCATCACTGCATACTCCCTCTTCTTCATGCTCTAGAATGCTGCTTGGCTGGCCACCTCTTTCCTAGCCAACAGATTCTGAGAACAGAAGTAAAGATTGAGATGGCTCCTGTCCAGGGCTCTCAGACTGCCTGGGCAATTTGGCAGGTGGTGAAGAGACAGATGGTTGCTCTTCAGTGCTCTTGCCCTGGGAGGATGCGGAAGTCATTGAAGTGGATGCGTTAGCTGCCATCCATCCGACAACGGCTTCAATTTGTTCGTCACGCAGCAGTGGGGTACGGCGAGGTCCTACAAAGCTGCGCATGAAGGACTGTTGCCTGGTAAAAGTGGGGGATGCCGGGTCACTGGTGGCCGCAGCAGACACCGAATCCCCACGTCCTCTCCCTGCTGAATCCCCCCGTCCTCTCCCTGCTGAAACTCCACGGCCACGACCACGTGCCTTACACCCTGCCTTCTTCATCTTGGTAGACTGATAAAGATAGGCAGAAAAGTAAAAAAGGGGGGGCTTAGTGTTCTTATTCCTGAACACCTGCTAACCAGTATAAGAAACACTAATTTGGCTAAGAGTGTGTGTACTACACTTTTATATGATCTAATGTGGCCTACACAACTCTAAAGTGGAGTGTTTGGTGAACTTTATTTCCTTTTTTTTTGGGGGGGGGGAATAAAAGGATGTGACCAAAGTTTGAAAGCTATAGTATCACAAACTTTTTGGAGCAATTACAATGCAGGAAGCTAACCTACAATGCAATTGATGAGGCTCCAAAAAATAGGGTGATACTAGTCTGGCTGGCCCTGAAGGGCACAAGCCAGCAAAAAGGCTCCTTTATCTAATCCTATATAGTGTTTGCAACCAACCAATGACAATGGAAGCACACTAATATAGGAGCAAAAATCTGGACAAATTAGCTGCAAAAAGAGGACTATGTATGAGGCAGTGACGCACGCTGAGTGGACTACAACCAGCGGTTGCTGTAGAACACACTGCAAAGTGAGCTACACTCACACACAGAGAGAGCTATCAGACAGCCAAAAACAGTGCAGAGAAATGGGCTATAACACTGAAAGGCTGCTGAAAGGCTCCGCTGTCCACTCCTTTAGTGTTTGCAACCAACGTATATGGATACATATAGAAGCACACTATACAGGAGAAAAAAAAAGCAATAAAAGAAAAATGTGTATGATGCAGAGACACACGCTGGGCGGCCTACAAGCAGACGTGCCTGCAGGACACACTACACAGCATGGGTCTGCACTCACACAGCCCTTGCAGACAGCTATTAAAACAGCGCTCCTGGGCTAAAAAAATGCTACAGTGGTGGATTATGTAGCCTGGGTAGAGCAATAGATATGTTTGATGATCGCTATTTCTAACTGTCCCTCACAGTCTTCAACAGCAGCCTGTTCCTAACTGAATTCACAGCAGAGTGATCCCGAAATGGCGGCTGCTGCGGTTTTTACAGTGCATCATGACATCATTTCAGCAGCCAATCACAGCCATGCCAGTAGTTAACATGCCTACATGCCTAACAGGATGTGCCCACACTTCTGAGGATCCCCATTGGCTGAATCAAATCGAGCGGGCTCCTAGCATTATGGGAACTTCCGATTCCGGTATTCGATATGAAAGAAGTATCGGAACTAAGTATCGGAATTCCGATACAGCGAATATCGGCCGATACCCGATACTTGCGGTATCGGAATGCTCAACACTACTTGTTACCAAAAGTCATTAATCTTCTTTACCCAAAGTATTTTACATTCTTTACTAGAGTTGAGAGAAACGGGCCCGAAAAAATTCAAAAGTCGCCGACTTTCGCCAAAGTCGGGTTTCATGAAACGAAACCCGACCTTAGCGTGAGGTCGGCCACGAGGTCGGCGACTTTAGCGCCCAAGTCACGTTTCAAAAGATTCTTTAGCACCCTTTTTCAGCCAATCAGGAAGAACGGACACTGTGGGAAACGTGATGACTTAGGCAGCGGTCACCACCATCTTGGAGAAGGGCATGCAAGTGATTGGCTTGCTTTGTGGGGCATCACAGGGGGTATAAAAGGGCGTGCACACTGACCGCCATGTTACTCATGCTGATCTCAGAATAGGGACGGTGCTGCCTAGCCCACGGTATAGGAAACAGCTGGCATTCGACCCTCCTCCAGAAGCGAAAGCTCGTCCACCGAACGCAGTCGCACGAGCACTCCATCCGCAGCTGCCAGTGTTGCACACGAGGTGTCCCCCTATCGATCAGCTAGTGGAAAGTGTCAGCAGGCTGTGTTGAAGATGATGTGTTTGGGCGACAGACACACCGCGGAGGTACTGGCCGACTACTTTCAGCGACAAACTGAGTCATGGCTCGGCAGTCTACATCTTGAGGCAGGCAAGGTAGTTAGTGATAACGGCCGGAATTTTGTGCAGCCATAGCCCTTTCAAAACTCAGACACATACCTTGCCTGGCTCACACCTTGAACCTCATCGTGAGGTGTTTCCTCAATAGTTATCCGGAGTTAACAGGCCTGCTCCAGAAGGTCCGAAGACTGTGCTCGCACATCCGCCGGTCGCCGGTACACTCCAGTCGTAAGCAGAAGCTGCAGCGATTGCTCCACCTTCCCAAGCACCACCTAATTATCGACGTTGCAACAAGGTGGAACTCCACCCTGCACATGGTTGAGCGGCTGTGCGAACAGAGGCAGACCGTAATGCATTTGTGGGAGGATACACGGGCAGTGGTCAAAGCTGAAAGACCTCTGTAAAGTCCTTCAGTGTTTTGAGGAATGCACACGGCTGGTAAGCGCAGACGACGCCATCAAAAGCATGAGCATCCCACTTACTCGTCTGCTCATGCAAACTTTGACGCACATTAAGGAGCAGGCGTCTGCAGCCCAGGTAGATGAGTAGGAAGAGGAGGAGGGAAGCCTTGATGACAGTCAGCCATTGTCTGCTCCGGGAACACTCCTGGACAAGGTGGAGGAAGAAGAGGAAGAGGAGGAGGAGGATGATGATGGGGATGATTATTTAGGGGAGGAGGATGCATCTCGTGGGGCAAGAGAAAATGTTGGCATGGCAAGGTCTGGTACAGGGTTTCTGCGTGATTGGAGGGATGTGGATTTGCCAGAAAGTGATCCTCCACCCAGCACTCGCAGTGCATCATTGACACCGGGAACATTGGCCCACATGTCAGATTATGCCTTGCAGATCCTAAAAAGGGACCCCCGCATTGCCAAAATGATGAACGATGACGACTACTGGTTGGCCAGCATCCTGGATACACGCTATAAAGGCAAATTCCAAAACATCATGCCACAGGAGAACCTTGACCTAATATTGGCTAACAAACAAGCAACTCTGGTAAACCGGTTGGTTGACGCATTCCCAGCACACAGCAGCGTTGATGGTTCTCACATGAGCCGTAGGGGCCGGGGGCAACTTGGAAGAGGTGTTGTTGGTGCACACATCAGAAGTGGCGTTGGAGACAGGGGTTTCATGACCATGTTGAGGACTGATTTATCAAGTCCCACTCACACGACTGGTAATACTGCATCGATTGAAAGTGACAGGAAACAGCAGTTGTCAACTATGGTTACAAACTACTTCTCGTCCCATATCGATGTTCTCCCTCACAGGTCATTCCCATTTGACTATTGGGCCGCTAAAGTGGACACCTGGCCCGAATTGGCTCAATATGCCTTACAGGAGCTCGCTTGCCCAGCTGCAAGTGTGCTATCAGAAAGAGTCTTCAGTGCTGCTGGATCAATCCTGACAGAAAAAAGGACCCTTCTCTTGACCCAAAATGTGGATGATCTAACCTTCACTAAAATGAACCATGCATGGGTTTCCAAGGATTTTGTCCCACCTTACCCTGATGACACATAGGTTGCCAGAAAAATGGCTTTCTTTGGTCCTCCTCTTCCTGGGACTTGACCAATTTCGCCTTTAGCAGCAGGTGAATGTCCCACATCAACATATGCCATTTTGTAAACCTCCCTAACTGGGCTGCCTCCTCCCCCCATGGCCGGGGTCACCACCTAGCGCATGCAACCGTGCGAGTGCTGTTGCCCTGGACAGGTGGGTGGGCCGACTCTTGGGCATGGGCTCTGGCACAGGGTCCCTCATAGTGCAATCAAGTGTCTCTGACGGTGGGGGTGCACAACCGCCGTCAGACACCGCCGCACTATGAGGGGCCCAGTGCCAGTACCGACGCCCACGAGTGGGCCACCTTTGCTTGGGCAGGGCCCCAGCATTTGCAATGTTTATCTCTCCCTGCTCCTCCGCTGTGTAGTCTGGGCTGTCAAATCCTTCACTGGGACTGCCACTACAAATTTGGTGAACTGATAGAAGATGATGGTTAAGACGTAGCTATGCCCTGTCCCGCTGGCCGGGCTCTAGCTTCAGATGATCAATGGCTTCCATTTCTTATGGACGTCGACTCACAATGAGATGCAGTGGTGGTTTCTCATCAGCTTTCACAATTTTCCTACCCACAGACGTATGACATTCCAGCGCACATTTTTAAATGTGCCCTCTCATGCCAATCCAATTGAATCGCCTACGGCCTGTGGCTTCTGTGTTTTGCACTGCGATACAGCAACACTTTCTTCACAAAGAAAGATTTTTGCTGTCTCCACACACTAATTAATTGAGGGTCAGCATCGCCTCTGAGAATTGTGACGGAAGTTTTTCCCATGAATAGTAATTCCTAGATTTCTGCAATCACTAGACTTTATGTCAGTAATTGTATGCATCTCATTTCCTATTGCAGAGAGTCTGGACTGTCTTACTGAGACAGAAATATACATTCATATGTTAAAGTTTGGGCACCCCTATTAATGTTAACCTTTTTTCTTTATAACAATTTTGGTTTTTGCAACAGCTATTTCAGTTTCATATATCTAATAACTGATGGACTCAGTTATATTTCTGGATTCAAATGAGGTTTATTGTGCTAACAGAAAATGTGCAATCTGCATTTAAACAAAATTTGACCTGTGCAAAAGTATGGGCACCCTTATCATTTTCTTGATTTGAACACTCCTAACTACTTTTTACTGACTTCCTGAAGCACTAAATTGGTTTTGTAGCCTCATTGAGCTTTGAACTTCATAGCCAGGTGTATCAAATCATGAGAAAAGGTATTTAAGGTGGCCACTTGCAAGTAGTTCTCCTATTTGATTCTCTTATGAAGAGTGGCATCATGGGCTCTTCAAAACAACTCTCAAATGATCTGAAAACAAAGATTATTCAACATAGCTTTTCAGGGGAAGGATACAAAAAGTTGTCTCAGAGATTTAACCTGTCAGTTTCCACTGTGAGGAACATAGTAAGGAAATGAAATTACACAGATACAGTTCTTGTAAAGCCCAGAAGTGGCAGGCCAAGAAAAATATCAGAAAGGCAGAGAAGAAGAATGGTGAGAACAGTCAAGGACAATCCACAGACCACCTCCAAAGACCTGCAGCATCATCTTGCTGCAGATGGTGTCACTGTGCATCGGTCAACAATACAGCGCACTTTGCACAAGGAGAAGCAGTATGGGAGAGTGATGCGAAAAAAGCCGTTTCTGCAAGCACACCACAAACAGAGTCGCCTGAGGTATGCAAAAGCAAAGCCAGTTACATTTTGGAAGAAGGTCCTGTGGACTGATGAAACAAAGATTGAGTTGTTTGGTCATACAAAAAGGCGTTATGCATGGAGGCTAAAAAACACAGCATTCCAAGAAAAACACTTGCTACCCACAGTAAAATTTGGTGGAGGTTCCATCATGCTTTGGGGCTGTATGACCAATGCTGGCACCGGGAATCTTGTTAAAGTTGAGGGTCGCATGGATTCAACTCAGTATCAGCAGATTCTTGACAATAATGTGCAAGAATCAGTGACGAAGTTGAAGTTACGCAGGGGATGGATATTTCAGGAAGACAATGATCCAAAACACCGCTCCAAATCTACTCAGGCTTTCATGCAGAGGAACAATTACAATGTTCTGGAATGGCCATCCCAGTCCCCATACCTGAATTTCATTGAATATCTGTGGGATGATTTGAAGCGGGCTGTCAATGCTCGGCGACCATCAAACTTAACTGAACTGAAATTGTTTTGTAAACAGGAATGGTCACAAATACCTTCATCCAGGATCCAGGAACTCATTAATAGCTACAGGAAGCGACTAGAGGCTGTTATTTTTGCAAAAGGAGGATCTACGAAATATTAATGTCACTTTTATGTTGAGGTGCCCATACTTTTGCACCAGTCAAATTTTGTTAAAATGCAGATAGCACATTTTCTGTTAGTACAATAAACCTCATTTGAATCCAGAAATATAACTGAGTCCATCAGTTATTAGATATATGAAACTGAAACAGCTGTTGCAAAAACCAAAATTGTTATAAAGAAAAAAGGTTAACATTAATAGGGCTGCCCAAACTTTAACATATGACTGTATATGAAGATTAAAAAATACCACCAAAAGTGTATACTGGTGTACGCTTCAAATACATTCCCTTTTTTCGACTTTTTAGATTGTTGTCTAATCCATACTGAGAACATGGAGATTTTAAATGTTTAAACTATGCTATATATACCTGCTATCCAGTGATAATGTACCCTTTCTCAACTTTGTACAATCTGGTCAAATCCATACTGGACCTGAGAACGTCTGAGTCTGCCTCCTGATCTATAGACATATATTTTTAATGTGTAAACTGTGCTATACATGCCTGTTATCCAGTGATACGGTACCCTTTCTCACCTTTGTCCAATCACGTCTAATCCATACTGGGCCTGAGACCGTCTGAGCCTGCCTCCTGATATATAGACATAGGTTTTTAATGTGTAAACTATGCTACATATATACGTGTTATCCGGTGAAACTGTACCCTTTATCAACTTTCTAGGATCTTGTCAAATCCATACTGGGCCTGAGAACGGCTGCCGAGCTGTTAAGCAAGCTACAGCACCTGTAGTTTGGACACGTAATTTTCTGCATTTTTTCAGGAATGCCGGTTAGGCCTAATTCAGGAATTGCGGTTGACATGAACTTACTGGGAAATCATCGTTCGCGGGGAATAATTGGAATCACAGATCCCCATCACTAACGGTTTTCAGCGGGTTATCTGCACCTGTAAGCGACAAAAGCTGGTCCTTTCAGTGTAGCACGCATGCAGCCCCGAACATGTAAGGCCATGATAGACCTGTTATTGCTCGATCTCGCGTGCAAGAGCCTCGCGTATCCCTCTAGTAAGCTTGACGCGTACCGCGGGGGCATGCCGGAGTCTCGTTCGTTAATGGAATAAAGCTGACAAATCGCTAGCACAACTACAAACGGACATACCACACCACATACAGAATCAACAAAACTTTCAATGTGTGCATCTTTTCTTGAGGTGGCATGGTTGTGGTTTCCCAGGTGGAGTCCAATTAAGCCGCAGGCTCCACTCCTGGTGGTGCCCTTTTGGACATTTTTGCAATCAGCTTTGCAATCATACTGCCCCCGGAAAGCAAACACTTTGCTTTCATGGACGCTGTTTGGAGGTTCGTGGGAATAACGCCGCCCGATCGCCAGTTGGCATAATTTATTGGTGGGAAGTCCGATGGTATATGATCGTGTTCGATTTCAGAATTTTTTTTTTTTTGGTTTATATTTTACATTTTTATTACAGCCTTTCTTAACTTCATAAGGGCATGACAAGCCTATATCTGTGTCTCCTCCACCTCCTCCTTTTACTCCTCCACCTCTTTTCTAAATGTAGTTGCCCTTTTCCATATGTTAATTTTTGTCTTCTGAGCATTATTTCGGATTTGGGACACCTTTTAATGTGTTTTGTAATTGTTTTCTATGTGCTTGTATGTGTTTGTGTTTGTCTGCCATTGCTTTCAATGTGGTTCGACGAACAATCGACGAACTTGACTCCTGTGCGACGAACCAAAACACTAGCGGGGTGGCTCAACACTACTCCTGATATATAGACGTACATTGTTAATGTTTAAACTATGCTATATATACCTGTTATCTGATGATACTGTACACTTTGTCTACTTTTTATATTCTTGTCTAATCCAAACTGAGCCTGTGAGCGTCTCTGTGTGACTGATGGAATACAGTGGGGCAAAAAAGTATTTAGTCAGTCAGCAATGTGATTTTCTGGATTTTTTTTTCTCAGTTTGTCTCCCATAGTTGAGGTCTACCTATGATGTAAATTACAGACGCCTCTCATCTTTTTAAGTGGTGGAACGTGCACTATTGCTGACTGACTAAATACTTTTTTGCCCCACTGTATATATGGAGATTGACAATTATCCTTTGACTGAATCGAGCTGTACGCTTCTGATTCAGTGCCATATATCTGATGTTATTTTGTGTCTATTTTGTGCTAAATTTTGAAGTTTGGTGGAAGAGGCCGCGTACGTGGGCGTGGGGGGGCCAGCTGGTGCTGATGGTGGTGGTGCATCTGCTGGTAGTGGCAAAAGCACAATAGCAGCTGAGGCAGGAGGTGTTGAGCCTGCGTCATGGTCTGGCTCCGGAACACCTGGAAGGCTATCTTTTCTGGGAGTAGGTTAACCGGTTTTAAAGACGGAGCATGAGTAACTGGTTTTGGCTTACATTGCCGAAACAGACTCCAGCAAATATGCCCTCCTCTTCTGAAGTTTCCAAAAATGCAAGCACTGAGTCGTCAAGTGCTGGCTCCTGGTCAGGAAGAACCCCTTTCCTTGTGTCCTGCACCCCCACCCAAAGTGAATGATGCAGCAGGCCACACTTCACATTAGTCCGTGTAGCTCTTTCTATCATACCATGCCTGGGTTATCAAGTCAAATCGTGAATTCCCCAGTCCAAGATGAATCTGACATGGAGTGTGGGTGGCCAGCCAGGGCCGTGGGGTTAATCGCTACCAGGCCGGTGTCTCACAGGGATGTGTCACGGTGGTGGTGACCCGTTCTGTGGCCCTGGGCGTCCATGCAATGGGGTAAATTACGTTTATAGGTGAATGATACGTGACGCCACCTGTGGTTTATGATTAGATTGACCAGCGCTGCAGTGTCGCTTCTCTGGGACAGATGTTGTGGTGCAGCTAAGATGTAGAAGCCCTGCACAGGTAGGGCCATAGTCACAGGGCAGATGAAAGAGTTGGTAGATGATGTGCAGTGCAGGATGTAGCAGAGCCGTGTGCCAGGCGCAGGAGAAAGATGCCAGACACAGTCGTGCAGTTCCTTTACCTGTACTTGGTAAGTGCCGTCCAGGACCCAGAGTACAGATGGAGAAGGAGTTGGTCAGCCTGGAAGCAAATTTGGAATTCTCTCTCTGCAGATAGGTAGTGTGGCCTCCGTTCTAGCGCTTATCTGAGGTACTCGCAGTGCTGAGTTCAATGAAGTTCCCCCTGTTGACTCTCTTTTGGAACTTTCTAGTATGGCAGGCAGCCATAGCCTTTTCCTTCTGGCTCCCACACGTCGCTGCTGGGGCCTCCGAGCTTTAGTTGGGTACAGAGCATTTACAACTGCTACTTCCTCCGGTTTTGGCTGTAGGAACGTCAGTGTCCCTACAAACTCGGAAACCGGAATCCGGACCATGCGCTCCAGCTAGGAGTGAGCCTTAACTCTGCTCATCCTCCAGCTCCCCTTCTCACATCCACACACTTCCCCTTCCCTTCACAGACTCCCCTAACTTCCCTCCTCCCGACCACAAAGAGCAGCTCCTCAGCATTCAGGTTCAGAGCTCTCCCTGCTGGCCTGGACTGAGAACTGTGCTGTGTGTTGGTTTAACTGCTAGAGAGATCCTTCGTTGCTCCCAAGCATGACATCACACTCCCTAGGAGGAAGGTAATGCCACTGTGGCGACCATACTCCTGGGGGTGCCACAAGTGCACTGATGCCCAGCCACTGCTAGATGATTCTGCTGGTACATTGACCCAGACCACTACATTCCCCTCGCACTCTACATATACTCTACTCTGTATAGCGCACTTTGCGGTGGCCATAATACTGTATAGAGTAATATACTGTCCATTTTTGGAGCTATTGTACAAATTAAAATTCATATCAGTCATGAGATGTAAAAAGTGAAGTATTTTTCATTGTACTATACCGCTATTTCTCTGCCGTATTGGAGCATCATGAGTTGTGCTATGTGTTAAAGGGGCGCTCTTTGGCCCAGGGCACATGAAAACCTGGAGCCAGCCCTACCCCCCCACAAATTTAGCCAAATAACTCCCATTTTTCAGTGCGAAACTAGTATTATAAAGTAAATTAAGGTTGAAATGCTTCAGTAATAATAATTGATGTTTTTAGCATTCAAAAGGGCACTGTAGGTGTGTTTCCTGTCCTCCCCTCCCTGCCGACTTTGCTTCCCCATTGACTTGCATTGGGTTTCGTGTTTCAGTCGGCCTTCGACTTTTCAGAAAAATTGGCCGATTTCGTTCGACCCGACTTTTGCGAAAGTCGGGTTTCATGAAACCCGACTCGACCCGAAAAAAGGCAAAATCGCTCATCTCTATTCTTTACCCAAGATGTGTACCTGGTTGTGTTTTACCCAAAGTATTTTACCTTCTTTACCCAAGTTGCGTACCTGGTTTTTACCCAAAGTATTTTACCTTCTTTACCACAAATATTTTACCTTCATTACCAAAGTAATGTACCTGGTTGGAAATAATGCTGGAGGGGCTGTCAGATTGGGACACTTCGACATTGGGAGTGTGGAGAGAGGAAAGTGATGGTGGTGGTGAAGGATCAATAGGAACAGATGAAGGGGTGGAGAAAGAAATGGAACGGGTGGACATAAATCCGGGAGTTGTATTGGGAATTTGAGGGGTGGAGTCGAAGGATTGGGAGGCAGAAGAGGTGGAGGGGGGGAGAAGAGGGTTGTGTTTGGGGCATGATGGGTGTTGAAGGAAAATGGTGGTAGTGGGTAGGGAGTGGAGGCGCGGGTGATATGGTTGGTAAATGGTACTGGGCAGTATGTTGGTACGGAGCAGGCTGCTGGTACGGGGCAGGCTGCTGGTATGAGGAAGGCTAATGGTACGGGGAAGGCTGCTGGTATTGCTGGTATTGCTTAGGAGGGGGATGAGGGACTGTGGCTGGAGGGAGGGCAGGTGTGGGAGGATGTACCGGGGTGGGTGGAGGAGGATGGGAGCTAACTTGCGCTAGAGCACACTGGCACGAATGCATTACATGCATCTGCTGGTCAGGAAATAGGTTATCCATGCGCTCAAGCACCGACTGGAAAAATGTGTGGTTCGGAGCTTTACTTGCATCTGACTGCATCCTATTCTGAAATGTGCGCAACTCAAGAATACTGTTGTTGAGCAAATTAAATACTGCAGTCATTTGCTCAGACAACAGTTTCAGACAGTTCTGGAAGGATGCATTCAGATGTAAGAACTCTTTTCCTGACCCTTCTGGCGCTGCCACCCAGAACCCACAGGTGTACTAGAGGTGGCAGCAGCAGAGTGGTTGGGTAAAGGAAAAGCTATATCCTCACCAGCAGATTCATGCAATGCAGGTGACAGCGATGCTCCAGCGCAAGGGGGTGGTACCGTAGGATCAGATGTGAGGGAAGGCTGGAAAGTTGCAGATGGTCCGGGACTGTCGAAGTGTCCCTCGGTGGCGGACTCCTCAGGTATCGCCCCAGAAATTTTCAACGGTGAAGGCTCCCGAGTGCTTCAGATGGTGCTGTGGAATAAAGAGAAAAAAATATAATTAATATATTGATATTGCATGGCCCTGGCTGAAAGCAAAAAAAGGGTTAGACATGTAAACATTTTGAATTAAGTGGGGTGGGTAATATTTACCTTCTGTTCACCATCATCTCCGGAGGAACGACAGGGCTCTTGAGTATTAGTATTTGCTCCTGCGTCTTCCAGATCCACTCGGGGCCCATATCTCGCTGTTTAACTCCTTCTTGAAGCGATCCCTGATTGACCGCCACCGCTTGACAATTCTCTTGCCTGAAAAGTGAAAGCACAAATTGGTTAGTATACAACACTTTTACATCCAGCAACATGACTGAACTGTGTATACTTACACACTTTATGCTGGGCCCGAACCTCGAGGCCCTCCCAGTTGGGAACAAGTTGCTAGCAGACTTGCTCCCAGAGCCGACGGGTCACTAGGAGATCGGCGTGGCTGCGGTCCCCCATATTCCACGGTGGCTCCCTTTCTTGGATCAGATCGATGAGGAAGTCAATATCTAGGCCCGCCTCCTCCTCACCGTCAGAGTCAGGAGCCGACTGTGAAGCCTGATAAAAAAGACAAAAAAATACATTAGATTCAAAACAACATAATTAGGGACAAAAAATAAAAAAAAAAGATGCTTAGCCCATGTTGACCGCCCATCCGCTCAGGTCGACTATGGGAGCCGCTTCGAGGACCTCTGGAACGGACACCAGAATCTGAAGACTGTGACATAAAAACAAAGAAAAATTATGTGCTTGGATGTAGGCTTGTGCTGTGTGCAGTGTGATGTCTGTACTAATGAATTTTTTATGTGTTTTATGTAGTGTGATGATGTTTTTCTGCGATGCATGCAAGAAACTTACCAATTGCGCGCCCACTCCAGGTATCTCTCCAACCCTTCGGTCTTCTCCTGGAAGCACCTCTTCAGCTGCTGCAGCTTCCTGTTATACAAAAATTATCGATTAATATATTTAGAAATATATATCTCTATACACATACATATACAGTGGGGCATAAGCTTTATTGCTGTAAGAGCACTTATGTGACCATCAAAACAATACACAGGGCATCATTACTTTCTAGGGGTAAAATGTGGTCACCATGTTTTCTATGGAACTTGCAGAGGGCATTAAGATTTTCTAGAGTGCAATTTTAACATCTAGAGGGCACGAATATGGGGGAAAGAAAATGGATCACTGGTATTGTGCCAAATAGCCGATGCAGTAAAAGGGACAACATGCTCTAAGATGGCATATCACAGATGGAGTGTGATATACATAAAGACATAAATAAAAACAAAACTCAAAAAATGTATTTACCTCTAAGCGCTGATGATGTGAGGGAGGGCTCCCAGAAGAAGATGACATATCTGACTGGCTAGCCTGGCTCTGTGGCTGCTGGCTGCACTGCGGCTGTTGGCTGGCCTGGCTCTGTGGCTGCTGGCTGCTCTACGGCTGCTGGCTGGCCTGGCTCTGCGGCTGCTGGCTGCTCTGTGGCTGCTGGCTGGCCTGGCTCTGTGGCTGCTGGCTGTTCTACGGCAGCTGGCTGGCCTGGCTCTGTGGCTGCTGGCTGCTCTGTGGCTGCTGGCTGGCCTGGCTCTGTGGCTGCTGTCTGACCTGGCTCTGTGGCTGCTGGCTGCTCTGTGGTTGCTGGCTGGCCTGGCTCTGCGGCTGCTGGACACGCTCTGTTACTGGCCCCGCTCTGTGGCTGGCTGCTCTGTGGCTGGCTCCTCTGTGGCTGGCTCCTCTGGCTAGCTGCATTGTAATGGATGGATGAGTGCCTCACTGGCATTGTTTATATATGTTATCTGGGGGCTGGGCAATGGGATCTGAGCATGCTCAGACGTAAAAACCGGAAGAACCGGATCCGGCGAAAACCTGAAGAACCGGAAGGCCATGCGGCGCAATCCGGCGCTAATACAATTCAATGAGACAAAACCGGATCCAGCGGAAGTTTTTGCGGAATCCGGTTTTTGAAAAGAGAACAGGATCCAGCCTGTCAGAAAAAACCTGATGTGTGAAAGTAGCCTTACACATTATTTTTCTTTTAAGCGCTGATAAGCATGTTATCTCTTTATGTAGATGGCCATTTAACCTGTATCTTTATGTTCAGGTTTTGCGCAGCCGCATTTATGATCTATACTCCTTTTGGAGGCATCGCTTTTGCTGCTACTAGCGCATGCCTTTTTTGATTTTTTTACTTTTGCTTTTTTCATTTTTGGGCATGCGCGTTACAACTTGCTGTCTATTTGCTTCATTTACAGCTGTTATTTGTTATTACACCTGTGCAGTCTAATTGATATAATTGCTCTTTCAGCATGGCTGCCTCCCTCCTTCTGTTTCTCTGAACCGGCTGGCTCCCTCCTTCAGTTTCTCTGAACCAGCACTTCACACCGGTAATGTGTTTTCTCTGATTACCTAACCTATTTATTTTTTGACTAGAGGTGTGCCCGATGCTATCGCATTGGGAGGGAAGTTTGTGTGTGGGGTGTGTGTCCCGCCGCTGCCTGCCCACCCACCTCCGTGCAGTCACAGCCGGCAGGAAAGACGGTGGTTTGCGGCCTGTGCTGGAGATGAGGTGCAGCTCCAACAGAGGGCGCCCGCACCCCATCTCCAGCACAGGCCGCAAGTCGTGGTCTTTCCTGCCAGCTGTGACTGCACGGAGGTGGGTGGGCAGGCAGTGACTGGATCTGGCGACTGTAGTCAGGCAGCTGCGGGTCCTGGCAGCAGGTCCTGGTGGGGATTCAGCGGCAGGTTCCGGCGGCGGGTTCAGTGGCGGTGGGGGGGTCTGCTGTGGGTGTCCCGGCGGTGTCCCACTGGTGGTACTGCGGAAGGGCCTGGTACCACCACTGGGTGCCATATTGGAATACCCATCACTTGGGTATTCCAATATGGTGGTCAGCGTACTTCCAGTCGATGCAGTGAATCATGGGATTCGAAGACATTCAGACGGAAGTGGATGATGGACAATTTAAGGCAAATATATATTAGATGTGTGTGTGTGTATATGTGAGTACATGTGTGTGTATATGTGAGTACGTGTGTGTTTATATGTGAGTACATGTGTGAGTGTATATGTGAGTGTGTATATGTGAGTACATGTGTGTGTATGTGTGAGTACATGTATGTGTGTACGTGAGTACATGTGTGTGTATGTGTACGTGTGTGTGTGTGAGTACGTGTGTGTGTGTACATGTGTGTGCGTGTGTGTACATGTGTGTGAGTGCATGTGTGTGTGAGTATGTGTGTGTGTGTCCTGCAGCTGCCTGCCTACCCACCTCTGTGCAGTCACAGCCGGCAGGAAAGAGGGTGGTTTGCGACCTGTGCTGGAGATGTGAGTACATGTGTATGTGTATATGTGAGTACATGTGTGAGTACATGTGTGTGTGCATATGTAAGTACGTGTGTGAGTGTATGTGAGTACATGTGTGTGTATGTGTGTGCGTGTGTGTGTACATGTGTGTGTACATGTGTGTGTACATGTGTGTGTACATGTACATGTGTGTGTGAGTACTTGTGTGTGTGTACGTGTGTGTGAGTACATGTGTGTGTACATGTGGGTGTGAGTACGTGTGTGTCCCGCTGCTGCCTGCCCATCCACCTCTGTGCAGTCTCTGCCAGCAGGAAAGAAGGTGGTTTGCATCTGTGCTGGAGATGGGATGCAGCGCCACCAGGGGGCGCCCGCACCCCATCTCCAGCCCAGGCCACAAGCTGCAATCTTTCCTGTCGGTTTTGGCTGCACGGAGGTGGGCAGGCAGTGGCGTGATGTGGCGGGTGTCCCGGCGGCTGGTGTCCCGGGTGCGAGGGTCCGGCAGCGGGTGTCCCGGCGGCAGGGCTCAGATGGCGGGGGTCCCGGTGGCGGGTGTCCGGCGGCGGGGGTCCCGGCGGTGTCCCGCTGGTGGTACTGCGCAAGGGCCTGGTACCACCAGCGGGTGCCATATTGGAATACCCATCACTTGGGGATTCCAATATGGCGGTTGGCGTACTTCCAGTGCGGCGCGGTGGATTGTGGGATTCGAGGACATCCAGACGGAAGTGGGTAACGGACAATTTAAGACAATTATATATATAGATATTGGCATCTTTGACAAATTCCCCTGATGAAGCTGCTTGCAGCAGTGATACATGTGGGGCTTTCTCCACACCCCTGCCTCACTGGGACTTTATACTTACTTCGGCTTTCCACATGAGCCTTTCTTGAACTGACCAGGCGGCCGCCATCACTACGCAGCCAACTACCATTCCCTCTTGCATTCTGCTGCAACCTCAGATTACACACCACAGGTTTTCTACATCATACATTCTCATACATGTTTTTTAATTGGTTTTAATGTTTGCTGTGTCTCAGTTGTCTAAATAAAGATATATATATTTATATATATATATATATATATATATATAGATATATATATACATTTTTTTTATTCTGTGGGTGTGCATACCATTTTTGGTTGGTCTTTTTCTTTTCCGGTTCTCGGTTGTTATCCGTACCAGGTGTTGCACTCCATCATTATATTTGTGTTTTTCTTTATATCAAATGGTAGTTCACCCTCTGCCCCTCCTTGTTCAATGCATAAGCATACAGTATGGGATTACCAAATGAATAATGTGAACTTGGTTTTCATGTGGTCATCCAGTACATGGGTTCAAAGGCTTATTGGGGTGTGTGAAATTTTGGAGCAGGGCAGGCCTTGCATTAAATGTATGAGCAAACAGTATGGGAGTACCAAATGAATAATGAGAACTTGGTTTTCCTGTGACCATCCAGTACGTGGGTTCAAAGGCTTATTGGGGTGCATGCAACTTTGGTGCAGGGCAGGCCTTCCATTCAATGCATAAGCAAAGAGTATGGGAGTACCAAATAAATACTGGGAACTTTTGTTGCATGTAGCCATCCAGTGCCTGGGTTCAAAGGCTTATTGGGGTGCATGTAACTTTGGGGCATGGCAGGCCTGCATTCAATGCATAAGCAAAAAGTATTATGCGTTGAATACAAGGCCTGCTCTGCAGTTACACGCACCCCAATAAGCCTATGAACTCACATGCTGGATGGGTACAGGAAAACTTAGTTCACATTATTAATTTGGTATTCCCATACTGTTAAGCATTGGGGATCCATCCTGTGCAGAGGGAGAGGATCCAAGCCTTGTCTCACTCTGCGGTCTCCCATTCTTCTTCAACAGCAGTGGAGCCTGCTCAGCAGAGACGTCTGTCTCGGTGTCTTACCCAGACTCGTGCTGTGCGCTGTGTTACCGCTGCCTCTCCAGGTTCAGCTATAGTAGCTGTCCATAAACAGCGGTGAGCTGTTGTTCCAGAGGCTAAGTCTAGGATTCACCCTACTGAGCATGCTCGTTAGGTGGCGACCTCTCATTGGTGGTCAGTCGTCAGCTGATAAGGTCCTGCAGTGGATTCGGATTGGCTCACGAGCAAGGTCCTTACTGACTGGAACATATAAAAGGTTCTCTGGGCCGCCCAGAGGTGCGCTAGAATGATACATATTTGTGTTGTGTGTGCTTGGGCTTCAGCTCTGCCTCTAATGGCCTGTGTCTGTGGTGAGACTAGATTCAAGTCCCAGGGAGGGATCTTTGGGACAATGACCGGCCTAGACCTACTACAAGACTTTATGAACTGTGACACCCACCTAATGGATGCTAGGTTGCAGTTATATCGGGTCCCCAAGGCTGAAACTTGAACCTTGAGGGTGCTAGTTGCTAACCCGAGTTGCTACCCCACCTGTAGAAATTCTAGGATAGGTCCTACTGGAGCCACATCCCCCAAAGTTTTCCCCAGGAACTCCAGGAACTTTTTCCATGTTCTACCATAGATTCTGGATGTGATAGGTTTCCTACTCTTCAACAGGGTGGAGACACCCAGATGGAAGCCCTTCACCTAAGAGTGGCGCACTGGTCCCTGGGTAAGCAGGTCCGGAATCTCTGGCAAGATCTGTAATTGACATCTGCCTTAGAAGGGAGAACCAAGGCATCCTCGGCCAAAATGGAGCTATGAGAATTACTCTTGCTTGATCCTCTCTGATCTTCCCGACTACTGTCGGAATCATTGCTATCGGGGGGAACACGTAGGCCAGGGAGAACTTCCAGGGTATTTGTAGGGCATCTACCGCAACTTGATGTTCCCTTGGATTTAGAGAGCAGAACTTCCTGACTTTCCTGTTGTGTGAGGTGACAAACAGGTCTATCTCTAGTTTTCCCCAAGCCTGCACTATTTGTTGAAAGACCTAAGGGTTTAAAGACGATTCCCCCTGTCTCAACTTTCTGTGACTTAGGAAGTCTGCTTGTATATTTTTGACGCCCCTTATATGTAGTACCGTGAGAGATAACAGGTGTTGTTCTGCTAACTGGAATAGTAGATCTGATATCTCCATGAGGCCCTGGGACCTCGTACTCCCCTGGTGGTTGATATAAGCTACCACTGCTCGATTGTCCTTCATGACATGAATATGATGGCCCCGAAGCAAGGGGAGAAAATGTCAAGTAGAGTTGAGCGAAACGGGTCGAAAAATTTCAAAAGTCACCGACTTTTGGCAAAGTCGGGTTTCAGGAAATGAAACCCGACCCTAGGATGAGGTCGGCCACGAGGTCGGTGACTTACGCGCCAGAGTCGCGTTTCAAAAGTTTGTTTTGCGCTCTTTTTCAGCCAATCAGGATCCACGGACACTGTGGGCAACGTGATGACATAGGCAGGGGTCACCACCATCTTTCAGAAGGGCATGCAAGTGATTGGCTTGCTTTGGTGGGCGTCACAGGGGGTATAAAAGGGCGTGCACGCCGACCGCCATCTTACTTCTGCCGATCTCAGTATAGGGAGAGGTTGCTGCTGATTCTGTAGGGAGAGCGTTAGGCAGGGAAGAAGACAAAAAAACTGCTTCTGCTGCTAGCGATTTGGCCTGCACAACACACCAGTCACTGTGTGTGCAGTGCAAGGGGAGGCTATATAGTGGTGTATCAGTGGTGTTGGTTGTTGGGCTGCCTTCTAAGGCTTCCTGACATTCCTGCATTGCTGTTTACCCACTGCTCCGCAAACTGCTTTTTTAAAAGCAATCCCAATTTTTTTTTTTTGTCCTGAGAAGAAAAAAAAACTGCTTCTGCTGCTAGCAATTTGGCCTGCACAACACAGCAGTCACTGTGTGCAGTGCAAGGGGAGGCTATATTGTGGTGTATCAGTGGTGTTGGTTGTTGGGCTGCCTTTTAAGGCTTCCTGACAGGCTGGCATTGCTGTTTACCCACTGCTCTGCAAACTGCTTTTTTAAAAGCAATCCAATCTCCCTTATGCTCTAGTCACTTTTGTCACAGCTGTGCCATCGAGCCTGTCACATAGCGCTCAGATATCAGTGGGCCTCACACAATCCAAAAGTGTCCAGTGTCCAAAAGTGTGTGCAGAGATTCAAAATCTCCCTTATCCTCTAGTCACTTTTGTCACAGCTGTGCCATCGAGCCTGTCACATAGCGCTCAGATATCAGTGGGCCTCACACAATCCAAAAGTGTCCAGTGTCCAAAAGTGTGTGCAGAGATTCAAAATCTCCCTTATCCTCTAGTCACTTTGGTCACAGCTGTGCCATCGAGCCTGTCACATAGCGCTCAGATATTCATTGGGCCTCACACAATCCAAAAGTGTCCAGTGTCCAAAAGTGTGTGCAGAGATTCAAAATCTCCCTTATCCTCTAGTCACTTTGGTCACAGCTGTGCCATCGAGCCTGTCACATAGCGCTCAGATATCAGTGGGCCTCACACAATCCAAAAGTGTCCAGTGTCCAAAAGTGTGTGCAGAGATTCAAAATCTCCCTTATCCTCTAGTCACTTTGGTCACAGCTGTGCCATCGAGCCTGTCACATAGCGCTCAGATATTCATCGGGCCTCACACAATCCAAAAGTGTCCAGTGTCCAAAAGTGTGTGCAGAGATTCAAAATCTCCCTTATCCTCTAGTCACTTTGGTCACAGCTGTGCCATCGAGCCTGTCACATAGCGCTCAGATATTCATTGGGCCTCACACAATCCAAAAGTGTCCAGTGTCCAAAAGTGTGTGCAGAGATTCAAAATCTCCCTTATCCTCTAGTCACTTTGGTCACAGCTGTGCCATCGAGCCTGTCACATAGGGCACAGATATCAGTGGGCCTCACACAATCCAAAAGTGTCCAGTGTCCAAAAGTGTGTGCAGAGATTCAAAATCTCCCTTATCCTCTAGTCACTTTGGTCACAGCTGTGCCATCGAGCCTGTCACATAGTGCTCAGATATCAGTGGGCCTCACACAATCCACAAGTGTCCAGTGTCCAAAAGTGTACGCAGAGAATCAAAATCTCCATTATCCTCTCGTCACTTTGGTCACAGGCAGCTGTGCCATCGAGCGTGTCACATAGCGCTCAGATATCAGTGGGCCTCACACAATCCACAAGTGTCCAGTGTTCAAAAGTGTACGCAGAGATTCAAAACCTCCATTATCCTCTCGTCACTTTGGTCACAGGCAGCTGTGCCATCGAGCGTGTCACATAGCGCTCAGATATCAGTGGGCCTCACACAATCCACAAGTGTCCAGTGTCCAAAAGTGTACGCAGAGATTCAAAATCTCCATTATCCTCTCGTCACTTTGGTCACAGGCAGCTGTGCCATCGAGCGTGTCACATAGCGCTCAGATATCAGTGGGCCTCACACAATCTACAAGTGTCCAGTGTCCAAAAGTGTACGCAGAGAATCAAAATCTCCATTATCCTCTCGTCACTTTGGTCACAGGCAGCTGTGCCATCGAGCGTGTCACATAGCGCTCAGATATCAGTAGGCCTCACACAATCTACAAGTGTCCAGTGTCCAAAAGTGTAAGCAGAGATTCAAAATCTCCATTATCCTCTCGTCACTTTGGTCACAGGCAGCTGTGCCATAGAGCGTGTCACATAGCGCTCAGATATCAGTAGGCCTCACACAATCTACAAGTGTCCAGTGTCCAAAAGTGTACGCAGAGATTCAAAATCTCCATTATCCTCTCGTCACTTTGGTCACAGGCAGCTGTGCCATCGAGCGTGTCACATAGCGCTCAGATATCAGTGGGCCTCACACAATCCAAAAGTGTCCACTGTCCACAAGTGTGTGCAGAAATTCTAAATCTCCCCTGTCCTATAGACACCATTTACCTTGTTTTACATTACTATATAGTTTGTTGGATTTTGTCTACATTTCTACCAAAAATGAGGAAGGCTGGTGGAAGAGGCCGTGGAATTGGGCGGGGGTTGGCAGCTGGTAATGATGGTGTTGGTGGTGGATCTGATGGTAGTGGCAAGAGCAAAATAGGACCGAATGCAGGAGGTGCTGACCCTGCGTCATCGTCTGGCTACATAAGGCCTCGAACGCTTAGTTTTCTAGGAGTTGGCAAACCGCTTTTAAAGGCAGAGCATCAGGAAAAAGTTTTGTCTTACATTGCTGACTCAGCCTCCAGCTCTATCGCCTCCTCTTCTTCAGTTGTAAAAAGTAAAAGCACTGAGTCGTCATTGGAGGCTCATGTTCATGAACCACACCTTTCCTTGTGTCCTTCACCCCAACCAAGATTGAAGGATGACGCAGGCCATCCTACTGATTACTCCATGGAGCTGTTTTCACATACCATGCCTGGATTATCAAGTCAAATGGTGAATTACCCAGGCCAAGATGAATCTGACATGGAGTGCACTGATGCACAGCCGCTGATGGATGATTCTGCTGGTACATTCACTCAGAGCACTACATTGTCCTCGCAGTGTACAGAGCCAGATTTTGACCCTGATGAGACTCAGGTGCCCCTTCCCGCACACTATACCACCATACACGGTGACACAGAGGAAGGTGCACATGACATAGAAGAGGAGGTGATGGATGACCCAGTTGTTGACCCAGATTGGCATCCATTGGGGGAAGAGGGTGCTGCTTCCAATAGCTCAGATGAGGAGCATCCACAGCAGACATCGACATCGCAACAGCTGTTATCTGGCAGGCCCGGAGCACTCCAAAGACAGGTTCCAAACATCAAAAGAGTTGCTGGACAGCTTGTCCAGAGGGTCAAAAGATCACAGCGTGCTAGGCCGCAAAATGTCTGCCAAAGTAGGAAGAGTGCAGTGTGGCACTTTTTTGAACAAAATCCTCATGATCAGGCCAAGGTTATCTGTAAGAAGTGCGCAAAGACCTTTAGCCGAGGGAAAAATCTGAAAAATTTGAATACCAGTTGCATGCTTAGACATTTAACCAGCATGCACTTGCAAGCGTGGACACAACAACAAACCTCAAGTGCCACATGTGCAACTGATCACAACGAAGGTAGTCAGCAACGCTACATGGTTTCCCCCACTGTAAGCCCACCGGTTAGCACAGCAGCAAATGTTGAGGTGTCGTTGCAAGGCCACAGCAGTCAGGGAATCCCACTGTTATATCAACAAAAGACTGATTCTAGGCCATCAGAAAGAACACCAACTCCATCACCATCATCAACCCTCTCTCAGTCCACCCTGTCCACCGCTACTTCCACCATATGCAGCTCTCAAGTCCAGCTCACCCTCCCAGACACTATGAGTAGGTCAAGAAAGTACTCAGTCTCTCATCCGCGTACACTGGGTTTGAACGCCCACATTGCCAAACTAATCTCGTTTGAGATGATGCCCTTTCGGTTGGTGGAAAGCACAGCTTTCCGCGAACTCATGGCCTATGCAGTACCACGCTATGACCTACCCAGTCGCCACTTCTTCTCTCGCAAAGCCATCCCAGCCCTCCACCATCATGTGAAAGACCGCATTGTCCATGCACTCAAGCAGTCAGTGAGCGGAAAGGTGCACCTCACAACTGATGCATGGTCCAGTCGGCATGGCCAGGGCCGTTACGTGTCCATCACTGCGCACTGGGTTAATGTGGTGGATGCAGGGTCCACAGGGGACAGCGGTGGTGGGACAGTGCTGCCTAGCCCACGGTATAGGAAACAGTTGGCTGTAGGCGTTCGACCCTCCTCCTCCTCCTCCTCCTCCAGAAGCGAAAGCTCGTCCACAGAGCGCAGTCGTACGAGCACTCCATCTGCAGCTGCCACTGTTGCACACGATGTGTCCCCCTATCGAGCAGCTAGTGGAAAGCGTCAGCAGGCTGTGTTGCAGATGATGTGTTTGGGCGACAGACACACCGCCGAGGTGCTGGCCGAGTACTTGAAGCGACAAACTGAGTCATGGCTGGGCAGTGTACATCTTGAGGCAGGCAAGGTAGTTAGTGATAACGGCCGTAATTTTGTGGCAGCCATAGCCCTTTCAAAACTCAGCCACATACCTTGCTTGGCTCACACCTTGAACCTGGTGGTGCAGTGCTTCCTCAAAAATTATCCGGAGTTAACAGCCCTGCTCCAGAAGGTGCGAAGACTGTGCGCGCACATCCGCCGGTCGCCTGTACACTCCGTTCGTATGCAGAAGCTGCAGCGATTGCTCCACCTTCCCAACCACCGCCTCATTATCGACATTGCAACAAGGTGGAACTCCACCCTGCACATGGTGGAGCGGCTGTGCGAGCAGAGGCAGGCCATAATGCATTTGTGGGAGGATACACGGCCAGGCACTTTGAGAGCAGACATGGAGTTGACAGGTGTGCAGTGGTCGAAGCTGAAAGACCTCTGTAAAGTCCTTCAGTGTTTTGAGGAATGCACACGGCTGGTAAGTGCAGACGACGCCATCCTAAGCATGAGCATCCCACTTATGCCTCTGCTCATGCAAACTTTGACGCACCTTAAGGAGCAGGCGTCTGCAGCCAATGTTGATGAGGAGGAAGAGGAGGAGGGAATCCTTGATGACATTCAGCCATTGTCTGCTCAGGGACCTCTCCTGGACGAGGTGGAGGAAGAAGAGGAGGAGGAGGAGGATGATGATGGGGATGATTACTTAGGGGAGGAGGATGCATCTCGTGGGGCAAGTGAAAATGTTGGCGTGGCAAGGTCTGGTACAGGGTTTGTGCGTGACTGGAGGGATGTGGATTTGCCAGAAAGTGCTCCTCCACCCAGCACTCGCAGTGCATCATTGACACCGGGAACATTGGCCCACATGTCAGATTATGCCTTGCGGATCCTAAAAAGGGACCCCCGCATTGCCAAAATGATGAACGATGGCGACTACTGGTTGGCCAGCATCCTGGATCCACGCTATAAAGGCAAATTACAAAACATCATGCCACAGGAGAACCTTGACCTAATATTGGCTAATAAACAAGCAACTCTGGTAAATCGGTTGCTTGAGGCATTCCCAGCACACAGCAGCGGTGATGGTTCTCACACGAGCCGTACGGGCCAGGGGCAGCTTGGCAGAGGTGTTCGTGGTGCACACAGCAGAAGTGGCGTTGGAGACAGGGGTTTCATGACAATGTTGTGGACTGATTTTTCAAATACCGCTCACACAACTGGTAATACTGCATCGATGGAAAGTGACAGGAGACAGCAGTTGTCAACTATGGTTACAAACTACTTTTCCTCCCATATCGATGTTCTCCCACACAGGTCATTCCCCTTTGACTATTGGGCCGCTAAACTGGACACCTGGCCTGAATTGGCCCAATATGCCTTACAGGAGCTCGCTTGCCCAGCTGCAAGTGTGCTATCGGAAAGAGTCTTCAGTGCAGCTGGATCAATCCTGACAGAAAAAAGGACCCGTCTGTCAACCCAAAATGTGGATGATCTAACCTTCATTAAAATGAACCACGCATGGGTTTCCAAGGATTTTGTCCCTCCTTCCCCTGATGACACATAGGGTGACAGAAAAATGGCTTGCTTTGGTCCACCTCTTCCTGGGACTTCACCTATTTCGCCTTTTGCATCAGCTGAATGTCCAACATCAACATATGCCACTTTCTAAAACTCCCTAACTGTGCTGCCTCCCCCCCCATAGCCGGGGTCACCACCTAGCGCACGACACCGTGCGAGTGCCGTTGCCCTGGACAGGTGGGTAGGCCGACTCTTGGGCGCGGGCACTGGCACAGGGTCCCTCATAGTGCAATCAAGTGTCTCTGATGGTGGTGGTGCACACCCGCCGTCAGACACACCGCTGTACTATGAGGGGCCCAGTGCCAGTACCGACGCCCACGAGTGGGCCCCCCTTGCTTGGGCAGGGCCCCAGCATTTGCAATCTTTACCTCTCCCTGCTCCTCCGCTGTGTAATCTGGGCCGTCAAATCCATACTGTGCCTGACACCGTCTGAGCCTGCCTCCTGATGTATAGACATATATTTTGAATGTGTACGCTATCCATACATGTTATCTGGGGATACGGTACCCTTTCTAACCTTTGTGCAATCACGTGCAATCCATACTGGGCCTAACACTGTCTGAGCCTGCCTCCTGAGACATATATTTTGAATGTGTACGCTATCCATACATGTTATCTGGGGAAACGGTACCCTTTCTAACCTTTGTGCAATCACGTGCAATCCATACTGGGCCTGACACCGTGTGAGCCTGCCTCCTGAGACATATATTTTGAATGTGTACGCTATCCATACATGTTATCTGGGGATACGGTACCCTTTCTAACCTTTGTGCAATCACGTGCAATCCATACTGGGCCTAACATCGTCTGAGCCTGCCTCCTGAGACATATATTTTGAATGTGTACGCTATCCATACATGTTATCTGGGGATACGGTACCCTTTCTAACCTTTGTGCAATCACGTGCAATCCATACTGGGCCTAACACCGTCTGAGCCTGCCTCCTGAGACATATATTTTGAATGTGTACGCTATCCATACATGTTATCTGGGGATACGGTACCCTTTCTCACCTTTGTGCAATCACGTGTAATCCATACTGGGCGTGAGAACGGCTGGCGAGCTGTTAAGCAAGCTACAGCACCTGTGGTTTGCACACGTAAGTTTTTCATTTTTTCAGGAATGACGGTTAGGCCTAATTCCGGAACTGCGGTTGACCTGCACTTACTGGGAAATCATTGTTTGCGGGTAATAATTGTAATCAGTGATCCCCATCACTAACGTTGTTCAGCGGGTTATCTGCACCTGTAAGCGACAAACGCTGGCCTTTTCAGTGTAGCGCACATGCAGCCACGGACATGTAAGGGCATGACACACCAGTTATTGGCCAATCTCATGTGCCAGAGCCTCACGTGTCCCTCTAGTAAGCCGGACTCGGACCGCGGGGCATGACGGAGTCTCGTTCGTTAACGGAATTAAGCTTGCAATGTGTGCATCTGTTCTGTAGCTGGCATGGTTGAGGTTTCCCAGGTGGAGTCGAATTTAATCGTAGGCTCCACTCCTGGTGGTGCCCTTCAGGACATTCCTTTAAGGTACAGCTTTGCAACCATACTGCCCACGTAAAACAAACACTTTGCCTTCATGAACGCTGTTTGGAGGGTCATGACTCGTGGGAATAACGCCGCCCAATCAGTTAACCTGCTAGAGAGATCCTTCGTTGCTCCCAAGCATGACATCACACTCCCTAGGAAGAAGGTAATGCCACTGTGGTGACCGTACTCCTGGGGGCGACACAAGTCCACTGATGCCCAGCCACTGCTCAATGAATCTGATGGTACATTGACCCAGACCACTACATTCCCCTCGCACGCTACACGACCTGAATCTGACCCTGATGAAACTCAGGTTACCCTTCCCATATACAGTTCCATCTTACACGGTGACAAAGAGGAAGCTGCAGATGAAAGTGCAGGTTCGGCCCACCCGCCATCAGACACACCACCGTACTATCAGGGGCCCTGTGCCAGTGCCATTGCCAACGAGTGGGCCCCCCCTGCTTGCTCAGGATCACAGCACTTGCAAAGTTGAAATCATAGAATCATAGAATCATAGAATCGTAGAGTTGGAAGGGACCTCCTGGGCCATCTGGTCCAACCCCCTGCTCAAAGCAGGATTCGCTAAATCATCCCAGTCAGATGTCTGTCCAGCCTCTGTTTGAAGACTTCCATTGAAGGAGAACTCACCACTTCTCGTGGCAGCCTGTTCCACTCATTGATCACTCTAACTGTCAAAAAGTTTTTTCTAATATCTAATCTGTGTCTCTTCCCATTCAGTTTCATCCCATTGCTTCTAGTCTTTCCTTGTGCAAATGAGAATAAAGTTGATCCTTCTACAATGTGACAGCCCTTTAGATATTTGTAGACAGCTATTAAGTCTCCTCTCAGTCTTCTCTTTTGCAAACTAAACATCCCCAAATCCTGCAACCTTTCCTCATAAGACAGGGTTTGCAGACCGGTCACCATTCTGGTCGCTCTTTTCTGAACTTGCTCCAGTTTGTTGATGTCTTTTTTAAAATGTGGTGCCCAAAACTGGACACAATATTCCAGATGAGGTCTGACCAAAGAGGAGTAGAGGGAAATAATGACTTCACGTGATCTAGACTGTATGCTTCTGTTAATACATCCTAGAATTGCATTTGCCTTTTTTGCTGCTGCATCACACTGTTGACTCATATTCAGTCTGTGATCTATTAGTATACCCAAGTCTTTTTCACATGTGCTGTCACTTAGCCCTATTCCTCCCATTCTATATATGCTTTTTTCATTTTTATTGCCCAGATGTAGTACTTTGCATTTCTCCCTGTTAAAAACCATTCTGTTAGTTGCTGCCCACTTCTCCAGTTTATTTAAATCTTTTTGAATCCTCTCTCTCTCTTCTCTAGTATTAGCTATCCCTCCTAGCTTTGTGTCATCAGCAAATTTAATCAGTTTACCCTCAATTCCTTCATCTAAATCGTTGATAAAGATGTTGAACAATACAGGGCCCAGGACAGAGCCCTGTGGTACCCCACTTGAGACATTCTTCCAACTGGATGTACAGCCATTTACGACCACTCTTTGGGTCCGATCACTAAGCCAGTTATGAATCCACCTAACAGTTGCCTTGTCCATTCCATACTTAGTCATTTTTTCAATAAGGATTGTATGAGAGACTTTGTCAAATGCTTTGCTGAAGTCAAGATATACTATATCTACAGCATTTCCTTGATCCACCCAATCAGTGATACCATCATAGAAGGAAATTAAGTTAGTCTGACATGACTTATTAGTTAGAAACCCATGCTGACTCTGTTTAATCACTTCATTCTTATCCAGGTATTGACATACATGTTGTTTAATAATTTGTTCAAAGATCTTTCCTGGTATAGAAGTCAGACTCACCGGCCTATAGTTGCCTGGGTCCACCTTCTTCCCCTTTTTGAAGATAGGAACAACATTTGCTCTTCTCCAGTCTTCTGGCACTTCTCCTGTTCTCCAAGAATTTTCAAAGATTATGGAGAGGGGTTCAAAAATTTCTTCTGCTATCTCCTTCAGTACTCTGGGGTGTAATTCATCTGGACCTGGAGACTTGAATTCATTTAGGTTAGCTAAGTGTTTCCTCACTATCTTTCTGTTTATAGATATCCTGGATTCTTCTATTCCCTTAATAGGACAGTGAATAACAGTTGATGTTGCATTTCCTTTCTGAGAGAAAACAGATGCAAAATAGGAATTTAAAAGTTCAGCCTTCTCAACATCCTGTCTTACCATTTCATCATTTTCATCCTGTAAAAATCCTATAGCATCTTTGACTTTTCTTTTACTTTTGACATATCCCCAAAATCCTTTATTATTGCTTTTGACATCTCTTGCAAGCCTCAGTTCATTTTCAGCTTTAGCTAATCTGATTTGTGCCCTGCAGGTTCTGCAGACAGCATTATATTCTTCTTTAGATATGCCTCCCTCTTTCCATTTTATAAACATTTTTTTCTTCCTTTTTAGCATGTGCTTAAGTTCTGTGTTCATCCATCCTGGTTTCCTTAAATGCTTCCTATTCTTCCCTCTTTTCGGAATTGTTAACAACTGTGCTTTTAGAATTTCATTTTTCAAGATTTCCCATCCTTCCTGGACATTTTTGTCTTTAAGGATATCCAGCCATTGGATCCCTCCAATTCTCTTTCTGAATCCCTTAAAATCTGCCTTTCTGAAATCTAACCTTGACGTCTGAGTCTTCACAGGTCTTCCACCTCTAGTAATCCAAAATTCTAAAATAGCATGGTCGCTACCTCCTAGGGTCCCAGCCACTTTTACCTCCTCAACCATTTCCTCCCTGTTTATAAGGATTAGATCCAAGGTAGCAGTTCCCCTTGTTTTCTCCCTTACCTTTTGGAAGATAAAGTTGTCAGCAAGAGAGGATAAGAATTTCCTTGACCTGTTAGTTTTGCCTGAGAGAGATTCCCAACAAATGTCTGGATAGTTGAAATCTCCCATGACAACTATGTCATATTTTTTGGAGAACTTGGCCATCTGATGCATAAAGAGTTCATCTATATATTCGGCTTGCACAGGCGGCCTGTAGTAAATGCCTACAATGGTGTCCTTTCCATTGTTCTGTCCTTGTATTCTTACCCAAACAGTTTCCACAGAACTCCCAGTCTCTGAAGCTTCAATCTCTGTGCAGATATACGCATTTCGAACATACAATGCGACACCCCCTCCTCGTTTATCAAGTCTGTTTCTTGCAAATAAGTTGTATCCTTCTAGTCTTGTATTCCAATCATGTGTATTGTCCCACCAAGTTTCAGTGATTCCAATTACATCATATTTCTGTTCCTGTGTTAGTAGTTCCAATTCTCCTTGTTTGTTGCCCATGCTTTGTGCATTAGTATAGAAACATTTTAGTTTGTGATTGGTTTCTCTTTCTCCAATATTTTTATTAATTAGATTCTTTCGTCTTTGTTCTTCCTTTCCACTTCTAATAGCAGAGTTCTCAATAGCATTTGTCAGGTGTATGGCTTTTTCTGGTCTTTTGCTTCCCTTCCCATGTTGTTCTAGTTTAAAGCTCTCCTTACAAGTGTAGCAAGGTGACTTCCAAATACATGCTTTCCAGTCTTCGTAAGGTGCACCCCATCTCTAGCAAGTAGTCCATCGTATAAGTAGTTCACTCCGTGATCCAGAAATCCAAATCCTTGCTGACGGCACCATCGACGTAGCCAGTTGTTCACCTGCAGAATCTTATTCCACCTCCTTGTTCCATGGCCATCCACTGGGAGGATGGAAGAGAAGACCACCTGCGCTCCCAGTTCTTTCACTTTCTTGCCTAAGTCTTCAAAGTCTCTGCAGATGATTTCCAGGTCGTTTCTTGCGGTGTCATTTGTCCCCACATGTAGTAGCAGGAATGGGTAGTCATCTGTAGGTCTGAAGAGTCCTGATATCCTGTCAGACACATCTTTAATTTTTGCACCTGGAAGACAGCACATTTCTCTTGTAGTTATATCCGGTCTGCAGATAGCGGCCTCTGTTCCTCTCAGCAGGGAATCCCCCATGACCACCACTCTCCGTTTCTTCTTCACAACATTTTTCTTTCTCCATCCAGGAGGACTCTGAAGGCGTACAAGGTTGCTGTTTGTTGGCAAAGTCTTATCCTGATGTATTTCTTCATCGTTTTCCTGCGTGAGAGCCTGGTACTGGTTTCTGAGCAGTATGGGTGCTGACTGCCTCCTGATCCTCCTGCTTCTCTGGGTCACATGTCTCCATTCCTCTGTTTCTTCAGGTGTACTTCGAATTTCTTCTCTTTCTGTAACATGAAGAGATAATTCTGCTCTGTCCAAGAACTCTTCACCTTCCTTAATGATCTTCAACGTAGCTAACCTCTCTTCGAGATTTTGCAACTTTTCCTCCAACAGGGACACAAGCTTGCATTTGTGGCATGTGAAGTTTGGCTTTTCCACTGGTAAATCTGTGAACATGTAGCAAGAAATGCAGCTCACCAAATGGCTCCTGGCCTCTTCCATCTTGAGATTTCTTAAAAACGATGAAAGATGAGCCAAATTTCAAGACTCTTCCCCTGGTTTTCCGATTTCCTCTTTTCAGCTGCAACCGCCAAAACCCAGTGATCGTTGAGCTCGCGGAGACTCTTCACTTATCCCAGAAGGCACTGGGAATATGCAAATGATCTCCTCAAGACTCTTCCCCTGGTTTTCCGATTTCCTCTTTTCAGCTGCAACCGCCAAAACCCAGTGATCGTTGAGCTCGTGGAGACTCTTCACTTATCCCAGAAGGCACTGGGAATATGCAAATGATCTCCTCAAGACTCTTCCCCTGGTTTTCCGATTTCCTCTTTTCAGCTGCAACCGCCAAAACCCAGTGATCGTTGAGCTCGCGGAGACTCTTCACTTATCCCAGAAGGCACTGGGAATATGCAAATGATCTCCTCAAGACTCTTCCCCTGGTTTTCCGATTTCCTCTTTTCAGCTGCAACCGCCAAAACCCAGTGATCGTTGAGCTCGCGGAGACTCTTCACTTATCCCAGAAGGCACTGGGAATATGCAAATGATCTCCTCAAGACTCTTCCCCTGGTTTTGTCACTGTGCAGTGAGATGGAAGATGGGGACGACAAGGAGTCCAGACAAGTACAGGGATTCCCTAGCGAGGAGACTTATTTGATTGTTTTCAATGTTGGGACAGCAATTTTTGGGGAGCACTATTCTCTGGAGAATGATAGATGGGGCCCACCATACACTGGAACATTCCAAAGGTGGACATCAGACACTGGAGCATTTACAGGGCCCATTATACACTAGAGCATTAGAAATGGGGCCCATTATGTTTGGAGCATTATTTGGGCCCATAAGACAGTGGAGCTTCATCCATGGGGACCAACATATACTGTAGCATTATGTGGTGCTCATAATTTTCTGTTTCAAACATTATATGGGACCAATGATTCTGTATGGAGAAATAGATGGGCCTCTTCATGAGATGTAAAAAGTGAGGTATTTTTCATTGTACTATACCGCTATTTCTCTGCCGTATCGGAGCATGATGAGTTGTGGTATGTGTTAAAGGGGCACTCTTTCGCCCAGGGCACATGAAAACCTGCAGCCAGCCCTCTCCCCCCACAACTTTAGCCAAATAACCCCCATTTTTCAGTGCGTAACTTGTATTATGAAGTTAATTAAGGTTGACAAGCTTAAGTAAGAAGAATTGATGCTTTTGGCATTCAAATGGGCACTGTAGGTGTGTTTCCTGTCCTCCTCTCACTGCCGACTTTTATTCCCCATTGGCTTACATTGGGTTTCGTGTTTCGGGACGACCCCAACTTTTCCCTATAATCGGACGATCTTGCTCGACCCGACTTTTGGAAAAGTCGGGTTTCACGAAACGAAACGCTACCCTAAAAAACCAAAAGTCGCTCAACTCTAGTCTTAAGGCCTTTTCCACTGCCCACAGGTCTTTTACATTTGAACCGTGATTGCTTTCTAGCGAGGACTATTTTTCTTGTACCGAGTAGAATCTCAGGTGTGCTCCCCAACCTGTACTGCTTGCGTTGGTTGTGATAATGTACTCGATTGGTTTTTGCCACAGGACCCCCGATGTCAGATGATCCTTTATAGTCCACCAGATTAGGGAATCTTTTACAGCCAAGGAAAGACATAGTTTTCCCTCTAAATGTCCTTTCAATGATTTCTGAGCCGATAGAACTTCCCACTGCAGCTGTCTTAGGTGCAACTGTGCCCACCTTACTGCTGATATACATGACTTTAACGAGCCTAGCAGAGACATTGCATTCCTCAGTGTCATTGCTGGCTTTTGAGTTGCTGTATGAGCCAGGCCCCTTGTTTTGATTATTTTGCTCTCCGGAAGGAGGCAGAACTGTCGCTCGAAGTCTCTGGGAGCTGTAGACAGGCCAAATGGCCGAATGGAAGGGCTGTTTATTGATAATTCGTCATCAACTAACATGTGCATCGAAAGGGGTGATTAAGTATGCCCAATGCCCGTGCAACAAAATCTATATAGGAATGACAACCCGTGAGCTAATGATCAGAACAAGGGAACATATGCTAGATATAGAAAAGGCTAAATGAACAAAAGATGTGGCTTCTTTGGCTCTTCTGGCTCTTCCCCAACATTTCTTTCAATTTCATGAGTGTAACACAAGTAAGTTGCAAATCAAGGCTATCGATCAGGTTACTTTGGGTTCAACGGGGATGTGATTTATCTAAGGCCCCAGCAAGAGTGGAAAGTTGGTGGATATACCAATTAAATACAATTTGTCCAATGGGCCTTAATGAGAGTTTTTGTTTTGGATCATTTCTATAGGAAGCCTATCATGTTTTTTATGGGGTAGGGTTTTTTTTTAACTCATAGACGTTATTTTAATTATATTTTTTGTGTGTTTTTAGTTGCCTTATACTATACCCTGCTGAGCCTTTCCTGGTTGTTCTGTGATATTCTGGCTCTATGAAGAATGGAGTGTGGATCATTTCTATTTTTACTGAAGCACACTGAAGATTCCTCACATGTCATCATATTTGGACTATTAATTAAGTTTATGCTTCAATTTATTATTTTTATTTTTTATTTTTGTATTATTCTTTTAATATCTTTATAATATATGTATATTGTCCACTTATTTATGTCCAGTTTTTTAGTACTTATGCACATTTGTCAATAATATGTATTCATTACACTTTTGATGTGCACTGTTTCACTTCCTTCTGTCCTTACTTTGTGCATGGCTCATGTGTTTGTAATCAATTAGTCTCTTGCATTTGCAAGTTTTGAGAGATCCCCGCCCCTCTCTTGTGAGCCATGCACATAAAAAGCCATCTTGCACAACGTATCCACATTAGGCATTACCTTTCTGAATCCTGCTCATATGTGTACTATTCACATGATGGGGTTTTAAATATATTGGTTAGGGATTGCTCTGATGGGTATACCTTGACGTTTGGTGGAGCGGCTTAGTATACATTTTTTTCAAAAAACGTATCAACTAAATACCCTGTTTTTGTTATCATCTTTTTACTAGCACTTGCTGTTTACTGTTATGTATACACTGTATATATTTTTTACAACAGAGTATTTTTACACGTTTGTTATACTGTGTATTTTCTGTGTTGAGGTCTATTTATTGCACTAAGCACTTTTACCATGGTGCGCCTGCGCCACCTTCCCTCACTTTGGATCATCGGACTGACGGCATTGAGAGTGCACTGCGCATGTGTTGTCTCCTTGACGGCCGTGGGTGGCTTGCGTTCCGCAGCCGCTGGCCTGATTGTTCTGTCCGATGTCCTGGCCGCGATGCATGCGCCATGTACTTCATGGTTTCTTCACATTGCACGGTCCCGTACATCAGCACTCCAATTAGCTGTTTTATTAGCCAACAGATATTACCGGGTCTTTCATTGGCCAGCGTTTAAATAATCAGAACTTCTTATCTAAACCACGCCTCCTGAGGAAGTCTTGACGAAACTTGCGCTGGGTGGCAGGGACAGCATTTTCTCCATTTTGCCACTCCTGTAAGTAACTTTACATTCCATTATATAGCGGTCTTCATGGGTTCAGTCAGTAGGCTATCAGTTTACGTGGGAGGTAGTGAAACAGTGTACCTTTGCACTTATGCATTTTATTTTTTGGATCCTGTTTTACCTTAGTCCTCTCATGTTAATGGTATATGATTAGCTTTGCATTTTTTGGCCCTCTGATCTTTTTATTTATTTGCTTTTTGCACAAAAAACATGTCTGAAATTTTCTTGGCTATGTTTATTATGTAATCTTGTTATTGGAGAATGGCTTTAATATGCAATTGACATGTTCCTGGTCATTTGGCACTTTGTAGTTCTGACGTAATTTTATTAGTACTATACATTGATTAATATTATTCTGTGAATTATACTCTTGGTTGTGATTTGTTCGCATACCGTCTATTTTGGTTGTTCTAGTTGTTTTGAGGTTTTCACCCTGAAATATTGTTTTGGGTCATTTGTGGCGCTAATGTATATTGATAATGTCTGACCTGACCTTGGACATAGAGCGCTACCCTCAGGTACTTTCGATACTTCCGATGGATTGGGATATGATAGTAGGCATCCTTTCAGTCTAGCACCTCCATGAAGCAGTGCTGGAACAAGATATTTATAGCCGTGTTGCTTTACTCCATCTTGAAGGAGCAGTTTTCTACCTACTGATTGAGCTTCCTCAGGTTGACTATGGATATCCAAGAGCCATCTGGTTTTTGTATCAAAAAGAGGGGAGAGTAAAATCCCCTTCCTTCCTCCTGAGTTGGGACTTCCTGTAGAACTTGTTTCTGTACTAGTCCCAAGACCTCTGTCTCTAGGGCCAGTTGTTCCTCCTGGGACTTCCTTTGGATTGTCAAGATAAAAGTCTGCCTGGGTACACGGATGAAACTTATCTTTAAACCGTCTATGATTATATTTAATACCCACATACTGGGGGAGATGTTTATCCAGGTAGAGAGGAAGAGAGAGAGCCTTCCCCCTACCTCTGATCTGATGTCAGTGGGGAGATTTTTTTGATGACGTAGAGGGCCCTTTGAACATGTAGCCCGACCCTCTTTTGTCCGTAAAGTCCCAGTTTTTCCTATCTCCGGGGGGACGACCTCTATTAAATCTTCTCCTCCGAAAGGAAGGCTTTTTGGTCTCTCCAGGAAAACGGGGAAAGCCTTTCTTTTTATCCCCTGCTTGCTCCAAAATATCTTCCAATTTTTTGCCAAAGAAGAATTGACCGTCACACGGGATGGAACACAATCTATGTTTAGGCAGTAAATCCCACAGACACCCTTTAAGCCACAGGGCTCGTCTTGCTGCATTGAACAAGCCTGCCGCTCTGGCTTTTAATCTTGCAGAATCCGCTGAGGAATCTGATAAGACAGCTGCTGCTACATGCACTAAGGTCATATTCGCTAGGATGTCGTCTCTTGGCGCTTTATCCCTCAGCTGATCTTCTATCTGCTGTAGCCCAATCCTGATAGCATGGGCAGTAAATGTCTCAGCTATTGCTGGTTTTATTCCCCCTGCCATCGCTTCCCAGATGTGTCTTAAAAAGCCATCTATTTCTTAGCAAGCGGGTCCTTCAGTAGGCCCGAGTCCTCTAAAACCTTTTTGAAGATCTAGCCACGGCACCATCAATTTTAGAAATTTTTTCTCAGGCTTCGGAGTCTTTGTCCTCAAATGGGTACCTCCTTTTTTGATGAAGAAGGTAAAGTACCCAACTTCTCAGTTTTTTTCCATTCCTTGTCAATTAACGCTTTTATTTTCGCATTGACAGGGAACGTGCATTTCCTTTTTTTCTCCAAACCTCCAAACATAGCATCTTCTAATGACCTAGGTGATTTTTCCTCCTTAAGGCCCATTGTAGACCTGACTGCTTTTTTCCTTTCTCAGATGGGAAACATGGTCGGTCCCCTATATCACTGTCCAAGTAGGATTCTGAGGACTGGGGAGAGGAGGAGGCGGAGGGAGACAGGGATCTTTCCGGATCTTCCCGACCTAGAGAGGACTCTGAGTCAGTAGGCTCCTTGCGACTTCTCTTTCCACCTTTTAGTCTGCTTTTAAGGAGTCTTTTACTTCCACCTGTATTGTAGCCCTAAGGCTAGTGGCGAAATCAGGAGTCTCATCCCATATGGTCTTATTAATACAGTCAGCACAGAGATCTTTCTGCCACCGAACTGCCAGTGGGTTTTTGCAAAGGGAACATTTTTTGTTCTTTGTTTTAGCGCAAGCCTTCCTCGACCCCTAGTCATCAAGCAGAAAATATGGACCACATTACTACAAGGGTAACATTCATGTAGATCACTCACCACCGCTGTCAGTCAAGGGTACTGGATTTGGAGGCTGATCAGATGCACATATAATGTCCCTTCTGGATGCCGAGGGGTCTTGCCAGTTAGGACGACTGCCGCTCCTACTAGTCAAGTGGCTACTCCTCCTGGTATGTTGGTGACTCGGCAAGGCAGCTGGTGAGAGCTCCAGCTGCTACTGCTGTATTGGATCCTGCTGTTGCTGCCCCATTTCCATGACGAAGCTCTGTGGTCTACGATGCCCATCAATTGTCCCTCCCCCCTGCCACACCACCGGGATAGATTTAGCCATCCGGCGACTTCTCCATGGGCGCTGCCATCTTGGCTCCCGTGCCCGACCCCGATGTCACACTGACACGCCCATTCCCAGCGTGCCTTGCACGTGACGTTAGACGCGTACGACCCGGAAGCGGCTGCCCAATCTGGAGCTTCTGGACGTCGGCAGAGGGGGAAGGGTGGCGTGGCAGCCATGGAAGAGCTCCTGGACTCCTGGCCATGCTGCGCCCATGCCTGCTCGGATGCTGAGGCCAACAGGACCCGCAGACGGCGCCTTCTTCACCCGAAGACCAGCGCACAAGCCCTGCATGCTCTTCTGTTATGAATGAGTCACCGGAGGAGGAAAAAACAAAAATGCAAGCTAAGTCCAGAAAACCGGAGAGGCTGGTAGCTAGCAGATTGCAGACCCCTGAACCTATTCACAACAACTAACAGTAGCTGTGGAGCGCTCCTACGGTGTTCCTAGATGCATCGTCACAGCTGGAGAACTACATAAGCCTAAAGAAAGAAAGGGGAAATCTAAACTGCCCCAGAGCAGACCCCAAAGCAATAGACAGCCCCCAACATGTATTGTCAGTGAAAACAGATGAAAACACAAACACAGACAGAAAGACAGGCAGAGTAAACGATGGGGCCCAACTAACTAGATAGGACAGGACAGAAAAGATGCTGGCTGCGACCCGCAAAAACCCTACCAAAAATGTTCCAACACGTCTGAAAGGAAAAACGGCCCTGAAGTCACTAGTCTTCAAAATCCCTATATCAGCACTTCGATATATTCTGAAGACAGAGCAAAAGAGATTAAACCAATCAGAGACAAAAATGGAAATTCAGCAAAGCCCCAGCCGGCGCAGCTGAACACAAAACTAAGCAAATCAGACAGAATCTCATGGAGCAATAACAGAGCAAATCTTAGCTTTAGAAGACAGGAACTGAACTGGAGACCAGAGCTGTGAGCAGAGAAATCACCAGCAACCCTACAGGGCGTCAGCTGCCTTATATCCACTCAGAGATTCCTGATGTCCAATCGCAATCCACCTGTTCAGGTGACAGGTCTCTCCCCTCCAAATCAGTTTCACCACCTCCTTTCACAAGCAGTGGGAGTTCATCGGACATCAAAGGTGAACGAGAAAATGAGCTCGCAACAGTACCTCCCCCTTGAGGAGGGGTCACCGAACCCTCATCCACGCCACCAGGCCGATCAGGATGGTCCCGATGAAAAGCACGAACCAATCTTTCGGCATGAATATCAGATGCAGAGACCCAAGAATTATCCTCCTGCCCATAACCCTTCCACTTAACCAAATACTGGAGTCTCCGTCTAGCCAGACAAGAATCCAGTATCTTCTCAAAATCATATTCCACATTACCTTCAACCAATACAGGGTCAGGAGGTGCCACCACAGGAACTACCGGCTCAACAAACCTCTTCAACAGAGACTTATGAAACACTTTATGGATCTTAAATGTAACAGGAAGAGCCAATTGAAAAGAGACCGGATTAAGAATCTCCAAAATCTTGTAAGGACCGATAAATCTAGGTTTAAACTTTGGAGAAACCACCTTCATAGAGATATTCTTTGATGACAACCAAACCATATCACCCACCTTAAACCGGGGACCAATGGTCCTATGTTGGTTGGAAAACCGCTGGGCCTTTTCCTGGGAGAGAGACAACTTATCCACCACTTGGTCCCAAATCTGGGGCATTCTCTCCACCACAGTGTCCACACCTGGGCAGGCAGAAAACTCCACCTGCCCTGAAGAGAATCGAGGATGAAACCCAAAGTTACAAAAAAAGGGTGACATCAAAGTGGCAGAACTAGCTCTATTATTTAAAGAAAATTCGGCCAAGGGCAAAAATGAGACCCAATCATCCTGATCAGCAGAGATAAAACATCTCAAATAAGACTCCAAAGTCTGGTTTATTCTCTCTGTCTGCCCATTGGTCTGAGGGTGAAACGCAGAGGAGAAGGACAACTGAATTCCCAGCTTGGAACAAAACGTCCTCCAAAATCTAGAGACAAACTGAACTCCTCTGTCCGATACAATGTTCTCAGGAATCCCATGCAAGCGAACCACCTGTTGCAAAAACAAGGGCACCAACTCTGAAGAAGATGGTAACTTAGGGAGTGGTACAAGATGGACCATCTTAGAGAATCTATCACAAATCACCCAGATAACAGTCATTCTCTGTGAGACAGGCAGATCAGAAACAAAATCCATTGAAATATGGGTCCATGGCCTCCTGGGCACCGGCAAAGGCATCAACCACCCACTAGAGCGAGAACAAGGTTTAGACCGGGAGCAAGTCCCACAGGACTGCTCAAAATTCCTGACATCACGAGACAAGGTGGGCCACCAAAAAGACCAACTCACCAAATCTCTAGTACCAAAAATACCTGGATGACGAGCCAATGTGGAGCAATGAACTTCAGACTTCACTCTCTTCCTCCACTGGTCAGGAACATACAATTTTCCAATGGGACAACGCTCAGGTTTGTCCTCCTGAAACTCTTCCAGAGCACATCTCAAATTGGGTGAGATGGCAGAAAGAACTACCCCCTCACCTAAGATGGTAGCCTGCTTTGTCACAATAGGAGACTCAGCAAAGAAACTCCTAGAGAGGGCGTCTGCCTTGACATTCTTAGTGCCCAGAAGAAAAGAGACCACAAAATCAAAACGTGTGAAAAACAAGGCCCACCTAGCCTGTCTAGGATTCAAGCATTTGGCCGACTCAAGGTAAATCAAATTCTTGTGGTCAGTGAGGACCACAACTTGATGTCTAGCTCCCTCCAACCAATGTCTCCACTCCTCAAATGCCCATTTCATGGCTAACAGTTCCCGATTCCCCACATCATAGTTGCGTTCAGATGGGGAGAACTTTCGGGAAAAGAAAGCACAGGGATTCATTTTAGATGTTGCCGGATTTTTGGGGGACAAAACAGCTCCTGTACCAATCTCAGAAGCGTCCACCTCTACCTGAAATGGGAGTGATACATCAGGTTGCCGCAAAACCGGAGCAGAAGTGAACCTCCTCTTCAACTCCTGAAAGGAAGAAACAGCCTCCAGAGACCAATTCAGCACATCAGCACCCTTCTTAGTCAAATCAGTCAATGGTTTGGCAATACCAGAAAAATTTGCTATAAATTTAAGATAAAAATTAGCAAAACCCAAAAACTTCTGGAGGGCCTTCAAAGAAGTGGGCTGAACCCAATCATAAATGGCCTGTACCTTGGCCGGGTCCATTTCAATAGTTGACGGAGACAAAATAAATCCCAAAAATGAAATCCTCTGTACACCAAAAAGGCATTTCGATCCCTTAACATACAGGGAATTCTCCCTCAAAATCCGGAACACAGTTCGAACATGTTCCACATGAGAGTCCCAATCCCTGGAAAAGATCAAAATATCATCCAAATAGATGATCAAAAATTTATCCACAAAGTCCCGGAAAATATCATTCATGAAGCACTGGAAGACAGAAGGGGCATTAGTGAGCCCAAAAGGCATCACCAGGTACTCAAAATGTCCCTCCGGAGTATTAAACGCCGTCTTCCATTCATCCCCATGCTTAATGCGAATAAGATTATACGCCCCCCTGAGGTCAAGCTTGGTAAACCAGCAAGCACCTTTAACTCTGGAGAATAAATCAGAAATCAGGGGTAACGGATACTGATATCTGACAGTAATTTTGTTGAGGGAACGATAGTCAATACAAGGCCTTAATGAACCATCTTTCTTGGCCACGAAAAAAAAACCAGCACCCAAGGGTGAAGAGGATGGTCTAATATGACCCTTCTCCAACGACTCCTTAATATAAGATTGCATAGCCTCATGCTCGGGTACAGATAAATTGAAAAGTCGACCCTTGGGAAATTTACACCCAGGGCTCAGCTCAATTGCACAGTCATAACTCCTATGAGGAGGCAAAGGCGCAGACTTATTCTCACTAAATACATCATAAAAATCAGCCAAATAGTCAGGAACATCATGCGACTGGGGAGAGGTGGATAAAACAGGAGCGTCACTAAGAGCACATCAACAACCCCAACTCACCACAGACACAGATTTCCAATCCAAAACTGGATTATGGATTTGCAACCAGGGAAACCCCAGAACAATGGTATCATGCAAATTATGCAACACCAAAAATCTGCAATTTTCTTGATGGTCTGGGGCAACCCGCATTACCACCTGGGTCCAAAACTGAGGTTTATTCTTCGCCAAAGGAGTAGCATCAATACCCCTCAAAGGGATAGGCATCCGCAGAGGTGTCATAGGAAACCCACAACGTTTAGCAAAATCCAAGTCCATCAGGTTCAGAGCCGCTCCTGAATCCACAAAAGCTTTAGCGGAAAATGTGGACAGGGAGCAGATCAGAGTAATTGCCAGAAGAAACTTAGGTTGTACATCACCCACAGCAAATGTATGTGCAAAACGTTTCTCTCGTTTAGGGCAGACAGAAATAATATGAGAGGCATCTCCACAGAAAAAACACAGCTTATTATGCCTTCTGAACTCCTGACGTTGCGCCCTACAAAAAACTCTATCACATTGCATAGGTTCAGACATTTGTTCAACAGGTGGCAACATTTCTCGTGTAATTTTATGTTCACGTAAACATCGATCAACCTGAATGGCTAATGACATAGAATCGTCAAGACCAGAGAGAGCAGGAAATCCCACCATAGTATCTTTTATGGTTTCTGACAAACCCTTCCGAAAGAGAGCTGCCAAGGCACCATCATTCCAGGTAGTAAGGACTGCCCACTTTTGGAATTTTTGACAGTACAACTCTGCAGAATCCTGACCCTGGCTCAATGCCAACAGGGCTTTTTCAGCTTGATCAATAGCATTAGGTTCATCATACAACAACCCCAAGGCTTGAAAAAATGCGTCCACATTAGTTAGAATAGGATCATCAGGTGTCAAAGAAAACGCACAATCCTGGGGATCGCCGCGCAGCAAAGAGATGACAATTTTAACCTGTTGTGCAGAGCTCCCCGATGAGTTAGGCTTCAAGGCAAGAAATAATTTACAATTATTCTTAAAATTCAAAAATTTAGACCGATCCCCAAAAAACACATCAGGAGTAGGGATCTTTGGTTTAGCAGCATGTGAATGAGCAAAATAGGCGGAAATTCCCCACACTTCAGCAGCGAACTGCTCCACACGATCAGACAATTGCTTAATCTCCATTAAGAAAAAATTCCTCCTACGGCCCCAGAGAAAAAGAGGAAAAAATATACATAAAAAAAAAAAAATCTGACACTTTTTTTCTTTTTTACAATTCTTTCCTGCTATTGAGTACCCTAGAATCTGCGGTATGGCTGGTGATTCTGTTATGAATGAGTCACCAGAGGAGGAAAAAACAAATATGCAAGCTAAGTCCAGAAAACCGGAGCTCCTGGACTCCTGGCCATGCTGCGCCCATGCCTGCTCGGATGCTGAGGCCAACAGGACCCGCAGATGGCGCCTTCATCACCCGAAGACCAGCGCACAGGCCCTGCATGCTCTTCTGTTATGAATGAGTCACCGGAGGAGGAAAAAACAAAAATGCAAGCTAAGTCCAGAAAACCGGAGAGGCTGGTAGCTAGCAGATTGCAGACCCCTGAACCTATTCACAACAACTAACAGTAGCCATGGAGCGCTCCTACGGTGTTCCTAGACGCATCATCACAGCTGGAGAACTACATAAGCCTAAAGAAAGAAAGGGGAAATCTAAACTGCCCCAGAGCAGACCCCAAAGCAATAGACAGCCCCCAACATGTATTGTCAGTGAAAACAGATGAAAACACAAACACAGACAGAAAGACAGGCAGAGCAAACGATGGGGCCCAACTAACTAGATAGGACAGGACAGAAAAGATGCTGGCTGCAACCCGCAAAAACCCTACCAAAAATGTTCCAACACGTCTGATAGGAAAAACGGCCCTGAAGTCACTAGACTTCAAAATCCCTTAATCAGCACTCCGATATATTCTGAAGACAGAGCAAAAGAGATTAAACCGATCAGGGACAAAAATGGAAATTCAGCAAAGCCCCAGCTGGCGCAGCTGAACACAAAACTAAGCAAATAAGACAGAATCTCATGGAGCAATAACAGAGCAAAACTTAGCTTTAGAAGACAGGAACTGAACAGGAGACCAGAGCTCAGAGCAGAGAAATCACCAGCAACCCTACAGGGCGTCGGCTGCCTTATATCCACTCAGAGATTCCTGATGTCCAATCAAAATCCACCTGTTCAGGTGACAGGTCTCTCCCATACAAATCAGTTTCACCACGTCCTTTCACCAGCAGAGGGAGTTCATCGGACATCAAAGGTGAACGAGAAAATGAGCTCACAACACTCTTCCATGCCGGGACGGGAATGGATAAGTAGAAAGCTTGTGACATCTGCATTCAGCACGAGGGTCCCTGTCAGGACAGGAAACCCAACTGAAGTGAGGGAGAGGAACCACCCTTTTATTTATTATTTATGAGGCATGATGAAGATTAGAAGAAACATGTATAATAGATAGATTAAGACACCATGCTCCCAAAAATGTTATTCCCAAAGCTGCAGCACATCCAATAGGCATATGTAAAACAAGAAATGTAATCAATGAAATGTACCCAGACCACAAGGCGTGTGTGTATCTCCAGATATAAAAGGCTTGGTAGATGTAGATAGTGGGAAATCCCAAAAATGTCTGATGTATACAACCTTTAGTGTGTAACCTGAGGGTGCAGCAGAATGCAAGAGGGAATGGTAGTTGGCTGCGTAATGAAGGCAGTTGCCTGGCCAGTTCAAGAGAGGCTCATGTGGAAATCCGAAGTAAGTGTAAAGTCCCAGTGAGGCAGGGATGTGGGGAAAGCCCCACACGTATCACTGCTGCAAGCAGCTTTGGGGAAGTTGTCAAAGATGCCAATATCAAAAAATAAATAGGTAAGGTGATCAGAGAAATCACATTACCGGTGTGAAGTGCTGGTTCAGAGAAAGAGAAGGAGGGAGCCAGCCGTGCTGCAAGAGCAATTTTATCAATTAGACTGCACAGGTGTAATAACAAATAGCAGCTGTAAATGAATCAAATAGATAGCAGGTTGTAACATGCATGCCCATAGACTTACATTAGGCTCGTTGCTCGGGTCGTAAGCTCAACCCGAACAACGAGCACCCGAGCATTTTAGTGCTTCTCATCACTAGTCAGGTGTCCTTGGCTACTCCTCATCCTAGCTCCTTTGACTGATCAAAATGCTGTCTGTGCTTTCTGGGACTAGTAGAAAAGATACCAAAAGTAACAAAATTTGATGCAAATTTGAGTTGTGCAAAAACTGTGACATTTCAAGACGTTTTACACCAGAATTTTATTGAAAGCTACCTAATAAATTGGGTGCTACGTATATACTGACTACTTTAATAGCTCATAGAAATCTTGAGAACTAAAATTACAGTTGTTAAAAAATTAGCAAGTTTTTAGTTTTTTTCCTTGTTCTTAGATTTCACAAAGATATTGCATAATGTTTATTTAATGAGCACTGAAAATGAGAGCTTTACATTTCTCAAACATAGGTTTAAGTATTGGATGAAACTGCAACAAATCTAATTCTTCTACTAACAGCAGCTTTTACGTCTTTATTCTTTAAGCTGTAGATCAGGGGGTTCAGTATAGGGACGGCAGCAGCATTAAGCAAAGAGTAATATTTATTGGAACCTAAATTGATGGATGAAGTTGGCCTCAGATATTGCAAGACAAGAGAAACATAAAGACAGGTGACCACCGTAAGATGAGAGGAGCACGTGTAGAATGCTTTACGTCTACTGTTGCTAGAATTTATAGAAGAGATGGTGCCAATTATAAAGATATAGGAGATGAATGTAAGGACAAAGGGGGTAAAACCAGTAAGGAACCCCCCTACAGTGAGAATATAGAGCTGAAGGAAAGATGTGTCACTGCATGTCAACTTCAGGACTGGCATAATGTCACAGAAGAAATGGTCCATCCTAACGGATTTAAAACACGTTAATTTATAGATCCCCATAAAAGTAGGAGTACTTTCAAGAAAACCAAAAAGCCAACATAAAAAGGCCAAAAGGGAACAAAGTTTAGAGTTCATGACAGAATGGTAACGTAAAGGGTTACAGATGGCAACATAGCGATCATAACTCATAGCTGTCAAAATCAATAGCTCATCACCAGTCAATCCTAAAAAGAAAAAAATTTGCACAAAACATTCAAGAACAGAGACAATGTTATTTCCCGATATGAAAGAAAAAATCATTTTATGAAGCGTTATTGTGGAACAACTAATGTCCAAGATGGACAAGTTGGCCAAGAAAAAGTACATGGGTGTATGGAGATGGTGATCCAGACACACAAGGAGGAAGATCATTAAATTACCTCCTAGAGTGATGAGATAAATGAGCAGGATCAGGAAGAAAATAAAAAATTGCATTAAAGGCTCATCTGGAATCCCGGTAATGACGAAAAATGTTGTTATGCTCACATTTCTTGCATCCATTAAATGTGTGAAATAAATCAATTCAAAATTTCAAGACCACAGTAAAATAGATATAAAAAGTGTTGAAAAAAATTCAATGAGTGACAATTATCATTACACGTGCACCAAAATATTTGCACAAATTGAGACATTAATACATTCAACATACATTTTTTGTACTTGCAGCAAAAGATAAAAATCATGAGAAAAAGGGATGTGGTTAATTCAATTGGCATAAAGTATGACATATTTGTAATCGCTTTTCTAGATAGAAGTATCCAAAAAGCTGCATGTTCCAGACAGGACGTATCTGTATTAAAAAACTGTGTGGAACAAATTTATGTTGCAAGAATTTTTCATTGCATGAAAAGTCAAAATTTGAAAAAACTTACAACATTTGACATATTGGTCTCAGGCTCTTATATAGCATTGTGAAGAGTACTATTATGCTTAAAAAGTTAAGTGACCTGTAAATCTATCATTACATTGCTGACTTTGATTAAGAAGTTGCAGAGTTAAGTTAATACACTAAAGATTTGGTGTAAGTTACGCCACTTTGGCAAATGTTGGCCAATTGCACAGATTTTCTCTCTGAAAAAAATTTAAATAATTTCTATAAAGGAATTTATTACAATATGGATAGTGGAAAGGATTCTCAGTATTACCTGCCATATATACATACTAGGAATGGAACCCTATTCTTTGCCTCAACATGATACATGTAAACTTTACAGTATATCCATGAAACAAAGAGAAGAGGAAAGTGTTCGATGTATTGACCATAAATTATTGGAAATTGATAGTGATGAAATCAGGGGATTAAATGAACAAAAGGTTGCATTGGACTTATTGTGCACAAATCTATGTGCATGGTCGTAATAGAAGCATGGATTTAAATAGGTAAGTTATAGAATTTGAGGATTTCCCATGTGTCTATAAAAGCTGAAGGGATTAAAGACTTCAATGATAGAAACCCAAAGGACACATAATGCAAATTCTGATAAATAAGAAAAAAAGATATGGGAGAAGTTTACCTAAAAATCCACCAGAGATAAGATGTACTGTATAATAAATTTATTGGGGCTGATTCATTAAGTTATCTATGCCAGAAATCTGGCTTAAACAGCTTAATAAGTCACTTTTTTGTGTAGCTCGGCAGTTAAACAAAACTATTGCAACTTATGGCATTTACACAAAAGATATGGGAAGTTACATCAATACGGGCGTACCAGCAGTGGGCAAGGTGTGGTCAGTTTCTAGTCAAACTTTAGTATATGGGCTGTCACTAAAGTGTAATTTATTCCAGAAATGTAGTGGCAAAGGCGCATGTTGGGTATCAGACACACCCGATTTATTAAACAACACAAGTCACTTAATGAATCAGATCTTTGTACGCTAGAGAAAATTTCAATAAAACTTGCGTGTGATACACCAGTCTCAATGATTGACCCCCTTTTTATTCTTTACACTTTTTAAGTCATCCTCAGATTTTCACAAATGTGTTTAGAAAAATGGCATATCTGTCCCCAATTTAAAAAAGTGGGTGAAATATGGGTGTGGGGTTTAGCTATGCAACTAATGAAATGGTGAATATAAAGAAATCAGGTCTAAGAGACTTACTTATAGACAATTTTTAAAGTTAGTACCGTAAAATATGCTGACAGATCCACTTCAACCCACTCTCAATGAGACCAAATTTTCTTTTTTCACTTTTATATTTTCCTCCAATTCTTCTGATGCTGTCCACATCTTTAGCTAACCTACATCAAGTTTCCTGATTTGAAGGAAATCCACTCTCTTCTAGGCCTTTTGAATCCCAAATAATAAGATATGTTTTACGAGCTTTTGGAAATCAAACAGCACAACTTAAGCACAGTATACTAAGCAGGATTTCTGGTTTCTTGATGTACAGCTCAAGTTTAAATAGTGTCACAAACAAAGGAAAGTTCCCTTCGAAATATGTGACCTATAGAAATTAAGGGTCATGAAGTGAAATGTGGAACTTTTCTGCCCAGCAATGTTATTTGATCACCATGAAACACCATAAGTTATGAGACAAAATAAATACACTCATTCAGTTATGATGCAAACTGGAGTGTGTTCTCTGACATTCCCCTCCCATGTGACCAAGCATGGGCGGACATACTGCCGGTTCAACCGGTGCAGCAGCATCGGGGCCCAGAGGCTCCAGGGGGCCCCTGCAGGGCAGCTAATAATGAAGGCAATCTGGCCGATTTCTTCGGCGGACCCCTGGCCAAATTGCCCTCATGTGCGGCGGGCAGGGAGCGATCCCAGTAGCTCCGCTGCCTGCAAGAGAAAATAGCAGGAGTAGAGCTGCAAAGATTCATCCTTCTTCCTGCCCAGCGCCCACGGCTCCTGTCTCTGACACAGAGAGCAGCGCCGCTGGATGATGTCATCATTCAGTGTCCAGCTAGCCACTGTGCCAGAGTGAGGAAGCGTGGTCTCTGGTGATATTGTGGCTGCGGACAGGTAATAATCTTTATATAGCACTAACATAGCTTTACAGTTTGCACACATTATTATCGCTGTCCCCGATGGGGCTCACAATCTAAATTCCCTATCAGTATGTCTTTGGAATGTGGGAGGAAACCCACGCAAACACAGGGAGAACAAACAAACTCCTTGCAGATGTTGTCATTGGTGGGAATCGAACCTAGGACTCCAGCACTGCAATGCTATCACTGAGCCACCATGCTGTGAGAGGTGAGAAGTGCTGTGTGTGTGTGTGTTTTGTATGTACTGTATGTGTGAGTGTGTATGTGTTTTGTATGTATGTGTGTGTGTGTGTGTGCAGAGATGAGTGGTGGTGTGTGTGTGCATGCTTGCATGTGTAACAGTGCGGGGCGAAATATGCAGAGAGGTCAATGGTGCTGCTTGTGTGTCTGTGTGTGTGTAGGTGGAGGAGAGGGGAATGATGGGGGTGATGGTCAGAAGGCAATGATGGGGGTGATGGGGAGAAGGCAATGATGGGGTGATGGGGAATGCAATGATGGGAGTGATGGAGAAGGCAATGATGAGAGTGCTGAGGAGAAGACAGTGATGGGGAGAAGGCAATGATGGAGGTGATGGAGAAGGCAATGATGGGAGTGATGGAGAGAAGGCAATGATGGGGTGATGGAGAAGGCAATGATGGGGTGATGGAGAAGGCAATGATGGGGTGATGGTGAAGGCAATGATGGGGGTGATGGGGAGAAGGCAAAGATGGGAGTGAATGGGAGAAGGCAATGATGGAGGTGGTGGAAAGGGCAATGATGGGGTGGTGGGGGAAAAAATAAATGATGATGGGGTGGTGGGGGAGAATGCGATGGTGATGGTGGAAAGGGCAATGATGGGAGTGGTGGGGGAGAAAGCAAAGATAATGGTGGGGGAGAAGGCAATGATGGGATGAGGGAGAGGACAATAATGGGATGCGGGGGAAGGAAGACAATGAGGGGTGTGGGGGAATGGGATGGGAGGAAGGGGGACTTATAATGGCCTTAGGAACAGTGGGAGGTGGAGGAAGACATTATCGCTTATTATGTCTTACACAGTCCCTTAGTATATAGTGTACTCACTTATTATCTCTAACACAGTCCCTTAGTATATAGTGTACTCACTTACTATGTCTAATACAGTCCCGTAGTATATAGTGTACTCACTAATTCTGTAACACCTTCCTTAGTTACATAGTTTCCTCTTTTATTATGTATAACACCGTCCCTTATTACATACCATCCTCTCTAGTTATATATGGTGCCGTCCCTTATTATATAGCTTATATGTTGTTATGTATAGTGCTGTCTCTTACATAGTGTATTCTTGTTAATTTTGCTATTCACAGCTCCCTCTTTTATTACATAGTCTCCTCTCTTTTAGATATAAAATGACTGCTGATCGAGGAGCTGGTGACCAGACTACCAGTCCAGCAGCTCCTCCATTAGAAAGGAAGCTCATGCTCCATCAACCATCATTGCATTATACAGCAAACAAGACAAGACGGTATGTAATAAAAAAACAGGGCTCTATATAATCCAATATATAAGGGACGGTACTGTACATAACAAGAGAGGGCACTGTAAAAGGGACAGCAATATACATAATAAAGGAGACTATGTAATATATATACATGTATGTTTGTGGCTATATATATATACAGTCATATGTTAAAGTTTGGGCACCCCTATTAATGTTAACCTTTTTTCTTTATAACAATTTTGTTTTTTGCAACAGCTATTTCAGATTCATATATCTAATAACTGATGGACTCAGGTATATATTTCTGGATTCAAATGAGGTTTATTGTACTAACAGAAAATGTGCAATCTGCATTTTAACAAAATTTGACGGGTGCAAAAGTATGGGCACCCTTATCATTTTCTTGATTTCAACACTCCTAACTAATTTTTACTGACTTCCTGAAGCACTAAATTGGTTTTGTAACCTCACTGAGCTTTCAACTTCATAGCCAGGTGTATCAAATCATGAGAAAAGGTATTTAAGGTGGCCACTTGCAAGTAGTTCTCCTATTTGATTCTCCTATGAAGAGTGGCATCATGGGCTCCTCAAAACAACTCTCAAATGATCTGAAAACAAAGATTATTCAATATAGCTTTTCAGTTGTCTCAGATATTTAACCTGTCAGTTTCCACTGTGAGGAACATAGAAAATGGAAGAACACAGGTACAGTTCTTGTTAAGCCCAGAAGTGGCAGGCCAAGAAAAATATCAGAAAGGCAGAGAAGAAGAATGGTGAGAACAGTCAAGGACAATCCACAGACCACCTCCAAAGACCTGCAGCATCATCTTGCTGCAGATGGTGTCACTCTGCATCGGTCAACAATACAGCGCACTTTGCACAAGGAGAAGCTGTATGGGAGAGTGATGCGAAAGAAGCCGTTTCTGCAAGCACGCCACAAAAAAAGTCGCCTGAGGTATGCAAAAGCACATTTGGACAAGCCAGTTACATTTTGGAAGAAGGTCCTGTGGACTGATGAAACAAAGATTGAGTTGTTTGGTCATACAAAAAGGCGTTATGCATGGAGGCTAAAAAACACAGCATTCCAAGAAAAACACTTGCTACCCACAGTAAAATTTGGTGGAGGTTCCATCAAGCTTTGGGGTTGTGTGGCCAATGCCGGCACCGGGAATCTTGTTAAAGTTGAGGGTCACATGGATTCAACTCAGTATCAGCAGGTTCTTGACAATAATATGCAAGAATCAGTGAAGAAGTTGAAGTTACGCAGGGGATGGATATTTCAGCAAGACAATGATCCAAAACACCACTTCAAATCTACTCAGGCATTCATGCAGAGGAACAATTACAATGTTCTGGAATGGCCATCCCAGTCCCCAGACCTGAATATCATTGAACATCTGTGGGATGATTTGAAGCGGGCTGTCCATGCTCGGCGACCATCAAACTTAACTGAACTGGAACTATTTTGTAAACAGGAATGGTCAAATACCTTCATCCAGGATCCAGGAACTCATTAATAGCTACAGGAAGCGACAAGAGGCTGTTATTTTTGCAAAAGGAGGATCTACGAAATATTAATGTCACTTTTATGTTGAGGTGCCCATACTTTTGCACCAGTCAAATTTTGTTAAAATGCAGATTGCAAATTTTCTGTTAGTACAATAAACCTCATTTGAATCCAGAAATATAACTGAGTCCATCAGTTATTAGATATATGAAACTGAAATAGCTGTTGCAAAAACCAAAATTGTTATAAAGGAAAAAGGTTAACATTAATAGGGGTGCCCAAACTTTAACATATGACTGTATATATTCAAACAATGTGAAAAACATATAGCCAGCTCACCATAAAGGAGTTCCTCTTGATGCAGTAATCGGTGTTCACCCTGTGCTTTGCACGGATCCAGGCAGGGAGTATGCCCCAACAAATAAAAATATGAGGAAATTGGGATCCAGCAAAAGGATGAAAATTCACCAGATTTGTAAAAACTTCTTCTTTATTAATCCATTATGTCATAAAAAGTATGAGGAACTCCAATCAATTAGTAGCATTCCAGCAAGGGACTACATGTTTCAGCACTATGTGCCTTCCTCACGGTCCTATTTGAACTGAGCTCCAACACTAGCAATATATCCTCTGTTATTATGAGTAACCGAAGAAGGAAAAAAACAAAATACCAGCTAAGTCCAGAAAAACCAGAGAGGTTGGCAGCTATCGGATTGCGGACCCCTGAACCTATCCACAACAACTAGCAGTAGCCGTGGGGGGTTCCTACGGTGCCCTAGACCCCTCGATCACAGCCGGAGAACTATATAGCCTAAAGACAGAAAGGGGAAAAACTAAACTGCCCCAGAGCAGACCCCAAAGCAATAGGCAGCCCCCAACATATAATGACGGTGAAGCAAGATGAAAACACTAACACAGATAGAAAGATAGGTTGAGCAAATGATGGGGCCCAAGCTAACTACATAGGACAGGATAGGAAAGCTGCTGTCTGCCATTCGCAAAAACCCTATCAAAATGAGCCAACCGACTGATAGGAAAAACAGGTCCTGAAGTCGCTAGGCTTCAAAAGACTATATCAGCACTCAGGTATATTCTGAAGACAGAGCAAAATATCAACAGATCAGAGACAAAAATGGAGTTCAGCTCTCCCCCGGCCGGGGATGGCAGAACTTCCAAAAAACAAGGAAAAACAAAAACAAAACTGAAGAGTACAAGGAAGAGCAGAAAAACTTAGCTTTGAGATGCAGGAATCAGACTGGTCTCCAAGAATCCAGCAGGAAAATCACCAGCCAGGAAGAAGGGCGTCGGCAGCCTTATATCCAGTCCTCAATTCCAGCCACCCAGTCATCATCTAGCTGCCCAGATGTTTGGTAATCAGCCTCACTACCTTCCTTCACCAGAGGAGTGAGTTCATCAGACGTCAATGGTGAAGGGAAAAATGAACTCGCAACAGTACCTCCCCCTTGAGGAGGGGTCACCGAACCCTCATCCATGCCACCAGGGCGATCCAGGTGAGCCCGATGAAAGGCACGCACCAATCTTTCGGCATGAATATCAGAGGCAGAGACCCAGGAATTATCCTCCTGACCATAACCCTTCCACTTAACCAAATACTGGAGTCTCCGTCTAGCCAGACGGGAATCCAGTATCTTCTCTACCTCATATTCCATGTTACCTTCAACCAATATAGGGTCAGGAGGTGTCACCACAGGAACTACTGGTTCAACAAACTTCTTCAACATGGATTTATGAAACATATTATGAATTTTAAATGTGACAGGAAGAGCCAACCGAAAAGAGACCGGATTAATAATCTCCAAAATCTTGTACGATCCAATAAATCTAGGCTTAAACTTAGGAGAAGCCACCTTCATAGCGATATTTTTTGATGACAACCAAACCATATCACCCACCTTAAACTGGGGACCAACGGTCCTACGCCGGTTGGAAAACCGCTGGGCCTTTTCCTGGGAGAGAGACAACTTATCCACTACTTGGTCCCAGATCTGGTGCATTCTCTCCACCACAGTGTCAACACCTGGGCAGGCAGAAGGCTCCACCTGCACTGAAGAAAATCGAGGGTGAAAACCAAAGTTACAAAAAAAAGGTGACATCAAAGTGGCACAACTAGCTCTATTATTTAAAGCAAATTCGGCCAAGGGCAAAAATGAAACCCAATCATCCTGATCGGCAGAAATAAAACATCTCAAATACGACTCCAAAGTCTGGTTTGTTCTCTCCGTCTGCCCATTGGTCTGAGGATGAAACGCAGAGGAGAAGGACAACTGAATTCCCAGCTTGGAACCAAAAATACCTGGATGACCAGCCAATGCAGAGCAATGAACTTCAGACATCACTCTCTTCCTCCAGTGTTCAGGAACATACAACTTTCCACTGGGACAACGCTCAGGTTTGTCCTCCTGAAACTCTTCCAGAGCATGTTTCAAATCAGGCGAGATGGCAGAAACAACTACCCCCTCACCTAAGATGGTAGCAGGCTTAGTCACAACAGGAGAATCAGCAAGGAAACTCCTAGAGAGGGCATCTGCCTTGACATTCTTAGTGCCCGGAAGAAAAGAGACCACAAAATCAAAACGTGTGAAAAACAAGGCCCACCTAGCCTGTCTAGGATTCAAGCGCTTGGCAGACTCCAGGTAAATCAAATTCTTGTGGTCAGTAAGGACCACGACTTGGTGTTTGGCTCCCTCCAACCAATGTCTCCACTCCTCAAATGCCCATTTCATGGCCAACAGTTCCAGATTCCCCACATCATAGTTATGTTTGGATGGGGAGAACTTTCGGGAAAAGAAAGCACAAGGATTCATTTTAGATGTCACAGGATCTTTTTGGGACAACACCACTCCTGCACCAATCTCAGAAGCGTCCACCTCCACCTGAAACGGGAGTGAGACATCAGGTTGCCGCAAAACCGGAGCAGAAGTGAATCTTCGCTTCAGCTCCTGAAAGGAAGAAACAGCCTCCGGAGACCAATTCAGCACATCAGCACCTTTCCTAGTCAAATCCGTCAATGGCTTGGCAATACCAGAAAAATTAGCTATAAATTTCCGATAAAAATTAGCAAAACCCAAAAACTTCTGGAGGGCCTTCAAAGAAGTGGGCTGAACCCAATCATAAATGGCCTGTACCTTGGCTGGGTCCATTTCAATAGTTGACGGAGACAAAATAAATCCCAAAAATGAAATCCTCTGTACCCCAAAAAGGCATTTCGATCCCTTGACATACAGGGAATTCTCCCTCAAAATCCGGAACACAGTCCGAACATGTTCCACATGAGAGTCCCAATTCTTGGAGAAGATCAAAATATCATCCAGATAGATAATCAAAAATTTATCCACAAAGTCTCAGAATATATCGTTCATGAAGCACTGGAAGACAGAAGGGGCATTAGTGAGCCCAAAAGGCATCACCAGGTACTCAAAATGTCCCTCCGGAGTATTAAACGCCGTCTTCCATTCATCCCCATGCTTAATGCGAATAAGATTATACGCCCCCCTGAGGTCAAGCTTGGTAAACCAGCAAGCACCTTTAACTCTGGAGAATAGATCAGAAATCACGGGTTACGGATACTGATATTTAACAGTAATTTTGTTGAGGGCACGATAGTCAATACAAGGCCTTAATGAACCATCCTTTTTAGCCACGAAAAAAAAAACAGCACCTAAGGTTGAAGAGGATGGTCTAATATGACCCTTCTCCAACGCCTCCTTAATATAGGATCGCATAGCCTCGTTCTCGGGTACAGATAAATTAAAAAGCCGTCCCTTGGGGAATTTACACCCTGGGTTCAGCTCAATTGCACAGTCATAACTCCTATGAGGAGGCAAAGACGCAGACTCATTCTCACTAAATACATCATAAAAGTCAGCCAAATAGTCAGGAACATCATGCGACTGGGGAGAGGTGGAGAAAACAGGAGCATCACTAAGGGCACACCGACAACCCCAACTCACCACAGACAAAGATTTCCAATCCAAAACTGGATTATGGATTTGCAACCAGGGAAACCCCAGAACAATGGTATCATGCAAATTATGCAACACCAAAAATCTGCAATTTTCTTGATGGTCTGGGGCGACCCGCATTACCACCTGGGTCCAAAACTGAGGTTTATTCTTCGCCAAAGGAGTAGCATCAATACCCCTCAAAGGGATAGGCGTCCGCAGAGGTGTCATAGGAAATCCACAACGTTTAGCAAAACCAAGTCCATCAGGTTCAGAGCTGCTCCTGAATCCACAAAAGCCTTGGCGGAAAATGTGGACAGGGAGCAGATCAGAGTAATTGCCAGAAGAAACTTAGGTTGAACACCACCCACAGAAAATGTGTGTACACAACGTTTCTCTCATTTAGGGCAGACAGAAATAATATGCGAGGCATCTCCACAAAAAAAACACAGCTTATTACGCCTTCTGAACTCCTGACGTTGCGCCCTAGACAAAACTCTATCACATTGCATAGGTTCAGACATTTGTTCAACAGGTGGCAACATCTCTCGTGTAGTTTTGCGTTCACGTAAACGCCGATCCACCTGAATGGCTAATGACATAGAATCATCAAGACCAGAGGGAACAGGAAATCCCACCATAGTATCTTTTACAGTTTCTGACAAACCCTTCCGAAAGACGGCTGCAAAGGCACCATCATTCCAGGTAGTAAGGACCGCCCACTTTCGGAATTTTTGACAGTACAACTCTGCCGAATCCTGACCCTGGCTTAATGCTAACAGGGTCTTTTCAGCTTGATCAATAGCATTAGGTTCATCATACAACAACCCCAAGGCTTGAAAAAATGCGTTCACATTATTCAGAATAGGATCATCAGGTTTCAAAGAAAACGCCCAATCCTGGGGATAGCCGCGCAGCAAAGAGATGACAATTTTAACCTGCTGCGCGGAGTTCCCCGACGAGTTAGGCTTCAAGGCAAAAAATAATTTACAATTATTCTTGAAATTCAAGAATTTAGACCGATCCCCCCAAAATACATCAGGAGTAGGAATCTTTGGTTCAGCAGCATGTGAATGAGCAAGATCGGCGGAAATTCCCCGCACTTCAGCAGCGAGCTGCTACACACGATCAGACAATTGCTTCATCTCCATTGAGAGAAAGATTCCCCCTACGGCCTCAGAGATATAGAGGAAAAAATAGGCACACAAAAAAAAAAAAATTCTGACACTTTTTTTTTTTTTTTTTACAATTCTCTCCTACTATTGAGTACCCTAGGATCTGCGGTATGGCTGGTGATTCTGTTATGATGAGTAACCGAAGGAGGAAAAAACAAAATACCAGCTAAGTCCAGAAAAACCAGAGAGGTTGGCAGCTATCGGATTGCAGACCCCTGAACCTATCCACAACAACTAGCAGTAGCCGTGGGGGGTTCCTACGGTGCCCTAGACCCCTCGATCACAGCCGGAGAACTATATAGCCTAAAGACAGAAAGGGGAAAAACTAAACTGCCCCAGAGCAGACCCTAAAGCAATAGGCAGCCCCCAACATATAGTGACGGTGAAGCAAGATGAAAACACTAACACAGATAGAAAGATAGGTTGAGCAAATGATGGGGCCCAAGCTAACTACATAGGACAGGATAGGAAAGCTGCTGTCTGCCATTCGCAAAAACCCTATCAAAATGAGCCAACCGACTGATAGGAAAAACAGGCCCTGAAGTCGCTAGGCTTCAAAAGACTATATCAGCACTCAGGTATATTCTGAAGACAGAGCAAGATATCAACAGATCAGAGACAAAAATGGAGTTCAGCTCACCCCCGGCCAGGGATGGCAGAACTCCCAAAAAACAAGGAAAAACAAAAACAAAACTGAAGAGTACAAGGAAGAGCAGAAAAACTTAGCTTTGAGATGCAGGAATCAGACTGGTCTCCAAGAATCCAGCAGGAAAATCACCAGCCAGGAAGAAGGGCGTCGGCAGCCTTATATCCAGTCCTCAATTCCAGCCACCCAGTCATCATCTAGCTGCCCAGATGTTTGGTAATCAGCCTCACTACCTTCCTTCACCAGAGGAGTAAGTTCATCAGACCTCAATGGTGAAGGGAAAAATGAACTCACAACAATCCTCCTTTGTGGAACATATTCAAATGACCCTTAATTAAAAACAGTGGAACAAACCAATTAAAAACATCTGAGTAGATGGTTGAAACTCAGTTCAAAAATGTTGCCAGAAAAATGCCTTTATTGAACATGTTTTATACATAGACAAATAATATAAACATTTAGTAATGAATCAACAATAATATGGAATAACTGCCACAAAAAGCAACAATATATAAACTTATATGAAAGGATGCATTATATAGTAAGCATGATCTAAACATCAGAAACAATCACAAAAATAACTCTCAGAAGGCATAATATCATAGAGTAGGTTTAAGATAAAGATATAATCTTTTGTAAATTCATACATGAACTCTATCCCTTTTCTTTTCCTCTCCCTTTCCTCTTTTACTCCTTCTCAAAAAAAAAAAAAAAAAAATTATTTATTTTTCTTCTACTCTTACCTAATATTGTGTAATGAGATCCATTCTACTGTTCAGTCTGTCTGGAACTCTAGTCTCTAGTAAAAAGATCCACCTACTTTCTCTAGATAGGATTTTACTTTTAAAGTCACCACCCCTATGTGGTTTTGTAACCACCTCTATTCCCCTAAACTTTTTAAATCTCCTTTATGCACATTAGCAAAGTGTTAGAAACCGCAGAGGCTCCTGCAATAGGCAAATTAACCGAATCCAACAAATGTTTTCGCATACGCTGTTTCAATGAATTAGTGGTGCAACCCACATATTGAAGTCCGCAAATATTGCAATCAATAAGATATATTACATTTTCTGTATTACAATTAATAAAGGAAAAAATCAAGTTTTTTCCATTTTTTATAGAAGAAAATGTTTTTGTTTTAACAATATATTCGCAACACTTACAGATTTTTGCACCACAACCATAACAGCCTACAATTTTCATCCAATTTTGTTTCAATTTTTTGTCTGGATCAGTAAATAAACTTGCCGACAACATAGAACCTATAGTAGGAGCTCTCCTCGCAACAAATTTAATTGAGTGTTTTTTTAATATTTCTTTCAATTCACCACTTTGTTCTAAAATGGGCAAATGTTTTTTAATAATGGAGACTATTTCTTGATACTGTGGACTAAATTTGGTGCTAAAAACTATACCCAAGTCATTGTTTTTTTCTTTAATATTTTTATATTCCAACAATTCCTGTCTATTTAAATTGTCTACTATGCCTCTCGCTCTTTTTAGAGACGAGTTTGGGTAACTCCTAGATTTTAATCTTTTTACCAAAAGTTCAGATTCTTTCATATAAGTATCTTTTTCTGTACTATTTCTTTTCGTTCGAATCAGTTCACCAGTAGGTATATTCCTAATTACATGATTAGCGTGACATGAGTTTGCCATCAATATACTGTTCACAGCTGTAGATTTACGATAGGGTTCCACCAACACTTTTTTTCGATTCGAATCTAATTTCAAGGTCAAATCCAAAAAATTGATTGACAACTCATTCATGTGGCATGTGAATTTGAGATTAAAACTATTGTTGTTTAAATATGAAAAGGAGGATACGAAATCTTTCTTCCCCCTCCACACAAAAAACAAATCATCAATGAAACGTCCCAACCAAAAAATGTTATAACCAAATGGATTATTAGGATGAAAAATATACCTCTCCTCCCATACTGACATAGTTAAATTTGCTAAAGATGGTGAAAATTTGGCCCCCATGCTCACTCCCTGTCTGTAAATAATATTTCTCATCAAAAACAAAATAGTTATGAGTGAGCAAAAAATGTGTTGCAAGCAACAAAAAATGTTGAATTTCAAATGTATACTCACTATATTTAGATAGGTAATATTTAAGGCTCTCCAATGCAACAGAATGTGGAATGGATGGATATAATCCAATAACATCACATGAGAGCCACAGAAAATCATTCTCCCACTCATTTTGTTCTACCATATTAATAGCTGCTTTGCTATCTCTCAAATGACTAGGAGTCAAAGCCACAAGGGGTTGTAAATAATGGTCCACCCACTCTCCGAGGCGCTCACTAAAAGATCCTATCCCCGAAACAATAGGTCTTAGTGGGGGAGGAAAAATTTCCTTATGCAAATTGGGGAGTGAGTGGTAAATAGTTGTAATAGGATGGTCACAATATAAAGCTTCACTCAATTTCTCGGAAATAGCTCCTGTACATACACCTTCCTGAAAAAAAATTTTCATTTCCTTATTGAAAGTGAAAGTGGGATTTTCATTTAATTCCCTATACACACTAGAGTTACCCAATGCGATTAAATTAAGTTTTTTATACAGACCGACATCCAGAATAGTAATTGATCCACCCTTATCCGACTGAACAATTTTTAGATCTTTATTCTTACTCAATTCCTGAAGAGCTTTATGCTCATAAAATGTCAGATTATGATGGGTTAATTCAACTCTATTATTTAATTCCACCAAATCCCTTTCCACCGCTTCTTGAAAAACATCTAGCATTGGAGGTCTAGATTTAAGTGGGTAAAATTTTGTATTTTTTACGTGAAAAGAATTATTTAAATTAATCTGGTATTCTTTGGAGCTTTCAGATTCCAATTGTCTCAAATTATACAAACCCACCTGTTCTTCAAACGTAAGAAACCTTTCAACATCCCTATTTACTATAGGACAAGGATTATCAGTACAAATGTTATCCTCAAAATGACATTTTAGGGTTAAACAACGTGCTAGATGATTAACATCCAACACCGTGTCATATACGTTAAATTTACATGCGGGGAAAAACTAAGTCCTTTTGATAAAAGTGAATGTTGCGGTGCTGAAAGAATATAACTGGAAAGATTATAGACTGGTACAGTTACTTTTTCCGTTTCCGGAGTTTGTCCTGGTAAGCCTGTTCTCTTATGGCGTCTTCCTCCTCTCCTTCTAATCTGTTTTTTGCTTTAGCTCCCTCTTTGTTATAATTTCTTTGGTAAGATTTCTTTCTTTTTTCCATACTATTATTGGATGCACAAGCCACTGATGAATCTGAATGATCATCCGAAGTATCACCAAAAGTAGTGTCCATATTTTCTTGAGTTTTTTGAAAAGTCACTTTATGTTTGCTAAACCAGGGTTTCCGTTTTTTTAATATTGATGACGGATTCTTACTCCAAATATATACACATTTATTGTTGTAATCCTCCAAATCTCGTGTGTATTTTCTTTTTTTAGTCTCAATAATGGTATCCTCCAGTTTATTTAATTTTTGTTGCATCTTGTCATATAGTAATTTATAAGAATCATCGCCTTGATAAATTTCCAAAGAATCTTTCACAATCTTAATTTCATCACTGAGTTTTGTAAGTTCCATCTCCTCTTCTTCAATAATTAATTTTATAAGGTTGAGAGAGCATTCACTAAGGACATTTTCCCACTTGGTCTGAAATTCATTATTGTAAGCTGTTGTAGCCACTTTTTTTAATCTCAGACCACGTGGGATCATTTTCCTCTCCCAGTAACAGGTGAGAGAGTTGTGGTCCCACCATAATTTCTGTTCCTTTATCATAATACGTTCAAATTTATACATGATGGAATTCAATCCTTCTGATGCTATATCCACTCCATTAGCATTGTCATTAAATATCAAGGCAAGTTTATTGCGTCTTGTGTTGCAGTAATCCGCTTCCATAGCAAAAAAAGGTTTTTTACTAATGGGATTAGTCATATGTAATAGAACTTCAAGTTCAATAATTTGATTATGGGTGCTCGGCTAATACTCCCAAAGCAATATTCAAACAATGTGAAAAACATATAGCCAGCTCACCATAAAGGAGTTCCTCTTGATGCAGTAATCGGTGTTCACCCTGTGCTTTGCACGGATCCAGGCAGGGAGTATGCCCCAACAAATAAAAATGTGAGGAAATTGGGATCCAGCAAAAGGATGAAAATTCACCAGATTTGTAAAAACTTCTTCTTTATTAATCCATTATGTCATAAAAAGTATGAGGAACTCCAATCAATTAGTAGCATTCCAGCAAGGGACTACATGTTTCAGCACTATGTGCCTTCCTCACGGTCCTATTTGAACTGAGCTCCAACACTAGCAATATATCCTCCTTTGTGGAACATATTCAAATGACCCTTAATTAAAAACAGTGGAACAAACCAATTAAAAACATCTGAGTAGATGGTTGAAACTCAGTTCAAAAATGTTGCCAGAAAAATACCTATATTGAACATGTTTTATACATAGACAAATAATATAATCATTTAGTAATGAATCAACAATAATATGGAATAACTGCCACAAAAAGCAACAATATATAAACATATATGAAAAGATGCATTATATAGTAAGCATGATCTAAACATCCGAAACAATCACAAAAATAGCTCTCAGAAGGTATGATATCATAGAGTAGGTTTTAAGATAAAGATATAATCTTTTGTAAATTCATATATGTACTCTATCCCTTTTCTTTTCCTCTCCCTTTCCTCTTTTACTCCTCAAAAAAAATTAAAATTTTTTTTTATATATATATATATATATATATATATATATACACTCACTGGCCACTTTATTAGGTACACCATGCTAGTAAGGGGTTGGACCCCCTTTTGCCTTCAGAACTGCCTCAATTCTTCGTGGCAGAGATTCAACAAGGTGCTGGAAGCATTCCTCAGAGATTTTGGACCATATTGACATGATGGCATCACACAGTTGGCGCAGATTTGTCGGCTGCACATCCCTGATGCGAATCTCCCGTTCCACCACATCCCAAAGATGCTCTATTGGATTGAGATCTGGTGACTGAGGAGGCCATTTGAGTACAGTAAACTCATTGTCATGTTCAAGAAACCAATCTGAGATGATTCGAGCTTTATGACATGGCGCATTATCCTGCTGAAAGTAGCCATCAGATGTTGGGTACATTGTGGTCATAAAGGGATGGACATGGTCAGCAACAATACTCAGGTAGGTTGTGGCGTTGCAACGATGGTCAATTGGTACCAAGGGGCCCAAAGAGTGCCCAGAAAAAATTCCCCACACCATGACACCACCACCACCAGCCTGAACCGTTGATACAAGGCAGGATGGATCCATGCTTTCATGTTGTTTACGCCAAATTCTGACCCTACCATCCGAATGTCGCAGCAGAAATCGAGACTCATCAGACCAGGCAACGTTTTTCCAATCTTCTACTGTCCAATTTCGATGAGCTTGTGCAAATTGTAGCCTCAGTTTCCTGTTCTTAGCTGAGAGGAGTGGTACCCAGTGTGGTCTTCTGCTGCTGTAGCCCATCTGCCTCAAAGTTCGACGCACTGTGCATTCAGAGATGCTCTTCTGCCTACCTTGGTTGTAACGGGTGGCAATTTGAGTCACTGTTGCCTTTCTATCAGCTCAAACCAGTCTGCCCATTCTCCTCTGACCTCTGGCATCAACATGGCATTTCCGGCCACAGAACTGCCGCTCACTGGATTTTTTTTCTTTTTCGGACCATTCTCTGTAAACCCTAGAGATGGTTGTGCGTGAAAATCCCAGTAGATCAGCAGTTTCTGAAATTCTCAGACCAGCCCTTCTGGCACCAACAATCATGCCACGTTCAAAGGCACTCAAATCACCTTTCTTCCCCATACTGATGCTCGGTTTGAACTGCAGGAGATTGTCTTGACCATGTCTACATGCCTAAATGCACTGAGTTGCCGCCATGTGATTGGCTGATTAGAAATTAAGTCTTAACACACAGTTGGACAGGTGTACCTAATAAAGTGGCCAGTGAGTGTATATATGTGGGTCGCCCCCCTCCCAGGGCTGTGGGGTACTCGGTACCGGGCCGGTGTCAGGGGGGAGATGTGTCACAGCAGCGGTGACCTGGTCCGTGGCCCTGGGCGCCCAATATCAATGGCTGATGATGTTTGTAATGTAGTTTATATGGAAAGTTCGTGACGCCACCCGTGGTGTTTGGCAAGTAAGATGTTAAGCCAACGCTACTTGCAGATCCACTGGGACTGATGGTGTGATGCAGCAAAGATGGTGTAGCTCCCCACAGGTGGAGCTGTAGGCCCAGGGCAGTGTAGGTGCAATGGATCTAGAGAAGTGCAGGATGGTGTGGATGCTGGTACCCAGATGTAGCGGTGTTGAAGGTGTTAGCAACGAAGGATTGGAGGACACCAGAACTTGCAGTTTCAAAGCTTTACTCACAGTTCGTGGTACACACTGGTGCCTGCCTCCATACCATGTCCTTCAGGGCAGAGACTCAGTAAACCTCCCGGGCAAGTCAGGGCTCTCCTCTCCAACACTCTGCCAACATGTACCTTTCCTGAACGACTCCACTATTGCGCCTTTTAGTGTGAACAGCTCCAGTACCGTCGTTCTCTGAAGTTCCTCCTGTCAGATGTTCCTAACAACTCTACTTGTATGACAGACAGCTGTAGCCTGCTCGGGGATGCTCCTGGATCCCGGCTCTCTATCCGTTTGCTGTTGTGTCCCAAGTCTTGGATGGGAGTAGTGCATTTACAGCCAACTACTCCACCGGTGTCTGCTGCAGAACCATAAGCGGCCATACAACCTCGGGGACCGGGCCCCGGCCTTGCGCTGAGAACCTATAGGCAGGGTTCCTATCCAACCCACTCCTCCTCTCTGTTCTCCTTCTCCTTCATTCCATACTTGTCTCTCCTTCATGTGGATGCTTAGGTTACAGGTCTACGTCTTTCTCCTTCTCTTCTCTTTCCCGTGCCAGCTGGCTCAGGTCACTGAGGCAGCTGCAGCACTCCTTCCTCCATCCCTTCTTCTAGGGATCCCCCACTCCTCACTGAGTGGCTTCTCTACTCTCTCCTCTGCGACTCACCCCAGACTGACCCTCTAAGGGACTGACCCTCTAAGGGACTGACCTGTAATTCTAAACCTTCCCCATCTTTTATATGGATCTAAACTCCACCCACCTCCCAGCACATCTCGTGTTACGAAGCAAGGAATCACCAGAGGTGCTCTGCTACCCTCTAAGCATGAGCCACAATGTGACCAGTGCTGAACTATCCTGTGTGTGGGATGCAGTTGTGGAGTGCGGAAAGGAGTTCCCAACTTACCAGGATGGTGGGACACTACACCTTAGGAGAAGGTGCAGTACCTCTGTGGCGACTGAGCCTCTGGGGCGCCACATACCCCCCCATTAAACACAGCACGTCCGCGGGCTGCAAGATAACAAAGCAGACAGCAAAGAAACATACAAAATTTTTCAATGCATAACAAACTTTTCTTATACTAATCTTCCTAATATAGGAGGAACTCTTCTTAAACGTTACAAACAATTCTATCTAAAATTTTTAATTCTAAGTGCAATTCTCAATTCAAAGTGCTATTCTCTGTAACACATTTTCTCTCTTTTCTATCTCTTTTCTTTTTCTTTTATAGACGCAAGACGCTGACCGCAAATACCTGGTCCGTCACCTGTCTACTTTCAATTCTTTATTCAAGTTATTCATCTCTGTATCAGACATTCCTAATTCTTCTGTAAAAGCCATTTTTCAGTTACTATTATTCTTATAAAACACATTATCAAATACTTTACAGTAAAACATTCAACAGTTATTCTTGTAAGTGCTGGACACCGCTCCCAGCCGGGATTTCTTGCAGTGTCCTTTGAGGTAGACATCATTCTTCGAAAAGTGTCCATGCAAAAACATCATCTTCACAAAGTGTCTATATATGTAAAACCAAGAAAGGGCAGCTAAAGAGGTGCAACTATTTACAATTAAAGTTTTTGGATCACTCCAAGTTCATGATCACTAGTTCAAAATTGGAAAAACGCTGCCAATCAAAACTGGGCAAAAATAGAACATGATGAACAAAAGGCACAACTGGCGCAAACAAACCCTCCTGGGTAATGAGAAATTTTAAAGGAAATTAATGCTGATCCCCTCCTGGGGTTCTGGAACTGTCTTCATCCTGTTTCTGGTTTCTCACCAATGGACCTTGAAGCTGTGGCAAATGGAACCCATGATGTATGTCTATTCCCATCAACTGTTCTTCTCCCATAGATGGTTCCGCTGTTCTGGTATGAGGTCTAGCTCCTAGGGCCTCTGCAGCTTGTTGACTCTGACAGGCAACTGTCTGGGGACTTGGCAGTGAAGGAATCCCGAGATCACCATCTCAAAATGATCCAGACCCCCCTCTGGCTTGTACATGTCGGATTGGGCATGCCGGCTCCAACCGTACCCCTAGCAGCAGGGTCCTCCTCCTCCTCCCCATCAACCCATTAGGAAGGCCGGGGTATATGCTTGGGAGTTCTCGGCGGTACGGTCTCAGCTCCGGTGCAGGCGTGATGGCAACAGATGCTGCTCGGTGAGACACCGGGGACGGCGGTGGAGCCATAAGCAGCTCCAGGTCCGCGGGGGTTGCTGGCGGGACCTGCGCAGCCGTGCCAGATCCGGGCGGGGGGCTTCGCCTCTAACCCCGGATCCTCCGATAACTCCTTCGGCCTGGCGGCACTCAGCCGTACGGTCAGGGTAGAAGTGTAGATCAGCGCCGCCCCGGGACAATCCGGTACGGTAGCAGCGGGTACCGATGGAGAGGGTACTGCTGGTGTAGGCCCCGCCGGGGTGCGCTGCCATCTCAGCTCCTCTAAGGTTTCCCTTCTCAGCTGCAGACGGGTGGTCAATTCGGCAATTTCGTCTTCTAGTTGCTGGCGGTTCATTCCGGAACTCGGGTTGGAGCTGTCAGCCATGGCGCCGGGGATATGCACTTCCCCGCGCTCCGCAGGCCTCCTTCCCTTGCTCTCCAAAATGGCGTTCTGGCGTTCTCCTTCCTGCCTTGGCCCCTTTCCCGCCACTGGCTTCTTCTGCCCCTCCTTCTGGGGGCGGCATCTTCTTCCAGCGTCTCCATACCAAGCCATTATGCGAACCCCTCGGGGGGTGGGACATGTATCTGTCACATAGTAATTCAGGCAGGAGAGGTCCAATACTCTTTGCGGTCTTTTCTTAGGACCTCCCATCTCTTCACGCCCTTCTTCGCGCCAGCAGCCATTTCTAATGTCCATTTTACAGTCTACTAAATCAGGTCTTCTGCACATTTTCGAAAAGTCAAAGTCCAACAAATTTCAGGCACACAGAACCCGATGGCTTCGGGTCTCATCATCCTCTTCGTGACGCCAAAATTGGGTCGCCCCCGTGGTGTTAGTTTATATGGAAAGTTCGTGACGCCACCTGTGGTGTTTGGCAAGTAAGATGTTAAGCCAACGCTGCTTGCAGATCCACTGGGACTGATGGTGTGATGCAGCAAAGATGGTGTAGCTCCCCACAGGTGGAGCTGTAGGCCCAGGGCAGTGTAGGTGCAATGGATCTAGAGAAGTGCAGGATGGTGTGGATGCTGGTACCCAGATGTAGCGGTGTTGAAGGTGTTAGCAACGAAGGATTGGAGGACACCAGAACTTGCAGTTTCAAAGTTTTACTCACAGTTTGTGGTACACACTGGTGCCTGCCTCCGTACTGTGTCCTCCGGGGTAGAGACTCAATCAACCTCCCGGGCAAGTCAGGGCTCTCCTCTCCAACACTCCGCCAACATGTACCTTTCCTGAACAACTCCTCTATTGCACCTTTTAGTGTGAAGAGCTCCAGTACTGTGGTTCTCTGAAGTTCCTCCTGTCAGATGTTCCTAACAACTCTACTTGTATGACAGACAGCTGTAGCCTGATCAGGGGCCTCCTGGATCCCGGCTCTCTATCCTTTTGCTGTTGTGTCCCAAGTCTTGTATGGGAGTAGTGCATTTACAGCCAACTACTCCACCGGTGTCTGCTGCAGAACCATAAGTGTCCATACAACCTCGGGGACCGGGCCCCGGCCTTGCGCTGAGAACCTATAGGCAGGGTTCCTATCCAACCCACTCCTCCTCTCTGTTCTCCTTCTCCTTCGTTCCTTACTTGTCTCTCCTTCGTATGGACGCTTAGGTTACAGGTCTACGTCTTTCTCCTTCTCTTCTCTTTCCCGTGCCAGCTGGCTCATGTCACTGAGGCAGCTGTAGCACTCCTTCCTCCATCCCTTCTTCCAGGGATCCCCCACTCCTCACTGAGTGGCTTCTCTACTCTCTCCTCTGGGACTCACCCCAGACTGACCCTCTAAGGGACTGACCCTCTAAGGGACTGACCTGTAATTCTAAACCTTCCCCATCTTTTATATGGATCTAAACTCCACCCACCTCCCAGCACATCTCGTGTTACGAAGCAAGGAATCACCAGAGGTGCCCTGCTACCCTCTAAGCATGAGCCGCAATGTGATCAGTGCTGAACTATCCTGTATGTGGGATGCAGGTGTTGGAGTGCGGAAAGGAGTTCCCAACTTACCAGGATGGTGGGGCACTAAACCTTAGGAGAAGGTGCAGTACCTCTGTGGCGACTGAGCCTCAGGGGCGCCACATATGTAGCTTTGTCGCCATAAAAGGAAGGGGGCCCAGACACATTTCTTGCACAGGGGCCCCAAGCTATCAGTGTCCGCCCCTGTGACCAAGTATATTTTAGGAGGTATATAGGAGTGCGCTACTCTCATTTTTGGGACTTTCCTAGTTGCTTCATCTCAGTTCCCTACCTGAAATGCATCACAACAATGGATCTCCTCTCATTTTAGGTCCACAGTAAACAACAAAGGGTTTTTTGCAAGGTTTCTGTTACACCAGATTACATTGGGTGTAACATAGATTAGTGCTTCTACTGCTACATATAGAAGCAGAAAAAACATTAATAGTTGCATATAGGTTTGTAGAAGCCCTAAGAGCCACCCACTTAGACCTTTGAACCAATTGGCTGAATTCATGAAAGATAATGTTTTTCCTACTGTGAGTCTTTGCTTGTGTCATGGTCCTGTAACCATTTCTCTCTTAGTTCAGCAGTTTTTTGTGTTTTTGGTGTATTAATCCTCACCTGGAGATCCACTTAAGACCAATGTTATTTGATACATTCTCCCTCCTTTTGCAATAACAAGAGATCAATGCAATGCATTAAAAATGACACCTTTGCCTAGTCTGACCTTCTGTGACTGTGGTGCAAAAGTCATTGGAGATCCATGACTTGTTCATCTTGATGAAAGTTAGGCAGTTTACATATTCAGGGGATAGCTGGGTGTGCTTATCTGTCAGGATACCACCAGCAGCGCTAAAGACGAGTTCTGACATTGGTCAGTTGGGTGTCGCCAGTGTGGGTTTAAAGGAGTATCCCCTCCCTTATCCCTTTGTTGTCATTTTCTCCCCAAAGTGGGAATTCCGGGTAGTCACCGTGTAGAGCAGCTCATACATCTCATTTGTATATGTCCATCCAGAGTATCAAGTGAGCGCTTATTGCAGTGGTGCTCTGATCCCGACCATATGCCGGCGCGATGCTTCTGCCAGATACTGGAAGAACTCATGTTCCACATTGGAACACATAGGTGCTAGATGCAAGATAAAAATACTTCCGCCAGGGCCGGAAGTGCTTGCGTTCCACACTGGAACGCACAAGCATTAGACGCGTATGTATGAAAGAGCAGGGCTAGAGATACCAAGGAAGACTGTGCTATTCCCTGAAGGTGCATTAGCACCACACAGACCTGCATATATGGACAAGATATAATACTATTTTCCTGGCTGAGATTGAGATACATAAACAACAGCCTAGAAGTGCCCCAATTCACCAATGTTACGGAGAATAGCGTAGCCCAATAAAATCATTTCTCCAATGCACTCCAATGTGAGAGTAGAGAAATTGAACTGGTGTTATCAAACAGGTAGATCTAGTATATGGGTACGCAGAAGAGAGGTATTAATAAATGTGTATAGAACAAGTTATTTTTATATGGTTTCAATCAGTTTAATATAATATACACTGAGATGAGTAAGCTTAAAGGTCACTGAAACTTACTTAAGATAAAGGAATGTAAATTACTGGTCATTTGTTTATCCATCAACAAAGGACCATTGATATTCAAGGCAACTACCTTAATTAGATTGGGTGTGTTAACTTTCCCCATGGATGTTATCTTGTGCTCCGAAGCCCCTCCTCCAGCTTGCTGTATTTCTGCCATGTGGCACACATGAGGCCCCCTCCTCTAGCTTCCTGTATTTGTATACTGGTTAAAACAGGTATTGAGGGGATGTGCTTATAGCCAATGGACAATAGACTTGTGACATCATTCCCCACATGGTGGGGCTGGACACACCTTTTAGCTGGACATATTAAAAGAACTAGGACACATGTTCTCGCTCTCTCTTGGCTCATGGAGGATGATGACTGGTCGACGTCTATCTGAATAATGTAACGTATGAATAATGCTTGTTTCTGATTAATGCATTTGTATTTATAGTTTTATATTGTTTATTATTTAATCTTATCATTTATTAAGTAAATCAATTTAGTAAATTCAATTCTTGTGTGAGCATTTTCTTATTCATCACAATCCATTGGAACCCTTACAATACAAAATGGGACAGGGCTTTCATAACAGTGGTTACCAGTGATACCAGTAATTAGTGTAGAACAAAGTTAAGCCCCCGTTACACATAGCGATATCGCTAGCAATATCTCTGTAAAGTCACCGATTTTGTGACGTAGCAGCGATATTGCTAGCGATATCGCTACATGTGATACTTACCTCCGACCGGCTCCCCCGCTGGTTATTGCTGGTCGCGCGAGAAGGTCCTGGATCATTTCTCGTCGTCAGCTTCCTGCGGCGCTTCCTGCTGTGACGACGAGCGACGCATGGACGCGGGCGGGAGGACGTCAGGATCACCGCATCTGACGGGTAAGTAGCGACCTCCGACCCCTGCGATGTCACTGGTGAGATCTGCCTCTGTGGCAGCTCACTAGAGATCACTTAACGATGCACCAGCGATCCATATCGTTGTCGGGATCGCTGGTGCATCGCTATGTGTAACGGTACCCTTAGATGAATATAAAGGACTCATAATTAATGATGAGCTAATTTGTCTGGAAAATGATTGCCAAACATAAATTGGGCACGAATATTGCACATTCGGATTTGTGATCGGCAACATGAGAAAAATTTTATAAAATTGGGAAATATCGGTAACATTCAGTAAAAGTGCGGGAAAATATTTATGTTGCCACAAAAGTATTTTCACCACTTTAACAAGGATAATGGTGGTGTGTAATGAGCATTTGGCATGCGTTTGATGAGGGGAGGGGGTGTTATGGTTGGCGGAACACACTAAATATAAATTATGATAGCGTGCAATCGCAACACAGGGTCCACCATGCAAAGATAATATACTGCTGCTAACAAACAATGGCGGAGCTGTGCGGTGTGCGTTCACCAAGAATCACACAGTGTTAACTGCACACAGTGTGAACTGAATGCAAGATACCAGTCTCTGATAACGTCTCAGAGTGGTACGCACAGGAAGAGGAATACCAGCTCAGCTAACTGCCGAGGGGCAAATAAAATATAATAACTAAGTTGACCACAGAGTGGCGACAAAATATAAGTAGCAAGCTCAGCTCAGCTAACCACCGAGCAGTACGAAATGAGGTGTGTGGAATACCCAGAAAAACAATAGGGTTTAAGCACGTGGATTGACTGTGCCCTGTAAACAACCCGTGCTAACCGCACACGTGGCCGATACGGACGCTATGTCAAGTGAAAAGAAAGATCCTGCTTCTCTAAGGAAAACTGAGTGTTCATACAAGCCTACAGAGCGGCAGAGTCCCCACACACACGATGCAAATGATACTAGTGCACCCGCGTGCACCTCTCAGAACCTTTTATACATTAGGCTAATGTCCAGACAGATAGGACCTTGCCTGTGGACCAATCTGAAGCTGCCACATCACCCGAGCAGCTGACGTCCGAGCACCAATGAGAAGGTGCCACATCACGGACATGCTCAGAAGGGTTAAATCTGGACTTAGAATACAACGGTGCACGTGTATACCAGTCGTCACTAGAGATGAGCGACTTTGCCTTTTTTGGGTCGAGTCGGGTTTCATGAAACCCGACTTTCTCAAAAGTCGGGTCGAACGAAATTGGCCGATTATCGTGAAAAGTCGAAGGCCGACTGAAACACGAAACCCAATGCAAGTCAATGGGGAACCAAGGTTGGCAGGGAGTGGAAGACAGGAAACACACCTACAGTGCCCATTTTAATGCCAAAAACATCAATTGTTATTACTTAAGCTTGTCAACCTTAATTTACTTTATAATAATAGTTAGGCATTGAAAACTGGTGGTTATTTGGCTAAAGTTGTGGGGGGGTAGGGCTGGCTCCAGATTTTCGTGGGCCATGGGCCAAAGAGTGTCACTGGGCTCCTTTAACACATGCCACATTTCATGATCCTCTGATACGGCAGAAAAATAGCGGTATAGTACAATGAAAAATACTTCACTTCTTACATCTCATAACTGATATCCATCTTAAATTCTCCAATAGCTCCAAAAACAGACAGAATATTACTCCATACAGTATTATGGCCACCGCATAGTGTGCCATACAGAGTAATGAGGCCCATATATTTATCCATACAAAATCATTGGTCCCATATAATTTTCCATACAGTATATGATGAGCTCCACATAATGCTACAGTATATGTTGGTCCCCATGTATGAAGCTCCACTGTGTTATGGGCCCAAATAATGCTCCATATATAATGGGCCCCATTTCTAATGCTCCAGTGCATAATGGGCCCTGTAAATTCTGCTCCAGTGTCTGATGTCCACCTTTGGAATGCTCTAGTGTATGGTGGGCCTCATATATCATTCTCCAGAGTATAGTGCTCCCCAAAAATAGCTGTCCCAACATTGAAAACAATTAAATAAGTCTCCTCGCTAGGGAATCCCAGTACTAGTCTGGACTCCTCATCATCCCCATCTTCCATCTCACTGCACATGGACTGTTTAGGCAGAGGGCGTACAGACGTGATGTCATCGCGCTCTCTGACCAGAATGTCACTGTCAGGAAACGCGGAAGACATCACGGCGGTGGAGCAGGGAGAAGTAAGTATTTCAACTTTGCAAGTGCTGTGATCCTATGCAAGCAGGGGGGGCCCACTTCTTGGCGACGGCACTGGCACAGGGCCCCTCATATTACGGCGGTGTGTCTGACGGCAGGTGGGCCCTAGTGGGCCCTCGCACCGGCAGAGACACTTTTGCGTACTATGAGGGGCCCTGTGCCAGTGCATCGCCCATGAGTATGCCCCCCCACCTGATTAAGGAACCTGCACTTTCATCTGCGCCTTCCTCTTTGTCACCGTGTAAGTTGGTATAGTATGCGGGAAGGGGAACCTAAGTTTCATCAGGGTCAGATTCTGGCTGTGTAGAGTGCGAGGGGAATGTAGTGGTCTGGGTCAATGTACCAGAAGAATCATCTAGCAGTGGCTGGGCATCAGTGCACTTGTGGCGTCCCCAGGAGTACGGTTGCCACAGTGGCATTACCTTCCTCCTAGGGAGTGTGATGTCATGCTTGGGAGCAATGAAGGATCTCTCTAGCAGTTAAACCAACACACAACACAGTTCCCACTCCAGGCCAGCAGGGAGAGCTCTGAACCTGACTGCCGAGGAGCTGCTCTCTGTGGTCGGGAGGAGGGAAGTTAGGGCAGTCTGTGAAGGGAAGGGGAAGTGTGTGGACGTGAGAAGGGGAGCTGGAGGATGAGCAGAGTTAAGGCTCACTCCTAGCTGGAGCGCATGGTCGGTATTCCGGTCTCCTAGTTTGTAGGGACACTGACGGTCCTGCAGCAGAAATCGGAGGAAGTAGCAGCTGTAAATGCACTGTTCCCAACTAAGGCTCAGAGGCCTCAGCAGTGACATGTGTGAGCCAGAATGAAAAGGCTATGGCTGCCTGCCATACGAGAAAGTTCCTAAAGAGAGTCAACAGGGGGAACTTCAGTGAACTCAGTACTGCGAGTACCTCAGATAAGCGCTAGAACGGAGGCCACACTACCTATCTGCAGAGAGAGAATTCCAAATTTGCTTCCAGACTGACCAACTCCTTCATCTGTACTCTGGTGTTGTGAGTTCATTTTCCCCTTCGTCACTGAGGTCTGGTGAACTCCCTATTCTGGTAAAGGAAGGTAATGAGCCTGATTATCAGGCACCTGAGCCTAATGAGGATGACTGGCTGAGTGGAGTCACGGACTGGATATAAGGCTGCCGACGCCCTTCTGCCCTGCAGGTGATTTCTCTGTGGACTTCTAGGACACCAGTCTGATTCCTGCTCCTCTAAAGCTAAGTTTTCTGCTTTGCCTGTTAGCATTTGTGTTTTGTTTTTGTTTTTCCTTGCTTTTCTGGATTCTGCCATTCCCTGCTGGGGTGAGCTGAATCTCCTTTTGCCGGTTGCTCTGTCTTCAGATTATTCCTGAGTACTGACATAGCTTTTTTGAAGCCTAGCGTCTTCATGGCCTTTTTCACTGTCAGTCTGTTGGCTCTTATTTTCATAGGGTTTTTCACGGACTGCAGACAGCAGCCTTCCTGTCCTTTCCTATCTAGTTAGCTTGGGCCCCGTCTTTGCTTAGTCTATCTTTCTGTCTGTGTTAGTGTTTTCATCTTGCTTCACCGTCATTATATGTTGGGGGCTGCCTATTGCTTTGGGGTCTGCTCTGGGGCAGTTTAGATTTCCCCTTTCTTTCTTTAGGCCTATTTAATTCTCCGGCTGTGATCGAGGGGTCTAGGGCATCGTAGGAACCCCCCACGGCTACTGTTAGTTGTTGTGGATAGGATCAGGGGTCTGCAATCCGATAGCTGCCAACCTCTCTGGTTTTCTGGACTTAGCTAGCATTTCTGTTTTTGCCTCTTACGGTGACTCAATCATAACAGAATCACCTGCCCTACCGCAGATCCTAGGGTACTCAATAGCAGGAAAGAATTGTGTTTAAAAAAAAAAAAAAAAGTGTGTATATTCTTTCCTCTATATCTCTGAGGCCGTAGGGGGAATTTTTTTTTTCTCTCAATGGAGATAAAGCAATTGTCTGATCGTGTGGAGCAGCTCGCTGCGGAAGTGCGGGGAATTTCCGCCTACCTTGCTCGTTCGCATGCTGTTGAACCAAAGATGCCTACACCTGATGTATTTTTTGGGGATCGATCTAAATTTTTGAGTTTCAAAAATAATTTTAAATTATTTTTTGCCTTGAAGCCTAACTCGTCAGGGAGATCCACGCAGCAGGTTAAAATTGTCATCTCTTTGCTGTGTGGCGATCCCCAGGATTGGGCGTTTTCTTTGAAACCAGATGATCCTATTCTGACTAATGTGAACGCATTCTTTCAAGCTTTGGGGTTGTTGTATGACGAACCTAATGCTATTGATCAGGCTGAAAAGACCCTGTTGGCATTGAACCAGGGTCGAGATTCTGCAGAGTTGTACTGTCAAAAGTTCTGAAAGTGGGCGGTCCTTACTACCTGGAATGATAATGCCTTGGCTGCTCTCTTTCGGAAGGGTTTGTCGGAAGCCGTAAAAGATACTATGGTGGGATTTCCTGTTCCCTCTGGTCTGGACGATTCTATGTCATTAGCCATTCAGGTTGATCGGCGTTTACGTGAACGCAGGACTGCATGAGAGGTGTTGCCACCGGTTGAACAGACGTCTGACCCTATGCAATGTGATAGAGTTTTGTCTAAGGCGCAATGTCAGGAGTTCAGAATGTGTAATAAGCGGTGTTTTTTCTGTGGAGATGCCTCGCATATTATTTCTGTTTGTCCTAAATGAGAGAAACGCTTTGCACACACGTTTTCTGTTGGTGGTGTTCAACCTAAGTTTCTTCTGGCAATTACTCTGATCTGCTCCCTGTCCACATTTTCGGTCAAGGCTTTTGTGGATTCGGGAGCAGCGCTAAACCTAATGGACTTGGATTTTGCTAAACGTTGTGGATTTTCGATGACACCTCTGCAGACGCCTATCCCTTTGAGGGGGATTGATGCTACTCCTTTGGCTAAAAATAAACCTCAGTTTTGGACCCAGGTGGTAATGCGGGTCGCCCCAGACCATCAAGAAAATTGCAGATTTTTGGTGTTGCATGGTCTGCATGATGCCGTTGTTCTGGGGTTTCCCTGGTTGCAAATTCATAATCCAGTTTTGGATTGGAAATCTGTGTCTGTGGTGAGTTGGGGTTGTCGGTGTGCCTTTAGTGAGGCTCCGTTTTTTTCCACCTCTCCTCAGTCGCATGATGTTCCTGACTATTTGGCGGACTTTTATGATGTATTTAGTGAGAATGAGTCTGCGTCCTTGCCTCCTCATAGGAGTTATGACTGTGAAATTGAACTAAGCCCGGGATGTAAATTTCCAAAGGGTCGGCTCTTCAATTTATCTGTACCCGAGCACGAGGCTATGCGGTCCTATATTAAGGCGGCGTTGGAGAAGGGTCATATTAGACCATCCTCTTCACCCTTAGGTGCCGGGTTTTTTTTTGTGGCCAAAAAGGATGGCTCTTTAAGGCCTTGTATTGATTATCGCGCCCTCAATAAAATTACTATTAAATATCAGTATCCGTTACCCCTGATTTCGGATCTATTCTCTAGAGTTAGAGGTGCTTGCTGGTTTACCAAGCTTGATCTCAGGGGCGCGTATAATCTTATCCGCATTAAGCAGGGGGATGAATGGAAGATGGCGTTTAATACTCCGGAGGGACATTTTGAGTACCTGGTGATGCCTTTTGGGCTCACTAATGCCCCTTCTGTCTTCCAGTGCTTCATGAATGATATTTTCCGAGACTTTGTCGATAAATTTTTGATTATCTATCTGGATGATATTTTGATCTTCTCCAAGGATTGAGATTCTCATGTGGAACATATTCGGACTGTGTTCCGGATCTTGAGGGAGAATTCCCTGTATGTCAAAGGATCTAAATGCCTTTTTGGAGTACAGAGGATTTCATTTTTGGGATTTATTTTGTCTCCGTCAACTATTGAAATGGACCCGGCCAAGGTACAGGCCATTTATGATTGGGTTCAGCCCACTTCTTTGAAGGCCCTCCAGAAGTTTTTGGGTTTTGCTAATTTTTATCGGAAATTTATAGCGAAATTTTCTAGTATTGCCAAGCCATTGACTGATCTGACTAAGAAGGGTGCTGATGTGTTGAATTGGTCTCCGGAGGCTGTTGCTTCCTTTCAGGAGCTGAAGCGAAGATTTACCTCCGCCCCGGATTTGCGGCAACCTGATGTCTCACTCCCGTTCCAGGTAGAGGTGGATGCTTCTGAGATTGGTGCAGGAGCTGTTTTGTCCCAAAAGGATCCTGTAACATCTAAAATGAATCCCTGTGCTTTCTTTTCCCGAAAGTTCTCTCCATCTGAACGTAACTATGATGTGGGGAATCGGGAACTGTTGGCCATGAAATGGGCATTTCAGGAGTGGAGACATTGGTTGGAGGGAGCTAAACATCAAGTTGTGGTCCTCACTGACCACAAGAATTTGATTTACCTAGAGTCGGCTAAACGCTTGAACCCTAGACAGGCTAGGTGGGCCTTGTTTTTTACACGTTTTGATTTTGTGGTCTCTTTTCTTCCTGGAACTAAGAATGTCAAGGCAGACGCCCTCTCTAGGAGTTTCTTTGTTGATTCTCCTGTGGTGACCAAGCCTGCTACCATCTTAGGCGAAGGGGTAGTTCTTTCTGCCATCTCACCCGATTTGAGACTTGGTCTGCAAGAGTTCCAGGAGGACAAACCTGAGCGTTGTCCCAGTGGAAAGTTGTATGTTCCTGACCAGTGGAAGAAGAGAGTGATGTCTGAAGTTCATTGCTCTGCATTGGCTGGTCATCCAGGTATTTTTGGTACTAGAGATCTGGTGAGTCGGTCTTTTTGGTGGCCCGCCTTGTCTTGTGATGTCAGGAATTTTGTGCAGTCCTGTGGGACTTGTTCCCGGTCTAAACCTTGTTCTCGCTCTAGTGGGTTGTTGATGCCTTTGCCGGTCCCCAGGAGGCCATGGACCCATATTTCAATGGATTTCATCTCTGATATGCCAGTCTCTCAAAAAATGACTGTTATTTGGGTGATTTGTGATATGTTCTCTAAGATGGTTCATCTTGTACCACTCCCTAAGTTGCCATCTTCCTCTGAGTTGGTGCCCCTGTTTTTGCAACAGGTGGTTCGCTTACACGGGATTCCTGAGAATATTGTATATGACAGAGGAGTTCAGTTTGTGTCTAGATTTTGGAGGACCTTCTGTTCCAAGCTGGGAATTCAGTTTTCCTTCTCCTCTGCTTTTCACCCCAGACCAATGGGCAGACAGAGAGAACAAACCAGACCTTGGAGTCGCATTTGAGATGTTTTATTTCCGCTGATCAGGATGATTGGGTTTCATTTTTGCCCTTGGCCGAATTTGCTTTAAATAATAGAGCTAGTTCTGCCACTTTGATGTCACCTTTTTTTTGTAACTTTGGGTTTCATCCTCGATTTTCTTCAGGGCAGGTGGAGCCTTCTGCCTGCCCAGGTGTTGACACTGTGGTGGAGAGAATGCACCAGATCTGGGACCAAGTGGTGGATAAGTTATCTCTCTCTCAGGAAAAGGCCCAGCGGTTTTCCAATCGACATAGGACTATTGGTCCCCAGTTTAAGATTGGTGATATGGTGTGGTTATCATCAAAAAATATTGCTATGAAGGTGGCTTCTCCTAAGTTTAAGCCTAGATTTACTGGACCTTATGAGATTTTGGAGATTATTAATCCGGTCTCTTTTCGTTTGGCTCTTCCTGTCACATTTAAAATCCATAATGTGTTCCATAAGTCCTTGTTGAAGAGGTTTGTTGAACCAGTTGTTCCTGGGGTGGCACCTCCAGACCCTGTATTGGTTGAAGGTAACATGGAATATGAGGTAGAGAAAATACTGGATTCCCGTCTGGCTAGACGGAAACTCCAGTATTTGGTTAAGTGGAAGGGTTATGGTCAGGAGGATAATTTCTGGGTCTCTGCCTCTGATATTCATGCCAAAAGATTGGTGCGTGCCTTTCATCGGGCTCACCCTGATCGCCCTGGTGGCGTGGTTGAGGGTTCGGTGACCCCTCCTCAAGGAGGCGGTACTGTTGTGAGTTCATTTTCCCCTTCGTCACTGAGGCCTGGTGAACTCCCTATTCTGGTAAAGGAAGGTAATGAGCCTGATTATCAGGCACCTGAGCCTAATGAGGATGACTGGCTGAGTGGAGTCACGGACTGGATATAAGGCTGCCGAAGCCCTTCTGCCCTGCGGGTGATTTCTCTGTGGACTTCTAGGACACCAGTCTGATTCCTGCTCCTCTAAAGTTTTCTGCTTTGCCTGTTAGCATTTGTGTTTTGTTTTTGTTTTTCCTTGCTTTTCTGGATTCTGCCATTCCCTGCTGGGGTGAGCTGAATCTCCTTTTGCCGGTTGCTCTGTCTTCAGAATATTCCTGAGTACTGACATAGCTTTTTTGAAGCCTAGCGTCTTCAGGGCCTTTTTCACTGTCAGTCTATTGGCTCTTATTTTCATAGGGTTTTTCACGGATTGCAGACAGCAGCCTTCCTGTCCTTTCCTATCTAGTTAGCTTGGGCCCCGTCTTTGCTCAGTCTATCTTTCTGTCTGTGTTAGTGTTTTCATCTTGCTTCACCGTCATTATATGTTGGGGGCTGCCTATTGCTTTGGAGTCTGCTCTAGGGCAGTTTAGATTTCCCCTTTCTTTCTTTAGGCCTATTTAATTCTCCGGCTGTGATCGAGGGGTCTAGGGCATCGTAGGAACCCCCCACGGCTACTGTTAGTTGTTGTGGATAGGATCAGGGGTCTGCAATCCGATAGCTGCCAACCTCTCTGGTTTTCTGGACTTAGCTAGCATTTCTGTTTTTGCCTCCTACGGTGACTCAATCATAACACTCTGGGTCCTGGACGGCACTTACCAAGTACAGGTAAAGGAACTGCACGACTGTGTCTGGCATCTTTCTCCTACACCTGGCGCACGGCTCTGCTACATCCTGCACTGCACACCATCTACCAACTCTTTTATCTGCCCTGCGACTATGGCCCTACCTGTGCAGGGCTTCTACATTTTAGCTGCACCACAACATCTGTCCCAGAGAAGCGACACTGCAGCGTGGGTCAATCTGATCAGAAACCACAGGTGGCGTCACGTATCATTCACCTATAAATGTTATTCACCCCTTTGCATGGACGCCCAGGGCCACGGAATGGGTCATCACCACCAACGTGACACATCCCTCTGAGACACCGGCCCGGTACCGATTAACCCCACTGCCCTGGCTGGCCACCCACACTCCATGTCAGATTCATCTTGGACTGGGGAATTCACGATTTGACTTGGTAACCCAGGCATGGTATGATAGAAAGAGCTGCATGGACTAATGTGAAGTGTGGCCTGCTGCATCATTCACTTTTGGTGGGGGTGAAGGACACAAGGAAAGGGGTTCTTCCTGACCAGGAGCCAGCACTTGATGACTCAGTGCTTGCATTTTTTGAAACTTCAGAAGAGGAGGGCATATTAGCTGGAGTCTGTTTCGGCAATGTAAGCCAAAACCAGTTCCTGATGCTCCGGCTTTAAAAGCGGTTAACCTACTCCCAGAAAAGGTAGCCTTCCAGGCGTTCTGGAGCCAGACCATGATGCAGGCTCAACACCTCCTGCCTTAGCTGCTATTGTGCTTTTGCCACTACAAGCAGATGCACCACCACCATCAGCACCAGCTGGGCCCCCCACGCCCACGGCCTCTTCCACCAAACTTCAGAACATGAACCCAAAATAACATGAGATATATGGTACTGTATCAGAAGCGTACAGCTCTATACAGTCAAAGGATGATTGTCAATCTTCCTATATATAACATCAGTCACACAGAGATGCTCACAGGCTCAGTATGGATTATACAAGAATATAAAAAGTAGAAAGAGTGTACAGTATCATCAGATATTAGGTATATATAGTATAGTTTAAACATTCTAAATCTCCATAGATATTTCAGGAGGCAGACTCAGACGTTCTCAGGCCCAGTATGGATTCAACAAGATTGTAGAAAGTTGAGAAAGGGTACAGTATCACCGGATAACAGGTATATATAGCATAGTTTAAACATTAAAAACCTATGTCTATATATCAGGAGGCAGACTCAGAGGGTCTCAGGCCCAGTATGAATTTGATGTGATTGTACAAAGTTGAGAAAGGGTACAGTATCACTGGATAGCAGGTATATATAGCATAGTTTAAACATTAAAAATCTGCGTGCATATTTCCGGAGTCCGACAAAGACACTCACAGCCTCAGTATGGATTAGACAAGAATCTAAGAAGTAGAAAAAGGGTAATGTATTAGAAGCGTACACCAGTATACACTGTTGGGGTATTTTTCAATCTTCATATATATTTCAGTCTCAGTAAGACAGTAAGGACTCTCCGCAAGAGGAAACGAGATGGATACAAGTACAGACGGAAAGTCGAGTGATTGCAGAAATTTTGGAATTACTAATCACGGTAAAAACTACCAGTAGAATTATCAGAGGCGATGCTGACCCTCAATTACTTTGTCTGTGGAGACAGCAAAAGCAGTTCTTGTGAAGAAAGGTTTGCTGTATCGCAGTACCGTGGAACCCATCACCGTTACTCATCTCCATCAAATTGTGATCACAGGGACAGATATAGACATTGTCCTCACTGTCTATCATGATCTGTCAGGTGACTTTGGAGTGCAAAAGACACAAGTCACAGGCCGTAGGCGATTCTATTGGATTGGCATGAGAGGACACATTTAAAAACGTGGGCCGAAATGTCACCCGTCTGTGAGTAGGAAAACCGTGAAAGCTGATGATAAACCACCACTGCATCTCATTGTGAGTCAAAGTCCATATCAAATGGAAGCCATTGATCATCTGAAGATAGAGCCCAGCAGGACAGGCCATAGCTACGTCTTAACCATCATCTATCATTTCACCAAATTTGTATTGGCAGTCCAAGTGAAGTATTTAACAGGCCAGACTACACAGTAGTGGAGCAGGGAGAGGTAAGTATTGCAATGCTGGTGCCCTGAGCAAGCAGGATGGGCCCACTCATGGGCGGCAGTACTGGCACAGGGCCCCTCATAGTATGCCGGCGTGTCTGACGGCGGGTGTGCACCCCCACCGTCAGAGACACTTGATTCTACTATGAGGGACCTTGTGCCAGTGCCGTTGCCAAAGAGTGTGCCCACCCACCTGTCCAGGGCAACGGCACTCGCATGGGTGCGTGCGCCAGATGGTGACCCCGGCCCTGTGGGGGAGGCAGCCCAGTTAGGGAGGTGGAAAAATTGGCATATGTTGATGTTGGACATTCAGCAGCTGCAAATGGAGAAATTGGAGAAGTCCTCGGAAGAGGAGGACAAATGCAAGCCATTTTTCTGGCAACCTACCTGTCACCAGGGGAGGGTGGGACAAAATCCTTTGAAACCCATGCATGGTTCATTTTAATGAAGGTTAGATCATCAACATTTTGGGTCGACAGATGGGTCCTTTTTTCTGTCAGGTTTGATCCAGCAGCACTGAAGACTCGTTCAGATAACACACTAGCAGCAGGGCAAGCGAGCTCCTGTAAGGCATATTGTGCCAATTCAGGCCAGGTGTCAAGTTTACTGGCCCAATAGTCAAAGGGGAATGACCGGTGAGGGAGAACATCGATATGGGACGAGAAGTAGTTTGTTACCATAGTTGACAACTGCTGTCTCCTGTCACTTTCAATCGATGTAGTATTACCAGTCGTGTGAGCAGTACTTGAAAAATCAGTCAACAACGTGGTCATGAAATCCCTGTGTCCAACGCCACTTCAGCTGTGTGCACCATGAACACCTCTTCCATGTTGCCCCCTACGGCTCGCTGGAAAAACATCACCACCGCTGTGTGCTGGGAATGCCTCAAACAAATGGTTTACCAGAGTTGCTTGTTTGTTAGCCAATATTAGCTCTAGGTTCTCCTGTGGCATGATGTTTTGGAATTTGCCTTTATAGCGTGGATCCAGGATGCTGGCCAACCAGTAGTTGTCATTGTTCATCATTTTGGCAATGCGGGGGTCCCTTTTTAGGATCTGCAAGGCATAATCAGACAAGTGGGCCAATGTTCCAGGTGTCAATGATGCACTGCGAGTGCTGGGTGGAGGAGCACTTTCTGGCAAATCCACATCCCTCCAGTCATGCACAAACCCTGTACCTGACCTTGCCAGGCCAACATTTCTTCTTGCCCCCTGAGAAGCATCCTCCTCCCCAAAATAATCATCCCCATCCTCCTCCTCCGCCTCTTCCTTTTCTTCCTCCACCTCGTCCACGAGACTTCCCTGAGCAGACAATGGCTGACTGTCATCAAGGCTTCCCTCCTCCTCTTCTTTCTCGGCTGCAGACGCCTGCTCCTTAATGTGCGTCAAAGTTTGCATGAGCAGACGCATAAGTGGGATGCTCATACTTATGATGGCGTCGTCTGCATTTACCAGCCGTGTGCATTCCTCAAAACACTGAAGGACTTTACAGAGGTCTTTCAGCTTCGACCACTGCACACCAGACAACTCCATGTCTGCCTGCAAACTGCCTGCCTGTGTATCCTCCCACAAATGAATTACAGCCTGCTTCTGTTCGCACAGCCTCTGAACCATGTGCAGGGTGGAGTTCCACCTTGTTGCAACGTCGATAATTAGGCGGTGCTTGGGAAGGTGGAGCAATCGCTGCAGCTTCTGCATACGACTGGAGTGTACGGGCGACCGGCGGACGTGTGATCACAGTCTTCGCACCTTATGGAGTAGGGGTGTTAACTCAGGATAATTATTGAGGAAGCACTGCACCACCAGGTTCAAGGTGTGAGCCAGGCAAGGTATGTGTGTGAGTTTTGAAAGGGCTATGGCTGCCACAAAATTCCGGCCATTATCGCTAACTACCTTGCCTGCCTCAAAATTTAGACTGCCCAGCCATGACTCAGTTTGTCGCTGCAAGTAGTCAGCCAGAACCTCCTCGGTGTGTCTGTTGTCGCCCAAACACATCATCTTCAACACAGCCTGCTGACACTTAAAAAAAGCTGTTCGATAGTGGGACACCTATACTGTGAGCTAGGCAGCACTGTCCCCTGAGAATCCTGCATCCACCACATTAACCCAGTGCGCAATGATGGACACGTAACGGCCCTGGTCATGCCTACTGGACCTTGCATCTGTTGTGAGGTGCACCTTTCCACTCACTGATTCCTTGAATGCATGGAAAATGTGGTGTTTCACATGCACGTGGAGGGCTGGGATGGCTTTTCGCGAAAAGAAGTGCCGACTGGGTAGGTCATAGCGTGGTACTGCGTAGGCCATGAGCTCGCGGAAAGCTTTGCTTTCAACCAACCGGTAGGGGATCATCTCTAACGAAATTAGTTTGGCAATGTGGGCGTTGAAAGCCAGTGTACGTGGATGAGAGGATGAGTAATTTCTTGTCTTACTCAGAGTCTCTGGTAGGGTGAGCTGGACTTGAGAGCTGCATATGGTGGAGCTAGCGGTGGACATGGCGGACTGAAAGAGGGTTGGTGATGGTGTTGGTGGTGTTGCTGATGGCCTAGATTCAGTCTTTCATAGCAATAACATTGTGATTCCATGACTGCTTTGCCCTTGCGACGACACCTCGACATTTGCTGCTGGTGGTGTGCTAACCGGTGGGCTTACAGTGGGGGAAGCGATGTAGTGTTGCTGACTACCTTCATTCGGAGCAGGTGCACATGTGGTACGTGAGGTTTGGTAGTCCATCCAGGCTTGCAAGTGCATGGTGGTTAAATGTCTAAGCATGCAACTGGTATTCAATTTTCTCAGATTTTTCCCTTGGCTAAAGGTCTTTGCGCACTTCTTACAGATAACTTTTAGGATTTTGTTCAAAAAAGTGCCACACTGCACTCTTCCTACTATGGAAGACATTTTGAGACCTTGCACGCTGTGCTAATTTGACCGTCTGGACAAGCTGTCCTGCTGTTTTTGGACTGCTACGGTCATGCCTGATGACAGCTGTTGCGATGTCATTGCCTGCTGTGGAACCTCCTTCTCCTCTTCTGAGCTATTGGCAGCGGCACCCTCTTCCCCCAATGGATGCCAATCTGGGTCAACAACTGGGTCATCCATCACCTCCTCTTCAATGTCATGTGCACCTTCCTCTGTGTCACCGTGTAAGGTGGTATAGTATGCGGGAAGGGGCACCTGAGTTTCATCAGGGTCTGATTCTGCCTCAGTACACTGCGAGGACAATATAGCGCTCTGAGTGAATGTACCAGCAGAAAAATCTAGCAGTGGCTGTGCATCAGTGCACTCCATGTCAGATTCATCTTGGACTGGGGAATTCACGATTTGACTTGATAACCCAGGCATGGTATGTGAAAAGAGCTCCATGGAGTAATCGGTAGTGTGGCCTGCCACATCCTTAACTTTTGGTAGGGGTGAAGAACACAAGGAAAGGTGTTGCTCCTGACGAGGAGCCTCCAATGACGATTCAGTGCTTTAATTTTTTGAAACTTCAGAAGAGGAGGCGAGAGAGCTGGAGGCTGTGTCAGCAATGTAAGCCAAAACTTGTTCCTGAAGCTCCGGCTTTAAAGTGGTTTACCTACTCCCAGAAAAGAGAGCTTTCGAGGCCTTGTGGAGCCAGACGATGACGCAGGCTCAACACCTCCTGCCTTAGGTGCTATTGTGCTTTTGCCACTACCAACAGATGCAACACCACTACCCCCACCACCATCGGGACCAGCTGCAAACCCTCGCCCACTTCCATGGTGTCTTCCACCATACTTGCTCATTTTTGTGAAAATGTAGCCAAAATACCACCAGCTATATGGTACTGTAAAACAAGGTAGAAGGTGTATCTACTATTGGTGAGATTTTGAATCTCACTTTAGATTTGAGGATGCAGAACTATTGTCTCAGGCCCAGTAGAGATTACACCTCAATGTAGCAGACTGAAATTGGATGGTGTATGACAAGGTGTAGGGTATCTATAGGATTGTTGGGAATTTGAATCTCACTATAGAATTGAGGACACTGAACTATTGTCTCAGGCCCAGTAGAGATTACACCTCAATGTAACAGACTGAAATTGGATGGTGTATGACAAGGTGTAGGGTGTCTATAGGATTGGTAAGAATCTGAATCTCAATATAGATTTGAGGACACTGAACTATTATCTCAGGCCCAGTAGAGATTACACCTCAATGTAACAGGCTGAAATTGGATGGTGTATGACAAGTTGGAGGGAGTATATAGTATTGGTGAGAATTTGAATCTCACTAGAGATTTGAGGACGCTGACAATGATGCTCTCTGTCCAAGTATGGATGCAGGCAGCCTAATAAGCAGGACTGCTGCACAGTGCACACACAAAAGGGTGGAAAAATGAATGCTTGGTAACTGTGCAGAAAAGATGAAGAAAAGTATTTTTGCTTTTATAAAAGCAGTTTGCACAGCAGTGTGCAAACAGCAATGCAGCTATCAGGGAGCCTTATAAGGCAGCCTAATAACCAACAGAGCTGATGCACAAAAATATAGCCTCCCCTGTCACTGCACACAAAGTGTTGTGTTGTAAGTGGAAATCGCTAACAGCAGAAGCAGTTTTTTGGTTCTTCTTCCCTGCCTAACGCTCTCCCTACAGAATCAGCAGCAGCAGCAGCTCTCCCTATGCTAAGATCGGCATAAGTAAGATGGCGGTCGGTGTTCACGCCCTTTTATAGCCCCTGTGACGCCACACAAAGCCACCCAATCACTTGCATGCCCTTCTCAAAGATGGTGGTGACCGATGCCTATGTCATCACGTTGCCCACAGTGTGCATCCTCCATCATTGGCTGAAAAAGGGCGCTGGAAGCATATTTTGAAATGCGACTTTGGCGCTCTGGTCCCCGACCTCATGGCCGACCTCACGCTATGGTCGGTTTTCACTTCATGAAACCTGACTTCAGCGAAAGTCGCCGACTTTTGAATATGACCGACCCGTTTAGCTCAACTCTAGTCGTTACCATAGGCTTAGCTGGAGAGCCAGCAGCAACTACACTGTGATACTTAGGGGAACTCTACGTTAGAGAGTGGACCCTCTGGGTCACGGATCCGGAGCCCCTGGGCCGAGCACGCCAGGTGAAGACCGACCCCTATACAGGGATCGTTAGGGGCAGGGCCACAGAGGACGGAGGCGCGACGGCCGGAACCAAGAGGGACGGCTCCACGGACAAAAGGACTGGGAAGGTGACGGTGCGAATAACGAGCAAGGACCAGTGGCACAGGGGAGGAATACTACGGGAGAAAGGCACGTGGAAGACCAAGGCGGACTAGAGACAGAGGACGGCACAGGGGATGGAAGGAAGACAGCGCCCAGGCAGACTGGGTGGAAGGGAGACACGAGACTGAGGGCGACAGGGCGAAACAGGCAGTGAGAGGTTAACTACAGCAAAACTGTAGAGGCCAGAGGGTGCAGAGAATCTACACAATCATCAGGCGTCCTCCTGACAGCGAGGACGCCTGAAATACAGCACACCCCCGGAAGTGCGTCCCCTGGACCCGCCCCTCAGCGCCGCCCACCGCTGGAGAGAGGGCGTGGGAGGTGGCATGCGCGAACCAGGAGGCGGGAGCCAGGAGCCGCCGTGAGGCCGAGTGGACGGCGGGCGCGTGACCGGACGGGGGCGCGCAGGAGAGGTAATGCTGCGGCGCGCGCCGCAGCAGCAGCAGGGGCATCGGCGGGCATGCCCGCCGATGTGACAGTACCCCTCCCCTTACGTCCTCCCTTACTGAGATTGGCCAAAAACTTTTTCAGAATGAGAGGGGCATTGATATTCTCCCGAGGCTCCCAGGACCTCTCCTCGGGGCCAAAACCCACCCAATCGATAAGAAAAAAGGTCTTACCCCGGACTCTTTTCATAGCCAAGATGTCCTTGACCTCGAAGACGTTGTCCGAGATCGCAGGTGAGGGAGGGACGATGGAAACTGGTTGAAACCGATTCAGGACTACGGGTTTCAAGAGCGAGACATGGAAGGCGTTGGGCACCCGGAGCGAAGCAGGCAACCTCAGTTTGTAAACCACTGCATTAATACGTCCAATCACTTCAAATGGCCCAATGTACCGAGGACTCAGCTTGTAAGAGGGAACTCTCAGACGGATATGTCGAGTTGAAAGCCAGACCTTGTCACCCGGATGGTATGGGGGCACGTCCTTCCGTCTCTTGTCCGCATGTTTCTTGATTCGGACGTTGGCACTTTTGAGCGCGTCCCTGGTCTCTCTCCAAATCTGCGAGAATTCTTTAGCAAGAGAATCGGCTGCGGGTACTCCTGTAGAGGTGAAAAAAGGCAACGGAATACTTGGGTTCTGACCGGTTACCACAAAAAAAGGTGACTTAGTGGTAGATTCACTAGGATGATTATTGTGCGAGAATTCAGCCCAAGGTAAGAGCGCAACCCAGTCGTCCTGATGAGCGTTGGTGAAGTGACGTAGAAAGGTGGTTAACCCCTGATTAATTCGCTCCACTTGCCCGTTGGTCTGAGGATGATATGCGGAGGAGAAGTCAAGAGATGTACCCATAAGCCGGCAGAGTGCCCTCCAGAAGCGGGAGGTGATTGCGCGAGGGTTACTTAGAACGACCACGGGAATCTGGAGTCTGTCAACCTCCTCCTGATGGATGAAGTTGCCTGCCGCGCCCGAGTCCACATACGCCTCCACGGAGCTACGCCCCCGACCTGAAATAAGCAGAGCTGAAACAGTAAGTGGAAGAGAGGGGGTAGAATCACCTAGGGGGCCCTCTCCTACCTGGCCTAGGCGGATGCGTTTCCCGGTCTCTCAGGGCAAGTGCGTATGAAGTGATTGGCCCCTCCACAATAGAGACAGAGTCCCTTGGTCATCCTCTCCTTCCGCCGTAGTTCAGACAGCTTGATGCGATCTACTTGCATAGGCTCAGGGGTAGGGTTGCTAGGAGGAGCAACAGAGCGCGGAATGGGAGCTTGGTATAATCTAAAGGACCTCTTCTCCCTGGCTGACTCTCTGGCGCGTTCCTGAAAACGCAGGTCAATACGGGTAGCCAGGGAGATGAGATCTTCCAGGGTGGTGGGAAGATCACGCCCGGCCAACTCGTCTTTGATTTTACTAGAAAGGCCTCTCCAAAACGCACCAACCAGTGCTTCATTATTCCACCCCAGCTCTGAGGACAAGGTCCGGAAACGGATGGCGTATTGCCCTACCGTAAGGGACCCCTGGCTGAGGTTAAAAAGGGCCTCTGTAGAGGAAGCATGACGTCCAGGTTCATCAAAAACCTTACGGAATGTCTCCAAAAAACACTGAATGTTGGTCACCACCGGGTCATCCCTCTCCCATAAGGGGTTCACCCAAGCCAACGCCTCCCCCTCTAGATGGGAGATGATAAAGGCCACCTTAGCACGATCCGTGGGGTACTGTTGGGGTAACAGATCGAAGTGCAATCTGCACTGATTTAAAAATCCCCTACACAATTTTGGGTCCCCACAGTACCTGGGCGGTTTACCGAGACGGGGGGGAGGACAAGGGACGGCGTCCCGGGCTTGGGAGGAAGCGGCCGCAGAGGACTGCAGAGAAAGCAGCCGATCATCCACGGACGCCATATACCCCAAAATGTGGGACTGAGCATCGCGCTGTTGTGCGAGCTCCTGCTGGAGACTGACTAAGAGGGGTGCGTGCGCTGGGTCTGCGGTTTGAAGAGCGGAGAGCCGGGAGTCCATGGACTTCATGAACGACATGATACGGGTCTGGTTCTCTCTAAGGAAAAGCAGTTCCTTTTGAGTGGCAGCCGCGGCACCGGCGGGGTCCATGGCCTGATGATACTGTGATACTTAGGGGAACTCTACGTTAGAGAGTGGACCCTCTGGGTCACGGATCCGGAGCCCCTGGGCCGAGCACGCCAGGTGAAGACCGACCCCTATACAGGGATCGTTAGGGGCAGGGCCACAGAGGACGGAGGCGCGACGGCCGGAACCAAGAGGGACGGCTCCACGGACAAAAGGACTGGGAAGGTGACGGTGCGAATAACGAGCAAGGACCAGTGGCACAGGGGAGGAATACTACGGGAGAAAGGCACGTGGAAGACCAAGGCGGACTAGAGACAGAGGACGGCACAGGGGATGGAAGGAAGACAGCGCCCAGGCAGACTGGGTGGAAGGGAGACACGAGACTGAGGGCGACAGGGCGAAACAGGCAGTGAGAGGTTAACTACAGCAAAACTGTAGAGGCCAGAGGGTGCAGAGAATCTACACAATCATCAGGCGTCCTCCTGACAGCGAGGACGCCTGAAATACAGCACACCCCCGGAAGTGCGTCCCCTGGACCCGCCCCTCAGCGCCGCCCACCGCTGGAGAGAGGGCGTGGGAGGTGGCGTGCGCGAACCAGGAGGCGGGAGCCAGGAGCCGCCGTGAGGCCGAGTGGACGGCGGGCGCGTGACCGGACGGGGGCGCGCAGGAGAGGTAATGCTGCGGCGCGCGCCGCAGCAGCAGCAGGGGCATCGGCGGGCATGCCCGCCGATGTGACATACACAAGCAGCATGATCCTGGGCCAGGCACTGGGTCCAAAGTCTGTGCTGAGCAGTTATCCCAGTGGCTGAGCCTAAATGGAGGACGACAGCACCAGACAAGGCCTGGTATCCATCACGTGCAGCAGGAGAATTCCGGCACCTAACAGGGGATTTGCAGAACTCAGAGGCATGGCGTTCTTGTAAACAGTCATTTTTTCCTAACTTTATGTGTGCACATTGCGGCTAGCCAATCAGGGCACAGGAAACACCCACAATGTCCTGACGCAACAGCTTGTGTCATTGGCTGCCCTCTCCATATAGATAGCAGACAGGTACGGACTGGGACTAAAATTCAGCCCTGGCATTCAAAATCATACAGGCCCATGCTGTGCCCATTTCCAAGTACCAGATGGGGATATATTACTAATATTACCCTGGATGGAGGAAAGGAAGATTTACAACATGATCAATATTTCTAATGATTCCCATGGCATGCTGGGGTAAGTGACGGAGTCAGCGACTTTGTGCTCCGTCACAACTCTTAACAGTATGGGCATCTTGAGAACACCAATTTTTTTAACAACTTAGCAGACAAGGCAGCCCATGACCAGACAGGCTCTTCTGGCATTTGCCAGAATTGCCAGATGGCCAGTCCGGCCCTGATAGTGGACATCTTGTTTTAGCGCCATTTTGTCACTGAAATAGCGCAGAGAGTCTGCTCCTGATGCTGACACTGTTAGCAGCAGGATTTTAGCTAGTTAGATAGGCGATTGTATATTAGTCAGATAGTGTAGCCTAGCTATTGTCCAGTGTGGCTGTTAAATTTACCTTCCAGCACTTTTTTTTCCATTACTGAAGTCGACAGACAAAGCCAGCAGGGCACGTGTGCTGCAAGTGTGTTGTGCACTGCTTCTATTGTGCTCCATGCACGAGTATAGCATTGTAAATAATATTTTTTCTCTAGCTAAATGTGAAACAGCCTACTGTATCCCACCTTGTCATTTAGTGCTGTGGAGTGATATGAAACTGAAACTGTCTGTAGACCTAAGGCACATTAAAAAGATTATATTTTTTTCTGTTGCTAAATGTGAAACAGCCTGCTGTATCCCACGTTGTCATTTTGTGGCAGTGATATGAACCTGTCTGCAGACCTAAGGCACACTAAAAAAAAATATAATTTTTCAGTTGCCTTTGTCCCTGCCTCGATTTCTGAGAATTAAACAAAATAACGTTTAAAAACACTTATCCACTTCCACTTATTCCCAATCTATATAATCAACTGTCTGGGGCCAAATGGATTTCCAAACTGGATGTTAGAGGGGAATATAATCTTATACAGATTCGTGAGGGAGATGAGTGGAAGACAGCATTTTTAATGTCTCTTTGAAAATCTCATCATGCCTTTTGGTCTAACGATGGCACCTGCAGTTTTTCTATTTTTTCTGATTATATTGGGAGATTTATTGTGGTTTATTTGGATGACATTCTGATTTTTCAAAATTTTAAGAAATGTTTTATTTCTGCCCTATTTCTTGTGCAACCAGACCTCCAGAGGCCGTTTATTGTGGAGGTAGATGAATCTGAGGTCGGGGTGGGGGTTGTAATGTCTCAAGGTCCTGAGACCTTTATTAACCTGTGACCATGTGCCTTCTTCTCTAAAAAATTTTCTCCTGTTGAGAAACTATGATGTGGGTAATCGGGAGTCGTTTGTGGTCAAGTTGGCCTTTGAAGAGTGAAGGCATTTTTTGGAGGGAATTGTTCACCCAGTCACCGTGATGATGGATCACAAAAATCTTGCTTATATTGAATCAGCCAAGTGGTTGACACCTAGACAGGCCTTTATTTTTTTCATGATTCAGTTTTTCATTTACGTTCAGACCAGGGTAAAAAAACGTAAAGGCGGATGCCCTGTCTCATAGTCTTGATTCTGTGTCTCCTCCAGAACCTCCTTTCTCCATTCTTCCTCAGGCTGTTGTTGTGGCCATGGTTTCCTCTGAGCTGGAAGCTGAGATTCGTACTGCTCAGTCATTGGCGTCTTCCAATACCCCTCGTCACTGCCACCCAGAAGGAAGTTGCTAGACTCTTATGGTGGTCTGCTATGCATAAGGATAATAGAGATTTTGTGGCTGCTTGTGAAACTTGTGCACGTGCCAAAGTACGGCATTTCTGGCCGGCTGAGGAATTGGCTCCTTTGCCAATTCCGGAAAGACCATGGACTCATTTGTCCATGGATTTCAATTCAGATAGCAGTCTGGGGGGATGACTGCTATTTGGATGGTCGTCGATCGCTTCAGCAAACAAGTTCACTTCGTCCCATTATCTGGATTACCCAGTGCTGAACCTCTCTCCAAACTGTTTATTAATATAGTGGTACGATTGCATGGGATTCCTCTAAATATTATATCTGATAGGGGTGTACAATTTGTCTCTAGATTCTCTAGAGGGCTTTCTGCAGAAAACTGGGGATTGATTTGTTCTTTTCCTCTGCTTATCATCCTGAGACTAATGGTCAGAAAGAGAGGACAAATCAGTCTTTGGAGCAAATTTTAAGATGTTCTGTCACCGATCAACAGGAGAATTTATCATCGTGTCTTCCGCTGGCTGAGTTTGCCTTTAACATTCGGGTTAATCAGTCCACGGGAACCTGGCCGTTTTTCTGTAATTACCTGTTTCATCCTCATTTTGGTGTGTTTTCTAGGATAAGTTCTGGGTGTCCTGGGGTGGATGTCACCATTCAAGAGCTGGGGGATGTTTGGAGGAAGGTTAAAAAGAACATTGGGGTGGCTCAGCATTGGCAGAAGTGGAAGGCCGATAGGAGGTGTACTTCAGTGGTCGCCTTCAAAGTGGGAGATAATATTCTTAGAGGAAAGCCAAACCTTAAGTTAAAGGTGCCCTCGCTAAAGTTGTGCCCTAGATTGCCTTCCGGTTAAAGCTCCCCCGGTCTTTTCGTATTTCTAATCTGTTCCACAAGTCGTTGTTGAAGGAATTTATTCCACCTGTTTTGCCTTCTTCGCCCCCACCTCCTCCGGTTTCTATTGAGGGAAGCTTGGAATATGAGGTACAAAGGGTCATTGATTCCCGAATGGTCCGGAATTCCCTTCAATACCTGATACAATAGAAGGGGTATGGACCTGAGGAACGAGTCTGGGTTCCAGCACATTCTGTAAGGGCTGATCGGTTGGTCCAGGCCTTTCATCTGAGGTTTCCTATGAAACCTGGGGGTCCGGTGGCCCCCCTTGAAGAGGGGGTACTGTCACGATTTCCACTCTGCTTCTGTCTTTTTGTTACTTTGCGTCGGGACTGTCAGCCTGTGCTGGTTCTGTGCTGCAATCACCTGTGTTCATTTTCCTTAATCAGGCTTCTACTTAAGCATGCTAGTTCCTCCCCCCAGTGTCAATCGTACACTTGCTGTTGCCTGTGGAACATTGCACCCTCTGTGCTCTGTGCCAGACCCTGCTTGACTTGATTCTCTTTCCAGACTCAGACCCTTTGCTTGTGACCTGACTTTGCTTGTGTCTGCTCCCTGTAAACTGTTTTGTCTCTTTGGCTTTCCTGACCTCGGCTCGTGTATTGGACTTCGTCTCGGACTTCCCTTTGTCGCACTGCACCATTTCCTAGACCTGACCTCAGATTGTTTGACCTCCCTTTACCTAAAGTAAGTAGTATATATATTTACTGCTGTGACTCGCATCACAGTTCATTTTTATAAGAGTCAGCCTTTCAACATTTTCAGTTGACAGGCAGATGCACTTATCAGTTATAATTCCACCAGCGGCACTAAAAACCTGCTCTGACAAAACACTAGCGGTAGGGCAGGCCAGGAATTCCAAAGCATAGAGAGCCAGTTCATGCCATGTGTCCAGCTTGGATTCCCAATAATTATAAGGCACAGAGGAATCACGGAGGATGTTGGTACTGTCAGCAAGGCACTCCCTCAGCATCTTCCAAAACTGCACTCCTTGTGAGAGTACCCCGTGCCTCAGGGCCAGTGCAATGGGAGGGTCTGAGAAAACTCTCCAAGAACTTTGCCAGTGTTCCCCTGCTTCTGCTGGATTGGAGTTGTCTCTCTCGCCTGTACTCCTTGATTGTCCAACGAACTGTGACCTCTGCCATCAGCGTTTTCAGAATGAAGTTTTTTAAATAATTCTGCAACAAGGGCCCTCTGTACTGCCCGATTTTAGTAGACCTGTCTGCCTCTGGAATAAGAGATAGAAAGTTCTCCATGTAGCGTGAGTCTAGAAGTGTCACCAACCAGTAATGACTGTCACCCAAAATTTTGAGAACGCGAGGGTCACGTGAAAGGCAGTGTAACATAAACTCAGCCATGTGTTCCAGACTGCTAACAGGCAAGACTTCCGTGTCCTCACCAAGAGGATGACTGACCATGCTCTCCTCCTCCTCCTCCCTATCCTCAGGCCATCCACGCTGAACAGATGGTATGAAAGTTGTGTAGGTAGAAACGTCTATAGCGCATTAGACTAGCTCCTGTTCTTCCTCCTCCTCCTCTTCCTCATAGTCATCCAATCCACATTGGGATGAGATGAGGCTGGGCTGTGTGTAATCACCCTGTATGGTTCCTTGCTCCATCTCATCATGCTCTGCCTGCAAAGCATCCTCTTTGATTGTGAGCAGAGAGTGTTTCAGAACATAGAGAAGAGGGATGGTGATGCTAATTATGGCATCATCGCCGCTCACCATCTTGGTGGAGTCCCCAAAGTTTTGGAGGATGGTGCATATGTCTGACATCCATTTTCACTGTTGAGGTCTTATGTGTGGAGTCTTAACTGAATACCGACGATCTTGTTGATCCTGGTAGTCAACAACTGCCCTCTTCTGCTCACAAATCCTTTCCAACATCTGCAGTGTAGAGTTCCAACATGTGGGGACATCACACAACAGTCAGCGAGTCAGAAGCTGCAAACGTTGCTGAAGCACAGCAAGGGCAGCAGAAGCTGTAGCTGACTTTCTAAAATGGGCACACAGGCAGCGTACTTTGACAGATACGGCAGCTCCAGGTAGGTTTTGACAAACTGTTGAACAACGAGGTTAAGCACATGGACCAGGCATGGTATGTGTGTGAGCTTGCCTCAACTCAGAGCCGCCACTAGCTTCCGCCCTTTGTCTCACATGACTATGCCTGGCTGTAGGTTCAGCAGTGTCAGCCACAGATCTACCTACTCTTTCAGAGCTGTCCACAACTCTTCAGCATTGTGCGGTTTGTCACCTAAGCATATTAGCTTCAGCACAGCCTGTTGCAACTTGGCTGAGGCAGTGCCGCAGTGCTTCCTGCTTGTGACTGATGTGGTCATTTCAGAGATGGAGGTTGAAGAGAAGGAGGAGGATGTTGAGCTGCAGTAGCTGTAGACTGTGGTGGCAACCCTGATTGACATAGGGCCCACAATCCTCGGCATCAGAATGTTGTGAACTCATTTTCTGGTCTGCCTCTGGTTTCTGGTGAGGGAACTGTTTGTGCTGACAGAGGAGTTGTGAGTTTTCCTTCCAGGCTCCCTCTGGTGGTGGCAGGAGGTAATGAAGCTGACCTAATTAACAGAGACCTGCCACCTGATAATGAGGATGAGGATTGGACATCTGGAGTCTCAGACTGGATTTAAGACAGCCGACTCCCTATTCCCATGCTGGTGATTTTTTCCTGCCTCCTGAGGTCTTAGTTTCCAGCTCAGTTCCTGCCTTCTCAAGCTAAGTTGTCTCTGCTAATGTTCACATTTGATTTGGTTTGGTCTATTCAGTTTTTTGTGTGGTCAGCCAGCCCCGGCTGGGGCTGTGCTGAATTTCCACTCTTATGTTACTGTATGTGCCAGTTTGCTTTTTGTCCCTTATTAGATTGGCCTCTTTTTGCTCTGTTCTCAGAATATGCCAGAGTGCTGATATAGTGGGTGAAGTCTAGTGACTTCAGGGTTTTCCAGGGTTTTTTGGCGTGATTGCAGACAGTATCTTTTCTTTCCTGTCCTTTCTAGTTAGTGTGGGCCCCATCGTTTGCTCAGCCTATTTTCCTACCTGTGTTTTTGCTTTCATCTTGTTTCACCAATAATACATGTGTGGGGGCTGTCTATTCCTTTGGGGTCTGCTCTGGGGCAGTTTAGATTTCCCCTTTTCTTGCTTTAGGCTTATTTAGTCCTCCGGCTGTGACGAGGCATCAAGAATCATCGTAGGTACGTTCCACAGCTGCTGTTAGTTTTGTGGTTAGGATCACGGGTCTGCAATCTGCGTAGTTACCAACCTCTCTGGTTTTCTGTGACTTAGCTTGGTTTTGTTTTCCTCCTCGGTGACCCAATCATAACACAGCATGTGTTCCATCCCAAGGTCCATCTGGGTCCCGGCTTCCACTATGTATACCCATTGTGCAGTCAGCGAGATGTACCATCCCTGCCCACAAGCACTTGTTGACGTGTCTGTGGTTAGGTGGACTTTCCCAGCATTGTTGAGTGCACAGCTAGTGTGGGACACATGCTTGTATAAGGGCTCATACTCACTTGCGAGAGACTTGCATGATTCTCGTGTGAGTCTCTCACATGAAAACCCGGCACTTGGACCGGAGCGTATGGCTACATGTATTTCTATGCAGCCGCATGCTCTGGTCCCAGTGCCGGCGGCAGTGCCGGGTTTTCATGCGAGACTCGCATGAGAATCGTGCGAGTCTCTCGCAAGTAAGTGTGAGCTGTAATGCGGGGACTGCACACTGGGAAAATAGTGGTGGCTGGGGACTGAGTACTGAGGGACAGCCGCTGCTTTCAGGTTCTGTCTCCATGAGCCTCAAAGGCAACATTTCAAGTGCAAGCAGTCGCGAAATGTGGGAATTTAGTAGTGTGGTTTGTAGGGTGTTGGCAGTGTATTTATACTTGCTTTCCAAGGACTGGGGTATGGACAACTGGATGCTGCCCTGGGACAAGGACGTAGACGTGCTTGATGATGGTGCTAGTTGAGTGTGCGCAGCGACAGGTGCAGGGCAGGAGGTATCTTTGCATGCACCATGGACAGTGGATTGGCTTGCAGTCACAACAGTGGTAAAAGCAGTGGTGTCACCCGCAGACATTGTTCGTGGACCCTGGGGTCCAGCCCACAAAGTTGGGTGCTTTGCTACCATGTGCCTAATCATGCTAGTGGTGGTGAGGCTGGTAGCTTTGCTACCTCTGCTGATGCTGGCATGGCAGGCGGTGCAAATGGCCTTTTTGGGGTTATCGGCAGAGTCTTTAAAAAACAACCAAACTCGGGAAGACCTAACAGTTGGACTGGCAACTTCCGTTGTGTTTGTGTTATGGGGAACGGTTGCCCACCTTCTGTCTGCAACCACCACACCATTTCTTCCTGCCAGTTGGGGTGCTACACCTCACTCCCCCTGTGTGCTGCTGTCGCTAGAGATGAGCGACTTTGCCTTTTTTAGGGTCGAGTCGAGTTTCATGAAACCCGACTTTCTCAAAAGTCGAGTCGAACGAAATCGGCCGACTATAGGGAAAAGTCGGGGTCCGACTGAAATACGAAACTCAATGCAAGACAATGGGGAAGCAAAGTCAGCAGGGAGTGGAGGACAGTAAACACACCTAGAGTGCCCATTTCAATGCCAACAACATCAATTCTTATTACTTAAGCTTGTCAACCTTAATTTACTTCATAATAATACTTGCGCATTGAAAACTGGGTGTTATTTGGCTAAAGTTGTGGGGGGGTAGGGCTGGCTCCTGGTTTTCGTGTGCCCCGGGCCAAAGAGTGTCAGTGCGCCCCTTTAACACATACCACAATTCATGATGCTCCGATACGGCATAGAAATATAGGTATAGTACAATGAAAAATACTTCACTTCTTACATGACATGACTGATATCTATTTTAAATTCTACAATAGTTCAAAAAACGGACAGTATATTACTCCATACAGTATTATGCGCCATACAGAATAATGAGCCCCATATATTTCTCTATACAGAATAATTGATCCCATATAATTTTCCATACAGTATATGATGAGCTCCACATAATGCTACAGTATATGTTGGTCCCCATGGATGATACTCCACAGTCTTATGGGCCAAAATAATGCTCCATATATAATGGGCCCCATTTAGAATGCTCCAGTGTATAATAGGCCCCATAGATGCTGCTCCAGTGTCTGATCTGCCCCATTTTTAATGCTCCAGTATATGATGGGCCTCATTGATGATGCTCCAGTGTCTTATGGGCCCAAATAATGTTCCATATATAATCTGCCCCATTTAGAATGCTCCAGTATTTGATGGGCCCCATTTAGAATGAACCGAGGCATGGTATGTGAAAAGAGCTCCATGGAGTAATCTGAAGTGTGGGCTGCCGAATCCTTCACTTTTGGTTTGGGTGAAGGACCCAAGGAAAGGGGTTGCTCCTGACCAGAAGCCTGCACTGACGACTCAGTGCTTGCATTTTTTGAAACTTCAGAAGAGGAGGCGATAGAGCTGGAGGCTGTTTCAGCAATGTAAGCCAAAAACAGTTCCTTATGCTCCGGCTTTAAAAGTAGTTTACCTACTCCCAGAAAAGGGAGCCTTACAGGCCTTCTGGAGCCAGACCATGATGCAGGCTCAACACCTCCTGCCTTAGCTGCTATTGTGCTTTTGGCACTACCAGCAGATGCACCACCACCACCATTAGTACCAGGTGGCCCCCTCACGCCCATGTCCGTGGCCTCTTCCACCATACTTACTTATTTTTTGTGAAAATGGACCCAAAATACCAGCAGATATATGGTACTGTATCAGAAGCGTAGCGCTCTATACAGTCTAGGGATAATAGTAAATCTCTGCATCGTATATATTTCATGAGTCATACACAGAAGCTCACTCAGTATGGATTTGACCATAATACAAAATGTGGAAAAAAAGGTACTGGATAACAAGATAGCAAGTTTATATATTATAGGGTACAATTGAAATCTCCATATAGATAGTCCCGTAGTCACCCTCAGACGCTCACTCAGTATGGATTTGACCATAATACAAAATGTAGAAAAAAAGGTACTGGATAACAAAATAGCAAGTATATATATTATAGGGTACAATTGAAATCTCCATATAGATAGTCCCATAGTCACCCTCAGACGCTCACTCAGTATGGATTTGACCATAATACAAAATGTGGAAAAAAAGGTACTGGATAACAAAATAGCATGTATATATATTATAGGGTATAATTGAAATCTCCATATAGATAGTCCCGTAGTCACCCTCAGATGCTCACTCAATATGGATCTGACCATAATACAAAATGTGGAAAAAAAGGTACTGGATAGCAAGATAGCAATTATAAAACCAGGGGAAGAGTCTTGAGGAGATCATTTGCATATTCCCAGTGCCTTCTGGGATAAGTGAAGAGTCTCCGCGAGCTCAACGATCACTGGGTTTTGGCCGTTGCAGCTGAAAAGAGGAAATCGGAAAACCAGGGGAAGAGTCTTGAGGAGATCATTTGCATATTCCCAGTGCCTTCTGGGATAAGTGAAGAGTCTCCGCGAGCTCAACGATCACTGGGTTTTGGCCGTTGCAGCTGAAAAGAGGAAATCGGAAAACCAGGGGAAGAGTCTTGAGGAGATCATTTGCATATTCCCAGTGCCTTCTGGGATAAGTGAAGAGTCTCCGCGAGCTCAACGATCACTGGGTTTTGGCCGTTGCAGCTGAAAAGAGGAAATTTGGCTCATCTTTCAGCGTTTTTAAGAAATCTCAAGATGGAAGAGGCCAGGAGCCATTTGGTGAGCTGCATTTCTTGCTACATGTTCACAGACTTACCAGTGGAAAAGCCAAACTTCACATGCCACAAATGCAAGCTTGTGTCCCTGTTGGAGGAAAAGTTGCAAAATCTCGAAGAGAGGTTAGCTACGTTGAAGATCATTAAGGAAGGTGAAGAGTTCTTGGACAGAGCAGAATTATCTCTTCATGTTACAGAAAGAGAAGAAATTCGAGGTGCACCTGAAGAAACAGAGGAATGGAGACATGTGACCCAGAGAAGCAGGAGGATCAGGAGGCAGTCAGCACCCATACTGCTCAGAAACCAGTACCAGGCTCTCACGCAGGAAAATGATGAAGAAATACATCAGGATAAGACTTTGCCAACAAACAGCAACCTTGTACGCCTTCAGAGTCCTCCTGGATGTAGAAAGAAAAATGTTGTGAAGAAGAAACGGAGAGTGGTGGTCATGGGGGATTCCCTGTTGAGAGGAACAGAGGCCGCTATCTGCAGACCGGATATAACTTCAAGAGAAATGTGCTGTCTTCCAGGTGCAAAAATTAAAGATGTGTCTGACAGGATATCAGGACTCTTCAGACCTACAGATGACTACCCATTCCTGCTACTACATGTGGGGACAAATGACACCGCAAGAAATGACCTGGAAACCATCTGCAGAGACTTTGAAGACTTAGGCAAGAAAGTGAAAGAACTGGGAGCGCAGGTAGTCTTCTCTTCCATCCTCCCAGTGGATGGCCATGGACCAAGGAGGTGGAATAAGATTCTGCAGGTGAACAACTGGCTACGTCGATGGTGCCGTCAGCAACGATTTGGATTTCTGGATCACGGAGTGAACTACTTATACGATGGACTACTTGCTAGAGATGGGGTGCACCTTACGAAGACTGGAAAGCATGTATTTGGAAGTCGCCTTGCTACACTTGTAAGGAGAGCTTTAAACTAGAACAACATGGGAAGGGAAGCAAAAGACCAGAAAAAGCCATACACCTGACAAATGCTATTGAGAACTCTGCTAATAGAAGTGGAAAGGAAGAACAAAGACGAAAGAATCTAATTAATAAAAATATTGGAGAAAGAGAAACCAATCACAAACTAAAATGTTTCTATACTAATGCACAAAGCATGGGCAACAAACAAGGAGAATTGGAACTACTAACACAGGAAAAGAAATATGATGTCATTGGAATCACTGAAACTTGGTGGGACGATACACATGATTGGAATACAAGACTAGAAGGATACAACTTATTTGCAAGAAACAGACTTGATAAACGAGGAGGGGGTGTTGCATTGTATGTTAGAAACGCGTATATCTGCACAGAGATTGAAGCTTCAGAGACTGGGAGTTCTGTGGAAACTGTTTGGGTAAGAATACAAGGACAGAACAATGGAAAGGACACCATTGTAGGCATTTACTACAGGCCGCCTGTGCAAGCTGAAGATATGGATGAACTCTTTATGCATCAAATGGCCAAGTTCTCCAAAAAATATGACATAGTTGTCATGGGAGATTTCAACTATCCAGACATTTGTTGGGAATCTCTCTCAGGCAAAACTAACAGGTCAAGGAAATTCTTATCCTCTCTTGCTGACAACTTTATCTTCCAAAAGGTAGGGGAGAAAACAAGGGGAACTGCTACCTTGGATCTAATCCTTATAAACAGGGAGGAAATGGTTGAGGAGGTAAAAGTGGCTGGAACCCTAGGAGGTAGCGACCATGCTATTTTAGAATTTTGGATAACTAGAGGCGGAAGACCTGTGAAGACTCAGACGTCAAGGTTAGATTTCAGAAAGGCAGATTTTAAGGGATTCAGAAAGAGAATTGGAGGGATCCAATGGCTGGATATCCTTAAAGACAAAAATGTCCAGGAAGGATGGGAAATCTTGAAAAATGAAATTCTCAAAGCACAGTTGTTAACAATTCCGAAAAGAGGGAAGAATAGGAAGCATTTAAGGAAACCAGGATGGGTGAACACAGAACTTAAGCACATGCTAAAAAGGAAGAAAAAAATGTTTATAAAATGGAAAGAGGGAGGCATATCTAAAGAAGAATATAATGCTGTCTGCAGAATCTGCAGGGCACAAATCAGATTATCTAAAGCTGAAAATGAATTGAGGCTTGCAAGAGATGTCAAAAGCAATAATAAAGGATTTTGGGGATATGTCAAAAGTAAAAGAAAAGTCAAAGATGCTATAGGATTTTTACAGGATGAAAATGATGAAATGGTAAGACAGGATGTTGAGAAGGCTGAACTTTTAAATTCCTATTTTGCATCTGTTTTCTCTCAGAAAGGAAATGTAACACCAACTGTTATTCACTGTCCTATTGAGGGAATAGAAGAATCCAGGATATCTATAAACAGAAAGATAGTGAGGAAACACTTAGCTAACCTAAATGAATTCAAGTCTCCAGGTCCAGATGAATTACACCCCAGAGTACTGAAGGAGATAGCAGAAGAAATTTCTGAACCACTCTCCATAATCTTTGAAAATTCTTGGAGAACAGGAGAAGTGCCAGAAGACTGGAGAAGAGCAAATGTTGTTCCTATCTTCAAAAAGGGGAAGAAGGTGGACCCAGGCAACTATAGGCCGGTGAGTCTGACTTCTATACCAGGAAAGATCTTTGAACAAATTATTAAACAACATTTAAGTCAATACCTGGATAAGAATGAAGTGATCAAACAGAGTCAGCATGGGTTTGTAACTAATAAGTCATGTCAGACTAACTTAATTTCCTTCTATGACGGTATCACTGATTGGGTGGATCAAGGAAATGCTGTAGATATAGTATATCTTGACTTCAGCAAAGCATTTGACAAAGTCTCTCATACAATCCTTATTGAAAAAATGACTAAGTATGGAATGGACAAGGCAACTGTTAGGTGGATTCATAGCTGGCTTAGTGATCGGACCCAAAGAGTGGTCGTAAATGGCTGCACATCCAGTTGGAAGAATGTCTCAAGTGGGGTACCACAGGGCTCTGTCCTGGGCCCTGTATTGTTCAACATCTTTATCAACGATTTAGATGAAGGAATTGAGGGTAAACTGATTAAATTTGCTGATGACACAAAGCTAGGAGGGATAGCTAATACTAGAGAAGAGAGAGAGAGGATTCAAAAAGATTTAAATAAACTGGAGAAGTGGGCAGTAACTAACAGAATGGTTTTTAACAGGGAGAAATGCAAAGTACTACATCTGGGCAATAAAAATGAAAAAAGCATATATAGAATGGGAGGAATAGGGCTAAGTGACAGCACATGTGAAAAAGACTTGGGTATACTAATAGATCACAGACTGAATATGAGTCAACAGTGTGATGCAGCAGCAAAAAAGGCAAATGCAATTCTAGGATGTATTAACAGAAGCATACAGTCTAGATCACGTGAAGTCATTATTTCCCTCTACTCCTCTTTGGTCAGACCTCATCTGGAATATTGTGTCCAGTTTTGGGCACCACATTTTAAAAAAGACATCAACAAACTGGAGCAAGTTCAGAAAAGAGCGACCAGAATGGTGACCGGTCTGCAAACCCTGTCTTATGAGGAAAGGTTGCAGGATTTGGGAATGTTTAGTTTGCAAAAGAGAAGACTGAGAGGAGACTTAATTGCTGTCTACAAATATCTAAAGGGCTGTCACATTGTAGAAGGATCAACTTTATTCTCATTTGCACAAGGAAAGACTAGAAGCAATGGGATGAAGCTGAATGGGAGGAGACACAGATTAGATATTAGAAAAAACTTTTTGACAGTTAGAGTGATCAATGAGTGGAACAGGCTGCCACGAGAAGTGGTGAGTTCTCCTTCAATGGACGTCTTCAAACAGAGGCTGGACAGACATCTGACTGGGATGATTTAGCGAATCCTGCTTTGAGCAGGGGGTTGGACCAGATGGCCCAGGAGGTCCCTTCCAACTCTACGATTCTATGATTCTATATATATTATAGGGTACTATTCAAATCTCCATATAGATAGTCCCATAGTCACCCTCAGACGCTCACTCAATATGGATTTGACCATAATACAAAATGTGGAAAATAAGTTACTTGATAACAAGATAGCAAGTATATATATTATAGGGTACAACTGAAATCTGTAACAACCCTGCTGGCATCACAGCATGACCTCACATCCCCCGCACACCAACTTACTTTCTGCTTCAAGCCATGCTGTGAATTCTGTCTGTTGCCAGTCCTGTGCTCCGTGCTTCTGCTCTCCTGTATGCTTCCAAGCTATGTGTGTATAGGGAGGCGGCGCCAGAACTCTCTGGTTCTTATGCAGTCATGGTGCACCTGTGTAATATATCCCTGACCAATCACCTAGAGCCTCTGACTATTTAGTTTCGCCACTCCCACTAACCTTTGCCTGTGCAATGTCTCTACTCAGTTAGCTCCTTGCTACTGAGGAAGCCAGGCCCTGTCCTTTGTCTTGCCCTCCTTGAGAGGCTTTACTCCTAGCTAGAGTTGAGCGACTTTTGGTTTTTTAGGGTCGCGTTTCGTTTCGTGAAACCCGACTTTTCCAAAAGTCGGGTCGAGCAAGATCGTCCGATTATAGGGAAATGTCGGGGTCGTCCCGAAACACGAAACCCAATGTAAGTCAATGGGGAATAAAAGTCGGCAGTGAGAGGAGGACAGGAAACACACCTACAGTGCCCATTTGAATGCCAAAAGCATCAATTCTTCTTACTTAAGCTTGTCAACCTTAATTAACTTCATAATACAAGTTACGCACTGAAAAATGGGGGTTATTTGGCTAAAGTTGTGGGGGGGAGGGCTGGCTGCAGGTTTTCATGTGCCCTGGGCGAAAGAGCGCCCCTTTAACACATACCACAACTCATCATGCTCCGATACGGCAGAGAAATAGCGGTATAGTACAATGAAAAATACTTCACTTTTTACATCTCATGACGAGGCCCATCTATTTCTCCATACAGAATCATTGGTCCCATATAATGTTTGAAACAGTATATGATGAGCTCCACATAATGCTACAGTATATGTTGGTCCCCATGGATGAAGCTCCACTGTCTTATGGGCCCAAATAATGCTCCAAACATAATGGGCCCCATTTCTAATGCTCTAGTGTATAATGGGCCCTGTAAATGCTGCTCCAGTGTCTGATGTCCACCTTTGGAATGTTCCAGTGTATGGTGGGCCCCATCTATCATTCTCCAGAGTATAGTGCTCCCCAAAAATTGCTGTCCCAACATTGAAAAAAATCAAATAAGTCTCCTCGCTAGGGAAGCCCTGTACTAGTCTAGACTCCTCGTCGTCCCCATCTTCCATCTCACTGCACAGTATTTCAACTTTGCAAGTGCTGTGATCCTGGGCAAGCAGGGGGGCCCACTCGTTGGCGATGGCACTGGCACAGGGCCCCTGATAGTACGGTGGTGTGTCTGATGGCGGGTGGGCCGAACCTGCACTTTCATCTTCAGCTTCCTCTTTGTCACCGTGTAAGATGGAACTGTATATGGGAAGGGTAACCTGTTTTTCATCAGGGTCAGATTCAGGCCGGGTAGCGTGCGAGGGGAATGTAGTGGTCTGGGTCAATGTACCAGCAGATTCATCGAGCAGTGGCTGGGCATCAGTGCACTTGTGTCGCCCCCAGGAGTACGGTCGCCACAGTGGCATTACCTTCTTCCTAGGGAGTGTGATGTCATGCTTGGGAGCAACGAAGGATCTCTCTAGCAGGTTAACTGATTGGGCGGCGTTATTCCCACGAGTCATGACCCTCCAAACAGCGTTCATGAAGGCAAAGTGTTTGTTTTACGTGGGCAGTATGGTTGCAAAGCTGAACCTTAAAGGAATGTCCAGAAGGGCACCACCAGGAGTGGAGCCTACGGTTAAATTCGACTCCACCTGGGAAACCTCAACCATGCCAGCTACAGAACAGATGCACACATTGCAAGCTTAATTCCGTTAACGAACGAGACTCCGTCATGCCCCGCGGTCCGAGTCCGGCTTACTAGAGGGACACGTGAGGCTCTGGCACATGAGATTGGCCAATAACTGGTGTGTCATGCCCTTACATGTCCGTGGCTGCATGTGCGCTACGCTGAAAAGGCCAGCGTTTGTCGCTTACAGGTGCAGATAACCCGCTGAACAACGTTAGTGATGGGGATCACTGATTACAATTATTACCCGCGAACAATGATTTCCCAGTAAGTGCAGGTCAACCGCAGTTCCGGAATTAGGCCTAACCATCATTCCTGAAAAAATGAAAAACTTACGTGTGCAAACCACAGGTGCTGTAGCTTGCTTAACAGCTCGCCAGCCGTTCTCACGCCCAGTATGGATTACACGTGATTGCACAAAGGTGAGAAAGGGTACCGTATCCCCGGATAACATGTATGGATAGCGTACACATTCAAAATATATGTCTCAGGAGGCAGGCTCAGACGGTGTTAGGCCCAGTATGGATTGCACGTGATTGCACAAAGGTTAGAAAGGGTACCGTATCCCCGGATAACATGTATGGATAGCGTACACATTCAAAATATATGTCTATACATCAGGAGGCAGGCTCAGACGGTGTTAGGCCCAGTATGGATTGCACGTGATTGCACAAAGGTTAGAAAGGGTACCGTATCCCCGGATAACATGTATGGATAGCGTACACATTCAAAATATATGTCTCAGGAGGCAGGCTCAGACGGTGTTAGGCCCAGTATGGATTGCACGTGATTGCACAAAGGTTAGAAAGGGTACCGTATCCCCAGATAACATGTATGGATAGCGTACACATTCAAAATATACGTCTATACATCAGGAGGCAGGCTCAGACGGTGTTAGGCCCAGTATGGATTGCACGTGATTGCACAAAGGTTAGAAAGGGTACCGTATCCCCAGATAACATGTATGGATAGCGTACACATTCAAAATATATGTCTCAGGAGGCAGGCTCAGACGGTGTTAGGCCCAGTATGGATTGCACATGATTGCACAAAGGTTAGAAAGGGTACCGTATCCCCGGATAACATGTATGGATAGCGTACACATTCAAAATATATGTCTATACATCAGGAGGCAGGCTCAGACGGTGTTAGGCCCAGTATGGATTGCACGTGATTGCACAAAGGTTAGAAAGGGTACCGTATCCCCGGATAACATGTATGGATAGCGTACACATTCAAAATATATGTCTCAGGAGGCAGGCTCAGATGGTGTTAGGCCCAGTATGGATTGCACGTGATTGCACAAAGGTTAGAAAGGGTACCGTATCCCCAGATAACATGTATGGATAGCGTACACATTCAAAATATATGTCTCAGGAGGCAGGCTCAGACGGTGTTAGGCCCAGTATGGATTGCACGTGATTGCACAAAGGTAAGAAAGGGTACCGTATCCCCAGATAACATGTATGGATAGCGTACACATTCAAAATATATGTCTATACATCAGGAGGCAGGCTCAGACGGTGTTAGGCCCAGTATGGATTGCACGTGATTGCACAAAGGTTAGAAAGGGTACCGTTTCCCCGGATAACATGTATGGATAGCGTACACATTCAAAATATATGTCTCAGGAGGCAGGCTCAGACGGTGTTAGGCCCAGTATGGATTGCACGTGATTGCACAAAGGTTAGAAAGGGTACCGTATCCCCGGATAACATGTATGGATAGCGTACACATTCAAAATATATGTCTCAGGAGGCAGGCTCAGACGGTGTTAGGCCCAGTATGGATTGCACGTGATTGCACAAAGGTTAGAAAGGGTACCGTATCCCCGGATAACATGTATGGATAGCGTACACATTCAAAATATATGTCTCAGGAGGCAGGCTCAGACGGTGTTAGGCCCAGTATGGATTGCACGTGATTGCACAAAGGTAAGAAAGGGTACCGTATCCCCAGATAACATGTATGGATAGCGTACACATTCAAAATATATGTCTATACATCAGGAGGCAGGCTCAGACGGTGTTAGGCCCAGTATGGATTGCACGTGATTGCACAAAGGTTAGAAAGGGTACCGTATCCCCAGATAACATGTATGGATAGCGTACTCATTCAAAATGTATGTCTCAGGAGGCAGGCTCAGACGGTGTTAGGCCCAGTATGGATTGCACGTGATTGCACAAAGGTTAGAAAGGGTACCGTATCCCCAGATAACATGTATGGATAGCGTACACATTCAAAATATATGTCTCAGGAGGCAGGCTCAGACGGTGTTAGGCCCAGTATGGATTGCACGTGATTGCACAAAGGTAAGAAAGGGTACCGTATCCCCAGATAACATGTATGGATAGCGTACACATTCAAAACATATGTCTATACATCAGGAGGCAGGCTCAGACGGTGTTAGGCCCAGTATGGATTGCACGTGATTGCACAAAGGTTAGAAAGGGTACCGTTTCCCCGGATAACATGTATGGATAGCGTACACATTCAAAATATATGTCTCAGGAGGCAGGCTCAGACGGTGTTAGGCCCAGTATGGATTGCACGTGATTGCACAAAGGTTAGAAAGGGTACCGTATCCCCGGATAACATGTATGGATAGCGTACACATTCAAAATATATGTCTCAGGAGGCAGGCTCAGACGGTGTTAGGCCCAGTATGGATTGCACGTGATTGCACAAAGGTTAGAAAGGGTACCGTATCCCCGGATAACATGTATGGATAGCGTACACATTCAAAATATATGTCTCAGGAGGCAGGCTCAGACGGTGTTAGGCCCAGTATGGATTGCACGTGATTGCACAAAGGTTAGTAAGGGTACCGTATCCCCGGATAACATGTATGGATAGCGTACACATTCAAAATATATGTCTATACATCAGGAGGCAGGCTCAGACGGTGTTAGGCCCAGTATGGATTGCACGTGATTGCACAAAGGTTAGAAAGGGTACCGTATCCCCGGATAACATGTATGGATAGCGTACACATTCAAAATATATGTCTCAGGAGGCAGGCTCAGACGGTGTTAGGCCCAGTATGGATTGCACGTGATTGCACAAAGGTTAGAAAGGGTACCGTATCCCCAGATAACATGTATGGATAGCCTACACATTCAAAATATATGTCTCAGGAGGCAGGCTCAGACGGTGTTAGGCCCAGTATGGATTGCACGTGATTGCACAAAGGTTAGAAAGGGTACCGTATCTCCAGATAACATGTATGGATAGCGTACACATTCAAAATATATGTCTATACATCAGGAGGCAGGCTCAGACGGTGTTAGGCCCAGTATGGATTGCACGTGATTGCACAAAGGTTAGAAAGGGTACCGTATCCCCAGATAACATGTATGGATAGCGTACACATTCAAAATATATGTCTCAGGAGGCAGGCTCAGACGGTGTTAGGCCCAGTATGGATTGCACGTGATTGCACAAAGGTTAGAAAGGGTACCGTATCCCCGGATAACATGTATGGATAGCGTACACATTCAAAATATATGTCTATACATCAGGAGGCAGGCTCAGACGGTGTTAGGCCCAGTATGGATTGCACGTGATTGCACAAAGGTTAGAAAGGGTACCGTATCCCCGGATAACATGTATGGATAGCGTACACATTCAAAATATATGTCTCAGGAGGCAGGCTCAGACGGTGTTAGGCCCAGTATGGATTGCACGTGATTGCACAAAGGTTAGAAAGGGTACCGTATCCCCAGATAACATGTATGGATAGCGTACACATTCAAAATATATGTCTCAGGAGGCAGGCTCAGACGGTGTTAGGCCCAGTATGGATTGCACGTGATTGCACAAAGGTAAGAAAGGGTACCGTATCCCCAGATAACATGTATGGATAGCGTAAACATTCAAAATATATGTCTATACATCAGGAGGCAGGCTCAGACGGTGTTAGGCCCAGTATAGATTGCACGTGATTGCACAAAGGTTAGAAAGGGTACCGTTTCCCCGGATAACATGTATGGATAGCGTACACATTCAAAATATATGTCTCAGGAGGCAGGCTCAGACGGTGTTAGGCCCAGTATGGATTGCACGTGATTGCACAAAGGTTAGAAAGGGTACCGTATCCCCGGATAACATGTATGGATAGCGTACACATTCAAAATATATGTCTCAGGAGGCAGGCTCAGACGGTGTTAGGCCCAGTATGGATTGCACGTGATTGCACAAAGGTTAGAAAGGGTACCGTATCCCCGGATAACATGTATGGATAGCGTACACATTCAAAATATATGTTTCAGGAGGCAGGCTCAGACGGTGTTAGGCCCAGTATGGATTGCACGTGATTGCACAAAGGTAAGAAAGGGTACCGTATCCCCAGATAACATGTATGGATAGCGTACACATTCAAAATATATGTCTATACATCAGGAGGCAGGCTCAGACGGTGTTAGGCCCAGTATGGATTGCACGTGATTGCACAAAGGTTAGAAAGGGTACCGTTTCCCCGGATAACATGTATGGATAGCGTACACATTCAAAATATATGTCTCAGGAGGCAGGCTCAGACGGTGTTAGGCCCAGTATGGATTGCACGTGATTGCACAAAGGTTAGAAAGGGTACCGTATCCCCGGATAACATGTATGGATAGCGTACACATTCAAAATATATGTCTCAGGAGGCAGGCTCAGACGGTGTTAGGCCCAGTATGGATTGCACGTGATTGCACAAAGGTTAGTAAAGGTACCGTATCCCCGGATAACATGTATGGATAGCGTACACATTCAAAATATATGTCTATACATCAGGAGGCAGGCTCAGACGGTGTTAGGCCCAGTATGGATTGCACGTGATTGCACAAAGGTTAGAAAGGGTACCGTATCCCCGGATAACATGTATGGATAGCGTACACATTCAAAATATATGTCTCAGGAGGCAGGCTCAGACGGTGTTAGGCCCAGTATGGAATGCACGTGATTGCACAAAGGTTAGAAAGGGTACCGTATCCCCAGATAACATGTATGGATAGCCTACACATTCAAAATATATGTCTCAGGAGGCAGGCTCAGACGGTGTTAGGCCCAGTATGGAATGCACGTGATTGCACAAAGGTTAGAAAGGGTACCGTATCCCAAGATAACATGTATTGATAGCGTACACATTCAAAATATATGTCTATACATCAGGAAGCAGGCTCAGACGGTGTTAGGCCCAGTATGGATTGCACGTGATTGCACAAAGGTTAGAAAGGGTACCGTTTCCCCGGATAACATGTATGGATAGCGTACACATTCAAAATATATGTCTCAGGAGGCAGACTCAGACGGTGTTAGGCCCAGTATGGATTGCACGTGATTGCACAAAGGTTAGAAAGGGTACCGTATCCCTGGATAACATGTATGGATAGCGTACACATTCAAAATATATGTCTCAGGAGGCAGGCTCAGACGGTGTTAGGCCCAGTATGGATTGCACGTGATTGCACAAAGGTTAGAAAGGGTACCATATCCCCAGATAACATGTATGGATAGCGTACACATTCAAAATATATGTCTCAGGAGGCAGGCTCAGACGGTGTTAGGCCCAGTATGGATTGCACGTGATTGCATAAAGGTTAGAAAGGGTACCGTATCCCCGGATAACATGTATGGATAGCGTACACATTCAAAATATATGTCTCAGGAGGCAGGCTCAGACGGTGTTAGGCCCAGTATGGATTGCACGTGATTGCACAAAGGTTAGAAAGGGTACCGTATCCCCAGATAACATGTATGGATAGCGTACACATTCAAAATATATGTCTATACATCAGGAGGCAGGCTCAGACGGTGTCAGGCACAGTATGGATTTGACGGCCCAGATTACACAGCGGAGGAGCAGGGAGAGGTAAAGATTGCAAATGCTGGGGCCCTGCCCAAGCAAGGGGGGCCCACTCGTGGGCGTCGGTACTGGCACTGGGCCCCTCATAGTACAGTGGTGTGTCTGACGGCGGGTGTGCACCACCACCGTCAGAGACACTTGATTGCACTATGAAGGGACCCTGTGCCAGTGCCCGCGCCCAAGAGTCAGCCTACCCACCTGTCCAGGGCAACGGCACTCTCACGGTGTCGTGCGCTAAGTGGTGACCCCGGCCATGGAGGGGGAGGCAGCACAGTTAGGGAGTTTTAGAAAGTGGCATATGTTGATGTTGGACATTCAGCTGATGCAAAAGGCGAAATAGGTCAAGTCCCAGGAAGAGGTGGACCAAAGCAAGCCATTTTTCTGTCACCCTATGTGTCATCAGGGGAAGGTGGGACAAAATCCTTGGAAACCCATGCGTGGTTCATTTTAATGAAGGTTAGATCATCCACATTTTGGGTTGACAGACGGGTCCTTTTTTCTGTCAGGATTGATCCAGCTGCACTGAAGACTCTTTCCGATAGCACACTTGCAGCTGGGCAAGCGAGCTCCTGTAATGCATATTGGGCCAATTCAGGCCAGGTGTCCAGTTTAGCGGCCCAATAGTCAAAGGGGAATGACCTGTGTGGGAGAACATCGATATGGGAGGAAAAGTAGTTTGTAACCATAGTTGACAACTGCTGTCTCCTGTCACTTTCCATCGATGCAGTATTACCAGTTGTGTGAGCGGTATTTGAAAAATCAGTCCACAACATTGTCATGAAACCCCTGTCTCCAATGCCACTTCTGCTGTGTGCACCACGAACACCTCTGCCAAGCTACCCCCGGCCCGTACGGCTCGTGTGAGAACCATCACCGCTGCTGTGTGCTGGGAATGCCTCAAGCAACCGATTTACCAGAGTTGCTTGTTTATTAGCCAATATTAGGTCAAGGTTCTCCTGTGGCATGATGTTTTGTAATTTGCCTTTATAGCGTGGATCCAGGATGCTGGTCAACCAGTAGTCGTCATCGTTCATCATTTTGGCAATGCGAGGGTCCCTTTTTAGGATCTGCAAGGCATAATCTGACATGTGGGCCAATGTTCCCGGTGTCAATGATGCACTGCGATTGCTGGGTGGAGGAGCACTTTCTGGCAAATCCACATCCCTCCAGTCACGCACAAACCCTGTACCAGACCTTGCCACGCCAACATTTTCACTTGCCCCACGAGATGCATCCTCCTCCCCTAAGTAATCATCCCCATCATCATCCTCCTCCTCCTCTTCTTCCTCCACCTCGTCCAGGAGAGGTCCCTGAGCAGACAATGGCTGAATGTCATCAAGGATTCCCTCCTCCTCTTCCTCCTCATCAACATTGGCTGCAGACGCCTGCTCCTTAAGGTGCGTCAAAGTTTGCATGAGCAGACGCATAAGTGGGATGCTCATGCTTAGGATGGCGTCGTCTGCGTTTACCAGCCGTGTGCATTCCTCAAAACACTGAAGGACTTTACAGAGGTCTTTCAGCTTTGACCACTGCACACCTGTCAACTCCATGTCTGCTCTCAAAGTGCCTGGCTGTGTATCCTCCCACAAATGCATTATGGCCTGCCACTGCTCGCACAGCCGCTCCACCATGTGCAGGGTGGAGTTCCACCTTGTTGCAATGTCGATAATGAGGCAGTGGTTGGGAAGGTGGAGCAATCGCTGCAGCTTCTGCATACGAACGGAGTGTACAGGCGACCGGCGGATGTGCGCTCACAGTCTTCGCACCTTCTGGAGCAGGGCTGTTAACTCCGGATAATTTTTGAGGAAGCACTGCACCACCAGGTTCAAGGTGTGAGCCAAGCAAGGTATGTGGCTGAGTTTTGAAAGGGCTATGGCTGCCACAAAATTACGGCCGTTATCACTAACTACCTTGCCTGCCTCAAGATATACACTGCCCAGCCATGACTCAGTTTGTCGCTTCAAGTACTCGGCCAGCACCTCGGCGGTGTGTCTGTTGCCCAAACACATCATCTGCAACACAGCCTGCTGACGCTTTCCACTAGCTGCTCGATAGGGGGACACATCGTGTGCAACAGTGGCAGCTGCAGATGGAGTGCTCGTACGACTGCGCTCTGTGGACGAGCTTTCGCTTCTGGAGGAGGAGGAGGAGGAGGAGGGTCGAACGCCTACAGCCAACTGTTTCCTATACCGTGGGCTAGGCAGCACTGTCCCACCACCGCTGTCCCCTGTGGACCCTGCATCCACCACATTAACCCAGTGCGCAGTGATGGACACGTAACAGCCCTGGCCATGCCGACTGGACCATGCATCAGTTGTGAGGTGCACCTTTCCGCTCACTGACTGCTTGAGTGCATGGACAATGCGGTCTTTCACATGATGGTGGAGGGCTGGGATGGCTTTGCGAGAGAAGAAGTGGCGACTGGGTAGGTCATAGCGTGGTACTGCATAGGCCATGAGTTCGCGGAAAGCTGTGCTTTCCACCAACCGAAAGGGCATCATCTCAAACGAGATTAGTTTGGCAATGTGGGCGTTCAAACCCAGTGTACGCGGATGAGAGACTGAGTACTTTCTTGACCTACTCATAGTGTCTGGGAGGGTGAGCTGGACTTGAGAGCTGCATATGGTGGAAGTAGCGGTGGACAGGGCGGACTGAGAGAGGGTTGATGATGGTGATGGAGTTGGTGTTCTTTCTGATGGCCTAGAATCAGTCTTTCGTTGATATAACAGTGGGATTCCCTGACTGCTGTGGCCTTGCAACGACACCTCAACATTTGCTGCTGTGCTAACCGGTGGGCTTACAGATTTTTCCCTCGGCTAAAGGTCTTTGCGCACTTCTTACAGATAACCTTGGCCTGATCATGAGGATTTTGTTCAAAAAAGTGCCACACTGCACTCTTCCTACTTTGGCAGACATTTTGCGGCCTAGCACGCTGTGATCTTTTGACCCTCTGGACAAGCTGTCCAGCAGCTCTTTTGATGTTTGGAACCTGTCTTTGGAGTGCTACGGGCCTGCCAGATAACAGCTGTTGCGATGTCGATGTCTGCTGTGGATGCTCCTCATCTGAGCTATTGGAAGCAGCACCCTCTTCCCCCAATGGATGCCAATCTGGGTCAACAACTGGGTCATCCATCACCTCCTCTTCTATGTCATGTGCACCTTCCTCTGTGTCACCGTGTATGGTGGTATAGTGTGCGGGAAGGGGCACCTGAGTCTCATCAGGGTCAGAATCTGGCTCTGTACACTGCGAGGACAATGTAGTGCTCTGAGTGAATGTACCAGCAGAATCATCCATCAGCGGCTGTGCATCAGTGCACTCCATGTCAGATTCCTCTTGGCCTGGGTAATTCACCATTTGACTTGATAATCCAGGCATGGTATGTGAAAACAGCTCCATGGAGTAATCAGTAGTATGGCCAGCGTCATCCTTCAATCTTGGTTGGGGTGAAGGACACAAGGAAAGGTGTGGTTCATGAACATGAGCCTCCAATGATGACTCAGTGCTTTTACTTTTTACAACTGAAGAAGAGGAGGCGATAGAGCTGGAGGCTGAGTCAGCAATGTAAGACAAAACTTTTTCCTGATGCTCTGGCTTTAAAAGCGGTTTGCCAACTCCTAGAAAACTAAGCGTTCGAGGCCTTATGTAGCCAGACGATGACGCAGGCTCAACACCTCCTGCATTCGGTCCTATTTTGCTCTTGCCACTACCATCAGATCCACCACCAACACCATCATTACCAGCTGCCAACCCCCGCCCAATTCCACGGCCTCTTCCACCAGCCTTCCTCATTTTTGGTAGAAATGTAGACAAAATCCAACAAACTATATAGTAATGTAAAACAAGGTACAAGGTGTCTATAGGACAGGGGAGATTTTGAATTTCTGCAGACTCTTGTGGACACTGGACACTTTTGGATTGTGTGAGGCCCACTGATATCTGAGCGCTATGTGACAGGCTCGATGGCACAGCTGTGACCAAAGTGACTAGAGGATAAGGGAGATTTTGAATCTCTGCACACACTTTTGGACACTGGACACTTTTGGATTGTGTGAGGCCCAATGAATATCTGAGCGCTATGTGACAGGCTCGATGGCACAGCTGTGACCAAAGTGACTAGAGGATAAGGGAGATTTTGAATCTCTGCACACACTTTTGGACACTGGACACTTTTGGATTGTGTGAGGCCCAATGAATATCTGAGCGCTATGTGACAGGCTCGATGGCACAGCTGTGACCAAAGTGACTAGAGGATAAGGGAGATTTTGAATCTCTGCACACACTTTTGGACACTGGACACTTTTGGATTGTGTGAGGCCCAATGAATATCTGAGCGCTATGTGACAGGCTCGATGGCACAGCTGTGACCAAAGTGACTAGAGGATAAGGGAGATTTTGAATCTCTGCACACACTTTTGGACACTGGACACTTTTGGATTGTGTGAGGCCCAATGAATATCTGAGCGCTATGTGACAGGCTCGATGGCACAGCTGTGACCAAAGTGACTAGAGGATAAGGGAGATTTTGAATCTCTGCACACACTTTTGGACACTGGACATTTTTGGATTGTGTGAGGCCCAATGAATATCTAAGCGCTATGTGACAGGCTCGATGGCACAGCTGTGACCAAAGTGACTAGAGGATAAGGGAGATTTTGAATCTCTGCACACACTTTTGGACACTGGACACTTTTGGATTGTGTGAGGCCCACTGATATCTGAGCGCTATGTGACAGGCTCGATGGCACAGCTGTGACCAAAGTGACTAGAGGATAAGGGAGATTTTGAATCTCTGCACACACTTTTGGACACTGGACACTTTTGAATTGTGTGAGGCCCATTGATATCTGAGCGCTATGTCACAGGCTCGATGGCACAGCTGTGACCAAAGTGACTAGAGGATAAGGGAGATTTTGAATCTCTGCACACACTTTTGGACACTGGACACTTTTGGATTGTGTGAGGCCCAATGAATATCTGAGCGCTATGTGACAGGCTCGATGGCACAGCTGTGACCAAAGTGACTAGAGGATAAGGGAGATTTTGAATCTCTGCACACACTTTTGGACACTGGACACTTTTGGATTGTGTGAGGCCCACTGATATCTGAGCGCTATGTGACAGGCTCGATGGCACAGCTGTGACCAAAGTGACTAGAGGATAAGGGAGATTTTGAATCTCTGCACACACTTTTGGACACTGGACACTTTTGGATTGTGTGAGGCCCAATGAATATCTGAGCGCTATGTGACAGGCTCGATGGCACAGCTGTGACCAAAGTGACTAGAGGATAAGGGAGATTTTGAATCTCTGCACACACTTTTGGACACTGGACACTTTTGGATTGTGTGAGGCCCAATGAATATCTGAGCGCTATGTGACAGGCTCGATGGCACAGCTGTGACCAAAGTGACTAGAGGATAAGGGAGATTTTGAATCTCTGCACACACTTTTGGACACTGGACACTTTTGGATTGTGTGAGGCCCACTGATATCTGAGCGCTATGTCTCAGGCTCGATGGCACAGCTGTGACAAAAGTGACTAGAGGATAAGGGAGATTGGATTGCTTTT